>NC_084842.1:67662881-69156214 GCF_033115175.1 Lepus europaeus
CCAAGGAGAGTCAAGATGTGGTGAGGGGTTTTATTTATGGATTTTGGGAGGATGCAATTCTGCCCAAGCTATTCAAGATAATTTGAATGCAAAAGTATAGCTTATCTTTTGGCAATACATCTCAGAAACAATCATAATAAAATAAAAGAAAATTTACAAATCCAAAAAGAACAGAAGATTAAGGAGGTGACACTAGATGAACACTGTCAACAAAATTGTAAAATTGTAAGTTAAGCAAATGTGTTGGACCAGACTGAAGGCCTGTAAGGGAGGAGATGACAAGAAACAACATTGGCCGGCACCATGGATCACTTGGCTAATCCTCTGCCTGCGGCGCTAGTACCCTGGGTTCTAGTCCTGGTTGGGGCGCTGGGTTCTATCCAGGTTGCTCCTCTTCCAGTCCAGCTCTCTGCTGTGGCCCATGAGGGCAGTGGAGGATGGCCCAAGTGCTTGGGCCCTGCACCCGCATGAGAGACCAGGAGAAGCATCTGGCTCCTGGCTTTGGATCAGCGCAGCACACAAGCCATAGCAGCCATTTGGGGGGTGAACCAACGGAAGAAAGCCCTTTCTCGCTCTCTCTCCCTCTCTCTCTCTCTCTCTCACTGTCTAACTCTGCCTGTCAAAAAAAAAAAAAAAGTAAAAAGAAACAACATAATTCCTATGTAAGCATCCAAAGGATTTGGAACTAGACATGTCAGTGACTCTGAAAATGGGAATGTAGAAGGAGGGTAGAAAGGGGAAAATGACTGAAAATATATAATTTAATTAATCCTCCTAGAGATTACTGACTTCATTATTTCAGGATTACCACCCATCTTCCAACAAGGTGAGGTACAGTTCTCTCTCTGGTTAATACAAACAAGAGACGCTGTCGATCTGGGAGTATCTGACATCACCCAGAGTAGCTTTAATGCATGAAGTCAACAACAGGAGACTGTCTTTTGAAAAGTGGGGCACTCCCTTCCATTTCCCCTTCTCAAATGCCAGAGCATCAACACACATAATTATCTTGAATACAGAAAATTAAAAGTGCACCATTTGGAGAAATGGACTGACCTAAGGAAAATGACAGAAAAATAAAGCAATTTGTGCATCCTGTAATCTAAGGCATTCGGAAAGATTAAACCTCATCACGGAGCATCTATTCAAATTTTGAATGCTTTCCTCTTTAAAAGGAGTTACCAGGCAGTAGAGAAAATTTATCGACAGACTACTGTTCTTTTACCTCTCTACATGCTTGTTTTCTTATTCTCCACCTCCTAGCAGAATAGGTTTTAGTAAGTGAATTGAAGCAGGCATTGTTGATGAGTAGATTTTCTCCTTCTTTTTTTTTGTTTTCACCACAGAAAACATGAATTATTCTCTGGTATTTCAACTTAGATTGAGTTTTTGATTTATAGAACTATATTTGTTAATTTAAAATTCGAATTTTTTTAATTTTTCTTTAAAGATTTATTTATTTATTTGAAAGTCAGAGTTACACAGAGAGTGAAGGAGAGGCAGAGATAGAGAGAGAGAGGTCCTCCATCCACTGGTTCGCTCCCTAGATGGCTGCAACAGCTGGAGCTGCGCCAATCCAAAGCCAGGAGCCAGGAGCTTCTTTTGGTCTCTCATGAGGGTGCAGGGGCCCTAGGACTTGGGCCATCTTCTACTGCTTTCCCAGGCCATAGCAGAGAGCTGGATCAGAAGTGAAGCAGCCAGGATTCTAACTAGTGTCCATATGAGATGCCAGCACTGCAAGCGGCGGCTTTACCTGCTCTGCCACAGAGCTGACCCTGAAAACTTCTAATTCTCATAGGTACTGCAGAGCAATATATGTTATTTAGTGTTTAGCCTAATAAATGGCTCTTAAATCAGCTTCTAAAAATCAAATATGTGGTCTCACACTGTAGCATAGTGGGTAAAGTTGCCACCTGCAGTGCCAGCATTCCAAATGAGTGTTGGTTTCCGTTTCAGGTGCTACACTTTCGAATTCAGCTCTCTGCTACCGTCTGGCAAAGCAATAGAAGATGGCCCATATCCTTGGGCCTCTGCACCCATGTGGGAGATCCAGAAGAAGCTCCTGTCTCCTGGCTTCAGATTGGCACAGTTCTGCCCATTGCAGCCATCTGGAGAGTGAACCAGCAGATGGAAGACCTATCTCTCTCCTCTTTCTCCCTCTCTTTGTCTCTCTCTCTGCCTCTCTGTAACTTTGCCTTTCAAATAAATAAATATTTAAAAACAATCAGTTTTGTATTTTCCAACAGCAGTTTTCTTTAAACCAGGCCATTCTTAAATATTTATTTGAAATCCAGAGTTATGGAGAGAGAGAGGTAAGGGTTTTGTGTGTGTCTCTGCGTGTGTGTGTTAGAGAGAGAGAGAGAGAGAGAGAGAGAGAGAGAGAGAGAGAGAGAGAGATTGGTTCTATCTTTTTTTTTTTTCACTACCAAAAGATCAAAAAGGCTTGGAGTGGGCCAGGACAAAGCTGGGAACCCAAAACTCCTTGTGGGCCTCCTATATAGGGGCAGGGTCCAAGCACTTGGATCATCTTCTGTTGCCTTTACAGGTCAATAGGAGAGAACTGGATCACAAGTGGGGCACCTGTGACAGGCACCGGTGCTCATATGGGTTGCCATTGTGTCAGGCCATAGCTTACCCACTGTGCCACAATGCTGGTGCAATTTCCCAGGTCATTCTATGGCAAAAAAACAATAGAAACGGTAACTATGTTGGTGTTGTGATGCTAGCATCCCATACTGGAGCACCAGGATCCTTGCTTTGGATTGTCCCAAACCGAGCCATTGCAGATATTTGGGGAGTAAATCAGTGGATGGAAGATCTCTTTCTCTCTCTCTCTGCCTCTGCCTTTCAAATAAATAAATAAAATAACTTTTAAAAAGATTACTGTGAGGCACTATTGTAAATGCCTTCTCAGAGTACAGAAGGATGCTTTTCCACTAGACTGTTGACACCAAATAAACAATACTAGATTGGAAAAAAATTATAGATCCCATAGAGAAGATGCACAATAAGCTTTTAACAGAGTAGTTGCTAAAGCAAGACTTGAGTAATGGTATTGTGACCAATAATACACTCTAACATGTTGCAAAACTATACCTACAATTGCAATGTCACCATCCAACAATGAATTTTTTTAATGTGCATGCCCCTACTCTAACCTGCAACTCTCACAACAACATAATAAATACAAGATACCCCTAATAATCACTGAATGAGAAAGTTCTACCGAGTTAAGCCTGAAGGTATGGGTTCTATTGATACATTGAATGGTATTTTTAAGATTTATTTTATTTATTTGAACAACAGAGTTACAGAGAGAGGTAGAGACAGAGAGAGAGTTCTTCCATCTCCTGGTTCACTCCCAAAATGGCTTCAACGACTGGAGCTAAGCTGATCCAAAGCCAGGAGCTAGGCTCTTCCAGGTATCCCACATGGGTGCAGAGGCCCAAGGACTTGGGCCATCATCTGCTGCTTTCCCAGGTGCGTAAACAGGGAGCTGGATTGGAAGCACAGTAGTGCATATGGGATGCCAGCGCTGCAGGCCAGGGCTTTACCCCACTGCACCACAGCACCAGCCCCCATTGATTGGTATTTGATGAAGCTAAACACAAAATGTCTTGTCTGCCTTCCCATACTCAGAGGTGACTGAATTGCAGTTTCACATCATGTTAAATGCTTATACTGAATTCTGAGTATAATTTTACCCTGGAAATCTGCTCAAGAGTTTCAGGTACTTTTGGAATTCTTGTTTTGCTATTAGTCTTTATTCTAAATAAATAGAAGATGATTTTAGTACAGTCCATAAAGCTGCATCACCAGGAATAGTATTAAAAAAAAAAAAAAAACCTGTGAGCCAGAGATGGCATCTTTCAAATATTTCAATAGTGTCAACATCAGATGACTGTGGGCAATAGAGAAGGAACAAATACATAGAACTGATATTAAGTGTGGGCAGCCTAAATATTTCATATAAGGGGGGATTTTATTCTTATCACGATCAATTCAAAACTGAGGTTCTCTTTGTCAGTACAGTGACCAATAATTAAACTTTTAAATTATAATTTCATTTTAGATTTTCTGTTTTAAAATAGAAATTGTATAACACCATGTATCAGATTTTCTCTTTGTTCTAAAAGCATCAAAAATTTTTTGAAAAACATGTATTTTATTCATTCCAATTGTTAAGACTCCCAAAATTCTATTACACTTGAATACAAAAATCTGAAATATTCCCTTCTTTTGTATAGAAAACTACATACAATTATCACCACAGGCAGGAGAAATCAAAGATGACAAAAGAATATTTCAGTATAATAAAGTGTTATATCACTTTAGAGATTCAGGAGAATATATTTTAACCGTAAAGCAAGCATATGATGCTATATTCAAAATAAGAAAATAAAAACTGTTAAAAATAAAAATGTAAAATAAATTTATGAAGAATAAAATTATGATAGTAGAAATATAAGACAAAGGAGAATTTTTAAAACAAACTTCAATGAAATTTCCAAAATTGTACAGCAAATATCTTTATAGAAAATAAGAGAGGAGTGTTTAAAAGTATTATTATTTTTAAAAAATCTACAATTTATCAAACAATTTTTCTAAAACAGATAACAGGAGAAGAAAAGTGTTAGCTAAAATTTCCAAACAATATGGATTAAAAGACAGATTTTCTGAAACAACAAAATCTTCTGGGGAAAGAGAGAGACAGAGGGGAGAGAGAGAGAGAGAGAGAGAGGGAGATTTTATATAAAAAGATCTTTGATAGACAAGACTTCCACACTGGGATTCTATATCCAGACAACTTATTAACTGACTTAATGCAAAGAGACACCTAACTAATTTCTGTTAGTAGTATAACAAATCACAAAGATCTCATGGACTCAAAACTACATCAATTTTTTTGTCTCATAATTGCCTACAACTGAATTGCATGAGCATGACCAGGGCCCTAAACATCTGCCTAGTGTCTCCATAGGCTAAATCCAAGATACTGGCTGCCCTGGGCTCTAGACATAGAGGCTGAGGGCCAGGTAGTGGCATAATGGGTTAAACCAACAGCACCAGCATCCATAGGCATCCCACATGGGTGCCAGTTTGAGTCC
The DNA here is from genome assembly GCF_033115175.1 of Lepus europaeus. Classification (NCBI taxonomy): domain Eukaryota; kingdom Metazoa; phylum Chordata; class Mammalia; order Lagomorpha; family Leporidae; genus Lepus; species Lepus europaeus. The sequence goes on from NC_084842.1 coordinate 67,667,990, forward strand.
TGGCTCCTCCACTTTCAATCCAGCTCCCTGATAATGACCTGGGAAAGTAGCAGTGGATGGCCCAAGACCTTGCACCCCTGCAACCACGTGAGAGACCTGGAAAAACCTCCTGGCTTCCAGCTTCAGATTGGCCCAACTCCAGCTATTGTGAGCATTTGAGGGAGTGAACAAGCAGTTGGAAACTCTCTCTCTCTCTGTCTAGCACTCTCTCACTCTCCCTCAGCCCCTCTCTCTGCTGTAACTCTGCTTTTCAAATAAATAAAATAAATCTTTAATTAAAAAAAAAAAGATATGGAGGATGTAGGAGTGAATATGCTTCAAGATTCGCTTGGATTGTTGACAGCACTTGATTTCCATGCTTTTGTGGGAGTGAGTCTTTGTTTCCTTACCAGCCTTTGGTGCAGTCCATTTTCAGCATCTTGCGCCTACCTTCATTATCTCATGGCTGATGGGGCTGAGCTTATCTGTGTTCAAAACTCAGATGCAGAGGTAAAGATCCAAGTCTTGGTCTGGTTAGCTTTCTTATGAATGAACTCTAATCTAAATTGTTTGACTTAGTTTTAAAACATTGAATTTATGAAAAAAAGTGGGATATTTGGCTAATTCATATAACACTATAATTTAGTTAAAATATATGTGAAAAGCATTTACAACTAATTGGCCAAAATTTAAGTCCCGTATCCAAGAGGTATTTCAGAAGTATTGATGGACATCGTTGCATCATGACTAAAAGTCATGTCATCCAAGGGAAAAAAAGAAAATAGCAGTTCAGATTCCATCACAAAAATCTTTTGATAGATTGACTATTACTTAGACTAGATGATAAACATGTTCCCTATCCTAGAGTGGGAATTTTTGACAAATACATTAATTTGGAAAACATAATCCCTTGAGAATGGCAGCAAATGTTTTTAGAAATAGATTTTTATAAGGAAAATATATAAAAAGATAATTCATCAAAGTCATATAACTGAAGAAAATTATTTTTAAAATATTCATTTTCAGAAACTTTTTATGTATACTTATATATTTATTATAATTTTTAATTATCAAAGTTAATTTGAGAAGATATATGTGCTTATTTTTATTTTTTTATTTTTTTAACTTTTATTTAATAAATATAAATTTCCAAGTACTACTTTTGGATTATAGTGGCTTCTTCACCCCATAACCTCCCTCCCACCCGCAACCATCACATCTCCTACTCCCTCTCCCATTCCATTCACATCAAAATTCATTTTATCTTTATATACAGAAGATCAATTTAGTATATACTAAGTAAAGATTTCAACAGTTTGCACCCACACAGAAACACAAAGTATAAAGTACTGTTTGAGTACTAGTTATACCGTTAATTCACAAAGTACAATACATTAAGTATAGAGATGCTACATGGGGAGTAAGTGCACAGTAACTCCTATTGTTGATTTAACAATTGACACTCTTATTTATGATGTCAGTAATCACCCGAGGCTCTTGTCATGAGTTGCCAAGGCTATGAAAGCCTCCTGAGTTCACCAATTTTTAAAATAAATTTACTTCATTTTAAATAGAGACAGAGAAACAATAGGGGCAGAGAAAACACAGAGAGAGGGAGGGAGGGAGAGAGAATATCTTTCATCAGGTTGTTCATGCCCCAAATGCCCACAACATCCAGGATTGGGCTATGCCAAAGTCTGGGGTCCAGAATTTAATCCAAGTTTCTCACTTGGGTGGCAATAACCTGAGTACTTGAGTCATCAACTCCTGCCTCACAGTGTGCACTTTAGCAGGAATCCAGCATCAAAGGCAGAGTCAGGACTTCAAACCAGACACTGATGTGGATTGCAGACATCCCTTGTGGTGTCTTAGCCACTACACTAAGAACTAACCCCAAGAATATACATATAGACTCTTACTGAAAGCTAAAGCATACCAATCCATTCAAGAGTTTTTCTGTACTATCAAGTAGTTATCATTTATGGGTATAAGCACAATTAAATTACTAAAGGTGCCAGCAATTCCTTCAGGTAAATTTCTTTAGTAAATATTTAATGGTTAAAAATGAACAATTAGTCAAATTTAACAAAAGAAAACCTATGCAGTAGTTAATTATTTTATAAATGGGAATTCAAGGAGTAACATAACATGTAGATGAGTTCTATTGTTTGGTATCTTGGTGATATAAAAGCTATGAAATTCAGACTAAGCATTAATCATTCATAGAACAATTAATTTTAATTAAGGGAAATGCAGAATCCCATATGGTTATAGACATCATCTATTCATTAATGCAAACAGCCCGAGAGGAGCTGTTTGGAAGATTTTTGTTGACAGCAATGGTGGGCAGCCTTGGAGACAGCTGGTTAAACATTCATCCTGTTGTGCATCAGTGGGCAAGAATTCATGTTTAACAGTCATTGGCATGATGAACTATGTGAGAGAAACTTATGTACCTATTTTTCTTTAAAATTTTCATATCACACACTGTGTTTTTTCCTTGGGAAATTGGATGTGCTCACTATACACATTTTTCTGAAATGTTCTCTCTTGTAATTTTGAATATGTATATATCTCTTTCCTATACATCTACATGTGTACTCACATGCACAAATTTATAATAGTAATTGGATATTGGTATCCTTTTTTAGTATGTCATTATGTGTTTATTAATTGTTATTGAGTAACTAATTTCTCTCAAAGCTCAGAAGCTTAACCCAACAGTAATATATATCATAACACATATTTTCTGTAGGTAAGGGATTCAGGAGAAGCATATATGTTTGGTTCTGAATTGGGTCTTTTCTGAGGCTAAAGTTAAGATGTCATTTGGCTATACTTATTTGGAAGCTCACTGTAGCTGGAGGATCTTCTTCAGCTTGGATCACTCGCGTGTATTTTAAGAGGAGGACTCAATTTGTATGGGATGTGTTGAGAGGCATAATATCCCTGCTGTGAAAATCTTGTCTTAAGAATACATGAGTTCACTTTCCCAAAATTTTGTCCATTGTTTGTTTTGAATCTCTGATGTTCTCAGTCTTTGCATTTTTTAATGATGCTCATTGTCTTTCTTTGTTTCCCTGTGTATCATTTGTAAGGCCGGCTGGGTGGTGACGAATTCTTTAAGTTTTTGCTTGTCTTGAAAGTTCTTTATTTCTTTTATTTTTATTTTATTTATTTATTTATTTTTTTAGATTTTTGACAGGCAGAGTGGATAGTGAGAGAGAGAGACAGAGAGAAAGGTCTTCCTTTGCCTTTGGTTCACCCTCCAATGGCCGCTGCGGCCGGCACACCGCGCTGATCCGAAGCCAGGAGCCAGGTGCTTCTCCTGGTCTCCCATGGGGTGCAGGGCCCAAGCACTTGGGCCATCCTCCACTGCCTTCCTGGGCTACAGCAGAGAGCTGGCCTGGAAGAGGGGCAACTGGGACAGAATCCGGCGCCCCGACCGGGACTAGAACCCGGTGTGCCGGCGCCACTAGTCGGAGGGAAAGTTTTTTATTTCACATTCGTTTATGAGTGAGAGCTTCACTGAGTGAAGTTTTCTGACTTGGCATATTTTCTCTTTTAGGACTTGAACTATATGTGTGTGTATGTGTGTGTGTATACACCCTCTAGAATATATATACAGAGGGTTTGTAAGGTTTCTATTGAGATGTGTCAAACGTATTAGAGTTGCTTCAAAGGTGACCTCGTTCTTCTCTCTTGCACGTTTTAGGATAATCTTATATTTTACTTTTGAAAGCTTGACTATAACATGTTTTGATGATAAACACTAAATTCTTCAATTACAGGATAAACGTTGGCAGAATAGATTAAAAAATCTATGTGCTTCCTACAACTAATTCACCTCATCAATAAAGATACACACATACAGAATATGAAAGGATGGAAGGAGATATTTCACACAAATGGAGATGGAAAGTGAACAGTAATGGATACACTCAAATCAGATAAAACATACTTTAAGGAATAAACTGTGAAAAGACACAAAGATCGTCATTGTGTAATGATTAAGTGATCGTTCAATAATATGTGGGGGATGATGCTGTGGCAATATCTATTAAGCTGCTTGCTATGCTGGCATTCCACGTGGGCGCCAGTTGGAGAACCAGCTGCTCCACTTCAAAATCATCTCCCTGCTAATGTGCTTGAGAAAGCAGTGGGAGCTAGCCAATGTGCTTTCATCCTGCACTCATGTGGGCTTTGGCCTGGCAGAACCCTGACCATTGCAGTCATTTGGGGAGTGAATCAGACAATAGAAGATTTCCTCTCTCTCTCTCTCTCTCTCTGTGTGTGTGTGTGTCCATCTTTTCCCTGTAATTCTGCCTTTAAAATAAATAAAAATAAAATCTTTAAAAATATAAGAAGATGTGACTATAATAAACATACATGTACCCGATGCTAGACCACTGAGTATTATAAAACAAACGTAAATGTGTATATAGGGAGACCATAATAATGAGGGTCTTCAACATCCTACTTTTGTCAATGGATGGATCAACAGACAAAAAAATAAAAAAAAAAGTTAATATACCCTAACAACAAGTGGACCTAATAGATATCTAAAAAACATTTCATCCCATAGTTGCAGAATACACATTCTTTTCATCAGTGTATGGGATATTCTGTAGAATACCCCATATTCTAAGTCATAGAACAATTCTGAACAAATTAAAAAAATTTAAAATATTATCATGTATATTTATGGGATGTCTCAATGAAATGCACCTGAAACCTACAACACATGGAGACTGAACAACATGCTCCTCAAGAAAGACAGGTTTATAAAAGAAATCAAAGGGGCAATAAAAATTCCTAGAGATGAAAGAAAATGAAAACTTAACATATAAAAGCCTATTGGATACAGCAAAAGCAATGTTAAAAGGAAACGTTATAACAAAAGTGCTTAAATTAAAAAATTGGGAAGATAGCAAACAAATGATCTAAGAATGGATCTTAAGGACCTAGAAAATAAGAACAAAGCAAATTAGAAACTGTGGGAGAAAAGAAATAACAAAAACTAGAGAAGAAATAAACAAAATACAAATAAAATATTAAAGATTAGTGAAATGAAAAGTTGCCTTTTAAAATAAACAAAATTGTTAAGCTATGATGCTGATGCAAACATAGACATGTTGATCAATGGAATAGAGGAGAAACCCCAGAAATTAATCCACACCTCTACGACCAACTAATCTTTGACAAACAAAATAAAATCATTTCCTGAAGAAAGAACAGTCTGTTCCAAACAGTGTGGGGAAAAAAGGATTTCCATAGGCAAAAGTCCCCTAACTTACACCCTTTTCAAAAATCAACTCACGATAAATCAAAGATCTAAATTGAAGACCTAATGCTATCAAATTACTTGAGGAAAAGCTGGGAAAATGCTGCAAGACATTAGCCCAGGAAATACTTTTTGGATAAGACATCAGAAACAGAGGCAATAAAAGCAGAATTAGACAAATGGGATTACATCAAGTGAGGATGTTTCTGTACAGCAAAGGAAACAATTTACCAAGTGAAGAGGTAACCAACAAAATCGGAGAAAACATTTGCAAACTACTCATCCAATAAAGGGTAAATATCTAGAATATATGAAGAGAACAAGAAACTCAACCACAACAAAATTCTATTCAATTAAAAATTCGTAAAGGATATAAACAGGCATTTTTCAAGGGATGAATTACAAATGACCAGCAGACATATGAAAAAAATGCTCAGGATCACTCTCCATCAGGGAAATGCAAATTAAAAACCAATGGGATATCTCCTCACCTAAGTCAGAATGGCTATTAGCCAAAATTCAAAGCACCTGGCTCCTGGCTTTGGCTCAGCGCAGCACATCAGCCTTAGTGGCCACTTGTGGGGTGAGCCAATGGAAAAAGGAAGACCTTTCTCTCTGTCTCTCTCTCTCTCACTGTCTAACTCTGCCTGTCAAAAAAAAAAAAAAAAGAATGTGTTAATTTGACCAACAACAAAAATAAGTTACTGGTATATTACATGAGATTTTTTTTGGATTAACCGCAGTAACCAAATTATTTTGCCTGATTTAAGCACATGTATATTGTTAAGGTTATTAGAAAAGTGTAGATAGGGGAAATTTTTATTTAAAACAAATGAAAATTATTTTAATGTTTCATATTTTGATCATATTCTTTTACAATTATTTTTGCATCTGGAACTGTGTTGTGGAAGGTTAAACCTCCGCCTGCAATGCCAGCATCCCTTATGAGCACTGGTTCGAGCCCTGTTTGCACCATTTCTGATCCAGCTTCCTGGCAAATGCTCCTGAGAAAATAGAAGATGGCTCAAGTGCTTGAGCCCCTGCATCCATGAAGGAGACCCGGAAGAAGCTCCTGGCTCCTGGTTTTGAATCAACCCATCACCTCCCTGCCATTCTGCCATTTGTGGCCATTTAGGGAATGAACAAGAGGATTGAAAATCTCTCTCTCTGTCTCTCTCTCTCTCTGTCTCTCTCTCTCTCTGTCTCTCTCTCTCTCTGTCTCTCTCTCTCTCCCCCTCTCTGTCTCCATATCTCTGCCTTCATAAATGAATATTATTGCAAATGCAAAAGTTAATTTAATTCTTTTCTTCCTTTAAAATATTCTCTTAAGAGTTTTTTCATCACCAGAGAAATATGTGATTCTATGATCATAACTATATTCTTTATTTGCTATAACAAACTTTCAGTTCCAATTATGACTTTTCTACATAATATTTTATATATGTATATATATTTATGGATATATACACACATGAATACAAAATCATTTACACAAATAATATGCTCTAAAACTTAAACACTGATGATTATCATCATATCATTTCTTTTTCTCAATATAGTTTATTCCAGGATATTATAAAATACTATAAAATCAATGTACTTATTTGAGTGTCCTGGTTAAATTGATCCAAGTTAATGTTGAGTTTCGTTACATCTGAGTAACTTTCATAAATATTGTTAGAAAATATTATGTTATAAATATTGATAGATGTTGTATTAGCAATATATCACTACATAGAACATTCATACACAGTTTGGTGGCCTAAAGAATCATTTATTGTGGAAGGCATTTGGATTACTGCTAAAGATTCTGCATGCCATACCAGTGTGCCAAATATCATTCTTTTTTTTATTTTTGTTTTTTTTTAAAGATTTTATTTATTTATTTGAAAGAGTTACACAGAGAGAAGAAAAGCAGAGAGAGAGAGAGGTCTTCCTTCCATTGGTGCACTCCCCAATTGGCCGCAACGGCCGGAGCTGCGCCAATCCGAAGCCAGGAGACAGGTGCTTTTTCCGGGTCTCCCACGTGGATGCAGGGGCCCAAGCACTTGGGCCATCTTCCACTGTCTTCCTGGGCCAGAGCAGAGAGCTGGACTGGAAGATGAGCAACTGGGACTAGAACCCTGCGCCCATATGGGCTGCTGGCACTGCAGGCGGAGGATTAACCAAGTGAGCCACAGCACCAGCCCCCCAAAGGTCATTCTTGATTCTAGCTCCCTGCTAATGGAACCCCTGGGAGGCAACAATGATGCCTAAAGTATGTTGAGTTCCTCCTTCCCAAATTGGGAGACATCAAGATAATTTTTTGGCTTCTGGCCTTCCATTGAGCAAGAAATAACCATTGTGTAAATTTGGGGAGTGAACAAACAGAAGGGAGCTCACATTATATATATATATATATATATCACATAAGTGAAATTTAATGTTTATCAAAGTGATAAAGTTAACAAATGATAAAAGCAAGACTTAAATATGCATGACCAAAAACTGAGCACTTGTTCTCAAACACATTATTGTATTATATTATACTTGATTTCAAAGCTGAATTTAAACAATAAGAAAAATAAAAAATACATAGAAAATACAAAAACAAAAACAAAAAACAAAAAAGCCCTCTTATTACCTCAAATTGTTGTGAGTCCAAAACCTGAACACAGAAGATACGACTCCTCTGTCTCAATATCTCTAAAGTCGTAATCAAATTGTCAGCTGAGATGACAATAATATCATAGCTCAACTGCTGAAGGTTCTACTTGTAAATTTACACATGTGGTTTTGGTAGGATTCAGTTCTTCCCAGGATATTGGACAGTGGACAAGCAGATGTTCTGTTGCAATTGTGCTCAGTTTCTCTCTTTCTTTCTTTTCCTTTCCTTCTTTCTTTTCCTTTTGAGTGAGAGAGAGGAGAGAGAGAGAGAGAGAGAAAGAGGGAGAGAGAGAGAGAAATCTTTCATATGCTGGTTCACTCCTCAAATGGTTGCAATGGTGCAATGGCCAGGGCTAGATCGGGTAGAAGCCAGGAATCAAGAACATCCGGGTCTCTCACATTGTCGACAAGGTCCCAAGCACTAGGATAATTTTTGCTGCTTCCATGAGTGCATTAGGAAGGAGCTGGATCAGAAGTGGAGCATCTGGGCTTCAGCTGGCACTCAGCTCTGAAATGCCAGCATTGGAAGCAAAGGCTCACATCTGCTCACAGCCTACCCCACAAGCTCAGTTTCTTGCCAAATGGGACTCTACATGCCATTTGGTTCTATCATATGAGAGAGATGAAAAGAATCATATAGAAAGGGTAAACCAATATTTGAAAGAAGTGTTTCAACATTAACTCCCTGCAGAAATTTTTTTCTGCTATAAAAAAGTGCAGATACAGAAAGACCCATCTCTCCAAAACACTGTTAGTAAGCAAAATTCACATCTCATACTTGCCTGGACGATCTGTGGTACTGGAGCACTCACCAGATCATTATACAAGATAATGCTGGCTTTGATTTCTAATTGTAGCTCTTTACCAGGTTGTTTAACTATACTAACAATGACATAAACTCATCAAAATTTTTATAATTAATTCCTTCTCTTGTCAAATTACCCAGAGTAAGATTTTGTTCGCAGATGAGTATCTTGCTGGACACATTTATTTTACACTGTAAGCATCTATAATTTGTCCAATCAGCAAGAGTTTTTACTTAATATGCTTATTAAACATTAATCAGAATTCAGTGTACCATTTTTGACAGCTAACACTAATGTTTATAAGTCTTTGCTTATTCTGTAGCTACAGAATCGATTAAAGGCACACAGAGTATTTTAAATTTATGTGATTTTTTTCTGTATACATTTTTACATGGCTTTCTTGTAGATTATTGTATTGGATTATCACAATGATTATTGGGGATATATCCTGTTATTTTTCAGTTAACAAAAGTTTAATGTTGATGGATTAAATATGTTTCCCAAAGTGATACAATTTACAAATGGCAAAAGCAAGACTTAAATACAAATTTGAGCTCTTGTTCTCAAACATGATATTGTACTATCATACTTAGTTTCAAAGTTGATTTTTAAAAAATAAGAAAAAATACCCATATAGTACATAATGTTGGGGATATATTTTAAAGATTATTTTATTTATTGGAAAGGCATCTTCCGGTTCTCCCATGTGGCTGCAGGGGCTCAAGGACTGAGGCCAACCTCTACTGTTTTCCCAGGCCATAGCAGAGAGCTGGATCAGAAATGGATCAACTGGGATTTGAACCGGCACACATATGAGATGCCAGGTGATAACTTAACCTGCTACACCATAGTGCCGGCCCCAGTGGATATATTCTTAATAATGTGTATTTAGATGATTTCATCATCAGAAAACATTATAGAACATTCTCACACAAATTAAGATTATTGTAGTATCATCACCAGATGACATAATCTTATGGGACTGTCATTTTATATGTAGTCTATTATTGTCAGAAACATCATTATGTGGCACAAAACTCTATACAATTAATGTAAGTGATATGAGAAAAATAAAGGAAAATAGCTCCTCATTGGAGTAAGGTAATACTATTGATTGCTGAAAGTCAACTTAAAGAGAGTGTTGTAATTAATTCCCAGTGTAATGGGACAATTATGTGGCCATCTTCCATTCATATTCAAAATAAAGAGCTTCTACAATTCACAAAGTCAACAACACCTAACAGATTATGACAATGGCATTTTCATAAAGGAAAATACACAAATATAAAATTAAAATGAATCCAAATATAATATCATCAGGAAAATGTAAATTAAAACTGAAATGGTATATCACTATCTAATTCCTTTTTTTTTTCCAAAGAAACCTAGTTCACTAGGTACTTCTTTTTCCAATACTTTAAAATAAAATACTTGGCATTGATTATAACGTGGACTATCTGAAATTCTTAGAATTGTATAGGGCACATATTTCTACTTTGAAAATATTTTTATCAATGTCACTCAAACCTATGAAATACCAGTCTGGCAACACAGCAGTTAACCTACTATATATACAAATGCTGACATATATCTGCTTAGCTTGACTACATGCTTATGAAAAAGTGTTTTTAGCATCACTAATTTTAATTATCAAACACCTAAATGCCAATCAACACAACACTGAATAAATATACCACACAATGGTATAGTAAATGGCGATCAAAACCACAGATTATTGCTATTAAAAGCAAACTTACAAAAATGACACATTTCATCAGGGTACCCCTTGCTGAATTTTCCCAAAGTGAAAAGACCTGTGAAATCAACATTGACATGTGTTGTTAAACTAGCATAAAAGAGGCCTCTTTCCTTGTTTTTCATCATAGACATCATACTCCCAAAGATCACCCTTGTGTTTGTTTCTAACAGAGTAATGTCTTTCCTTTCTGTACGTTCTGTCCACTGAATCAATCAATATATGATTCTCTTATTCAAGTATATGATAATAGATGTTTATGAAATTACTTCACAAAAACTGTTTTCAGATCTTGTAGGAGAGTTTCTTAAGTCAAAACAAGAAACAGGTTCAATTATTCAAGTGTATCAACATGACAGAAAATCCATATGAAGCTCCACCATTTTTTTAATATAAAACAACTGGAAAAGCAATTTCAACAAATAAAATAAAGTATTAATATTGCAAATACATAAAGAGCTCCCATGAAAGGGTAAATCAAAACATGAGCAAAAGATTTTTGCTGGTAATTCACAGAATATACAATCTAGATAGCTTAAAATCATAATAGTTTTCTAAGCTATAAAGAATGTTACCACAAACCTAGTAACTTATGAAACCTTTATTATCTTAGGTCCGATGGGTCAATATCACAGGTACAAATTAGATGGGCCCTGCTATTGATTGGATGTGCTTTGAATTTGTAGCCCATGGGCACATGTGCTGGAAGTTGAACTTCATAGTAGCAGTGTTGGGAAGTGACGTAGAGCCTTTAAGAAGTGGAACCGATATAGGATGCTTAGGTCACCGGATATCCCATGGGAAGGGATAAGGCTTATTGTGGAGCCCCTGACTTCCTTCTTGAGAAATGATTGTTAAACGGCCAAGCCTGAATGCTCTCCTGTGTCTTAGGCTTCCTGCCTTGCGATGTGATCTCTCATCCAGCATGTTCCTTTGCCAGCTGAAATCCTTTGCCAGAGTTGAGCTGGTGCCATGCCCTTGAGCCTCCAAACCTAGGAGCAAAATAAACCAATTTTCTTTATAAAGTTACTCAGCACCAGGTATTGAATTATGGTAACAGAAATAAGCTATTATATTTCTTCTGCTTAGGTTCTCAGAGGTTGCAATGAGGCTTCAATTGCCTTGGATGACTAGGTACTTCTGACACCAAAGGTGAGTTCAGCAGCCTGTAGCAATGCCAGACAGCTGCTATAAAATTGACCACTTCACCCATATACAATACATTTTAGAATAATCACAGATCATTAAAATTATAGCAGTAAAATATTTTAAGCATTGGTTTAACAGAGGTATGAATATAATTTCATTCTCCTGCCTACATATATCCAGTTTTGCAGGCAGCATTTTTTGAAGTGATGATCCTTAGTTCACTGTATGGTCTGAGCACTTTCATCAAAAGTAAGTTGCTGTGTGCATACAGATTAATTTCTGGTCTCTCTATTCTGTTCCATTTATCTACCTATCAGGTTTTTTTTGTTTTGTTTTGTTTTGTTTTTTTTTTTTTTTTTTTTTTTTTGACAGGCAGAGTGGACAGTAGAGGGAGATAGAGAGAAAGGTCTTCCTTTTTGCCGTTGGTTCACCCTCCAATGGCCGCCGCGGTAGGCGCGCTGCGGCCGACGCATCGCGCTGTTCCGAAGCCAGGAGCCAGGTGCTTCTCCTGGTCTCCCATGAGGGTGCAGGACCCAAGGACTTGCGCCATCCTCCACTGCCTTCCCGGGCCATAGTAGAGAGCTGGCCTGGAAGAGGGGCAACCGGGATAGAATCTGGCGCCCCAACCGGGACTAGAACCCGGTGTGCCGGTGCCGCAAGGTGGAGGATTAGCCTACTGAGCTACGGCGCTGGCCTTACCTATCAGTTTTTATGCCAGTGCCATGCTGTTTTAATTACTGTATCTTTGTAATATGCTTTGAAGTCAGGTATTGTAATGCCTCCAGCTTGACTTTTCTTTCTGGGATGGCTTTGGCTATTCTGGGTCTTTTGTGACTCCATATAAATTTAAGGATTGCTTTTTCTAATTCTCTAAAGAATGCCATTGGTGCTTTGATAGGGATTGCATTCAATTGCTTTAGGTAGTACAAACATTTTAATATTTGTTCTTCTGATCCATGAGCAACGGATTTTTCCATTTTTGTATCCTTGATAATTTTTTTCACTGATGTTTCAAAATTTTCATTGATGAGACCTTTCAGTTCTTTGGTTACATCTATTCCTTTTTCATCAGTGGCTATTGTGAATAGGATTTCCTTCTTGGTTGCTCTTTCTGCAATTTCTCCATATGTGAGTAGCTACTGTTTTTTCCATGTCCATTTTAAAAACTGCAACTTTCTGAATTGGTATATCAATTCTAACAGCTTTTTGATGGAGTTTTTGGTTTTTCCATGTACAACATCATATCATCTGCAAACATGGATAATTTGATTTCCTCTTCTCCAATTTTGATGTCATTTAATTCTTCTCCCTTGTTGCTCTTGCTAAATTTTCCAACATTGTATTGAGTAAGAGTGGTGAAAGTGGACATTCTTGCCTTGTTCCAGATTTGAGGGGAAATATATTCAGCTTTTCCACACTCTATATGATAGTGGCTGTTGATTGGTCATATATAGCCTTCATAATTTTGAGGAATGTTCTTTCTAGACCTAATTTCTAGAGAGTTTTGATCATGAAGGAGTATTGAATCATATAAAATACTTTTGTTTGGCCGTATTGCTTTTGTTCTTTATTTTGTTGAAGTGATTATGGTATGAACTGGTTTGTGAATGTTGAGCCACCCTTGGTTTGCATTTCTGATAAATCCCACTTCATCTGGATGTATGATATTTTTGATGATGTTTTGGATTTTATTTGATGAGAATCTTTGCATCTATGTTCATTAAAGAAATAGGTCTCTAGTTTTCTTTCCCTTGCATGTCTTTGTTTGCTTTTGGTATCAAAGCAATGCTGGCCTCATAAGAAAAATTTGTCAGAGTTTCATCCTATTCAATATTTCGGAATAATGTGGAGTGTATTGTAGTTATTTCCTCTTTGAGTGTTTTGTAGAATTTAGTAGTAAAGTCTTCAAATCCTGGACTTTTCCTTGATGGAATGCTTTTGATTACTACTTCAATCTCATTATTTGTTATGGGTTTATTTAGACTGTAGCTTGTTGAGTTCATCTTGGTAGTTTAAAAGAATATATTTAACTATTTATTTATTTCTTCAAGGTTTTCCAGTTAATTGGCACATAGATATTCATGGTAGTTTCTTATAATCCTTTTTGTTTCAGTGTTTTCATTTGTAATGTCTCACTTTTCATCTATAATTTTACTTATTTGAATTTTTCCTCTTTTTTTCTTCGTTAGTCTGGCTAGACATTTATTTATTTTGTTTATCTTCTCAAAAAAGCATATTTTTGTTGATCTTTTGTATTTTTTTAGTTTCAATTTCTTTTGTCTCTGCTCTGATCCTTATTATTTCTTGCCTCCTGCTGATTTGGGTATGGTTTGTTCTTATTTTTCTGTCTTCAAGATACATCATTAGATCTTTAGTTGAGACAATTCTCTCTCTTTTTTTAATAATAGCACTTAATGCTATAAACTTCCTACTCAGTACTGTTTTTGCTGTATCTCACAGGTTTTCATAGGCTGTGTTTTCATTTTCATTTATTTCAAGAAATTTTGATTTCCTTTTTAAGTTCTTCAATGACCCGTTGATCATTCAACAGCATGTTTTTTATTTGACTTTCAAAATATTTACGAGTGTTCTATTGTTCTTGTTGTTTTATACTTTTATTCCTTTATGGTCTGGTAAGATTCATGGCATGATTTCAATCATCTTAAATTGACTGAGACAATTGGTGGTCTAATATGTGTACTATCCTAGAAAATGTTTCAAATGCTGAAGAAAAGAAAATGTATATTCTGTAGGTGTTGGGTGAAATGTTATGTAAATATCTGTTAGGTCCATTTGCTTGATAGTATGTTTCAACTCTGATGTGTCTTTATTGATTGTTTAATTCTAGATGATCTGTCCATTTATGAGAGTGGGGTGTTGAAGTCATCCACTATTACTGTGTTGGAGTCCATTTCTCCTTTTAGGTCTAATAGTAGTTTCTGTATATATCTGGATGGTCTTATGTTGGGTGAATGTACATTTAAGATTGTGATCTCTTCTTGATGAATTTAACCTTTTATCAAAATATAATGTGATTCTGTATATTTTTTACAGTTTTTTTTTTTTAATTTCAACTCTGTTTTATCTGATACCAGGATAGCTACTCCTGCCTGCTTTAGGTTTCAACTTGCTTGGTATATCTTTTTCCAACCCTTCACTTTCAGTCGGTGTGTATGTTTGATTGTGAAGTGAGTTTCTTGTTGGCAGCTTGGGAGAGGGTATGTTGTGGTTTTCATCCATTCATCCAATGTAAGATTTTGTTCAGTGTATTTTATTCATTTATAATCAAGGTTAGTATTGGTAGATAAGGACTAAGGACTGCTATTTTGTAGACTGGATGATGATTCTACCTGCTCTGTTAGTGAATGTAGTGGTGTCATGCTTTTTACATATAATGTTTTCATGATATTTACTTCTTATGCAAGGTACCTTTCCGAATTTCTTATAAGATTGGTCTGGTGACAATGAATTATCTCAGTTTTTGCTTACCTGGAAAATACTTTATTTCTTCTCTTTTAAAGGGTTGCTTTACTATGATATCACATTTTTTTGTTGGAAGTTTTTTTTTTTCCTTAAGACATTGGAGATATCATCACACTCTTTTCTGACATGTAGAGTTTCTAGACACTTTTTTCTTACTGTCTTTAGGATTCTTTCCTTGCCTTTAACTTTTGACAAATTTGATGCAAATATACATCTAAGCATATCTTTTTAGTTGGGTTTGTTTGGAATTCTCTCTGATTCTTTCATCTGGATATTCATGACTCTTTCAAGACCTGGGAAATTTCAACTATTACTTAATGTAGCAAGTTCTCAGTGCTCTTGTCCTTTTCTTCTTCAGAAATACCAATAATAAGAATATTCGGTTGTTTAATGATATCCTGTATTTCTTGCAGACTGTGTTATTTCAAAATTCTCATCTTCACGTTCACAAATTCTTTCTTCCACTTGGATAATTACCTCTGCATCAGGACTGTGTTAGCTGTGTCTAAAAGTTACACAAGGCACTAATCTGCTACATTTCACATGGATAGAAGTAGAGTTTTAGGTGAATGAGGGTTTCCTTGGGTGTGCATCTTTGGTCCACAGTGAATTCAACATCAATTTCCCTGGTGAATGTGATAGCCAGGGCCTTCTTCTTGGCACTCAGGAGATGAAGGTAGCTGAGTGATGAAAGGGATTGTGGCATCAATTCCTGTGGCTCTAGGACTGTGTGATAGAGATGGACCCTTCCCCAGTTCCTACTACAAGAGCCCAAAATGTGCTGTGGCTTATAATACCAACACATGATGGAAGCAGATTTTTGTTATAGCTGCTTCTGTTGTTAGCCTCTAGAAGCTAAGATGAATCCCCCTTCTCACATATAGGATGAGTGAGAGTGGCTCTCCAGATATTGCTCCAAAACTCTCACAGATGCAGGATGCAAGGCATCAGTCTTTTGCCCCACACATTGTCCTCACTCTATGTTGCTTGTAGGAGAACAGAGCAGCACTGAGTGACTTTTTGCTGCTGAGTGTGGCACTCTGTGGGAGTGGCATGGGGAAGGAAGCAAGGCCGCTTCCCTGCTCCAAGTCCAGCCGTTGCTCAGATCCCAGTCAGCTCTCCAGGCTGCAGTAAAAGTCAGTGGATGACTGTGGAGATCGCTCTTAGCTAAAGCTGCTAGCAGTGAGGCAAGCCACAATTTATTCCTATAATGTTGTAAGGATGACAGCTCACAGCTGGCAGCTAGCTGTGCTACATGGCTGGCTACAGTGGTGTCTCTGTCCTCTCTTCTCTTTTCCCATAGAGTATGCTTGGGAGATAATTTTAAACAATATAATTAAAGTAATAGATTAATACAAATTGAAATTTCTGAGAATATAGAATATGGTAGTAAAATTCAAATTGGTAAATTGACAGCAATTGATTGTATCTATAATATGAAGATCATATTATTTTGTTAGATGACAATAACTTAAAGTGTATTGGAAATTCAATGAACTTAACTACCCTTATTCAAGTTGTCAACAAATTCACACAGGTAACTTTAAAAATGATTCATCAGCTCCAGGACATAAAATGATGATGCCAATCAACTAATGGAAAATGATTCCCACCTTGTAGATTTGAGATAATGCAGTTATGCTTGAATTTCTGAAAATTTTGAAGAAAAATATATGTATTCATATTTGTTCTTTTCATTGTGTAGTCTTTCCAATTTTACATATGTCAAATGTTAAGAAAGCCTTATAGTATTAGCTGTTACATTATCAATAATTTGGGTAAAAATAAATAAAACATCTAATTACTATACAGATCTTATTTCCCTTCGAAATTTGGAGTCATAAACGCTATTATATGTGTATAGAAGTGAATTATACCTTTAAAATTGATGTTTTATTTATAACAAGATAAAACAAATTAACTACAAATAAGTTTTTTCTAGAAATGTTGTGAATTTTAACAACCATTTCTCTTTTAATTATTGAAATACAATATTTGCCATCAAATAATATTTGTAATTTGAGATGAATAACCAAACTAATCCTTTACTTCTATATATCACTTTTAACATTAATACATGTTAATAATGTTATTAATAACATTATTATAATGTTATTTTAATAATAAATGTTATTAATAAATCAATAAATATTTTCAGAGTAGAATCCTTTTATGGTGTTGCTAGCTGGACTCAAGAATGCAATGCTTTATTAAAATGTCATTTAAGGTAGACCAATTTCATATATTTCATATATACAGATAATTCTTTGATATGCTGATTTGATTTCATTTGGATAAATTCTCAGGAGTGAGATGGATGGGTTATATGGCAGATCTATTTTCAAATTTCTGAGGTATCTCCATACTGTGTTCAACAATGGCTGTACTATTTTAAATTTCCACCAACAGTGGATTAGGATACTTTTTCCCCACATCCTTGCAAGTATTTATTGCTTTTTATTTCCCTATGGGAGCCATTCTAACTGGGGTGAATCAACCCTCATTATGGTCTTGATTTTCATTTTCCTGATAGTTAGTGATCCTGAACATTTTTTTCATGTGTCTGTTGGCCATTTGAATTTCTTCTCCTGAAAAATGCCTGTTCAAGTCCTTTGCCCATTTCTTCAGTTTGCTGTTTCCTTTGCAATGCAAAAGCTTTTCAGCTTGATGTATTCTATTTTTCTAATTTGGCTTTTTTTTAAAGATTTAATTTATTTATTCATTTGAGAGATAGAGTTACAGAGAGAGGGAGAGACAGAGAGAAAGGTCTTCCATCTGCTGGTTCACTCCCGCAAAGGCCACAATGGCCAGAGCTTGTCTAATCTGAAACCAGGAGCTTCTTTCAGGTCTACCACATGGGTGCAGGTCTACCACATAAGTGCAGGGACCCAAGCACTTAGGCCTTCATCTACTGCTTTCCCAGACCATAGCAGAGAGCTGAATCAGAAGAGGAGCAGCTGGGAGTTGAACCAGTGTCCAAATGGGATGCTTGTGCCGTAGACGGAGGCTTAGCCTACACTATAACACAACCCCCTAATTTGGCTTTGATTTCTTTTGTTATTAAGGTCTTTTCCAAGAAGGCGTTGTTTATGTCAATGTATTACAGAGTTTCCCCAACGTTTTCCTTTATAAATTCAATTGCATGAGGTCATATATTAAGAGCCTGGATCCATGCTATTTGATTTTTGTATAAGATGTAAGGTAGGGGTCTTGTTTCATACTTCTGCCATGTGGAGATCCAGTTTTCCCAGTAACATTTGTTGACAAGACTCCTCTTGATCCAGGGATTGATTTTAGCTCCTTTGTCAAAGATTGGTTTCTTGTAGATGTGTGAATTGATTTCTGAAATTTCTATTCTGTTCCAATGATTTACATGTCTATTTTTGTTCCAGTAACAGGCTTTTTTTGATTATAACTGTCCTGTGGAATGTCTAGAAATAAAGTACTGTGATGCCTCTGGCTTTGTTTTGCATATAATATTGCTTTAGCTATTTGGCATCTCTTGTGTTTCCATATGAATTTCAGCATTGTTTTTTCTAGAGTTGAGAAGAATTTGGTTTTTTTTTGTTTTTGTTTTTTTTGTTTGTTTGTTTGTTTGTTTTGACTGTGATCACCAGGAATCTGTAAGTTGCTTTTGGTAGAATGAACATTTTGATATTAATTCTTCCAAACCATGAATATGGAAGATTTTTCCATTTTTTGTTTCTTCTTCTATTTTTTCTTTATTTTTTTAAATTTCCATTATAGAGATATTCTACCTGTTTGGTTAAATTTTTTCCAAGGCATTTAAAGGAGGAAGAATGGTGAGAGGGCAGCGAGAAGGAGGGAAAGATGAGAAGAATCATTGTGGTCCTAAATATATATATATGAAATTCATAAAATTTGAATATTTTAAATAAATAAATAAGGGAAAAATAAATTCTTTCTTCGCCCTAGCATTGTCTGTGTATACAAAATCTATGAATTTTTGTGTCTTAATTTTATATCCTTCCATTTAACTGTTTTATGAGTTCCAATAATTTCTTAGTGGAGCTTTTTGGTTCCCCTATATGTAGAATAATGTTGTCTGCAAATATAGATTTTTTGACTTCTTTCTTGGCGATTTGTATCCCATTGATTTCTTTTTCGTGCCTAATGGCTCTGGCAGCACTTCCAGGACTATATTTAACAGCAGTGATGAAAGTTGGCATACTTAGCTGGTCCGGACCTAGGTGCAAATGCTTTTTCCCTTATAAAGTCTATTTGAAAAATAAAATATATGAACATTATTGAGTTCTCGTGATTTGGGGTAATTTTTAACTACACCTTGTGTAACACTTTTAAAAAATCAGCTTAGAAACATGATTTTCTGGGGCCGGCGCCTTGGCTCACTTGGTTAATCCTCCACCTGTGGCGCCAGCATCCCATATGGGTGCCAGGTTCTAGTCCCGGTTGCTCCCGTTCAACTCCAGCTCTCTGTTGTGGCCCCGGAAGGCGGTGGAGAATGGCCCAAGTTCTTGGACGCCTGCACTCGTGTGGGAGACCAGGAAGAAGCACCTGGCTCCTGGCTTCAGATCAACATAGCTCCGACCATGGTGGCCATTTGGGGGGTGAACCAACAGAAGGAAGACCTTTCTCTCTGTCTCTCTCTTATACTAACTCTATCTGTCAAAAAAAAAAAAAAAAAGAAAGAAAGAAAAGAAAAGAAACATGATTTTCTGGACTGAAAATGAAAGGATGGAAAAAGCTATTCCCTGCAAATGGGAACCCACGTAACTAGTAGTTATACTTATATGAAGCAAAATATACTTTAAAACAAGAACTGTAACAGAGATAAGAAAAAATCATTAAATGATGATAATTGGATCAATTTAGGAAGAATACATATTATTGAAAATGTATATGCATATGCCTCTAATGCCTAAGCACTGCTTTCTAAGCGAATGTTCCTGGATCTCAAGGGACACATAAACATAACACAACAGTAGTGGAAACCAACACCCTTCTGTTATCAATGGTCAGTTTGTTGGTATGGAAATCCAACCAAGATCCATTAGCATTAATCTATACTACTAATGAGGAGAATCTTAAATATATTTACAGAACATTCCATCTAACACCTTTAAAATACACATTCTTCTCAACAACACATGGGATACTCTTTAGGATAGACCATATATTAAAACACAAAACAGGCCTCAAGGAATTTAAAGCTATAATGTCTTTTAATTTGTGTTCCCCCAATGTTAATTTATAAATAGCTTTCTTCTGGATCTTTTAAATTAATGGTTAATGAGAGTTTTGTACTTCTTTGACATTTTATATTTAACTGTTAATGAAGGTTAGCAATGCTAAACAAATATACTACTTAATTCTACAATATTGATATAAGCAAATAATTTATAAATTATACTAGGGTAGGCAACTGTAGATACACATGTACTTAAAAGCAGCTTTTTTATTTAATGATCACAGAAATAAATGAGTTGGTTGCATACAAGAAGTCTACAGAAACAATGAAAACTATCTTTTACTGTGGCTCTCATTTAGACTTTCCCAGGGGATGCCGGCAGCTAGATACTCATATCTCATTTATCATAATTGAATCAAATGGCCATTCATGAAACATTCCTTGCCACTGGTGCTGCAATTAACAGTGTTGGATTAGATTGGTCATTTTAGAGAGTAAGTTTCTCAGGGAGTACTATATCCAGTGCACTTCCCATTTCAAAAATCACACACACATACACACACACACATACCCTCTGCTACAACTCCAGATTTTTTTTTTTTTTTTGGTCCATGCATCACCTCTGTATGGGTGATTTTAGTATCATTTTTGAGATATCAGTTTTTGTTATTTCTTGGCACATATTTGATATTCAGTATCTAAATGCTTGAATATTGAATTGATAATTAGTTGACAGAAACAAATGTGGCATTTAAAAGATGATGTGGCTGGCGCTGCAGCTCACTAGGCTAATCCTGCACCTACAGCACCGGCACCCTGGGTGCTAGTCCCATTTGGGGTGCCTGGTTCTGTCCCCAGTTGCTCCTCTTCCAGTCCAGCTCTTTGCTGTGGCCCGGGAAGGCAGTGGAGGATGGCCCAAGTGCTTGGGCACCTGCACCTGCATAAGAGACCAGGAGGAAGCACCTGGCTCCTGGCTTCAGATCAGTGCAGTGCGCCAGCCATAGCGGCCATTTTTGGGGGGTGAAACAACAGAAAAGGAAAACCTTTGTCTCTCTCTCTCTCTCACTGTCTAACTCTGCCTGTCCAAAAAAAAAAAAAAAATGAATTAAAAAAAAAAAGAGAGATTTGAACTCAAGCAGTTTCATATCAAGGTCCACAAATAGGAGTCTACAGCTTCCAGAAAGGAATGCAGGCCTTACAAAATGTTAATTTTAGCCCAGTGGTGCTCATTGTTGAATATTCACCTCCACAACTGTAAAATGATATTTGTAGTAGTCCCAGAGGTTGAAGCCATTTGCTGTAGCAGCAAAAGGAAACTTCAACACCATACAAGGGTATTATTGTCAATATCTTGGAGATACTGTCCCTTACAGGTCACTCAATCTTGACCATTTCATTTTGACTCTATTATCTATTATTAACAATTAGGTAAAAACACCAAATGAAACTAATTAAATTTTTGTGTCTAGTAGTATCATAGAATAACATGAAGATTTTAAACATAGAATAACACGAAGATATAAAAACTTTGCGCATAGTAACTCACATTTCTTGTGATCAGAAGGAGTAGGAATCTTTTTGTTATGTGCAAATTCATATCTTGATCCTAAAGCATATCATTCCAAATTAACTGTTAATGTTTTTTAAAGTTGTATTTATTTGAAAGTCATAGTTACAGAGAGAGAAAAGGAGAAAGAGAGAGAGAGAGTTTTCCATCCACTGGTTTACTTCTCAGATGGCCTCAACAGCCAGGGCTGGACCAGTCTGAAGCCACGATCAGGAGCTTCAGCTGAGTCTCCTACAGCGGTGATAGGGCCCAAATCACTTGAGCCATGTCCATTGCTTTTCTGAGGCCATTAGCAGGGATCTGTATCAGAAATGGAGCAGCTGGGACACTAAGTAATGCCCATATACGATGCCAGTGTCACAGGCTGTGGCTTTACCTGCTATGCTAAAATGTCAGTCTCCAACTGTAAATATTCAATCTAAGTAAAATTATTAGACTGTTTAAACTGATTTTTATGCCTATATGAGAAACTTGAATGAGATGAAACACTGGAAGTGTATGTAAAATTCTAAGTGCTGTGGACTATCTTAAGATGATAGGACAGGGGCTGGCACCGTGGCTCAATAGGCTAATCCTCCGCCTGCGGCGCCGGCACACCGAGTTCTAGTCCCGGTCAGGGCGCCAGATTCTTTCCTGGTTGCCCCTCTTCCAGGCCAGCTCCTGGCTTCGGATCAGTGTGGTGCACCAGCCGCAGTGGCAGCGTGCCGGCAGCAGTGGCCATTGGAGGGTGAACCAATGGCAAAAGAAAGACCTTTCTCTCTGTCTCTCTCTCTCACTGTCCACTCTACCTGTCAGAAAAAAAAAAAAAAAAAAGATGATAGGATGGGGCAGCGCAGGCATCCCAAATGGGCGCTGGGTTCTAGTCCCAGTTGCTCCTCTTCCAGGCCAGCTCTCTGCTGTAGCCTGGGACAGCGGTGGAGAATGCCCCAAGTGCTTAGGCCCCTGTACCCACATGGGAGACCAGGAAGAAACACCTGGCTCCTGGCTTCTGATCAGCACAGCACCGGCCATGGAGGCCATTTGAGGGGTGAACCAATGGAACCTTTGTCTCTCTCTCACTGTCTATAACTCTACCTGTCAAATAAAATAAAACAATTTGAAAAGATTGTAGGACATATATTTGTTTATACATTCTAAGTATATTCTTTTTAATGGCTACTACTATTAGTCACTCTCTTCCATCATTTTCCTTTGTTGATCTGGGTTCTAATTTTTAAAGTATAGAGAGCAAATTATAAAGTATCATATGTGACCACTTCAGTATAGAATATTTGAGAATATCCAGGAGTGGGCGTCAACACTGACTTCACTATAATGAAATCACAACCACATATTGGTGATAGCAATTTTATTTTATTTATTTATTTATTTATTTATTTTTTACAGGCAGAGTGGATAGTGAGAGAGAGAGACAGAGAGAAAGGTCTTCCTTTTTGCGTTGGTTCACCCTCCAGTGGCCGCTGCGGCCGGCGCATCTCGCTGATCCGAAGCCAGGAGCCAGGTGCTTCTCCTGGTCTCCCATGCAGGTGCAGGGCCCAAGGACTTGGGCCATCCTCCACTGCCTTCCTGGGCCATAGCAGAGAGCTGGCCTGGAAGAGGGGCAACCGGGATAGAATCCGGCAGCCTGACCGGGACTAGAACCCGGTGTGCCGGTGCCGCAAGGCAGAGGATTAGCCTGTTAAGCCACGGCGCCGGCCGGTGATAGCAATTTTAAATTGTCTTCAAGGGTTTATTAAAGCAAACTCTGCTCGTATGTGGTAATAACTTAATGCTCACTATAAGTTAAACATTAATTTATAATGTTTATAGAACAAATTGAAGGAAATAAAAATAACTAAAGGCCTATATATTCTGTTAAGTAACCCAACATCTCTCCTGAAGGGCTCATCCATTTGTCATATAAGAACTCATTTTGTTTTGGAAAATGTGACTAGCTTTTGCCTACTTAATTATGAACTATCAATTATATACAAAGCACATTCAATATTTTAATCTCTGCATAGAATCTGAGCATTAGATGATTTAGGTCCTGGAAGTCAGGTTTAATTGTGAGAAAAAAATATCTTTACATGAACCTAAATTTTATAAATGTGTATCTAAGTTTCTTAGTTTATAGTATACCTTATTCTTCATTCTCATTAAAAATCATTCTAGCATTTTGCTTTTCTTCTTCATTTTTTCTATGCATTACAGATACAAGAAATAGTGATGAGTCATAGAATAGTATCATCTCTCCTCATTTTTCAACTGAGAAAAACTAAAAGACAACTTTATTGTTGCTGACACGACTGTTTTCGATAATGAAAATTTAGTCATTGTACTGTTTTCAATTCTTCCCCAAATACATAAGATCAGCATCTTCCACAATCTAAAAACTTACCTCATTTGAGTACTATCAATTCAAAGTCAATGTGAAATCTATATTAACCTACAGACAAGGGGAGTAAGCTTAGAATATAAAGTTGTCTCAAGCAGAATATTCTTCAAATAATTGGATCTTGATAAAACATCTGAATTTTTTAGTTTGTATAGATAATAGAAAACTAAAATTATATGGGAAAACCCAAAATATTTCAGAATTACTATGGTACATGTTCTATGTTAGAGAGAGAGAGAGAGAGATTATATTGAGCATGTCCATTCATAATTGGCTTTTAATAGTATTATCTTATTTAATCCTCAAAATGTAGATAGAAAATGTTTTCTTATCCTCCTTTATAAAATAAGGAAAATGATGAGAAGTTTAAAGTAAGATATCATCACACAATCCATTAAAAACTACAAGAGTTTGAAGAAAGTTGTCAAAATTTAAAGTTCCTCACTGTTCTTTATCTTGTGCCATTTGGTCAGTTCATATGGTTACTTATTTCACATGGTTAATTTATAAATAAAGTCTATAAAAATCACAATTTCACAAATAACCTTTCCAATGATATCATTAAGAAATATTTTATCACAGTGGTTGCTCAATTTTGAAGTATATTTATTTAAATTTAAACTAATGAACTGATGAAGTGAAAGTTTGATAACAACCCCAATGGTTTTGAAGCATGTCCATTATATTTCCTTTCTTAATCATTATATTTGTCCATTATAACAGAAATGCATTTGGTTTGTCTTTCTAAAGTCTTGGAAATCTAAGACCAAGGAACTACATCTGGTGAGGGCCTTCTTACTGAATCATGACTTGACAAAAAACATCACATGCATGAAAAAGAGTAACAGGGGCCCCAACTCACTCTCAAGAAACTCTTCAAAACAAATTACTCCCATAACAACACAAAATTCTTCATGAGGGCAGATCCCTCTTAAATGAAACTTCCTATTTGTCCCTATCTCTCAAACGCTGTGGCATTAGGGATTAAATTTCACTTTCATGAACTTTGTAGGAATACAAAGGAGAGAAATATAGTCTTCTCTTCAAGGTAATGAAATGGAAAAATCTGGGCCGGCGCCGCGGCTCACTAGGCTAATCCTCCACCTTGCGGCGCCGGCACACCGGGTTCTAGTCCCGGTCGGGGCACCGATCCTGTCCCGGTTGCCCCTCTTCCAGGCCAGCTCTCTGCTGTGGCCAGGGAGTGCAGTGGAGGATGGCCCAAGTGCTTGGGCCCTGCACCCCATGGGAGACCAGGAGAAGCACCTGGCTCCTGCCATTGGAACAGCGCGGTGCGCCGGCCGCAGCGCGCCTACCGCGGCGGCCATTGGAGGGTGAACCAACGGCAAAAGGAAGACCTTTCTCTCTGTCTCTCTCTCACTGTCCACTCTGCCTGTCAAAAAAAAAAAAAAAAAAAAAAAGAAAGAAATGGAAAAATCTGGTTGATGTGCTTGTCAAGAATTCAAGTCTCAATAATGTATTCCATAATTGAGCACACATTCCGGACAGTGATAAACACATGAGGTTTGGGACTATTTTGTTAACATTTCCTTTAATACATTCAAAAATGTCGATTACTAATTGAGAATCATCATTCATTTTCTGGATGGTTGTGTAGAGTATTACTCTCCTATTTCTCTTTTCTCTGAGTGATCTAAGGTACCTATTATGATAGCATATAGTATTATTTCTTTAGTACTTACTTATTCTCTGTCTTATCAAACTGGAATCTAAGTTCTAGAAAGGCAAACATGAATTTTGTCTATTTTGTTGACTGCTATGTCCTCAAAATCAAAATCATTCTTTGTTCATAGTAACATTCAAAATACTAATTGAAAGAAAAATGAAATTATAAATTATTATAAAAATTTCAACCTCATATTAACAATTTAACCAAAATGTGCTAGCACAGAATAATTCATGCTGAAATTGTATGTGATTTGAATGAATGATTTCTTGAGAGTTAATATAGTTGCTCATTACAGATTCTAGAAAGATGTGATGGCTACATTTGACATGTAGATTTGAGAAGTGGTTACAAGAATATTTAAACATAATCAATCTCAATACTGATTTACTTCTTATTTGCTTGTTTTATACCTAGTAATCCTGCAATTAGGAAGATAATAGATAGAGGAAAAACCTCTCATTAGAAGGAATAGCTCAATTCTTTAGATAAGGATCATATGGTAAATAACAAAATTTGGAGAATATAGGTGGAGAATAAGCATAGAAAGCTATATTCTTCAATATTTGGTTAACATAATTTTTATTTGTGGTTAATGTCTTGGAAGTTCTAATTGAACTTGAAATGAATGATATAATTAGGGGATAGTAGAAAATAACTAGTTTACTGTCACAAAAATAAACTATAAAATCCATTGTAAATTTTATTGTATATATTAGAAGAAAAAGAACTCACATTATCTCTTCATCTAAAACTATGTGTATTGTGAAATATGTACACCAAACAAAAATACTAATCAATTAGTGAGTTGGTCCCAGATTTTATCAACTAAACTATTTATTATTGTTACTGATCAGAGAGTAGTTCAAAAAAGGTGAAAATTCTCTGATTCCCTCACCCTCACCGACTACTCAGATATTCATTAAGTCTTAAGAAACAGAAAGTATTACAGAAGTTTTACGATCACAAATATGTGGAGTAATATCAGCAAAAGTAGAAAAACAGTGACTTGGTTTCTCTTTCTGTTGCCTGCATTAGAAAGTGGAGATCTAAAGGCATTTTGAATTTCGGCTTTGGTTTGGTGAGGGCTCCTGGGATTAGTTTATAAATAATAGAAAGGTAAGATCATTCATGTTTTCCCTTGCTACCTTAAAAGATCTTGATAATTTATCATTTCTGATGTATAGATTCAAGACAGAAAGATCTGGAAGGAATCACATTTCATTCTGACTCCCTGGAAGCACAGTTCCCACAGGACTCTTGAATTTTATAATATAATTCTGTGATTTGGTAGATAATAGAGTGGCAATGCGACTCTAGGGATCTTGGGAAAGGCACACTTTCTTTTCATTATGCCAGTTGCTCATTAAGGTAGTGATATAGTTATAACGATATAGTGCCTAGATGGTAACTGTGGTATTAAGTAATTGAAAGAATATTCTAGAACACGGAAAATTTCATTTGTAAAATCTTCGTGTTTTATTGCCTTAATCAGTGTTGAGATGGGATAAAACTTCACCAGTAAGTTGTATGTGACTGATGGAATGATTTGCAGTTGGAATAGTGAAATCCACCTACAATATAACGAGTATTTAGCAGACTAAATTACAAACCAGGCTGGGAGGAAAGTCTGGGGCCTAATTGTAACAGGGTTAATGTCAAATGCAGAGGCCAAAATTGTATTCTGAAACCCCGAATGTATTCTGTGAATATCATGCAAAATAATATGCATTTATCTCCTCTTCCATTAGGCTTAAAAATTGTGCTTCAGGTATTTCAAAATTGATGACAAAACTATGAGACAAGAAAGTATAGGTTTAATACACTTTCAGTAAACGAACGCAAATATGTCAAACGAAAGAGAAGACTTACCTTCAAATGAAAATGCTTTGGATCCTCATAAATTGGTATCTGACTTAACCAGCTCTATGACAGTCTCTTGTCACAGAAGTATTCGTGATTCATCTCAAATACTCATACATGCTTACTTTAATTAATTAAGTTAAATTTACAAAATAAATCAAATCATGTGTTAACCATATTTCAAGTGCATAGTAGACATCCCGGACACCTGGACACCTGGGATTATATCATTTTCTCTGCATCATGGAAATTTCTATGGGCAGAATATCATGTATGGTAATCTTCAGAAATTAAGCACACCTCCGTCTGCCCCTATAGATTGCTTTAATCATTTAATTCATTAAAAGTTGAAGAAGATTCGTCCCAATGTTTTCTGGACTTCCCTTATTTTAGCATCAAGAGGAAAGGAGAACAAAAAAGACACATCCCTGTGCTCATGAATATTTTACAGCAATTAATTCTCAAGTATGTTCTTGTCTACTTTCATCATAATTTATACCATAATACTCAGAGTTTACATTGAGTTCCTACCTTGAAGCTTCACGTCATAGTATTTAGGATTGACCATAAAGTTTGGACATTCCCTTTGAGTTTTTATTTTAATTCTGCATACATTTCATAAAGCAATATATTAAATTTGTGGATAATTTTTTTTTTTAAGATTTGGCCATGTCCTGGTATTGGCCTGGAACATTTCACGATGGAATGCATCTCAATGGTCATTGTTGTAAAGAAGATTGAGGCCAAACTGCATTATTTCCATGAAAACTAAACCTTAGAATTTCCACTTGACTTTGTGTCTGTAAGTTTATTTTCTATCTTTCTTGTGTGTGATAAAAATGATTTTTTCTCTGTCCTATCCTGATGTAACAGGAGCAAATTGTTCTATCACTTTACCAGTTAAGTGGGCAATTTCACGATTCTCTTATTTGTTCTACTTTGCTCACAGGCAAGGTTTTAAAAGTCCAATAACACATATGATATTCAAACCCCCATACCTTCTGTTCTTGGAGAGAAAGAGGATTTTGAGATATGTTACATCACCAGAAAGTTAACTGACTGTTGGAATGGTATCCATAGTGGCTGAACAGTCTTGGAACAGACGCTACTGACATTAGGAACTGTCATAATTTAAAGGAATGCAGATTGCAGAAAAATGAGCTACAATTACATATGAAATGACTCAACAGATAAAATTGACACCATGATCTCATTACTCTCTCAAGATTGTGTGGGTCTGCAAGACTCAGTTAGAATTAATATTCAATTTATTTAAAGAAACAAGTAGAATGAAGACATCAAGAATTACTGCTGTCATTGCTTTGATTGCCCATTGCTACATAAAAATGTAGTGGTTTAAAATAAACAGACAAACACAAAACATAGTCACAATTTATGGTTTCTGGATTTTACTTTGAAAATTTCCCCAGTGATCTCATCTCAGCTAACCTATATGATTGCCATCATTTGGAATGTCTCAACTGAGGTTGCACTCACATGTTCAGTCTCCCATACTGAACAACTGGAATTATGCAAGTCTTGACAAAAATATACAATCTTCATTCATCTAACAGCTCATGAAATTCCTGGAACAGAGGAGACTAGATAGGAATTTTTCATTCTTACATCGTTTCTCCAGAATGGCAAATGAAACATTTGACCTGGTGGATCAAGGCTCCAATAAGCTAAAAGTTGAAACTGTCAGGGCTCTTGAAGCATGACTACTGATGTAGAACATCACCAAGGCAATTTTAGTTGCACAACCAACTCACATAGCCAACAGAAATTCACATGCTGATGGAAAAAGTGGTAAAAAATTTGTAACCAGATTTAGTAAATCATATCACTTGTCTCCATGTTGAAGGTATAAGGACCATAGGGAGAGCACAGCATTTTTTAAAGATGTTGAGAAATAGTGTGCATCAGAGCATCAGATTGATAATTTTATATGTTGAATTATAAAAATAGCCTCAAATTTTTCCCATTAGTGTCTTCATACACTGCATTGGGAATTAATAGCTTCTTCCAATAAGAGTTTGATTATTTTTCTATGTACCTTCAATTTTGACTTGACTATTTTGTTCTTCTACATTAAGAAAAATTTAGCAGCCATGAATATTACAAGGATAAAACTAAATTAAGATTGTCCTCTGGCTGTGCTCTTAAATTCCTGCATTCACAAAGAATTCTCAGATAATCTATAGGATCGTGAGTGACAAATAGCTCAGATTCCCCATTTTCCTCGCAGATAGTCAAAGAATCTCCAGAAGTAGAAACATAGATACATGTGCAAGCCTAGGGAAACCAAGAAAATTATAACATGATGTCTGTCTAAATTTACAAATTTTGAAGAGTTTTTTGTGTTAGAGTCTTATATTCTTTTTCAGATGAATAGTTTACAAATGTTTTCTTCCATTTATATGTTATCTCTGAATTCTATTAATTGTTTCCTTCACTGTGCAGAGCTTCTTAGTTTAAAATAATGCTCCATATTTCCAGTTTTGCTTTTGTTTTTGGAGATGTTTTCTCCCAAATTATTAACATATAACAATTCTGAAGTGTTGCCTCTCCATTTTCATCAAGTACGGTAACAGTTTTATGTTTTATATTAAGTTCCTTAAACCATTTTGAGTTGATTTTTATATATGATGAAAAATTTGAGGGATAGGAGGGCTAATTTTATTCTCCATATGCTAACCAGTTTTACAAGAGCCATTTAATGAAGAGACTGCCCTTCATTAAATGTACATTTTGGAGATCTTTTTTAAAAATTAATTTTCTAGGTCTGGCGCCACGGCTCATTAGGCTAATGCTCTGCCTGCGGTGCCAGCACCCCAGGTTCTAGTCCCGGTAGGGGTGCCGGATTCTGTCCCGGTTGCTCCTCTTCCAGTCCAGCTCTCTGCTGTGGCCCAGGAAGGCAGTGGAGGATGGCCCAAGTGCTTGGGCCCTGCACCCGCATGGGAGACCAGGAGGAGGCACCTGGCTCCTGGCTTCGGATGGGTGCAGTACCCTGGCCGTAGCAGCCACTTGGAGGGTGAACCAACGGAAAAGGAAGACCTTTCTCTCTGTCACTCTCTCTCTCACTCTCTAACTCTGCCAGTCTAAAAAAAAAATAACTTTCTATAAATACATGGGTTAATTTCTAAATTATCTATTTCATACTTCTGGACATTTATATAATTTTGTAGTCAAGTTTTATGTTTCCTTTTTTTCTTTTCCTTAAGATTAGTTTGGCAGTTCTGGGATTATGTAACTCTATCTGAATTTTGTGATTTTTTTTCTAATTCTGCACAGTATGTCATTGATATTTTGATGGGAATGGTTTGGAACCTTTAAACTACTTTGTGTAGTATAAACATTTTCAAAGAATTAATTCTTCCATACATCCACGAGCATAGGATGTCTTTCCAGTCCTTTGGGCCCTTTCTAATTACTTTCACTCGTGTTTTGTAATTTTCATTGTAGATATCTTTCAATTCCTTGGCTAAGTCTCTTCATAGGTACTTACCTTTTGGATTTTGACAATACGATTTTTACAGTTTTTTCTCAGTTCAGTGCTCATATACAAAAATGTTGCTGATATTTTAGTGTTAATATTGAATCCTACAATTTCATTTCTTCTTCTTTCTTTCCTTCCATTTGTTTTCTCTCTCTCTGTCTCTCTCTCTCTCTTTTTCTCTCTCTCTCCACCAACCAATATTTCCCACACTGATTTTAACAGAAATGAGAACCTGGACATTCTTATTTTTTTAAGACACAGGGCACACTTTCAACTTTTACCATTTAGCATGATTTTGGGTGTGAATTGCCCATAAACAATCTTTATTGAAGTATTTCCTTAATGAATAATTTCATAAAGGATTTTTTATGAAGAGATACTGAATTCATCAAATGTATTTTCTGCATCTATTGAGATAATCAAATGATTTTCATCCTTCAATCCATTGAAGTGCTTTATTACATTTATGGATTTGCATATTTTGAACCAGCTTTGTATCCCTGCAATAAATATCATTTGATCATGTTGTACCATTATTTTGAAATGCTAAAGAATTCAAGGTAGAGCATATTTCTTTCTTTCAACTTTTGCATTGAATTTGATTTTGCAGTTTTAGTTCTTTGACTTTCACCGTCATGCTGTTTATTTGAAATATTTCTCTTTTTTCTGGTATAGGTAAATATTGTTATAAACTTCCCTCTTTCTACTACATTTTCTGTATCCCCTAAATTGTAGTAAAATCTTCACAGTTTACTTCTTACAAGAAATGTATTTATTTCCCCTTTTATTTATTAACCCATTGATAATTCAGGAACATATTATTAGAATTCATATATTTATGCAATTTCTAAAATTTGTTTTGTTTATTTCCAGTTTTATCCTATAGTGGTCAGAAAATATATACAAGTTGTTTTTTTTTTTTTAATTTGTTGAGATTTTCTGTATGGTCTAAATTTTGTGTTGACTGGGTCTGACAGACACTATCATACCTAACTAGAAGTAAACCTGGAAATATATTCAAGCTGTCTGTCCAACTAGAAGAGGATTTGAGAAATGTTAACCATCCAAGATACAGAGATATGTGCCAGTAAGTGACAAGTGAGTTTAGTATTGTTCAATTCAATGACATCAATCAAATAGCACTCACTAGACTGTTTGTGTTCAGGTGTAAGTGCATGGTTCCTTATCCTGTTTCTCCACTCCAAAATTTAATCTTATACATGGGAGAAATTTGACTCTTTTGGATTGGTTTAAGCCATGTTGTTGTGACTCAAAGTCCATTCTATGTGTGATTTTTTAATGGTATCACAATAATCATTATATTCTTTTAATATCAATCACATTTTTAAAGATTTATTTTCTGGAAAGTCAGAAGTACGGGGAGGAGGGGGGGGAGAGAGAAAAAGAGAGAGAGAGAGAGAGAGAGAGAGAGAGAGAGAGAGAGATTCTTCCGTTCATTGGTTCATTCTCCAAATAGCCACAACAGCCAGGGCTGAGCTTATTCTGTGTCTCCCACAAGGGTGGAAGGGGCCCAAGCACTGAGCCATCCTTTGCTACATTCGAAGGTACATCAGCAAGAAGCTGGGGAAGAAGTGGAGCAGCTGGGATGGAAACTGGTACTCATCTGGGATGCTGGCATCACAGTTGTCAGATTTACCTGCTATACCACAACACCAATCCCTAGTCAGTGTATCTTCTGCTTGCACTGAATGAGTATTTGAAGGATTGTTAAAATTGAAATGATGTCCTCTCCAATAATATTTCTCCCTGGTAAAAGCATTGACGATCTTACTGAACATAGTAAACACTGCCTTTTTCCACCCTTATTAGCTATCATATGGCATCTTAGGCTACAACAATAGGAAACTTGGTGGGACAATTCCACACAGGTGGAGTTTGCTTGCATTTTTAGTGATTTCTTACGATAAAATAGATCACACTAGAGAACTGTCCACCGAGGTCAGAGGATAATAAATAAACTTTGCTTTTAGTGGAAATTATTCTAGTTGTAATCTATAACCCATGGCTACTGAATGAAACAATCTGGAACCTTGCAAAGCTGGGGAATATGGAAAAATGGAAATTAAAGAAGGATACTTGCAACTGTAGGATAATCCTGACACAAGAAATCTTTCACAAATGCCTAATAATTTTGCTATGCCTAACAATTACTGCTATTTATGATTAAAAAGGATAATTTTGACCATGCAACCTGAATGTTACACAGGCAGAGGTACAAATTTTTGAGACTTGTTTAAATTTCCTTCCAGACAGAGATTATAATGGAGGCAAATTCCAGTGAAAATGAAGTGTGAATAAAGATTCAAAAGACAAACATTTAAGGTTAAAGATATGAATTTGACATACCTTGTCATAGACTACAAGTCATAAATGACATATACCTCTGAAATTGGCTAGACCATAAACTTATTCATGTTTTCTAATGAGTCTATTGTCAATGACAAACTAATGTGCATTTTAGAGTAAGTGATTGTTCAACTCTTGAAAATGTAAAGGTGAACAAGTTTTATAAACTGGAATACATTTAAACTACTAACTCATGTACTTCACCATGCCAAGATTTCTCAAGAAATTTAGGCAATTCCAATCTCACATTTTTATACACTCTTAGGAATTGCTTAATTAGACTCAATAATTTGAAACAAAAGAAATACCAAATGGCCACAAATATTGATCATTCATATAGATAAGTTATCTTTAGAGATATAAGTAAACAAAGGCAAAAAACCTAGGGATATCAACAAGATTATTAAAAATGGAAGAATTGCTTTATATTGCAATGTATTATATTAATTATTTGACATGATTTCTAATAATCTTCTCAATAACTCTCAGGGCAGGTGTGGATTTTCCCTCTTCTCAGGTGGTTGATATATATGACTTCAGATTGTTATTTTGTCCTAAAAGATAGATATTTTAAGTTAATTCTTATTTTTTTTACTCCTCCTGAAATAACACTAGGGAAATAATTTAGAATATGAAGTCCACTTCAGTGAATGCCCATTCCTCCAGACAACCAGACTCCACATAAGATTTTCAAGGACAAAGCATTTGCTTTAAGAGGACATCCAAATACATAGCTATACAATGAGAATTGAGGGTATACAAATACCCAACAAGGAAGTCATGATGTATGGCTTTTTCACAATAACTGAAGAAGTTTAGAAAAAATTCTCAAAGTTATCATTTTCTGTACCGTATAACTTCATTTTTGCAAAACAATTGTGTGTACAGTAACTGTGGTAGCCATATTTATTATTTCTTAGGGATAATACTAGTAATCTATGGAACACCATAATTAAATTTTATTAAAATTACTATATGAATTCACTAGTGTCTCCAAAGGCAGATGTGTGGTTATAAGTAGCTCATATAACTGTTGATATGTTAAAGAAAAATTAGTTTCATGAAACTGTAAATGCTTGGAGCTTTTATTTTTGTTTTTGAATATTTAATGAGGAGAATATTATTAGGCTATATAAATATCACTGACTCAGCAATGACTAGATGAAAATTACTTTTTTGGCCGGCACCGCGGCTCCCTAGGCTAATCCTGCACCCGCATGGGAGACCAGGAGGAAGCACCTGGCTCCTGGCTTCAGGTCGGTGCAGTGCGCCAGCCGCAGCGCGCTGGCCACAGGGGCCATTGGAGGGTGAACCAATGGAAAAAGGAAGACCTTTCTCTCTCTCTCTCTCTCTCTCTCTCTCTCTCTCACTGTCTCACTGTAACTCCTCCTGTCCAAAAAAAAGAAAATTGCTTTTTATATTTGGGTTTCTGGGTAAGAGGTGAGCATTTGCCTTGTGGTTAATATGTGGCTAGGATGCTCTTGTCCTACATCAAAATTCTTGTATCAATACCCTCCTCTGTCCCCTGGCTCAAACTTCCTGCTGACAAAGATGTTGAGAGATGGTGGTGAACCAAGTAATTAGGTCCCTGCCACTTAAATGGGAAGCCTGGATTGAGTTCCTTGCTCCTGGCTTCAGCCCAGCCCATTCCTAGTCAATCCCATCACAGTGGCTAGGAAGATGGGATGACTATCAATTTTTAGATAAATATATAGACATATATTGCTAGATAGATAATAGATAGATAGATAGAAATTATAAGGTAAATCAAGTAGGAGGTTCAAAGGAAAACCTAAAATTTATCATGTCTTTCTGTTGTTCCTTAGCAATTTGCACTGTATAACTTACCAAAAATAACCAAAAACATTTGTCAGATTTTATAATATTTCAAAAATTCAAGAAATAACTTAGTTATTCATTCCATGAATTGATTTTATTAAGATCAGATACTGTTTTGTAAAATTTCATGAATTCAATAGGAACTTTAGTAAAGAAGAAAATCAACTCAATAAAATAGTATGTGTAGTATATATAGTATGTGTAGAATACAGCAATGCACTGAGTATATTATTACTATTAAGTACACAAGAATATGATACTTTTTTATAATTACATCTAATATTGACAGTTGATATATAGTGACACATTATCTGTAGATTGAATAATTTCTAGTGGGTGGATCAGTAAAGATGCACACATTTGACACAATGCCTCAGTTGAGAGAAAACTCAATGAATATTTTGTCATACTTACATTCAGGTAATAGATAAATAAATTATTAAATTTTTCCAACCTAGAATTAAGAAAATAAAATGGTGTCCTTAAAAGTTTGAACCTGAATTAACAGACAACAAAATTCTTCACTATTGTATTCCATAAATCAATTTTATCTCCCAGCCAAATAGCAAAATAATTTTAATTCATATCCACCTTCATAATACCATATAAATTATATGAAATTATTCTGAGATCCACAAATGTCTATGAGATATGAGATCATATTGTATTATGAATAAAATTTTGAGTATGTTTGAACTAGAACCTGTAGCCTTTGAATCTGAAAGAGGTAAATGAATGCTCCAGAATATAGAGCCATACCTTGATTTATTTTATTTTCTCCCAAGAATCATTATTCTTAGACATTTAATGCATATTACAGAATAGCGCCTCTCTTTGCAGGTGAGTGTGAGGATTTCGTGTCTGAAAGATTAATTGTGCATTCTCTTGGAATCTGCCTCTTTGTATCCCTGAGCTTTATCTTCTGTGTCCACTCCTGTATTGCTAGGGTTATTTGTGACAATGATTTGGAAATCACAGAATGATTTTTTTTTTCTTTTAAAAAAGAATGAAGACTCTTTCTTTTCTATGTTAGCTGCATTCATCATGGACATAAAGGAATCAGGCAAAGAAAAAGATTGCTTATTTTTACATTGAAGAACTATCCATATCATTGATTTATAACAAGTGATGTCTGTGAAGTACTACAGGATGGTTTAGCGATTTTCAATTTCTTACTACACTAGGCTGATATTCTTTGTTGGAAAAAAGGATAAACAGTGTGGACCACACATGATGACTTCCTGTTTTTCTGATGATCCTTTCTGAAAGTAAGCCATTATGGTAAAAGAAATAAAAATTTACAGGAAATAATGGTAAAAGAAAAAAATTACAGGAAGTAATATTAAAAGAAAAAAAATGAGTCACTAATGTCAGCTGCTGTTATTTGCATTGTGCCTGAGTCATAGATTCTACTATTTGATAATCTCTCATATAGTTTTAAAATTGCAAAGTTTCTATTTGGAAAGTTGTACTGTGGATTACTGTGCCATTTCAGTTTGGCTTATTGAATAAATATATTCTCATTACTTTCTGTTGTGATCACATAGCTTATTTTGAATATTAGATACAAGTGAGACCAAAGGACATTTCAGATCGATTATTAACTGGCAAAATATAAGAAATCGACATTGGGAATAAGTAGCATTTATACCAAAGTTTTCAAACCAATATTTTTTTTTTTTTTACCATTTCTTGGCTGAAATTATTCTTTACACCAGATGGCTTTGTTTTTTAGATGCTTGTGAATATAGTTGGTAAGTATTTCTCTCTTGAATGTTTCTTGTGCCTCTTTTGATGTAACCTGTCCAAGTTTCTGAACAAGTTAAAAAATTGATTTCTTTTTACAAAAATTGGGATTTTAATTTGTACTAAGTCTTATTACCATGGTACACAGTACAACTATAAGATTAATTATTCATTCCTTTCTCTAGTGCCTTATTTTGTAGATACTTACATGGTAGTCCATAGAAATATTAAGACAAAATGACATATTCAGAACTTATAATTTATGCACAAAGAACCCAACAATTACAATACTTGTAATAATTACTATAGTGTCACCCTGAATTGATTTTATACAAATATGAAAGAGCAAAAAGATGTAATTAGATATGGACTAATGAAGAAATGCCTCAACTGGAAAACTTTAATAAGAGATTTGAACAATGCAAGTGTTTGACAGTTGGACTAGGAGGGACATTGGAAAGGAGCAAGGGTTAGAAACAGAAATGAATACAAGAATAAAAAATTAAGTAAGTTCAAAGAACTTAATATTTACATATTAATAATAGGTACAGATGTAATTTGGGTTCCTACTTTCATGGAGAAATGAAATTCTGTTTATAAGAAACAGTTTCAGGGCCAGTGCTGTGGCACAGTGGGTAAAGCTACCGCCTGTGGTGCCAGTATCCCATATGGATACCTGTTCCTGTCCTAGTGAGCAGTTCTTTGGTTGCATTAATAATTGTAATTTCACTATTCAAAATTTATAAACTTTTATAAATATATAGCTAATTTTTATGAAAAGGATTAAAAAAATTTCATGCTAAACCAACTATACACTTAAGGTTAAATCAGAATTTGTGCAAACATATCTTTGAGTATTATTCTACATACACTTCTGATCCAGCTCCTGCTAATGCACCTTGGGAAGGCAGTGGAAGATGGCCCAAGTACTTGGGTCCCTGCACCCACGTGAGAGACCTGGAAGAACCTCCTGGCTCCTGGTTTTGGATTGGCCTAGCCGTGGCTTTTGCAGTTATTTCGGGATTGAACCTGTGAGACAGAAAAAAGAGATCGAGAGAGAGAGACCTTCTATCTGCTGATTCACTGACTCACTCCCCAAATGACCACATGGTTGCAACTGTGCCAGACTGAGGTCAGGAGCTCATATCTGCTTCTCTGTCTCTCACGTGGATACAGAAACCCAAGCACTTGGGTCATCTTCTGCTGCTTTCCCATTCACATTATAAAGGAGCTGACTCAAAAATGAAACAATTACGTTTCAAACCAAGCTATGTCACAACATTGGCCCTAGATAAAGTAATTTACACTAACATATATAAAGTAAGCACAATAAGAAAGACATGAATATGAGAACCACATAGCATGTTTTGTCAGTTTTTCCAGCCCTGCTGTGAAATTTTGGAAATAGACCATATGGATATGTATATCAGATTTTATTTGAAGACAATCATAAATCGCCACACTTCTCCAAACATAAAATTGATTATTTTAGAAACTATCTAGTGTTCATTTTGCTTAAAACAAATAATTACTTATTTGCTTTCTGTTTGCTTGATGTCAAATATAAGGTGAATTGCAGAAGTAGTTTACTATAAAATTATGTCCCTAATTCAAGGGCAGGACTGTCAGTTTTTCCACAAAGGATCAGATAAGAAATACTTCTGGTTGTTTAAGTCATGTGGTTACTCAATTACTCTTTTTAAAATTCTTTTTTTAAGATTTATTTATTTATTTGAAAGTCAAAGTTACACAGAGAGAGGAGAGGCAGAGAGAGAGAGAGAGAGGTCTTCCGTCCAGTGGTTCACTTCCCAGATGGCTACAATGGCTGCAGCTGCGCTGATCAGAAGCCAGGAGCTAGGAGCTTCCCCCGGGGTCTCCCACGCAGGTGCAGGGGCCCATGGACTTCGGCCATCTTCCACTGCTTTCCCAGGCCATAGCAGAGAGCTGGATTGGAAGAGGAGCAGCCAGGACTAGACCCACACTCATATGGGACGACAGCACTTCAGGCCAGGGCATTAACCCTCTGATCCACAGCTCTGGCCCCATCAATTACTCTCAGGGATTGTCAAGGTAACCTTAAAATATGCAAATGAAGCCGGCACCGCGGCTCAGTAGGATAATCCTCCGCCTTGCGGCGCCAGCACACCGGGTTCTAGTCCCAGTCGGGGCTCCGGATTCTGTCCCGGTTGCCCCTCTTCCAGGCCAGCTCTCTGCTGTGGCCAGGGAGTGCAGTGGAGGATGGCCCAAGTGCTTGGGCCCTGCACCTCATGGGAGACCAGGAGAAGCACCTGGCTCCTGCCATCGGAACAGCGCGGTGCGCCGGCCGCAGCGCGCCTACCGCGGCGGCCATTGGAGGGTGAACCAAAGGCAAAAAGGAAGACCTTTCTCTCTGTCTCCCTCTACTGTCCACTCTGCCTGTCAAAAAAAAAATTAAAAAAAATATGCAAATGAAATTGTGTGACTAAGTGTCAATAAAATACTATTTATACACCATAATTCAAATTTCAAAAAAAAGTGTAATTTTTTTTTACATTTTCATTTTTTGAAGTATAAAATTGTAAAGAAATATCTTTATTTCATGCATCATAAAAAACATTCAGTAGGCCAGGACTGGCATTGTGCCTTCCATATTTACAGATCAGTATTCATTTTAAATGTTCTTCCCTAAATTTAGATTAAAAATATTTTATTCTCAAATAATCAGTTTACTGTTTCTCTTGATAACTAATTTTGTTTCCAAATATGACAATTTTTAAAGACTGTGAACTATCACAATAAACCAGGTTTGAGCTGTTTCTGGGAATGGAAGAGAAGTATGAATTTGTCAGACAGTTTCTCCCTAACAGACAGACAGAAAAAAAGAGACTCCTATCTGCTGGTTTACTCGCCAAATGCCTGCAATGGCCAGAACAGGGTTGGGGCCATAGTCTGGTGCTGAAAACCCATCTAGTTTTCCCACATGAAGAGAACTTAATCCAGTTCTTTTATGATTTATTTGAGCCAATCACTATGCTTCCAAAAATTTTCATTGGGAGTGAGACTAAGTGAAGAATAGGATCATATCAAAGCCAGGTGAATCGTACAGGATGCGACCATCCTAACCACCAGGCTAAATAGCCTCACCTATATTTTTAATTAATTTTTTACTAAATAAAAATTTCATAATTACAACTTTAGGAATAGAGTTGTTCTTTCCACCACACCTGACCTCCCACCCTCACTCCCACCCCTCCATTTCTCCCTCTCCCCTTCCCAGTCTCTTTCTCCATTAAGATTCATTTTCAATTAACTTTGTACACAGAAGACAAACTTTAAATTAAGTAAAGATTTCAACAATTTGCACACACACATACACACACACCAAGAAATTGTTTGAGAGCTAGTTTTACAGTTAATTCTCATAATACAACTCATTAAGGACAGAGGTTTTGCATGTACCTTAGTGCACAGTGACTCCTGTTGTTAACTGAACAATTAACACTCTTATGTATGACATCAGTGACTACTTGAGGCTTCTGAAATGAGCTGCCAAGGCTATGGAAGCGTTTTGAGTCCACAAATTCTGTCAGTATTTAGACAAGACCATAAGCAATGTGGAAGTTCTCTCCTCTCTTTTGTGAAAAGTACATTTTGGGTGGGTGCTGTGGCTTAGCAGGTAAAGCCGCTGCTTGCAGTGCCAGTATGCATAAGGGCACTGGTTCGAGTTACGGCTGTTCCACTTCCAATACAGATCTTTTATATGGCCTCGTAAAGCAGTACAAAATGGCCAAAGTCCTTGTGCCCCTGCACCCATCTGGGAGACACAGAAGAAGTTCCTGGGTCATGACTTTGGATCGGTGCAGCTCTGGCTGTAGTGGCCAATTGGGGAGTGAACCAGTGGATGGAAGACCTCTCTCTCTCTCTGCCTCTCCTTCCCTCTCTGTATAACTCTGACTTTCAAATAAATAAACAAATCTTAAAAAAAAAAAAAAAGTTAAGTACATCCTTCTTTGATGGCCACTTCTTTCCTCTGGAGTCTCATTCATAGAGATCTTTCATGTTGAACATTTTTTGTCTCTGGCACCATGGCTCACTAGGCTAATCCTCTGCCTGCGGCACCAGCACCCTGGGTTCTAGTCCCGGTTGGGGTGCCGGTTCTGTCCCAGTTGCTCCTCTTCCAGTAGGTTTCTTGTGCTAAAACCAAGGTGTCACTAGAGCTGCATTCTTTTCTGGATGCTCTAGGGGAGGATTTGTGTTCTTGTAATTTTAGTTTCAAAAGACCACATGCATTCTTAGCCTGAGTCCTCACTCCATTGTTAATGCCCACAGCAGCAAGCTAGTCTTTCTTCCATAGTTCCACTTGGACATTAATTTTCTGCCTCTATTCTCCATATTTAAAAACTTGGTGATTAAATTGGACCAACTCGGGTTATTCAGGATAATCTTCCTATTTTAACTGTGGATTTATGAGCAATCTTATCTCCACCTACAAATTTAATTTCCTTTTCTAGGAAAAGTACAGCATTCACAACCTTTGGAGATGTCTTTGGTATACCAGTGAACTGCATATGATATAAAACTTGTTTTGGGGGCTACTGCTGTGGTGTAGTGGGTAAAGTTGCTGTCTGCAGTGCCGGAACCCCATATGGGCACTGGTTCAAGTCCCAGCTGCTCCACTTCTGATCCAACTCTCTGTTGTGGCCTGGAAAAACAGTGGAAGTTGGCCCAAGTCCTTGGACCCCTGTACCCATGTAGAAAGAATCGGAGGAAGCTCCTGGCTTCTGGCTTCAAGTCTGCCCAGCTCCGGCTGTTGCATCCAACTGAAGAGTAAACCAGCAGAGGGAAGACCTCTCTCTCTCTCTCTCTCTCTCTCTCTCTCTCTCTCCTCTCTCTGTGTAACTCCGACTTTCAATTGAATAAATAGATCTTTAAAAAATTAGAATTAAGCTGGTGCTGCAGCTCACTAGGCTAATCCTGTACCTTGCGGTGCCGGCACACCAGGTTCCAGTCCCGGTTGGGGCGCTGGATTCTGTCCCGGTTGCCCCTCTTCCAGGCCAGCTCTCTGCTATGGCCCAGGAGTACAGTGGAGGATGGCCCAAGTGCTTGGGCCCTGCACCTCATGGGAGACCAGGAGAAGCACCTGGCTCCTGCCTTTGGATCAGCGTGGTGCGCCGGCCGCAGCGCGCCAGCCACGGTGGCCAATGGAGGGTGAACCAATGGCAAAGGAAGACCTTTCTCTCTGTCTTTCTCTCTCTCACTGTCCACTCTGCCTGTCAAAAAAATAAATAAATAAAATAAATAAAATAAAATAAAATAAATTAGAATTATTCAAAAAATATATAAACTAGATATATATTAAAAGTATTTGACGTGAATTAAAATTTTCATTGAAAATGATTTAGAACAGAAGGAGGAAATGTGATTCAGTGTAACAAAGTAAGTAGCTTAACAAATTCCCTACAGTAAAACAGCAAGTTAATCAGGAGAATTTTACAGAAGAGAAAAATAATGCAAAGTCTCTAGAAATTGTCATGAGGGCCTATATTTATTATTATTTTGCTTAAAGATTTATTTTTTTTATTTGAAACTCAAAGTTATAGAAAGTGGAGAA
Organism: Lepus europaeus; assembly: GCF_033115175.1. NCBI lineage: Eukaryota > Metazoa > Chordata > Mammalia > Lagomorpha > Leporidae > Lepus > Lepus europaeus. The sequence continues at coordinate 67,710,795 of NC_084842.1, forward strand.
GAGAAAGAGAGAGACAATATTCCATTTGCAGGTTTACTCCCCAAATGGCCACAACAGGGCTAGGGCTGGGCCAAAGCTGGGAGCCAGGAGCCAGGAGCTTCTTCCAGGTCTCCCTTGAGGGTACAGGGGCCAAAGTATGTGGGTCATGTTCTGCTACTTTCCCAGGCACATTAACGGTGAGCTGTAACAGAAGTGGAACACCTGGGTCTCAAAACAATGCCCATATTGGATGCCAGCATCACAGGTGGTGGCTTAACCTGCTCCACCACAATCCCGGCACCCATTAGGGCATATTAAGCAGAGCAAGAGGCACTCAATATAAAGCATTAAGTCTTTACAGGACAGAACAAAGTCTGTGGCTACAGTGCCCAGTCCTATTCAATTCCTCCCATCTCCAAATCCACACTAAGGAAGCTGTATCCTGGTCATGTGCAGCCAAGAAAATGGAGGTTTCTTCTCCTATCTCTTTGGAGGCTCTAGCTACTGACATTTCTTATCCATGACCTCCAGTCACAGGTTGCTTCACTCCAGGAAGGTTTAATAGAGATGAACAGATCTCTTTCCTCTCATGCAGTCCCTGTTCGTTGTAGGAGGCTGGGAGGAGTTCTGTTCCAAGAATGACAGATGGAGGAGAATTTCCGTGTCCTGCTTGTCCCTGCCCAATTTCACTTGCAAGTAAGCTTTCAGGCTAGAATGTGATAAACAGAACAGATTTTAATCTTCCTCCTCTAAGTATCCATTTGTTCAGTTGGGTCGTAGCTCTAGGAAAAGTGTGTCCAGCACTCAGTTCTGATGCCGTGTTGCAGAAGTTCTGCTCAGAGGGAAAGAAGGAGTAAAAGCCACAGCGTTGCCTGAGAGTACTGATTTCATTTGGAACAGAGAATGCAGAACTGTGCTGAAGGCAATACAAGGGGCAGCTTTGTGATGTAAAGTTGATGAGCCTTCTTGGGACAGGGCTTGTCCTATCAGACTTCAAATCCTAGACACTCTGCCTCTGATCCAGATTCCTGCTAAGGCATCCTGGGAGGCAGGAGATTATGGCCCAAACACAGATGTCGCAAACACTACAGAACACAAATTGTTGAGACAGACAGACAACCCTGCAAAGATAGTTAGAGACCTCAATATCCAAATTCAGTACTTTTGCAGATCTTAAAAACACCCTAACAAAATAGATGTAATAGGCATTGATAAAACATGGCACCCTCTAGCAACAGGATACAAATTCTTTTCAAACAACATGGGATATTCCTCATGATATACAATATGCTATATCCTAAAACAAACCTCAGTAATTCTTTAATTAAAAAAAAATGAAATTATAAAACATATTTTCTAATGGCAATGTAATTAAATTAGCAAATGCTAGCTAAGGAAATTTATAAAATTTAAAAATCTCAAGAAAGTAAACAATACAATTCTAAATAATTAGTATATAAAAAATCACAAGGGAAATTTGCAAATATTTGGAGAAGAAATAAAATGAAAACTTAACATATAAGACTTATCTCCTGCAGCTAAGAAATGTTCAGTAGAAATGTAATAGCTGTATATGCCTATAGTAAAAAAAAAAAAGACCTTTAATTGAAAATGTATAAATGCTACCTAAAACCTAAAATATAAATAAATAAACCAGTCAAAATAAAGAAAATTAAGACTAACTGATAAAGTAAAGAAAAATAAAATAGAAAACCAAGAAGCCAATAAAGTGAAACATTGCTTTTTAAAAATATATAAAAAAAAGGATTCACACTGCCTTTCCTTGCCAATGTACTATAAGAATGAAGCCAAAAATACATTAATTCATCAACATTTACATTCTTGAACACTACTATTCTAAGCAGGGTATGAGTGAAGCTATTGTGTTAATAACTTTTCCTTTCTGTAACAAAATACTTGTGACAGTTATTACAGAGAAAAAATATGTATGTAGTTCACAGTTTAGGAGGCTCATTGTCCAAGATTGAGTGAATATATTGGTGGAGTATTGGGTGTAGATGACAATATTACCACCACTATTACTCTCTATCATGCTTCCTAGTACAAGACATATCTGTAGAAATGTTGCTTTCAAAGCAACTAGTGCAAATTAGAAGTAGTAGATCAATTATCTGCATTTTTGGGTATCTTCCCTAAACCTTTTATCAAGTTCACACATTCTCTCTATACAACATTTATCATGTCTCATCCATGGCTTCCTATTGCTTCTCAATATCTCAGTTATTTTTAGAAATTGCTGTCTACCCTGTCATGGAAGAAAAACCTGACTTGTCCTTTGTATATTTATGCAAAGAAGTGTATAGTTCAAACCATTTTTAATTTAGGCTAAGAATGAGACTTATATTTGGTAGAATTTGTGTAGCAATAAATGACCCCTTTGAAATTTCCAAAGTGGGCAGGGACAGCAGTTACATGACATAGAAAAAGCAAATTCAGTGTTATCCTGACAGCTTTACTTTGGGACTGAGAAAAAGGGAATATGTTTAATTACAGTATTTCCAGGAAAACAATTAGCAAACAAAGTCAATGGAAAAAAATTCTTTGACAAGGAACATATGATATTTCATGAAAATTAGAATACCCTGAACTGCCAGAAGAATAGATTTGGTTCAAAGGAAGTAATCAAATATGCGTAACTGATTGTCTCACTGTTTAAAACCTATGCTGCTTCTTTTCTTCCTGTCAACACATTGGCCATTCCTTTGTGGTGCTACTCAAGTAAAGGTGGCTCGGATAGCTCCTATCTAGTGCCTACTTTCCATCACAACTCCTAATGACTGTGGTTATTTGCATTCATCACATTGTGCAGTTCCCTGCCACAGTGACGGTTGAATGAATCTGTAATCTGTAAGGAGAAAGTGATGAAATACTTTATCAATTTTTCTTTGAATCTAGCTACTTGCCTTTTTTTTTTTTTTTTTTGGTGTTCCTTGTGTCACTTTGTTGCAATGCAAATAATTCTGCTATGATGGTGAAATGACATAGAGAGTCCATGATCCACCAATGTCCCAGTGGTGACTCAGTTGGCTCCACTCAGATCCCATCTGACTGAAAGTACATCTGAAATCCTTCCGAGCTCAGTGACCCAATAAATTGCTGTGCTTAAAGATAACAGATATAAGTTTAAATATTATATTTTATTTTAGGATCTTGAAATGTTTCTAGTTATTCTACAACAAACAAAACTTAATGATTTCAGCTATGTGTTTTATTATTTATGATGGCAGATAGAAACAAAAAAAGGGGTAGATAGAGAGAGTTTCCATCCAGTGGTTCACTCTTCAAACACCTGAAAGGATCCTGGGGGAGCTAGAAACACAATACAGATCCCTCAGGAGTGGCAGGAACTCAGCAACTTGAGCCATCCCTGCTGCCTGCCTCTCAGAATTTGCCTTAACAGTAATCTGGAGTCAGGAGCCTTAAAATGAGTATTGAACTGCAGACTTTTATGCAGGTCACAGGCATTCTAAACTGCATCTTAAGGTCTAGGTCAAATAACTGCCCCTAAACAATTTTTTGTTCATTGCACTGCTAATTAATTGCAAACATATTTGTATTGTATGCCGTGATGTTCCATTAGTTAAATGTGTAAGTGAATGGAAATAGATTCCAAGTTCATTTTCTCTGTAAGTGTTCATTTTAGCAGTGCTTTGGGATAAACATCGATAATTTTATACATCCATTTTAGAAAATATTTGAGAATTACATTTAGTATGTATTCAAAGAAATTTCATGAGTATGCCATATGTATACACATATGTTGAAAATTTAAAAATACAGCCTAATATTTCTTAAAGCTGTAAACCATCATTCTTTCACTTTAGTTTAGGTCCTCCCTTCTAGCATCGATTGAGACGTGGAAGATACACTGCTGATGCATTTACATCTCTCTATAACTTCTTCTGCACAATAATTAAATTTTATCAAATACCACCACAGCAAAAAAATATATGGGGTATATTTGTTGATGCTAGTTAATGTTCATGAATGAAGAAAATGAATGAACACTACACTGAAGTTCACTCTCTGTATTTATTCATTTGAGAAACAGAGAACGGGAGAGAAAGAGAGACTCCCAAGTGCTGTTTCACTCACAAAATTCCTGCAACCGCTGGGGCAAAAGCCAGGAACCAGGAATTCAATTCATGTTGCCTGTGCACGTAGCTGGATCTCAATTAGTTGAGCCATTACGACTGCCTCACAAGGTCCATAATAGAAGAAAGGTGGAGTCACGAGTTGCAAATGTACATCGAATCTAAGGTACCCTGATACAGTATGTGAATATCCTAACCTGCTTTTCAACCATCATGCCAAATGCTTTTATACACACACACACACACACACAAACATCCCCCGGTAAATACTCACACGGAGGCTAAAAACAAACTAGGTAAAAAAATGTGGATAGGCAGAAAAAACATTCAGCAATCCAGATATCAGGATGATACATTAAACATAATTATTGTATAAATCTAACATACAGTTGCTTTCTTGGTAATCACTCTGGGACAGACAGTCAATGGGATGTGAGTCATCCAAATATGAGGTATGATTTGGCCAAACATATACAAGAGTAATGGCTGGAACCAAAGCTACTCTGAGTTGCATTATTTTCCCCACGAGGATTCTGGCAGCCTCCCCAACATTTTCTGTTGTGGGCAGCACAGCTAATGACCAAAACCACTGAGTCACCTTGAGTCTGCAGCAAATCTTCCCATGCTGCCACTTTCTCTCTTCATATTCACTCAAATTGCCTTCCATTGTTGTGCTGTCTTAGCATCTGTTTCCTTTGATGCAGTTCTTTGTACAGAATTCTAGGAAACAGTCTTTTCTCCTCTCTAAGAAGGAGACTCTACCACCATCACCACTGCCCCTTTCCTTGCAAAGGGGAACATAATTTAGAAAGTCTCTAATGACCTAGGGTGAAATAGTTTACGTTTTTTCATTAACTCTTTGTAATGTAAAACAAGAAAAACCATTCTCCATTTGTTGGAACAAAGTCACAAAGTCTCTCTCTCTCTCTCTCTCTCTCTCTCTCTCTGTCTCCCACCTTCATCTTTATCTCTATCTCTTTGTGTGTTTCCATCTCTATCAATAGATTTCTCAGTATCACCCTACCCTATTTTCTCTTTTTCCTATATTTTTCACATATTCACACACACACACACACACACACGCAAATCTGTTGGGTCCCCATAGGGATTTGTGGCAAATGTAAGGCTAGCTACATAACATAGGTTAGTCTCAATCCACACAAAAATGTTGGTGGAACAATTTTAGAGATATACTGCAGAGAATCCGGAATGTCAGAAATAAAAGATTTTGATAATTTGTGATATAAAGCTAATTTATGCTAAGATATGAGAAAGATAAAATATATAGGATCTAAAGTTCTTAATGATAGGCAGTGACATTGTAGTGCAGTGAGTTAAGCCATCAAGCTGGCATCTCCTATCATAACACCAGCTTGAATTCTGGCTGCTCTACTTCCAGTCCAGCTCCCTGCTAATGCACTTGGGAAGCAGCAGGTGATGCCTCAGGCACTTGAGCTCCTGATACACACATAGGAGACCCAAATGCAGTTACTGGCTCCAAGGTTTGGCCTACCCAAACCGTAATCATTGTGGTCGTTTGGGGAGTGGATCAATGGAGAAAAGATCTTTCTCCCTGTCACTCTGCTTTTCAAATAAATGGGATAAATCTTTTTTAAAATAATATTGTTCTCAATAATATGAAGGTCTCAAATGGCCTTTAGTAATATAGACAAGGAGAAATCTGTACTAATCAGAATTTAGTTATCAATAGTACTTGGGTTAAACTTAAAGAACTGGTAAGTATTGATAAAAGGGAGTATTGAAGGGAAGTGAGATATGACATGGATAGGGTTTGGAGTGAAACTCCAACAAAAAACTGGAAAAAATATGATGTAGTCGAAATAGATTCTATTCTTAATGGGAATTTCCTTAAAAAATATACATGGCTGCAGGTATAGCCACTCAGTTCATTGGTAACTCTGCATTTTTTTTTTTAATTCTGGATTTTCCATTCATAGCCTAACAAAGGGCACAATGAAGGTTTACACAGTACGTGTAAACATAACATATGTTAGTTTCAATCCACAAAAAAAATGTTGTTTTTTTTTTCTGATATAAGAAAAAGATAGCCAGCATCTATGAACTGGCATCATCAAGCCTCTTCAGTCTACGTCCACTCCTTTCAATCTGAAAGTGCCATATTTTTTGTTCCATAACAATTTAATTCTATTCTCACTTCAACATGTCTTAATAATCACTAAATTAATTAATAATTTCCCTGTTCAAAATATATTTGATCATGCATTATTTATGCTTTTAAATGTTCAGTGAGTTTGCTTTATTATAAGCTATAGGATTATTTATATATATACTTAACATTTCCTGTAAATTTCATTTACCTTCCTTTCTAAGAGCATTTACTTTAGAAAACTTGAAATTGTAAATTTTTTCTTCCCCACTTTAAGGTGTAAATCTTTTTTAAAAGCTTCTTGCCAGTTTTACATTCCTGGAGTATCTATTACAAGGAAAAATATCTCTTTGTAATGTATTCATCAGAGGACACAGAGCTTCTCTCCCAGTGTCTGTGGGAGGGTAGGAGCCCAACTTGATGGAAAACTTGCTTAAAATTTTGCAACAGCTTTCTATCATAGGATATGAGATTTTAATTTTTCTTTGTGTAAATAAAAGGTTAATCTAAGATTGTACACCCAATCCTAGCTTTAAAAAACTCTTTTGCCCTTTGTTCTGCCATAGCTGAGCTCAGAATGGGTTCATGCCTTTCTCTCTACATTGCGATATTCTTAAAAATAAGAATCCTTTTATTGTTTAGTATACTTAGAGTCAGGATTCAATATTATGCCAGTGGTTCAAGGATGGCATCAAGAGTGCCTCATTTCATCCACCTGCTGTTGGACCAGGAGGTTGATAGAGCACCCCTAGCTCAGGAATTTACTTCTCCTTCAGCAGATACATGTCATCTGCCTGAATCTGGTGAATCAGTCCAGGAGCATCATAAAACCGCTGACATCCTCATCTGATTCCCTCCTCCCATGGTCTCTTTGGAGGGACACCTGATCCACTATCACCTGAGCTTTGACATAGACAAAGTGCAGATGTCTAGCTAGTGGAACTATATAGCCATCTATTGCAGAGAAGTCCATGGCTGTTTGCAGGGAGATCTTGAGTGACCAGGCCCTGAGCACAGCCAAGCCCAGCAGTCTATGGTTCCCACTGCCCCATCTCAGCACCACTAAGCATCCTAGAAGCTGCCCCTCTTAGTATTCTGAAGGGTAGGTCTTAGATCTTGCTCCAGTCAATTCCAGTTTAGGAGTCATAGCAAGTTGACCCAGAAAACCCAAAATTCAAAAAAGAGGTTACAGTGACTCCATGGCCTGTGGGCACTGATTTGTTCCCATTCAGCCTTCATGTTTGCAAGCTGAAGCCAGCACTCATCAACAAGATGGCCTACAGGATGGTGGACAGCTCTTTCCCTACATGATCCTTCCAAAGGTGAAAAGCATGTGCATTTCTTTAACAACTTGTCCTGGTACTGGGTCCATCTCCGTCACATCAGCACATACTCCTGCACAAAACTGGACAACACCATCGAAGTTGTAGATATCATCATACTTAGGGTCCACTTTGCCCACATCATCACCACTGACATGTAAGTGCACACCTGAGCTGGAAGCTCACTGCTGTAGACCCAATTCCAAGCCTGTATTTAAGTCTCCTTTACCAATGTAAAGCATTTTCTTCTTTCTTTCTTCAGAATCCTTATGAGGAGGGGCTGGAGTCATGGCTCACTTGGTTAATCCTCCGCCTGTGGTGCTGGCATCCCATATGGGCACCAGGTTCTGGTCCCGGTTTCTCCTCTTCCAGTCCAGCTCTCTGCTGTGGCCCAGGAGAGCAGTGGAGGATGGCCCAAGTGCTTGGGCTCTGCACTCACATGGGAGACCAGGAGGAAGCACCTGGCTCCTGGCTTCGGATCTGTGGAGCTCCAGCAGTGGCTGCCATTGTGGGGTGAGCCAACAGAGGGAAGACCTTTCTCTCTGTCTCTATCTCTCACTGTCTAATTCTATCTGTCCAATAAAAGAAAAGTGCTATAAAAAAAAAAGGAAGAAGAATCCTTATGAGGAGTAAGACTTGGATACAGGCTGTGGGAAGTAGGGCTCAGGGAGTTTCCTGGCGGCCATGGTGATGGATAGGCAGAATGCTGATGTTAAATATCATAAAGGATGGTAGGATAAAACATAAGGCTCAATCTTAGAGAATTCAGAATGGTATTTTTTCTCTTAACAAATGTGGTGAAGCTAGTTAAGGTTTTCTTAAGCTATATTACATGAATAAATTATTATTCAAACTCTAAAAGCAAAATTGTTAAGGAGAAGAATTGTTTTTTAAACAATTTTAAGTAATGTGTTTCTTTACTCTGCTGTTCAAATGCTATGTATAACATTATACTTATAATGTGACTTCAGTGTAAGTCTACAGCTACTGTCAATATAAAAGGCCAGGTCAACAATTTATTTCTGATATGGGTATACCATTAAGTTTGTCCAAAATATCAAGTTCCATTATGACTACTTTCATAAAATAGCAAAAAGAAAAATGGCACTATCCCAGATGAATGCTAAAATTAGCTGTGGCCATACCCAGTGCAGAATTCTGAAACGGCACACCATTGCAAAGCCATGCTGAGTGGGTAATTAGTATTAAGTTATATATGAGGTGCTGGACAGGCTACTAACATTTATCCAAATTCCAGAAAATAAGATGTGCTATTGGAATTCCATCTCTTTATTAATGTAAGTATGTCTGTATACTGATTGTAGCACTGAGCTGAACTACTCTGTTATTTATAGCATTTATGTTTCATTTTCCCCTCAGGGAATTTTGGTTCCATAATTCTAACTCATACATTACATGAATAAAAAATATTGGCAAGAAATGTAGAATGTCCTTGGCACCTACCACAGTACTAGAAACATTAAGACCCTTGCCAGAGAAGGATGAAGAGAAGGTTGCCAAAAAATGATAACTCTGACATTCCCTCAATATAGTGAAATCTTATTTATGATGGAGTAATTCATCATCCAAGGCTGCATTAAGCACCTATGTAAATACATTCACCATTGCACTGGGCCCTGTGAGTACAACTGGAAACAAATGTAAAGTAAGCTCTCCACTGATTTGCTTAAAGCTGAATTCAGGAAGCAAGGTACCTACTCAATAATTAACCTAGCTTGTACATTTTGAGTAATTTAACAGGGGCTCCAAGAAGACACACATCCCTATGTGTATGCACTAACACAATTTTTTGAGATGATAACTCTATTGTAATACAGAATGTGGACTAGAGTGAAGGAAAGGTTTGTTGAAGAGTTAGCTGCAAGTAAAGGAGATTGTAAGAAACTTTCAAGGAAGAAGTAATGAAAGCCTGAACTAGGACACTGGCAGTAGAAATGGAAAGGCAAATCCAGATTCAAGAGATATGTATGAGGAAGGATTAATAAGTGGATGACTGAGTGTGATGAAGGAGACAGCAGAAGTCAAGGCTGATGCTGAAGTTTCTTTAGCGGAAGTCTTGGTGTCTGCAATGCTTCCTGAGATAGAAACAGCTAAGTGACTGTCTTCAAGATTTCCATGATGTGCAGGTTCCCAGGCTGCTCTTCTGTACTCACAGAGAGAATTTTCCTGAGATCTCAAATAATGTATGTGAGGCAGGATGTGTCAGTTAAAGCAAAACTGGTGACCTCAATGCCAGATTCCCTGCTTAAAGAATGGGTACCATTTCCATAGTGTTGGGGCTTGAGATATGCAGAGCGGAGGAAGCTTTTACATAATGTGAAATAAGTATTTAATATTTCACATTTCTTTTTTTTCTCCATGTGTGTATCAGAGACACAAATCTTCAGTCAGTTTGTTAGATTTATTTCCTATTTATTTTATAACTGTAAGTGCTGATATAGACAAGGCATTATTGCTAACATTATAGGACTAAAATTATATAGCAATTTCTATTGTAAGGAATTCTATTTCATTTTATGGATTTTACTTACACAATGGGAAAATCAGTAAATGACTCTAATTAATGTTCACATTAAAAATGAAAACTCTCATGGCATTGGATCTGTTGACACTCAAACCAGTGCCCATATAAAATGCTGGCATCACATGGGTGGCCGCTTTTTCAATATGCCATAATTCCAACCACATCTACTCTACATTTGTAAGAGTTCACCTTTTAATTTGATCATCTCTTTCCATTAGTATTTATTCCTTAAGTATCTCAAGTAACATTTATTTGTTCATTAAAACTGAGTGAATTCAGAGATGCAACACTGGCTTCCCCTAAGTGTGATTCAAATCCTGGCCTCTTCTCTTCCAATCCAGCTCCCTGCTTATTCACCTGGGAAAATAGTGGAAGTTGGCTATTGTGCTTGGACCCCTGCCACTCAAGTGGGAGACCTGCGCAAAGCTCCTGGCTCCTGGCTTCAGCCTGGTCCAGTCTTTGCCATTGTAGCCCTTTGGGGAGTGACCCAGCGAATGAATCTCTCTCTCTATTTCTCTATCTCTCTGTAATCTGCTTTTAAAATAAATAATTCACTGGGTGAATTCAGTGTCTGTGAATCAAATCAGTATCCCTGATTTTTATTGCTTCTCGGCCTTTTGGCTAAGATTAAGTGTAGCATCCCCGATTCATACATAATATCTTCCTCTCCAAGGATTTTGTCCTCTGCCTTGCTTCAAACTCTCATTCCCATGGCCCTGTCATAGATTGGGTCATCACTGACAAGCCACACTAAAACATCATGTATTCACATTTTTTGATATCTTTTTTTCTCTATAAAATCTCACTCCTTCATGACCCAATATACACATTACTTTGATCAAAAACATTGTCCACCTATATTGCTGCTTTCTTTTCTTGCCTTCATTCCCTTCATGTCTATACTTTCCTTTGTGCCTCTATATTTCACATTAAAATGTTCCTATGCATGCTCACTCAGTTTTTTTGTTTTGTTTTGTTTTGTTTTGTTTTGTTTTGTTTTGCCAAATCATTTAGCATAGCCATAATACTAGCCAGGTCAAACATTTTCCTCTTCTGCATATTTAACATGTACATAAGCATAGTAGTTTTTCACTTTGTGTTGCTATGTGGGGGCAAACTGTTGAAATCTTTACTTAATATATACTAAACTGATCTTCTGTATATAAAGAGAATTGAAAATGAATCTTGATGTGAATGGAAGGGGAGAGGGAGTGGGAAAGGGGAGGGTTGCAGGTGGGAAGGAAGTCATGGGGGTGGAGAAGCCATTGTAATCCATAAGCTGTACTTTGGAAATTTATATTCATTAAATAAAAGTTTAAAAAATTAAAAAAAAACATGTACATAAGCATATTTAGAAGGAAAGGAAAACACAGATATCTTAACTGGAATCAGGTACACACTGGTTGTTTAGCAATCAATCACACTGGATTTACTTGCCAGTAGATTGCGTCATGACTTCCAGTCTCCATTCAAACTTCCCACACTTCCTCATCCTCACTAACATGCGAAGAATTCACCTAATTCATTGAAGCCCTCTGAAGAAAACTCACCAGAGCTTCTTGTGCACATTTAAATATTTTTCATTTGTTCACCGCTTTTTATGATGTGTTACTCCATTCATGTTCTAAATCAATGTTAACACCACCTGTAGGGTCAGGCATTTAGCCTAATGGTTAAGATGGCTGCACTACATAGTGTAATACCTGGGTTGAACTCCTGGCTCTTGTTGTGACTCCTGGCTCAGAATTCCTGCAAATGTGAACTCTGGGAAGCAGAGCTGGTAACTTAAGAAATTTAGTTACTGCTATACATATAAAAGATCTGGACTCAACTCCTGACGTCCAGCTCAGTCCTACCTGAGTTCCAGTCAGTGTGGACATTGAGGAGTGAAACAGTAGATGGGAGCCCTCTCTTTCATTGTGTGTCTATATATCCTGCTATCTCTTTATCTCATAAACAAACAAATGAGTAAATTTTGAACTCTGCTTTTATTGAACTAAAGCATAGTCTCTATCACTTTTTTTAAGGATTTTGGTTTCTGGCTGGCCCCGCGGCTCACTAGGCTAATTCTCTGCCTGCGGCACTGGCACACCGGGTTCTAGTCCTAGTAGGGGCTCTGGATTCTGTCCCAGCTACTCCTCTTCCAGTCCAGCTCTCTGCTATGGCCTGAGAGTGCAGTGGAGGACGGCCCAAGTGCTTGGGCCCTGCACCTGCATGGGAGAACAGGAGAAGTACCTGGCTCTTGGCTTCGGATCAGTGCGGTGCGCTGGCTGTAGTGGCCATTGAGGGGTGAACCAATGGAAAAAGGAAGACCTTTCTATCTCTCTCTCTCACTGTCCACTCTGCCTGTCCTGAAAAAAGGATTTTGGTTTCTGAAATTCTCCTTTCTTCTGTATTTCTATGGATATAACAACAATTTATATTTTATCTTTTCTTAAGTAAAATGTACAACAAAACTTGGGCCTTGGCATCAAGCCCTCCATAAGTCATCATGTTGCTACTTTTTATGGAAAAATTATTTAAAGCACTTGTCTCCAATTTTTCTCCTCCTATCTTCTTTTTTCTTGTCATTTAAGGTTCACCCATCCCACCAAATCCACTCTAGTTAATATAACCAGTTGCATCTGTCTCATTTGACTATTCCGTGCTTTCTCAGTTAATCATTTTCTCATCCTTGAAACACTTTCTTCACTTGACTTTCACTATATACCAATCTTGAATTTTTTCTCCTATCTTATTAACAAACAATCTTTATCAGCTTCTTTTGATATGTATTCTTGACCTTATTGAACTGATATTGTAGTGTTATTGGAATCTAGTGTTGAATCGCCTATCCTTTCTACATGTTCTTAATTATTTGTGACTGCCTTCAGTTATGTAACTTTAAATGTATTTAAAATGCATAAAAATTGCACATATTTGATTAAATGTATTTACAGGAGGAAATTCTTAAGTTTGTTATCTCTAATTATTGATTCACAACTTTATATCTCTATAATTGATCTTTCCCATGAACTCTAGATCTGATTGTCCAGTTGCTCATTATACATCTTCAATTATGTGACTAGTAAGCAATACAAATATTAAATATTCAAATCTAAGCACTAAATCACAGTGAGAGCTCCCAGATCTATAGAGGTTACTATGCACCAGAAAATACTCCATGAGTTTGACATATATATATCAACTAACTCATTCCTCATAACGGACATATGAAAGAGTTGCAATTATAAGAGAAGAAATTCAAGTTCACAGAAGTTGCAATAATTTACACAAGTTCATTCAGCTTATAAGCAATCAGTCTATCACAAAGCAATTGTTACCAGAATGTCATTGATAGTATCTTGTTTCTCTTATATTGTCCTATAAACCTGTTTGGCCTATGTTTTTCAGCAGATGGAAAATTAACCCTTCCAAATATTCATATCAAAATTTTGCAGACTTCTTTAATTCCCTTTCATATTACTCAGTCCTAGGAACTCTACTTTGCAAAAATGCTTACTTTTTTCCACCTAATTATCATTGCTTTGGTCAAAGTCACCATTGTTTCTTATTGGGATGACTGGGTTACTTTCTGAAGTGGTCTCATAGTCTCAGCTTTGCCTCCCCTTAGTGTTTATTCATATAGCAGTTCAATTAGGATATTCCCATTAATGTAAATGATCATAACAGCCCTCCAGGACCTGATGGCTTTACTCCTGAATTCTACAAAACATTAAAGAAGAATGAATACCAACATCAATACTCCAACTATCCCAAAATATTGAAATGGATGGAAATCTGCCAAATTCTGGGGCCAGTGTTGTGTGCAGCAAGTAAAGCCAATACCTGTGACTTCGGCTGCTCATATGGGGGACAATTAACTGTTCTGGCTGGTTTGCTTATGCTCCAGCTCCCTGTGAATGTTCAGGAAAAGCAACAGAAGAGAGACAAAGAGGAAGCCCCTGGCTTCTGGTGTCAGCCTGGTCCAGCCCTGGCTGTTGTGACCATAGGAGACTGATCGAGTGAATGGAATATCTCTCTCTCTCTCTCTCTCTCTCTCTCTCTGTGTGTGTGTGTGTGTTTCTCCTTCCCTCTCTGTAACTCTGAAAAAAATTATTCAGCATCACTCTGATACCAAAACTAAACAAAAAAATGACAAAATTTATTTAAAAGAAAACCATAGACCTACAACCTTGATGATTATATAGATGCAAAATTTCTGGCGAAATAAAAAGCAATTTCTCAATAAAATTGAAACCAGCATTACATAAAAAATCATATACAATGATCAAGTGGAATTTATCCTAGAGATGCAAGGATGATACAACATTTGAAAATCAGTAAATGTCATACAGCACATCAAAAGAATGGAGCACAAAAACTGGATCATCTCAATACATACAGAGATCATTTGACAAGATTAAACATCCATTTGTGATTTAAAGAGCCACAAATTAGGTATAGAAGGAAAATATCTCAAAATGACGAAGGCTATAAGTGGCAAAGTAATAGCAAATATCATAATGAATGGAGAAAAGCTAAAAGCATTTCCCCTGAGATTTGAAACAAGACAAGGATATCCACTTTCACTTCTCTTATTCAATATAGTATTGTAAGTACCAGTAAAAGCAATTTGGAAATAGAAAGAAATAAACTACATCAAATTTGGAAAGAAGGAGATCAAAGTAACTATGTGTGCAGATGATATACATGGAAAACCCTAAACACGTCACCAAAAATCTGTGAAAGTTGATAAATCAGTTCAGTAAAGCCACAGAATAGAGAATCAACATACAAAAAAACAGTATTGAAGTTATAAACCAACAGTGATATGGCTGAAAAGAAGACAGAAAAAAAATCACATTCACAAAACTACAAAAGTATCAAATATTTGGGAATAAATGTAACCAAAGAAGTGAAAAACTTCTATAGTGAATATTATAAAATGTTAATGAAAGAAATCAAGTCCACAAAAAATGGAACGACATTCTTTGCTCATAGATTTTAAGAATTGATATCATTTACATGCCTCTACTACCTTCCAAACTAAAGATTCAATGCAATCATTATCAAAACACCAATGGCGCCGGCACCACTGCTCAATAGGCTAATCCTCCGCCTGCGGCGCCGACACCCCAGGTTCTAGTACCAGTCAGGGCGCCGGATTCTGTCCAGCTCTCTGCTGTGGCCCAGGAGAGCAGTGGAGGATGGCCCAAGTCCTTGGGTCTTGCACCCGCATAGGAGACCAGGAGGAAGCACCTGGCTTCTGGCTTCGGATCAGCACGGTGCGCCAGCTGCAGTGAGCTGGCCGCAACAGCCACTGGGGGGGGGGGGGGGGGGGGGGTGAACCAACTGCAAAGGTAGACCTTTCTCTCTGTCTCTCTGTCTCTCTCTCTCACTGTCCACTCTGCCTGTCCAAAAAAACAAAACAAAACAAAACAAAACAAAACACTCTTCAGAATTAGAAAATCAATCCTGAAATACATTTACAGTCATAAAAGACCCAAAATAGCCAAAACTACTCATTAAAGAGTGGGGAAAATCACGCTAGAGGAAAAAAAAAAAAAAAAAAACTGATTTCAAGTATACTGTAAAATTACAGTTATTTTAAACAGCATAGCCCTGGCATTAAAAAACTGTCATACAGGTTAAAGGACTAGAATTGACAGCCCCCCAATTTTTTTAACTTCTATTTAATGAATATAAATTTCCAAAGTACAGCTTATGGATTACAATGGCTTCCCCCTCCCCATAACTTCCCTCCCACCCGCAACCCTCCCCTCTCCCGCTCCCTCTCCCCTTCCATTCACATCAAGATTCATTTTCAATTCTCTTTATATACAGAAGATCGGTTTGGTATATAGTAAGTAAATATTTCAACAGTTTGCCCCCACATAGCAATACAAAGTGAAAAAATACTGTTGGAGTACTAGTTATAGCATTAAATAAGAGTGTACAGCACATTAAAGACAGAGATCCTACATGATATTTTTTAAAAATTGATTTTCTATGAAATTTCCAATTTAACACCAGGTTTTTTTTTTTTCATTTTCAATTATCTTTTTATACAGAAGATTGATTCAGTATATACTAAGTAAAGATTTCATCAGTTTGCACCCACACAGAAACACAAAGTGCAAAAATACTGTTTTAGTACTAGTTATTGCATCACTTCACATTGGACAACACATTAAGGACAGATCCCACATGAGACATAACTACACAGTGACTCCTGTTGTTGATTTAACAATTTGACACTCTTGCTTATGGCGTCAGTAATCTCCCTAGGCTCTAGTCATGAGTTGCCAAGGCTATGGAAGCTTTTAGGTTTCGCCAACTTTGATCTTATTCCGATAGGGTTATAGTCAAAGTGGAAGTTCTCTCCTCCCTTCAGAGAAAGGTACCTCGACAGCCCAAAAATTAATCCATGGATACTCAGCCAACTGATTTTTTCAATGACACCAAGAACATACATTAGAGGAAAGATAGTCTTTTCAGTAAATGGTGTTGATGAAATGAAGTATATGTGTAGAAGAATGAAATTAGATTCCTACCTCTTACCATATATGAAAATAAACTCAAGATGGGTCAGAATCTTGAGATTCATATATACATGTAAGATCAGAATCTGAAAATTTTAGAAGAAAGTATAGGAAAAGCACTTCTAGACATTGCTGTAGGTGATAAATTCTTGGACAAGAGCCTCAAGTTGCAGGCAACAAAAGCAAAACTAGAAGAATGAGATTATATAAATCAGAGAAATACTCAGTAGAGGGAAAGTATATCTGAGAGGATATATTTGCAAGCTACTTGTGTGATGAAGGATTCCTATTCAGAATATATCAGCAACTCAAAAAAGAAAAAATTAACAACCCTTGCAGGTGAGTATTGGGGGTTAGAGAGGAAAGCCATTGCCTTCGATGCAACCATCCTATCCAGATTATAGTTCACATCTAGGCTGCTCCACTTTCTATCCAGCTCCCTACTAATAGCTTGGAAAAAGAAATGAAAGATGGCCCAAGTGTTTAAAACTCTACCACTCACATGGGAGATCCTGATAAAGCATCTGGTTTTAGCCTGGCCCAGCCATGGCTGTTGAAGCCATCTGGGGAGTGAACAAGTGAATGGAAGACATTTATCTTTCTGTCTGTGTCTCTCTCTCTCTGTAACTCTTTCAAGTAAAAAACAAAAACAAAACAAAACAAAACAACAACAACAACAAAAAAAACAAAAAACCACTGAACAATAAAAAGCAAGCAATAATATTAAGAAATGGGTGTAGTCCCTGAATAAACAGTTCTGAAGAAATACAAATCGCCAAAAGATAGATGAAAAAAAAAAGTCAATGTCATTAGCCATCAGTGAAATGTAATTTTAAACTACAATCAACTATCATCTTATCCTTGTCAGAATTGATATTATCAAAAAAGAGAGCGAATAACAAATATTGGCAAGAATTTGGAGAAAAGGGAACTCATACACTATGAGTGGGAATGTAAATTAGTGCAGCCATTGTGGAAAAGAGCATGGAGATTTCTTAAAAAGAAAAAAGAAATAGAAATTGAACTGCTGTCTCATACATCAGTCTAACTACTGGGTATATACCCAAAACATGTGAACTTGAGGTAGCACTGTTCACGAATGGCCAAAATATGGAATCAATCCAGGTATCCATCATCAGATGAATAGATAAAATGTGGTGTATATACACAATGGAATACTATTAATTGTGAAAGAGGATGACACTCTGTTATTTATGGAAAAATGGATGGAACTAGGAGAAATTATGTTGAGTGAAATAAATCAGAAACAGAGATGAATACCACATGTTCTCCCTTATATGTGGGAGCTAAAACTGAAAAAGAAAAACAAACAGAAAACTCAATGTAAACACAGATTGTTGATTAGTACAGACTAGAAAGGATGATAGGAATGAAAGTTTTTTTGGATTAGAAAACAGGGGAAAATGGGTATTTTTTTTAAATTGTGATAAACATACTAAAGTGAGATGTTAAAAGAGTAAATGAGGTTGGGTTTTATGAGAACTCTTTGTATTACTACCTCACAATTTTTGTTTTATAAATCTAAAACTATTGTGAGATTTAAATATTTTAAGAGTTTCAAAACTAAAAGACAAAATGTGGATACTATTTAGAAAAAAAATTTAATGGCTTATTACTTGACACAAGCAAAAACAAGCACTGTTAACATGGGCTTGTGGGACTTTTAGTGATCTCTTTGCCATGATGGCTCTTGTGCTCCCTCTGCTCAGGATCCATGGCCTCTTTTTTTTCTTTTAAGACTATACTTTCAGGGATTATTTCTACAGTTTGCCTCTTTTGGTTTTGAACATGACAGGAAGGCTCCTGCCTTAGGGTCTTTGTTGCTGATGCCCTTGGAATGTCTTCCCCTGTATCTGCCTTGCTGGTTCCCTCTCCTCCAAGTCTCTGCTCACAGATTATTTCTCTATCTGGCCTTTCTTGACATCCTGCAGCATTCAGGGTTCAATCCTGAAAACACACAAAATTCAAATGTTTAAGCAGGAAAGGATTTAAAACATGGAAATACATTTAGAAAAAAAAATAACTTTTGTGAGTGACTGAGGGTGATGTTTCTGGGAATGACTCCCAGAATTCATTTGGCAATGCAATTACCTTTAGACATAGCTAGAATGGATGATTGATTCTTAGATGTCATAACCATGGTTGTCCCAAGAAAATAACGAAATCTTCAGGAAAATGGCCTGCCTCTCATTTCCATCTTAGAAATTTCACTCAAATGCCTCGAATTGTACATTCTTTTCTGCACCCAAAATCCTAATTTTAAGACTGCTAGGAAAACAGTTATAAGCTTTCAGCTGTGCAGAGGGGCACAAAAGAAGATATAAGTGGATGCTCTTCACCAATGGATTTAGGTAATACAAAATTCTAAAAAAAATTCACCCTCAGGGCTGGTGCTGTGGCATAGCCAGTTAACATGCCATCTACAGTGCCACCATCCCATATGGGTGCTAGTTTGAGTCCTGGCTATTCCACTTCTGATCCAGCTCCCTGGTAATAGACTGGGAAAGCAGCAGAGGATGATCCAAGTCCTTAGGGCTCTGCACCCACATGAAAGACCTGATTGAATTTCCTGGAACCTGACTTTGGCCGGACTCAGACCCATCCATGGCCATTGCGGCCATGGGGAAATTAATCAGCAGGTGAAGTTCTCTCTCTCCCTCTCTCTCTCTTTCTCTCTCTCTCTCCCTCTCCATCTCCCTCTCCCTCTCTCCCTTTCAAATAAATAAAATAAATCTTTTGAAAAATTATGTCACCCAAAGTTCAATTATATTTTTCTGTATTTTTCCTAAGGATTATTTTTCATTTTCTGTTTTTTTTTTTTCCATTGGAATTTTTTTTTCATTTTTGTTTCATCTGTAATCTAGACTTTTAAGAATGTAAGTCAAGTAATATATATATATATATATATATATATATATATAATAAATACTTGCTGAGTGCATATGTATAAATCTAAAGGAAATTTTAATTCCACTGTAATCTCTGGCTCCCCTATCAGAAGCAAATACTATTAATAATACTAAACGCTTATCTTTTTCTAGAGTATTACATGTGCAATAAATTACCTTTCTTAGATCAAGTCTTATATTAATCAAAAGATAGCATTCCAGGCATCATGCCTGTGATACTGGCATTCCATATGGGTGCCAGTTTGATTCCTAGCTGCTCCACTTCCAATCCAGCTCTGCTAATGGCTTGGGAAAGCATTCGAAGATGATTGAAATACTTGGGCCCCTGCACCCATTTGGGAGATTCAGGGTACTCCTGGCTTTGGCCTGCTCCAGCCCTGGCTATTGCAGGATTTAGGAAGTGAACCAGTGGATCAAAAGTTTGTCTCTGTCTCTTCCTTTCTCTGTGTAATCATGACTTTCAAAAAATAAAAAAAAAATCTCTTTTGTTAAAAAGAATACTGTTTGTAGATTTTATTTGTTTCCCTTTTTCTGTGGTCAATAAATTATAGGAGAATTCATTACACATTTTCTCTGGCATGTGTACAACTAGCCCTTGCCTGGACATTTCCTTCTTGCCCTGCAACAAATCACCCTGGTTTTCCATTCATTAATCTTCACAAAAGATCCATTCCAGCTCCTCTGTCTCCCAAAATTTATTATTGCCTCTTAAGCCATTTTCTACACATTTGAATCTCTCCAAAAGATAAGGAGAACAGACTGCCAATACCCCCAAATGAAACATGCATATTTGTAACAGATAAAGGCCAAAGAGCCCAAGCCCAGAGCTAATGTGTGTTTTGTGATAGCATGTGAATTGTGGCTGAGTCCCATTCTGCATGTGAGTGCATTAATAACATTTGTAAGGCTTTATGAAACTGGAGGGGCAAACATCTTTTTTTGGCAACCTCTGCATCATGTTACTAAAACATCTCCTGGCATCTTTCATAAGTATAAGCCCTGTGATTCCTTGAATCTTGGTTAGTGGTAGAATTAGGGTAGAACAAAAGGAAAATACACATATTTTAATCTAAATGAGAGTCAGTGAAAAAGACGGTTCTCAAGATGGCATTAAATGAAGGGATGGGAAGAAAAATAAAATATAAAAAGTGAGTTATCTTGAAAAAGTAAATCAAAATCTTTTAAAAAACTCATTTCCAGTTCTTAACCAGGGGATTCTAATAGAAAAGACAGATACTACCTGGATATTCATTGAAATTTTGCAGTTCAGGGGCCGGCGCTGTGGTGCAGTAGGTTAACACCCTTGCCTGAAGCGCCAGCATCCCGTATGGGCGCTGGTTCTAGTCCCAGCTGCTCCTCTTCCGATCCAGCTCTCCGCTATGGCCTGGGAAAGCAGTGGACTACGGCCTCTGTCCTTGGGCCCCTGTACCCACTTGGGAGACCTGGAGGAGGCTCCTGGCTCCTGGCTTCAGATGGGTGCAGCTCCGACCGTTGCAGCCATCTGGGGAGTGAACCAGCGGATGGAAGACCTTTCTCTCTGTCTCTCTCTCTCACTGTCCACTCTGTCAAAAAAAAAAAAAAAGTTTTCCGCTTTGCACACTTTTAAAATTTGTTTTGAATTTGAAATGGTTCCTTGGTTCCAGGGAAGCCATTGCTGAGCAGTAGTATGCCCCTATAGGGCATATTTTTTCAGTGTCTGGATATATTGTGCTTTTCCCTAATACAATGCACCTGGTAAATCACCATTAATTTTTCTTTATTTTAAAAAGTTCTTTTTTTAATTTATTTGAAAGTCAGAGTTACAGAGACAGAAGGAGAGAGAGAGAGAGAGAGAGAATCTTCTATTGTTTGGATCATTTTCCATATGGCTGTAATATCCAGAGCTGGACCAGGCCTAAGCCGGAAGCCAGAGCTTCATCTGATCTCCCACATGGGTAGCAGGGGTCCAGACACTTGGGCCATCTTCTGCTGCTTTTCCTAGGTCACTAGAAGGCAATGAATTGGAATTCGAACAACTGAAACTCAAACTGGCATCCATATGAGACTCAGGGTCACAGAGGACAGCTTTATTGGCTGTGCCACAATGCAGGCTCCCACTCTTTCTTAATTTAGCTGAAATAATAAATAACATTTCTTATGAATAAAAATATAATTTTAAATGATTGGTTTTTTTTGACAGGCAGAGTGGACAGTGAGAGAGAGAGAGACAGAGAGAAAGGTCTTCCTTTGCCTTTGGTTCACCCTCCAATGGCCGCTGCGGCCGGCGCACCGCACTGATCCGAAGCCAGGAGCCAGGTGCTTCCTCCTGGTCACCCATGCGGGTGCAGGACCCGAGGACTTGGGCCATCCTCCACTGCAGTCCTGGGCCACAGCAGAGAGCTGGCCTGGAAGAGGGGCAACTGGGACAGAATCCGGAGCCCCTATCGGGACTAGAACCAGGCGTGCCGATGCCGCAGGCAAAGGATTAGCCTATTGAGCCGCAGCGTCAGCCATGTCCCTTGTTTTACTTTTAAGTTTTATTTGATATACTTTGACATACTTCCTCTGCCCTTGATTCTTTTCAATGTATTCTTTCAAAATAAAAAACTACAGAGGCTGGTGCTGTGGCGTAGCAGGTAAAGCCCCCACCTGTAGTACCAGCATCCCATATGGGCACCAGCTCAGGTCTTGGCTTCTCCACTTCCAATCACAGGCTATGGACTGGGAAGGCAGTAGTTAGATGGCCCAAATCCTTGGGCTCCTGCACCAGCATGGAAGACCCAGAGGAAACTCTTGGCTCCTGGTATTGATCAGCTCAGCTCTGGCTGTTCCAGCCATCTGGGGAGTGAACTAGCAGATGGAAGACCTCTCTCTCAGCGGATGGATTAACTCTCTCTCTCTGCCTTTCTGTAACTCAGACTTTCAAATAAATAAAATAAATCTTTAAAAAATGACTAGATAATTGTGTTTTTTTGAAAAAAAATTTCAATTTCACTCTTTTCTTTAAAATATTTAAAAATATTTGTGACTTAATTTCAAGCAATTAGAAAGAACAACATCCACTAATTTTACTTTTTTGTAATAATAGGAAATTATAAGTTTAATACATTTTCCCACTTCATCAATTGTATATGCATTTACTAACTGTGCTATAAACCATCTTACATTGGAAAATATTTGCAAAGAAATATTTACCATATAGATTCAGAACTAACTTCAAATTAACATGAGGTTGAAGTATTTACTTACTTATTTATAAATTAGAAAATTGAAAAGTATTTGCTTTATTAAGAAATAGTAATCAGTTTTAAATTTAATGGAGTGTCTTATGCATATAATCTTGTTAAATCTCAATAGTCACGAGGATGTGTTACAATTATTTCAAGCTAAAGTGATATTAGTTCTCTAACATTATCAGTCTTTACCAGAGATAACAACACATGTTGGAAATATGAGCTAACAGAACATCTAAAATTCACTGTGTAGAAAGTTACAAATGGTATAGCTTTAAGTATTGCTAGACACAGTTGGATTTTTGTAACTAACTGTTCCTATATTGAATACATTTTAAGTCCTACTTTTCAAATAGTTCATCACTTTATTCTTCATGGAAGAGATCTGGGAATGATAGTTCATTATAATGGAAGTTAACAACAGTGGTAACTTGATAATCTCAACGTTTTCAAATGCTTTCTCAATCAAATATTTTGAGTCCAATTTTTAAAATTTATTTTAAAATTGGTTTTACCCCACAATCCCAAAGCCATGACATTTCCATATGCTTTTTAATTCCTGTTTTAATCTTACATTGGAGACCCTAGCTATTAGGAGATGGTCTACATGCTTGAACTCTGCTGAGAAGTACCTGGGAAATATAGGTTTGTGTGTAGTTGTGTGGTTATTTAAAATTCTGATTTCTAAATGAAGGACTCATAATGTGGGAAATTCACAAAACGTAGCCAAGTTGTTAAAAGACAAATTAGAACATTAATAAACCCTGATGACATATATCTACTACGTGGTCTATACATGAAAGTATAAGCAATGCAGTAACTTGGGTAACTTGTTAATGATACATACTCATTTACCTTAACAGGGCTGAATCTCTGAAGTTATCCTTTAGGTGCAATGTTTAGCACATGAGGCAGGATAATCTAACATATATTTTAGGTTGAGAGCAAGGGCTCTCAAATTCAACTAAGTGTCATCTATCCCTCAGATATTATGAAAATTTATGTCTTTTAATCCAGAGATTTCAAAACAATAGGTAAGATGTGATTTCAATAATCTCAATTTGTATAAACATTATGAGGATGCAGTCTGGTAGTGCCGATGCAAGGTATAAGCTCATGATATTCTGTTGAAGACATGTATAGTGCTCAAGTGACAGGAGTGGGCATTGTGATACAACAGGTAATATCAGAATTCTGCATCACAGCCTAGCACCTCCACTTCTGATACACGTTCCTACTGATGCATCCTTGGCACAGTACGTGTTACTAAATATCAAAAAATACTTGAATTAGACACACAATGTAAAATGTCCCCTGTCAGCTTCATAGATGTTATGAAGTAAAAAATCTACTGTAGATACACAAAAAGTAGAAAACATTATTTAAAACATATCACTGCATATAATGATTTTTTTCACATAGGAAGGCAGCAACAAAGAGATAAACATTGTCTACAGAAAACCAGAAAAAAAATAACATGGTGTTAGTTCAGTCCTTATCAATAAGTACCTTGAATGTAAATGAATTTAATATCCAATAAAAAGACAAACAGTAAATGAATGGATTAGAAAACAAGATGCAACTACACACTACCAACAAGAGATGGACTTTACTTTTAAGGACATAGATAGACCAGAAATGAGGAGAGGGAAAAAAGACTTGGGATACATGCTGAAGCTCAGTGAGTTAGGCTGCCTCCTGCCACACCTGCTTTCCATATCCAAGTCCCAGTCACTGTTTCTGATCCATCTCCATGCTGCTATGTGTGAAAGACAGTGTCATATGATTCTAGTATTTGAGTTCCTGCCACCCATGTAGGAGACCTGGGTGGAGTTCCAGACTCCTAGCTTTGGTCTAGCCCAGCCACAACTGTTGTGGTCATTTAGGTCCTTCATCCAGAGGATAGAACATCGCCTTCTCTCTCTGTCTTTCCTTCTCTGTCACTCTGCCTTTCAATAAAATATAATGAATCTTAACAAAAAAGATACGTCATATAAATGGAATCTAAGAGACAGCAGGCCTAGTGATACTTATAACAGACAAAATGGGTATTAAGTCAGAGACTGTAAAAAGAGACAGAGAAGGGTATTGTATAGTAACAATGAATTCATTCATCAGGAGTATAACAAGAGTAAATATTTGTACCAAAGAGTAGAATATCTAAATGTGTAAAACAAATATTAATAGATCAGAAGAGTGAGATGGTGTGCAATACAATAATAGTTCACCACTCCACCCTCCATAATGGACAGCTCATTCATATAGAAAATCCATAAGGAAACAATGGGCTTGAATAGCACATGAAGTGCATTAGTCTAACAAATGTTCTGAAAGTTTCATACAATGACAATGCAATACACATTCTTTTTTTTTTTTTTTTTTTTTTGCCAGGCAGAGTTAGACAGTGAGAGACACAAAGAGAGAGAGAGAGTTATAGACAGTGAGAGAGACAGAGAGAGAAAGGTCTTCCTTCCGTTGATTCACCCCCCAAATGGCCGCTGCGTCCAGCATGCTGCACTGATCCAAAGAAACATATGCCAGTGTAGATCATGTTAGGCCAGAAAACAAGCATCAGTTATTTAAAGCGACTGACATAATATCAAGTATCTTTTCGGACCTTAGTGTTATAAAACAAGAAATCAGTAACAGGAAGAATTTCAGAAAATTCACTATTCTTATTAACAACAAATGAATCAATGAAGAAATTTAAAAAAAAAATTAAAAATGTATTTAAATAGTGATTGACATTTTATATAATTGTGAAGATACATATATTCTATATAGAAACACCTGGGTTCAATACCCGGCTCCATTTCCCAAAGCCTCCTGCCAATGCAGACTCTGAGAGGTGTTGGTGATGTCTCAAGTACTGCATGTATCACATGTGGGAGATATGGGTTGAGTCTCTACTATATGCTTATCTCAGCCTCAGCTGTTGTCTCTAGGGTGACCAAAACACTGTGTTCTTGGCTATACTTTCCATTTCTGAAGGAACATATAAGAGAAGAGAAAAATGGGCAGCTGGTTCTAATGTGTGTGTAAGAGTAATAACAAAATATTCTTCTGGGTAGGTAGACAGGCACCAAGGGGCCCTTCCCAACCATCCAGAGATGAGTCTTAGAGGACCTGAGAAAAGTCAAGCAGCCCGCTTCTGTGAAGGTGTTGATGTCATGTGCTAGTCTTTGTAATCAAGCTGTATCTGTGCTATTAAAACTGATCTAGGTAACAAGCATTTTTGCATCTTTGGGGAATTCCATGTGTTTTCTGATTACTTACCAAGTTAACCAATCAAAGCCATCCCTCTCCTGAACCAATCATGAGAACTTCCACTTTTACTTATTATTTACTTTTCTTATTGAAAAAAGAAATCGGAGCCAGTGTCGTGGCTCACTTGGTTAATCCTCTGCCTGCGGTGCCAGCATCCCATATGGGCACCGGGTTCTAGTCCTCTTCTAATCCAGCTCTCAGCTGTGACCCGGGAAGGCAATGGAGGATGGCCCAAGTACTTGGGCCCCTGCACTTGAATGGGAGACCAGGTTGAAGCACCAGGCTCCTGGCTTCGGTTCGGCACAGCTCCGGCCATGGTGGCCATTTTGGGAGTGAACCAATGGAAGTAAGACTTTTCTCTCTCTCTCTCTCTCTCTCTCTCTCTCTCTCTCTCACTGTCTATAACTTACCTGTCAAATAAATTTAAAAAATCATAGACAATCAGCTATCAAAGATTCCGTTCTTCAGGGAGCCCTCTTGGCGCTGCCTGGATTTTTTTTTCTCTTTTATTTTCTCGACTTTTTTTCAGTAAACTATTTCTGTTTTACACATTTCTTGTCCATGCACCTCCTTTTTATCCATGTTCCTCATTCTTTGTGGATGTGACATGAACCCAATAAAGGAAAAATAATTGTAATAACTACAGACTCTTACAATATCAGAACTTACTTTGCATGCAGAGAAAGTACTGCATGTCAGAGAGCAAAAATTCAAAATCAGTCTGAACTGAATGTCAATCCTACTGTCACTCTTACATATAACACTTAATTTCCCAGTATGTTTCTTCAACTTACAAAGCTATATAGTACAATATAACATCGAAGTATTATTGTGAAGGTTAATTGTGTTAAGTGACTGTGTATTTCTTACATGGTAGAATAGCCAAGTTTGTTATTACTACCTCCTTTCTCCCTGTATTGTACACAGGAAAAACAATAAAAAGGAGTCATACTTCTTTCTCAGTTTGAAATTAGTAAGTATCTGGTGAGGAAAGATGCCAAGAGATTTTCATTGAGGTTTTGAAAGACCTTCTTCAGAAGTCCCTGGGGAAGATAGTAAAGATACTTACTTGTTATGAACCTGAAAATAAATTTAATTTGCATGATGTATTTCCTAAGATTCTGGTAGTTTATGAACACATTGCTAGTAGAAAGTTAAATTTTGTGTGAGTAAATACTTAAGGTCAGCATTTTGATTCATAATGATACAGTAAAAATTCTGAGAGGAAAGGAATGGCTTTATTCTGCCTAACATCATCTCCTAGAGTTGCCTAAGGATGTTTCAAAAACATAGACTAAAGCAGCCTGAAATTGACAAGTGTCCAACAAATGAAATGGCCCACTACCCTTGAATCACTAACTATGGTAAGGCTCTGTGGACCAAGTGCTACATTCTGAGACAAATGTTGTGTGCATATCACAGGAAAAAGAACCTGTTTAGGGGCCAGCTTTGAGTGGCTTAAACTGCCACCTCTGATGCTGGCATCCCATGTGGGCATAGGTTGATTTCTCAGTTACTCCCCTTTCAATTTAGCTCCCTACTAATGCCCCTGGGACAGCAGTAGAGGCTAACACAAGTTCTTCAGTTCCTGTGCCTATATGGGAGACTTGAACGAAGATCCTGGCTCCTGGCTTCAGTTCAGCCCAGCCCTAGCGGTTGTGGCCATTTAGGAAATGAACCAGTGGATCAGAAGATCTCTCTCTTTCTCTGCTTCTCCCTCTATAACTTTCCCTTTCAGAATAAATAAATAATTTTTAAAGATCCAGTTCAGTTGTATTTACAGTATAACATAAAGACATCAAATGGATAGTCTGAGACTATCAACTTAAGGTAACACAAAATATCTAAGCAGAGAAGTGCTCAAAAGGTCACTCTCAGAAATAAATCTTTCAGAAATTCCGAATTGGCTTTCTTTCAGCCTCTATTTTTTATTATGGGAAAGATGGTTCATTTTCTATATCCTCACTTATTCTTGGCCATTGCCATTATTCTTGTATACTCTCACTTTTCTGCCAACAGTGGGTTTGATCCTCTGATTTCCAATGGAAAGTAAGGTAGTGAAATTGAGTGGTGACACACTCTAGAACTAGCCATAGGAAGTCAGCTTTAATCAATGTAAGGTACGTCCATAAGAAGTCAAAGAACACTTTCTCATTTCTGATATTTTGGTGTTTACACATCTGGAGGGTTTTTTGCCCTTTGAGGTAGTCCTGCCCGTATGCTATCCAGAGGCTATGCCCATGTTTGATTCAACTTCATTCCACTTACAATTGCTTTATTTGTTTATTAGTTCCTATAGACTTGAGTGATAACATGAAGAAGAATGTCTTAAAAGGATAAATTAAAAGCTCATTCTTCAACCTTAAGTCCAGTGGTTCTACTATTGTTATGAAGAAATATTATCAAATGTTTTTGGTCAAAACGAAGGATGTGAGGTAGAATATTAGAAACTAAAGTATCTGCAAACACAGAAAATTAGTTGTACTGGAAGGAGAATAAATGAGTTTCCAGGAATACTCACACATATTTCTGTTGCTGAAAGCTTTAATTTAGCAATGGATAAATGACAAAATATTTTCATTTTGTTCTGTTCAGAAAAGGAAATAAGAAGCATGCTAAAACGGATAAGCAGATAATATAATAGATTCCTGGTAAAAATCAGAATTTCCAGGGTCAGGAAATGCTACTTATCTATGAAATCTGAGGTAGGTTTGCTGTATGAGATCAGACTTCTTCTAACAGAAATAAAAAAAAATCATATATAAATATGGGATTTGGGGAATTGAATACAAGAATCTGTAGATCATTTGACTTTTCAACAGTGTCAGCAATGTGAATGAAAATATGTCCCATTAGCCTCAAGCTAAATGGGTTTCCCTGTGAACAAGGACAAATGTGAAATCCGATGCTACCCCAGAAAGTTCTGGAAGGTAAAGATAGGAACTGAAAACACTTTGAAATTATTCCCTGCTTGGCAAAGGCACATTGCAGCCTCCAACAAGAGATTAGCTCTCTGTTTTAAGGGCATTAATAAATAATGGAATAGGCAGTAATATATCAAATAAGAATTGATACAAAAGTCATTGAATATTCCGTTCCCCATAATACAGACTGGTTCCAAATGTTTTCAAAATGAATGCAAGGCAGGGTAAGTGCTTCAGTTCTTTAACAATTTAACTTTGTATGTATTTTTTGAATCTATACAGGAATAAAAATGGTAGAAAATTAGACTCCAATGTCCTGTGAAAATCTGTAGCACCCTATGAAGATTCTTGTTGAGATATCTTGTGAATTTCACTGAATATTATAAACTGTTGCATATATAAAAGTAATGGCAAAAACAAAATAATACTTCCCTAAAGATGTCTACATCCAATTTCCTGGAATCTGAACATTACCTTACATGGAAAAGGGAAATAAGCTGGCAGATGTAACTAACTTTGCTAATCAGCTGACATAAAAAGAGGGAAATTAAAGCAGGTGTTTGAAACAGCAAGGAAAACATCCCTTGGGACACCCATATCCCATCTCAGAAGGCCTGTTAACATGTACCTGGGAAGCTTCAGGTGATGCCTCAAATACTTGGGTCTCTGCCATGCACATGGGAGATCCAGACTGAGTTTCAGTTTCCTGGGTTTGACCTGCCCTAGCCCTGATTGTTGCAGACATTTGGGGATTGAATCAGTAGATGGAAGATCTCTCTATGTCTCTCTGTCTCCTCTCGTTATGTCTCTGATTCTCTTTCCTTCTCACTCTCTTTCTACTTTTAAAGTAAGTGAAAATCAATAAATAATAATTCAAAAACAGAAAGATCAACATAGATTATGCAGCTGGGCCCAATGTTGCCCAGTGGTTCTTAAATGTAGAAGATAGCAGAATAGAATTTCAGAGTAAAGTGATGGCAAAATGACTCAATCTGTTGTTGTTGGCTTTGAGATCAAGGAAGGGCCATGACACAAGTATGTAGGCAGCCTCTCCAAATGGGAAAAAAATTAGGAAGTATCTTCAAGAGCCCGTAGGAAGATAACAGCCTTGTTTATGCTTCGATTTTTGTCCAGAGAAATTCATGTCAGATTTCTGACACATAGCACTGTAAAACAGTATATTTGCTTTATGTTAAGCCACAAAGGTGATGGTAATTTGTTCTAACAAATTGACACAGCAATAGGAAACTCATATGGAACTAAGACCTTATGTGTGGTTGATTTATTTGTCACATGTTTGCTTAGAAATGATAAATTAAATTGCACCTATCTTAAATCAGAGGTGAACCCATAGAAGTCAGGAATGAGTTTTATTTCTTTAAATGTACCCCTTCTATACATTCATTTATTTAGTCTACCAATCAATCAATTTGTCAGCAGTAAATCTGTTGAGCATCTTCTGGGTATGTGCCAGGATTTATGGACCATTTTCTAGACACAGAACAAAAAAAAATATCTTTGAGGTGAGCATTTTATCTCTTTCTTTAAACTATTGAGAAAATTGTTCTCATAAATTTGGTCCAAAACAGCATACAGGTCAAACATCAAAGTTAACATCTTAAGTGCATATGGCAGGGCAGGTTGAAAGGCAATTCTGCCCTGTTCCTCTCCAAGCTGTCATTCCAGGATCCAGGTCTCCTCCAATCTGTGACTATATCATCCATGAGTTTCACATTTCCAAGTGTAGGAATAAGAGAGAAACTGTGGAAGTTCCAGTTCAAGTACTAAAAGTCTTATACATAACTCTGGGCTAGTAGAACAAGATCAGCAAAGTGGCCATAACTAACCAAGGAAGGAAATATAATCTTTCTGTATATCCTAGGGGAAATTGGATTTTGGAGTTTGTGGTAGTTATTTACTATAGTCTTTTCTTGTCGATTAAATTTTCTATTTTTCTAATACATGAAATATAGTCACTCCCTTCTTATGTTGGAAAGCCTAAAGTCAATGCATTTACTGAACTCTGTTCAAATCTAGGATTTGAAATATTATTCAGTCCTCTTCACTTTAGGCAATGGTCCTTGAACAAAGTAAAACAGATCTATCCTTATTCCCTACCAAATAGTGGAAATGCTGTAGTTTAATTACAATAAAATACTTAAATTTGAATGGAATATGAAGGAAGATAATTCTGCTCACATGTTACTTATTGTTTAAAATCTCTGGCATTGTTTTGATGAGTAAGTCGCAGCTGGAACTCCAGACATCAAATATATTAACCTATATGATAATGTTAAATTGTACAGCTATTGTGAACCTAAGTAAGATTATGGTTGCTTTAAAAACTTCCAGATGGGCTTAGCATAAAATAAGATTTTTCTCTACCTGTTTTAATTTATTTTAATTAGTTCTGTGATAGTACATCTGGTAGCATAAAGTCAGTAATATTCACATAAAACAAATATCTATGAACAAAGCTCATTAATGCTACAGTTAATATATAAGACTTAATTTGAAATCACCATTTATAAATGGAATCAATGCAGATTGAGCTAGCTAAATAATTTTATAAATTTTATGGATTAGAATTATTTCTAAAAAAGTACCATGATTTAAAGAGTAGCCGGATGCTGGCCATTTAAAAATGTTCTCTGCACAAAAACAACAGGGTAAATGAGCAATTCATTGAGTTATCTGTGGATCTTAACTTTTACCAACATCTCTTGCTTTAGTGATCTCCTAAATAATTAGACTATTATGATTAAACTATCATGTTGTGATAATGTTTCTAATCATCACATGTTAATATTCAAGAAATTTCATGTTCATACTTAAATTTTATACTTATAAATATATATTTATAATGTCCATTGTTCTTATTTAGATTTTTAATATTCTGGTTATATAGATTATTGTAAGAAATTGGAAACATATACTATTCAGTAAGTGCTGATTCACTATCAGCAAATAAGTTTGTGAAAAACTTTTGAAAAGA
Source organism: Lepus europaeus (assembly GCF_033115175.1). Classification (NCBI taxonomy): domain Eukaryota; kingdom Metazoa; phylum Chordata; class Mammalia; order Lagomorpha; family Leporidae; genus Lepus; species Lepus europaeus. Next base: position 67,742,736 of record NC_084842.1, read on the forward strand.
GATAGGAGCAGCTAAAAGTGGCTTTTCATCTTTTGGGTCCAACATGACATCATATGCTTGGTAGGTGTCAGAGTAGAGAGTCAAACACAGGTCTTCTTATCTTCAATGCTTCTCATGCTATTTTGTTATTCCAAACTTCCTATGTAAAATCATTAAACATAAATTCTTAGAAATGAAAAGAAAGCCTAACATTTATTGAAGAACACTATTTCTAGATATGTTTATACATAGTTAATTTAACATTTTCTCACAAACTCTCAAATCAGAATGCCTCTGCTAATAACTCTCTAATCACAATTAAGATTAAATGTCAACCCCCATTCTGTTCCAGAAACACTAGCTTTGTCTCTCCCTCTCTACCATCGTGAGTGCATTCTTGCCTAAAGCCTTCACTTTCTGCACCCTCCATCACAAAGGCTCACATCCCAGAATCCCCTTGTGCCTACCTGGTTGCAGCCTCAGTGAACTTTCTCCTTAAAGGGGCTTTTCCTGGTTACTCTGACCATTACTTACTTTCTTTTAAATTGCTTTATTTATCGGATGGAAAAATATATACATCTATCTGTGCATCCATCTATCATCTGCCATCTATCATCTAATGTACTTATATACCCAATGACGTACCTATCCAACTCTCTTTACAGCTAGAATATATATATTTAATCTTGTATCTTTCACCTTTTTGCCAAGCATCTAGAATATTCAATAGATATATACATGTTTAATGGATATATGTATAGATGAAAAATTAGAAATTAAAATAAAAATCTTGTTTATAGAGATGATTACTTCTTTTCTAAAAAATCTTTTTTTAAAAATTTTATTTATTTACTTGATAGGTAGAATTATAGACAGTGAGAGTAAGAGAGAGAGAGAAAAGGTCTTCCATCTGCTCATCCACTCTCTAAATGGCTGCAACAGCCAGCGCTGAGTCAATCCAAAGCCAGGAGCCAGGAGTTTCTTCCAGGTCTCCCATGCAGGTGCAAGGGCCCAAACGCTTGGGCCATCTTCCACTGCTTTCCCAGGACAAAACAGAGAGCTGGATCAGAAGAGGAGCAGCCAGGACTAGAACAGGTGTCCATATGAAATGCTGGGGATGCAGGTGAAGGATTAACCTATTGCGCCACAGCGCTGGCTCCAAGGTGATTATAAAGTGATATTAAAGAAAAGACTATACTTGTTAGTGGATTTAGTTCATAACAAAATATTGTGAAATTTTTATTAGGATTTTGTGTAATTTATATGTTGATTTTTTTTTTTTTTTTATTTGGACAGGCATAGTGAACAGTGAGAGAGAGAGACAGAGAGAAAGGTCTTCCTTTGCCGTTGGTTCACTCTCCAATGGCCACCGCGCTGATCCGAAGGCAGGAGCCAGGTGCTTCTCCTGGTCACCCATGGGGTGCAGGGCCCAAACACCTGGGCCATCCTCTACTGCACTCCCGGGCCACAGCAGAGAGCTGGCCTGGAAGAGGGGCAACCGGGACAGAATCCAGTGCCCCAACCGGGACTAGAAGTCATTATAAATAAAAATTTCATATAAATAATATAGTTATTATATGATAGTGAATATCAAAAAGATTTGAAAATGACAGTGTAGTATATTTATACAGTGGAAATTCTCATTCAATGGTTTTATTTTTGTGTCCCCTCGTATTCCTAACATTTTTGTCATTTGAACCTTAAAGGTTCTTATGGTATCGTGCCTCAGGCATGATTTTATGGTTTATAAATAAATGATGTCCAGCCTAAAGTGAACTATTGGTTAGTGAAGGAGAGATGATAAACCTTTCGACTTCTGAAAGTACTGGCAGCCAACAAAATATATATTGGTTTAAAAAATAGCCCTGGAGGCAGAATAATTGCTCCATAATAAAACATGTAGTTTTTAAGAATAATGTTTAGTTATTAAAATATTTACTATTTTGTCAAATAAACTGATAATTATCAAAATAAGTACTTTTGCCACTGCTTCGCATCAAGTACAAAGGCAATGATAAAAAAATATTTTAAAACAGTTCAAAAATATACTATGACACCAGCGCTGGAACACGAGGTGAGCCGAATTTCAATAGCCTGAGACACCAGCGGGAAAGCGGAGAGAGAAGACTAGAGGGAACGAGGCTTGAAACTCCGTGGGGGAGAGTTCACCAGGCTAACTAGAAGAGAGAGAGGGAGAAAAAAAAAAAAAAAGTGACCTTTACGGACGCGAATTTCTCTCTCTCCACTCACCCCTCAAGGGCAAGCAAGACAAAGAGCAGGCGCCATTTTGGACATACGTCATAAGCAGGGAGACCTCAGGTCTGCACCGGCCCTGAGCCTAGCAGAAACACCTGACTCTGGGGGGAGGGGTGAAATAACAGGAGATTAGGATCTAACTTGGCAACCCAGTGGGAGACTGCAGGAGAATTGGAGCCCACACCGAGGGCAGCAGAGATTCCCTGTGTGGTCCTTGGGAAAGAGCTTCCAATCTCTGGCTCCTGTGGGTATATCATTTGCCTGCTAACTACCTCCAATTACGTTCAGCTTTGCGGAATTACTTCCCTTTTGAATCAAAAAAAAAAAAAAAAAAAGAATGAAAGAAAGAGAGATTTACCACACCTAACCTGGGAGTGTCAACCTTGACACACCCTCAACCCTGAGGAACCAAACAGAGCTCTCAGGCCACACTCATCTCAAGCCTCTAAGGCTTCACCGAAAGCAGACAGTACACTTAATATAGAGCCATAGTGTAACAAGAAAAAACACCACAGTGAAGAAACCAAATATCTCCAACGTGCCAAACAACAAACGCAAAAACCGAGGTAACAAGAACAAGGAAGACACTATGACGCCCCCAAATGAAAAAGACACCACAATTCAAGATTATGAAGATGATGAGATAGAAGAAATGCAAGAAGCGGATCTCAAACAATTGATAAGAACATTAAGAAGTTCTCAAAAACAAATTCTTGAACTACAGAAATCCTTAATGGACAAGATAGAAAATCTCTCTCGCTAAAATGAAATATTAAGGAGGAATCAAAATGAAATGAAACAACTTGTAGAACAAGAAACTGTGATAGTGATGAGAAATCATAATGAAATGAAGAATTCAATAGATCAAATGACAAACACATTAGAGAGCCTTAAAAACAGAATGGGTGAAGCAGAAGAGAGAATATCGGAATTAGAAGACAGAGCACAGGAAAGTATAGAGTCAAACCAAAGAAAAGAAGAGGAAATTAGAAATCTAAAAAATATTGTCGGGAATCTACAGGATACTATTAAAAAAACCTAACATTCGGGTTCTAGGAGTTCCTGAAGGCATGGAGAGGGAGAAAGGATTAGAAAGCATTTTCAGTGAGATACTAGCAGAAAATTTCCCAGGTTTGGAGAAGGACAGAGGCATCTTAGTACAGGAAGCCTATAGAACCCCTAATAAACGTGACCAAAAGAGATCTTCACAACGACACGTTGTAATCAAACTCACCACAGTGAAACATAAAGAAAAGATTTTAAAATGTGCAAGAGAGAAACGTCAGATTACTCTCAGAGGATCTCCAATTAGACTCACAGCAGACTTCTCATCAGAAACCCTACAAGCTAGAAGGGAATGGCGAGACATAGCCCAGGTACTAAGAGAGAAAAATTGCCAGCCCAGAATATTATATCCTGCAAAGCTCTCATTTGTGAATGAAGGTGAAATTAAGACTTTTCATAGCAAACAGCAATTGAAAGAATTTGTTGCCACTCGTCCAGCCCTGCAAAAGATGCTTAAAGATGTGTTACACACAGAAACACAGAAACATGGTCATCAATATGAAAGAAGGTAAAGGAAGGAAACCTCACAGCAAAAGATCACAGGAAGCTCAATTCCTCTTTGACATAGAATTAAAATCTGATTCTCTGTTAAAGCAATGTGTTAAAGTAATCTATTATGTTCTCTTGATGTCTGTTAAATTCTAATTGTTCAAAAACAGCTGAATTTTTATTAAGAGCTATGGGTTATTTAAATATGTGCTTTTTTCAAAAATTTGAATAATCACCTTGTAACAACGATCAAATTTTGTCTATGTTGTGTCATGATTTTAAGGAATCTTATATCAACCAGATATTTTGGACTTTGAGCCTTCTTGGCATTCTTGACAGGCATTCAAAAAATCAAAGTTTCAAACAATCTGGACTCTAAAATTTCCAGTAAATCTTGGACTTTGGTTTTTCCAGTTTGGGCTCTACTGAAAAAATCGAAGGACCTATGTCTCTCATCATATAGAGACACCAACTAATCAGGCTATTTGGATTATATTAGAAGTACTGTCAAGATGTGACGTGGTACTAAATTATAAGTTTCTATAATGGAAAATGCTATTAATACAAATGTTTGAGAATTAAAAAGTCTAATGATCTTGTGTTACTAGACATGATAGTTATCTTAATGAGATTTTAAAAGCTATTATTAAAAATAGCTATATTGGTCTATTATGTTATATGTGTGTACATATTGTATGTCCACATAGGAAAATTTTATTAAGAGTTTTATTTTAATTGGCTTATAGATAAGATTGTCCATAAATTTAAGCTGCTAAAATTAATCAAAGATATATTTTAATTCGTGTGACCTGAATCTCTGCATCATATGTTTTAAACCTGTTGGTAGAAAGAAACTAAAAACATTTTAGATGGTTGTGCTGAAGTTTACTGGCTAAACAAACTACACCATGTTAGATATTTAAGAGGTGTTTCCAAATACATGATTCTTAAAATTTATAGAAGGCATTGGACCTTCTGGTAAATGTTTTCTTAAGTTGTTATCTAATGGTTGAAACTATTTGCTAAGTATTCATGTAATATTGCTATTGTCAGCAAGTGATCTAGGACTTGCTCCCTCATTTCTCTATTCTAAGCCCAACTTGTTCTTTCATTTCCATATTCTCTTCAAGGTAGGGAACTAATTCTATTATGAAGGAATCTGTAGGATGCACAATTTAATCTTTAGACCTTATAAAAGAGATGGCCAACATTTTTCTGTAATAGCATAGCCAAAATAAGAGCTTAAATAATAATCTCATAGCTAGATTTACTTCACCATCAGCGAAGTATACAGTAAGTAGAAAAAACCTCCCTTTCAGACCGAAGGGAAAGAATGTTTTAAAGTGAGAATATAATTTTGCTCATGGGCATTGTCTACCTTAGAAAAACTACTACAGAACATGCCTGTGACTGTAGACTTGTAGTTCAGGCCACCGAAGTTTAAAGATGGGACTTGGGGCACTCCCTTGACTTGCATCCTCTGGTCTGCTTTAACACAAACCAGGAGGAAAAGAAAGCTAGGCATCAGAAGCAATGGGTGGCAGGCCTATTAATGGCTGATCTGTACAGTGATCTGCCCTCAAGGAGACCCAACAGGCCAGTCCACTGCAGTGGCTTTCAATGTGGTAAGTCTGGGCTTCAGCAGAAGGCAGCTTGTGAAGAGCCCAGGCAGCTCTGCCAAGAGTTGGATCACTGGAATTGGACCTGCCCTGGAGTCGAAGGATGCCCAGGTCAGAGCCACAGATCTTCTTGGCTCTAAGCTGAAAAGCCCTTCACTCAGCCCAACTTCCAAAGTGACCACTGTAGCTGAGGGTATGGCCAAGTAGGGTCAGCAACATTGCAGGCAGAGCTGTAAATTTCTTGTTAGAGATGCCACCTGCCTTTACCTGGCCAGCTCTCCTCCCAGGCCAGCCAAGTAATGAAAGTCAACAGAGTGCCTTCCCTCAGGTGGTTCACACCTCCCTTAGGATGTACCCCATGTGAAGAGATAGATAGGTCTGGGCCTCTTAACTTACAAGGCCTAAAGCCCAACAGATTATTATCAAGCCCCTTCTGTCAGGTTCTATTTGCCTCTCAATCAGAAAACTTAATTGTAGCTTAGACAGCACCTTTCTTAGTTGCTCTAATAATGACTCTGTCCTTTGTTCTAGACCCTGTCTAGCACATTTGGGCCTCATTCCTTTGTAATCATAACCTCTACTCTACCACCAATGGCTCTATTCCCAACCTGTGTGTTCTGATGGTCCTCTTCCCCACTTAATGCTGTATAATTGTTCAGACCTGGTTAATGCCACTCTTATTGGTTACTATCCTCACTCTGTCTTTTATGACCTTGTCTAAATATGATCAGAGTTGGCAAACTTGGAAGGCTTCCATAGCCTTGGCAACTCATGACGAGAGCCTAGGGTGGTTACTGGCGCCATAAACTAGAGTGTCAATTTGTTGGGTCAACAACAGGAGCCACTGTGCACTTGCTCCTCATGTGGGATCTCTGTCCTTAATGTGCTGTACATTTTGATTTAATGCTATAACTAGTACTCAAACAGTATGTTTCACTTTGTGTTGCTATGTGGGTGCAAACTATTGAAATCTTTACTTAATGTATACTAAATTGATCTTCTTTCTATAAAGAGAATTGAAAATGAATCTTGATGTGAATGGAATGGGAGAGGGAGCGGGAGAAGGGAGGGTTGCAGGTGGGAGGGAAGTTGTGGGAGGGGGAAGCCATTGTAATCCATAAGCTGTACTTTGGAAATTTATATTCATTAAATAAAAGTTAAAAAAAAAGACAAAAAAATTATTTTACCTAAAAATTTAACAGACATAAAAAAAATACTATGTAAAGTTATTGTATTGTGTAAAATATAAATTAAATGTTAAATAACATTAGGAATTGAGATATTTTCTGGATATAGTGAACCTCTGCCTTCTCTATAGCTTTGTTCCAATTATTGTAGTGGAGATTCAGAGTGACTCAGTGAATTTAACCTCCATATCTAGAATTCAGTGCTTTGTGAACACACAAATCACAGGAAGGGTGTGATGAGATCATTTAAATATAAAACCCAGTGCTCTAGCTTTTTTGGGGTCTTGGCTGATTTCAGTTACAGGGTTTGGTTTTTTCAAAATATTCTCTAGTTTTCCCAACTTGTCATTCATTTTTTGAAATCAAATATTTGTTTATTTATGTATTTATTTTTATCTATTTATTTTACTTACTTGAGAGGTAGAGAGAGAGATTATATTTCCTAATTCACTCCTTGCATGACTAAGGTTAAGCCAGGATGAGGCCAGGAGTTGGAAAATCAATCCAGATCTCACACAGGTAGCTGTGACCCCAAACACTTGAATCATCATCCTCCCATGGTCTGTAATAGAAGAAAACTGGTATTGGGATTGGAACTGGTTCTCAAATTCAGGCACTGTGAAGCAAGATGCAGTCATCACAATGTGCAGCTCAGCTAGGCAAGGGCAACCCCCACAAAATCACTTTCAAACTATAAAGTCAATGTATTTTTCAAAGTGAATTAGCCCCCAGGTTTATGTCTTTAGTTTTTTTGTAGTTCCTGTTTTCTGGATATCAGGTCAGTAAACCAGGTGACAAATTAAAAAAAAAAATTAAAGTACAGCTCAGTCATCAAAAAATTCTGAAACCAAGATTACACATCAAATATCTCTATATAAGCTTACATATTTCTTTAGTAATTTCTACTACTCCCTTTAACTACTTTGTTTGAATTTGTTCTTTGTTTGACCTGTAATATTTCTTTAACTTTGAATGATCTTTTTCTTTATTTTTTACTTCTTGTTCAAAATACTCTATAGAATAACATAATAATAATAAAAATGTGTGGTTTTTTATATATGCTTTAAAATTTCACTGTATATCCAATGGTGTTACAAATCATTTGCAAGACTGAGTTCTTCCAGAATAGTCTATCCATAGCTGATATGAATAGCAAAGAATGGGAGTAGAAAACTGGACCTCATTTTAAAGTTATTCACCTGTTTCCAACTGTCAGAGACATGCCAATTTAATGTATGTCAAATGCACATATTTTTTCTTCTAATAAAAACAATAAAGTTAACTTGAAATGCTAATATGAAATGAAGAAAGAGGCCCAAAGATAGGTTTGTAGATATTTCCTGCCTTACAGAATTATATAGTCAATTAAACAATTAAAATTCACATATACATACCAAACATTTGAAATGGTCATTAATATGGGTTTACCAATGCTTAAGCATAAAATAATGCCAACACAAACTTCATGAAATAGCTACAGAATGTTTACTCCTTAATTATAAAGCTATCTGCATTTTCAGAACATGTTTGCTGTTTAAGAACTGGAATGAACCATAAATGACACCTATATATGCTTCAGGTCAATTTTTATTTGAATGATTGTTGACGAGGTTTTATTTTGATCCTCCAATGTATTTGGCTGTCTACACTGATATTTTATTAGTTTCCTTGACTTGTCTAGTATTAATTTTACCTGTGATTCCTATATTCCACTGAATATTACTTGTATATTACTGTCATTTGTACTGTAGTACACTGTTAAAATATAAATGTCATAAGTACGATTCTTTTGTTCTGTCCCATCTAACAAAATCTACCTTCTTCCATATACAACCTATTATTTCTCATATGAATACTGTTAAGAACTCATGATTATATTATTTCAGGATTCCAAAGTTTTGAACACACTTGAGAGGTAGAGAGACAGAGAGATTCTATTTGCCAATTCACTCCCCACATGACTAAAGTAATGCAAATTCTTTTCCTCCATTTACAGGGCTTAACAGATACTGGTTCCCAGAAGAACTTTCAATTTTGGGATCCTTCTATTTTCTAGTCCCATTTAAGACTTTCCTGATATTCTCTAGTTTTGCTTAAGATTAGAGTGGTTGGAGTTCAGCTGTGACACTAAAACTACCTGAGATAATCTAGATAGGTGACATTCTCCAGTTAAAAATATCAGTAGACTGCATGGCTCATTCATTTTCTGTGAGCTCATACTTGAGGATTCTGTGAGAATCTCCAGGAATTTTGCCAAAGATACTTGGAATTCCTTTAAATTTACAATATCTATTATTCATTCTGGTTTAGTGTGTAGGCTTTCCTCTACCCCTGGGTCTTAGTGCTTTGTTTTAATGTATTTTCTACATCCATAGACCAGTTTACATGGACCGCATTGTCAGCTTCTACAGCTAGTCATTCTTATCCTTCTACTTGGAATGATATGCTTTAAAGTGCCCTGTTATTGCTAAGATGACTTTTATTATTTTTCATTCACAAATAAAACTTCTATATATTTATGACATATAGCATCATGGTTTAAAATGTTGATACATTTTGGAAGGCGTAAATAAAGCCAATTAACACAAATGTTAGCTCATCAATTTTTTGTGATAAGAATGATTAAAATCTATTCGCAACAACTGTCAATTAGTTATAGCTATTTTATTGATTAGCATCACTATGTTGTATAATAATTTTCTTGAACTTATTCAGTCTAGCTGAAATTTTGTATCTGATACTTAACCAAATCACTCCAATTTCCTACCCTCTCCAGTCCTTCACCTCTCGCAAACCTGTTAACCACCATTCTACTCTATGCTCCTACATGTTCATTTCTTTTTATTCCTTAGATAAGTGGGATCATGCAATATTTGTTTTCCTGTACCTCATTTACTTCACTTGGTATACTGTCCTCCAAGTTCAGCCATAATGTCACAATCGACGGTTCTTTTTTAGTGTATGTTTTCGCATTAAAAGTAAATTTTGCCTAGACAATATTTCAAGCCCTACTCCCAATTCAGATACAGCTGTTTTATTTCAAATCTGCCATTTCTGTTTGATCCACCAAACATATTGCTCCACTGAGCATCATTTGTGTTATTTAAATTAGGAAATAGGGGCCCAGGCTGTGGTGTAGTGGGTAAAGCCGCCCCCTGCAGTGCAGGTTCGAGTTCCAGCAGCTCCAGAATAGCTTGGGAAAGCAGTAGAGGATGGCCCTAGTCCTTGGGCCCCTGCACCCACATGGGAGACCCAGAAGAAGCTGCTTCCTTCAGATCAGCGAAGATCTGGCCGTTGCAGCCAGTTGGGGAGTGAACCAGCAGATGGAAGATCTCTCTCTCTCTCTCTCTCTCTCTGCCTCTCCTTCTCTCTCTGTGTAACTCTGACTTTCAAATAAATAAATAAATCTTTAAAATAAATGATTAAATAAATTAGGAAATAAATATTGGACCCCAAATTTCTGAGGCTGCCAAGATGAGAATCTATGGACAAAAACTAGTAGTTACTGCAAAGTAGATTTTGCTTTTAGTAAATATAGTCATATATATCAAATTTCTGGGATTTTACCCTCGGGAATCTAGACCTTCCAAGTTATATCTAATTCTTGTGTATTATCAGTTATTCAAGTGTGCCAATTTCCTCTCCAACACTTTCCAGGTTTCTACCCCTAATAATGGGCAAAATAGCTAATTTTATACAAGATGTTGTAACAAGTGGGACAAGTAGCAGATGATTTTCTACCATTGTATCCTTGTACCTTTGTTAAACCATTGTGGTCAGAATTAATGGCTACACAATATTCAGATAATTATTAGTCACAGTTCTCTGCATTAGACTTGGTAAATATTAATGACACAATTCTTTGATATTTTGTGAAACAGTAACCAAAAGACATAGTCACATTAGTAATTTTCCATATGGACACAGTTGGAGCTCCTAGAATTGCCATCTGTTCATTTATTCTGAAGTTATAGATCACATTTAAAACTACGTTTGTGAAATTGGCTGCCATGGAGCCGATTCTTTCTTCTTCTCAAAATGAAGAGCTTTCCGTGAAAATTCATGTAATAGAAATGCTAGTAATTTTTATACTATATGTGTTAATTTATTTATTTACATTTACATGACAAAAGATTGAGAGGGAGAGATCTACCATTCCTTGGTTCACTCCTCAAATGTCCAAAACAGCCTGGGCTGAAGTAAGAAGCCAAGAACTCAATCCATGTCTCGAACAGAGGTGGCAGAGACACAACTACTTGAGCCATCACCTGCTGCCTCCCAGGATGCACATTAGTAGGAAGCTGAAACTGAATGCAAAGTTGACTCATACGTGGGATCCCATACTGGTTGTGGGGGTTCCGATTGGTGTCTTAATGGCTAGGTCAAATGACAGCTCCATTTTAATTTTCAAGATTATTTTTTTTATTATTTTCTGTTAGCATCCCCAGAGTCTACTAGAATAATTCTATTATTCCTAGGGAGTTTAGGCAGCCCCACTCTATACTGTATTATGGCCTCAGAATCCAGTAGATTCTAAATGGATTATTTTCTAATACCTGCCTATTTCATTCCCACATCCATAAAAGGCTTGCATTCTTCAACAGTTGCATCAAGAAACTCTGACCACTGTACCTATCTATTCTTTCTCCATTTCCACCTTAATATTAATGGTTAGAATTTTAATGTTCAAAATTATAGACCTATCAGGATATTTTGCTCTCTTACACTCAAGTAAACACATAAAACAAAAATTTCTACCTGTGATTTTCACATTCTGGGAATTCTAAGGGGGAAACATTTGGGGTTTCTTTCAGCTTTCTATAAAACAATATTAAATTTTTGATTGCTATCCCAATGATTTTCTCTTTTTCTTCAAATGATTTTTTTGTAAATTATCTAAAGACTTACAAAAAGAAGAGTGGGAAATATCACTTGATTTCTTACCTTCATTTACTGTCTTTTAAAAATTTTAACTTCCTTATCTTGAAGTCACAGAAGGATATTTCAAAAAGTTCACAGAAACACTGGAATTTGATGCAAACATTTTTGAGTCTGTGCACAGAAATTTCTCTTTTTTTATTTATTTTTATAACAGGCAGAGTTAGACAGTGAGAGAGACAGAGAGAAAGGTCTTCCTTCCGTTGGTTCACTCCCCAAACGGCCGCTACAGCCGGCGGGCTGTGCCGATCCGATCCGAAGCCAGGAGCCAGGTGTTTCCTCCTGGTCTCCCATGCGGGTGCAGGGCCCAAGCACTTGGGCCATCCTCCACTGCCTTCCCGGGCCACAGCAGAGAGCTGGACTGGAAGAGGAGCAACCAGGACAGAACCCAGCACCCCGACCAGGACTAGAACCCGGGGTGCTGGCGCCGAAGGTGGAGGATTAGCCTAGTGAGTCGTGGCGCCAGCCGCATAAAACTTTCATAACATATATTTTTCATGAATGTTTTGAAGACTCCTCACTTTTGGGGAAGCTAGGATTAGGAATTTACAATTGGCTCTATTATATCCACCTGAGACACCAACAGCAAAGTTGAGTGACTATAATTGATTGCAAGCACTATTGTTAACAAATTACCACAGACTTGGGCAGTTAAACAACAGGAATTTATTTCCCCAAATTCTGGAGGCTGGACATCCATAATCAAGGAATTTACAGGGTTGGTTGCCTTCTAAAGCATTTCTGCCTGAATACAATCAATTGGAAGTCAAGAATTCTCTAAAAGGGTTTAACACACACACAAAAGAAAAATATATATTAAGAGTGGTTACCAGTACAAATACTAAGTAAAGATATTAGTAAGAAAATAGGTGAATATCGCTTCTCAGCTTTTTGGCTAAGATCAAGTGTAGTAAATAGGTGAATAATAAGAAAAGCTTTATTCTGATAAGTTCACAGCATTGATAATGGAAAGATACAAGCTGTGAAAGATCACTCAATAAAGTTCAGATTCCAGATAGCTTCACTAGTGAGTTCTTCTGAATACTTAAAGAAAACTATAGCAATTCCATGTAAACACTTCAGAAAAGCTCAATATGAACCTATTTCCAAAAAACTCTATGAATCCAACATTACACTGACACCAAGAAGAGGGAGTTTCCAAGATGGTGGAATTGAGAAACTATGGAATGCTCTAGGCTAGGAGAAAATAATAAAAAAAATTTAAAAAATAAAGAAGAAGAAAATACATTCTCAGGGTAGAAGTGGAAGGAAAACTGCCATGAAGATTCTGTGGAAGAAGCAGAGATGCTGTAGATCTGCATGAAAGGCGCAGATGTGCAACAAGAAGCGGACACAACACACAATCTCAGCAGCCAAGAGGCGGAGAAAGTGCCAGCTTTGGAGAGTGAGGTGAGACCAGACTGCAACAGCTCAGGCCACTGGTGACGTAGCCAGAGTGCGAGACCAGCGGACCACACTGGCTTGGAGTCAGGCCTGGAAGCCTGACGTGAACAGGGTAACCACTAACCCAAAAGGAAAAAGGGCAGCACATTTCTCTCATTCCACTTGTCTCACAGTGGAACCTGGCAACAGGCTGAGAGAGGGCAGACACCATTTTGGATTTAAGTAGATAGTAGCTGCAGCAGTCCTTGTGCCTGCACCCAGTGACTGGCGGGAACAAGATGCAATGCTGCAGCAGCTCTGGTTTTCACACACAGCAACGGCAACGAGCAGGGAAAAGAGCCATTCTGACTTCAGTACTAGCTGCGAAAACTTTCGTGTTCACTGGCAACTGGCAGGGAGAAGGCACGATTGTGAAATGAGTAGGACTGTGGCCAGTGGAACTGGTGCACATGTGTGATCCAGGAATTTTATAAAAGGAAAAAAAAATCTGTGTTCTTCAGGGACTTTGAGTCTGGCTGAGAGGATTGACAGGGGGATGGGCACCCACATACAACTGTGAGATGCTCCCAGGCTCTCAACATATCACAGACTCCAGGGCTCAAGCCACCTAGGCAGAGCACCCACAGGCAATTGGCTCTGAGAATGTCTCAACCTCTTTGTGGACAGGAAAAACTAGTGGGGTGGAGTGGATCCTCTTGATGCTGTGACAGTGGGAGACCTGTGTGCTGAAACAGTGGGAACTCGGTAACTTCATGAGAAGGTGCAGGATGTAGCTGGGTCTCTGGGAAATTGTATGCAGCTCCAAATAGTCAGAGCTCTCTAATATTTTGGGGTAGGGTTATTGCAAAAGGATCCATGCTCACTCATGCAGTTCATGCAAAAGCAAGGGTGATTATTGCACCCACTGAGGGCTAACACCCAGGCATTTATCTCTTTGGAAGAGAGGAGGTGAGGGAGTGATTACATCAACAGAGGTGACCATACACCCCCTTCTGCTAGCAGGAGAAAATCTGCTATACCCAACTTGGGTGTCATCTTGGATACTCTCCCCACAATGGAGCATGGACCAAAGCCCTGGCCACACACAGCACAAGCCTCTGGGTATTCATTGAATGAGTAGGCATTCCACTTAGCCACAAAGGCATATTCAAAGATAAAAGTCATCAGAGGAAAAATCAACAAGTATCTCCACAAATGCCTAACAATGAATGCTAATCTTCAAGAAATAAAAATAAAGAAGACAACACAATACCCCAAACACACAAAAACACTTCAATATCAGAATGTGAATATTCATGTAATGTCTGAAATGAAATTCAAAAATTAATCACATGATTATTCAGAAACAATGAGAAGCAAGTTAATGAATTAAAGAAATCCATACAAGACATGAATGAAAAATTTTCCATGAAAATGAGATTTTGAAGAGAAATATTTGAAGTGAAGAATTAAATATGTCAAATATAAAAGTACGGTGGAAAGTCTAAACAGCGGACTTGGTGAAGAAGAGTGAATATCCAACACAAGACAAAAAGATTGGAAATTTTTTCAGTAAGACAGAAAATAAATGGAGAATAATGTAGAAAATTAGAAAAATGAAAAACAGTGAACATACAGGTCTTAAGACTTCCTGAAGGTATGCAGAGAGAATGGATTAGAAGTCCTATTTAGTGAAATAATTACAGAAAATTTTCCCAATTTGGAGGAGGAAATGGGATGTCCAAGAACACAAAGCACATAGAACTCCTTACAAGCATGAATAGAAAAGATCTACAACATTACACACTGTAGTCAAACTTTAAAGAATAAAATGCAAAGAAAAGATTCTAAAATGTGCACAAGGGTAATATCAAATTATTTTCAAAGGATCCCCAATTAGACTCAGAGCTGAATTCTCATCAGAAACTCTGTAGGTTAGGACAGAATGGAGAGATAAAGTCCAAATCTTAAGAGAAAAAAAAAAAAAACTGTCAACCTAGAATACTGTAACTTGCAAAGCTTTCATTTATGAATGAGGTGAAATAAAGACCTTCCATAACAAACAAACATTGAAAGAATCTGTCACCACTTGACTAGCCTTACAAAAGATGCTTAAGGATGTGCTACACATAGAAACAAAGAAACATAGTCAACATAATGAAAGAATATGAGGCCAAAATAAATAAATAAATACATACATACATACATACATACATACATACATAAAATCTCCCAGTAAAAGTAGAAAGGAATGCCAAAGTAAAAACAATAGTGATATTTATGAGAAAATGGCAGGGCTAAATCATTACTTACCAATAGTAACCTTGAATGTAAATAGCCTCAGCTCTTCAGTTAAAGGATATAGACTGGCTGAATGGATTAAAAAACAAGGGGCAACTATTTGCTGCCTACAAGAAACACAATTTACCAACAGATAAATGCAAAATTAAAGTGAAAGAATGGAAAAAGGTATTCCATGTTAATGGAAAGCAAAAAAGAGTAGGTGTATCCATTTAAGGATCAGAAAAAATATACTTTAGCACAAAAATTGTTAAAAGAGGCAGAGAAGTGCACTATGTAATAATTAAGGGATCAATTCAAGAGGAAAATATTGCTATAATAAATGTATATACACCAAATGCCAGTTTATCTGGCTATTTAAAATAAATATTAATGGAACTAAAGGGAGACATAGACTCCAATACAGTTGTGATGGTTATCTTCAACACCCCAATTTAATCAGTGGAAACATGAAACAGAAAGAAAATCAACAAAGAAACCACAAAGCTAATAGAGGCTATGGACCAAATGGACCTGATATCTACAGAACTTTTTATCTCACAGTTTAAAAATACACATTTTTTTCATCAGTGTATGGAGCTTTCTCTAACATAGACCAAATGCTAATCCCTAAAGCAACTCTCAACAAATTCAAAAAAAAATTTAAATTGTGCCATGCATATTTTCTGACCACAATGGAATTAAGCTTGAAATTAACAACTTAAGAATCTCTAGAACCTATGCAAACACATGGAGACTGAATAACATGCTCTTGAATGAACAGTGGGTCATAGAAGAAATAAAAACATTCTGGAAACTAATAAAGATGACAGTGCAATATACCAAAACACATGAGATACAGCAAAAGCAGTGTTAAGAGTACTGTTTGTAGCAATTGGTTCCTAGATCAAGGAATTAGAAAGTACCAAAAAAAAAAAAAATGAGTGTCAATGCATCTCAAAAACCTAAAAAAGCAACAACAAAAACTAAACCCAAAATTAATAAGGGGAAAGAAACAATTAAAATCAGAGAAGAAACAAACAAAATTGTAACCAAAATATACAAAAGATCAGTGAAATGAAGAGCTGTTTAATTGAAAAAATTAAACAAAGATTGATACAAAATGGACCAACTAACCAAAAAAGTGGGAGTAGATCCACATCAATAAGATCAGACATGAAAAAGGAAATTTTAACAACAGACACCTCAGGGAAAAAAAAAATCATCAGGAATCACAACAAAGAGATTTATGGAAAAAAAATTGGAATACCTAGAGGAAATGAAGCATATCCTGGACACATATGACCTACCAAATTGAGTCATGAAGAAACAGAACATCTAAACAGACCAATAACCAAGGAGATTGAATGAAGACCCTTCCCGAAAAGAAAACCCTGGGACCAGTTGGCTTCACTGCTGAATTTTACCAGACATTAAGTAGAACTAATTACAATTTTTCTCGAACTATTCACATTAATTGAAAGGGAGGGAATCCTCCCAGACTCCTATTATGAAGCCAGAATCACGTTACTTCCTAAATTAGACAAAAATACAACAGAAAAAGAATTTCAGACCAATATCCCTGATGAACATAGATGCAAAAATCCTCAATAAAATACTAGTGAATGAAATCCAACAACACATCGAAAGAGCATTCACCCAGAGCACACTTTATTTTTTTCTATTATGCAGCGATGGTTCAATATTTGCAAATCAATCAATATGATATATTACATTAACAAACTTTAGAGCAAAAGCAATACAATTATCTCAATAGATATAGAGAGGGCATTTGATGAAATACAACATCATTTCATGATGAAAATCATAAGCAAATTGAGCATATTTGAACATTACTCAACACAATCAAAGGCAATTCATGTTAAACCCATATCCAGCATCTTATTGAAGGGGATAAAGTTGGAAGAATTCCCACTAAGATCTGGAACCAGATAAGGATTCTCACTCTCACCATTGCTATTCAATATACACCTGGGACTTTTAGCCACAGCCATTAGGCAAGAAAAAGAAACCAAAAGGAAACAAATTGGAAAGGATGAAATCAAACTATCCCTATTTGCAGATGGCATGGTTCTTTACATAGATGAACCAAACGTTTTATATTTAGGTGAACCAAAAGACTGCACTAAGAGACTACAAAACTCATAAAAGACTTTTGTGAAGAAGCAAAATACAAAATTAACACACAAAAATCAATAACCTTTACATACACAAATAATACCATGGGTGAGAAAAACTTCTCAGATAAATACAATTCACAATACCTACAAAGAATTATATACCTTGGAATAAATTCAACCAAGGATGTCGAAGAGATCTACAATGAAAATTACAAAATATAAAAGAAAGAAATAGAAGAACGCACAAAAATAGAATAATCTTCATGTTCATGGATTGGAAGAATCAATATAAGTAAAAGTTCAAGCCACCAAAAGTAACTTACAGATTCATTATGATTCCAAACAAAATACCAGTGACATTCTTCAGAGATTTAGAAAAAAATGTTAAATTTCTTACGGAGGGGCTGGCGCTGTGATGCAGAGGGTTAATGCCCTGGCCTGAAGCACCAGCATCCAATACGGGCGTCGGGTTCTAGTCCCAGCTGCTCCTCTTCCAATCCAGCTCTCTGCTATGGCCTAAGAAGGCAGTAGAGAATGGTCCAAGTCCTTGGGCCCCCACACCTGCTTGGGAGATCCGGAACAGGTTCCTGGCTCCAGGCTTAGGATTGGCGCAGCTCCAACCGTTGCTGCCATCTGGGGAGTGAATCAGTGGAGGGAAGACCTCTCTCTCTGTCTCTTCTCTTCTCTGTAACTCTTTCAAATAAATAAAATAAATCTTTAAAAACAAAAATTCATATGGAAACACAAGACATCCCAAATACCTAAAAATCTTATACAACAAAAACAAAGCCAGAGGCATCACAATACCAGATTTCAAAACATATTGCAGGGCATTTATCATCAAATCAGCCTAGTGATGTAAAAAAAAAAAAAAAAAAAAAAAAAAAAGGACTTGCAGACCAATGGAACAGAATAGAAAGTCAATAATTAATATACACATGTCCATCCAACTTACCTTTGACAAAGGAACCAAAATCAACCCTGGGAGCAAGAATAGTCTCTTCAACTAATGGTGCTGAAAAAGCTGTATCTTCAGGTGCAAAAGTATGAAAAAAGGCTCCCAATGTACACCTTACACAAAAGTCCACTCTAAATGTATCAAGGACATAAGTATATGATCCAATATTATAAAATTATTAGGGAACATTGAGGACACTCTGAAAGATAGGCAAAGAGTTTTTGGAAAAGACTCCAGAAGCACATGGAATTAATGCCAAAATTCACAAACGATATTACGTCAAGCTGAGAAGCTAATGCAATGTATAAGAAATATTTAATAAAATGAAAAGGCAACCTACAGGATGGATGAAAATATTTGCAAGCTATTCCACTCATAAAGAATTAATAACAAAAATACATAAAGAACTCAAGAATATCAGCAACAATAAAACAAAAATTCCAGTTGATAAGAGGGTGTACATCTGATACAACACATTAAGAAATTGAAGAACAAAAACCCTGTGGTTATCTTAATAGATGTAGAGAAAGCATCTGATGAAATACAACATCCTTTCATGATGAAAACTTTAAGAAAATTGGGTATAGAAGGAACATTCCTCAACAAAATCAAGGAAATTTATGACAAACCTATGGCCGGTATCCTATTAAAAAGGGAAAAGCTGGAATAACAATATTCAGAATCAGACAGGGATGCCCACTCTCACTATTGCTATTTAATATAGTCCTAAAAGTTTTAGCCAGAGTCATTAGGCAAGAAAAAGAAATTAAAGGGACACAAATTGGAAAGGAGAAAATGAAGCTATCCCTATTTGAAGATGACATGATTCTATATATGGTTGTTCCAAACAACTCCACTTAGAGAGCACTGGAACACATAAAAGAGTGTGGTAAAGTGGCAGGATATAAAACCAACACAGAAAAAATCAATAGCCTTTGTATACACAGAAAATGTCATGGCTGAGAAAGAACTTTTAAGATCCATTCCATGAAAAATAGCTCAAAAAGAATTACATGCTTTGGAATAAATTTAACCAACGAAGTCAAAGATCTCTACAATGCAAATTACAAGACAATAAAGAAAGAAATAGCAAAAGACATTAAAAATTTAAAAAATCTCCATGCTCATGGATTGGAAGAATCAACATCATCAAAATGCCCATACGTCCAAAAATAATTTACAGATTAAATGTGATTGCTTAATTAAAATAGCAACAACATTCGCTTTTATCAACATACATTTCATAGGCTCTCAGAGAGAATGTATAACTTAGCTCTTCCAGCTTCTGATGACTGCCAACATTCTCTGGCTAGTGTTTGTATCACTGAAACCAAGACCAGCGTTTTCAAATGTCTTCTTCTTCACATCTTTTCTGTGTCTTTGCTGTAAAATCTCCCTTGGCCAATCTCTTCCAATACTATAGGTTACTGCATTCAGGACTCAAGCAGAAAATTCAAGATGATTTTTCCATTTCAAGATATTTCACTTAATGACAAATGCAAATCTCTTTTTCACATAAGATGGCATTTATAGTTTCCAAGAATCAGAACATTATACCTCCGGTGTTCATTATTCTGCCTACTGCAATATCCAGTAAAGTTTTCAAATTACATATCTAAATGATTCAACAATTCTACTTTCAGGTATCCTTGGGAAAGAAATATTTGTGAAGAATGATTGTGTTCAGCACATACACAGAGTTGGTCATTGATACTTTTAGCATTTATGTGTGAAAAATTAGAAAGTATCTAAAAATTTACAGAGGGGATCAAATAATAAACAATGTAAAATGTGGCAGCTCTATAAGATCCACTATGAAAAGCCAAGAGTTGGGAGAAATTGAACAATGAGTCATCACATAGCTGAATATACAAACTCACACATTGTAACAAAATATGTTTCTATTTAGACTATGTGTGATACCACTCAGCAAAGACAAACACATTTGGTATAATAAAGTAAGGAGTATTATTTGCTTGTTTTTGTATTTGACTTGGAGTAGAGGATTATTTGAAGGAATTCATATCACACTAATGAAGGGTTTAATCTGTAGGTAAAGTTAGAAGTAAAGGAGTGGTCAAGGAACATGAAATTGGAAGTTGGTCCTTCATTCTCTCTGCCTTCCAGCTCCAGGAAATTAGAGTTTTTAAGAGAAATATTGCTAAGGGACCTGCAAAATTTCATATCTCCCCTTGGGTTTTTAATAAACGCACCTAAACCTACTAGCATCTGTCTTTATCAAGCTTGCTCAGCTACACCAACTTCTGGTTACCATTTCCCTCATGCCTCTATGGCACAGAAGATACTTACTAGCCAGTGCCCCCATTGCACTGATCCAGTTTACTATCTGAGAAAGTTTTAACTTTTAATGCAAAGCTTGTGAATGGCCATGTATACGTCATCATCAATAACCACATTCTCATTGCTAGCCAGCTGGAAAAAAAAAATCCATCTCTGACATTCATTTTTGGAAACATCTTCTTAAAGCTCTTCTGGGGCCAAATATCTTAATTTGGTGGCCCTGGAAATTGGCCCTGCTAAGAATGTGTGAGAGACCTAATTAGAGGTAAGGATGACAACATTCAGCAGATGGAGAAGCTGAACAGCAGCACAATTGCAATTGAGGCATTAGCTAATTCTATAAGAAGCTCTACAACTAAGGTGACATTTCAGAGTTACCCAAAATTGCACCAAGGAATCGGGGACTTATTTCCTTTTACTAGCATGTTTTCAGCTTGGAAACATCCCTGCACAGGGCACAACTAACATACATCTGTCTCCTGTGGTCAAAGGCAATTCACGATGAGGGGCACAGCTGGAGCCTTCAGAAACCAATATTTGCATTCACAGTTGCATGAAGACATCTCATAAAATGTTCAACAGGCTAATCCTCCGCCTTGCGGCGCCGGCACACCGGGTTCTAGTCCCGGTCAGGGCACCGATCCTGTCCCGGTTGCCCCTCTTCCAGGCCAGCTCTCTGCTGTGGCCAGGGAGTGCAGTGGAGGATGGCCCAAGTGTTTGGGCTCTGCACCCCATGGGAGACCAGGAGAAGCACCTGGCTCCTGCCATCGGAACAGCGCGGTGCGCCGGCCGCAGCGCGCCTACCGCGGCGGCCATTAGAGGGTGAACCAACGGCAAAGGAAGACCTTTCTCTCTGTCTCTCTCTCTCTCTCACTGTCCACTCTGCCTGTCAAAAATAAAAATAAATAAATAAACAAACAAATAAATAAATAAATAAAAATAAAAAAAAATGTGTGTCAAAATATTCACTGCTCTATCCAAGAAATACATCTTCTTCTGCTTTGGAATCTTATAGAGTTACTCTCTGACTTTTCCAGGGCAAAAAAAATATATCTTACCATAATTATAATTTCAGTAAAACAACAATAACTTTAAAAAATAGGTCTTACATTAGCCATTTCAAAATTATTTCCTAAGCCACACTATTTTTTAAATAATTGTATTATATGTAGACATCCTTTCCAGACTCATCATTGTTCTGCATTGAACTCCTGGCATTCACTTAGAACCATTTATCATATTAGTTGACAGGATTATCATTCACCCAAATTATGATGTCAGAGTCCCTGGAATCACCTTTCACTCCTCCTTCTCTCACAATGCACATTAAGTGTGTTGGTAAACCATATTGGCTCTACCTTCAATATCATCGCCCTTCGCCACTGCGGCCACATGGTAGAGGCCATCATGAATACTTAGCTTGTTTCTTCCAATAGCTTCTAAACAAGGCTTTCTGGTCCTACCTTTACCCTAGTGCCATCAGTTCTCAAGACATAGACCAAGTGATTTTTAAAACACTTAAAATAGATCAAGATTGTATAGATAAGGGCCGGCGCTGTGGCATAGTGGGTAAAGCTGCGGCCTACAGTGTTGGCATTCCATATGGGCGCTGGTTCGAGACCTGGCTGTTCCACCTCTGATCCAGCTTTCTGCTATGGCCTGGGAAAGCAGTGGAAGATGTTCAAAGTCCTTGAGCCCCTGCACTCACATGGGAGACCCAAAATAAGCTCCTGGCTCCTGCTTCGGATGGGCACAGCTCCAGCCATTGCGGCCAATTGGGAAGTGACCCATCAAATGGAAGACCTCTCTCTCTCTCTCTCTGCCTCTCCTTCTCTCTATGTAACTCTGATTTTCAAATAAATAAATAATTTTTTAAAAAAAAATGAGTAAAAAAAGTTAAAATGGAAGCAAAGACACATTGGCAGACAGAAAATCAGAGAGGTACTAATCACTGATTGGTGAGAAATACAATATGCCTTTAATATGAGATGTGTCTGTTGGGTATGTAATAATTACAATAAGAAAGGGAATTGAGGCCAGAAACAGCTAATTTTGAAATGAATCTAAAGTAAAACACAAGACTTTTTTCTTGTAGTTTTAGAAATAATATTAAAGATATTAAAGGTGAATTTTTAGTACCTCTCAATTATAAATCCTTTCTTTTCTTCATAAACATATAATTATTTCCCTGAACAAAAGCTTAATAATTGCTGACAACTCTCAGCCCAACAAAATATTTTCTTTCCAAAATCTGTCAATGAAAAAGGAGAAAATTTTGAGCATGATATTTCACGAAAAATTATATTTTTTCAGAGCTGCATATTCAAATTCAGAAACATTTACCCTACATTGAGAAAGTAAACAATAACATGGAAAAAATGTCTACTCTCTTCCTATGGCAAAATTTGGAACAATGTATGTTGGCATGTGAATATTGGACCATTGTTCTACTTATTGTAAAAGCATAGCATGAAGCAAGATTTGCTGAGAAAAGGACTAGTAATCTAAATACAATTTCTATCATAAAACAGATATTATAGGTTAAAAACCATCTCTCTCTCTTCCTCCCTTTTCTCTCCCTCTTCTTTCCTCTGTAGCCTGCCAATCCAGTACTACTATCATTTTGACAACACAAGGATTTTTAAAAGCTTTTATCAATCCGTTCCTCAATTTTGTTAGTAAGCTTAAATGCACTGTATTTTTCAGATGAAATACTTTTACTTTTAAAATTCTGAACTGAAGGATCTTCTGTGTAGCTCTTCTGACTCACAAAAAGTTTTTTTTTTTGAATAAAAGTGATAGTAGCAGTAGCTAGAGGGTAGCCACTGGGGATTGAAATAGAAACCTACACAATGCTACTTGATTCAGCTCTTAAAAAGTGGTGCTGAAGCTTACCAAAAATGTTTTAAAAGCAAGTGGAAACACATTTTATAAGTATACAATTTTGTGCAAAAGAATCAGCTTAATCAAGCCCAGCAAGGAGGGGGAGGACATTGAATGTTCCATTGCCAGAGGCAGAAAAGAGGGTGGCATCTTGTCACCTCACCTGGCTGGAAGCCATAGGAAAATAGAGAATTCATGATGATAGAGTGGTTTTTGTCATAGACATGCACAGATACAGCCTAACATGCAATTGCGTTAGTTTAGAGTTCTCCAGAAAGACGGAACCAATGGGAGTTCTTTCTATATATAGAGACACAAGTACGAGCTCCTGCCTTTAATACAATTTTTTCCAGGACGGCAGGAGACTCAGACAAGGGAAAATTCCCTTTTCACTGGAAAACCAGATATTTGTGCATTAAGTTACATTAGTACTTGTTATTAGGGAGATTAATTTTCTTTACTAAACATCTACTGATTTCAATGTAAGTCACATCGGGAAAATAGCTGCAGAAATAAGGCTGATGTTTTACAAAGCAAATGGGCATTTTAGCCTAACCAAATTGACTCCTGTAGTAACCATCAAAGCAATTAATATTTAAAAGACTCGGATCCCCCAAATAATCATTCTTGATCTATAGAGTCAATTTGTCTTATAATTTTTAGCTATAATTTTAGTGAAATTTTTTCACTCATATCTGTTAGACTTAGAATAACCAGTGACTCAGATAAATCTTCCTTTACCAGGTATAATAGGTCAGGGGTTCAATTTCACCAAATTTGATTCCTGTACTCTACCTCTTCTCTCTTGGATTTATTGACTCATTGGGTAGTCACTGTCTCTATTTTGCCTTCTGATCTCCACTGTTTTGACTATGTCTTGACCAGCAGGTAGATTGTGAATCACAGCTCTTTCTGAAGTTCAGCCCTGTCATGGAATGGATGCTTGTTAGATTCCAGTGAAACTTTTGTTGCCAACTTGAATTCTGAGTAATCCCTGTACCCTCAGCTAGTCTTCACTGTATTAAAAAGTTGCTTGAAATGTACATAATACCTTCAAATTGCATCCTTTTTCAGAAAAAAATATTCTTTGTCCATTTTAATGTAAACTGAAGTCTACATAACACACTGTATTATATTTGGGGGAAACATAAGATACTTTGAAATTTTGCTATACACTTAGTTTATAAGTAATGTTTCCTAAATAATTATTTGAATTAGGGGATATTTGTTTAAAAATATCAAGAAAGAAAAGAGACTTGGCTTTCTTTTTTTAGAGCAATTCCCTTCATTTAATTGTGATGCTACTTGGGCTGCCAACATGTCATAACAGAGTGTGTACGTTTAAATCCTGGTTCTACTTCCAATTTAGCTTCCTGCAAATGTGCACTCGGGAACAGCAGATGACAGCTCACATACCTGGGTTCCTGCCACACACAGAACTGACCATGATAAAGTTCAAGGCTCCTGATATGGGGAGGAAACTGGCAGATTGAAGATCTCTGTCTCTCTGTAATTCAAATAAATAAAAATGTAAAGTTTTTATGACTTTTACATTTCAAGAAAATTTCTTGAATAACCCCAATAACTCTAAACAATAAACAAATCTATATAAAATGTCAACTTTTATAGACACATATGTCCTTTCTTTTTTTTTAAAAGATTTATTTTATTTATTTGAAAGAGTTACAGAGAGGAGAAGAGACAGAGAGAGGTCTTCCCTCCACTAATTCACTCCCCAGATGGCAGCAATGGTTGGAGCTGCACCAATCCTAAGCCTGGAGCCAGGAGCCTGTTCCGGATCTCCTAAGCAGGTGCGGGGGCCCAAGGATTTGGACCATTCTCTACTGCCTTCTTAGGCCATAACAGAGAGCTGGATCGGAAGAGGAGCAGCTGGGACTAGAACCCAGCGCCCGTATTGGATGCTGGTGCTTCAGGCCAGGGTGTTAACCCACTGCATCACAGCGCCAGCCCCTCCGTATGAATTTTAGCACTTTTTTCTAGATCTCTGAAGAATGTCACTGGTATTTTGTTTGGAATCATAATGAATCTGTAAGTTACTTTTGGTAGCTTGAACTTTTACTTATACTGATTCTTCCAATCCATGAACATGAAGATTAAAAGAGAGGGAGAGAGAGAGAGAGAGAGAGAGAGAGAGAGAGAGAGAGAGAGAGAGGTCTTCCATCTGCTGGCTCACTCCCAAGATGGCTGCAATGGTCAGATCCAAAGCTGGGAGCCAGGAGTTTCTTCCAGGTCTCCCACGTGGGTGCAGGGGCCCAAGGACTTGGGCCATCTTCTACTGCTTTTCCAGGCCATAGCAGAGAGCTGAATTGGAAGAGGAGCAGCCGGGACTAGAACCAGTGCCCATAAGGGATGCTGGCTCTTCAGATCAGGGCTTTAACCCACTGCACCACCGTGCTGGGCCCAACACATGTGTCCTTTCTAAATGACCAGTTTAACACAAGTAGAAAACTCATTTGTAAAATTGGCAACTTTTCTATGACATAGGTTTTGAAAGAAATAAATGAGAAGGGATATTTAAATATTTTAGAACTGGGTCAGTTAGGGTAAACAGCCATAAACATGACTATTGAATATTTTGATCCCAGATTTTATTTTAGAATTCCTTTGTTAAAACGAAACACAAATTAGCATGGTATGACATAAATTTAAGAAATAGCATTTTTACAATGATTTAAGGAATTTTAAAGAAAGCAGCAGATGCTTTTACATGACTTCAGGGAACCTTCAGAGTTCAGCAATGCCCGGCTCCTTTCTACATTTCATATTTTGCATCTTGCTCTGCTACCTGTAGTCCTTTCTTCCTGGTTCTCATCTTCTCAGCTACTACACACACATCAGAAAATACGGATTTGCATAAATGAGCAGTTTATATTACTTGGCCCTTTTGTGTCCCACTGTCAAGATCTCAAACAAGGAGCTCAGACTGGCTTCTTAAGGCCTGAAAGCTTGGTCTTTGTCTAATAGCTACTGAGTGAGGTCACTTAGGTATACTTAAGGAAGTAACCAAAGATGTACACACAATAAATATAGTTTTGTACTATAAAGACTAAAAACTCCTGAGTTGCAAAGATCAGAGTCTTCAATATCCTACTTCTTCTCCATCCAAACACCGCTCACTGCTCGTTGCAAAGGAGAAGGATAATAATTATATATCTTTCCATTTAATCATGAATACAGGAAAGGATGAAGTTGAGTGTACTATATTACTTGTTTTGTTCCAGTGACACTAAACTTCATTTTCTAATTCAATGTAGCTATGCCTTTTTACAATTCACTTGCCTCTAGATCTGATTTCAGATCATGGATGTGCCTTTATCATCTACTTCATAGTAAAATAGTTATTCTTTCTCTGTCTTCCCCAAAAAATAGAGCACACTTTGTCCCTGATAATTGGGTACTTGTTTTGTTATTTCAAATTTTCAGCTCAGGTTTATGCTTTCCTTTTTGCAGTTCACTGAAAGAAATGATAGGAAGGAAGTGAATCACATTTTTGCATGTGAATTGTGACTAACTCTGATTTTTTTTCCAAGTAATTACTTTGTCACTTGTAAATTGAGTTTCAAGCAAAGAGATGAAAAGGAGCTACACATTTCTTGTATTTCTAATAAACCATCCATTCCATAAAATTAAAAAAAATCTCATGTAAACACAGTGTAATCATACAGAAAAGAAAAATAAGTTAAAAAATGAAAACATTGGGAATGAGCAGTACAATTAGGCATTGCATAGTCACAAAAGTTAAAAACTCATTTCATAAAAGGGAGTTTTTTTCATTCTTTAACTTTCCTTCATAGCAAAGACTTAGGTAAATTATATAATATGTTTCTTGCAAATTGGCCCCAGAGCTCAGACACACCATTGCCTCATCTTTCTTTGTAATCAGTAACAGCCCATGTAAGATCTTGACAACCAGTCGAAATGACCGCTAATGGCACATTTGACCCTGACATTATTGAGGATCTTTACCACATCTGTGAGTGTTCGAGAAAGAGGAAGGAAATCTACTATGTTCAAGCTTTCTCCTATCTCCATTCTAGACTTTCTCTTTGTACCCTGTGTTCTCTGGTTCATCTTCTTTTGGCCTCCAAGGTTCTCACCAAAGGTCCAGAGCCTGAGCCAAAACCCCTTTCTTCTACTTTTGATCCTGCAGATGAGCCTCGACCTTACTGCTCCAACCCACAGGCACTGGCTCAGCCACTTCCTGCTCAGGCCTCAGAACCCTCGCTTTCACTGGGCAACCTCAAAGCCCACCCTCCACTCTGGCTCTCACTATCTGGTCAGCACCTCCTCTGCCTTATCTCAAATCACCTGCTCCCTCTTACCTCAAAACCAATCCTTGTCCATTTCTACTCCTCCCAGCCCCACTCTCTTTGCCTTATCTCAAATTAAATCTTCATTCTGACCTTTGCTCTCCCCATTCTGCCGAACCAACTTTCCATCCCCACCCTGTCACCACCTCCCTCTCCTATACCCAGTTGTCGGGGCTAGTGGCCCTGGCCAGACATGAGATGCAACAGACTAAGACTGTCCCTTATCTAATCCTGTTTCCTGTGCTTATTGTTCTGAAGGCACAAGACACATTCCTGCAGGCAGGATGCGACTTCTGATGAAGGTGTATGTTGTTCTTTGCTCTATGAGCAGAGCTTGTACCCTGATCTTTGCTACCTTGTAAACTTGTTTCATTCCTGTGCTATGCATGATTGTACACAATGAATGCTATATGTATGGGGCCTGGGGTATATATCCTTGTGTTTCTTGGTGCTCGTGGCTGGAGACTGAAGGGTTTCCTTAGGGAGACTGCCTCCAGTCCCTCATCGCCGGGCCCCCTACTTTGGCCTGGAACGCGATGAGGCAATAAACGTGGTGATGAATTGACTGAGTGCTGCGTGTCTCCATGTGGTTTGTCAGGTGGCCTCCAACACCCAGTCCCAGAGTCACTAGCTCTCAAATGGCATCCAGGGAGCACACCTCCATGTTACCTCTGTGGGAAATGGTGGGACAGAGGGCATAGTCAGGGTCCATGTTCTTTCTCATTTGTTGATCTCTCACAAATCAAACAAAAACTGGGTTCCTTCACCTCTAACCCAATGTTTCAACATTTAACCCAATCCTATGATCTGACTTTTCACCTTGTCTTTATCATTCTCTCCTGTAGTCTTCTTCCAGAGGAGGAAAGGCAAGTTTGGGAATAGACCTGTCTCCATGCCAATGAGACCCAACAGACTGACGCTGCCCATCCCATAGCAGTAGATGTGGTCCCCAAACACGACCCCAATTCAAATTACAACTCTCCCAATGGCACATCATCCAGAAATCATTTCATTAGCGGCTTATTTGCTGGCCTCAATAAAACCTACCAGAAAGGCTGCAAATTATGATTAACATGGAGAATTTATTCAAGGTAAATAGGAAAATCCTTCCTTTTTAGAGTGCCTGACGAAAACTCTCCTCCAATATACCAACTTAGACAGAGTCTCTTCTGTTGTAGGCAGGTTCTGTCGTAGCCTTCTCATGAATTACTTTTTTTGCCTAGAGTTTTCCAAACATCAAGGCAAAGTTAACATGACTTGAGAGGGGCCCATTGACTACAGAGGCAGAAATTCTAGAGGTGGCCTTTAAAGTATATAAAAGCAGAGATGAGAGAGCTATAAAGGAAAAATTTCAAATGCTAGCCAAGGCTTCTCAGTGACCTGCTGCCCCCAGTACCCCTGCTAAACCTTAAGAGTCTCACCACAGTTCTCAAAGTCCGTGCTTTAAATGTGGCCAGATGGGTCATTGAGCCAAACTATGCTCCAATCCTCAAGACTCATCCAGGTCCTTCTCGTAGATGTTACCAAAAGGGCCATTGGGCAGTGGACTGTCCTCTTCTCCGTAGAGTAAGTAGGCCCACCCCACCTATGCCCTGGGTTGACAGTCTAGGGCTGGTTACTGAGGACTGAGCCCCTTGTAACCTCAGTCACCTACCAATATCATAAGTTCCAACAGGCCCCTGCCTTACACTTTCCAGATCTCACATGGCTCTTCCTTCTTTATGTCATTGAATACCAAGGAACAGCCTTGGGGGTTCTTGGTCATCAAATTGTCCCTCTTTTGTTCCAGTAGCCTATCTCTCAAAAGCATTAGACTTCACAGTCAAGGGTTAGGTGCCCTGTTTATGGGCACTAGCCTCAGCAGCAGTTCTCATACAGAGTCAAAAACACTCACCTTTGGCTCACGACTTACCATTCTTTCCTTACATCATCTATCAGAACTCCTAACTTATAAGAGCCTCTAATCTCTCCTACCATCTTGCATTTTGGCCCTTCAGATGGTGCTAATTGAGGTTACCTACCCTACCTTTTAAACCTTGTCCTCCCCTTAATCTAGCTACTCTCCTTCCCCCTCTCCATCTCTTAACCACATAGTTCCTGTTCACTTCTGCATTGAGACCATCAAACACTTACTACTCTATCCCTCAAGCATCCAAGAGGGTCCCCTCGTTAACCCTACTGTAGTCTGGTTCACAGAGGGTAGCTCTATCTTTCATGAGGAAATAAAAAGTGTGGGATATGCTGTGGTATAGACCACTGATACAGTTGAGGCAGGACTTCCATATCTCCTATCCCATCTGGCAATTTGGAAAGAAAGGGGCCTTCTTACCATTAAAGAGGATAGCTGTATCCAATGCTACATTTATAACCCCTCTCCTGGAGGCAGCCCATCTTCCAACATGAATCAGATTTGTCCACCGTAAGGCTCATCAGAATAACTCTGCCGTTAGATTGGTAATAACAGAGCAGACCAGGCGGTTCATCAGGTGGCACTGTCTTCCTTTTCTTCCAGCTCATCCTCTACTCCATCTGCTATACTAACAAAGTGTACTCTAGACCAACTTTCTCAACAGCCTTCCACTCTGGCTATCTTACTCTATCTGCACCATTTGTTTCATCCCAATGTTTCTTCTTTATGATCATTTGTTAAGCAATCTCTTCATCTCTCACCAGAAGATACCTAACATCTTCAACAACTCACCTCTTCTTGTTCTATAATCAAAAACAAAGCCTAACTTTAACTTCTGTTCTCCAACCTTCCCCTCCCTTCAGGCCAGAGGACACTGCCAGCCTCTGACTGGCAGATTGACTTCACCCATATGCCTAGAGTACAGAACTTTCAATATCTCTTGGTAATGATAGATACCTTCCCTGGGTGGTTTGAGGCCTTCCCAACTACTAGCAAACAGGTTGAGGCTATTTCTAACATCCTACTTCAAGAGATTATTCTTTGCTTCAGGGTCCCCAACTCTCTCCAGTAAGACAATTGTCCCAAATTAACATCACAGGTAACTCAACTACTTACCAAAACATGTAACATCCTCTGGCATTTCCACATCTCTTATCATCCTCAATCCTCAGTAAAGGTAGAAAGAGCAAATCTACACTAAAATATGCTCTAAGTTCTCCCTTGAGCACCATTTGTACAGTACTAAACTACTCCCATTAGTCCTGCTTTGTATGAGGGCCCTTCGAAAAAATAAACCTCTCAATATTTTACTTTTTGAACTGATGTACAGCTGCCCCTTACTTCCTCTGATTACAAACTCTCAATCTCCACTTTTACCACCCCATTTACTTTTGCCTGTCTTCAGATATCTCTGAACAGAATTATGGAAATATATGCACAGCTCCAGGTCAAGCCACCTTGGACAATTTCTCTCCTATTACAGTGGGAGCCAAGGTCTTCCTGTCCTCTTTACAGCTCTCCTTCCCCTCTACTCACACTAAACTACAGGCTAAATGGACTGGACTTTACTGGGTTATTCTCACTATTCCTACAGCAGCAAAGTTACAGGGAATCCCCCACTGGGCCCACTTTACCCAGCTTAACTGTTCCTCTCTCCCTCTTTATACAGTTACTCCCACAGGGCCACTCACAGCCATGATTACTTGGACTCAAGTTCCACTACCAATGGTGCTTGAAAACTCAGACCCTTATGAGCTTAATGAATCCACCTCCAAGAAACAGCCACCTACCATTTCCAACACCAGATAAGTATTGATCCCTCGTATACTGCTACCAACTCTTCCTACAGCTTTGGTGGGAGGAGTATCAAACACACTGCTTGCCCATCTACTCCTCCTAGCTCCTTTCAGATATTGAATATTTAGACCTCCAGGGAACCTTCTCAGACTTCACTCCCTTTGAGATCTACACTTTTCCATTTCCATACCTTCTCCTATTGTCTCATTCCTTCTTCCATACACCATGGTGAATTTTCCCATCATTTCATCTGTTCTGCTCTTTTATGTCTGTTCTTCATCCACACTAACCCCAGGAGCATGTTTTGTGTGGCAATTTCAGATTTACACCACTTCCACTCCTGCTAAATTACTTAACGCTACCTTCTGTCCCATCATAGGCTGTGAAATCCTATCACTCTGTACTTTGATTTCGCTTAGGCCTGCTCACATAATTGTGTTTACTGGGGTAGATATCATTTATCTCATTTTAGATCAAATCCATCTTACCTCTGCCTAACTAAAGGCAACTCAGGATCATGGAACAATGCTTATCAGAAAGGATGTTCATCATGGTCCTATAAGTACTACTATACCTACCATGGGTATGGCCTCCTGGGAAAACAATGCTATAAGGTCCTGCCCCAGGGAAAACTCACTCTAACTTGGAGGCCACGAGTAGACATAGACCACTGAGCCCAACCCCTTTTAGCCTTCTCTATAACTGACCCCTACCTTCAGGCCTGGCAAGAGGTGGGTCAAGGGATCTCTCTGTATATGGGCTCTGACATGTAAGATCCACACAGAACCATAAAAATTATCAGGGCCTACACTCAACTCCCAACAGCTCCCATGGATGTGGTGGTTGATATACCAAAGGAGTCCTCTAAACACCTGTTCCAGCTAATTAACCTGGCCAAATTTTCCTTAAATGGCTACAACTCATCAATCTGTCTCTCATCCTATTTTATCAACTATCCAATTCTATTTTACTTCAGCCCTTTACCAACAATGATGCTTTATATGCACTCCCCTTCAGGAGCTCCTGCATTCCCAATCTTCAGAGTCATCACTCACCTTCCTTTGCATTCTGGAGAGTAAGATGCAACGTGTTGGATTACTGCCATAACAGAACCACTAATGAGCATTTGCCATGTACCATTCCCTGTGTTATCAATGGAACCCTCACTTCCACAGCTTCCTTTTCTAGCTCACCTGGAACTTTGTTTCTTTGTAATTATACTCTCTACACTTGTATCAACAATTCTACACCTGGTCCAATTGTATTGGTGATCCTTTTCCCCATCTAACATTATTTGACTACTCAGCCTTCCTTTTACAGACTAATCCCTCTACCTGCAAGAGATGAGTGATCTTTTTCCCAGTCTTGATTGGAATCAGCTTTGCACCTTCCCTCTTGTCAGTGGTGGTCTTGGGAACTGCTCTAGGCCACAATGTTATTTCTATTAACTGATTCCAAGAACAATGCCAACAACTACAAGAGGAGGTCACCAGGTCCATTCAAACTTCAGCAGATGCTATTTGGGGACTCCAAAATCAGGTTGCCTCACTGGCAGACATAGTATTACAAAATAGATGAGCTCTGGACCTTATAACAGCTGAAAAAGGAACAACTTGTGTTTTTCTGGGAGAACAATGATGTTATTATGTTAATCAATTGGGCCAAGGAGAGCACAATATTAAAAAGTTCCAAAAAATTGCCAC
This sequence comes from Lepus europaeus, assembly GCF_033115175.1. Lineage (NCBI taxonomy): Eukaryota > Metazoa > Chordata > Mammalia > Lagomorpha > Leporidae > Lepus > Lepus europaeus. Next base: position 67,775,955 of record NC_084842.1, read on the forward strand.
AACTATTAAACAGTCAGCCCTAGGGTCGGTCCAGAGAGTCTCTCCTCTCTTCCTTCCTATGGAATCCCCTCACCACTTGGTTAATGACACTCCTAGGATCAATGGCTGCTATTCTCACACTATCTTTTATACTACCTTGTCTGCTTAAGTGTTTACAGGAAGTTATAATGGAATGAATCAAAGCCTTCACCAATCAGGCGGTCAGACAAATGCTACTACCAGGATATACTCAGTTCCCCAACCAGGAGAGCACAACTTGAGATGTCATCCCCCCAGCAGAGAGTGACTTGTCATCCCATGTCAGCAGGAAGTAGCGCTAAGAAGATAAATCATTGTCCCTCCACCACCTGCCCCTGGGCTTTTGGGGGCAACATAATCCCATAAAACACTTGTTTTATAAAAGAAAAGGGGGGAATGTTAGTGAAATGGTGCTGTCTTACCTGAGGCGCCATCTTAAGTCCTGGGTGCCATCTTAGGCTCTGGTGCAGTTCCCAACTTGTACAATCAGTTTGATCTCTCAGTTTGGCCTCTCCAGGACGTTACTTGGTTTACTAGGAGTCAGGTGGTTAAATGGCCCAACCATAAGTGGCAACTCCATCCCCACTCTAATGGAATTAGCTATTCCCAACCCCTCATTCCTGCAAAGCTATAGCAAAGCCTGGTTTTCCACATAAGCATTAGGCTCTCTTTTTTGCTCTCTCTCCAGTTTGTCGGGTTTCTCCCCCATCAATAAACCCTTTCCCTTACTCTCGTGTTAGGTGAGTTTTATAGCGGCCTTTCAGTTATGGTTATAGGCTGCACAAAAATGTTTGAAATCGGACAAGACACCCTAAAATTCACACTAAAATGTGGCCCCTTAAAGTTCCATAGAAATGCTAGCTGGGGTGCCACATGTACTTGGTAGTGCCTTACGATTTCACCACGGGCTTATTACTAAATCCCTGATATTAATAAGCCCAAGAGGGTTCTTGCCTAATATTTAGAGAAGAATTCTCTAAAACGAGGCAGCATGGTACGTTTTAAGCTTTTATTTAGTGAGAAAGGTGCTTAGGAGAGTAGGAGAAAGAAGCAAATGGGGGTTCATACCGAGTACCAGGAACCAGCCACGTGGATGAGCATCTAGGCCAGGAAGCCTAGAGCACATGGCCCGAAGGCCATGCGCCCTGGAGGCATGGGGCTACAGCAAGCCCCTTCCTAGCAAGAAACCAGGGAGAAAGAGCAGGGCCGGGCACACTGTGCCCCAGGCTTTTAACCCACTCCAAAGGGGAGTGGTCAATTAACCTGATTGGCTGGTGGGCATCCTGGTACGTCCAGGTAGGGGAATGAGGCCACGCAAGGGCGTGGCAAAGGCATCAGGTAGGAGCATGAGGTCACACAGGGGCGTGGTCTTCCAGTTCATAAATCCGATCAACTCCAACCTGTATGCCTGCCTACTTCATGTTGATCAGCTTTCTTAATCAGGGTACTTATGACATTTCGAGACAGATAACTCTTTATTGTAAAGGACTGTCCTGCTCATTATAGAATATTTAACAGCATTCCAGGCCTTTAATAAATGCCAATATTAACACCTCAACCACAAATGTCTATAGTAATTGCTAAATTGCCCCTAAGGTACAAAATAAATTGATAAGAGAATAACTTTTTCAAATGAATTCCCAAAATTAACCTTGAAAATTGAACCACATAGTAAATATAGACTAATCATTCAATTATAATATTAATGTACTAACAGGAAGTACTTTTATAGGTTTTCTTTAAACATTATTTATTAAAACAGATATTATATAGATATATATTTGCCATAAATCTCTTAAGGTTGTATGAAAGTTTAAAGATTACATGCAAGTTTCCCCTAGTATATATAGATTACTGAAAAGAAAGCCTATAAATGACCTTGGGGGAAAAAAAAACACCAATTATCTTCATTCAATAACTTGCCAAATATACCAAGAAAGAGAATTCAAGGTAACGACAAAAATGACAAAATATACTCAAATTATATCAATTAATAACAAATTGAATGATGAGTTTTGCTTGAAACCATTTATTTTCTACTTTATAAAGAGGGCAGTGGCTAAACAATAATTATTCTAATCATGTGAAAACCATGAAGTAGAACTTGTTATTAATTACAACTCTAGACTTTAGAAATTTAAATCATTAAGAAAATGCATGTCCAGAGACTTCATGTAGATGGATGAGTTTGGTTTGCTTTATTTTAATTTCATTATGAGCCTTTATCTTTTCTTTTCCCTGTGAAGTCTAATTCTGAGGCCATCTGATAAAAAAGACAAAGAAATAAACAAACAAAAAAGATGTTTTGAAGACAGGTATTTGGCAAAAAAGTTGAAAATCTCACTAAGGAACCCTGTATCTCATATTGGAATACCTGAGTTTTGTCCTTGTATTCCTCCTATTCTAGCTCCTTATTGAGGTGCACCTCAGGAGGCAGCAGTGATGTTCCAAGCAGCTGGTTCCCCTTTAGCCATGTGAGATAGCTGACTGGGGTTCCAGATTCCTGAATTGCAATTGGCCCAGCCCCAGCTGTTGTGGACATCTGGGGAATGTTCCAGTGGATGAGAGATCTATGCCACTGTCTTTCTGTACTCGTGCATTTCAACAAAATGAAAACAAATTTTAAACAAATTATTAAAATGTTTTAGAGGCTTTAACATTCTCAATAAACATAATAGCCAATCCAATCCAGTAACCGTTGACATGATTACTAACTTCAGAATTTCATTTTTAACATTGGAATTTTTCTTAGGAAAAAAAACTCCTTAAGAAGAAAGATGCAGCTCTTATTTGTCCATGAATATTTTACAAGGTTTTTAATATTATGGAGGGAAGGATAAAGGAAAAAAGGAATTGTTTGCTTCATACATGATATTCATTAGCAAGGAAATGATTTGGATAGAGCTGTTAAAAGGACAATATCTTTATTTAACTGCAAAAGATCACAATGCAATTCTTTCCAAAAAAAACTTACATTCCATGTGTTCATTTCTTATCATTTCCTGAAGCAAGTCATATTTCCTTTTTTAAACTCTATGTAAGTTGTTTGATGAAAGGAGAAACATAACTCAGTAATGATTTGAATAATTAGGCAACAAATTAGAAAATTGTCTATATGTACCACCTAATGTGCTAGTTAACGTCTATTAAATCACAGGAGACTCTTTCATGGAAGATGATTGCTAGTGAAATCTAACCAGGTTAATAACTATGGTAATGAAAAGGAGTAATAATTAGAACTATCAAAATAAAATATTTTTAAAGATTTATTTATTTATTTGAAAGTCAGTTACACAGAGAAAGAAGGAGAGGCAGAGAGAGAGAGAGAGAGAGAGAGAGAGGTCTTCCATCCACTGGTTCTCTACCCAATTGGCCACAAGGGCCAGAGCTATGTTGATCCAAAGCCAAGATCCAGGTGCTTCTTCTGGGTCTCCCACATGGGGGCAGGGGCCCAAGGACTTGGGCCACCTTTTACTGTTTCCCAGGCCACAGCAGAGAGCTAGATCAGAAGTGGAGCAGCCGGGACTCGAACCGGTGCCCATATGGGATGCCCGCACTGCTGGCAAGGCTTTACCTGCTATGCCATTGCACTGGCCCCAAAAATAAAATATTTGAAAGATGAAAGAGGAACAATCTCAGTAAGAGGGAGATTTCTCTGCAAGTATTTTTAATGAGATGTTTTATAAAAAATAAGAAGGAAATGGAGCAGGTGGAATGATAAGGAGGCCATATGTTTTCTGAAATGGCTTTTCTCTGTTAAATTATGTGGCTCACAAAAGAGCGTGGAGTCAACAAATTATTCAGAACTAGGAAGAGAAGGGAAGATCAATAGATTTAAAAATACATCTTTAAACCTCATAAATAAGATAGTCCCATTTGATTATGAGGATGAAATAATACTTGATGAATTTAAATTTTTTAAGTCTGTAAAAATAAAACAAATCAAAAATGCATATTTGTACTCAGACACTAGTTGTGCATATTGTGTAATGAAGAATGGAAAATAGCAGCACATATTGTGGTAATGAGAATGGGAAATCCAAGTAATTGCTATCCTATTAAATATGGCCATAACAAAACAATCTCTTCTCTGCTTTCTCTATGTACAAAAGGCACCCCAATTGTGTTGCCCAACATTAGAACCACTTGGGAAACTGTTAGATATATCTCAGGGCTCACTCAAATTCTGGTGAAACAAAACTCTATGGCCAAGCCCCAGTGGTTAGACTTTTTGCCATGTCTCTGGGTAATTCTTATGCCTACCATAGTTGAGAACCATTATGTTATTCATAAATTTAGAAAATGTTAATCCTCAAAATCATTATAAAAATCTTTACACAAAGCCTTCAAAATCATGTAAACTAGGACATAACTTCTCATTTTCAAACATAATGATAAGTATCCTCTATAATGTCCTAGCTCATAGTACCATAAGATATTTAAACCATGGAACTATCCCCTAGTACACAGGAATGTGCTGTGAGGTAGAGAAGACTCATGGTCTAAGTTGGAAATCACTTTGACAGAAATAATGATTTTTCCACTAATCAGAAGGGTAGGAAGTTAGCAAGACAGCTGTCACACCTTTGGGAGCCAGGCAGGGATAATTTTCTATGCAAATGAGGAGAGTGTGATGAGCTTGAGTGGACGTTGAGCCAGCAAGGTCCAGGCAGTGGTTAATCCTCTTGACAACTTAACTGGATGATGTCCAGGTTCAGACTTTTAAAGGTTGAGCCCTTTATCCCTGGGTTTGTTATTCCTTGAATGTCTACACTTTCCATTTCAAGTATTTTGCACAAATGTCACTTATGGCCAGTCAAAAATAATGACCCATTAAAATCAAACAGTTTAATGTCTAATGTCATGAAAGCAACGACTATAATAATAACAACAAATTATTTCTCCTACTTGCACTACTGGAAATATTCAGTCTTAATATGGCTCATTTGGCTTCTCCTTGTTCTATTCTGGATAGCTATTTTTGTGGCAAAAAGCCCTGGCTGTTGGGACCATTGAAGTAGTGAACCAGCCTATGGAAGATGTCTCTCTCTCTCTCTCTCTCTCTCTCTCTCTCCATCCCCCTGATTTTCAAATAAATACATATTTTAAAAATGAGCAGATGGGTCTGTTGAATAAAACAAAACAGAGTTTTGTGTCCAAAGGGAATGACTATTCATATGGTACACAATGAATAATGTACACTGTTATCACATATCACCATTTAAAGAGTAGATTGAAAAGAAACCAAATAGAAGCAATAGACCACCCATTTTCCAGATCAGAAGTGTTTGTGACCTAATTTGTCTATTATGAATAGAAATACAAAAAACAGAGTTAACTGAGCCACACATTTTGAGTGCCCATATGTGCTAGACTCTGAAGTCTAGATTCCCACACATATTCTCTTATTTGTCTTTATTCTTTATTATCTTTATTATCTTATTTTATATCTTTATTATCTTATTTATCTTATTTATATTTTCTAAGTATCAATACCAGTGTATATGAACACCAAGAAAAATTCAAAAAATATTAGAACATGTGAGTCAGATGCTTTGTTTAGATTTTTTTTTTTTACCGAGACTTTTTGACTACAAAGACCATATTTTTTCTCTCAATTGGAGATCAGCTAGTTTTTTTTTTTTTTCTTCTGTAGAACATGATAGTAAATATTGTAGACTTTGTGGGTCCTATGGTATTCATTGCATTCAACTTAACTTTGTCATTGGTGAATATCAAATCTAGATTTTACCCAAATAAATGAATGTGAAAGATTCATAAATATTCATAATAAATAAATAAATAAATAAATAAGATTCATAAATAAAAGAATGCAAAATAAATTGTAACTGCGATTCAATAAAATATTATTTACAAAAAAGGCTGGAAGCCATATTTAGCTCTAGTGCTGTAGTTCCTGTCCTCTATTTCCAAGTATAACAGCATATTTGAAGTAAACCCAACTAGTGTCTCATCCACATTGATGTCATCAATCCATTGTATTCAATTCCTTTCTCTTAAGTAGTCACAGCTTCACCCTTCTTTGTAGTGCTGCCCAACATTGATGCAACATGTTGACATTTAAATTCAAAAGTCTCATGAATATCAAGTGAACAGACTCACCAAAGTGTCTTATTGTGCTGGAAAACAAGATGAGAGAGAAAATCTTTAAAGACACTTGTATCAAGGGAGTCAATAATATTAACAGCAAACTTCCCAAAAGAATTGATGAAATGAGAAAACAATAGAATTGGAGACTGTAAGGATGGAAATAAATTATCTAGCTAATTAGTGTGTTTTAAAGATTTATTTATTAATTTGAAAGGCAGAAATACAGAAAGAAGAAGAAGGAGGAGGAGGAGGAGGAGGAGAAGGAGAAGGAGAGATCTCTTTCATCCTCTGGTTCATTCACCAAATGGCCACAATGACCACAGCAGTGCAGATCCAAAGCCAGGAGACCGGACATTCTTCCAGGTCTCCCACTTGGGTGAAATGATGCAAACACTTCGGCCGTCTTCCACTTCTTTCCCAGGTGTATTAGCAGAGGGCTGGATCAGAAGTGGAGCAGCTGGGACTGAAACTGGAACCCATATGGGATGCTGGAACTGCAGGGAAAGGCTTAACCTTCTATGCACCAGCCCTGCAAATCAGTTTTATATCTAGAGAAAATACTATTGAAAAATGAAGGCAAAATGATAGTACTTTTGGATAAATGCAAACTACAAAGTGGGGAAAACAATCACCAGCAAAGAGTTCACCAAAAGAAATATTAGAATACTACATACTAACATGTGATTTCACACACATATGTATGTATAAATAAGCATAAACACTATGTAAATAAGTCAGGCAGAAACCATGTAGATATCTTAAAAAGGAAGGGAGGAACCCTCTAGGCATAAAGTCTTAATCATTGTAAAGGACTTAATATGAGGTCATGAGAAACTATGGCTGGAATCAGAGCTAGCAGTTTGGAGATAAATCAAAGACATGAGTCCAAAGGAATAATTTTCCACCACAGAACAATTTATTTACCCCAAATTACATGAGGATCCAAAATAAGATTTTGATGAGAAAGTTCAAGGTTATCTGGCTTAAGTTTTAAAAGTATTTCTCCTTTATTATTGAAGTCAAGGGTGAGGCATATCTTCTTTTTTTTGAGGCATATTTTTATTAGCTATCACTGATATGAACAATGTATGCTTGTTAATTAGAACATATCCGTACTATTAACCACACAAAAACAGTAGTTTCAACTGCTAAATTGACATTTAAATTTTATAATACTTAAAATTTCAAATTATTTTATGCAAATTTATCTATACACAGAGTAGGTTTTATTATTATACTTTAGCAAGGGAGAATATAGACAATTTTGATGTAACCATTTAAATTAATGGAATAGACAATGGTGATGCTATTGTTATGAAGGATGTCTAATTCTATATCTACAAAATAAAATTCTCACATACAAATGCTTATATGTTGGTAACATGTTTAGATATGTATCATGAGCTGGATGAAATTAGATTGTATGGTGTTGTTTAATGTGACTCCTAAAGATTTGCTTTTGAATACATTTTACTCCCTATGAGGTGAAACAGATAAAGGACATATCAATGGTTTTCATCATTGACATTAAATTTAAGAAACTTTAAAGAAGACCACTAGAGTCTGCATTTTAATTATACCAAAAAAAACTCAAAATTACTCAAAAGCTATGTTTCGCATTATAATAGCCACTTATTGTAATTTTTAAATTCCAGAAGAATGAATTTAAAAGACAAATACTCTTTGATTTATGATAGGGTTTTTCTCTGAATATCCTTCTTACATTGAAAATATCATAAGCCAATGGCCAGTGTTAAGCTAGAACAGGTAAAGCAACCACTTGCATGCCAACACCAAGTATGATTGACTGGTTTGTGTCCTAGCTGCTCCACTTCCGAGCTAGCACCCTTCTAATGGCCTAGGAAAGCAGCAGAAGATGATCATAATGCTTGGGCCCCTGCATTGACGTGGGAGACCTAAAAGAAGACCCTGGCTCCTGACTTCAGCCTGTCACAGTCCTGGCTGTTGACGCCATTTTGGGAGTAAAGAAGAGCAAGGGACTTCTTTGTCTCTCTCAGTCACTCTCTCTCTGTGACTTTCAAATAAATAAAATATTTTTTTTAAAAAAATAAATAGTAAATCGTCTAGACTGGTATAAACATTATAGACTAGATATTTCATTTTGAAATGCTTTGACACATGTCTGAATAAGATCAAATAGTTTTTATGTTTATCAGCCTCAGAAAAACCTTCTAAAATAAAATCATTTTGAATTTTTCATTTTAATTTTAATCACATGATTTTTCTTCACTATTTTACTACCAGTATATATTACCTAAAAAAAATAAACAAATTGCAATTTATTTGGCCAACTTTCAATGATGAAAAGAGAAACACAATATTGTCAGAAAATAAGCATATATTTATATATAATATATGTTATTTTCTGACAATATTGTATACATATATAAATATATACATGTACACACATAGAGTCCAATCACAACACTCTCCCAAATATATTGCAAATGGCTGTAAAGGAAAGATTTAACAGTGTGAAGGTATTCCCTCATAGATTGTTTATGCAATGTATGCAAGTCTGTATTAATTTGTTTGTTATTGATGTGTCATTATTATCTATAACATTACTTTTTTAAAGGTTTCTTTTAATTATTTAAGTCACAGAGTCACAGAGAAAGAAATAGAGACAGAGAGAGACACAGACAGAGGCAGAGAGACAGAAAGATCCAGAAGCTTTAAGTCCTGTGGTTTACTCCCCAAAGAGACACAACGGGCAGAGCTGGACCACGCTCAAGTCAGGACCCAGGAAATCTATTCAGATCTCCCACATGAATGGCACAATACTAAACACTCTGGTTTTCTCCTCCCTCATTTTCTAGGTGTATTAGAGAGTTGTATCAGAAGCAAAGTAGCCAGGATTCAAGTTGCTGGTGTTCCAAGCAGTGGCTTGCACTGCTGCCCCATAGCACTGGTCCCCATAATTATTACATTTAGATGGACATGTGAAAGAGGTGGTGATGAGCAGGGATTAAAACAAAAAGTTAAATGTCCTTTTTTTTTTCTTTTAGTATTCTACACAAAGAATAAAACTATGGGCAATTATGTTATTTTTTAAATACTTAAAAACTGTTGTCTTAAAATTATGGCCAGCATTATCACTCAAGATATTTATCATACTCTTCAGTATTCATGCTAAACAACATTTTTAAATTAATAAAGGTTGTTTTTCTAACTTCTATTTTTAATGATTTATTCACTTATTTGAAAGAGTCATGCCCCCCCCCCCACCCACCCACACACACACACAGAGTAAGAGAGAGGGAATGAAAGACAGCTCTTCAATTCATTTGCTCATTACAATTTCTAACCAAATGTCTACAACAGTTAGGGTTGGGCCACACCAAATCTGGAAGCTCAGAATTCAATCTGGATGCACATTTTTGAGTCATCATGACCAGACACATGACCAGGAAGCTGAATTGGAAGTGGAGTACAGAGGAATTTGCCAACACCACCAGTAGCCGCTTCACCTGTTGAACTACAAAGTCTACTCCTCCATTTCTATATTGACATTCACTTTAATAATTGACATTGACTCAAAGATCATATCGAATTATCCTTTTATTTTGAATTAATCAATGAACTCATACATCTATTATTTGTATTTAATTTCTTAATTAGTATGCCTGAATAAAAATTCTTTCCTGATCCTAGCATATATTTTGTATCCAGAGATCAAAATTAATTTAAAATTAATGATTTAAATTCAGCATTTTTAGGTGTATTTTCCCAACTAAATATGCTCAAGAGACATTTCGGCATTTAAAATTTCTTATGGGAATAAAAATATTATTATATAGAATTTTAAAATATATCTTGATTTATTAATAGCTGTCACAATGTTTCTTGATCCAAATATAACTTGAAAATTATTTTTAATTGGTATATACAAATCATTGCCTGTTTCTTTTCAATTGCTCTCTTGGTCAACAATATCTACATCTGTACTTCTGGGTCTGCAGTTGGCAGTATTTTTGAAATTCCTTGAAGTTGAATCATGCATATGACTTAATCTATGGATTTATTCTATGGACTATGAGTAGAGGTTATGTATGTTTCAACAGGTGAGGTTTTGAAAAGGCAACGTTCCAGGTTCTCTTCTCTGACCACTTGCCTTGCTCTGAAACTGTGGGATCATGAAACCAAACCATCCTGCATCACTAGGGGAATCTTGCAGCTGAGATTCCCTTCATCTCACAGTACCCTTTGAATACAAGATAAATATTTATTGTGTCAAATCCTTGAAATGTGGGGGCTGTTTGTTACTACATTGCAACCTAGCCCACCATAACTAGTAAAGTGTGGAGATTGAGGGAACATTTTTTACTTGAAACATTAGCCAGCAAAGGTTAAAAAAAAATTACCCCAAAGCTTGACACAAATATGAAATAAATAGCATGATCCTTTGCATAGAATTTTGTAACCTACTTCTTAGGTTAGCATTGCATCATGAATATTTTCCAAGCTGTTAAATATTATTCCACAACATATGTTTAATGATGATGTAGAATTATATGGTAACAGTCTATCAAAACTCATTCAATGGATTTTCTATTCTTAGACAAATAGGATTTTTTTTTTTGGAATTTTTCATTACAAATTATGTTGCAGTAAACATATCTGTAATTATTTCTATGAAATCAATAATTAGAAATAAAATTTCTAGCATGAATGTTCTAAAATCTTAAGTGTTTTTCTAAATTTTTCACAATAAATGTACCAACTTATACCACAAATTCTTTATTTTTAGTATCTTTAATAAGTATTCTTAATTCTTAATGAAATTAATAGTTGGAAGATCTAACCACTTTAGTTTTTAATTTATATAAACAGCTCAACGTTACATCTTAAGTGTCTGAAATTAAATACATTTGTCAGTAGTTTGTCAGAGATGGTGAAGATCTTAGGGACTGGATTCAATTCAATTCTAGAGCTACACTCCTATAATATGTACTAAATTTGTGTGTGATTATCTGTAAAGGACTGAGGAAGATGGCACTAGATTTGTACTGAAAATCATCAAGAAATTTTTATTATCGTTCACTTCTAAAAATTCTATCAGTGAAGTTTTATGTATTTATCTTTTTAAAGATTTATTTTATTTATTTGAAAGAGTTACAGAGAGAGGTAGAGACAGAGAGAGAAGTCTTCCATCTGCTGGTTCACTCCCTAGATGGCCGCAACGGCCAGAGCTGAGCTGATCCAAAGCCAGGAGCCAGGAGCTTCTTCTGGTTCTCCTACACGGGTGCAGTGGCCCAAGGATTTGGGCCATCTTCCACTGTTATATCAGGCCATAACAGAGAGCTGGATCAGAAGAGGAGCAGTCGAGACTAGAACAGGTGCTCATATGGAATGCCAGCACTTCAAGCCAGGGCTTTAACCTTCTGCTCCACAGTTCTATGTATTTAAAATTCAATTCAGAATCCTAACCAAGCAATCAGAAGAATAACCATCTGAAAGTTACAAGCTTGAAATAGCTTTCAAACTTTTTTAATTGAATATATGTTAACATGCCTAGCTACATATTTAACTTTATTTTTACCCTCACTTACTCTCAACCTCATCAGACTTTATTTATATAATTTATATATAGTTATATAATTATATATACATTATATAATACATTATGTATTATATAATTATACACACATAATTATATAATTATACAATTATTCTTGTTCCAGATTCCAGGATTTAGGGGAGTTTTCAGGATGTCTTAGATTGGATAAAGTCTCCCTCTCTATGAGGAATTGATGTGGCTACAAACTGGGAAACATTGTAGAAAAAATGATTGCTTTTAATGCATTCCCCCTAAACTGGGGGATTGCCTCGAAAAATGTGTGCAAAGCTGATTGGGAATTGTTATCCTTGAATTGAAATATTAAACCGGCCGGCGCCATGGCTTAACAGGCTAATCCTCCACCTTGCGGCGCTGGCACACCGGGTTCTAGTCCTGGTTGGGGTGCCGGATTCTATCCGGTTGCCCCTCTTCCAGGCCAGCTCTCTGCTATGGCCCGGGAAGGCAGTGGAGGATGGCCCAAGTCCTTGGGCCCTGCACCCGCATGGGAGACCAGGAGAAGCACCTGGCTCCTGGCTTCGGATCAGTGAGATGTGCCGCCCGCAGCAGCCATTGGAGGGTGAACCAACGGCAAAAAGGAAGACCTTTCTCTCTGTCTCTCTCTCTCTCACTATCCACTCTGCCTGTCAAAAAAAAAAAAAAAATTTAAAACAGAAAGAAAAAAAAGAAATATTAAACCTATCATTATGAAATGTGTTATTGCAAAAATTTTTAAAAAAGGAACAAAAGAGGGGGTTGTTGAAGGAGGGAGGAATTGAGGGAAGTGTGGTTATCTTTATGTAATTGGATATATGAAATATATAAAATCTGTTTTGTTTATATTAAAAACATTTTAATAAGAAAGAAACCACAACAATGCAGGTGTATGCTGTGCACACATACATATTTATTAACTGTGTTTTCTTTTAAAGGTAGAGTTTGCAAAGCCCCAAAACAATTATGGTCTTTAAAGACCCTTGGTCACAGATCATCATAACAGATAGTCTAATAATGAAACAGTCTGAAACATTGCAGTAATTACCAAAAATGTGACACAGAGTCATGAATGAACACATGCTGTTCGAAAAATGGCACTAATTGACTTGTGCATGCAGTGTGGCCACAAACGTCCCATTTGTAAAACACACAGTATCTGTGAAGCATTTGAAAATGAGATATTCCTTAATATTTCTGTCCAAGCCAGGATCCCTATACTGTGTGAAGTGTGACTCTCAAAGGTTAAATATGTATAAGGGGAAGAGATTATCTTCTGTTCAATGCTAACTAAACCATCTGGAAACTTCTGTGAGTTTATTATCCAATAACAAAGCTATAACTGACCCAAACTATCTAATAACTGTTTCCATTGAAAGAATTGAGTTAATCAGAATAAAATGTTTTGTTGGGGCAGTGCTGTGGCACAGTGGGTTAAGTTGTCATTTGTAATGCCTGGCATTCCATATCTGAGTGCAATTCTGGTCCCAGCTGCTCCGCTGCCTAGGCAGCTTCCTTCTAATGCACTTGGAAAAGCATTAGGTGATGATTCAAGTGTGTGGGACCTTGACATTCATGAGAGACTGGAATGGGGGTCCTGACTCCTGGCATCCGCCTGACCTAGCTATGGTTGTTCAGCCACATGGGCAGTCAACCAGAGGATGGAAGATCTCAGTGTTACTCTCCCTTTTGAGTAAATAAACACATTTTTAACAAAAAGAATGAAATGTTTTATTAACTCCCCTGTCATTATTTACAAAGAAGAGTAATTTTATTTTGATGTCATTGATTGACATTGACTCAAAGATCATATTGAATTATTATTTTATTTTTAATTAATTAATGAACTCACATTTATTGTTTTTGTTATTTAATTTCTTAATTGGTAACCTTGCATGAAATTGATAACCCATAAGGGGGCCATAAACCATGGTTTCATAATATTTTCTGGATCTAGGATTCTGAGACAATTTTTAGAGAAAGACATTTCTAATCTTGATATAAGATTTGCATTTCTATTTTAAGATTCATGTATTTATTTGAAAGGCTGAGTTTTAAATAGAGAGAGAAAGAGAGAGAGCAAGGGAGACATAGAGGGAGGGGAAGGGGGAAGTGGAGAGAGAGGGGGAGGAGGAGAGGAAGATGGAAGGGGAGGGGGAGGTGGAGGTAGAGAGGGAGGGGAGAGGGTGGGGCAGGGGAGGAGGAGAGGGAGAGATCTTCCACTTCCACTCACTGGTTCACTCCCCAAATGGTCACAACAGCCAGGGCTGCATCAGGTGCATACCAGGAACCATATCTGGTCTCCCACATCAGTGCAGGGTCCCAAAGAATAGGACCATTTTCCTTTGCTTTCCCAGGCCCATTAGCAGGGAGCTGGTTTGAAAGTTGAGCAGCCTGCACTTGAACTAGCACTGATATGGGTGCAGGTACGGCAGGCAGCAGTTAAACCATTTGTGCCACAGCACCAGCCCATAATATTTGCATTTTAAACAAATATTAGTTCAGCTCTAGTTAGGAAAGACAAATTCTCCATGTTTTCCCACTATATTCCCCCCTCCTTTTCCTTTAACCTTCCCCTCTCTTTTCCTCTTCTTCCTCCCTCTCTTTCTTCTTACCCTATAATAAAGTCACCAAAATTTAGCCAAAAGAAATTCTTGGAAGATTTTTTTTTTCTCATTAAAAATGAGAAATTTGTATGTTCATTACAACAGTTAACTATGGATCAAAAGGGGACTACAGGAACTAAATCTCTGAATTAAGAACCTACCACTATTACATTACACTTCACTTTATCTCATATTTCCAACTGTAAAATAATAACCATATCCTAGGTTTCCTTTAAACATTGAACCAATTAATAGACATTAGACGGCCGGCGCCGTGGCTCAATAGGCTAATCCTCCGCCTAGCGGCGCCGGCACTCCAGGTTCTAGTCCCGGCTGGGGCGCCGGATTTTGTCCCAGTTGCCCATCTTCCAGGCCAGCTCTCTGCTGTGGCCTGGGAGTGCAGTCGAGGATGGCCCAAGTGCTTGGGCCCTGCACCCCGTGGGAGACCAGGAGAAGCACCTGGCTCTTGCCTTTGGATCAGCGTGGTGCGCTGGCCGCAGTGGCCATTGAGAGGTGAACCAACAGCAAAAGGAAGACCTTTCTGTCTGTCTCTCTCTCTCACTGTCCACTCTGCCTGTAAAAAAAAAATAGACATTAGACAACTAGAATACTATGTTTTGTGCATACCAAATATTTATCAATTTATATGTCTAACATTGAAGTTCATAGTAAGAGTTCAAGGATAAATGATTGCAAATAAAAAGAAAAAGTTGAAGAACAGATTAAATTCTATCATATTCTGGAGATTTTTCTCCCAACCCTTCTCCCACAAATGTGGATTTTGAGGTCAGAATATTAATATACTGATGGAATAGAACAGTGCTTTCTTAAAAATGTTATGATATTAATTTCAGGAACACTGTGATAAGGGTGTCAATAATTTTTTCAACATATGAATCGATATTCTCTAGTACAACCAGAGAGATAGGGATCAATACATATTAGTTTAATGTCAAAGCTAGACATGCACTTTTAAAAATAGGAAATTACCTTCTGAGTGGAAAATAAAATAATTTTTCTTAAAGTGAAAGATCATTTCAGAGCCTAAGGTATTGCTTGATTATTATCTTAGTTTATACCACATCTTTTAACCTATTGGATTGTTACTTAGTGCTTTGACTTTTGCCATTTGCAATATTCATTTATTAAAATTCCTTTTATCTTGTAAAAGCACATGTAAGTGTTGAATTTGTATGATTGCTAAATAGTTACATAAACTGCATTTTCCTTTCAGATAATTTGCATCACAAGTAATCTCATGGTTTAGTAAACCATTGTTTCGGGAGGCTTTACACTAATGTGACAGCATTTTTTATTTCTTGTTTTATCATTTATTTGAAAGGTGGAAGTTTCCCATGTGGGTGGCAAGAACCTAACATCCATACCCAAGCCAGGAGACAGGGGCATCTTCTTCCCAAGGCCAGCTCAACCACTAAGCACCTGCTTGTAACTCCGGCCAGCTTGTGGGATTGTTTGAACCTCAGTTTGTTCATCTGTAAAATGGGATGTATATGAAATGCGACCCTGTCTTGGTTCGTTCTGCTGCTATAGCAATAACAGACAGAATTTCTCCATGAGTTGTGACGGGAGGTGTCACACGCTGAGGGTCCCGGAAACGAGGGGCAGGGTCACGGTAGGGAGAAGATGTACAGGTCTGGCTACTTGGAAACAGTGAATTTCCCTGCATGAAAAATAACAACGTGCCTACGCCCACATCCCATGTCCCCATGTCCCACGTCCCTGGTGAGATCCAGCGAAGTGCAGCTTTGACTTGGGGAGGTGCACGCTGCTAGCCAGGGGGCTGCTCCACTCCTCTCTGCTGAATTTCAAGAAGGCACTGGTGGGTGGTGGAAGTTCCCCCCGGCCTGAGAGAGCCACTGGGGGAACCCTCATTTCACCAGCCTGGGCCCCAAGTAGCTTTCTGGCAAATTTCCATTGGTTACTGTGAAACCGCAGACCTCTGCAGACACAGGGTGGGCTCTGACCTCTGCCTCCATGGGTAATCAGCAGATGTGGACAGAGGCTTTCTCTCTCAGATCTCCGCACCTGCCCTGGAACCCCGACCTGCAATGCTGACAACCCATATGGGCGTTAGTTCAAGTCCTGGCTGCTGCTCCACTTCTGATCCTGCTCTCTGCTATGGTCTGGGAAAGCAGTAGAAGATGGCCCAAGTCCTTGGGCCCTATGATGACTCAAGTGCTTGGGCCCTGCCTCCCATGTGAGATCCAGGTGGTGTTCCTGGCCTAACTCCGGCTGTTGCAGGTATTGGGGACCCAACTCATGGCTATCATCTGCTGTCTTGCAGGAAGCTGGATTGCAGAGCTGAGACTCAAACCCAGGTAATGAAAGGCCTAACAAATTGGTACTAATCATGGTTAACTATAAACAGGAAAATACGTGAAATTGGTGATGATATGACCACCCATTTGAGAGAGGGAGGCCACTCTCCAAGGCACTAGGTCAAAATACTTATTTCTCTGCCAAAATCTTTGTCTCCTTTTTGGTCTCAAGCCCACTAGTGCTGTCTCAAAGCAAGGCAAAGCAGCTGGTGGCCACTAGCTTCATTGTGGGCATGATGCCTTACATTCATACATTGCAAGTGAGAATGCAATATGGTACAAGACTCTTAACGTACCAATTCTGTGATTCTATAGTTATGCTCCTAGGATTTCATACTAGGGGCCAGAGATCCAGACCTCTGGAGTCAAACTATGGGCTTTTAAATTTGGGTCCTGTTATTTACCAGCTTTATTTCTATCTTTATTCCTATTTCTTAATCTTGTTTGGCTTCTATTTCCTCATTTTCAATGTGGCCATAGACACCATGTCTGTCTAAATCTATTTTAAAGAGAAAAAGACAAAAAGGGGACAGGCATGATGGTCATGACTCCGCTCGGGACACACGTCCTATACGCACGCCTGGGCTTGCAGCCTGGCTCAGCTGCCGGTGCCAGCTTCCTGCTCACCTGGGCAATTGCCTGGCATATTTGGGGAATGTTCTTTGCCACTATGGAGAGAACATAGGGTGGATTTGAATGCTGTACTGAGGGATTTGGATTTTTTTTATCCTAAGCATTGGGGAATTATGTAGACTTCTGGGTCTTCCATGTGGGCGCTGTGGCCATCTTCCACTGCTTTCCCAGGCTATTATCAGGGAGCTGGATCAGAAGCCGAGTAGCTGGGACTGGAACCAGCAGATGTTGGTGATATAGGCAGAAGCTTAACCTACTATACCACAGTGCTGAACCTCGCTGGAGTACAATTTCAACAGCTGTTTTATATAGTCAATGTGGAATTCTGTACTAAATGTATTTTGAAAGTTAGATTTACAGAAGCGTGAGGGAGACAGAGAAATTGGTAAAGTTCCCTCTCTTTGAATGGAGGTAATTTTGTAAGATATTTTTAAAATCAGAAGGTCATGAATTGGATGAGATGTTGCTTTCTGATTATCTTTCGTGCATGGCAAAGGTGATCGGTGATCAGATTTCCTTTTCACCTTCATTGTCATCTTTATCACCTGATAATCTATTTTAAATAGTTTGCCATAAAGTTCTTTTTTCAAAAAAATTGCCTATGATTGCCTGTGTTTCTGGGGTCTTAGCCAGGAAGTCTTTGTCTGTCTCATTGTCTTGTAGAGTTTCCCAAATGTTTTCTAATAATTTGATGGCATGAAGTCATAGATTTAAGTCTTTGATCCACTTTGAATGTTTTGTGTGTGTGTGTGTGAGTGTGTATATGGTGTATGGCCTGCAAAAGCAGTAGAAGATGGCTCAAGTCCTTGGGCCCCTGCCCCAGTGTGGGAGACTGAGGAAGTTCCTGGCTCTTGGCTTTGGATGGGCTCAGCTCCAGGCCTTGCAGCCATCTGGGAGCGAACTATTGGGTGGAAGACCTCTCACTCTGCTTCTGCCTCTCTGTAACTCAGATTTTCAAATAAATAAATAAATCTTAAAGTATAAAGTGGGGTTCTTGTTTCATACTTCTGCATGTGGAGATCCAATTTTCCCAGAACCATTTATAGAAGAGACTGTACTTTCTCCAGGGATTGATTTTAGTTCCTTTTTAAAAGATAAGTTGGCTGTAAATGCATGGATTGATTTGGAATTTTTCTTTTGGTTCATTGATCTCACAGCTGTATTATTTTTGCCTGTAACAGGCTGTTTGATTATAATTGCCCAGTAGTAAGCCTTGAAATCAGGTATTGTTATGCCTTCTGCTTTGTTTTTGTTGTATAACTTTGCTTTAGCTATCTGGTGTCTCTAGATTTACCTTTTCTAGACTTTTTGAGACATTAAACTTTATACATTTTTACTATGCTAGTGGGAAGGAAATGGAGTATTTAGCAGTATCTGCATAATTAAATTACAACATAATTGTAAAGGGAAGAGGAAATTATGTTTCATTGATACTGGTGATGCATTATGCGGCTCATAGGGCATTTGCTAGAACTTTTAACTTTTTGAAAGTTATAGGCTTTTCTTTATTTTTTAAAAAAGTGTGTTTATTTATTTATCTATTTATTTATTTGAAAGTCAGAGTTACAAAGTTACAGAGAGAGAGACATTGATTCTATCCAGTGGTTTACTCTGCAAATGGCTGCAAGGGCAGGGGCAGTGCCAAGCTGAAGCCAGGAGCCAGGAGCCTCATCCAGGTCTCCCACCTGGGTGCTGGGGCCAGAGGATTTGGGCCATGTTCTGCTGCTTTCCCAGATACATTAGCAGGGAGGTGGATTGGAAATGGAGCAGAACCAGCACCCCATGGGATGCTGCCACTGCAGATGGTGGCTTAACCCATTAAGCCACAGCACCACCCTGTTGTAGGTTCTTACAATAGGAAAGGTTATGATTTGAATTCCAGACAGACCATTCCTGACTGCTCTATTTCAAATGGGCCACACTTTTTCTTCACCAGAATTGTTAAAGTAGAATGATTCAGTAAGATATTAGAAATGATTTTGATGATGGACGTATATTGCTAAGTCGACTACTTTGCATGGCAAAGAACAATGTATCCTTTATACCCAAGTGTGTTGGATAGAATTTGTAAAATACTTCTTATTCACTTCTCAGTGCAAATTTGGTTAAATTCTAGAACAAATATTTTCCTGGATTGGGAACTTGTCTGTTTCATTTTTTTTTGCAAATTTTTGACACATATTTTATCTATCTTTTTTTTAAGATTTATTTTATTTATTTGAAAGATAGGTTACAGAGAGAAGTAGAGACAGAGAAAGGTCTTTCTTCTGCTGGTTCACTGCTCAGATGGCCGCAATGGCCAGAGCTGCGCCAATCCAAAGCCAGGAGCCAGGAGCTTCTTCTGGGTCTCCCACGTGGGTGCAGGGGCCCAAGGACTTGGGCCATCTTCTACTGCTTTACGTGGTCATAGAAGAGAGCTGGATCAGAAGAGGAGCAGCCGGGATTAGAACTGGAGCCCATATGGGATGCCGACACTTTAGGCCAGGGCTATAACACACTGTGTCACAGCACTGGCCCTTATTTATCTTTCTAATGGTGTAATGGTGTAAAATTAATCATTTATATGCAAACATTTTAGGCTGAAAATAAAGGGATCTGATAAAGCATAGGTCTCCATTTATGTCAAAACAAAGAGGGTTATACTCTGAACACCATAGATGTCACCAAGATCACTAAATTCTTCACAGATTCTTTATATGATTTTTAAGCTGGTATTCAACTCACTTCAACAATGACAGGAAACTTCTTCATTCCTATTCTGTCAACTTACTGTTCTTTAAAGATATTTATTTATTTATTTGATTGGTAGAGTTACAGACAGAGAGACAGAAGAAAGGTTTTCCATGTGCTGGTTCACGCTCCAAATACCACAACAGCTGGAGCTGAGCTGAATTGATCTGAAGCCAGGATCCAGGAGTTTCTTCAGGGTCTCCCACGTGGGTGCAGGGGCCCAGCACTTGGGTCATTTTCTACTGCTTTCCCAGGCCACAGCAGAGAGCTGGATCAGAAGAGGAGCAGCCAGGACTTGAACTGGTGCCCACATGGGATGCCATCATTGCAGGCAGAGGCTTAGCCTACAATGCCGCAGAGCCACCCCTGTGAACTTACTCTTAGCAGATTTATTTTATCTATTTAAAAGGAAAAGTGACACAGAAGGAAATACAAAGAAAGAGGACTTCCGTCTTGCCAGTCACTTGCCAGTGCCCACACAGCCAAGGCTAGGCCAAGCCAAAGCCAGGAGCTTGGAACTCCATTTGTGTCTCCTACATAGCTGGCAGGGGCCCACACACTTGGGCCATCTTCTTCTGCTGTCCAGGTGCCTAGGGAGCTGAATCAGAAATGAAGCAGCTAGGACAAGAACCAGGCACTCCACACTTAACCCACTGAGCTACTTCACCTGCCTCAATTCCTAGGTGTTCATTTTGGAAAAGGAAAAAAAAAAAGCACTGTGCATAGTTTCTTTCTTCCATGTTTGTAAAACTTGCTTGAAATCCCAATTCCTAAATGGCAATGTTGTGAAACAAATCTAATACTATTTTGCTTCAGCGACCAAACACAGGATAAAAATGGGGACCAAAGTTGTACTTAAGTTATAGTAAAAGTCTGAGCCATACAAAGATTCCACCTAGCATCTCTGTCACTGTCTGGTCTAAAAAAGCAAATAATGTCTCATTTTTATGGTTTATAGCTAAAGATGGTGATGATGCTCACCTGTGAATTTTCCATAAATATTTCTTAGAATTGTCAGAGAGTAGAGCAAAAATTATGGTCTTCTTCATACTTATTTTAGACTATAAAATTGCTGTAAAGTTATTGGGTTAGATTTGTATATAGAAAAAATATATGAATGTCTATACATATATATATATATGTATGTATGTGTGTATTTTCTTTCCAACTCATTTAAAAAAATGAATAATATGAGATCCTTAAAGAGACTTGTCAAGCTTCCGTCACACTCTATTATCAGTGCTAAGATTTAAGTCTTCTCTGTTAAAATCATATGTAACCATGGTTAACAAATTCAGCCTATATGCTTCAATCATTGTTTTATCAAGGAGGAAATAGAATGGGTATGAAAAACATACTTTTCTAGTATGTTTTTGAGTTTGGAAGGAGACATATCATCAATTTATCTTATCATGTTGTATTATGTCAGTTTAAATTCTTATGTTAAATTATAAGTCAGCCTTTGGTCTTTCAAAATAAAAGAATATCTGTTACTTTGAAGTCTGAGTGACTAAAGCTTCAAGTAAAAAGTGGGAAATAAAAGCTTGTACACAGTCATATTTATCCATTAACTAATCAGATGTTCAAGCAGACAATGTCGACCATGACGTCATGATGTGAGAAGGAGACAGAGCAACAGCCAGCCTGTGGCGGAGAGAGGTAGAGAAGGAGGGAGAAAACTTTGGAGCAACCCGTGAGGTATTTGAAGATTCTTGCAAAAATAAATAAATAAATAAATAAATAAATAAAACTGTTATAAACCCTCAGCTGACAGAATGCCTGGTATACAAAACAGCAAGTTATATTGAGAAACAATATCAGCATTGTGAAAACAACACCTCATTTCTTATTAGATAAACTGCATTTTCTTTATTCATATGAAATGTATGTGTCATTTCAAAGTTCTTCATTATATGATGACAGTTTGACTCCACCTCAGAAAGAATTTGGAAGGATACTCCTTATATAATAGTTTGATTAATCCAAATGACATATTCTTGTTAAAATATGGAGAATGGAATATTTAGGGCAGAAAAGTACAATATTAAACTAAGAGATTTGCATAATCTCAGGCACAGATGCCAGATTTAAAAAGCCAACATCACCTTTCATAATTGAAAGCAAGGCACCTTTGCAAAGAATCATTTATTAAAACCAAACTACTATTTCAATAAAGCATTAAGATTTGCAGCATAGAATGCCCCTTGGGCAGCACTCTGAAATAATAGTGAATTGCTATTCTAATCCACAATGGAACATTTTAATAAGTGTGATAAATGACTCACAGAGAGCTTCAGATTTCAATGGTAGTGGAATTTGAATCAGGCAAAAGCTGGCCCTGGGTGATGAATGTAGAGGATTTTCAGGTAAACACTTTGCAATGTCAGGACAATTCCAGCTTATGGAACTCTCAGAGGCAAAATTCATGTCCATTTGTCACATTTCTGCCTGAAGGTAAAAAATATATGAAAAGTGAGCCTTTCTTTAACAGGTAATATACTCCTTGAAATTCTACAACCTTTCATTCAAAAGGATACAAAATAATAAAAATATATGATGTATAAAAATACATTGCCTTACATTTAAAGATTTAACATTATATTCATATATTCAGTATCAGAATAAATTCCAAGGATATATTCTGATCAATTGGACTGAAATAGTTGTTTTTTTTTCTCTTATTTCAAAAAATGTATATTTTATAGGTACCCAAGCTTTATATACACATGTGGTGTTCTTGTTTTTCTAAGCAGATATGAATCAGATATTTCCAGACAAGATACCACTGATCATGTTAATTTCAAACACAGATTTAGGATGATAAAAGTTTTATGAAATTTTTAAAAATTCATGGACTTGTATAGAAAATTGCATTATTATATGCTAATATTCAAATGAAATATGCCGTAGCAAACATGCTCCATGCTTTTTTGTATATTATTTTAAATATCCCCATGGAAACATGTTTCTTATTTATTGTTCAAGTTTTCTAAGCTCACATCTTGCTCACTCTTTTCTCAATAAATTTCATGTATTCTAAAAGTAGAGTGCTTCAACATATAAAGTATTCTTTAAAAAGTTTTCTTGTATTTCATTTGTTTGAGAAGCAGAGGGACAGAGAGATCTTCTATTCACTGCTTCAATTCCCATGTGTGTGGGATCCAGGAACTCAATGTGAGTGGCAGGGACCCCACTACTGAGTCATCACATGCGGTTTCCCAAAGTGCACATCAGAAGGTAGCTGAAACAGGAGTGGAATTTGTATTCAAATCCAGGCTCTCCAATATGAGATGCAAGCATCTCAAGTGACATCTGAAATGCTGTACCAAATCCTGACATGTATAGAGACTATTTTCACCAACTGAGTAATACTTTGAATGAAATATTATAATAAGAAAAATGAAACACTCAATACAACGTTGGGTCCATATTTGTACATATAGAAATTTTCTCAAATTTTGCTATTAGCAAAATCTTAGAATACCAAAATCTCATAGATATTGTGAGAAATGCTATTTCACATAAATAAGAGCTGCAAGTTTTTAGAATTGGGAGTAGCTAAGATGCCTGCATCCCACATTGAAGTGCCCAGATTTGACTCCTAGCTCTGGCTCCTGACTCCAAGTTCTGGTCAATGGGCACCCTGGAATGCATCAGGTGATGGCTCAAGTAATTGAAATTCTACTACCTTTGTGAGAAACATGGATTGAATTTCTGGCTTTTAGCTTCAATCCTGTGCCAGGTCCAGTTTTTGCAGGCATTTGAGGAGTGTCCCAGCAGAGAGAAACACTCTTATGTGCCTCTGCTTCTCAAATTAAACAAACAAAAACCCTAATAGAGAATAGCAATTTTGTAATACACTTAAAATAGCCATTTTCTTTTTTTATTTTTTAAACTTTTATTTAATAAATATAAATTTTGAAATACAACTTTTGGATTATAGCGGGTTTTTTCCCCCATAACCACCCTCCTACCCGCAAACCATCCCATCTCCTACTCCCTCTCCCATCCCATTCTTCATTAAGATTCATTTTTAATTATATTTATATACAGAAGATCAACTTAGTATATACTAAGTAAAGATTTCAACAGTTTGCACCCACACAGACACACAAAGTATAAAGTACTGTTTGAATACTAGTTTTACCGTTAATTAGCATAGTACAACACATTAAGGACAGAGATCCTACATGGGGAGTAAGTACACAGTGACTCCCATTGTTGATTTAACAATTGACACTCTTATTTATGACAGTAATCACCTGAGGCTCTTGTCATGAGCTGCCAAGGCTATGGAAGCCTCCTGAGTTAATAAACTCCGATCTTATTTAGACAAGGCCATAATCAAAGTGGAAGTTCTCTCCTCCCTTCAGATACCTCCTTCTTTGATGGCCCGTTCTTTACGCTGGAATCTCACTCACAGAGATTTTTCATTTAGGTTTTTTTTTTTTTTTTTTTGCCACAGTGTCTTGCCAGTCACTCGGCAATCCCAGCATATTGTAACCCCATGATCAATATTGTTTTTAACAGAGATGAAAAAGTTATGAAACTTGGACACAAATTTAGAGCTGTTTTTAATTTAAGAATTAAAGTGCTTTTAACTGCTTAAAATTATTTAAACTTTGTAAGCTCAATTTGTTCATTTAAAGAATGTGAATAGTTGTGTTTCAAAACCTGCAAAGAATCAGATAATGCAGATGAAGATACTTTATGAGCCATAAAACTATGTAGGTGAAAACTATAATTATTACTTATTTGAGTGAAAAAACTTGAGGGTTACTGCTTTTGAATTCACCAATTATTTGCAATGATTTGGCAACAACATGTAACTTTTCCTTGAGTGACTTTGATG
This sequence comes from Lepus europaeus, assembly GCF_033115175.1. Taxonomy (NCBI): domain Eukaryota; kingdom Metazoa; phylum Chordata; class Mammalia; order Lagomorpha; family Leporidae; genus Lepus; species Lepus europaeus. The sequence continues at coordinate 67,800,816 of NC_084842.1, forward strand.
CCTCACTTTTTTTCTTAAGATTTATTTATTTTACTTGAAAGAGTTACACAGAGAGAGGAGAGGCAGAGAGAGAGAGAGAGTCTTCCATCCGCTGGTTCACTCCCCAAGTGGTCACTACAGCCGGAGCTGTGCCGATCCGAAGACAGAATCCAAGAGCTTATTCTGGGTCTCCCATGCAAATATGACATGGGCCATATTCTACTGCTTTCCCAAGCCATGGAGGAGAGCTGGATAGGAAATGAAGCAGCCAGGACTCAAACTGGAGCCTATATGGGATGCTGGCATTGTAGGTAGCGTCTTTACCCGCTACACCACAGCACCATCCCAATACCTCATTTTTTAACTGACCTCTGATAAAAGTTTCAGGACAAAAAGTTAGCCAAATGTGTGTAAACCAAAAACTGATAAGTCCTACGTATATTTTATTACTATTTAAGAATGGAAACTGGTGAGCATTTGACGCAGAGGAATAAGTCACATTTTTTTTAACATTTATTTATTTTACTTGAAAATCAGAGATACAGAGAGAGGGGGGAGATACACACACACACAGGGATCTTCCATCTGCTGGTTCCTCTCCCAGATGGCCACAATGGACAGCGATATGCCAGACCAAAGCCAGGAGCTTATTCCAGGTCTCCAACATGGATGGCAGGGGTCCAAACTCTTGGATCATCTTCTGCTGCTTTCCCAGGGCATTTGCAGGAAGCTGGATCAGAAGTGAAGCAGCCAGGACACAAATTGTTGCCTGTATGGGATGCCGGCATCACAGATGGTAGTTTTACCTGCTATGCCACACCACTGGCCCCTGATAGTTCACCTGTTGAGATGCATGCATTCTATATCAGAGTCCTTGGATTCTAATCTTATCTCTGCTCTCCATTCTAGCTTCCTTGTAGCACACACCCTGAAGAGCAGCATGTGATGGGCTTACTTGGGTCTCCGCCACTTACATTGGGAAATCCAGATTGAGAACTAGGATTCTGTCCTCAGTCTCGCCCAGTCCTGGCTGGTGTGGCATTTGAAAAGTAATCTAGCCAAAGGAAACCTCTCTGTCTCTCGGTCCCTGTCTCTCTCTCTCTGGATCTGGCTCTTCCTATCTTTCAAATAAAATAAATAAACAAATTTAAAAATGCAAGTAAAAATAGAACATATACAAATACATGTTCTTACTAGTTGATAATATGTTACCAGAGTTACTTTTTGCCTCTTCCTTCACTTACATTAACATCATATATTTTATGTGATAAAAAGTGGAAGAGATCAATTCTTTAGCACTAGTGCCCTAAAAAAAGAGGTGCCCAGTAAAGAGCTGCTGAAGAAGGAATTCACACCTAGAAGTTTATTCCTCATCCATTTCTATTTTGATATAGCCTGAAAATATAGTTTGTATCTTAATTCTTCAAATTTAATGCAAAAATGGGACAATCAATATAGAACTTGTTATATGGAGATGTTACAGAGAACTCTGAGAATTAACTGAAATGAAGATAGGTAAGTGTTTTGAATGATTTTCTAAAGAAAAATCCTGTAGAAACACAAAATTCCCAGAGAATGGAAGTCCTTTTGAAAATAAGGAAAAAATAACTGAGAAAGTACTGGCAGATCAGAAAGGATGTGTGGTGTTGAGGGGTAGGACTTAGAGACCTGGAGTTACTGCCTCCTTGATTTCAAAGAAGTAACACCAGGTAAGGATATTGCTAATCTTTTCTGGACACAGTGAAAGTGCCATATATTAAGTTTTATCAATGACTTGCAAAAAGCAATAACCATTCATTTAACTAAACACAAATAGATAGAATTTATGGACATCAGCAAAGTCAAAAATGTAGAGATTAGAGAGCTAATAAACAGCAAGAATCAACCTAAAAGACTGAAAGTTAGTGCATTGATGAAATGTCAGTGTCAAAAATGAAATCAGTAATCTGAATTCACTGACAGCTTATTCATTGATAGCTTAGAAAATACACTTTATTCCATGTATTTCATATTTACAAGACATAACAATGCTTCCCGCCAACCCTCCCTCTCTTCTTCCTTCCCTCCTCCTTCATTTTTCATTTTTATTTAATGTTTGTGTTGACATACTTTCAATTTTCTTTATAATAACAAAGTTATCCCTTAACAACAACAAAAAAAGGAATCTAACAAGTAGTATGTAGAAATGTCATTGTTTTTCAGGAATATAGACAAGGACTCTAACCAATAATCAAATTTCAAGATATCGATTTTACTCATATACCTTAAATTACCATTAATCAGAGAAAACCTATGAAATTTTCTGTTCTATTTAGATAAATAAATAATAAAAATATAATTGATTTTAGTAATCTAATTTTTGTGTTTTGTGCCAAATTTATTAGATGGGCTTTTTCTGGATTTTCATGATTTTTTATGTACATGATACAGACAAAAACAAATTATGACTTTCTTTCCAGTCTAAGTGGTTTGAAATCCCTAATTGAACTAACTAAACCCTCTAGTGTTGAATCAAAATGACACAAGATAACATCTTTCTCCTCTTCCGTGAAAACCTTCAGTCTTGCACCCCTAAGTAAGATAATATTTCTGAGTTTCTCACAGATACATTTATCAGATTGAAGACATTAGGAGCAGTTCTGGAAGCTGAAACGTCCATGTTCTAGGTGCCAGCAGTTCCATGACTATAAGACTCCACGTTCTTGTTCATAGATGGCCACACTTTTGCTTTATTCTAACATAGCACAAGAGGTAAGGGGTTTCCCTGTTCTCTTTGTTAAGGACACCACTCACAATCATATGGGCTCTGACTTCATGACTTACATCATCTCCCAAAAACCTCATCTCCTGATGCCATTATTCTGGGGGTTAGGATTTCAAAATACAAATTTTGAGTCGCTAACCATCCATTCCATTGCATTTTTGTGGTCTGTTTCATCATCGGTCCATTCAATTTTGCTGGATCTAGTATCTCCCTCTCCCATCAGAAATGGATGTTTTTGCAGTTGAATAAATCAGAGTCCTGAATAGTTCATTCTGTAACTGTGAGGAAAAATACTCTTTTCTGCTAGGTTTTGAACTGATAATATAAAAGATTGCATGTCTGGGTAGTCGTATTTGCCAATGCAGTGACAGTTTCTGTGTTGAAATAAAGACAACACAGAGCCGAAAGGGAACAGAAAGATTTGAGAGAACTCCGTTGTTTGGACTTGAACATAAATTCCACAACTTTAGCCAATTAAATAAACCTTTTATTTCCAGTTTATTGCTTAGAACATTCTGATTTTCATTCTGTTTCTTATAAGTGGAAGATATTTGACTAATAAAGAAATGATGAAATAAAAATGAATTTAAATTGAGAAAAAATTTAGAATGAAGATGTGACTTCAAAAAGCACGACTGATACATGCATGGAAGTTACTGACCTGGTAGTCCTTCAGCAAATATTACTAACAGATCTCTGGTGGTACCTGGGCACACTGTTAGACCTTCATTACAATTCTCCACACGAAGTATAAAATTTGAAAGCTATTCCATTCTTAACACAGAATAATGATGATGTTCTTGAATTATAGAAAAATGGTTTCCATCATTTGTATGTGACCTATTTTTCTAAGTACAATTTTGTCAATAATTAACACAGATTTTCAGATAATATTCAGAAAGCATTAGGAGTTGTATTTGTGACCTAAAGTGTCACAAGGTGAGCATTTAGCCTAATTGTCTAAGACACTAGTTAAAATGCTACCTCAAACCAAATCAGAATCACTAGGTTAGAGTCTGACCTCTGGCTTCTGACTCGAGGTTTCTGCTAATAGCAACCTAAAAGGCAGTGGTGATGGCTCAAATAGTTAGGAACCTGCTACCCATGTGAGATTGAATCCCTAGGTACAACTTTGCTTGGAGCCCTGCCCCCCCCCCTTTTTTAAGATTTATTTACTTTATTTGAAAAGCGGAGTTACAGAGACAGAGGGAGAGACAGTGAAAGCGAAAAGATATTCCCTCTGCTGTTTGACTTCCCAAATAGCAGCCATAGCCAGTCCAAAGCTAGGAGCCAGGAGCTTTATCTGGGAATCCCATGTGGATGTGGAGGCCCAAGCACTTGAGCCATCTTCCACTGTTTTTCCAGATGCATTAGCAGGGAATCTATACAGGAAGTAGAACATCTGGGAATTGAACCAGCGCCAATATGCAATGCTGGTGAGGTGATGTGTGCAGCAATTTATCCCACTTTACCACAGTGCTAGCCTCCAAGCCCAAGCTCTTTTAGACATTTGCGGAGGGAACTTGTGGATGGTAGCGCTCTCTCTCATCTATCTCCTTCTCCCACTCAAATAAATAAAAATAATAGAAACATTTTTGAAAAGATTGAAGTGCATAAAATCATAAAACATTATCACTTGTTAAAATTATTGTTCATAGCACTGACAATTGATGTGCATAATATTATGTATAATATTAGAAAATTATTTAAATGTCAAACTATCAAATAGAAAAATGTGTTCTGTATATTAAGCTGTGTTGTCAATAAAATCCATAATATTAAACCAAGTTTAATAGAGATTTTATCAACCAAGAGATTCTGTCTTTAGTTTTTCAGAGTCATAACCTAAGAAATAGACACCAAGTCTTCTTTTGATTAGTATAATCTTGGATTGACAGACCATGATGATAATTTTAAAATGCATTTAGTCACCTCTGTAACCTCATATTTAAGGAACATACTAATAATTTTAAATTGCAGATGGATATTTTATGCTTTCTAATTTTTATCTAATGAAGAACTCAGAAGAGATATTTATTTTTTAAAAAAACTTTATAATTCTACAGAGTTGCTCAAAGGTGCTTTTCATAAAGTTGACATTTCATATTATCACAAATTAAAATAATTTCACTATAGTCATAGATATAAAATTGAAATTATTTGCATTAGAAAATCACCTTTATGTATCTTAAAGGAAAGTTCAGGGCAAAAGAATACCATTAAATTTAAAAGGATAAAAATGAGACTGTGAATATTGTAATCATGCCATTTAAAGGAAGAACATTGCTTGGAGGACTGTTGAGTTGAGACTTTAAAATAGAAAAAAATGAGAAGGGATTCTGGGAATTTAATTTGCTGGGAGGAAAACAAGAAAATTTAGCTAAAATTGGAACTTCAACTTTAAACTGATTCTTGAATTTAAAATCTTAAGATCTTGTTTAATGTGTGCTTTAATAATTCAGCTTATCTCTAAATCTCTAATATGTAACAAAATATGCTAATGAATTATATCACAATTAAATATTTCAATATTATAATTACTAATAGCAATGAATAATATTTTGAATGGAAAGATTTTGTTAAATCTCTATATACAAGGATACTTCCAAAAGTTTGTAGAAAATGGAATTTAAAGTTGAAATAATTTTGGTGTAAAAATTTTGGAAATCTATCTATAAACGCTCATATTACAGATTTTCCATGAGTTTACTGTTTGAATAGATGTCTACAATGTTTCTTTCATGCTTATAAGTGGCAGAACACAGTGCACCAGTTCCTGGGTTTTGGAGCAATAAAATACAGGCTATTCTACAAATACAAAGAAAATTTACATGAAAATTACAGTCAACAGGACAGCATCTTCCTTCCTGTTAAAGTCTGCAATTGCAATGACACTGCCAAAAGGAATGGTAACAGCATCAGTTGTCTTGCACTTCTGCCTTTTTAACACAATCCTGCCATCCATTTCTTCAGGATTTCATTTAATATTCTCCACTAATAGAATCATTGTAACAGCAAGAGGCGGCAGAATTAGCAGTTGCACACATATGCTCATTTCTCAAGTTATTTTTTTTCTTTAAATTACTGAACATTTCATTTATTTTGAGTCAAAATGCAGAACTTAGTTCTTATGCTTAGTGGATTTTGAAAGTCCTGTTAATACCATTTATTTCACCTCTTAGCAAGGCATTCAATTCGCCTGCTTACAAAGATGCCACTACTCCCTATGCCTGTGGCTTTTCATGGTTATTTAATACGTTATTGTGGTTGATCTTCATAGCTGCTAGTTAAATGTGAAGCTTGGTTTGTAAGCTTAATAAATTTAAGATAGAGAAGTTTACATATTTAAAAAAGATAATATTCTTATGAAATATTTTAGACATTGTTTCAGATAGTTGATTAATTAAATCATTAAAATTATACCAATAACTGAAGGAACAAACCAAACCATGCTTTAAGTTTTTTTTTTTTGTTTGTTTGTTTTTTATTTTTATTTTTATTTTTTTTAATTTTAGACAGGTAGAGTGGACAGTGAGAGAGAGAGACAGAGAGAAAGGTCTTCCTTTACCGTTGGTTCACCCTCTAATGGCCGCCGCGGCCGGTGCGCTGCGGCCGGCGCACCGCGCTGATCCGATGGCAGGAGCCAGGTGCTTCTCCTGGTCTCCCATGGGGTGCAGGGCCCAAGCACTTGGGCCATCCTCCACTGCACTCCCGGGCCACAGCAGAGAGCTGGCCTGGAAGAGGGGCAACCGGGACAGAATCCGGTGCCCCGACCCAGACTAGAACCCGGTGTGCCGGCGCCGCTAGGTGGAGGATTAGCCTGTTGAGCCATGGCGCTGGCCCATGCTTTAAGTTTTTCAAGGGAATGTAAAGAGTTTTAACTGAAGAAATAGTTTGATCATTTCTGGGGGCTGGCGCTGTGGTTTAGTGTGCCAAGTTTCCACTTGTTGCTCCAGCATCCCATATGTACCAGTTCATGTTCCAGCTGCTCATCTTCAGAAACAGCTCTCTACTATGGCCTAGGAAAGCAGTAGAAAATGACCCACGTGCTTGGGCTCCTTCACGTGCATGGGCCACAGAAGCTCCTGGTTCCTGGCTTCAAATCAGCCCAGCTCTGGTCATTGCAGCCAACTGGGGAGTGAACAAGCAGATGGAAGACCTCTCTCTCATACTCTCTGTAACTCTACTTCTCAAACAAATAAAAAAGCTAAAAAAAATTATTTCTGAGTTTATTAATTAAAAAAGAGAGTGGATATTTTGGCATAACTTCTTCCACTGCTGCTTGGGATGCCTGCATCCCTCATCAGAGTGCTTTAGCTGGTTCCAGCCTCTGGTATTCCACTGCTGATCCAGCTTCCTGCTAATGTATCCTAGGAGATCACAAGATGGTTCAAGTGCTTAGGCCCCTGTCACCAACTTGGGAGAGAGACTCTGATGGCCCTGATAGAGTTCTGGCATCTTGCTTTTGGCCTGGCGTAGCCCAAGATGTAAGTGGGCATTTGGGAAATGTGGAGGAGTCTCTCTCTCTCTCTCTCTCTCTCTCTCTCTCCTCCCTCGCCCCCCCCCCCCCCCATGTTAGCTGTGCCCTTTAATAGACAATAATAAGGGCTGGCGTTGTGGTGTAACAAGTTAAGTGTCCACCTGAGATGCCAGAGTCACAAATGGATGCTGGCGCCAGTCTTGGATACTCTCTTTCTGATCCCTCTGTCTGCTAATGGCCTGCAGAAAGCAGTGGAAGGTGGCAAAAGTGCTATGACCTCTGCCACCCACGTGGGAGACCTAGAAGAAGGTCCTGGGTCCTGACTTCAGCCTGGCCCAGTCCTGGTCATTATGGCTGTTTGGGGAGTGAACCAACAGATGGAAGATCTCTCTGTCTCTCATGTCTCTCCTTCTTTCTCTGTAACTCTGACTTGGAAATAAAGAATAAGTTTTTAAAGCATAAATAAATACACATTTTTTAAAAATTAAAATAAATTGTGGACAACATTATCTTCTATGCATATTTACAGGAATCTTTTTCATCCAAAAACTCTGGACTATAATGATAAACTATCTGGAGAATACATAAGCAAAAAATTAAACTTTTGTAACTTAAGTTTAATAATTTCATTAAAAATAGAAGGCACTTCAAGGTTAAAATTTTCCTGTCAGTTGTCTTTACTTTCAAGCAGATGAATGAAAATTTTAATTAAATAGCTAATTCCAAAAATGATATGATAGTTTATTTTAGCCAAAATGGCAATTTTCTTTCACACTGAAGATTAATATCTTCAAATTATCAACTTCAATATTTCAAATGCAAAGAATATTGCAAAAATCAACTCTTCAAATGACCTAAAAATGTTTCTGAAGACCTAGGGAATGTGCTTTTGAAAAGAATCAGATATATTTATTTCAACCTGATTAAATATTATAAATCACTTTGATGTTTCATCACCATAAAAAGAAAAAATATGCTTTCTTATATTTTCTTGTCTGTTGTTATTATTACATACTCTATAATGTGTCTCTAAAGATAAATATACTGATTCGGATACATAGAAGCATAAGATATTAGAAAATGTCACATTAGATTATAACACTGGGGTCAAAAAACTTGTGTAGGTGGAAAAAACACAGCCTTCCTTATTCCAGTAGACATTGTGATCAGGATCTGGGAGAAGGTAATGATCACTAAAATCGCATGTCTAGGACACGATTTCTCAATATTGACTGATTTTTCCACCAATTAGATCAGTATCCAGATTAGACCCAACACAATTAAAGCTCACAAGAATGATTGTCAATGTTCTTAACAGCAAGCCTCTCAATTTTTAATCACATGAAAATCCCCTCATTTTTGCCTCATGGTATATTACAGTGCGATGTAGTGTTTCTCAGGGAAAGAGATAAGAGTGAGAACCTGTAATGAAATTGCAGTGCTTGTAAAATCATCTTAAAATCAACATCCCATTTCATCTTTCATGTTGCATTTTAATAGTTGTTTACCAAATGCAACCCTCACTCAAACCTACACACTAGACACTGGATACCAGGAAGTGGAGACCATCTTGAACCATTATACAAGCACATAATCTCCATGTCCGTTCCTAAGAATCTGCTACACAAGATCTGTGATTTTGGTTTAAATCTTAAAAATGAAATTATACAATATTGAAGAAAGCATCAGAAGTGATTCCTATCTCTCATTCCACATTATACAAATTTAAAAAGACAAGAACCAGAGAAGAAATGTAACTTGTTTGAGATAGAAATAAAATGTGGATAAAATTCATGAAGTTCCTTCTAATAAACTATCCTGAAAACATCTATTTCTGAAAAGTATTCTGAAATTATGCTAGAATTATTAAGTATTTGTCAAGATAGGTTAATGAGTTCCCATCCAATTTGTAGCAAGGATCCCCCAAATGTAACAACTTATATAAACATGGTGTGTACTTAAAAGAAATAAGGGAACATTTATTAGACTATGCCTATTTTATTGACATTTTATTCAAACTCTATTAAATTGTACTATTCCAGGATCCAATCTAGCATACTATATTGTAATTATATATCCCGGCTCCTTACACTCCTCAACTTGATGACAGATATTTTTTAAATATTTCATTGTTTTTCATGACCTTGAATTTTTTCAAGATTTTATTTATATATTTTGAAGTCAGAGTTAAACAGTCCTCAAATAGCTTCAAAAGCCAGAGCTGGGCCAGGCCAAACCCAGGAGCTAGAAGCTTCTTCTGGGTCTCCCGAGTGGATGCAGGGGCCCAAACACTTGAGCCATACTCTGCTGCTTTCCCATATGAATTAGCAAGGATCTGGATTGGAAGTAGAGCAGCCGGAACATGCACTAGTGCCAGTATGGGATGCCAGAAAAGCTGCTCCTCTTCCAGTCCAGATCCCTACTAATGGCCTGGGAAAGCAACGAAAGATGGCCCAAGTACATGGGCCCCTGCACCCATTATGGAGACCTGGAATGAGCTCCAGGCTCCTAGCTTCAGCTTGGCCTACCCCTAGTCATTGTGAGCTTCTCTCACTCTGTAAATCTGCATTGGAATAAATAAATAAATAAAGCTTTAAAAAATTAAAAATAAGTAAATATCATTTCCTCATGTGTTTGTTTCCATCAAAATATTGCACTTCATAGAAGTGGTCTGAATCTCACTCCTCCAAGTCCTAGAAAAGTTTCCCAGACATTCAATGACTGTTTCATTTAGCATGTTTTAATCATGCCACCAAAGTCTGTGATACAATGTTTCAGATTCATCTGAAAGAATTTAGCATCACATGCACTCATCAGTCTTGCACTGAACTGTCAAAGCATAAACTATTGTTTTCAGAGTTATTCAAAGTCTTTCAAGGAGGAGACATATTCTTGATCAAAATCATTTTCTTATTTTACTGTATCAGTCATGGGATTAAACCACAGCTGAGCTCTATTGAAAATTAGATTGACAGAGGCCAGTGCTGTAGCTTAGTGGGAAAAGCTGCTGCCTGTAGTGCCGCCATCCCATAAGGGGGCCAGTCCAAATCTGGCTACTCCACTTCTGACCCAGCTCTAGAAGATGGTCCAAGTCCTTGGGCCCCTGCACCTGCTTGGGAGACCCAAAGAAGTTCCTGGCTCCTGGCTTCAGATCGGCCAACCTCTGGCAGTTACAGCCAGCAGATGAAAGGTTTTCTCTCTCTCTCTCTCTCTCTCTCTCTCTCTCTCTCTCTCTCTTTCTCTCTTAGTCTGCCTCTGCCTTTTAAATAAATAAATAAATATTTTTAGAAAAGAAAATTGGATAGACAAAAGGCTGAATTTAGTTTCTCTCACATTAAATGGTATCTGGTAGTCAGGGCATTTCTAAGCTACAAAACATATGCAGAAAGAGTCAAAAATAAGAAGATTCCCCTCACCCAGGCTTCTCTGTGTGATGGAAGCTCATTTTGTTTTTCTCCATAAATATTTTAGAAGTACTTCTAATGTAGCCACATTTTTAAATTTGTTTGTATATTTTGTTATGAATAGAGGTCATTGTGGCTTGCTTTGCTCACCTTCAACTGTAAAGAATACAGCATACTGTACAGAGCATGTACTCATGATAAGAAGATGGCATCCCACAAAGATGCACATATCCTCATCCCCAGAACCAGTGAGAATATGGTATGTTATATGATAATGGGGAATCCAGTTTGCATATATGAATTAAGAATTTTAATTAGCATTCCTCAAATATAGAGATCGTCCTAGTTTTTTTTTTTTTTTTTTTTTTTTTTTTTTTTTTTTTTTTTTTTTTTGCCCAATGACATCACAAAGATCCTTAAATGTGGGGGAAAAAAGGCATAGCAATCAGTGTTAGAGTGTTGTGATGCTGTAGGATTCATTCAACCAATATGGACTTTGAAGACTGAATGGGATTCAGAGCTGTAGAATGCAAGCTACCACCAGAACCTGGAGGAAGAAACTGTTCTGCCGAGAGCTTCCCAAAACAAACTTGGCATTAGTGATACTTTTATTCTAGACCATGGAGATACACTTTGCAATTCTGGTTTCTAGAACTGTAAAGCAATTAATTTGCATTGTTTAAGCCACTGATATTGTGCTGATCTGCTCTGAAAATGTTAAAGGTAGGATCTGTATTTCTGCCATTTACTTGCCCAATACCCTTCAACACTTAATAAATCTTATTGTTTGAAAGGCAGGATGGCATGATTGAGGGAGAGAGAAAGATATCTTTTGTCTGCTGCTTCATTCTCTAAATGTCTGCAATAATCAAAGATGGGCCTGGTCAAACAAGCAATGCAGAACTTCATGTGGTTTTCCGGCTTGGGTGGCAGGACCTAACTACTTCAGCTATTACCTACTACTTCCCTGGAAGTGCATTCAATAGGAAGCTAAGTGAAAAGTGTAGACAGAGGCTGCTGTAGTGATGTAGCAGGTTAAGCCACCACCTAGAATGCTGGAGTCCGATTAGGTGCCAGTTTGTGTCCAGGTGTTCAATTTTGGATCCAACTCCTTGCTAATGTCCTGGAAAAAGCAGGGGCAGATGGCCCAAGTGCTTGAGCCCTGCCACCCATGTGGGAGACCCAGATTAAACTCCTGACTCCTGGCTCCTGACTTCAGCCTGACCAAGTGCCAGCCATCACAAGGCACATCGGGGGTGAAAATTGCTTTCTCTGTCTCCTCCTCTAGCTCTCTAACAGACTTTCAAAATAAAAAAAGAATTGAAGTGCAGACAAATTAGAATCCGGGCACTTCTATATGGTGTGCAGAAGTCCCAAGCAAGATCTTAGCACTGAGTTTAGCACAAACTCCAGCACCCAGTAAGTATTAACTAAGAGATACAATACCTTTAAATTAATGATTCAAGAGTTAAATGGATATTTATTGTTTACATGCAGTGTTTCCTACCTCCTTCTCCTCCCTGCAGTTCAAATCCACATTCACATACCATGTATCCTGACAATAAGAATTCTTGACTTATATGGTGAAGGAAATTTTGCAAGTATGGTAAACTGTGATCAGCAGAATACTATATTCCTGTTGTGTAATTTTGAAACTGGCAAACTGGACATAGTGTGGTTAGTCCATAGGGGAGAAATGATCCCATCGACTTTCTGGATAGAAGAAGAAAATACTAACAGCTGTGAAAACAATGGAGAACATTTTCCCTTTTGACTTTGGCTCCAAAAATGATGGTTTAACTCATCAGTAAAGTGAATTTTCCTTTTTTCCTCGCTAAGAGAGATAAAAAGAAAAACGGTGAGATGCACACAGTCGTGTTTATTTTGGCAGAAAATCACAGCTGTGAACAGCTACCAAAATTGCTATTACTGCTTCTTTAGAGTAACGGTATCTGCTACTGATTCCCTTTCCACTCCAGCAATAGATTTTTGTATTTTTTCTTCTTGCTGCTGGCTGACAAAGGCTATGGGCTGCACAGAACTCACATCTCACATTCCTCTTCTCATTGCCCTGACAAAGTTGCACGCTCTATATGTTTGATGTATTACTTCCTCCGCAGAAAACAACCATGATTCAAGAAACAAAATATTATCCAAAATGCTCAGCTTTGCTTGGTGCATGAGCAGCAAAACTTCAAAAAATGTGCCCAGATATGAAAAATAATGGCGAAACTAGACACACTGGGATAAAGTGAAAAAAATAAAAACAATGCCTAATGTCTATCCAGCCTTACATTACATTAGCAAGAACAAAATTTATTTGAATATATAGAAAATTACTTGAAGAATCTTCAGATATCTTTATGTGAATATACGCTTTGATAACCCAATTAGTTAATAGACAAATTCATAGAAATATCTCTCTCCCTTTCTCAGTCACACATACACAAAAACCCTATACTAGCACCGGTATTGCAGACATTTCACATGATTTACGCTTTGATAACCCAATTAGTTAATAGACAAATTCATAGAAATATCTCTCTCCCTTTCTCAGTCACACATACACAAAAACCCTATACTAGCACCGGTATTGCAGACATTTCACATGATTTCTTGTAATTCCCAAGAACTTTCTGGGTATCCTCCAAGCCATGAATATAACCTGCTAATTTAAATGAATGCAAATTTCTGCTGTTTTCTCTTCTCAAATATTAAATTTGCAATGTTGTGTCACACCTAGAAGACAACATCCTTGTCTAAAAGTGCAAAAGTGAATGTGAATTTCATTGAATACTATGGACCATTTGTAGAAGAAAGAGCTTTGGAATTAACTAATGGGGAGTGAAAACTTTTTCTCCAGTACTAGATACATTTTGCTACATGAATGAAGGATGTAAAAAACAGAACTGCTGCTCAGAAAGTAGTTCTGAAGTCCTGTATGATAAGAGAGGCCATTGAGATGATATGAATAACACTAGGAAGCATTTTAACTACTAAAATGTCAAGGTCACACTCAAGTTGTAACACAGATGTAACCATAGCATGCATTGTAGTTCTGTGAGTTAGGCTGCTACTAAAGACATATCCATCCATATAGAGCTACTAGATGCATATGTGAAGTGAAGTCACCTTCACTTCCCCTCCAGGTACCTGCTGATGCTCACCTTGAAAGGCAACAGGTGACATGGGGCATATTTAAATCTCTGCCACTCATGGTTACACCCACATAGAGTTCCTGGCTCCTTGCTTTGGCCTGGATCAATCCTAGAGGTTAATGGCATTTGGGGAGTAAGTCAGCTGATGGAAGAGAGGTCTCTCTCTTTCTCTCTCTCTCTCTTCCCCCTTCTGTTACTCAGATTTCAAATAAATAAATCTTCAAAGGAAAGAAGGAAGGAAGGAAGGAAGGAAGGAAGGAAGGAAGAAGGAAGGAAGGAAGGAAGGAAGGGAAGGAAGGAAGAAAGAATGAAAAAGAAGGAAAGATGGATACAGTATACAGGAGCAAGACACTTAGAATCAATGTTCTTGGAAGTAAAGGAGAGAATCTGGTGAGGCATACATTAGACATTTAGCAAAATAGTTCACCTGGTGCAGGTTAGGATGCCAGGCAGGTCTCTATAAGATCCTGTAACCCACAATGCCTAAATTGGATATCAAGGCAATAGTATAACTGTTTCTGGAACCTATATGGCTGTGTAAGGACTCGTTTGCCTTAAGATGATTTAAGCTTACTAAATCACAATTCTCTGACTTTTAAACAGTGAAATGCTTCACGTATTTCATAACATTGTTCAAAGTATAGTTAGGATAATGAATATAAAGTACTTACACAGTGTGCTGTATCACTGAAGGCAGAAGAAAAATTTAGCCAATAGTATAGTTATCACAGAGAATGATAAAAGTGATCTTTGTTAAGTGAGATTATTTTCCTTGTCAATACAAAATCAGTAGAAGCAGTTATAATTTCATTGCAGTCACGAGTCTGAGCAAATCCTTAATTCATTTACTGGCCCAACTCGCACCAGAGATTACAATATATCAGACAGTGTTCTAGTCATTGGAGTGACAGCTGGAAAGAAAATGAAGCTCTTGACAATCTCCTTTCTTTATATTACTGACAGAAACATAAAGATTTAACTAATATTCAGAAATGTAGGATGTCATATAGCATGAGTGCTGCAGAGAACACTTGAGCTTATGAAAGGGATTTGGACAGTAACAGAAGGGTTGGTAAGACTGTTTGGTTTAGAATTTCCTGAAAGAAAAAATCACTGTGGCCTTGGAAATGAAGAAAAAATATGGAGTGAAATATTTCTAAAGGGTCCATGTGGGTTCTGGTTGTTGCTTCCAAAATCGGCTGTTCTGAAACCAGTTTGGAGGAAATTTCCAGAAATCCCATGTGGTTTGATGTGCTGTTGAACTTGAATAGGCACAGTGAATGTGGTATGAAATGATAGATCCTGGATATATCTTAGGGCAGATGTGAAATTATTTGCTCACAGATCAGATGTGTGTTTGTGTGAGAGAGAGTGTCATCAAGAACATTCTTTTACTTAGAAAATGTAATTCTGGGCATAAAATATCTACAATATAAATTATATCCTTAAAATTATAACAAAAATATCCTCTATTACTATAGAGCAAATATGTGATAATCAAACAAATCAAATGTGTGATTCTTAGACAAACGGTACCAATAAGTAGGCCTCATTCTGCATTCATTCAGATTGCGAATCCCTATGTATTATCCTGCGTGTCCTGGAGTGCTGATCATTTCACTCTTGTTTAATGAAAGGCTCTTTAAATATATTTGGAATGTACAAAACTTTATCTTGATAAGAACTTGGTGGTTAGATAATTAAGTGAACCTCAAAAAAGTTTATTTTTTCCTTTAGTCAGTTAAATTTTCTCATTTATTTGGAGGTCAGCTGGAGCAGGCAGTAATAGCACCAGTTTATAGCAAACTATTACCCTTAACCTTTCTGTAGGAAACAAAATGAGTAGAAAGAGTGATGTTGCCTAGGAACACTAAAAAATATTCAGAGCAGACTAAGAACAGTCTGGTTACATGTCTTAAAATCTGAGAAATGTGTCCCACATATATCCAAGAGTACTCCTCTCCCATATCAATTTGTTCTTGTCTGTCAATTCTTCCTTATTAATATAATTGGTGAAAATCACCATACATATATCTGGGTGAATAGCTAATACACTTGTAAAATTATTTAGATGCAAAAAAAATGGTATTCAACACTTATGCTAACCCATTACTTGCATTGTTATAATTTAACATGCAAAAATATATAATTACCCTTTTATACTCTCTGATCATCTAATTTAAATAACTTTACTTCTTCCTTTGTTTTATGAAGATTTCAAATTAACTTTCAAATCGCACATTCAAAAACCTAAAAGAATTGCAATGTCTTGTTGTAAACATTTTGAGCTAGACAAAACTAAACAGAACAAAAGGAAATCTGAGGAAATATAGCACACACAGAAGAGAAGTGTACAGGAGGAAATTATTTAGGTCTATCACACCATTGTCTTCTCTGCTGTTCTATTTTAATATGAAACTCTTGGAAAATTGACTTGCCTTAGTACTCACAGTAAGTACTTTCTTTAATTTCCTATTCAGAAGAACAAGCAAATCTTTAGGTAGAAATGTTGGTTTTATTTTTTAAGTCTACAATTGCAAAGCTACCAAATGGCTAACAACAGGTGACTTTAGTATCCCAATGGAAATGTGATAGCATATGGTGGAAGTGCATGGAAATACAAATAGATTTGTCTCTGAGATTTCAAAGATTGTGGTCAAGTACCTATTTAGCACCTCCTTTTCCATATTCTGAACTTCTCTCACAGTTCTGAGAACAATAGCAATAGCAAACCTTTTGTCTTTTGTGATGATTTTTCTATTTGTCTACTATGAAATTTTTTATGGGGGAAATGAATTCAGATTTTATTTTACCTCAGACTGTGAAATACAGAGTTAAGTTTGTGTCTTTATCTGTACATTTCATTTTAAATATTTTAAGAATTAAATGGAAGTCAGTGCTATAAAGTATCTCTTTTTCCAATCATAGGCACAGATAAGAACACACTTTTTGTGTGCTTTTACTGCTCTGTTTAAGCTTAGATATCTTCTATGTTGTATAGAAATAACTCAATATCCACAAAATGAATTTTTATGATTCAAATGCACAGGATAAATGGATATTTCACTTTTTAAAAGAATAAAATGTTGAGTCATCCTGTTATAGCTTATTTATGCATATATACATATTCATTTATATACAATATATTTCATAAAAACAAAGTAAATGTAATTTAAGAACTTCTCTGTTTTATGGATAATTTAATAAAACAATATTTTATCTTGGGAAAATTGAGATCCAAGAATAACTACTTCATTAACTGAATGATAGATCCACCATTATACTTTAGTCATCAAAGGTAACCTTTTCTTCTAGTCCAAATTTATATGAACTTTCTTCCTAGTGGCCCATTACCCATTAAACATTTTAAATCCATGATATTAACAATTTCAAAGCTCTACAAATTTTTGGAACGAACAGACATCATCTATGTGTGCAGAAGTATGAAACAAGACCCCTACCTTACACCATACACATAAAGTAAACACAACATGGGTTAAGGATCTGAATCTATAACCTGATACCATCAAATTACTAGTGCAGCACATTGGGGAAACTCTGAAACTTAGGCAAAGACTACTTGGAAGAAACCTCAGAAGCACAGGCAATCAAAGCAGAGACAGACAAATGGGATTACATCAAGCTAATAATCTTCTACACTGCCGAAGAAGCACTCAACAAAGTAAAGAGGAAACCAAAAGATTGGGAGAGAACATTTCCACACTATGTAACTGATAAAGGATTAATACCAGAATCTATAAAGAGCTCAAGAAATTCAACAACAAAGCAAAAAACAAAGACAAGAAATAGGCAAAGGATTTGTGCAGAAATTTTTCAAAGAGGAAATTTAAATGACAAACAGACACATGAAAAAATGCTCAGGATCCCTAACCATTCAGAGAAATGCAAATAAAAACCATGATGATGTTTTACCCCAACCCATTAGAATGGTTCTAATATGGAAATAAAAAAAAATATAAATACTGGAGAGGATGTGAGGAAAAGGCAATACTAATCCACTGTTGATGAGGCTGCAAAGTAGTACATCCATTGTGGAACACAGTATGGAGATTTCTCAGAAAACTAAAAATAGATGCATCATGAGTCAACCATCCCACTCCTGAAAATTTATCCAAATGAAATGAAATCAGCATATGAAAGAGTTATCTGCACTCTCATGTTTATTGCAGATCAATGCACAATAGCTAAGATATATAATCAACCCAAATGTCCATCAATAGATGACTGAATAAGGAAATTATTGTAAATATATACTGTGGAGTACTAATCAGCTGTAAAAAAAGAATGAAATACTGTCTTTTGCAACAAAATGGCTGCAACTGAAAACCATTATACTTAGTTAAAAAGGCCCGCTCCCAAAACACACATAGCATATGGTTTTCTTATGTGAGGTAACTAATAGAATACAAAAATGTAATGTATATGAATGAAATTAACATTTTAAGATTGAATATTGTTTACAACTCTAATCCCTATTGTTGAGAAACAGCGTTTTTTCTTCTTACTAATTCTTCAGTTCTTTACTTAGTGAAGGGTTAATTTTATGACTATGAAATGCACTGAGAATATGTCATTATAAAATTAAAAGAAATAACAAGAAAGGAAGGAGAAGGGAGGATGGGAGTGTTGCTGGGAAGGAGGACAGAGTGGAAAGTTCATTATGCTCCTAAAGGTGTATATATGAAATAATTGAAATTTGTTCACATTACATAAATAAAAATTAAAAAGTAATATAGATAATTTAACATATGCACCAGTCCATTGATGTGAATCAATTAATCATCATATTTATGCAATAACAACACAACAGTAAAATATGAAATACAATACTTAGGTTATATGCAACTGTACATTTTTAATAATTTAAAACAATTCAAGTGCAAATTAATTTTGAGATAATTTTAAAGTAATAATTCATATTGAAATTAATTTACAAATGTCTCAAATCAATGTAAATATAAAATAAAAAGAATTCTTTCAGACCTTAAGATGTCATCTCTTTATATATCTTGGTAAAAATATGTCAAAAATAATATTTGCATGCCAAACAGCATAATAGTTGTAGCACTGAGTTTTTTTACGGTGATTTATGAGGAATTTTAATATGTATTGTAGTTTTGGAATTGTAGAGACTGAAGACAATGATTCTTTTCAAACTAACTTTCTTGAGAAATGAGTTGGTTTAAAATGTCACTATTGTAATATGTCTGCTAACTTTTTGTCACACAATAAAATTCATGATAGCTAAATTTGTTTGGAGTAACAGAATAAATAAACTAACAAAGCAGGAAAACTCAAGGAACCTTGGGACACATAAGTTATAAATTTTTTTGTTCAACAGAGATTTGACAAATGCAAATGGAGAATTCAGATTCTTCCCACCACTCCACGTGTTTGCTTTTTAAACTAATATTCTTCAGAAAGCACCAACTAAATCACAATTAGCTTGCTAATTTTAAATCTCTCATGAGAAACTCATGCTGACAAACTCATAACTGCTTTAGCTAATTTTATGGGTCCATTGTCTAGGTTATGGTGCTCAGTTTGATCAAACAGCACTCTAGACGTTACTATAAAGTTATCTTTTTAAGTGATTGGCACTTATTTAATTAAAATGATTTATTTATTTGAAATGCAATGATATATAGAAATAGAAAGAGATAGATACAAAGAGAACTCCCACTACTGAATCTCTACTCAACTGTCTCTAACAGTTCAGGCTAGATACGACTGAGGCAAGGTGCCTAGAACTCAATCCAGGTTTTCCTGGTGAGTGTCAGAGACCCAATTCCAGGATGTAAATCAATAAGAATCTCCAATTAGGAGTTACAAGACTTGAAATCAGGTTCCCTGAAATGGTACAGAGGCTACTTAATCAGCATTTTAAGCACTATGCCAAATGTATGTCACATGACTGGCATTTAAATAAATATATTTTGAGTAAGGAAACTACCTCCCACAATGTTTGTGGGCATCATCTAAACACTTGAAGACATTAAAAGCAAAATCTAATGGTCTTGAACTACAAAGACACTTCAAAATTTCATGGAAAAAGATGGAGTAAAAAGATGATTTTATTTTGGTGAAACATTTTGAAAGTCATATATAGTTATTCATAGTATGCATCTTATATCAACTTCTTGAAGAGCTTTCAGCAAAGTTTAAGGATACAAAATCAATTTATAACAAACTGTCTGAAAAAAAGAAATTAACAAAGTTATTATATTTATAATAGCTTAAAAATGAAATACTTAGGAGTATATTTAGCAAAGGAAGTGAAGGACTTGTACACTGAAAATTACAAAATGGAAACATATCACATGTCCGTGGACTGAGAATTGCTATATTAAAGTGCTTATGTTACCAACCTGATCTATAGAATCAATGCAATTTCTATCAAAATACCAAAGTGTTTTTTTTTTTAACAAAACTATATGAAAAGTTCCAAAATTCATACGGAACCACAAAAGGTCATCTGATCATCAGCAAACAAAGTAATCTTGAGCACCAAGAACAAAGCTCAAGGTATCACACTTTTTTCATTAAAGTTATATCTTATTGCTGCTACACTTATCAAGATTATGAAACAAGCATAAAAACAGAAATACAAACAAGTGGAGAAGAATAAGAAGTACCCCTGACAAAACCCACTCATAGCTGGGTCAACTGACGAAGAATCAAACTGGGAAAGAATGGTCTCTTCAATAAATGGTGTTGGGAAAACTGGAATGAATTTGGACTCTTATCTCACATTATACACAAGAATCAAATAAAAATAAATGAAATACTTAACACAAGGACTGAAGTTTATGATTGTTATAACTCAACAAAAGCTGTTCAAAAATGATGGCCTGGTCAAAGATTAAGTTCTTCTTAATGATAGATGGCACCTTGTATGTAAGAGAAAAATGATTAAAGAAAAAAAAGAAAGTGCCAAGACACTGTGGCAAACAATGATCTACATGAAGGATATCTGTGAGTGAGACCCCAGTGGAAAGAAGTGGCTATCAAAGAAGGATGTACTTTTCTCTAAAGGGAGGAGAGAAATTGCACTTTGCTTATGGCCTAGTCCAAATATCAACAGAGTTTGTGGACTCAAAAGGTCTGGACAGCTCATGTCAAGAGCCTCAGGTGCTCACGGACGTCACACGTGAGTGTTAATTGTTAATAACAGGAGTCACTGTGCACTAACTCCCATGCAGGACCTCTGTCCTCAATGGTTGTATTATGAGAATTAACTGTAAAACTTCTTCTGAAACAGTTTTTTTGTGTGTGTGTGTGAGTGTGTGTGTGTGTAAATTGTTGAAATCTTTACTTAGTATAGAGCTGGTCTTCTGTGTATAAAGTTAACTGAAAATGAATCTTAATGGAGAATGGGACTGGCAAGAGGAGAGGGAGGAGGAGGAGGGGTGGGAGTGTGAGTGGGAGGGTGGATATGATGGGAAGAATAACTATATTCCTAAAGTTGTACTTATGAAATTTGCGTTCCTTAGAAAATAAATTAAAAAATTATAACTGTTGAATGTTCACACTACAAAGAAATCTTGAATATATGAAGTGATAAATGCCAGTTAGACTAATTCAATCATTAAAATGTATTCATATATCGAAACATTCCCTTGTATCCCATAAATATGTATAATTATTGTATCTCAATAAAAACAAATAATTAAACAATTTTTAAAAAAGAAAGTGATAAAGAGATAGTTCCAGTCTACATGGTGGAAATTAAAACTGTATGAAATTAATTTGCTCAACACAATGAAATAACTTTAGTTTTGAAATAGTGCTTCATCAGTGGTAATGTTAAAAATTAAATATTGGTTGGATTCAGAAGGAAGATAAGCTGGGTATGGGTTCTTATGGAAGAGCAGAGATTGATAGATCCTATCCCGAGCAGGCTATGCTTGGTGGGACCAAAATGTCTTGTATTCAAGTTGAGAATTATTTTTTCATTATTTTCCTACATTAAATGTCCTCTGCAAACCCCACAATTTTATTAAAATGTTAAGATCTACGCACAAAACCAAAACCTGTTTTCAGAGCCCTGCCTTTCCAACATGACAACCATTAATTTTGCTAATTTCAACTATTTAACAAGCTATGCTTATCTTTACTTACTCCTCAAATAATGAATTGACTCATCTAGTTAATGTCCATGCTACAGTCTCTGTCTTCCTATAGACTGTGAGAACTAGTAGTAAACATAAATTATGACTGGACTGTCTCAAATACACCTTAGTTTTCATTTCTCTACTTCTAGTGAAAGTGGCCCAGGTGTTTCAAATTTACACTAATAATCATTTTTCTCTTTCAAACAATTTCCTCTCCAATCATTACATTATTAAACTAGAAAGAAATCATATATCTTAACTGTGAACTTGAAAACCCACATAAAAAAGGAAAGAAAAGATAGGGTCTCATTTTGCCCAATACCTACATGAATGAATTGAAAGATCATTCTTGGGTCATTTGCTTCATTTTTTGATCACTAAGGTGTGCTTTGGTTTTTCACACCATTCAGTTTTAAATTCTCTTGTTTCATCTTTTGACTAAATGATGTTTCTTTTAATATCAGAGGAGCTCACATTACTTGAATTACCATTTTCACCGTTAACAGTCACCCTAAATTACCTGTAATATGTCAAAAATTCACAACTGCGATTAAGTTGAAAATGGATTATCGTAAGAAAACAGATTCCAGAGCTGTCATTCATCTTCTCTGGAGAGCTCATTAACCTTTAAAGGTTTGTACATGATTCCATAATTATCTTGCAATGGGAGTTTTATTTCTCTTCTGTTTTGTAGGGTTGCCCCCTTTGTGTGGCCTACCATGACGTTGAGATTCTTTTAACTCTTTGATCTGGCAATGCAGTTGACAACACAGAAAAGGAACACATACAGCAAACTCCATCTCTCTAATTGCCATACACATCCATACTATTTCTTTGAATATGTCAGGAAGGAAATTTGATGACTTATTTTATATATAGGATACCATAAAATAACCTTAAAATAATGAAAAATAGTATTATATTCACTATTCTACAGACATTATTTTTACTCATCCTTAAATTTAATTCTGATTTCAATTATTCACATTACTCTCATAAATTGAAAAAAAAAGAAAACTAAGACAGTGTTTTACATCACAGTTAGGATGACAGTTAGGAAACTGCATAGCACATCGGCGTGCCTGGGTTCAATTCCCAGCTCTGACTGCAGATTCCATCTTCCTGCTTATGCAGAACCTGAGAGACAGCAGTGATGGCTCAGATCATTAGGTTCCAGCCATCCTCTCTGGAGACTGTGTTTTCCCAGCTCCTGGATTTTTTTCCCCAGGCCAGTCCCAGCTGTTGCAAGCATTTGTGGAATAAAACAGCAGAAGGGAGTTTCTGTTTTCTCTCTCTGTCCCTCTTTTTCCCTTTCTCTCTCTTTCCATCTCTTTGCCTCTCTAATTAATTAATTAATTAAAAGTAAAACATAAAAATACTTGCATTCCAAGAATTTATCTACTTTTGGTTGTATATAATTGTAATAGTCCTATGTCACAGTTTAATGAAATATTTCAAATCCTAGAATTCATAGAAATAAAACACCATAAGAACTTCTTTCATAGAAAAGAGTTAGAGAAATGTGTTGACTCCTAGAGTCAGTCACCCAGATGACAGTTCCTTTTTATGCTAATCTCTTCCAAACTTTAATTTATTTTTATCTTATCTTTAGACAACTGTAAAGCAGTTTTGGGTGAGAACCAAGGCAAAGATTTTCTTTCTATTTCCCTCAATAGGTAACCAAGTGGTGGTCACAAAGTCACCACACCATATATTTGTGTTGGCTTAAATGACTAAAGTCATAATTCACAGCTCATTCAAGAAAAAATTTTGCCAGTGAGCTTTTCAACTAAAAATTTAAACATGGCATGATATCCTTTTAGTGATTCAATAGTTTGTGTAAAGGATAAACTACCTTCATGTAACAGTGATCAGTGGAGTAATGCTTTTGCTGGAGACAGGCATTGGCGAATCCCTGCCTTTTTCAAGTCACATGTGTACTGAACAACTTCAGTTTGTTTAGCAAACGGGAGAGTTCCTTTAGCAGTTCACCTTACTTAGATAGACAATACATCATTCCTGATACAAATATTACTATTTGTCTTGAAGTAATGAAGTTCCCTACCACATCTGCCTCAAAAAAAAAAAAAAAAAATAACGCTTTCCATCCCACTAGGTTCCATTATGTCAAGTTCTTCTCAGAGTAGAATGCTTTATAAAATATAAAAATCCAGTCATTTTTAACTACCATTTCTTGTGGCACAATATTTCAGTAATAACAGTAATAAAAAATGAATTGCAGATTTTTTGCCAATTCACTCTTCCTTCTTTCTGCATTGTGGACATCAACAGAGCAAGAATTTCTTCTGCCTAAGATGTTCTGAAATGTCATCAGATAAGCAGAAAGAAAAAGTACAAAAAGAAAAAAACAAAACACACAAACAAAATCATGCCAATGCAGTTTACAGCAATGATATTAAAACGCTTTTAGACTCCATAGATAGGGTTTATCAAGATTTTCGGTTTTAGTGTCATCATCCCTAGTGTCACTTTGTCTCTGGTAATATCGGTTCCACAATAACCTGCCTCATTCGAACTCCCTGAATTAACTCATTAACTAATTAACTTCCATGTATGATATTGGGCAAGTGCCTCAACATCTCAGTCCATTAAAATACTCCATAGTGAGGATAAAAGCATACAGGCTTCCAAACGTTATTTCCTAGTTAAGGAAACACAAACATTATGCACACATCTGGATGATAACAAGAATTGTATAAATGTCATAATTAGAGTTAATATTTCAGGTCTTGAGAGTAATGCTCAGAGATTATGGAATGAATACTCCTTTAGGAGCAGACGTTTGTCCTGGCAGTTAAGATGTCACTTACAATGCCCTCATTCTGTATCAGTGTGCTGTGGTGTAAGTCCTGCTACACTAAAAATTCCGGCTTCCTGCTTATGTGCATCCTGGCAGGCAGTAGATGACGTCTCAAATAGTTGGGACCCTGCCACCCAAGTGGGAGTCTTAGATTGGGTTCCTGGCTTCTGGTTCTAGCCTCACCCAACTATGAGATCACTGCAGAAGTAAACCAATGAATGGGAGCTGTCTTTCTGTCTGTTTCTTGTCTCTCTGCCTCTCAAATATGAGAATAAATATTTGATAAAAAAATTATTATGAGTAAAATTGTATCTCTTTCCTCCACACCTAAATTTATTTGTTGACATCTTAATTCCCAGTATTTCTTTATTATTATTATTATTATTATTTAACAGGTAGAATTATAGACAGTGAGAGAGAGAGACAGAGAAAGTTCTTTGATCCACTGGTTCACTCCCCAAATGGCCGCCACGGCTGGCACTGCACTGATCTGAAGTCAAGAGCCAGGTGCTTCCTCCTGGTTTCCCATGTGGATGCAGAGGCCCAAGCGCTTGGGCTGTCCTCCACTGCCTTCCCGGGCCACAGCAGAGAGCTGGACTGGACGAGGAGCAACCAGGACTAGAACTGGCGACCACATGGGATGCTGGCACCGCAGGCGGAGGATTAACCAAGTGAGCCACAGCGCAGGCCCCTTAACTCCCAGTGTTTCAAAATGTGACTATATCTCAAGACAGATTCTTAAAAAAAAAAAAAAAAAAAGATTTATTTATTTATTTGAAAGGCAGTTATAGAGAAACAGAAGCAGAGAGAAAGAGAGAATGAGGTCTCTGGTTCACTTCCCAATTGGCTGCAATGGTTGGAGTTGAGTGGCTCCGAAGCCAGGAGCCAGGAACTTACTCCGGGTCTCCCACATGGCCATCTTCTACTGCTTTCCCAGGCCATAGCAGAGAGCTGGATTTGAAGAGGAGCAGCTGGGACTAGAACAGGCGCCCATATGGGATGCCGGCACTGTAGGCAGTGGCTTCACCCGCTACTCCACAGCACTGGACCAAAGATTCTTGAAAGAAGCAATTAAAGTAAAATAAGACCATAAAGATGGATCACAGTCCAATATGACCGATATTCTTATAAGAAAAAAAAATTTGGTCACAGGTATTCATAGAAGGGAGCCAGTGTGAAGGCACAGGTAGTCCTCTGTGAGCCAAGAGGAAAGGCCTAGAACAGATCCTTCCTCTACAGACTTTGGAAGGAGCCAAAAACCTGGCCTTGGATTTCTAGCCTCCAGAATTGTGAGAAAACAAATTTCTGTTCTTTGAGCCACCCATCATGCTACCCTAAAAAGGCAATATAGTAATATCTAAAGGAAAATCATTTATTCTGGCTAAAATAAAGCAGTTTATTGTAAGCATATAGATAAAATTTGTGTGTAGGTAGCTAATAAAATCACATTATTCAGGGAAAAACTGATATGAGGGAAGTAGTAATGGTCTCTCTTTCCTCAAGGTCAACTTGTCATCCCTTACTTGTATTTTACTATGCATGTATGCTTCATTTTCTGTTCTGAATAAACAAGAACCCATTGCATATTAGTCAAGATGCACTAAGCAAACAGAAGAAGTTATACATATTTCAGATAGGAAGATACTTAATTCAGGGAAGTAGGTGTGTTCCAAACATTTCTGAGATCTTGAAGATCGATGTTCACCAAAAACTTCAAATTTTTCAAAAACTCAGGACGGTTTAGGAATAACTGGAAACCAGAGTTCACTCCTTCAGTTTGGTTGAATAATGAAGTATATAGGAAACTGAGAATGATGGTAATATATTAAAACTGGTGTTTCCACAGCTCACTTGTTCGAGAATAATCATGGTTCCCCTTAAATCTTCTAAATCACATTCAGTTGCTTTACATTTGTAGGACTTAAAAAGACAAAATCTGAAAAATATATATTCTTACACATCTGCACCAGAAATGAGAGTATCTCACATTTCCTTAATTACTTTTGGACATCTTCCTTCAATTGTCTAATCCAGTTGCTCATTATGGTAACTAAGGGTTTATGGATGCCTCAGAGCAACTTATACTACAAAGCAGTTTCTCCTCACCCCAGGTACCCTCACCTCATTGACAGCAACTAAGATGGTGTTTAGCAGCTCCGCATGCCTTGGGTACTTGACCTGTCCTTGGTTTAATGTCTCCACTTGGTAAATTAATCGGATATATCAAAACCCTATATATTTCTGGCAACCCATCACTTCTCTTTCAACATTCCTAATCTCATCTCCAGTATATGCAACACGAGAAAAATCATGAAAATAAATATTATCACCCTTTTTTCTGTTATGAATCATCACAGAAGATCCAGGGCTCCTAGATCATACCTTATGTCCTAATGCCAAACTCCTGTGTAATTCTTTGGGCTGTGAGGCAACCTCTCACTTCTGTGTTCATTATACACTTACCCTACTCAGCTGGTTTCTGTGGTTATCATCACATCTGACATATTAGTGATTTGACTTATCTCTTTTTTGATTATTCTCTCATGATAGAATATAAATTTGTTGATGGAAAGAATCTACTTTGCTTTTTCATTGCTATATCTTTAGTGTTTAGAAATAAATTTTGCCATGTTGTAGAGGTTAAAAATTATTGTTTAACCAATGAATGACTGGAAAATCAGAAAACTTTAATATCTACCACTGTTTTCTAAAAGGGTCTGTATTTTTTATGTCACAAGCAAGATCTGATTGTACCCAAAATAGCTCTTTCAACCAGATGGTCATCTAAAAGATTGAATACAATAAAATGTATTCAAGTGCCTCCTCTGATTCAATCAGTCTTTGGCTATAATTAAAGTGATGTTTTTTACAGGGTGCCTAGAATATGTCTTCTGGGGGTTAAGTACATAATTTCTCTAGAAGATTCTGTATATGAGCTAAAGAATTAGGAAATACTAATTGTCATGAAATATGTATTCTATCCTACTCTGATGGAAAGTGCCCTAACCTAATATTTAAAATTTAAAAGGTGAAAAATAGAAGTATTGTAGGATGGACTGATTAAAATATATGTGAAGTGCACTTATTTCTCCTCAATCCCATCAGATTATCCTGTAGTGACCTGAAAAATATTGCACTTCTCAGAAGCAATGATCAATGCTTCAACAAAGTCACTAATTTTCTCTAAATGCTGCCATTGATATGGTAACTTGGGGCAAAGAGAAAAAGAATGACATTTTGTCTTGATAATCCTTCATACAAAATTAGATGATCTCTCCCAGGTATTTCACAGAAATCGATTAAAATTAAATTCTAATAATGTTCATAATGGCTATATTAATTTTCTGGCTGGAAGTCACCCATGAAATACTAAAGAAGCAATTAAGAGTATTCACAAATTTGGTTTATTGCTTCAAATTAGGAACAAAATAAAAGTAACTATAATTTCAAATTAACAGCAAAATTCAAATAATATTCACAAATTTAAGCACTTAAGATTCTTATAATGAATTATACACAAGTCAGTATGCATGAAAGACAAACATAGTTTTGTCATTCTTCAATATTTCAGGTATTTAAAATTATTTTTAAATATTGAAATTGTGTGAATAAAACTATTTATGAAATTACATATTGGACACCATTCAATGAACTAATGGAGCAACACAAAAGAAAATGCAGGAAAATATTTGCTATAAAAAACATTATTCTGCATTTGGTATTGGTGAAAGACAATAGATAACAGAAAAGAAAAAATGACAGATGTTAGAATGATAGATGACAGAATCTTCAGAGAATTTTAGCAATATGGGATTTACAATGTTGGCGAATTTGCTGAATGTATTCAGAATATTTAGTGCAGTTTTAAATAGGATAGTCCAGCAGTCTTTCTGGTAAGATTAATACACTTTGGAAAGAAATGAGAGAACCATAGGATGAAGACATATGCTGGAAGTGCCACATAGAGTAAACATACATTCAGCTATGGTTTAAGGAAATGTTACTTTGGTAAGGTTTTGCTGGACAATCAGCAAGTATAAGGGTCTCTCAATCATTAATAACAATAAAGACTTCTGCCCTCAAGATACATCATTCTGGGGCCTGTGTTGTGGTTCAGTGAATTGAGGTACTCCTTGCAGTGTTGGGATCCCATTTGAGCACCTGTTTGAGTCCTGACTGCTTCATTTCCAATGCAGCTCTCTGTTTATATGCCTAAGAAAGCAAAGGAAGATGGTCCAAGCACTTGGGACCCTGCATCCATGTGAGAGACCAGGATGGAGTTTCTGGATCCTGTTTGCAGCCTGGCTCAGAACTGGCTGTTGTAGAAATTTGTCCCTCTATTCTGTTCACTGTGCAACTCCTTCAAAAATTAAATAAATCTTTTTTTTTAAAGATGTATCCTTCTAAAGATACTACTAAATTTGATACAATTGGGAATAGGCCATTGAAATTATCTTATATGTTTTCTAAGTTTCCTGTAGTTTTACCCATTCCAAAAAATTCCAATATATTTTCTAAAATTTTCTCTAAAAGTTGATAAAATACCTTTCAGTTTCAAGAAAATATTTGTCATTGTACAAATAGCTTTTGTTAATGAGAGATGTTTATATTTTCTTCCTCTTTTGAAATTTTGATTCAAAAATTCAAGTCAAATATTATCATGAGAACATTTACATCATAAGAATTTTTGGGATCTGGTATTGTGGTATTGTGGCAAAGCTGCAGTCAAACATGAGACAGCCTCTAAAGTCATGGAGTGTAATTCCACCAAGTACTGTGGACTAAAAAGAAATGATCCAGATTGAACAGTTGAAAATGAATTCTCTACCCATTGTAGAATGGCAAATTTGAAATGTAGAGGAGTATATGGAGTAGAATTTATTTTCAGCCTCATCTGGAAAATATTGTGTGTGCCACAGGAAGCTACGCAATTAGTCCAAATTTTATAAATCGATGTCATTTTCTCTTTGCATATATGGAATAGGATTTGCTTCTTCCAAAAGTACATTTCATGTTGTCAATGCTTGTAGATATCTTCTGTTAAACTAAATAATACTGCTTTTACATTCCTAATTGTATAACTATTTTATGACACACCTAGTGGAAAGTAGATAACCTGAATCTCATTACAGTGCTATGGAACTTCCTGGACACATGTAAGGTTCTGCTTATGAAAACATTTATAAATAATGGATAATAATATCAGCATTGTTATTTCACATTACTAAATATTTATTTATTGTTATTTCACATTACTAAATATCAGTTCAGTTTCCCATGCTTCCCAAAAGAAAAACATTGTCACAACAGAGGTAAATACTTTATAGTCAAAAGTTTATTGTGAAATTTTACATGTTATTCATAATTCTAAATATCCATCAAATAACAAATGCTTGGATTTTTCTGAGTCTTCTGTTAATTTTACTGAATTTGTAATGTTGCAGTGCAAAAGCTCCACAAACACCAGCATTGTTGTCTACATCATCCACTCATGTGTCGCTAGCACCAAGAGCTACATCTTTCCTGTGGAAACCTGTTGTAACAGATGATTTTGGTTCCAGTGTCCCATCCCTTTGGCCAGCCTGTGATTCCAGCTTGGCAGTGCTTAGCAAGATACAAATTCACCTTGGCTATGGTTATCATCCAAGAGCTTTCCATGTATTTCCAGGACTTCCCTGAAGGCATTTGGAGTTGTAGACCCAGGGAAATATCATTTCAGACGTGTGTGTATGTTACAGTTCTCCATGACTAGCTACCAGATGAAATCTGGCAGATCATGTATCAGCTTTCTCCCTTGCAATAAGTGGGAGGAATTCAGAATGTTTTCCAATAAATACACAGCAAAATATGTGTGATCACCTTTCAAATAAACTGCTTAAACCCAACGCATGATCTTGGCACTCTTCTCGGGTGAACTGGAACTAAAGCAATCCTCTGTTAGTATAATAAATGTGTATATTTAGTAAAGCTCTTTGCATTGGTGACACTACCTGTTCAAGGTGGGAATCAGAAAGTTCATATAGTCATAAAACACCTAACAAGACATATAAATATACATATTCTCCCTACTGCAATAAAAGTTTGTGGTAAGCATCTTCCTTTAATCTTATGGAAAAGGATGATATTTGAGGGGTTGGCACTGTGGCGTAGCAGGTAGAGCTGCCACCTGCAGTGCTCGTATCCCATTTGGACACTGGTTCGAGACCTGGCTGATCCACTTCTGATCTAGCTCTCTGCTATGGCCTGGGAAAGCAGTGGAAGAAGGCCCAAGTGCTTAGGGCCCTGCACCCTTATAGGAGACCTGGAGACAGCTCCTGGCTCCTGGCTACGGATCAGCTCAACTCTAGCCGTTGCAGACAATTGGGGAGTGAAGCAGCAGATGGAAGACCTCTCTCTCCCTCTCTCTGCCTCTTCTTCATTCTCTGTGTAACTCTGACTTTCAAATAAATAAATAATTTTTAAAAAGAATGATATTTGAAAGAAGAATGGCACAGGGACTTTGAAGTTTCATTTTGTGCAATTATTTAGTAAATTGATATCATGTAGGTCAATTATACTGCACTTGAATATAAATGGACAACTTAGTGTTTATTGCTCAAATGAGATTAATAATTGATACTCCTAAGTCCATATTTTAGTATGTACTTCCCTTCATTTTTCCCACTAATTAAACAAATATTTATTGAGCTCATTCCTTTCCAGGTACTGTCACATGTGCATAGCAACTAATGTCAAAGAATTAATGACTGTGTAACACTGAGAGTTACATTTTTCCTTCATATCATAAGTCAAATCAATTTTAGAAATACAAACACATAAAATTACTTCATTAATATCTTTATTTAAAAATGAATCATTGGAAAGTAATTATTAAGCTACCAAGAAATAATTTTATACAATTGTCTCTAAACTTCAGCTCACCACAGAGAAAACAATCTGGGAGAAGTTCAGCATATTTAGATACATAACATGGTTAAAAAATTAATTTTTATTGACAAAAGATGTGTCGGCAATGAGACCAATGAGAAGGAGATTCTAATGAGACTGAGTTTATACTTTAGTATAACAATTGCATTTGAAGAGGAGATTTTCCTCTTTAGGACCATAGGTTATTTCTTCCATAATAAGCAACCCGGGAGCATTTCTAATTTTTAGTTGTTATGATTTTTTTTACATTTTTAAACCTTATTTTACTGTTAAGAGAGCGTGAGATAATTGGATGATTTAAAGATAAGCAATTGATTTGTCAAAAACCATAAACCTTCCTGGAGAGAAAAAAAGAGTGATTTGATTAGTAAATCAAAAACGACTTCTCAATCTTAGTGTTGTAGGTGTGTGTTTGCATCAGAAACAGCAGCTGTCACATTCTGCTCATGTTGTAGTTCACATTAAGACATTTTTGGTGATGACCTTCACTAAAACAGACACGCTTCATTGTCACCTCAGAAAATAAATGACCTCACCTGTCCTTTCTGTTGTAAAATGTGGGTGTGCTTCTGCCTGTGTTTATGTGTATCGATCCCATTTGGGGAATGCTGAGTGTCCAACACTGTGCTAGTAGCAGGGAATACAAACATGAGCAAGGTACTATCGTTTAATTCAAGATTTGTGAAGTCTAGTGGGCCAGTGGAGAAGAATTGGCAGGAAATGTCAGTGATTGATGCGTTTGGACCATGTACCAAATATGGTGGCTCTACACAGGACAGAAGTTGATCCTCTTCTCAGAATATCCCTGAGACAACTATCTTTAGAAAAAGAATGCAGGAGGGCTGTAGATATAGGCAAAGTGGAAACCAAACAGCCTTTTATGGACTACAGGCAAGATGATGTACTATTTAGGGATATAATATTTCAAAATAGTGGAAGGTGGTGAGTGGTCAGACATCCAGCTAAATAAATAAATGAGCTTAATTGCTGGTAGATTTTGGAACAGTTTATGGCCTTTTATCCTTTAAACTGCAGGAAAGGAGATAACCTGAAGGACTCTTAGCCAAAAAGTAAAAAGAGCTGATTGCATTTTAGAAATTGGTGTGTGGTATTTAATTACACTCCTATGTACAGAAATTTTATATTTATTTTCATGGTATTAGAAAGGCACACACACACACAGATCTTCCATTTACTACTTCACACACCAAATGTGCACTACAACTAGGTCAGGGCCAAGCTGAAGTCAGGACCCTATAATTTAATAAGGTTGACCCATCTGAGTTACAGGGATGCAAGTACTTGACCCAGCATCTGCTGCTTCACAGGGTGTGCCTCTGAAGGAACTTGGATCAGGGATGGAGTAACAGAAGCTGAATGAAGCACTCCGGTATGGGTCGTGGGTTTCAGAAGTGAGGGCCTAACGGCTGCACAAAATGCTCACCCCCATTGAAATGCCACTATCTTTCTGAATGGTGATCTTCTGTCACCCAATAAGTCCAGGGAGAAAAAAATTCCAAACACTACAAGGGAGCCAATTTTATTTGTACAAAGTTATTGTGCATGCTGAATGATAATTAGAAAAAAATATTGTCCTTAATGAGAAATAATTCAGATAAATCTCCCTATAAGATATGGAGATAGTTTAATTAATGACCAGAATTACTCAATCCAGTATTTTGTTCTTTCTTCCTTGCCATCACAATTATTTTAATTTTATCATGCCTGGAATTGTTCAGGACAATGCTAACAAATTTGTTTTGACTTTATAAGTCTTTTTTAATTTAATTTAATTTAATTAATTTATTTGAGAGGTAGAATTACAGACAGTGAGAGAGAGAGACAGAGAGAAAGGTCTTCTGTCCACTTACTCCTTAAATGGTTGCAATGGCTGCACTGATCCGAAGCCAGGAGCCCAAAGCTTCTTCCTGGTCCTCCATGCTGGTTCAGGGGCCCAAGGACTTGGGCCATCTTCTACTGCTTTCCCAGGCCATAGCAGAGAGCTGGGTGGGAAGAAGAGCAACTGGGACTAGAACCGGCGCCCATATGGAATGCTGATGCCACAGGCGGCAGATTAACCCACTGCACCACGGTGCTGGCCTCTACCTTATAAGCTTTACTTAAGTTATTGTATAAGTATTTTTTGAGTAAATATTCTCTTCTATTTATAGCTTTTTATCAAATACCATATGAATTACACAGATTCAGTAATACATACTTTGTGCTATCATGGTATATAATTTAACAGATAAGTTGTTAAAGAAAAAAATTTTATTATCAATTCTTGGGAACACATCAAAGTAAATATGTGAATATTAAAGCTCCCCATTTATATTTTACAGAGAATAATTCACAACCAATCCTCTCAAAAATCAGTAGTAAATTTCAAAGCATTGAGATGCCATCTTTTTTTCTTCAAATAAAGGCAAGAAAGTGGCAGATGGAGAGAGAAATTGAGAGACAGAATTAGTATTCACTTTTAATAGATTTTGAAGAATCAGCATTGTAAGCTTACTAGAAACAATATCTAAGGTTAAGCATATTTCATAAATGTCTGTACAATGATTTGTATAGTGGCTATATTATACATGATACACTTTATGAATGGGAAGAAGAAAATGGAGACAAGTACTGATGAAAACATACTTAAGAAGAGGAAAAAAAGAATAGCTGATTACATTTCTTCTTGGAATCTAAAATAATTTAAATGTTTGAAACACCTGAATTGTGGCTAATGCTTTTTAAGTAATTACATATTAATTTTCTCTTCCTCCAAAAACTCATTGAAGTACAAAAAGTTAGAGATAATTGCCAAAAATTATTGCTCTGCTATGTTTAAAATCCAGGTAGAGAATAACAATATTCCTTCTGTTTTCCTCTTTTCCCATTGTGGATTTTGAACTAATGACTTAGAATTTTATTTTCATGAACTATGAACTTCTTCCTACTGCACCTTTAGCATTGCTAAGCAAGTCTTTTTTTTTTTTTTTTTTTTTTTTTACAGGCAGAGTGGACAGTGAGAGAGAGAGAGTCAGAGAGAAAGGTCTTCCTTTGCCGTTGGTTCACCCTCCAATGGCCGCTGTGGCCGGCGCATCGCGCTGATCCGAAGCCAGGAGCCAGGTGCTTCTCCAGGTCTCCCATGGGGTGCAGGGCTCCTTGGGCGATCCTCCACTGTACTCCTAGGCCAAGCAGAGAGCTGGCCTGGAAGAGGGGCAACCGGGACAGAATCCAGCGCCCCGACCATGACTAGAACCCGGTGTGCCAGTGCCGCAGGCGGAGAATTAGCCTAGTGAGCCGCAGCGCTGGCAGCTAAACAAGTCTTTGAAAACAAGAGGTGGATCAAGTATAGTGGAGATTAAGAAATAAACAATTTTTAAAAAAGAAAGTGAACTCTAAAGGCTTCCATAGCCCTGGCAACTCATGACTAGAGCCTAGGGAGCTTACTGACGCCATGAACAGGAGTGTCAAATTGTTAAGTCAGCAACAGGAGTCACTGTGTACTTACATCCCATGTGGGATCTGTCCTTAATGTGTTGTCTAATGTGCAGTGATGCTATAACTAGTACTGAAACAGTATTTTTACACTTTGTGTTTCTGTGTGGGTACAAACTGATGAGATCTTTACTTATTATATACTGAATTGATCTTCTGTATATAAAGAGAATTGGAAATGAAAAAAAAAAAACCTGGTGTTAAATTGGAAATGGCATAGAATATTAATTAATTTTAAAAAATATTATGTAGGATCTCTCTTTAATGTGCTGTACACTGTTATTTAATGCTATAACTAGTACTCCAACTGTATTTTTTTCATTTCATGTTGCTATATGGGGGCAAACTGTTGAAATCTTTACCTAATATATACTAAACTGATCTTCTGTATATAAAGAGAATTGAAAATGAATCTTGATGTGAATGGAAGGGGAGAGGGAGCGGGAAAGGGGAGGGTTGTGGGTGGGAGGGAAGTTATGGGGAGGGGGAAACCATTGTAACCCATAAGCTGTACTTTGGAAATTTGTATTCATTAAATAACAGTTTAATAAATGAAAAAAAAAAGAAGTCAGAAAAAAAAATCATACAAAGAAAAAAAAGAACTTTCAATTAAAAAAAAAAGAAAGAAACATACATTGCATTTTCTTTCACTTGATTGAATTCTCATTCTGGTGTAAGACATTCTCAATAGAAGATATGGTATGACTATGATATTTTGATTCAAAGGTCTTTGATGTGTAAGTGCAGCAAGTTGGAAAGTTTACTAACTATGTCTTTTGACATAGACACATTTCCGTGTATGTGTTTTCAATTAGTCTTTTTATGCTTACTAAGAATTCACTATAAAGCTTCTATTACACCAGATTCTGGGGACAAAAACAGTTAACAGATAATTGCTGTCTTTTAGGATCAGTCCATAAGTAGATGGCCACATCATTCCCTCTCTCTATGCAGAAAAAGCATTTCTTATCCCCACCATTTGTTTAGGAATGAAGTTGTGACTATTGGATCTCCTCACCACTATTGTCTGATCACCCCTGTGTTTTGCTTCTGATGGCTTCTATTAGCCTAACAGAGCTCATTTCCCCTGGCACACAGAGTACAGGGAAGCAGGTGGAAGTGCCTGGGTATGAGTGTCCACCTCTCCATCCACTCTCCACATACCCTCCCAAGGTAGGGCAAACTAAGAGGTGTAATTATGCTTAGAAGATGCCTGAGGGACCACAACAGGACTGATGCTGAGACATCTGAAATTCCTTGATGTTTCTCTGAGAGTTGTTCTTTGGTATATTACAAGCATCTCATTCTTAATCTTATAATATGAATCAGGGACCCAGAGTTAGAGTAGTGTTGAAGTGATGTTTTCAGCATTTTCTATAAAGTCTGGGAAACTACCAAAGAGGTAGTATAATATAATATAAGCTATGAAACTACTACAGATAAAACTTCATAGCAATCCTTTAGCAATAATGTGAACTCTGTCTGCAATAATCACAGCAGTTTGCATCACAATACAAAAGAACCAGACCCTGTTTAATCCTTCTTCATACATATAAATATGGAATCTACAAGGTGGGCGTCTTTGAGGTTTTTTTTTTTTTTTCATTGAAGAAATTGTTATCAGATCCAAATATAATTGTTTTGGATTCTCCAGCTGCAGCAGTTTAGATTTTATGAATAAAACCTTATAGAATGAACTCACCAAGTTTTTAAAAAGTCTCTATTTATCGTCCAAATTTCATTTAGTACATAAGCTAGTAAGTTTATGTTAAAATATAAATAAAAAAGCAGCTACAACTTTTTCTTTTATTGTAATTCATTTCAGAAAAAAAAAGGAGTAGGGAGTGAAAAGCTTCTATCTGTTCTGGAGCTTCGTAATTCAAAGAGTTGAATTTTAGAATTAAAATAAGATATCAATCATAATTCTAAAAAGTATAGTGGTCACTTTGTGGAAAAAAATAGCTTTAAAAATACAAACTTTTATTTGAGTGATCACAAGAAACCTAGTTAAAGCTGAATAGAGTGGGCATAGCAGGTAAAGCCTCCATCTACAGTGTCAGCATCCTATATGGGTGTGGGTTCCAGTCCCGGCTGCTACACCTCCGAGCCAGGGAGGGCAGTAGAAGACAATTCAAGCACTTCGGCCCCTGCACCCACAAGAGAGACCTGGAAGGAGTTTCTGGCTCCTGGTTTCAGATTGGCCCATCCCTGGCTGTTACTGTCATTTGGGGAATGAACCAGTGGTTAGAAGATCTCTCGATCTCTCTCTCTCTCTGCTTCTGCTCTCTGTAGCTCTGCCTTTCATATTAATTAGTAAATCTTTAAAAACAATATTAGTAGTAGAGTCATAGATGTATATATATATATATATACAAATATTGTATATATACAAATATTATATATGTCAAATAGAAAAACTCATTTATGGAACCTAAAACACAGATTGCTATTACCAGTAACGGTCCACATAGCTAAACTGTGTAATTTTCTGAAATGCATTTTTTTTTAATTTTGACAATTAATATCTGTACATATTTATGGAATTCTATGTGATCATTCTATATATAATATATAAAGGTCAAATCAGATAAATTAACATTTCCATACTATTAAATAATTTATAATTTCCTTATGTTTTGCGACTTCAAATACCTCTTCTCTGATATTTTTAAAATATATAGTAAATTGCCGTAAACTACAGTCATCCTGCCAAGCTGTAGAATGATGGAACTTACTTCTGCTATCTACATGTATTTTGGTCTTGAGGCTGTGTGCATGAGACTATGTTTTTGACAACAATCACTGGAATGTGCTAGCAAACCTGCTGTATTATTGCTTCCAGTAGTGTCCATATAACCATCTCTCCCATTATCTTGACTCTTTTCATTGATGTGTCCAATGAATGGAGAGAGAACACTAGAACATTTTTAGGGAGATGGAGACAGAACATGGGAAAAGTTTGGCCAGGTGTAGAGCAGAACTTGAGCTCCCTCAATGCACCATCCTCATCTGTACCTTGTACCATTTAAATGGAAAGTACTTTTTCATAGTGAAATATCAGAATAGCACTTACATTTCAGCCAGGTAGAACAGTGAGTAGAAGAGATGAGCAGGATGCTGAAGTTAAGTGCAGTGAGGGCACAATTTGGCATTTTTCTTGATTCAGTATTCTTTAAAATTCACAGTATAGGAAGAGATGTAAAGACCTAAAAATGAAGACAAAAGCGGAAGGATACAGGAGGATAATTCTGAATGAGAAAAAAATGTCAGCTTCTATGACAATCCTTTCTTATTCAATTCCAAAAGCTCACCATGACTGTGATCATTTATCAGGTCAACTTTGTATCAATCACTGCCTTTATTCTAGACAATTATATTTCCTACAAAAATGAAGAAATAGAAAGCTACAGTTGTAGCTATAAAGATTCCCAAGCATGTTGTTCTTTTAAAATAAAGGTTTTAGTTTTACAATATAACAAATGATAAAAAATTTTACTTTTTTGTGCTGATAGTTATCAAATGAAGCAATCATAATGACTTGAATTTTAAAAAACTTTTACTATGTAAAATTTTCAGTGTAAACAATATTCCACCAAACACCTTGTATATCCATTATAACAATATAACTTAGCTATTTCAGTCTTTGCCAATCAAATTGTAATAAAATAAGGAGAAACTATGCAATAGACCGTATGAATAGTCTACTTGGAAAGGTAACAAAAAATATATATTGCTTTCTTATTACCCATAAGCCAGCTACATTTTTCTTTTTAAAGGTCAATCAATGACAGCATGAACTTTTTCTTTTCCAATACTGAAAAGCAGCAATAAATTGCTTTCACTATACATGGTGGGACTGTATGCTCTTGGATAAGTTTTAATTCCAAAAATCACAGTAAGTGACCTTCTTTATAATATCACCTTTGTTTGTCTAGTTTCAAACATAGTCTCTGTGACAGTATCCTCAAGTTTTCACAATTCTGATACTTCTTGTCAAGTTGTCAGTCACCAAGTGAATTTACATTAAAGCAGATTTTTCTTCAGAAACTTTGATTTAGAAGTTCAAATACAATTCAAAGTGACAGAGGGCTCCAAAGAAATCTAAGTCATGAAGTACAGAATTTTTTAATTAAGATAGGTAAATACCTGAGGAAATTGAGTAGGTCAAATACATACCTAATACATTTAAACTTTACCAAACAGAATTCAGAATATTCTCTCTCCACTGTGCAGATCATTCTTATTCTTGGTCACATCACATATCCTTTCAGATAACATGTAGTGACTGCAATTTGGAAGATTGATGCTGTCCAATCAGCACTATCTGGAAATACATTGCCAAGGAAATTGCACACTACCTAGGGCAGAGTTGATAAAGAGTTTACAAAGGTAATTTAGCTTATTTATCGGTAGACATATTTTCTCTAAAAGAAAAGAATGCAAGCTGAAACCCCAACTAATCTTGTGTAAGTTAATTTGCCTAAGGTGAAATTGCTTTTGGCTGATTTTGATCAGGTCCTTTAAACGTTAACCTGAGCGATTCTTAGATATGTATTGTGTATCAGAATGACTTATGGCACTTTTAGTTATAAAACACACCCCTGAGCTCCAAAATAGAATTAAAGTCGAAAACACTGGAGGTGGGACATCAACATAAGCTTTGGGGGAAAAATATCTCTTGTGATTTTTCTTACACAACAATGAAAATGTTGTTTATTAAAATTAAAAATTGATAATATATTGGGGAATCAAAAATGATAATATATTGGGTATTATACTTAGGCCATTTATTCATTTCCTTTCATATGCCTTGGAAACAATTGAAGTCAGTAAGATTTATATTTATATTTACATACACACACATACACACATTTTTAGTCATATTTTTCAACCTACTAGAAATCAGGCTTTCTGTTTGTCACCAAATTCATTATGATACTGGTTAGGAGGAAACTGCAGACAAAAGAGAGGAAATAGCGAGGGCTTTGAGATGGATGTGCGTGTGTTTAATCTTGACTTATATATTTCAAACCGTATGAAATTTGACGAATTATTCAATTTCTCTGAGATTCAAATTTCTTCAGATAATAATAATGTTGAACCAGTTGAGTTGTTATGGTAACTGAAGGATATAATACATATAAATTAGTTAACACAGTAACTGCAAGTAATAGTCATTCAAAGAATTATATTCCTGCCTAATATTTAATGTTTCAAATTGGCTACCCTCATAAATAGAATTAATCTTACCAAGCTTAATATCAAAAATTCCATCACATGAATTATGTGCATATTCCTGCCACAGTATCCACTTAGTGTGCTACCTTACTTTCTACAGGAACTTGTTAAAAAATGTCATCCTTTTGGTAAGAAGTTCTTCAACTGCTTTATAAAATATTGCACCCCACAATCTCTTTCTGTAAATTATTTTACTCCATATTGTAGTAACAACCTAACAAACTAAATATTTGACTTGTCTAGTATGTTTAGTAATTTTCTTCTGTTCTAGAATGTAAGTCCTATAAGAACAGATTATTTCATTTACATCTATCATTTTTGAATTTTCAGGACCCAGAAAAAACTGCCTATTATAACTGTGCAATGGTGTTTATTAAAGGAGTACAGATGATAACTGAGAAGCACAGCATGTCACAAATAGAAGACCAGATTGAGGGCCTGGGAGCCATGGTTTACCCTGATGTGCCAAGACTGTACAATAAACAAGGGCTTTCTCAGCTCTTTTCTGGGGATCTTATTAAAAAAAAATTCTTATCCAAAAGATCATGGGTGACCTATGACTATCTGCATTTCTATCAAATTCAACTGAGACCAGCTATGCTTCTTCATGGACTTTCTATTGAGCAACATGACACTAAATTATTGAAGACTGATCAAGTTGAGAAAAATAAAGAACTATTTACCAATATGAAAATCAGTGAAACACTGCTATTCTTTTGAAAATGTGTAAAATGTTTTGAGTTAGTTTGCTGGGTTGTATGTGAATAAATAATGTTACTTATGTAGCTCCTGTGTTCAGATGACTCTCTAAATATTGGGTGCCACCTACAAGACATTTAGTTCCCTATCAATTAACCAATAGCATACATAGCTGTGGTTAATATGATTTTCACCACTCATCTTACCCACAAATCTGTATACTGCATCTAGCCCTCTAGTATAAGGAATCTCCTTAGAGAATATGAGGTTCACTGTAGAAGAGGAAGGCTAGTTGCTTGTCCCATGTTTGGAATCCAAGAACAAGAATGAAGAGATGGAATTACATATCAAAATATTTTATAATTACTCATATAACACAGCTTTGGTGAAACAGGGGTGTTTTTGCAGGTGATTATGAAATCTTAGTTAAAAGTTGGATAATAAAATATTAAGTTGTAATTATGATTACTAATGGACTTTGCTCCAGGTTTCAAAGTAGTATTTGAACTCATCAAGTCTGACCAAAACAGAAAATTAGACACATAAACTTAGAATAAAGAACATAATATTTTGAGTCACTTAATTTCGAACAGAGAAAATAGATTGCGATAACTTTTCAGTGTTATTCTGTGACAAAACTTTGTTTTCAGAAAAGGTAACAGAATATATGAGCAGCTGTTTATTTCTAAACTAAACAAGAATATCCAAAGTAAGCCAGATATTTTCTCTTTAATATTCTATTCCTTCAATATTGATTTACTTTGAGCATTAACTATTAAGTTATTTTGATGGTTATTTCATCAAACAATAGGTCTATAGCTAACTTCTAAAGAGCAAGCCACTTTATCTTCACCTACAAGTCAAGGACGTCATGGAGTATGTCGAATACACACAGCTTGAGAACTCAGACAGTGATAATTTGTCAGTGTTAAAGGTTACTTAGCCTGGTCATCCAATGCAGTAGTGTATCAGGAAAATGGAAGTCATATAGTAACAACAGAATAACCTAAATGTGGAGATAAGAAGGCATTATTCCTGATATGGTACAGCAAAACCATCAAAACAAATGGCCTAACTTATTTTTATAGGAAATAAAACCTTTTATAAAATGAGAAGGTTAGAATCCATCATCTGAGTCCTCGAGGCAAACATAATAAGTCTTTTTTATGCCGTTTTCCCAGTGAAATGAATCTATCACTATCTACTTTCTGTTATTTCAGTTCATAACAGAATACTTCTGGGTGGACGAAGATGGCTTCCTTCCTTCATATGTTTGGATTTGCACTTGCTTAGTGGTGCCTGTAATTATGTAGTACACAGCTACATGGCACTGGAACACCCTGCATATTTCCCACTATGAAATAAGAATTTTCTTTGCATAGTTCTTCAAGATCAGACACAAGTAAAAGTGATTTCTTGTTCATACTTGCCATGGATTTCACAGTCCTGGGTCCATTCTAAACTATAGCTTTTCAAATAATATTTTTACCTGTAGTAAAATGCATGAATTGTGCAATTCAACCCTAGGTATGCATGTTGACTTCTCAGTCAAGCCTTTCTGTTTAATATTCTGGAAGAATGATTGACCTTAGCCCTGATAAGCCTGCCTGAGCGTGATCTTGTTATGTAGAGGTAATGAAGGCACTTGCTTCGCTAGGAAGCAGTTTGACTGCAAAGACAGCTTTTCAGACACCCCTCATCCTTGTTTTGTATCCTTCATTTCTGGAAGCTTTGGTATTTTTTCATTTCTCATTCATCAAGCTGCTCTGGCCAAAAGTATCATGTGACTTTCACGAACTTCCTCACACTATACCTAGTTTCTTCCTTGGGTAAAATGAGTGACTTGCCCTCATGGTCAGGAAGCTACAGATAATGGAACTATTCTTTTCCTTAATCTAGGATAATCTTTAATTTTAAATACGAGTTTGTATTGTGGTTCTGCATCTCCCCTAAAGCAAGGGAGTTTATATTCTACCCAACTGACTAGGTAGAAGAGACATGAAATAACAT
Organism: Lepus europaeus; assembly: GCF_033115175.1. Taxonomy (NCBI): domain Eukaryota; kingdom Metazoa; phylum Chordata; class Mammalia; order Lagomorpha; family Leporidae; genus Lepus; species Lepus europaeus. The sequence goes on from NC_084842.1 coordinate 67,843,923, forward strand.
TGTCAGAAAAATAATAATAATTTGGATGGCATTTAATATTATCAGTCATGGTTGTTTTGTTCATTATTTTGTTTAGATCATCCTTTCTATATGTGTTGTGATTACCACAAAATAATTTCTACATGCATATACTAGCATTTTTCATTTTCCCATTAGCATCATTAAATATATTCATTATATCTACACCTACTTCTACATCTTCTTTTTTATCTTTCTCATTATATCTAATTACCATTCACAGAAAACATTTATGCACTCACTATTTTTAAATCTCTTGCTAGACCATGCGCTACTCATTCTATTTATGGAGTTTGATATTGATTCTGAGAAATACAATTCCATAGCTGCTTATTCAAGGTGATAAACTAAAGTTATCATAGTAAATCCTCATTATTTTCCATGAGAAGGGATTGTTAATCTAAGTGATCATGCTCTATATTCTTATTGGGACATGCTTGTTGATTGCAAGCTTTCTGTTTATTGGCTCACATTTGGTTGTGAGAGTCTAGATCTGTTTTATATAATATTTAAGTTACAAAAATGGTAACTGGTAATTTTCACAGCTAGTTCTGGCCCTGTTTTCTTCTTATTTCTTCTTGAAAATATCTGGACTGGGCTGGCTCTGTGGTGTAGCAGGTAATGCCGCCACCTGCAGTGCCAGCATCCCATATGGGTGTCAGTTCCAGTCCTGGCTGCTCCACTTTCAATCCAGCTCTCTGCTGTAGCCTGGGAAAGCAGTAGAAGATGGCCCAACTTGTTGGGCCCCTGCACCCGAGTGAGAGACCTGGAAGAAGCTCCTGGCTCCTGGTTTCGGATTGACACAGTTCCAGCCATTGCTGCCAGTCGAGGAGTGAACCAGCAGATGGAAGACCTCCCTCTCTGCCTCTCCTCTCTAACTCCTCTCTCTGTATAACTCTGACTTTCAAGTAAAAATAAATAAATCTTTTTTTTAAAAAAAGAAAATATCTGGACTAATAAATTCTTTGAGTAGAAATGACAACCACAAACATATAGGGAACAAGGTCCAGCCATCTAATTCATTCTTCTTTATCAGAGAATACTTCATTCAGTTCCAATATGAAGCACAGATAAATCCCAAACTATCTTTTTACTTTCTTGCATCGTTTTTATTCTTTACAGTGTCATTAGATACATTACAATAGAGATGGTAGCTCAAGGGACATTTCTCCTTCACAACTAGGAAACTAGTAGGAGTAAATGATCAACATAAGTGATTCCTGTATCTATAATTATTACTAGGCAATTGATATAGGAAGGGAGAGTTGGTTTAGATACGGCCAGATTAATTTCCAAAGAGCTTAATCTATTTTTTTTTTCCTATTCGTGTTTAATTTATTTCTCTTGAAGACCACCTCCTCACAATTTCCAGAGAGAAAATACAAAACAAGAAACAGGCTGGTTTCAGACACAGCAGAGCGCTGGAGTTGGAAGCGCGGCGGCAGCACCAATGCAACTCTGGGGCGCCGCGGTGTTCCTGAAGAGCGAGCGGGGTTCCTCCCTTCCTCCCTCAGGGACGTTCTCGGTGTGCGTTGCTGCTCCTGCTCTTTGAGGTATTTCCCATGCAGAAGGTAAGGCGCCTGGAAGTCGTGCTGACAGTTGGAATAGGCCATGCCCAGGCCCATGCCAGAACCAAAGGCTAAAGGCCACGATTTTCTTTTAAAGAAGGTAAGTGAGAAAACGACTCCTAATCCAAAACCAGTACCTATCTTCATGACCGTATCCGCCATGCACCGGTCCCACTTGCTGCAGATATCTGACTCGGACATGTTCCCCACCCGCAGCTCCATCTTCCATTATGGCCGGCCCCCAGACTCTCTGACTCAGGCAAGTCTCGCCACCTTAATCTATTTTTAGTTGTTTGCTTATTCTCCTTAAATAATTAGGTTGCAAAAAGGACTTTATTTTAGTTCTTGGAACTATCACGCTCTTAAATAATATTTCTTCTTCTTGGTATGCCTTTTTCTTCCTTCTATGATTATTTAATCATTAATGCAAGCATTATACTCTAGAAGAAAACTTCCATGGCTTCGCTAACTAGATCACCTCTCTCTCTCTCTCTCTCTCATCTATCTATTTATTTGAAAAGCAGAGTTATCTAGAGGCAGAGGCTGGCGGAGGGCGGGGGGGGGGGGGGGGGGGGAGGGGGAGGTCTTCCATCATCTGGTTCATTCCTCAAATGGCCACAAGGGCTGGAACTGAGCTTATCCAATGCAAGGAGCCTGGAGACTCTTCTAGGTCTCTAACATAGGTGCAGGGGCCCAAGGACTTGGGTCATCTTCCACTGTTTTCATAGGCCATAGCAGAGAGCTGCATTGGAAGAGAAGCAGTCAGGACTCGAACTGGCGGCCATATGGGATGCCGGCACTGAAGGTGGTGGCTTTACCCACTATGCCACAGCGCTGGCCCCTGGACCATTACTCTCTTGAAAACTCAAGTTATCACTTTAATTTAGAGTGACTACTGGGTAAAAGTATGGTACATCTAGGAATCTATAAGCTTTGTAAAGTCAGTTCGGCACCTGTTTGGTTCTTGATTGTTTCCCCAGGCCATAGCACATGTAATAAACATCATGTAGTAAACATCAACAAACACTTTCGAAATGAAATGATAATTTCCTTTACCTTTTTGTATGTTCTTTTCACATAACAGTTAAATTATTTTATTAGAAATTATAATTATGTTTGCCTGTGTCCTCTTTCTCATGAAAAATTTACATTTTATCAAACTTTCTCATGCAATCTGTTATTTTTACCAGTTTATAGATTCATTAAACACATTGTTAAAAATTTTAAATGCAAAGAATTTTGCAGAGAGACAGGCAGAAAGATCAAGATGCTTCATCTTCTGTTCACTTCCTAAATGCCTGCTCTACAGCTGGGTCTGGGTCAGGCTGAAGCTAATCACTAGGAATGTTAGTCTTTCACATTGTGAATAAGAACCTAAACACTTGAGCCAAGATTTGCTACTTTACAAGGTATGCATTAGCAGGAAGCTGGAATTGGAAGCAGTGCCAGGACTTGAACACAGTAATTCCAATAAAAGATGCTTGCATCCCAAGCAGCATCTTAATACTCCAACATGCACCTGCCACTGAAATCCTCTTTCTTAATAATTTAGTATGATAACTATTGTTATAAATTTTATTAAGGAAATATAATGGCATTTACATTTAATATATTCTGCCAAAACAAAAAAAATCTCTATTTCACCTTATTTTTAAGATAAAATAACAAAATACCTTTCACTGAAGTGATATAATTAATTTTGTATTTTAATAGAACAGAAACTATTTCCTTTGAGTTAAAATGTTCCAGAACAATTAAAAATGAGGAGCATTATGAGCTAATATTTATGAAATTAAAATTGATTAAGGAATTTCTCCTAAATATATAACATTTATTAAGCAATTGATTCAAAGTGTCTGCAACACTGTAAGTCATACAAAGGACAATCTGCCTTTTGACAATCAGATTAACAATAGAAAGGAAAGTAAGCTTTCTATCAATTATAGTCTAATATTGTACTATTAGTTATTTTTTAAGATTGATTTATTTATTTGAAAGTCAAGGTTACACAGAGAGAAAAGGAAAGGCAGTGGGGGGGGGGGGTCTTCCATCCGCTGGTTCACCCCAATCATCCACAAAGCCTGGAGCTGGGTGAATCTGAAGCCAGGAGCCAGAGTTTCTTCAGTGTCTCCCAGGCAGATGCAGGCGCACAAGGACTTGGGCCGTCTGCTACTGCTTCTCCAGGCCATTGCAGGGAGCTGGATCAGAAGTGGAGCAGCCCGGGACTCAAACAGGTGCCCATATGGGATGCCGGCACTACAGGTGGCTGCTTTACCTGCTATGCCACAGTGCCCACCCTCAACAAATGCTGCTTTAAATGGTCCTCAGAGTCATCTCTGAATGTATACAAGATGCAGGATAAGTCTAGAGAACTCAAGTGAAGTTTTCTTACATCTTTTTAAAAAATATTTTATTTATTTTTCTGACAGGCAGAGTTACAGAGAGAGGGAAAAACAGAGACAGTGTTCTTCCATTCACTGGTTCACTCTCCAAATGGCTTTAATGGCCAGAGCAAGCCAAGCCAGGAGCCAGGAGCTTCCTCTGGGTCTCTCAAGAGGGTGGAGGGGCTCAAGCCCTTGGTCCATCCTTCACTGCTTTCCTAGGTGATCAGCAGAGACCTGGATCAGAAGAGGAGCAGCTGGGACATGAACTAGTGCCCATATGGGATGCTGGTACTGCAGGTGGAGGCTTAGCCTATTGTTCAACAGTGCAAGCCCTCTGGCACTATATCTTTCTATTAGTTTATTATATAAAATTTACCATCTCTTATTTTTATGTTTAGATTATTTTATTTTATTTTATTTTATTTTATTTTATTTTACTGGAGGTGATTTTTCCAATCATATCATGTTATTTGCCCGTGGATTTTTTTGATACAGAATTAGAAGTGCTTGTGAAAAAGAATAACAGCCTTATCTGAAAATATGTACTTATCCCAAGAGACCCGATCTCAGTCTACTTCCTTCATTTCCCTACCCACTGTGGGGCTGTGGATATGCTTGCCATTTCCCTCAGGTTGAAACCAAGATGACATACACAGAAAAACGTTGATTTCTGGGCTGGTGCCAAGGCTCAATAGGCTAATCCTCTGCCTTGAGGCGCCGGCACACCAGGTTCTAGTCCTGGTCAGGGCGCCAGATCCTGGCCGGGTTGCTCCTCTTCCAGTCCAGCTCTCTGCTCTGGCCCAGGAGTGCAGTGGAGGATGGCCCACGTGCTTGGGCCCTACACCCGCATGGGAGACCAGGAGAGGCACCTGGCTCCTGGCTTCGGATCAGCGCGGTGCACCGGCCACAGCGGCCATTGGGGGGTGAACCAATGGTAAAGGAAGACCTTTCTCTCTGTCTCTCTCTCTCACTTTCCAATCTGCCTGTCAAATAAATAAATAAATAAAGTTGATTTCTGACTGACCTATTTGGTTGTCTCCTTGATTTCCCCCAACTCCTCAGATTAAAAACAGATCTCACTTTTCCCTCCCAATTTTCTTCTTGGTCTAGGTAAGATAGTAATATCTCCTGAGACAAAGATTCAATAGCATCTTTCTGATATTATTTTCAAAGTCAAACGCAGACATCCCTATGCTTCTCAGTTCCCATAAAAATGTCCAAATAGCACTCCTAATTTCCAGATGATTCAGATGAAGTACCAGAACATAATCTTTATGAAGACAAATTTTCATTTTGAACACTGGTTTAAGAGTCTTCCTGGTCACTCTGCATAACAGAGACAGCTTTTGTTCACTTACGCCCTGTTTTTTGATTGCAGGACACATTTGTTCCTTACCTTGATACCTCCACTACAGCACATTCTTATGACCAGTTCAGACCAATTGATGTGCACAAAAGTGGTGTATCACATAACCCTTTCAGTGAAAATATTTTTAGATTTCATAGACCAGTACTCATGACTCTGTCTTGGAAAGCATTTTGTGTTGAGATTGTGAAGTTACAAGATGATGCACTTATGAGGGGCCTTTGCCATGGTGCAGTAGGTTAATCCTCTGCCTGAGGTGCCAGCATCCAATATGGGCGCTTGTTCTAGTCCTGACCGCCTCTCTTTCAGTCCATCTCTCTGCTGTGGCCGGGGAAAGCAGTAGAAGGTGGCCCAAGTCCCTGGGCCCCTGAACCCATGTGGGAGACCAGGAAGAAGTGCCTGGCTCCTAGCTTCAGATCAGCACAGCTCCAGCCATTGTGGCCATTTTGGGAGTGAACCAACAGGAGGACCTTTCTCTGTCTCCCCCTCTTACTGTAACACTAACTCTCAAATAAAATAAATAAAACCTAAAAAAAAAAAAGATATTGTAAAGTTACAAGATGATGCACTGACGCACCAATGCACATTCAACAGATGCTTAGAAGATTTATGTAACAAATAAACTTTGTAGTATTATAAGGATTTGAAGATTTATTCTTTTGGCTGCTTTTGTAACTTTTTTCACAAGATAATATAATGCATATTGATTGTCATCACAAGACTTTAAAATACTATTCAATGCATATATGCATGTATTCATTTTCTACTGCTGTCTAACAAGTTGTCACGCTTGCAGCTAATATTACCTCACAGTCCATAGGTCAGAAGTTTCGTATGGCATGGTTGGACCTGTGTTCAGAGAATCACATGGCCTAAGCCAAAGCACTTTACAGGCTAAGTCTAATCATGAAGTTCCGCAGGGCAATGAACTTGGAAATTCTTTCCTGTTGGAAGAATTCACTTTCTTGTGGTTATAGTATGAACTTCACTGGTTCCTTGCTTATTATCAGAAGCATCCTCTGCCCAACTTTTTCTATGTTATCCCTGCCTTCAAATTAACAATGGTGAATTATTTTTGCTTGTAGTTTGGATCACTGGATTCCTGTATCTGTAGTTGTTAGACACCTATTTCAAGGCCCATGGAATCAGATGATACCCACCTACATGATCTCGCTTTCAATGAACTCAAACAACGAACTAGTAATCTTCATTATGTACCCAAAATCTCTGCAGACCCTTTCTGATTTAGGATTGTTTGCTCCTCAAACCCTAAAAATGACTCATCATGCTCTTTTCATATGATTCCTTAAACACTACAGTTTGATGCTAAATTCTCTTTCCTTTCTATTAAATCCTTGCATTGTTCCATTCTTTCCCAACTTTTATATTACTAATATTTTATTAAAGGTTCATTGGCTTTTTGTGGTATTTTTTCTTTTTTTTTAACTCACCCTAATGAATTGTATGGACTTTGAAGGCAGATGTTATCTCTTTTTCTTTTTCCATTGTCATTTTTACAGAATCTCACAATATCATTAACAAATAGGAAACATTCCCTAGAAATTTTTGTTTTGTAGATTACTAAATAATGTTATTGTTCACAAAGATAACCTCATGGATTATGATTATATTAAATAAAATGGCATAGGGGCCAGTGCTGTGGCATAGCAGGTAGGGCTGCGGTCTGCAGTGCCGGCATCTCATATGGGTGCCAGTTCCAGTCATGGCTGCTTCACTTCTGATCTGGCTCTCTGCCGTGGCCTGAGAAAGCAGAGAAAGATGGACCAAGTGCTTAGACCCCTGCACCCACATGGGAGACCCAGAAGAAGCTCCTGGCTCCTGGCTTCAGATTGGCACAGCTCCAGCTGTTGCAGCCATCTGGAGAGTGAACCAGCAGTTGGAAGACCTCTCTCTTTCTCTTTGCCTCTGCCTTTCTGTAACTCTGTCTTTCAAATAAATAAGTCTTTAAAAAATAAAATAAAATGTCATGTATAATTTTAATTTTGATATAAGAATCAAATTAGAAGACATTAGAAAGTAATCTAGATAGTTATAGTACATGTAAATACTCATAAATTAGAAAGAATTACATCTAAAATATACATCCAATTGAATTCTCTTCTTGAAGATAGGCTTGACCATAGAACTTTATCCAAAGAATAGACTACACAAAGGAAAATACAGTAGCTTCATGTTGTAGAAACCTAGAAACAAAAGAATCACGTAATTGAGATTAATATCAGTAGCAGTCAATCATATTGGTATCATATACCCCTGGTATAATGCAGGGAGAGAACATGACGCCTCTGTGGTTTTCTGCCCTAAAACCTGTGTATCAATCTAATATTGAGAAGTCTATTTAGTGACTGATTGGTATTCTTCAAAAACCTCAATTTCATAAAACATATGGAAAGAATAACTGATACAAATAGAAGAACAGAGGGCATGGAATTTAAAGGTAGTGTGGTGTTCAGAATTCAATCATCAACCAGTAAAAGCACGTTATGCGGGTAATTGGTAAGATCTGAATGAAGATTGTATTTCAGTCAGTGCTAATGAACTAACATGATATTCTGTTTTGAAATATATGTGATATGATAAATTAAGTGAAACATTTTAAAGGGAATGTGAACCTCCCCTCTCTTTGTAACTGAGGACTAGTAGGAGCAGACAACTTATGAAAATTTATTTCTAATGATGTAGTTCATAGTCTTTTGCTAAATTAGTCATTCAAAACAGCCTCTCTTGAAGGACTAGGAAAAAAGTCCAAATATACATATATTCGCAGAAACAAATCAGATTATATACTATTCACAGCTAGAACTCTCTGACATCAGACTCCCTGAACTAAACCTCAGTTTCTAATGCCACCTCATAGCAGCAGTGTGTTCTTATTAGACAGTTATTACTCTAAACCTCAGGTTCATCATCTGTGAAATTGATATAATAAGTCATATCACAGCATTAGCTTCAAGTTTAAAGACAATGTAAATAAGATATACTTAGCATTTGCACATGGTAAGTACCTGGTATAAAGTCAGCTTTTAGGATAATTATGCTTGGCATCTACTCTGGGTCTATCAAGAAAATGAAAGTTTTTATTTCCTCAAATAAGAGTGGGGATTCATATGACTTAAAAAAAAAAAAGATTTACTTATTTATTTGAAAGTCAGAGTTACACAGAAAGAGGAGAGGCAGAGAGAGAGGTCTTCCAATCCAATGATTCACTCCCCAAATGGCTGCAACGGCCAGAGCTGCGCCGATCCGAAACCAGGAGCCAGGAGCTTCTCCCAGGTCTCCCATGTGGGTGCAGGGGCCCAAGAACTTGGGCCATCTTATACTGCTTTCCCAGGCCATAGCAAAGAGCTGGATAGGAAGTGGAGCAGCCAGGACTAGAACCGGCACCCATATGGGATGCCAGTGCTTCAGGCCAGGGCATTAACCTGCTGAGCCACAGTGCCGGCCCCGATTCACATGTCTTGAGCAACTACTAAGTGCCAAGCATTATTGTAAATAAAATCTCATTTAATTCTTATTACATACGTATGAATTGGTATATAACCATGATTCTGTTGGAATTTAGAACAGTAGTAACAAAGGAGCTGGAAGTTGAAATTGGTCTGGATACCTCCAAAATCTGTATTTACTATGACAAATTTCTTTCACTGGTAATTTCTTTATTTATGGATGCAATTAATTAAAGTAAATGAAAGTTTTTTTAAATATTTATTTATTTATTTGAAAGCCAGAGTTACACAGGAAGAGAAGGAGAGGCAGTGAGAGAGATAGAGAGAGAGAGAGAGAGAGAGAGAGAGAGGTCTTCCATCCTCTGGTTTCACTAGCCAATTGGCTGCAACAGCCGGAGCTGCACTGATCCTAAGCCAGGAGCTTCCTCTGGGTCTCCCATGCGGGTCCAGGGGCCCAAGGATTTGGCCCCCCTTCTACTGCTTTCCCAGGTCACAGCAGAGAGCTGGATTGGAAGTAGAGCAGCCAGGACTTGAACCAGCACCCATATCGGATACCAGCACTGCAGGAGGCAGCTTTACCTGCTATGCCACAGAACCAGGCCCCATAAATGAAAATTAAAAACAACACCTTGACTGGCATATAAAACACCCTCTTAATAAAAATCTATGTGTATTTTTAATTTGTATTTTAATTTTTAGTGGTAAATACAGCCCAAGAATGAAGGACCAAATTTTTGTATATCAAATATTGTCTAATGTAAAAGACTTTAAACTTGGGGAAGGTGCCATGGCTCACTTGGTTAATCCTCCGCCTGCTGTCCAGCATCCCATATGTGTACTGGGTTCTAGTCCCTGTTGCTCCTCTTCCAATCCAGCTCTCTGTTGTGGCCCAGGAAGGCAGCAGAGGATGGCCCGGATGCTTGGGCCCCTGCACCTGCATGGGAGACCAGGAAGAAGCATCTGGCTCCTGGCTTCGGATTGGCGCAGCGCCTGTTGTGGTGGCCATTTGGGAGAGTGAACCAACGGAAGGAAGACCTTTCTCTGTGTCTCTCTCTCTCATTGTCTATAACTCTACCTGTCAAACAAATTAAAAGAAAAAAAAAAAGACTTTAAACTCTATTAGATTTATTTCAGAGATTCTTTTTTTTTTAATTGTCTTAATAGTCATAGTCATTGTTCTGTGGTTAAAAATAGTTTTGGGGTTTGCATTATTGTCATTTACTAAATCCTTTTTCTTTCTAAAATCTAATCATATTATCCATAAAAATAAGGAATCAGGCCGGCGCTGTGGCTCACTAGGCTAATCCTCCGCCTTGCAGCGCCGGCACACCAGGTTCTAGTCCTGGTACCGATCCTGTCCCGGTTGCCCCTCTTCCAGGCCAGCTCTCTGCTGTGGCTAGGGAGTGCAGTGGAGGATGGCCCAAATGTTTGGGTCCTGCACCCCATGGGAGACCAGGAGAAGCACCTGGCTCCTGCCATCGGATCAGCGCGGTGCGCTGGCCGCAGCGCGCCAACCGCGGCGGCCATTGGAGGGTGAACCAATGGCAAAAGGAAGACCTTTCTCTCTGTCTCTCTCTCACTGTCCACTCTGCCTGTCAAAAAAAATAAATAAAAATAAGGAATCAATAAGGTGTGTAAATATGTATAAAGGATGATAAAATCTTTGCAGACTGAAAAAAACATTTTTGGAACATTAAATTTACTATATCCCATAGAAAATAGATATGCCATTGCATAAATTATATCTGTAGCCTATGTGTAATAAGTGACAAAATTATTTAGAAAAAGTGAGCATGTTTTCATGACAAATTTGAGTAGTTTTGAGAATGCATGCAAGTTTGGAAACTTGTAACTCAAAATTTCAGTAACAGCAGACAGTTTCTCAGAATAGATCCTTAAGAAAATTTTCAGCTCCAGAGTTCTTGAATGCTGTCTATGATGAAATAGATCCTACTTGTTCAAACATTCTTCCCTAAGGGTTCCAAAGGGTAATGATGATGATATGTAAAACCATGCAGCACCAGTTTGCTCTTGCAGTATCTACTGCTCACCTACATTGACAATGGCATTCACAGGACATCTATTCCATGTAATCAAGGACAAGTTTCCTGTCATAACAGAAGAGAGTGTGTTTCCTTCTCTTTCTCAGACACCTTCTGGTCTAGAGAAGTTTCTGGCTAACGTTTAAGTACCTGTTACTCTCATTGGTGGAGTCCAGCATCAAACCCTTGAGCATCTCCTTGATGTAGGCTGTGGGAAATTTTTTCAATCAACATTTTATACTTTGTTATGTTGGTCCCATAATATATATGCAGCTGACATTCTCTTGTTTAGTCTTCAAATTTACATTTATCTTTTAGTCAGTCTTGTACCACCTGCAGCAAACTTTTGTCTCTCTAGAACTCATGACTCAAATATGATGTTGTGACAGTAGAGGAGGAACTTATATATACAAGGCAACCTGTACAAGAACACAGACGGCCTTTCAAGGCAGGTGAGGCACCATGAACAGAAAGATTCATTTGTTGATTTTCTTTACATGCAAGAACCAGGAGGAATCTAAATTGCTCTGGAATAAAAAGCAATAATTCAAAAATATGAAGTACTCAGAAGAAACTCTAGATGAAAATTAAAGCATAGACAGAGATAAAAGAAAAAAAAATATGTGACTGTGGAACATAAACTGGATAAATATGTCTTTGTATGTTGTAAGACTCATATTGGAAACATCCTTTTTCTGTTTCCTGGATAAAAACTACAGAACATAAGTTTGCTCAGTCATATTTTGGTTAAGGTGTTCTTTAGAAGAAGGACATACAAAGAAACTGAGCTTTATATCTAGATTAAAAAAAAAAAAACTAAGGCAATTGGAGCCACAGGCACAGTTGATAATTGCTATCTTTTCATAAAAATTACAGATCTGAGAATCACCAATTCTCAGAACCGACTGCAGTGAATAGGACTTTATTATCAGGTCACCTGAGTCTTCCTGACCTCCTTCGCTTTGAATGCATTGAAGAACCAGAACCCTTCAGCCATTTCTTTAATAGATTTTGTGGATATCTTTCTATTTGTGCTTGAATAAAGGTCATGAGCACAGTTTAAGCTCCAGGATATCAACCTGCTCCACAAAAACGAATGCATGATATCAACAATTGTAGGTGTGAATAGTTTTGTTCATAGCCAGTGTTGTAAGATCTACAGGATTCACAACACCTGCTTTAAAATCCTTAAAATATACTTTTATATTTTACTTTGTATTAAAGTTTTCTACCAAGTTAGCCATTAAAAATATTTTTAATAAAATCCTACAAAATTCTCTTTTCACAGAAAATAGTTCATGACCCCAACTTCAAAGAGTTGATACTGCATTTTCCGGAAATAAAAGTTTTTAAAAGTATTAAGGGATTCTTCTGTTGCCACACAAAATTCGGCTGTACTATACAACTAGAAACACTCAGGCGCCCAGCATCAGGTGTTCTTAGTACAATGGAGCCAGGAAATAGTAGAAACACGGTACTGCTTCCTTTGTATAGTGGTAGCCCTCCAGGCACCTAGCTGTTGCCCTAGCCTAGAGGGTTGTCAGCAGGGCTCAGGGTTTCAGGTGTAAATGATTTGACTCTGACAGGAAGGACAGAGCTATCTGGAAAGGGGAACCTACATGATCCTCAGTGCAAAAGTAGAATAAGGAACGTGTCCCATCAGGTACCCAGTGTTTAAATGCTTACCTAGAATGGACATTAACATCTGCACAGAATCATCAAGAGAAACAGTGAGAAGCAGAAGAGGACAAATTGTTTTGCTTCTAAAGTGGCAACTCACTTTGATCCCTTATCATCATTGTGTCTCTCTTCCTCACACGAATATTGATAAAGTTAAGAGTTAAACCTTAAGGAATGAGGAGACAGCTGATGGCTGAGACAGATCAAAGCCGGACTGTTCTGCCTTCTCCGGTTAGCCAGTGCTCTGAAGCTGTTCTGCAAGGAGACTAGATCTAAACCATCTGACTTTTAATAGATAACACGATAGCTTTTGTTATTCTTCCCTGCCCTCTTCAAGGGTCTACTTTCTTTATTTCAGAGTTGAAAGATACTGCTTTTTGACTATTCTTCGTCGCACTTACTCTTCAGAATCCTTGGCTTCTACTGGAATCTCCCAGTCCTGCCTTAGGCTCTTGTCGAGGCCATCAGCTGGTGCTCCTAACACATTCAGCTCTTGGTGCACTGTGATCAACACAGGCTGAAGCTGAGAGGCAGTGTGGCACACACAGAGGCCCATTGCACTCTATTATTATGCCTCTTTATTCTTGGCAAGTTCATCATTCAAGCTTTGAGTGCATTTTCTACTGGTTTGTTTTTGAAGGATAAGAGTAATTTATTGAACTTGCTATGAAGAAATAGAAAAATTTTAAATCTTGGTAACATGATATTTTTAATGTCCTAAAGGTATACATCCACCTTAGATTAGAATAGGGCTTTAAATACTGAAATGACATAAATAAAAGCCCCTTAAAAAACAAAGGCCATAACATTTGGTATGCAGTTATAAATATTTATCTATTGATTCATATATGAACGACAATTTACACTTCCCTATATTGTGATCATTATCATGAATCCCTCAAAAGCTCTGTTTTCAAGAAAAAAAGTAGTATATAAATATGTATATTTATATGCATATAATGTCTACATATGGAGTGAATGGGATAAAATGTTAAAAACTATTAAACTTGGGCTGGCCCCGCGGCTTACTTGGCTAATCCTCTGCCTGCAGCACTGGCACCCCAGATTCTAGTCCCAGTTGGGGCGCTGGATTCTGTCCCAGTTGTTCCTCTTCCAGTCCAGCTCTCTGTTGTGGCCCCAGAAGGCAGTGGAGGATGGCCCCAAGTGCTTGAGCCCTGCACCTGCATGGGAGACCAGGAGGAAGCACCTGGCTCCTGGCTTCGGAATGGTGCAGCACACTGGATGTGGAGGTCATTTGGAGGATGAATCAATGGAAGGAAGACATTTCTCTCTGTCTCTGTCTCTCTCTCTCACTGTCTAACTCTGCCTGTCAAAAAAAATTGTTAAACATTTAAATCTAAAAGTAAAAAAAAAAATTAAAAATAGAGGTAGGAACTGATGTGCCTTGGGTGAAGATGCTGCTTGGGATACCTATATCCCATTTCTGACTGCCTGGAACAGAGGCCAGCCTCCACCTGTATTTCTGATAAGGCACCTTGGAAATAGAATATGATTGCTCAACCAAGGAGTCATTTCTTACCACGTGGAAGACCCAGTTGGAGTTCCTTGCTCCTGGCTTCAGCCTGGTCCACCTCTGGCTGCTGTATATTTTAGAGGGGTGAACCAGCATGTGGAAGATTTTTCTGTCTGTCACTGTGCCTTTAAATGAATCAAAATGAATAAATAAACTTTTAAAGTAAAATACAGTTTATTTTGAAGATTAAGATTTTGGCAGCAGAAGAAATTTAAGCATGTAGTTATGGGCCAGCCCTGTGGCATAGTGGGTAAAGCTGCTGCCTCCAGTGCTGGCATCCCATATGGGAAACAGTTTGAGTACCGGCTGCTCCACTTCCTATCCAGCTCTCTGCTGTGGCCTGGGAAAGCAGTGGAGGATGGCCCAGATCCTTGGGCCCCATGCGCCCAAATGGGAGACCTAGAAGAAGCTCCTGGCTCCTGGCTACAGATTGGCGCAGCTCTGGCTGTTGCGACCAATTGAGGAGTAAACTAGCAGATGGAAGACCTTTCTCTGTCTCTCTCTGTCTCTGTCTCTCTCTCTCTGTTTCTACTTCTACCTCTCCTTCTCTCTCTGTATAACTCTGATTTTCAAATAAATAAATCTAAAAAAAAGGGCAGTTAATGAAAATATGGTAGAAGATGCACATTTACAGGTCATCAACACTTGAATGAGTCCATTTTAATAATTAATTACTGTTGGCCAACGCCATGGCTCAATAGTCTAATCTTCAACCTGTGGCGCCAGCACACCGGGTTCTGGTCCCGGTCGGGGAGCCGGATTCTGTCCTGGTTGCTCCTCTTCCAGTCCAGTTCTCTGCTGTGGCCCGGGAGTGCAGTGGAGGATGGCCCAATTCCTTGGGCCCTGCACCCCATGGGAGACCAGGAGAAGCACCTGGCTCCTGGCTTCGGATCAGCGCAATGGGCCGGCCGCAGTGCACCAGCCGCAGTGGCCATTAGGGGCTGAACCAAAGGAAAAGGAAGACCTCTCTCACTGTCCACTCTGCCTGTCCAAAAAAAAATAATTACTGTTAAAAGTATTTCATGTAAGATGTACGGAAACATGCACATGTACAAGGTTTTATAGAGGATGGGAGATCCCTTCCCCCTTTTTTTCCCATTAGAATCAGGTTGGATCCTTCTTGCTACAAGTAAAGGAAAACGCGAAACTGAGATGTGTTATAATCACTCTGCACCAACTTCTAGCATTGGTGATACAGTCACTGAAAATATCGTTATGGACATGAGTATTTCAATCTTTCCCTACTATCCTAGGAATATAAGTTGGCAGCTGAATTAGTTCTCATCAAGGTACAAGATGGCTACATCAGTTCCTGTAACTGTGTCCAGAGTGAAGTTCAGTTAAATAAAATGACTTTTTTTCTATTTGCATGTCTTTCACCAGGAAGAAACATCTCCTATAATAATTCCTTCTCTCATCCAGAGAACTGCATCTCATTTTTAATTTCTATGATTTGTTCATATATATTCCATTTAATCAATCTATAATTAAATTATCTTTAAGGAATTTAGATCCTCCATATGGAAGTATGCTAAAATTACCTCAAAATTGAGACACTGCCAGCTAAAAACATGGATGGGATAAATAATAAGACTGAACTGGCATCCAATAATTACTGTTAAACTATATAAAGACAAAATATCTTGCACCCTTACTTAAGAAACACTCAGAAGAAAATGTAAAAGCCGTTCGAGCCCATGTTTGGATAGCATGTAGAGCAAAAGCCACATTTAAAGCAAATCGAAGAAGGGAATCGGTAGCAACTTGATTCATGAAAGGAAATGAGACTGAATGAGATCTCTCAATCTCAAGGTGGAGAGAGTTTCAAGAAGAACGGGTCAAGTACTTTAAGCATTTCAGATGTAACAGCAGCAGGAGTCTTCAAGAAGTGCACAGAAGACGTGTATTATGAAAAAACTATGTATGGATTTCAAAATATTTTTGAAGTCTTTCCATTACGGAAACAAAACTAGAATCTTTTCATTCCATTGAGTGTTTTTAAACCTTCTAATAAGTATATGTAGAATGAAGATTTTGTTCAAATGGTGGTATGAAATTAATTTTTTTTTCCTTCTTCCCATTGTTAAGGTAAGAATTCTCACTTCTGAACCAAAGAAATATTCAAGCTCTTTTCCAGGACAAAAGCTTTTCCTGCTGGTTTACATTCAATATTTGATATCACACATGTTGAAATTATACACAACTCTTAAGATTTTTAAAATATTTATTTATTTATTCAAAAGACAGAGTTAGAGTGAGAGAGAGAGAGAGACAGAGAGGTAGCTGATCAGCTATTTCACCCCTCAGTTGGCTACAATGGCCAGGTATGGATCAGACTGAAGCCAGGTACCAGGAACTTCATCCAGGTTTCCCATGTGATTGGCACAGGCCCACATATTTGTGCCATATTCTGCTGCTTTTTCCAGGCCTTGGACAGGTTGCTGAATTGGAAGTGAAGTAGTTGGGTCTTGGACCAGCGCTCCTATAAGAGGCCAGTATTGCAGACAATGGCTTCACTTGCTGTAGCATCATGCAGGTCATCAACCCTAAGATTTATTTGGTTGTGTGAAGTAGAAATGCTCTGTCTCCTTTATTATATTTCTTTAAACACTAATTATTCTTCAGAGTCCGCGTTGAGTCCCACTTCCCACTTCTCATTGAAACAAACGTCCCTTAATCCCTGAACAGCATGTGGTTTGCTCCTGGGCAGCACAGAGGTTGAGAATCTAGGGATCCTCTCTGATGATTCTCTTTGTGAGCTCAGCTCCCTGTGTTGGCCCCTTCTAACTTTCTTTCTTTCTAAGTAGTGGAGTCGAAATTTTCCTCCTTACCCTTTCTTATATAGATTGAGGTTATAGTTGTAACCAAAGTACTTGGAACAATCTTTAACACATAATAAACTTTGAATGATAGATGTTAGTAAACAAAATGCAAGGCATGTATGCTGACGAATTTACCACATGTAGTTTTCTATATATTTATCTCCATTTCCTTTCAACCCTGAATTACTAGTTTCCCTTATGAGAGATAATATATTTAGCTAAAATATACAGAATCAGTACAGCCAGTGAAAACTGTTTCATTTTTATTGTATGTCATAATCACAGAAAGACATAGCTAAAATATGAAGTTTCTGGATGCTTTTAGATATTTTGATACAGAATGATTGTGTTTATAACCAGAGTATGCATGTTTTTTGAAGAGTCAAGTGGTTTCCATGAGGTAATCCACCCAGAGAAGTATTATTCTACATGTGTGTGAAATAGTGATCACAATTTGATGCAGAATATCTGAGAGGTATAAAACAATTAACTCAGAATTCTCTCAGCTATGGAAGAAACAAACTGCATAGTCTTGGAGTTATTGCTTAACAGAAATATAAAAAAAGTGATATCACCATTTAAGATGTAAAATTGATTTTATATACTAAAATGAAATACATATTTCAGATAATATAATTTAACGTCTTTGAAGTAATTGTCCTAGTTATGTCGTTACCCAATAGTATTTAGAATGTGGTAGATACTCACTAACTATTTATTTATTCATTGAAGTACCATTACAACTGAACTCTGTGGAAAACTCCTCCTGACAATAGTCCATATCCAAGTGTGATTTTATGCAAATCTAGAAAAGGTGTATTATGTAAATATCTTATCCTAGAATGATTCTTGAATATAAAGTCTAGCATTTTTGCTTCCTTTCCATTACAAATTCAGAATAATAACTTTTCTAACACTTTTCTAAAATATTAATAACCATTTTTATAGGTTTTGTTAAGCAATCAAAGAAGCAAAGACAATACGAAGTTAATATAGTGAGTAGGTCATACATTCCCTCTTGAGACACATTACTCCCTGCATTACATTCGTGTAACTCTCCAGGGCTACATTTTTCTAATAATTTGCATGGATTGTTCCATTATCATCCAAGGTAGTTGAAAATTAATGAATCACTCTGCATAAGAAGAATAATATCCCATACCTTTCCACATTGTTAAGAAATTCATCTAATAGTGGTTGGGTAGGTATAAAAGAATATACCATGATTTGTCATTTTTGACCTGGTTTTCCTGTATGCATTAGAACATAAGACACTATAGGATGCACTGGATTTGAAGACAGTTATTCCATTTAAAAAATATGCATCCTGACTGTAGTGTTTTTTTTTTTTTTTGAAAGGGGACAATTAATGGTGATCTATTTTATGTTCTTCTTTTCAACTGCAGTATGTGTGTAAGGCAGATAAGGAAGCATGGTAAAACCTCTGGAAGCAAAGACAAATGCACTGTGGAATTGAATCTCTGTTTAATTAACTGGGCAGTGTTCCTTGATTTATAGCACTATATAATATTGAATATGATCAGCTGAAAATGTTATGTGCCTAATGTAATGTGCTTTTATTTTTGACAGGTTGTAGCCATGCAATCTCCATAGTGTGTTTATATATATAAACATGTTTGTTGAAGGACAATGCTATGCAGCATTTGATCAATCAAAGAATGAGATTTCTTAATGTTTGTTACTGCAAACATGTCTTACATAGATAAATATTTCTTTTTCACCAAAGTTTGAAAAAAAGTTAAACCAAAAGGCATTTATATACCTGTTGTGGTAGGCAAATTTGGAAAATGACTTTCAAACTTTCCTGATCCCTGCAATTCACAGCCTTAAGTGTGAGCTGGATGTAGTGATTTGCTTTTAACAAGCACAATATGCCAGAGCTGACAGGATGTCACTTCCATCTTGTTGGCACACTCCTGCTCTCTCACTCGATCAATCTGATGAAGCCAGCTGTCATTTTATGAGGAGACTTATGGAAAGAACTTAGGGCAGCCTCTAGCCAACATATAGACCAGCCAACAACTGAGCCCTGCGACCAATGCCCAGGAGATACTGAATGATAGCAACAACCCTGTGAGTGAGGTTGGAAAAGAATCCTCTCCAAGGAAAGCATGAGAGTGCTGTAGGCTTGGCGAACACTAACTGTAGCCTTGTGAGCAATTCATGGTCAAAGGAAGCAGCTTAATCATGCGATGATTACTGGCTCACAGAACAATGAGATCATAATTTTTTGTGGCTTTAAGCTACTAAGTTCTGAAATAATCTATTATTCTGCAGCAATCAATAATGCATTCTTATTTTACTGGGACTATTGTATACACAAATAATATAAAGGAAATAAACTATGACTTACTTTATACTCTTCCTTCTTACTCAATATTTTGTCATTAATTTTTTTTCATATCTCTAATGTTTACTATTAGCACAAAATACCTATATTTAGCACAATTGTTCTTCCATAGTAATACATTCTGTTGAAAAATATTGAAAGAATTTCTGTTTCTTTTGTCTTAAAATTTACTAAAATCCCATCTATATAGTAATTAAACAGTCAATGCTTTACCACATGTACATATGTATATTTGTATGTTAAGTTAAAGAAAAATTTATTATTTTATATTTGTAAGTTCTTTAAAAGTTAGCATTTTGAAGAATTCTCAAATCTTATTAATTTTCCATGCTTCTGTAACACCACAGTAGATTTTTTGCTATGGAGCTTTAACAAACATGCATTTTCAGAAAACAAAACTTACTTATGTTTATGTAATCAATATACAGCACTTAAATATTATAAAATAATCATGAAATCTTGAATATATACTTATATGTGCACAAGAGCCAAAATTTATTTAAAAATTTACAAATATCATCTATCACTGTTCTCTTTTGAGAAGGCTTTCGTATTACAGATTGTGATCTGTTAAGCTTATTTTGGATTTATGGCTCTTTAATTACTCTTCAATGACTCACATTCCATAGTCTAAGAAATAATTAAAATCATTAAAATATTTATTGAGGTAAAATAAAACATAAAACTTATTTGAAAGCAAACTTTACAGTAATCTTTTTTTTTTTTTTAAGGCAGAGTTAGACAGTGAGAGAGAGAGTCAGAAAGAAAGGTCTTCCTTTTTCTGTTGGTTCACCCCCTAAGTGGCCACTACAGCCAATGCTTTGCGGCCTGTGCACTGCACCTATCCGAAGCCAGGAGCCATGTGCTTCCTCCTGGGCTCCCATCCAGGTGCAGGGCCCAAGGACCTGGGACATCCTCCACTGCCTTCCTAGGCCACAACAGAGAGCTGGACTGGAAGAGGGGCAACTGGGACAGGACCGGCACTCCAACGGAACTAGAACCCAGGGTGTTGGCGCTGCAGGTGGAGGATTAGTCTAGTGAGCCACGGTGCCGGCCATACAGTACTCTTTTAGATAATTCATGTTATTTTAAACCCTTGATTAAAGTAATTATAAAATAAATGAGTTAAATGTATGAAGTAGCTGAATGTTTTTATACTAAAAATAATGCAAATATTTCTGAGAAAATAAATAATTCTTATAGAGTTATTTTGCAATAATCTAAATTGAAGCAAAGAATTGGTTCTGTTGGCCAGATTCAAATATTCAGAACTTTTTGCTTTGTTTTGTGTTAGAGAAATATGGACTTTTCCGAACTCATTTCAAAGAATTAATGAACCATAGTACCAATGGAGAAATGAACTACATTTATAATTAATTCATTAATTTGTGCAATCACATAATAATTTTCATCTTAAATATTAATCAGCTTTTGTTACAGCCAGTTGCTAAAATATTTGTCACTCTAGCCTGAATTTGGACTTTTTAAAAAATTCTTAATTTCTTACCTAAAAGCCATCTCCAAGCAGAGATTGAAATAGTCAATTTTTCTTTTATTTGAGGATTCTTCTACCTTCATTGAATACTGGTTTTATTTCAAATATGTACAAATATAATTTCACACCTTTGCTTTATAGTAAAAAACAAAAAAAAAGGCTAACATTCAATGTGATTATCTAAAATGCTGCAATTTTGGGCAGGCAGTCAAATGATGCATTTTTGTGTCTACAAGACATACTATATTTATACCAGATTAGTCTTTTCCTTAAATGAAAATATTAAAGTCAAGTTTAAAAAAATAATGCAACTAAATTTACGGAGTACATGTGATTTCACAAATCATTAAAATTAACAATTATATTTAATTTTTTAAAAGTATGCAGAATTTAAAATATTTATTTTGAGGAACCAAAAAAAAAAAATTAGGAGCCAGTACTGTGGCAAAGCAGGTAAAGCCATCTCCTGCAACGCCAGCACCCAATATGTGTGCCAGTTTGAGTATCAGCTGTTCCACTTCTGATCCAGCTCCCTGTAAATATGCCTGGGATAGCAGTGAAAGATGGCCCACATCCTTGGGCCCCTGTAATGTGGGAGGCCTGGAGGAAACTCTGGTTCCTGGCTTTAGTCTGACCCAGCCTCGGCTGTTGTGGCTGTTGTGGGGTCAACTAGCAGATGGAAGATCTCTCTCTCTGTTTTTCTTTCTCTCTCTCCCTATTTCTGTAACAGTGCCTTTGAAATAAAAATAAATTAAAAAATATTTTTTAGATCTTTTCTAAAGTGTACATTATGTTACAAGAATAAAACTAAATTGAAGACATTCACCATGTAAAGCTGGATTTTGATCACCTTTTTGTGATGTGATTATCATTACCCTAGTGAGATAAATTTCTACTTATTAATTTAACAAAAAATCAGCATATTTTCATGCTATGCCTCAACTCTAGCATTTACGCTAATACTTTTAGCTTCTCTCATGCTCCTTCCTCACAGTAGAGGCCAGATATTAATTTAATAAATGTATCATTTGACTTTTTACATATCATAAGTTAAAGTTTAGCATCCAAATTCTAAATGTCTTCCCAAGGGACACTTCATTTTAGTACATAATTTATTAATGCCAATGGGCAGTAATCCCTTTAAATATATTAGGGTGTTTTATGATCATAAAAATTAATTCAACTAGATGTAGAATTTCTTTGAAACTCATTTCATGATAAAATAAAATATGTTTCAATTCCTGTGCTCTAGAATCTACATCTTTCTATTCATGAAGTACAGTATCGGTTCTCTGCTTCTTTTACAGTTAATCAGACTGGCCATTTTTCTATAATAGAATCAGAAATGGAGACAAACCAGTGTTTCTTTCTATCTATTGCATCATTGCTAGTGTTCCCCTTCTAAGATTTTATAAATGGAGAAAACATACTCATGCATGCAAACACATGAATGGGGCTATCTTAAAAATATTTATGAATTTATTTGAAAGAATCACAGAGAGAGAGAGAGAGAGAGAGAGAGAGAGAGAGAGAGAGAAGGCACACACACACATACACACACAGATCTTCTTTTCCTGGTTCACTTCCCAAAAGCTCACTACAACCAGAGCTAGGCCAGGCCAAAAACAGCAGCCTAGAACTCCATCCAGGTATCCCATGTGGATGGCAGGGCCCAAATATTGGGAAACTTCTTCTACCTTCCCAAGCACATTAGAAGGGAGTTGGATTGGAAGTGCAGTAGTCAGGACTCGAACCAGCACTGATATGGGACAGCTTAAACTGATGCAAGTGACATTTAAATGGATGCACCACAACACTGGCCCAAACATTAGGCCATTTTATGAGCAAAAATATAACAATGTTACAACCATAGGTGCTGGGAGGCAGAATATGCATTTTATAAAGCTAAGGACCTCAGGAAGAGACACAAATGTACAGAATGTATAAAGGAAGGCTTAAGTTTTCCATCACGCCTACACAGTGTGCAAAATATTGTTTAATTTTTGTAAGATATAGTTATTTAAAGACAGAGTGATCCAGCACCGTGGCTCAATAGGCTAATCCTCTGCCTTGCGGCGCCGGCACACCGGGTTCTAGTCCCGGTTGGGGAGCCGGATTCTGTCCCGGTTGCCCCTCTTCCAGGCCAGCTCTCTGCTGTGGCCAGGGAGTGCAGTGGAGGATGGCCCAAGTCCTTGGGCCCTGCACCCCATGGGAGACCAGGAGAAGCACCTGGCTCCTGCCATTGGATCAACGTGGTGTGCCGGCCTCAGCGTGCCAGCCGTGGTGGCCATTGGAGGGTGAACCAACAGCACTCTCTCCATGTCTCCCATGTGAGTGGCAAGGGCCCCTGTATTTGGCCCATCTTCCATTGCTTTGCCAGGAACATTAGCTGGGAGCTGGATTGATAATGAAGTGGTCAAGACTCAAATTAGTACACAGGTATGGGATGCTGGCATTGCAAATGTGGTTAACATGCTGTGCCACAATGCCTGCCCTTATTTAATTTTAAAGTATTTGGCTGATTTGGGGGAATTTGCAACTGTTACACACATCTGTAAACCTCTATCTCTGCACCAGTATTATCAAGAAATAATTTATCTGAAAACACTCACATTAAAGAAGGTAGTTTAGGGATTGAGACTAAAGCATTCCCTTAGGGCATATGCATACGAAGAAAGTAGCCCATCTAACAGTAACTCTAGACTCCCTTTCTCATGATTTTAAAACACAAATCATATAATATCTGTGGAAACTTCTTTAAGGGTTCCCATTGACTTTTGGATTAAATCTAAATGCATTGCCCCTTTACCTGTTCTCAAGCCTGTGCCAGTCAGGGCACTGATGCCTGGGACAGTTGACACCTCACCTTTGGCACTCTGACTTCACGGTTCACCAGGCCCTTGCAAATATTCTTTCTTTCCTAGTCATATCTAATCTGACATTTTCTGAGCTATTTGCCCTCCTCAAACTCTACCTTCCTGGTTATCATAGGTAATTCTTGTTTATTATTCATAAGAATAAATGCCACTTTATTTAGAGAGCAGAGAACTATTTTTCTGTCTCTTAGGTACACAATTACTGAGCATATACCACATCTGCCATTTGTGGTCTTACCTCAGAAAGTGCTCTATCAGACACTACTTTAAGTTCAGCTTGTGCCTTGCTTCCTTATAATTTCTTTCTACAGCTTTCTATCAACAGATCTCATGTCCTCTGTGAAGCTTATGTACTTTAAAAAATGTCATTGCTTTTTGCTTTTAGCATTTTTAAAAATCTTGATTTATTTGAAAAGCAGAGAAAGAGTTAGAGAAAAAGAAAGATTTTTCCATTGGCTGGCTCACTCCACCAAAGACCATAAAAGCTTTGGTGGAGGGAGCCAGGTTAATTCCAGGAGACAGAAATTCAATCCAGTTCTCCTATATGGTTGGCAGAGACCGAAACACTTGTCTTCATCTGCTGCTTTTCAGACAGGTTAACAGGAAGCTGATTTAAATGTGTAGCAGCCAGGACTCCAAGCAGCACTCCTGTAAGGTATGTGGGTATACCAAGCAGTAGCTTGGCCCATTGAGTCACATCTTTTCCAACGAATTACATTGTTGAACAAACAGAAAGACTTGTGATTTCAAAGTGTAGCTCTCAAATATTCCTGAAAAATATACTCTGAGAGAATAAATTAATTTGTGAAGAATCAGGAATGATAAAAAAAATCCTTCTACTCCAAATATATTTTGGATTGAGTTTGAGATGGAAAAATTACGAAATTAATGTCACTGGAGATGTCACTGTGTGTATTAGTTGCTCCGAAGCCCCAAAACAGTAGCATGAGATATGGAAATGGCCACAGTTTTAAAATAATTGCTCTAAGGTTTAGAAATCAATAAGAAGAAACATAATGATCCCATTTTTTATTTGCAATGCTGGGAAAAGGCAAAAATCACACATTGCTTTGTATAGGGTGATCAGACTAAAAGAAAAATGACATTAGGACAGAAGGTAATGAGGAAGAAACATGATATTTTAATATCTGCTTTGACCTCTTAAATATATGGCACCCAGATTAATGCAAAGGAATTTTCCAAGATCTTCCCAGGAGAGGTACAAGTTTGCCTGAAAATTTAAGAGTGATAACAAAAGGATGGCATGAATTAAGGGAGAAGGAGGGGTTATGGACATTTAAGCAAATGAAGGGAGAAGAAAAAGGTTACGAA
The DNA here is from genome assembly GCF_033115175.1 of Lepus europaeus. NCBI lineage: Eukaryota > Metazoa > Chordata > Mammalia > Lagomorpha > Leporidae > Lepus > Lepus europaeus. The sequence goes on from NC_084842.1 coordinate 67,868,878, forward strand.
TAATTTCCCTTGATCATGGTACAAGTAAATTAGAATTGTATTAAATTTTCTCTTGATCTGAGATCACTACAGGAAGAGGGAAATGCAATGGTAAATAGGAGAAATATGAATTGACAGACCCAGTAGTGATTGGTTACCTTTAGCCAACAAGACTATATTTTCAGGTACCACAGGAAAGATCCTTGACAAATAAATATGTCTGGTTATATGGAAGTAAATTTTATTTTGAACATCACACTTCAGCGACTTGAATACATTCAAAATTGGATGCTTACATTTGCAACTAGTTTAAAAATATCCATTTCCACTATAGGATCATGTAGTCTTAAAATCTTGATAAACAGGACTACAAATTTTATTTACCATCCTATCTCTAGAGCCTTCTTGTGAAAATTGGCGTTTAGTAAGTATTTGTTGAGAAAAGGAATGGAAGTGGGAGTGCAAAAGAATGGAAAGGAAATAGGCAGGGAATAATAGTTGGAATTATACAACAGTTCACTGGAATTATGAGGCAGGGAACAGAATCACTCATTGGTAATCTAAGACCACGTCAATTCCTCAGATGGTCCCTGTGGGGTTTGATTTTAGATTCTGCTGGAATATTTTGGGTGTTGATAAAGTGCAGAAATGACATCTTTAAATGAGTTTGTGTATTTCCTCTCTGAGCAAAAAGTTCCCCCTTGCATTTTGGCTACCACTGTGGCTCTTCAATTCTGTTTAATCTTCCAACTCTGAGATCAAACCCTCCTATTCCTACGGTCTTAGAAGTTCAGCTCTTTATGACTTTTTTTTTTTTTGAGTGAACTCTGCAATATTCTCTAACTGGAATCTCTTCCAGTAACACTCCTCTTTAATTAGTCATATACATTGATTAGAAAATTATTTTAAAATATGACTGATTATGACAACCTTCAATTCCAAATATTAATTAACAGCCAATTGCTAATGCATTATATCAAATTCTTAAGTCTATGGACCTGTTTATTCCAATACTTATCATCTCACTTTATTTTCTTATTTCAAAATTCATGCTTTATTGACCACTTCCTACTTTCTAAATGAAACATTCTCATAGCCATACACTGTCCTTTAAAGTTTTGTTTTTATTTTTATTATTATTTATCAAATATTTGCATCTTCTAAGACAATATGTTCTTTCAGTAAATGTCTGCTGTTTAAACTTACTGCTGTATTAGCAGCATCTCCTAAGCTAATAGGCATTTGTTCAATTGATGTATGGTTATCATTTCCTGAGAACAAAATAGAATAGGAAAAGGGTATTAAAATATTGTTCAGGATGATTTAAAAATCTGCATTTTTTGTAGCAAGAAATGTAAGGTTTTTGTTTTTTCCAAATAAATGCAATTTGAAATATGATCCATAACCACTTTTTCCCCACCTTAGTGATTATATTGACAAAATATTAGTCATTTTATAGAGATTCTTGAGTAATCATTAGAATAAATAAACAGGCTTGAATATTTTCATTGACATGGGATATGAGTAAGGTTAGATTTTCATTGTTTGCATATCTTGAATAGGGTTGTCAGCAAATCAGTGGCAAAAGTCTTGAGTGACTCATACATGTTGAAAAATTATCTTTAAAATCAAACTCTTAATCCTCCTTGCTAACCTGTTATTGCTGTAGTTTCCCTGACTTAATCTGTAGAGCCATAATTCTTTCAGTTGTTCAAACAAAAATCCTGGAAACCCTCTTAAATTTCTACATAGCCAATATCTAGTCCATTATCATACTCTGTTAACTTTTCTTTTGTGAAATCAAAATCTGGTTCCTGATCAGCACCCTAGCACTACCACATTCTGCCAAGCCAGGATTATCTGTCACTGTTTACCAACATCATACCTCACCTCATAACAGATTTTCTTCTTTCAACTTTGCCTTCTACAATGTTCATTCCCCTTAAGCAGTTACAGTACATGTCTCTATGTATCCATCAAGCAATGTAAAATTATGTTATGTCTCTACTCAAAATCTTCCAGTGACTTCCATCTCAGACAAAAGCTAAGAGTTCTTCCAATGCCAAACATAGTTACCCTCTACTCCCTTCATCTCTCTTCTTTCACCCACTCTCACAGCTCATCAATGCTAGAAACCACATTGTTCTTCCTTCAAATCCCTGGGTGTTCCCTAAACTGAATGCTTCTTTTGCTCAATGACTGCATGGCTCACCCCTTAATTCAAAAGTCTATATTAGTTTCTAAGTGCATAAGTGAATGCTACCTTATAAAATGCCTCTTTTAGACACTCCATATAAGCTAACATGCTACCATCTGCCCTTAATCCATGGGTTAGATTAGATTCATTCAAAAATAGGCCCTGGATGATTATTAATTTTTTGTGTAGGGCTGTCCACCTAACTGGAAAACCATAAGTTTGGGGTGGCTATGAATGTGTTTGTTTTGTTTGTTTGTTTGTTTATTTGGTTTTTTTTTTTTTTTAGACTTAATTTATTTATCCGAAAGACACAGTTGCAGAGAGAAGTAGAGACAGAGAGAAAGACAGGTCTTCCATCTGCTGGTTCACTCTCCAAATGGCCACAACTGCCAGAGCTTGAGCTTCTCCCATGTCTCCCAAATGTGTGCAGGGCCCAAGGACATGGATCATCCTCCACTGCTTTCCCAGGCTCATTAACAGGGATCTGGATTGGAAGAGGGGCAGCCGGGACGTGAACCAGTGCCCATATGGGATGTCAGCGCTGCAGGCCAGGGCTTTAACCCTCTGTGCCACAACGCCGGCCCCATATATGTTTCTGAAAGAGATTAATATTTAAATCAAAAGACCAAGTAAGATGTCTCTGCCCAATATAAATGGGCATCATACAAGTTATTGAGGAACTGAATAGAATAAAAAAATTAGAAAAGGGGCAAATTTTCTCTTTGCTCGAGGTGAGATGTCCATCTTCTCTTCTTAAACTTCAATGCCTTGGTTCTGGGTCCTCCATAGTCTTTCAGACTCATACCATTAAACTTCTGATTCTTAATCCATTGGGTTTGGACTGGAACTACACCACCGTGTTTCCTGGGCATCTGCCTTGCAGATTGTGGTATATCTCAGCCTCCGTATTTGTGTGCACAATCTCTCTAACAAATCCTTTTCTTTCTATTTACATATACACTATCAGTTCTGATTCTCTTGGCAGCCCTTACTCATGTACCCTGAGATGAATATATGGGTATAAGTTGTTTAATGAAGAACACGGTGGAGAATTTAACAATGAAATAGAAGAGCTACAATACAAAATACGGTGCTAACCAGGTCAATGCTGTGGAAAACTCAACAGACTTCATGGAACAGATATCAGAATTGTCTCATGTAAGTGGAGAGGATGCCAGGACACTTAGCCGCTCTTCTTCATCATGGAAAATGAATTGTTCCTGGGGTATTATTTTCTCATCTTTCTGTTTCTCCTTATAGATCCAATACACTCAATTAAAAAGCCAGAAAAAGACCTGTCACACAGATTATTGGTGCAAGAAGCTTTTGGGTCCATGGTATTAAGTCTCATTATTTTATTACCACCTGATATGTTATATTATATCATGTCATATGTCATACAATATCATGTTATATCATCATATCAATTATTTAACATTCCCCTTCCTCAAACAAAGCATAAATAATTTAGGATAAAAGATATTGTTTTAGTCATTACTCTCACCCCAAGATTTGTAAGGAGATCCTTAATTTTTAAAAAATTACTTTTAGTTGAATATAAAATCAAATTTAGCATAAATATTTCTAAATTTTCAAATATGATCTCTTGTAATGGTCAACACTTTCTGCTAGATGTTTTCAGAATATATGAGACATAAAATTATATGTTTCCTATGAGACGTATGTAGAAAATATCAGCAGAAGGCTTTGGCAATATAGAAATGTAATTATTGGGGCCAGTGCTGTGGCGTAGCAGGTGAAGCTGCTGCCTGCAGTGCCAGCATCCCATATGGGTGCCTGTTTGAGTCCCGGCTGCTCCAAAAGATCCAGATATCTGTTATGGCTTGAGAAAGCAGTGGAGGATGGCCCAAGTCCTTGGGCCTCTGCAGCCATGTAGGAGACCATTTGGATCGGTGCAGCTCTGGCTGTTGCGGCCAATTAGGGAATGACCAGCAGATGGGAGACCCCTCTCTCTCTCTCTCTCTCTCTCTCTCTCTCTCACACACACACACACACTGCCTCTCCTTCTCTCTTTGTGTAGCTTTTTCAAATAAACAAATCTTTTTTTTACAAAAAGATACATAATTATATGTATAATGCCTTGATTTCTCTTTTTTGCAAAACTTTTTTTCATAAACAGATAATGTTAGTTAATGTTATACACTTTAAAGTATGTAAAAGACTGGATGTTCATGAAAATTGGATAAAAGTCAATAACCTCCTGAGTATCTGCGTATTTGAACAAAGCAGCTGCACTTTCTACCTCTTCATAGAGCCCTGACACTGCAGTTAATCAAAGCAAGAGAAGAGTGTGGAAGCAAGAAGCCTATTTTCCGAGGTGTAGCTGTAGGCGAGACAGATTTGAATTTTGTACCTGTCACAAAGCTCCAATTTAGATAGCTAGTGTCTCTAAACTTTAGTTTGAATCATACATGATGTGTATTAATGTTTGAGGTCACTCACATAAACCTGTCCTTTACAAACATCTCCTGCCATCATTGGAGTCAACTATTGTTTTCTTTAAAGCAACTAACATATATTTTTCAAGCTGTAACTGTACAGCTTTCCTTTCTCCAAATCATGTTGCAAATTGAATATCTAAAAGAAACTACAAAAATCCTAAGAATAACCAAGGGTCATTCAGTTCATGTATCCATTAACTTCCTAAGAGATTGTGCAAAGTTAGGGAAGACAACTGACGCACATTCAGTAGTTGGGACAAAGGTACCTAGGCTTTGAGAATGCTCTTCAAAGTCCTAAAGCAAATAGTAGTAGAACTATTTATAAAAGCTAAAATAGCAGTTACATGGAAGGGATGTTTAGTGGCTTTTATTCCTAACATACATGAATAGCTCCTAGGAAATAGAATGTGCAAATAAATAAAAAAATATTCCATGTTTAATATTAGAAGATTCTGGTCAAGCTAAAGTTGAAGCATAAAAACAAATTTATTTCAGATAAAATGTCCACCTTCCTTCCTTCCTGTCTCCTTATTTTCAACTTATATAATAATGGTTGAAAAAAAAAATGACAGTTCTGGTTTCTACAACTTCGATTATCCAACTCATATATCATAACTGCTTTCGCTTCAGATATTCTAATCCAAATTCTCTCACTGAATAAGTTTAGTCTAAATGTTAGAAATACATAACATAAATGTTAAGTAATTAAGTGTTTGGGAGTATATGTTCTGCCCCAGTCACTATCAGAAAAATCCATGCGTGTTAAATACCAACATTGAAAAGCTTCTCTTCTCTTAAGGCTGTGAAACCTGTATCTACATCCCTTTAATCTGGGAAGAGAAATGTTAATGTTTGAATTTGTTGTGTCAAAGCCTCAAACCGCTTTGCACAATGACGCTAGAGAATGGGCAATGTGGAATAAGGATCCTTCAGATGGCCACTACTTACAATTTTCCCACAGGAGGGTGTCATAAAACATCCAGCCCAGTCTATTGCACAGTTGACTGTAATTGCATAAGTGAAACCACTAAGAAAAGCTCATAATGTAGCATTCAAGATGAACCTCTTAGGAGAATCCATTCCAACAGATTGATAAACTTTATGAATGTTTGCTACAGGCTGAATTTCTCACCTGCTTGATATACACACAGAATATGTATACATTTAAGTTGTGATTTTTATGAGTTTCTTTACATTGAGCTTAAAGTAGGGAAATTAATGGGATAATCTTATGGTTCTTTAAAGTATTTTTGTTGGCTACTCTTGCAAGGTAATTTTAGAAAAAAAGCTTTTCTTTCAGGAGAGATTCTCCCTGGCTAAGACAGAGGGGCTACATGGCAAAAAATCTTATAGCAACTACTAGAGCTGAGGAAAGTAACCAGCCAACAGCTAGTGAGACAATCCTTATGTCTACAACCACAAGAAGTAAATTCTGCTGTCAACCTGAAGATTGTGCTTTCTCAAGTCAACTCTATGAGTGAGAACACAAGCAGACATTTTAAAATCTTAATCTTATGAAACCCTCAGTACAGATAACACATCCTAATTTCTCAATATGTGGAAATTATAAAATAATAATCTTGTGTAATTTTTAGCTGCTTGGTTTCTAATAATTTATTACACAATAGAGAACTAATGTCATCACTGTTGTTTCAATGAGCTAAATTGTGCTGTCATTTTATAAAAAGTAAAAGTTAACTGATGCACTGAAAGCAGTGCTTAAAAGACCACCACAGTTGGAGGTTCTGTTGTTGAGTTAGCTGGATAAGAGTTACAGCTCTAATGTTGGAGTACATCACCCCATCAATAATGAATCTTACAATATTAAATAGAGGTAGTCCCTTGCTTTACCCCTCCTTTGAGGGAAAACATTTTTCTTATAGGTATTTTTTCCCAATCATACAAAGAGAATAAATAATTAACATAGTTCATGCTATTAGAACAAGTAAGATATTATGCTGCTATTTTATGTTTTTCTTTTTAATCTTGAATATTTCTCTGAAGGTAACCATAGTAACAGCCATTTTAGCACCATCTGTAGGTCAATTCAAAGGATTCAAGTCATTCATTTGAGTATCTACCTCATGACCCCATTTAGCTCCTCATTTCTTATTTGTCTTTCCAATATGAACTTCAGAGAGCAACTTTAATATGTAAGGTGATCACTAAAATTTTTGGTGCATTAATTGCAAAACCGTTTCAGAAAAGAACAAAAGTATGCTATAAAATAAAAGCTCTTGGCTTTCCATCAAGAAATAACAGCTAATCATTTAACTTCTAAAATGGAAAGGAAATGAAAATCAATGATACTAATTCATCTGTTTCATTTGTCTTGGGTTAGTCTAGAGAACTGAGCACAGGGAGACTGAATTGCTAACATGCATTTAACAAGAACTATTAAAGCCAATGAGTGAGAGATCTTCCCAGCAAAACATACTCTTCAGTATGTCTGGGTTTGTTGTTATCCTACATACAAGTAAATCTTTAAGAACTAAGAATAAATACCAGAAAGGGAGAAAAGAGAAAAATACGACATGGCACACATTGTGAAGCAAGATCCATAGTCCATGCACATGGGAAGGTAGGAAATAGAAAGTTCGGAAAAAAATATCAAGTATTGCTTGTACTTTTTTCATGATTATTCTTTTAAATATTTACTTGAAAGGGGGTGGGGAGAGAGAGAGAAAGAGAGAGAGAGACATGCTCATCTGCTATTCACTCCCCAAATGGCCATAACTGCCAGGGCTGGGCCAGGCTGAGCCAGGGGCCAAGAGTTTCATCTGGGTCCCCCATGTGGGTAGCAGGGTCCCAAGCACTTGGGCCATCTTCCACTACTTTTTGCAGGCCATTAGCAGGGAGCTGGATTGGAAGTGGCACAGTGGGGACTCATGTTGTATGCTGGAGTTGGGGAGGCAGCTTTGGCTGGTGAGCCGCAGTGCAGCACCCCCAGCCCTGAGGCAATATTTTTAAAATGTACTATTTTTTGTGTCGTCTGAATTCAAAAGTGTTCCTCTCCACATGTCCATTTTATTACTCTAGCCTGGAAAAATTCTCTGTCTCCAACTTTTAGACTGATGTAAGATTATGAAATATGGACTTAAAGTTCTTTAAAGGATTATTTCTTTTGTTAGCCTAATTATAATTTTGACAATTCTGCTAAACGGTTCAGAATGATTAAACCAGAGTTAGAACAAATCAAATCAAATGAATACATTTTTTCAGACAGCATTATTACAAATAAATATTAACTCTAATTATAACTTATAATGTAGTCAGTCATTTGTGGCCCAATAAGTATAAAACAGGTTGATTTCTGAAGTTATGGATATGCATAAATCAGTGTGTCATTTATCATGTAGATACATATAATCTACTGTTTTATTCTATGTGCAGTAAATAAAAGTTTTGTATCATAAATGATGGAAAAGTGAAATCAACTCCAAGAAAAATGTGAATTCAGATCTAACTCAAATTGTTGCTAATAATGTATTTAAATAATTACTAAAAATAGAATCACTTATTAGGAGACAAAAGTGTACCACTGTCTTCAAATTATTTGAAAAAAGATAAGGACTGGGGAAATCTCCAAACACTTCCTAATTTATGAGATCACATTTCCTAACACGCCAGGACAGGTTAAGAACACAATTTCTGTCAAACTGAGTTGACAAACTACTTTGACTTTTTTATGATATACAAGAATGCTGCAGATAAAATCTGAGAGGAGTAAATGAGTACTTTATGAAATCTTGAATACAGAATCATCAATCTGAAAATGAAATGTCTAAAATGGATTGTGGTAAGAATTTAGCAAAGCATAGTTTGCAAACAGGAGATAGAAAGATGGCACACTGCTATTAAGTGCAGCATTTATAAATCAGCAATGATAATGATAAGCATATTAGAACTACCATTAGATATCATTTTAAAGTTTATATTTAAGATGACCTTTCTTGAAAATTTTACTTATCCATTTGAATAAGTGGCAGGGAGAGGCGAGACTGAGATAGAGACCTAGGCAAAGGAAAAGACAACTTCCATCTGCCGGTTCTTTCACCAAATGCCCATAGAATTCTCCTTGGCCCAGGTGGAAATCAGGAGCCAGAAATCCATTCTGGGTCTGCCACATGGGTCTCAGGAACAAAATACTTGAGCCATCACTTGCTGTTTGCCAGGGTGTGCATTAGCAGGAAGCTGGATCAAGAGCAGAGCTGAGACCTTAGCCCAGGGACTCTTATACTGGATGTGCTGCCGCTTTGTCATAGGAACCGCATCCGTTAAAGGCTATCTTGCCACATTGGTTGTCACCATTATCATTTGACAAAAAGAAGCTGGAGCCAAGAAGCAGCTTTGTCATTACAGAGGTGGATACTGATGATGACTAGCTCCTTCAACTCCATTTTGGATAATTTCGGTTATTTTATTTCTTGCCTGTACCTCTATCCATTTGAGTGATAAAGGGAATTCTCTGTAAAAGGACAGAATGGAACTGATTTCTAGTCCAGTCCTGTCTTTTTGTCATCAAATATCCTTTTCTTCCTTCTTCCCTCACTTTGATTCCCTCTCTGCATAAATTCAGCAGAAAGGAATCAGAGGAACACTTGTTTGGCCTAGGGGCTAAAATGCTCTCATCCTTTATCTGAGTGCCTAGATTAGATACTTAGCTCTAGCTCTAGACCCCATCCTTTATCTGAGTACCTGGATTAGATACCTAGCTCTAGATCCAGACCCCAGATTCCTGCTAATGCAGATCCTGATGGTAGTGAGTTCCTGCTACTCTTGTGGGAGAACTTGATTTTGCACCTCATGAGCTGATGAGTGCATTCAATTCCACCCAGTCCAGGCATTATGGGTATTTAGAGTGAAGCAGCAAATAAGAATTTTCTGCCACTTTGCTATCAAATAATAATAATAGAAAATTTAAATGAAAGAGGCAGCTTTTATGTGCCCAGCCCTGTGCTTAGTGCTGTGTATATAGTGGTTACCATGCCATAATACTGTCTTCATTCAGACTACAGAGAGAAAAAGCCAGTCAAAGCATTGAACAATGGATACTATGCCAATGTCCGGTGCTAAAGGTTCAAACAAAAGGCACGATCAGCATTTAGAGGTAAGAACATGCAACTGAGGAAGACATGCATAAATAATGACTAGGAAATAACCAGGTGAAAAAATTGAGCAAGTTCCAATAAAAAACTAATCGTATGTGCTGACAATAAAGAGAAAAGAATGCAAGATGTATTCAAGATGCATGGGATGTAGCTTCTGGTGAAAGTCAAAGAACATGAGGAAGAAAGGATAAGAATGAGTAACTATAGAGAATTCAGATCTCATCCAGAGGGCATGGCAAATTAAACCAAGTATCATATGTAGCAGAATGCTACTTGAAAAATAATTGTTGATAAAAGTTTTAATGACACACACGTTTATTTGGCCCACATGTATTCTGTTGTCTCTATTTATTAATTGTTTTACAGTCTATGACACAGAATGACATAAGCATCACCATTTAAAAAAATCTGCTATTCAGAACAAAAAAAAAAAAAAAACATTTCAATTGATTTTTCTATCTTCCAAATGTCATTGCATATTCCCCCTACTTAGAGCCTGGACAATTTTGGTGCTTGGAAGAGCATATATTGCTTAATAAGAAATAACAAATATCTCTTAAACTATTATAAAATACTAGATTTTTTTTTCCATTCCAGGATCAAAACTTACTGGCTTCTCTAGCACTGGTATTTTCATTTGTTTTCTTCATTGTGTGACGTCTTATCTCAATTGACTGTTACTTTGATTTTTACATGATATTTATTGATATAAAATTGCTGCAAAAAGCACATTTCTTATGTCTATACCTCACTGAAGTTTTACAAGGATAATATTCCATATTGAGAAAATTATATATTATAAACCACTCTATGTTGATCCTCAATTTATTTCTACCTATAGATAATTTTTATTCAAACCAGAGATTAGCTGTATCTTTTTTTACCAGAAGATAAATGGCTTCAGAGAGGAATTCATTTGGGTGACCAATACGTTTGTGTGATTCATCCAAGCTGTTACATTTTCCATGTTGTCCCATGCTCCATATCTACAGATTTAGCTGCTTCCTCTCCAAAAAAAAAGAGCTTAAAGGCTTGCTGAGATCTCTGCTAAGTCTTCTCACAATCATTTGAATGAATTATTCTGTCAATTCTCTACCAAATTCACTCCTTAGCAAACTTTTCCTGAACATATCTAAAATAGTTAATATACATACCTCTTTACTTCCTCCCCCTACTTTGTCTTTTCTTCATAACATCGTGTAACAATTTTTAATTTGCCAATCGTGTGTCTAGAATACAAATTCCATGAAGATAGATTTTCAGAATTTTTCCTGCCAAATCCACCTTCCATAGGTCACTGTTACTACGTCTCTGAAATCATTAGGATCTGTGCTCAAAAGCATTAAAAAGAAACAACAGTGGTGCAATTCCATATTTTTCCTACCTCATTGTTTTCCAGAACCTTGCAACATATGGATGCATCTCCAGGGTTCACATATTAGAATATTGAGTGCTCATCATTTCCATGTTGAGAGCACTGGACAGCTTATTTTAGAAACCAAAGAATCCAAAGTAAGAGAACATACACAAAGGCAGCAGTGATTATCAAAGTGTGAGTGCGAGTAGTTGAGAAAAGGGTAACTGTGAATTAACACAGGGATGGAACAATGATACACCTGAATTGATCTCCCTTTGAGCAAAAATCTATGTGAAATACCTGACACAATTAATTTAGCACATTTGTATCCTGGGCAGATGAACTCAACCTAGCGGGTACAAATTTGTTTTGGTCACCATCGCCTGTGAATCCAAGTTTGAAAACAAAGATGAAGTCTTCACCTAGAATTTGATCAGGTATAAGAATCATCTTAATGTTCAAACATCTAAGTCCTCTTGTTAAAGGAGAAATGCATGTCTGCTTATGGCTTTTGTGAATAAAAACTCAGTGATCTGTGACATAAAATGGTTAGAAAGAAACAGAAGCAAGAGATAGATTAAAATGGATGAAGAGATATAAAAAATTGGAAGTGGCAAGTAACACAAAATTGGCTGAGACTATCATAGAATGATGCTTCCATAAAACTAGGGTTATAATTTGCTTTGTGTGGCCTGCCTTGGACAGTGTCTAAAGAATGTTTAAGTCACAGTATAAACACTGTTTTTAAGTGAGAAATTTGAGGTTTAATGTTTTAATTATTTTGGAGGTCAAAGATGGACCTTTGAGTCTTATTTTCATCATGACTAAAATGGAATTGTTTGAGAACCATTTTCTTTTGCTCCATCATTTAAGTGGCTGAAATTCCTACATGAAAAATCAAAATCAATGCCTAGTTCCTCATAATAATCTTTCTAGGTGTAAGAAATTTTGTGATTTCAAACTTTATATCTTCCATATAAATCTGAAATATTAGAGTATTCCCTATGGAAATAAAAGGCAATACCAGATACAGCAAGGCAGCATTGTTATAACAGTGATGAATCAGGCTTTTCTGTTAGAAAATTGAAGGCCATGATAGATAGATGGTAAAGAATTTATTTGGTGAGCAGGCAATATCTCATGAAAAGCAGATTTCCCAGTCACACACACACTAACATTTTGTATTCTTCTAAAACTTTAAAACAATTTTTCTGGTCACTCATTCTCTGACTAATTTAAATATGCTTAAATAGAATTTGTGAGAATGCCTTTAAGATAATTCTTTAAAATGACTGTAGTTATTTGCCAGACTAAGTAAAATTTGTCAAGTTAGACCTTTTATTTTGAAAAGTTAGTGTCAGAGGAGAGAAACAGACTTTGATTTTGTAAAACTCGTGCTAGTCAATAGTCTTCTTATCTGCTGATTAAATCTGTCTTTTTTTCTTTTTTTTTGACAGGCAGAGTGGACAGTGAGAGAGAGAGAGACAGAGAGAAAGGTCTTCCTTTGCCGTTGGTTCACCCAGCAATGGCCGCCATGGTTGGCGCGCTGCGGCTGGCGCACCGCGACGATCCGATGGCAGGAGCCAGGTACTTATCCTGGTCTCCCATGGGATGCAGGGCCCAAGCACTTGGGCCATCCTCCACTGCACTCCCTGGCCACACCAGAGAGCTGGCCTGGAAGAGGGGCAACCGGGACAGAATCCGGTGCCCCGACCAGGACTAGAACCCGGTGTGCCGGCGCCGCAAGGCGGAGGATTAGCCTAGTGAGCCGCGGCGCCGGCCCCATTTTGAAAATATATTTGAAAAAATAAGTAAATTGGACAAAAAAGAGTGTCAAACACAAGTGATAAACTTCATAGGCAATTGTTTATTAATTTATCTGTTGGGACAAGAAACCAATTGTGGTGGACCTAACCATAGATACCTCTCTGTCCTTGAACGTGGGAAGACTATGCAACTTGCATCAGATCAACAAAAAGCTGGCAAAGTTATTGGGATGTCAAACCCTTGGTTAGGTCATGTCATACTGCAAAGGGTTGGGATCTTATGTTCATGTCTTACTATGTCGTGGATGATGCCACTTAGTTCAGTGGGAAGAGGTTTTACTCCTGGCTCTGAAGAAGTGGTTGAGTTGGAGAACACAGGGTGAAAAGGCATCACTGGTGGCCTGTGGGAGTGGAAAGGAGTTTCCGATTTACATTCAGCAGAAAAAGGGAATCTTTAGTTCCACAGCCACAGGAAGATAGATACTCAGTAACATCGGGAGCAGATTCTTCCCCAAGACCCAGATGGTTATGCTACCTGACCAGCACCTTGATTCCCTCCTAAGATCCTAAGCAGAAAACTCACCTAAGTAGGGCCCAAGTTCCTCATCCACAAATTTTGAAATAATAATATATTAATTTTGGCCATTAAGTATAGTTTAGTAATAGGAAACTAATACAACCATAGTAGTTTTATTTCATCCGTACCACAATGGTGAATATAATATATAGAGATAGGAAAAAAAAATGCTGACAACTGATAGGCACTTGCATCTGAAATGTTTTCTTTTGTCCTAAAGATGTATTTATTTATTTATTTGAAACTCAGAGTTAGAGAGAGAGAGGGAGAGACACAGAGAGAGATAAAGATCTCCATCACATGGTTCACCCCCGAGATGGCTATAATATCCTGGCCAAGGCTAGACTGAAGCCAGGAGCCAGGAGCTTCAGCCGGGTCTTACACATGGTTGGCAGGGGGCCAGACACTTGGACAGTCTTTTGCTGCTTTTCCCCAGGCCATTAGCAGGAAATTGCTAGATCAGAAGTGAAGTAACCGAGGCTTGAACTAGTGCCCATATAGGATGCAGACTTGCAGGTGGCAAATCTACCTGCTACTCCACAACTCTAGCCTCATCTGAAATGATTTCTATCTTATTGTATCACCTGCTCCTTTCCAAGCACTGCAGAATTTTAGGCATATGATAAAAATATATTACCAAAATAGAAAATATTTGTTCACTGCCTTCAACTTAGCATGTAAAAATAGGTATCTAATTAGAGAAGAATAGCTATATACCAAATAGAATATTTGAGCAAATAATGAATTATACCTGAAGTTGTAATATAAGTTACGATCAGCTATATCATTAGGTGCAACCATTGGTGGCAAAATTTTACATGTTATACTCAATAGTGTGTATATATGTATATATAATTGTATAATTAGAATTTCATGAATTCCAATAACAATGTCTACAGAATGCTGTCAAATCCAGTTTGATCTTGTTTTGATTGCTTTTAAAGACCAGACTCTAAGTCAAACATGGTAGGAATTCTTGATATGCTGCAATAGATGTGAAAGGATGGCTGATCAGTTGAAGTATACCATCTGTAGTCTGTCCATATATAATGAAAACAAATCACTCGCCCCACTTGGGATGATTTGTTTGTATTTTTAAGAATATGTTTTCTCCTAAGATACAACAGCATAAAATACTAGATTTATATTCAGTATAATTGTAAGATATGCTCTTATCATTTTCTGAAGAGGTGGTTTGATAAAGGTTTACTAACAAATTATGCATTATTCATAAAATTTGCAAATCTGACAGAAATATTATAAACATCAATTTGAAAGCAATCAATAAAAGCCAATATACCCTGCTCATCTTCACATTTCCAGGTTCTTGCATAGTGATAATACAAATTTAGGCATGTAAATGGTGGTGGAAGGAAATAGTATTTAGGTTGTAATAGTATGAAGTAATTCATTCCTGTCTCTGGAGAAGATGGCACCTACACTTTCAGAAGAAAGTGAATTTGCTATGAATTTCAGGATACAGGAAAAGAGCTAGGGGAAAAAACCTGGAGCTTATAAAATGGTGAAGGTAGAAAAAGTAATGGATTCAAATGTGGAAAAGACAGATTTCCAGAAATAGAAAATCAAATGGTTAAAGCAGTGAGGCCAGTTCTTCATATAACAACAAACTCACTGATTTGGAGTATATTAGTTATATAGAATGATACTGAAAAATTAGGAAATTCTTGAAAGATTTGAGCTACTTGGAATATATAAGATGTTTATTTTGATGAGACAATCAGTGAAAAACAAATAGCATACCCATGGGAATTAGAATTCCATGAAGATACTATTATTGAGAGAAGAAAAAAATGTGCATATGAGGTACTTTAAATCTGAAACATAGCATTTGAGAAAGTGAATTTAAGAATCTGACATCCTGGGATAAAATTCATACTCTTTGGTTACGATGCTGTGTCTGATAATGGACTACTCACCCTTCCTTAATATATGTTCAGTTGTAAAACAGGCAATTAAGTTCTGTTTCCTAGAATAATTTTAAGTGTCCTTAATAATTGTGACTAACACTTATTAAAGGCTCAAAAATCATATTTAGATTATCCCCCAATACTCTGAATATATAGTATCACATATGTACATAAAAATGTTTTGAAGGATTGAGTTTTCTTGGTTTTACATGTTTATAAAAAATCATTTCTCTAATGCATTATCAATTATATGAAGAAAAACAGGCTGGTCAAAAAACGCAAGGCTCTAATAGAGTTTAGAAGATGTAAGTAGCTTTAAACATACTCTAAAATACATTTCCCCTCAGTCTTAAATTGGTAAATTTGAGAAACTTAAGTTTGTAGAAAAAGTGAATTACAAACTAAGATATTGCTTCTTTCTCTCTCCTTCACTCTTTTCCATCTTTCCAACTTCTTTCACAATGTGAATAAACATAAATGCTCTTGCCCACGGGACAGCGTTCTCATTTTGTAAACCTCCACAAAGGATGACTGCATCTTTCTTGAATTCTAGCACTTAGACTCTGTTCCCAGGACTTGGCAATGCAGTCACTCACAATTCTACCATCACTGCCTTCAGAAGGAAAGGAAGCAACTGCAAATCACAGAAATCGAATCTTCAAGCCATTGACTTCTGATTTAAAATTCTGTCTGGATCACAGACTTGGAATAGTCCACCTGGATTTAAGCTCCAGTTGCACCATCGGAACCAAATATTTCCTTTGCTGTGTTGAAAATTGTGAGCTGTGCTCTATGACAAATATCCTTTTGATTAAACACCCACTCACATTTGTCAAGGTTCTGTCAAGTGAAAATTTCAGATTCTAAAGGGACCCTTATCCTCCAATTATTTTGTTCAGAACATTTGGTGTTTTGATTTTTGGGAAAGTTTGCTTTCCTGCAGCATGAATGAGTCTTGCCAAGTACAGAGATGATTAGTACCAACAATAATAATTGAGCCATCATGCAAGAGGAACATTTGAATATGGATGGATTCTTAGTCCTTGCATTACACAAAAAGAAAGAAAAGCCTCATCTATGGAAACCAAGAAACCATCACAGCTGTGAAACTGCAATTTAGTTTTATTATTAGATGTTTCTAGAAAATAAAATCTCAGCATAATAAAATGTAAGGCTTTTTAGTATGGTAAGGGAAATCGTGTCATAATTGGAGACATGTCCACTTCAAGTGAGTTATTGATTGAAAAAATAAAGAAATCCTTTAATAATTTTATTTTATTTAAGTTATAGAAGTTTCTTGTACTTCATATGCATAAATTTAGGAACAAAGTGAGGCTTGCCCTCCCTCCCACTCACCTTCTAAATCCCATTCTTAATTTTTACAATGATCTACTACCAGTTTACTTAGAGATCATATAGTTAGCCCTTCTCTAAGTAGAGGAGTTCAGCAATAGTATGGAGAGAAAGAAAGCAAAACTAAACAAAAATTGTTCCTTAGTGGAAGATACAAGTGCTATAAACAATCATCCATTTTCCAAATGTCTATTTCACTCAAAAACATTACACTTCAGGTATTCTATTAGTTAAATCTCATCAGGGAAATCATATGATATGTCTTTTGGGGACTGGCTTATTCCACGAAGTATCCATTGGTTCACCCCCCAAATGGCCTCTACAGCCAGCGTGCTGTGCCTATCTGAAACCAGGTGCTTCCTCCTGGTCTCCCATGCAGGTGCAGGGCCCAAACACTTGGGCCATCCTCCAGTGCACTCCCGGGCCACAGCAGAGAGCTGGACTGGAAGAGGAGCAACCGGGACAGAATCTGGCACCCCGACCGGGACTAAAACCCGGGGTGTCAGTGCTGCAGGCGGAGGATTAGCCTAGTGAGCCTCGGCGCCGGCCAAGTTTATTCTATTATATGCAAAGACTGTTAACAAGAAGTGTTTATTGGAGAATAAATCTTTTGTGGCTATCACCATTGTAGAGTTAGTTTCTGATAGGTGAACTGAACTAGAATTAAACATATTATTACAAAATTAACTAAATGGCTGTATACACTGTGGAACGGAAGTATAAATATAAGAATATATGGGAGAAAATTGATTATACACTTGGGGAGTAACAAAAACATACTGAAGGAAATAATGCTTAAATGATTTTTGAGTAGTGTCAGGGAAGATATTTTGGATCATAGGTTTAGAATTTTTTTTAAAGTTTGGCACAAACATTAATAAGATACAGAATTTTAAAATTAATAGATTTTGCAAAAAGACAGAGTAGTCAGAACAGTATTAAAAAGATAGTTGGAGGACAGATTTTATCCTATTTCAAGACTTATGATAAAACTACAGTATTCTAAGGAAGGTGTTCTTAGTAAAAGAACAATCAAATAGATCAATGGGTCAGAACACAAAGGTCAGAAATAAGTTCACATAAATACAGACAAGTGATGCTCAATAAAGTTGCACTGAAAACACAATGGAGAAGTTGGTGTTCTTTTTAAAAAAAATTATATTTTTTGTTTTATTTTAAAGGCAGAGTGACACTCTAAGGGATCCCATCCATGGGTTCATTCCCCAAATGCCCACAACAGGTGGAGCTGCACCAGTCTGAGCTCAGGAACCACCACATGGGTTGCATTGATCCCAGTACTTGAGCCATTATCTGCTGCACCCAGAGTGAGCAGTAGCAGATAGCTGGACCCACTGCAGAGAAGCCAGGACTTGAGCCAGGTGTTAAGACACAGGATATGGGTATCCCAAGTTGCCTCTTTCGCACTGCAACAAAAACCTGCTGCAACAAAGAAATATGTTAGCACACGATGCTGGTCCACGCAGACATACAAAAGGAAAAATAAAGGGAATCTATGCACAGACCTTACAGATTGCACAAGAATTACCTCAAAAAAGATCATAAACCTAACTATAAAGTGTAAAACTATAACATTCCTACAAGATGGTATAGAAAAAAATCTAAAATATCTTGATAATTGAGGTGAATTTTAGATACTACCCTAAATATATTAGAAATAATGGACTTTATTAAAATTAAAAACTTCCCTGTGAATAAAACTGTCAAGGTAGTAATAAGATGAGCTGCCAGCTGGAAGAAAACATTTGTAAAAGCCATATCTGGTATAGGACTCTTACCCAAAATGTACATTGAATTCTTGAAAGCCAATAAGAAAATGAGTAACTCATCTAAAATAGTGAGCAAATATCTAAGCAAAAACCTCAACACAAAGATATGTAGAGGGCAACAGCATATGAACAAATGTTCATGTAATGTGTCATTATGAACGGTAAAATAATACAGTGAGATACTGCCACACACCTACTTGTATGGACAGAATCCAACACAATGGCACCACGATGATCTGATGAACCTGTGAAGCAACAGGAGAACTCTTCCATTGCTAGCAGAGCTGGAAAGTGGTACATCCACTCTGGAGGACATTTCGACAACTTCTTCACATGGCTAAACATACTTCAACCAAATTAGCCATGTGACTCCTTGGGATTTACTCAGGTAACTCATGTCCGCATAAACAAACATAATGATGATCAGAGCAGCTATGATTTGGCATCATAATTTCCTAAACTGGGAAGCTACCAAGATGGTCTTCAGTAGTAGTACTTATATTATCCTATTTCACCTTATAACTCATGTTTATAATTTAAAATTATCCATGCCATAACCATGTTTCAGTATAGAGTTTGTCAATTCTCCTAACTGCCTGTGTAATGTGTCCAAATATCTTGATAAAACATATTAATTTCTCTTAACATTCTCTGTACATCACAATTGCCTTCATCCTAAGTGATAGTTTCTGTGGCATATCAATCACAGCAATAGTTATGATTAGTTACAGTTGTAGTTACTTATATATTAGTTCTGTTATACGTAAATAAATGAATTTTAAAAAGAATATGATTTTTCATATTCTTAATATTAATTGTTTGACATCACATACATATGTCTAACATTTAAATTCAATGATTAATTTGACCATTGAGTTATATATTTCTTAATCAAATGAAGAAGCAGGTAAATGTACTGTTCATGGGTAACAAATTGGTAGCCAGGGGCCAGCGCCGCAGCTCACTAGGCTAATCCTCTGCCTGCAGCACTGACACCCCGGGTTCTAGTCCCGGTTGGGGTGCCAGATTCTGTCCCGGTTGCTCCTCTTCCAGCCCAGCTCTCTGCTGTAGCTCAGGAAGGCAGTGGAGGATGGCCCAAGTGTTTGGGCCCTGCACCTGCATGGGAGACCAGGAGGAAGCACCTGGCTCCTGGCTTCAGATTGGCGCGGCGCGGTAGCCGCAGCACGCTGACCATAGCGGCCATTTGGGGGGTGAACCAATGGAAGGAAGACCTTTCTCTCTGTCTCTCTCTCTCACTGTCTAACTCTGCCTGTCAAAAAATAAAATAAAATAACTAACTAAATAAATAAAACAAAAAACAAACAAATTGGTAGCCAGGATCAAAGATCTGAAATGAAGTCTGAAATCCTGATCTCTAAGATATCGTTATGACAAATAAATTAAGGATCACTGCATTACAAAAAAAATTGATCATTTCTATTTTTTTCTAATAGATTTAAATTACACATAAGGTGTTTACTATGATGGTTTTTATGAAATATTTTTGAAAGGAAGGGGAAGAAATAATCCTTACAAATGTGAACATAATTAAGATGAAATAGACTGGTACAATGTATTTATTTTGAGTTTGGTACTAATTCTATGCATATCAACTAAGTGTTAATCTAACACATAAATAACTTTATTCTAATAAGCAATGGGCTATAATTATGATAATATCTTTTCATATAAACTTGAATTGTATACAAATGCAAATCTAATCTATTCTGGTGAATGATAATCACAAATGTCAAATATTATCAATGTCTTTCTAAACCAGTTTTTCAAAGAAAAATTAAAATGCCTATTACAATGTTATCACTACAACTATCTTCTTAACTTTTATTTCTAATTAACTGCTATATTACAGTATGTTACACACATCAGCAAAGAATTTTACAAACATTACCTGATGGACCTCAAGTTGGAATAAGGATATGTCATGTTTGAAAATTATTGCATATGGTCGCAAAGACATATAAATTAAAACCCTGTAAGAATTTTCCCTAATGAGTTTATATTCAAGATAATGTTCAAATTGTTTAGGTTTTCTAATATCCTTAAATTCAAGTTTTCAATTGGCTAAATTACAGCTTTTATTTAAATGTATGCATTATATAATATCCTAAATCAATTTCTTTGGGTCATGGTTTTTTGAAAGGTTTACTTCTAATTGCTAACGCTTGTAATCATATTTGCAAAGTGATCAGATCAATACATGGAAAGTTTTTGCCTACTTTTAGAGGTTAAGCTCTTCAGTTTCACACTTTATATCAAAGTTCTCAAGGACAATTTTGTGCATTTGCAATACTGTCTTCTCCTGGGAAATAAAAAGTGACAAAAATGAGATCACTTTGAAAAATTCACCCATATATGAAACTTGTGGTTGAGTTCCTACTTCCTTTGCATGCCTCAAAGTTTATAGGAACTGATAGGTTATGAAACAACCCTTTTGGGATTTAAGTAAATCCTCTAGCTCAGCACAACCCCAGTGGAAATTCTGGACTCTTAGATATATGCAATTCTTTTGTTCTTTGCTCTCAGCAGTTATCCCTACTGATATAGTCAGTGTTTCATCTCAGCATGAAATAACATCAGATAACACTGCACTCTGAAAAGTAGATAAAATGAGGACTCTCAAATGAGAATGAATTAGAAATGTCCCCACAGTAGCAACCAGGAGTTAAAAACATGAAACTGACAAATGTACTAAAGAACAGGTTTACAAAGACTTTTCCACTCAAACTTCTTATTTGTCACAGACATTATTAACGCCGGAAAGTGTCAGACTGCAAATGATAAAGCTGGCCATGACAGATTTATGATTTAAAGCAAAACCAACTGTCTAGTAGATACCCATCTGATGACAGCTTTTAAATATAAAACAAATAAGCAAAGCTTTTCCTCAAATGGACTGAAAAGTTTCCGTGTAACTGGGTAGATGGGTGTGGGAGGGAGTCTTTTTTTTTTTTTTTTTTTTTTTTTTTTTTTTGACAGGCAGAGTGGAGAGAGAGAGACAGAGAGAAAGGTATTCCTTTGTCGTTGGTTCACCTTCCAATGGCCGCTGCGGTAGCGCGCTGCGGCCGGCGCACCGCGCTGATCCGATGGCAGGAGCCAGGTGCTTCTCCTGGTCTCCCATGGGGTGCAGGGCCCAAGCACTTGGGCCATCCTCCACTGCACTCCCTAGCCACAGCAGAGAGCTGGCCTGGAAGAGGAGCAACCGGGACAGGATCGGTGCCCCGACCGGGACTAGAACACTGTGTGCCGGCGCCGCAAGGCGGAGGATTAGCCTAGTGAGCTGCAGCGCCGGCCCGGGAGGGAATCTTATACTTCTCTGTGATACTGGTAGAATTCACCAAGGTATTTATTTTTCAAATACCTAGGAAATAAATTATGAGAAGATTTTGTATCATAAAACATTCTATGTTTAATACTTATCTATATAATAAACTAAAATAATATTCTATAGAATCTATATTTTGAAATGAGTCTCTTTTTTAAAAAAAGGTAGCAATTTCCACTTAAGCCATATCGCACTTGTTTTATCCTTTTATGATGAAGAGAGAAAATAGATGAGAAAAAAGCTTATTCTTTAAATATTTTAATTCAAAATAGATTTAAATTAGCAAAACACAAATTGTGGCATTGTACAAAGAGTTCCCATATACCTCACATCCAGCTTATCCTGTCATTAATATCTTACATTCATGTATTTAATACATTCTACAAATCACACCCAACTTCCCCAGTTTTATTTCAGATCACATTCTCTATCTAGCTTTTGTGTATGAGTAGATATGTGTATGTCTGTATACCTGGTTTACTGTTGATTTCTTCATGAAAGCACCATTATCATTCATTTCTGTCTGCTTTGATATTTTAAGAGGATATAGACATTTATCTTGCATCTTAACCTAGTGTGTTAATATAGAATATTTTATTCTTAATGTAAATTTTTGAAATTTCTGTTTTCATCATATTTATAGATATTAATTTTTGCTTCTCTTACTGCAAGTGTAGTTGAATAGCATAACATATATTGATTTACTTTTCCTATTTTAAAATGCTTATTAATATAAAGAGACCAGATTTCATGAATTTCATTGATACAATTCTTAGAAGATAACCATCCTTCCTTCCACCCTCGCTCTGTCACTCTCCCCTCCTTCCAGCCTTTCTTTTTTTTCTTTAATTTTTACCATAGCATAATTTCAATTTACTTTAAAACCACAGGTTTAAAAACACATATGAACTAGGTAACAGTTTGCATTCAGTTCCTCTTCTAGAGCTAGTCTTAACTTAAAGTAGAGGATTGACACACACACACACACACAGAGAGAAAGAGATAGAGAGACAGACAGATAGACAGTGTTTTGGCCTTCTCATAACTTTAATTTCTAAAATTATACTAAAATAAATCAGCATTGTAATTAAATATATAGAGGCACATGATAGAAGAAACACATAGAATTTTGGGATATGAGTACATTGGTCAATGATCTTTTTTTTTTTAATTTTTATTTAATGAATATAAATTTCCAAAGTACAGCTTATGGATTACAATGGCTTCCCCCACCCTAAACTTCCCTCCCACCCACAACCCTCCCCTTTCCTGCTCCCTTTCCCCTTCCATTCACATCAAGATTCATTTTTAATTCTCTTTATATACAGAAGATCAGTTTAGTATATATTAAGTAAAGATTTCAACAGTTTGCCCCCACATAGCAACACAAAGTGAAAAATACTGTTGGAGTACTAGTTATAACATTAAATCACAATGTACAGCACATTAAGGACAGAGATCCTACATAATTAATTAATTAATTAATTAATTTTCTATGCCATTTCCAATTTAACACCAGGTTTTTTTTTTTCATTTTCAATTATCTTTATATACAGAAGATCGATTCAGTATATACTAAGTAAAGATTTTATCAGTTTACACACACACAGAAACACAAAGTGTAAAAATACTGTTTCAGTACTACTTATAGCATTAATTCATATTGGACAACACATTAAGATCCCACATGAGATGTAAGTACACAGTGACTCCTGTTGCTGACTTAATAATTTGACATTCTTGTTTATGGCGTCAGTGATCTCCCTAGGCTCTAGTCATGAGTTCCAAGGCTATGGAAGCCTTTAGGGTTCACCAACTTCGATCTTATTCCGATAGGGTCATAGTCAAAGTGGAAGTTCTCTCCTCCCTTCAGAGAAGGGTACCTCCTTCTTTGATGGCCCTGTTCTTTCCACTGGGATCTCACTCACAGAGATCTTTCATTTAGGTCTTGTTTTTCTTTTTTTTTTTTTTTTTCCAGAGTGTCTTGGCTTTCCATGCCTACAATACTCTCATGGGCTCTTGAGCCAGATCCGAATGCCTTAAGGGCTAATTCTGAGGCTAGAGTGCTGTTTAGGACATCTGCCATTCTATGAGTCTGCTGTGTATCCCACTTCCCATGTTGGATCGTTCTCTCCCTTTTTTATTCTTTCAGTTAGTATTAGCAGACATTAGTCTTGTTTGTGTGATCCCTTTGACTCTTAGACCTATCAGAGCCATCAATTGTGAACTGACATTGATCACTTGGACTAGTGAGATGGCATTGGTACATGCCACCTTGATGGGATTGTATTGGAATCCCCTGGCACGTTTCTAACTCCACCATTTGGGGCAAGTCCGATTGAGCATGTCCCAAATTGTACATCTCCTCCCTCTCTTTTTCCACTTTTATATTTAACAGGGATCACTTTTCAGTTAAAATTTAAACACCTAAGAATAATTGTGTGTTAATTACAGAGTTCAAACAATAGTACTAGAACAAAAAAATAGTATAATGGATAAAGTATTGCATTGTACATCCATAGTCAGGACAAGAGCTGATCAAGTCACTGTTTCCCATAGTGTCCAATTCACTTCAACAGGTTTCCCCTTTGGTGCTCAGTTAGTTGTCGCCAATTAGGGAGAACATATGATATTTGTCCCTTTGGGCCTGGCTTATTTCTGGTCAATGATCTAATGCAGAACCAATGAGGCAGAACACTCTACAGAATGCACAGAACAAACTGATTTATACCCTGTATATAAAAAGAATTTTCAAATTAAGCTGAGTGTGGGAATCCTCCAAATTAGGCTAATATATAAAAATGAAATCTATATACTATTGTTATGAATATATATGTATATATACACACATACACACATCACATTGCATCCTATGTAGCCTTTCTTCTTTAAATATGACAAGTTAAAAAATTCTCTTCATGTTCTAAATCCCTTTATATCCATCATTTTTTAGGAACTACCATATGTACTATACCATATTCCCTAATACATTGTTTAGTCTGCTGAAATTCATATGGAGACACAGAAGACCTCGAATAGCCAAAGCAATCCTGTACAACAAAAAACAAAGCCAGAGGCATCACAATACCTGATTTCAGGACATACTACAGGGCAGTTGTTATCAAAACAGCATGGTACTGGTACAGAAACAGATGGATAGACCAATGGAACAGAATAGAAACACCAGAAATCAATCCAAACATCTACAGCCAACTTATATTTGACCAAAGATCCAAATCTAATCCCTGGAATAAGGACAGTCTATTCAATAAATGGTGCTGGGAAAATTGGATTTCCACATGCAGAAGCTTGAAGCAAGACCCATACCTATCACCTTACACAAAAATTCACTCAACATGGATTAAAGACTTAAATCTACGACCCGAAACCATCAAATTATTAGAGAGCATTGGAGAAACCCTGCAAGATATAGGCACAGGCAAAGACTTCCTGGAAAATACTCCAACAGCACAGGCAGTCAAAACCAAACTTAACATTTGGGATTGCATCAAATTGAGAAGTTTCTGTACTTCAAAAGAAACAGTCAGGAAAGTGAAGAGGCAACCAACAGAATGGGAAAAAATATTCGCAAACTATACTACAGATAAAGGATTGATAACCAGAATCTACAAAGAAATCAAGAAAATCCACAACAACAAAACAAACAACCCACTTAAGAGATGGGCCAAGGACCTCAATAGACATTTTTCGAAAGAGGAAATCCAAATGGCCAACAGACACATGAAAAAATGTTCAAGATCACTAGCAATCAGAGAAATGCAAATCAAAACCACAATGAGGTTCCATCTCACCCCGGTGAGAATGGCTCACATTCAGAAATCTACCAACAACAGATGCTGGAGAGGATGTGGGGAAAAAGGGACACTAACCCACTGTTGGTGGGAATGCAAACTGGTTAAGCCACTATGGAAGTCTGTCTGGAGATTCCTCAGAAACCTGAACATAACCCTACCATACAACCCAGCCATCCCACTCCTTGGAATTTACCCAAAGGAAATTAATTTGGCAAACAAAAATCCCATCTGCACATTAATGTTTATTGCAGCTCAATTCACAATAGCTAAGACCTGGAACCAACCCAAATGCCCATCAACAGTAGACTGGATAAAGAAATTATGGGACATGTACTCCATAGAATACTATACAGCAGTAAGAAACAACAAAACCCAGTCATTTGCAACAAGATGGAGCAATCTGGAAAACATCATGCTGAGTGAATTAAGCCAGTCCCAAAGAGAAAAATATCATTTGTTTTCCCTGATCGGTGACAACTGAGCGCCAAAGGGGAAACCTGTTGAAGTGAAATGGACACTATAAGCAACAATGAACTGATCAGCTCCTGTCCTGACTTTAGATGTACAATGTAATACTTTATCCTTTTTAGTATTTGTTGTTGTTGTTGTTGTTCTAGTACTATTGGTTGAACTCTGTAATTAACACACAATTATTCTTAGGTGTTTAAATTTTAACTGAAAAGTGATCCCTGTTAAATATAAAAGTGGAAAAAGAGAGGGAGGAGATGAACAATTTGGAACATGCTCAATCGGACTGGCCGCAAATGGTGGAGTTAGAAATGTGCCAGGGGATTCCAACACAATCCCATCAAGATGGCATGTACCAATGCCATCGCACTACTCCAAGTGATCAATTTCAGCTCACAATTGATAGCTCTGATAGGTCTAAGAGTCAAAGAGATCACACAAACAAGACAAGTATCTGCTAATACTAACTGATAGAATCAAAAAGGGAGAGAAAGATCCAACATGGGAAGTGGGATACACAGCAGACTCATAGAATGGCAGATGTTCTAAACAACACTCTGGCCTCAGAATCAGCCCTCAAGGCATTCGGATCTGGCGGAAGAGCCCATGAGAGTATAGCAGGCATGGAAAGCCAAGATATCATGGAAAAAAAAAAAAGACCTAAATGAATGATCTCTGTGAGTGAGATCCCAGTGGAAAGAATGGGGCCATCAAAGAAGGAGGTACCCTTCTCTGAAGGGAGGAGAGAACTTCCACTTTGACTATGACCCTATCGGAATAAGATCAAAGTCAGCGAACTCTAAAGGCTTCCATAGCCCTGGCAACTCATGACTAGAGCCTAGGGAGATTACTGACGCCATGAACAAGAATGTCAAATTGTTAAATCAGCAACAGGAGTCACTGTGTACTTACACCCCATGTGGGATCTGTCCCTAATATGTCGTCTAAAGCGAAGTGATGCTATAACTAGTACTGAAACAGTATTTTTATACTTTGCGTTTCTGTGTGGGCACAAACTGATGAGGTCTTTACTAATTATATACTGAAGTGATCTTCTGTATATAAAGAGAATTGGAAATGAAAAAAAAAACAATCTGCTGTTAAAATGGAAATGGCATAGAAAATTAATTAATTTGAAAAAAATTATGTAGGATCTCTGTCTTTAATGTGCTGTACATTGCTATCTAATGCTATAATTAGTAATCCAATGGTAGTTTTTTCACTTTATGTTGCTATATGGGCAAAATGTTGAAATCTTTACCTAATATATACTAAACTGTTCTTCTGTATACAAAGAGAATTGAAAATGAATCTTTACATGAATGGAAGGGGAAAGGGAGCAGGAAAGGGGAGGGTTGCGGGCGGGAGGGAAGTTATGGGAGGGGGGAAGCCATTGTAACCCATAAGCTATACTTTGGAAATTTATATTCATTAAATAAAAGTTTAATAAAAAATAAATAAATAAATAAATAAATAAAATGAAAATCATATATTTCAAAGAAGACACTGAAGATAGTTACAGGTGAATTGCATGGCCCTACGATGCAATCAATTATTAAAACAGATTTCTCAATTGTCAGTATACATTTTTGTCGTGGATTCTAGTGCTCCCGTTGATTCCTTTTAACTTCAGCTCAGTTTGTGTTCTGCAAAATTTCTGCAGAAATGGCCCCTGTCCTTTCGGAAACCACTGAGCTCCAATGCAGATAGCATAATAAACACCCTCATCTTTTGAGTTATAAAGATAATCATTTACATGTACTGTCACCAAAATAGGAACTCATGGATACATCCATTGGAAATATCTGTTAATTGCTTTCTTCTGTGACTGACAGTGTTTTCCTTCTATGGGAGGGGTGCTTTTCATGGGTTTCTTTCTGAGAGCCTGCAAGGGTTGGCTTTCCCAGAACATTCTTGTGAACTGTGAAGTTTGAGGAATTTTTTTTCCTGCCTTCCTCCTTTGTCTCTAAATTATATACATATATGATTTTATTTGTGCTTATGATGAGATATATTTTGAAATCAATCTCCTGGCCTATGCATCCAGATTGTAATTGGACATTGCCACACTCCTAGAGATCTCAACGTCAACTTAGGTTTCCAAGAACTATCTTTGATTTATCAATTTGTTCTCCAGGGTGTTCTTTGTTTGCTCTTATTTGCCCATAAGGAGTCAATGTATTCAATTTATAATGTTAATGTTAAAAACAATGACAACACAAAACGCAGAGGGATAAACCCATTTGGAAAGTGACGTGACAATCATTGTGTAGTATTGAAATATTCATACACTTTGATAACTCATGTTATTCTGACAATCATTCAAATTAGAAGAAAAGAGGGGCTGGTGCTATGGCGCAGTGGGTTAAAGCCCTGGCCTGAAGCTCTTGCATCCCATATGGGCACCCGTTCAAGACCCGGCTATTCAACTTCTGATCCAGCTCTCTCCTGTGGCCTGGGAAAGCAGTAGAGGATGGCCCAACTCCTTGGGCCCCCGCACTCGCATGCGAGAGCCAGAAGAATCTCCTGGCTCCTGGATTTGGATCGGCACAGCTCCGGCTATTGTGGCCAAATGGGGAGTGAAGCATTGGACAGAACTCTCTCTCTCTCTCTCTGCCTCTCTCTCTGTGTAACTCTGACTTTCAAATAACTAAATAAATCTTTAAAAAAAGAAGAAAAGAACAATACCTGAACACATAAATTGCAATTTTATCTCCAACATCAAGAATCTGAAAACTTCATTTAAATAATATAGCACAGTTAAAAATTGTGTCAATTAAATAAATTCATTTATTAGATAACTATTAAGGCAATGCAAAAATGCAAAAAATGCTATTAATGTCCACACAAACCCATAAACGTATAAATATGCTAGAATCTATGATGGAATATTAATGTCTACCTATCAAAACGCTGAATGAGTTAGCATTTCTAAGCATTTATTGTTAGTATAGGCTGTGCGGTAAGTGCTACATCAGAGTTAATGACTGCTATGCTTTATTTCATTCTATCTGTTTAAACTTTAAAAGGATATTATACATTATTGTTTGCAATAATTTATCCATAATACAGACTTTTGTGCGTATTAAAGAATGATAGAGTAAGGAACAAGCCCTGAGGAAAAGGCCAGTGTTAGATCATGGATACTGTAAAACACATTATGGCAATAGACATCACACAGTTCTTTAGGGAAGAAATACATGTGTTTCTGTGTTTTATGTGCTGATCATGTTATCTAACTAAAATACTTAGAAATGAATTATATTTTGAAAACGTATGACTACAAATGCATATATCTATTAAGTTATTTCATGTAGTTGCTGGACTTACCGATAACAGTAACAAAAATCAACAGCTTTTAATTTTAAAACTGGTAATATAACTCAGCCACAGTGGAATAGTTAGGAGACTGATGAGTACAAGTCTTTTAAAATGATCTAATCAGATGATGACAACATGAACACTGTCAAGGGTAGATTAATATTAGGGGTGTAGCAGAGACATCTCAAGGGAGCATAACTAGATATAGTTTCTCTCCTTTTTAAAAAGATATATTTGTTTATTTGAAAGACAGTGTTGCAGAGAGGCAGAGGCAGTGAGAGAGAGAGAGAGAGAGAGAGGTCTTCCATCCTCTGGCTCACTCCCCAAATGGCCTAATGGTCAGAGCTGGGCTGATCTGAAGCCAGAAGCCAAGAGCTTCCTCTGGGTCTCCTATGTGGTACAGGAGCCCAAGCACTTGGGTCATCTTCTACTGCTTTCCCAGGCCATAACAGAGAGCTGGATTGGAAGTGGAACAGCCGGTACTCGAACTGGTGCCCATATGAAATGCTGGCACTGCAGGTGGCAGCTTTACTCACTATGTCACAGCACTGGCTCTTAGGTATACTATCTTATATTTCCTTGGATTCTTGGCACTGAACAAAGGGCATAACATGAGTTCATTAAGTTTGCATTGTTGCAATGGACTGTGAGTATTTACTATCAAACACAAGAAAAAAAAAAAGATTATAGGCATACTGAAACCTCTCCTTAGGTATTTGTAGGATGCTAATTATGCCATTAACTTATTGTATAAAGCAGATTGGAAGGTTTGGCAAAAGGAATGAAAAGTGAGACTATGGAGTTTATGTTATCTGAAGGATTAGGCAATCATGCATGTATCAACTGAGATATGTTTACTGTAGGTAGTTTAAGGAGTTAGAAAATGTAATTCACCTAGCTGATTAAAATTAATTTATATTAGCAGTGTGCTGGTGAGCTAGGCCTTCGACAGCTTGTCCTTTTGTTAGATCAAATGGACATATTAATGAACTGATTTTTATTTGGTGAGTACATTCTTATTATAAATGAATACAGTACAAAGTGACATGAGAAACCACCCTGCTTCTGATGAGAAAAGAACAAAGTGGGGGAGGAGAAAGTCAGGAAATAGCTGTCTTTTTACAACTTTGTCTTAATAACGACTTGGCAAGTGTAAGATCAGAGGTGGTGAAGGGTAAGAGGACAAGAAGAGCTTCAAGATGTCTTAAACAGCAATTACTATGATTGTACTAAGACTAAGAGAATTTGTAGTATCTGCATTTATTTCCTATTATCTCCTTAAACTAAATAAAGGCAGGATTTCACTCCGATACACTAAAAAGCTAGTTAATGATTATAATTTAGATGCTAGTGTAGGGCAATAGCTATTTATACAAATTATTACCCTGAGCACCTGCTCCAATTTTTCATGTATTATGCTAACAGTGTTTTTGTCTTAATTAAAAATGTTAATTAGTGATGATATAAACAGCAAAAAAAATAGCTGGTAACATATGCACAAGAATTTTACAATATGTGCATAACTTTTTTCAAATTGATGAACTAAGCATGAAAGCATCTAAAATACAAACAGTTGCAAATTTTCAAATGAACCTGAGATTATTCTTTGAGCATCAGACTGGGTTAACATATGACTGTTCTCTGGTTTTACATATTTTGTTTCTTGCCTAATATTGTACATTTATGAAATTTGAATACTGCTATTTCCATTTAAATGTTTTTAAATTCAGCATGTTCTTACATTTTGAATTTTGCTGTTCATATTAACTTCTCCCAAAACCATTCCCTAGATTTTTTGGAAATTTCTCATTCAAAAATCCACCACTCAAATATTGAATGGTGTCTGTACTACACTTTAATAAGATTGGGGAAAGAACAGGAAAAGTTGATAATTTCTGGAATAATGAATAATATTTTGCTCTTGTCCCTTCAGAAAAGAACTCACTCACAAGTGAAAAACCTGTTATTATTTTTGATCCATTTCACATGGGGTTGCATAATTCTAAGGGAATGAAATAAAGTTGGTTTTTGCATTTCTCTTCAAATATCTTAATGCGGTTTTCCTCCATTGGGCCAATCTGTCAGAGTATTTCTCTCTGTTTTAACATCATACCAAACAACAATAACAACAACAAAAAGGAAAATGAAGAATTCTGTGAAAAAACGGGACAGGTGGAAATGACGCCAATTTCCTTGTTAACATAAATGCCCAAATTTTGTGCATTTTATGTTTTACAATGAGGACCCATGCTTATGAATCAGTAGGCCAAGTCATCCTTGTGGTGCCAGTATCCCAAACCAGATCACCATTTCAAGCACCAGTTGCAGCAGAAGATGACCCAGGAGCTTGGATCCCTGTCACTCCTATGAGAGATTCGCATGGAGTAGTGGTTCCTGGTTTCCATCTGGCCTGTCCTTGGCTGTTGCAGTCATTTCAAGAGTGAACCAGGCCTGCGCCATGGCTCAAAAGGCTAATGTTCCACCTGCACCCACATGGGAGACCAGGAGAAGCACCTGGCTCCTGGCTTCGGATCAGCGCAGTGCGCCAGTCACAGCACGCAGGCTGCAGCGGCCATTGGAGGGTGAAACAACGGAAAATGAAGACCTTTCTCTGTCTCTCTCTCTCACTGTCCACTCTGCCTGTCAAAAAAAAAAAAAAAAAAAAAGAGTGAACCAGAGGATGGAAGATCTTTCTGTTTCTCCCTCTATGCTCTCCCCATTACTAAACCTTTCAAAAATCAATAAATCAATAAAAAAAACTTCAAAGAAATATGTTGTACAATAAAACAAACCAATTTCTTTCTTTTCTTAAGAATTTAAGTGTAATTGCATTTATTAAGTTTTATGATTGAAATAAGGTAGTAATTCAACGTATTCCTTCAAAATTTTTCTCTTTACAGTCGTATAAGGGGAAATGCATAACAAAAGAATTTATAAGCTTCAAATGTATTGAGTTAAATAAGGCAACAAAGATAGGATCCTTTGTAATACAGAAATAGCCCATGAGAACACCCAAGAATACAGAAGATCAAGGCTCAAGTTCTCTGCTCCAGTGGCTGGTTTTTCCATGTGCCCTGATTTCCATTTGAATGTACATTATTTCAGAGGGTTATCTCAATTATCTTGCCCAATGCGGTCTATTACTATGTATACATACATACACAGGCTTGGCGCATATTTGTGTTCACATTATTCTCTTCCATTTTTCTTTGTAGTTCCTCTAACACAAGAAATCATTGTATTAATCTGTTGTCTGGTTTGCTGAAAGGAAAAACACATGAAAGCACAAGACTGGTATATTCTTTTTTCTGCTATATTTTCAGTTTTAAAAACATTATCTAGACCCTGATTGGATGATTCTGTTGAATGGCAGATGGACTGGTCATTATTGAAGAAAAAAAACAAGCTAGCAAGCAGTATGAATTCATCCTTTCTTGATTACATGTTCTGGAAGTTTCTATTTAAGATACATTACAGGGAACATTCTAGAAGGGAAGAGTCTTTACAAGATCTCATCCTCATTGGTTAACCACAAGTTTAAGAGTGATGTCAACTACCAGAACCATGAGTTAAAAGACATCTGAACACATAAAACTAGGGTATGAAAGCAGAATTACAGCAAAAAGCAGGCAAAGGACTCAAATAGCCTTGGGCTTAAAGCTTTAATGAAGCCTTGTCAATTTTGGGGAAAAATACACATATTTTAAATACGTATATATTATAAATACATTATATTTCATGGGGTATAGCAAATGCATAATAGCAACTACAACACAATTCTCATGTTAATGCAATATTGACATAAACAGAGCAGAGTCCCTGTGGTTCACAAACAAAATTCAAATAATATAATATTTCATCCCTCACTCTTCCTCTTCTTCTTCCCCTTCCCCTTCCTTCTTTCCTTCCTTTCTTCCTTCCTTCCTTCCTACCTTCCTTCCTTCCTTCCTCCTTGCTAATGTTGAGATAACATATTTTTTAATTTACATTATCATCAAAGGCCTGATTTTCCACTAAATAAGAGTTAAACAACTAAAAGTTAAAAAAAGACAACAGTTCAGAAGAAATATAGGCAAGCTCTCTAAACAATAATGAAATGAAAAGATGTTCATTTCACTGATATACAGTACATTTTTTTTAAAAAAAAAAAAGGCCATTAAAACTATAATAGTTTAGTACTCATAACCATTGTATTTTTTTTTACTTTTATTTAATGAATATAAATTTCCAGTATACAGCTTATGGATTACAATGGCTTCCCCTTCCCATAATTTCCCTCCCACCCGCAACCCTCCCCTCTCCCGCTCCCTCTCCCTTTCCATTCACATCAAGATTCATTTTCAATTCTATTTATATACAGAAGATCAATTTAGTATAAATACTTCAACAGTTTGCACCCACATAGAAACACAAAGTGAAACATACTGTTTGAGTACTAGTTATAGCATTAAATCAAAATGTACAGTACATTAAGGACAGAGATCCCACATCAGGAGCAAGCGCACAGTGGCTCCTGTTGTTGACCCAACAAATTGACACTCTAGTTTATGGCGCCAGTAACCACCCTAGGCTGTCGTCATGAGTTGCCAAGGCTATGGAAGCCTTCCAAGTTCCCCGACTCTGATCATATTTAGACAAGGTCATAAAAGACAGAGTGAGGATAGTAACCAATGATCCTAAGAGTGGCCTTAACCAGGTCTGAACAATTATACAGCATTAAGTGGGGAAGAGGACCATCAGTACACACAGGTTGGGAGTAGAGCCATTGGTGGTAGAGTAGAGTATTTTAAGATTTATTTATTTATTTCAAAGTCAGAGTTACACAGACAGAGAAGGAGAGGCAGAGAGAATCGCTTCTCAGCCTTTTGGCTAAGATCAAGTGAGAGGCAGAGAGAGAGAGGCCTTCCATCTGCTGGTTCACTCCCCAGTTGGTGCAATGGCTGGAGCTGCACTGATCCAAAGCCAGGAGCCAGGAGCTTCTTCCAGGTCTCCCATGTGGGTGCAGGGGCCCAGTGACTTGGGCCATCTTCTACTGCTTTCCCAGGCCACAGCAGAGAGCTGGATTGGAAGTCGGGACTCGAACCTGTGCCTATATGGGATGCTGGCACTGCAGGAGGAGGCTTTACCTACTACGCCACAGTGCCGGCCCCACAATTGGTTTAACAAAAATATAAAGCAAAGTTTGACCAAGCTATGTTTACAGCAGTATTGATACACACAGACATCTTCCAATGTTTTTGTTTATCAACTATTTTCTTTAATTTTAGCTCCCATACGTGAAGCAGAATATGCAATATTTGTGTTGTCTAATCACTCACTATGATGTCCTCCAGTTGCATCCATTTTGATGCAAATGATAGAATTTCATTGTTTTTTATAGATGAATAACATTCTGTTACACACACACACACATTTACATCACATTCAATTTATCCAGCCAGGTAATGACAGGAGCATTTGCAGTGGTACCTATGAGTACAGAGATATGAAATATAGTTGGATTTCTTCCCTAAGTACCACTAAATAGATTTCAGTGGGTTTGAGAAAATCGGTACTGACTGTTAAAGCCCTGAGCTTGCAGGGTACAGTAGGGTCATTATGCAGATTTCCCAGGGTGGGAGCCAGGTGGTGCTGATAGTGGTAGCTAACTGTCTGGAGCAGAGCAACGCAGATAGAACAACACAGTTTCTATAAGTGAGTGGAAATTTCTCCAAATATTATAATACAAACATCAATATTCTTGGTTTCACAAGTCATATATGAAACTTCCCTAGTTCTCAGAAGGCACCCTTGGGTGTTGCTAGGATTTTGCCCTTATGAGCTAGGAGGTGCAGCAGGAACTTCCTCAGCTCAGGTTAGGACATTTTAGCTACCCCAAGCAGAGAGGAACACCCCCAGGACATGTTGAGTGAGGAAGCACAGCTCGGGGCTTAAGCCTAATACTGCATGGGCAGGATGTATGCGACCTGCCTTCTGCTCTGAGTCTGACTCTGGTCACTTCTGGTAACAGCAGAACAGAGATAAGCTCTACAACTATGCATTACCACTTGAGTCTGGTGCTTTGAGCGGGTGGAGGTAGAGAGGGAGTCAATGTGGCTTCCCTTTTCAGAGTCCAGCTATCATACAGAATCCAGTAGGTCCCCAACATGCAGTTAAAGTCAGTGGGGTACTATAAAATTCTCCCCTACCTAAACATGCAAGTGGAAGGGCACATGGCAATTTCTTCCTACCTTGACTTGGGAAGACAGCAACTCCCAGACAGCAGTTGGCTATGCCACAGGGCCAGCCTTAATACCCTGTCTGTATGCTTTCCTTGCTGTCCAATGGCACAACTGCTCTGTTCTGTCTCCTCTCCACCAAATATTTCTGTCAGTCTGACCTCTGGAAATATGGCCCTTTCTTTGTTTTTCTCATATTATTCTGAGGTCACTTAGTCTTCTCACTACATAGCCATCTGGGATCTTCCAAATACATACAATATTAATTACATATAATTGTATGTATATTTACATTTTCCAAGTGTGTATATATATATATATATATATATATATTGGACAGGCAAAGTTAGATAGTGAGAGAGAGAGAGA
Source organism: Lepus europaeus (assembly GCF_033115175.1). NCBI lineage: Eukaryota > Metazoa > Chordata > Mammalia > Lagomorpha > Leporidae > Lepus > Lepus europaeus. The sequence goes on from NC_084842.1 coordinate 67,904,929, forward strand.
GAGAGAGACAGAGAGAAAGGACTTCCTTCCGTTGGTTCACCCCCGAAATGGCTGCTACGGCTGGTGTGCTGTGCTGATCCAGTCAGGAGCCAGGTGCTTCCTCCTGGTCTCTCATGCAGGTGCAGGGCCCAAGCACTTGGGCCATCCTCCACTGCCTTCCTGGGGCCACAGCAGAGAGCTGGACCAGAGGAGGAGCAACCGGGACAGAATCCAATGCCCCAGCTGGGACTAGAACCCAGAGTGCCGGTGCGGCAGGTGGAGGATTAGCCTAGTGAGCCACGGCGTGGGCTGTCAAGTATATATTTTAAATACAACTATATGTGTATCCATATTTACATATACATATATTTCAATGTAAAATATTTTTTTCTTGCACTAGTAGATGGGGAATGCGAATTAAAATACTGATGGATAGGGACAGTATGTAGAGTACAGTCATAACTGAACTGTGGGAAAACTTACTGTTATTTATTATATGAAACAGAACCTTTATATTGGATGACACCTCTTTTTCCACTCCAATCCTTTGACTCAAAGGACTTCATTTCACTCCTCTCTTTTGACTCAAAGTGTCCTGGAGATTAGCAAGATGCAAGAGATGGCATCTTATTTTTTAGTACTCCACCGTTTTTCAATAAATCAAATAATTGCTTTCCCTCATATCACAGATGATTAAGAATTCAGGCACAGCTCATTTTGTCTTCTGCATTTGGGAAAGAATGATAAGAGAAACAAAGATTTATCTTATCAAAAGGCCTGAATTCTTAGTCATAGGGGACTTTGTTGTACCTGTGTATACCATGTTACTTTAGTTGACAAAAGGATAGGGATATTGAAAGCCCAGCGTATTAGATGTTGTATTTTCTGTTTATCGCATGTTTCATGTCTCTAGAGAAAAAGAATTAGGATATGATAGTACACAATTTGACTCTCAGTAGGATGTATCAGGGATTATTCTACTTATAATTTTGAAAATGTAATTAGGAAAATAGACAAGTAGTGCAAGCTTTGAAAGTGACATACAGCTATGGTGATATAACTGCACCATATCTACAAAAAGCAAGAATTAAACTTTGATCTAGGTAAACATCAAATACAATTAAAGGACAGGTTGAATTTTCTGTTTAATTAAATGATATCATGCTCTCTCATATTTTTGTCTGAATTTCACTAAGTGCTGTATGTCTGTGATCTAATCTGATGTTGTGTGTTTTTCTATGTCATATCTTCTAACTTCTTTATAACACACTGTGGTATCATCTGTCTCATTTTATCTATTTCCTCTTCAGATGACGGACAGTCAGTTTGCTTCCAACTTTACTCCCTGGCTGAGAATACTGCTGCAATGAATAACCTCGTACATATCCCCATATGGAGTTTTCTAGAATGACTGCCAATTGCCACAATCGCACCAGCAGTGAGATTCACATCCCACTAACACTTGGCATTTTCTAACTTTTTGATTAATCCTAGTTCAATAGTCAAAACCTTATCTTATTACTATTCTAATATACTGTTCTCCAATTTAAAATTATTATCAGCATTTTTTCACATATTTATTAGCTTTGGTAACTTCTTTGGCATATTGACTCTTCATTCCTCTTGGACAATTTTTTATTTCAACTTTTATTTTCTTTTTCTTTTTAATTTGCAGGGTTTCTCTGCCTATTTTAGATATGAATTTCTTGTCATTTTTATCTATTTAGACTGTATTTTCATATTCTGGCATACATCATTTAACTTGAACAATGCTCATATTCAGTAAGTAGAAAAATAGAACATTTTGTAATTATATCAATTATTTTTGGCATTAATTTTGTGCTTAAAAGGTTTAACTATCACTTCTCACAATAGGTCAGAAAGATACATTAATTATATTCTAAGCCTTAAATCTGATTAATATGCAGTTTTAGATGTGATATTAGAAAGGAATCCAATATTTCTGTTTTCAATATATTAATCTAGCCTTGCTAATATCATATACTAAGAATTCTAACATTTCCCTAATATAAAGTGTTGATGTTCACATTACAATATGGCAACACTTCTGTGTTTATATATTGTAAAACTCTTTTCTTTGAATATTTTATTCATCATTTCAATTAATGCATTTTGTTATTATTATGAGTAATCTTATTGTGATCGTGACTTAGAAGTATCAAACTCTTTTATCTTTCTAAGCAAGCCTGCTTTTATTCCCTTTTTGGTTTAAAGTTGACTACATTTCTGTATATATAATATGGATAACTATTTTAAGTGTATGAGGATAAGTGCATAAATTTTGTTGAAATTAAAACTGTTAGTGTGGTAAATTTGAAATCATTGATTGTTTTTTGTGAATATGAGGTGTATCTTTTGTGTAGATAGATAATCTCACATAAGAATACAGATGATTTCTCCATTTATTTAAGTCAGTGTTAATTTTGTCCCTGGGAAACATTAAGCAATGTATAGAGATATTTTAGGTTGTCTCTACTGAGGATGTTACTAAAAAATGGACAAAAATACTAAATATTCTACAATGTGTGAGGCTTCCTTCCCCATGACAAAGAATTATCTGGCTCAAAATGTCAACAGTGCACAGGTCAGAACCTAATGACTCAGGTAATTCATCTATCCATTATTAACATTTTAAAATGTTCTCTATAAAGTGCTTATTTTCATTAATGTAATTCCTCGTTGCTTTTAATTTTTTCTGATTCTTTGGTACTGTACCTTCCTCTCATCTGTATTTTCCAGCATATTATTGCTGCTGTGCAGGAATGATATGGAGTTAAGGAGGTTATGATTTTGTTTCATTTCTATAGTCTTCATAAAACTTTAAACAATGCCAATACGTCATTGATTCTATTGTTATGTTAAATAAATGAATCTCTTTTCAAATAATAAATGAAATTTCTATTTTGTTTATTTGTCAATGAGATTGGCTTATTTCTCAATTGCATTGAAAAATTATGAACATTCTTTTTTATTCTTGATGTTAAAAGGAATAAATATAAATTTTTCTAAGTACAGAAAATGTGATGCATATGAGTGAAATTGACATCTTGAGAATTGACCTTTGTTTATAGCCCTGGTTTATACCTCTGAGGAACAATGGCCTTTCTACTCACTACTTATTGAATTAATTTGTTAAAGATTTTATTTATTTATTTGAGAGATAGATTCACTGAAAGATAGAAGCAGAGATCCTGGGTCACTCCCCAGTTGGCTGCAATGGCAAGAGATGGACTGATCTGAAGCCAGGAGCCAGGTGCTTCTCCTGGTCTCCCATGTGGGTGCAGGGCCCAAGGACTTCGGCCATCCTCCAGTGCACTCCTGGGCCATAGCAGAGAGCTGGAGTGGAAGAGGAGCGACCGGGACAGAATTCGGTGCCCCGACCAGGACTAGAAACCGGTGTGTCCATGCCACAGGCAGAGGACTAGCCTATTGAGCCGTGGTGCTGGCCAACAATAACATACTTTCAATTTACTTCATAATCACTAGCTTAATCCTCCATTAAATAATTGAACAAGTAGAAAGACTACTGTTCCACATCAATTCTCAGCACATCAGTTTCACTCAAATACATTGCATTTTTGTACTCTCTATATATTAGTTACCATACAGCAGAGAAAATATATGATATTTGTCATTTTCAAATGGCTTATATCACTGAGCATAATGGTCTCCAATTGTATCCATTTTGTTGCTAAAGACAGGATTTCATTCTTTTTTTAAGTGTGACTATTATTTCATGGAGTATACTTACCACATTTTGCTTACCTAATAATCAGTTGCTGAACATCTGGGTTGATTCCATATTTTTACTACCGTGAATCAAGCTGGCATATTAAGGCCATTTGAGTTTGAGTTTTTTGAAGGGAGTTCTTGAATAGCTATTTTATTTTATTCAAGATTTATTAGTAATCATGTTTTTTCATGGTCCATATAAGTGCTGCATTAACAGTGATCCACAGAGAGTTTTCATAATCACTCACTTCTAAATACTTCTTGACTTATTTTAAACAAATGATGCTTTTGTGATTATGATTTTTGTTATTAAACACATGGCTTTTAAAGATATTGTATGATTAATTCCAAGTTTTATTGGATTATGCTGTTTCACAAATATTTATTAAGGACCTGCTATGACAAAATCATGACATAATCACTACTCTGATGGAATATATTATATGAGATAGAGACAAATATTACTGTCATGATGATAGCTGTTATAATGGGTGGTCCAAAAAGATCTATATACAGTATTGACATTTAAAAATGACCTAGAAGCTGAAAAAATTGTAGTCAGATAAAGCTGTCTTACTCATAGGAAGTAGCAAATCATTAAATGGAAAAGCACTCATTCTATTTGAAGAATGCTATGACAAGATATTAGCATTAATATCTGGGAACAAAAGACTAATTAATGACTGAACAACAAAAACACAAAATGAGATAGAACTGGCAAGATGTTAGTAATTATCATCTTTTTGTACTTTATGATCCATTTGTATGCAATATCATGGGCTTATAAAAATAAAAAAATGTTTTGAATGATTTCAATAACTTATTTTGGATACTGTTTTGTGGCAGACATGATTTGTACTGCTTAGAACATCTTTCAGGGATTGCCCTCAGAGGACAATTTACCTTGTCTCTGTGTTTAGGCTTTACCTCAAGAGCAAGGTGTCCTCACCTGCACATGCCTACCCAAGGCAGCCCTAGGTAACCAGGGCAGAGTGCCTGGCGCTTCAGACAACACAGGAGAACTTTGATGTGCAACATCCTTTCCAACTATGAACTTCCTTCAAGCATGAGAAGAGTTCATGGTTCCAGCATTTAAGTTCTTCCTTGGTGCATCCTGCTTCCTCTTATTGTTTTCAAGGATATGTATCCCTAGCACATCCCAATGTCTGCCCTGGCATTTGATTTGAGTAAATCAATGTACACTTAGCTTGGTTAATGGACTGTAAAGGGTAACAGTACCTGTTCAATTCTCTTAACAGTCTTGATTAGAAAAGATGGTGGAAGATACGTTCTAGGAAATACTTCATTGAGATTTGTAATTCTCAGTTCTAAAATTTGCTATTTGGCGTAAGTATAGAATGGACTCAAATCATTAAAGTGTATTAAATAAATGACAAGTTTTAACTTTAATTTTTCCTCAGAACCAGTGCATAGCATTTGAAAAATGTGTTGCTTTTAAATAGAATTTTACTTATGTCTACTCAAGCTGGATCTCCCTCAAGACAAAAGTTGTCTCTTCATTGTCTGATTTCATACAAAAATACTTCTCTTTTGACTCATTTTGTGTTTTGAAGAATAAATGATGCTGACAATTTTGTTTTCATTGACTTACCATTACTTTGTCCAGGAAGAGAAGGTCACTATTTCTCTTTATAAATACGTAAAAAGAGATTCATATTTATTTCTTTCTGAATGTAACAATGTCATGTCAATGCATATACTTGCTCTCAGAACTTATTAAACCCTATTAGAAATAATATTCATGTTTCTCACAATCCATACCCTTGTGAAATATCCTGGCCTTGGATAGATTCAAGTTCAAGGCTTATTCTCTTAAAACACTTAACGAAGAACAGAATCAACATACTGGTAAAATTCTGTGTAGAAGTTGTAAGTAGCCAGCAAAAAAACCTCCTGCTGAATTTAAATGCAGAGTGAAAGGAAACTATGATCTCATGGCAGAGCAAAGCATTAGCAACTTGATGATGCATTCTCTGTACCTTGTGATCATTTTATCATAATATAATGTCCTAGGCACATCAAAATTGACTTCCCAGAATTGCTGTCGTTAGGGCCATGGAAATCTCCTGATGGCAAAATTATACAATAGTCTTCAGCTTCTATAACTCTAGTAACAGAGAAATTTAATGAACCCACTAAGTTTAACCTAAAATAAATAAATATTTTTCAACTTTTCTCATTCAAATAACCAATTGAAATTAAAATACTAAGTATCATAATTCTCAACTATTTCAGATAATATTCAACTGTGAAGAAAACTTCCTTTAAAAATTTATTTATTTGGAAGGCAAGGTAACAGAAAGAGGAAGAGATAGACATATAGAGACAGACAGAGAGAGATCTTCCACCTGTTGTTTCATTCCCCACAACAGTCAGTTGTAGGCCAGACCAAAGCCAGGAATCAGGAACTCCATTTAAATCGCCCACAGGGATTGCAGGGACCCACATACTTGGGCTATTATCTTCTGTCTTTACAAGTGCATTAGCAGAGGGGTTGCCAGTGGCTTGGAGGTAAAGCTGCTGCCTGTATTGCCAGCATCCCATATTGGCACCAGTTTGAGTCCTGGCTGTTCTACTTCCAATCTAGCTCTCTGCTATGGCCTGGGAAAGATGGCCCAGGTACATGGGCCCCTTCACCTGTGTGGGAGGCCAGCTCCTGGCTCCTGGTTTCAGATCTGCCCAGCTCAGGCCATTGTGGCCATTTGGGGAGTGAACCAGCAGATGGAAGACTTCTCTATCTCTCTCTGTGTCTGCTTCTCTAAAACTCTGCCTTTAAAATTAATAAATAAATCTTTTAAAACAGCAACAACAACAACAGCAACAAAACAACAAAAAACAAGTGCATTAGCAGGAAGCTGAATTGGAATTTGAGGAGCTGGGACTGGAGAGATCACCCAAATAGGCCCACGAGAGCTATCTCCTTAGAGCATAAGCTTATTAAGGAGACTCAATAAATTTATTCCACTCTTGGACTAATTTCCTTGGTCCCTTTCAACTTATGAAATCTACTTTTTTTGACTCTAACTTTTTTTTAAAAAGAAGAAAAACTTCTTTCTTTTAGGGTCATAAGAAGTTACATGACCTCAGCTTCTGGCATAGATATACAGAAGATATGGTAGTGTTCACTGATTTTTTTTTTTAAATCAATAAATACTTTTTTTAAATTAAACTTTTATTTATTGAATATAAATTTCCAAAGTACAGCTTATGGGTTACAATGGCTTCTCCCTCCCAAAACTTCCCTCCCACCCACAACCCTCCCCTTTCCCGCTCCCTCTCCCCTTCCAATCACATCAAGATTCATTTTCAATTCTCTTTATATACAGAAGATCAGTTTAGTATATATTAGGTAACGGTTTCAACAGTTTGCCCCCATATAGCAACACAAAGTGAAAAAAAATACTGTTGGAATACTAGTTATAGCATTAAATAAGAGTGTACAGCACATTAAAGACAGAGATCTTACATAATATATTTTTTAAAAAAATTAATTAATTTTCTATGCCATTTCCAATTAACACCAGGTTTTTTTTTTTCATTTCCAATTATCTTTATATACAGAAGATCGATTCAGTATATAATTAGTAAAGATCTCATCAGTTTGTACCCAAAAATCAATAAATGCTTTATTTTTTAAAAGATTTTATATTTTTTTTGAGAGGTAGAGTTACAGACAGAGAGAGAGAGACAGAGAGAAAAGTCTTCTGTCCATTGGTTCATTCCCCAGCGGCCACAAAGCTGGACCTGCACCTTTCCAAAGCCAGGAGCCAGGAGCTTCTTCTGGGTCTCCCATGAAGGTGCAGGGGCCCAAAAACTTGGGCCATCTTCTACTGCTTTCCCAGGCTATAGCAGAGAGCTGGATTGGAAGAGGAGCAACTAGGACTAGAACTGGCGCCCATATGGGATGCAGGCCGGCCCCTGATTTTTAAACTTCCAAAAACAGAAAGTAAAATTATTTTGTCTGCTTATTTTGCATTATATGTGGTAAAATCTACACACTATTCATGCCTGCCAACTGGTAACATTTCTTAAGCATGTTAAATTGGAAGATCCTCTACCAAAATGCTGCTATTTATCAGGGCGAGTTTATTTTATAGGAGACTCTTATATAATGCTTGTAACATAATTCTATAGGTGTGTTGCACAAAGAATAAAATCTCCGTGGATCATAAGAAAGCTGACATCAAATGTTGTCTGTAAAAGACAAGATGAAAAATATTTCAAGTTCTGTAGATAGCAAAGTGAACATCACAAATGTTCAATACTGACATTGTAGAGATGCAGCCACAGAAAAAATAAGATAACATAGGTTTGGCTGTGTTTCGATGAAATTGTATTAATAAAAGTGGACTATGGTTTGGATTGGTTCATAGCCACGATTTGCCTAATACATACACACACACACACATATGATAATTATCAGGCACAATCTATCTGTGGTGAAATATTTCTGATCATATGGCACATATATATTATATTGAGTTAATAGAAATAAATTGTGTTGTACCAGTTGTTAGAGGAAAATTGTTATTGTTCACAAGACATTTGACAAATAGACACACAATGGAATCTGTAGAGTTTTTACTCTATGAGGCTTATAGCGGTGAAGCCATGAATTAACATGTATTACCTCCTGCAAGATGAAATATAGTTAAGAATTCTTTATTCCAGTCTCAATTCTGTGGCCTCATTGCAAGGCCTTTTCCATGTGTTAATAGTATTACATAGCTGGCGCCGTGGCTCAATAGGCTAATCCTCCGCCTAGCGGCGCCGGCACACCTGGTTCTAGTCCCAGTCGGGGCGCCGGATTCTGTCCTTGTTACTCCTCTTCCAGGCAAGCTCTCTGCTATGGCCCGGGAGTGCAGTGGAGGATGGCCCAAGTGCTTGGGCCCTGCACCCCATGGGAGACCAGGATAAGCGCCTGGCTCCTGCCTTTGGATCAGCGCAGTGCGCTGGCTGCAGTGCACCGGCCAGGGCGGCCATTGGAGGGTGAACCAACAGCAAAGGAAGGCCTTTCTCTCTGTCTCTCTCTCTCTGTCCACTCTGCCTGTCAAAAATAAAATAAATAAATAAATAAATAGTATTACAGAGAAACAAGCTTTCATGTATTTGAGGTATGAGAAATTAAAATTGAAAATATATGATACAACAAATCTATCCAAGAGTGGCCATGTGGACTTGCTTGAAATAGTTGTTGGAGTGGAGAAAGCATAATTATCATAAAAGAATGACCAGTTGTAAATAAAACACATTGAACTTAGCATGTGAGTTTATGAACATCTTTAAAAAGTGTTAGGTCCCCTGATGTTGTGGTCTCCATGTAGCCAGATAAGGACAAGTAGTAGTGCACGTGCATTACTTCAGTTATTCAACAGGGTAACCTAGTGACAGGAAAGAAGTGTTCAGGAATGGCTCACTCATTTAGTCCTGTGGCTTTCCTGAATTGGCCTGTTGGAATGTTAACCATAGTGGAAGCTTGCAACCTTGTTTTCTTGTCCACTGCAACTATCATGAAAGGCTGAGTCATTCCAACATATGTAATGTAAGCTAATCAGGAATTCAATAGTTTATTAGGAGTTTGAAATCTAGTGTTCTGCATCACTTTTTGTCATTTAGTTAGGCTGTAATAATTGGAAAAAGAAATCACTAGGACAAAATGTGAAAGAAAATTAATTTCTGAAATAGTTAAGATGTCAATGGATGATAAAATGCTTATGATTCAGAGAAAGCCATATTGGCATGTACCTTACTGAGTGCTTTTACTACTTTCTCCTTCAAGGCAGAAACAGTGGAAAGATCTTACCTGTCAGGTGTTATTTTAAGTAATGCTGATTCAATCAAGATTCATTTCAGAACAGATAGGATTTCTACTTGATAACCTTTCATGAAGCTTGAAGGCATGTATAACATTATTTTCCACAGGAGCACTTTGATCATGCCCCTTTTAAGAATTCCATACTCTAGGAAAGCTCATTTAGGAAGGATGGTGCTTTAGTTAGAAGTACACTGTATTGAGAAGAAAAGTCTCTCCCTGCATAGTCCTTCCATGACTCTGGAAGCTTGTGAAAATTCAGAAATTCTTCAGGACTCAAGTCTCTCCCTGATTGATTAACTAAGGCAACATTGTTTAGTGTTCTCTATGTGCCCAATAATGTGCCATAGTCACTGCCTTCAAGGAATTTGTCATTGATAAAGGACACAGCTGCATTAGGGGTGTGATCTGTGTGAATTTCTCAACTCAAATTCTTATTAGGCTATGATGATCTTCTAATTTTGTAGTACAGTGTTTATTTTCATATTGAAAACATCATTTTCATTTGTTATTAAAAAGTTCTCTGATTAATACCGGTTAGTAAGAAACGTTATTTTCAAAAGGAAAAGCTGATGCAGTTAACTTCTCATAAGAATAGATGAAACAAATATGTAACCTTCAAGCACAGGAATGGTATTAACATATGGCCAAAAAATCCAAAATTCTATGAATTAAAGAATGAACAAACACAATGAAAGAGGTAGAAAAAGATAAGTTCATGTTTATATAAGTAAGAAGTTACCTTTTGGTGGCATAAATATATATATACATATATATCCACACACATTTATATGTGTATGTATATATGAAAAATATTTTAAAAATTGCTATCCTATAAGTACAAAAATCAGCATTTTATTGCTGTGTTTTAACCTACTGTCATGTTTAGAATGATGCGATAGTCTATCAATTTTGTCAGAAAAGAAAAAATTACATGAGACATACAAACTGCTTTAAAGACTCAATTTTATTGTGTCCTGGGTATCACATAACAAGTTGCACAACATTGTTAGCTAGCTATAAATTCTTATCTCTCATCCTCAATATAAAAAACAATAATTAAATCATTCAAACTCAAAATGGATTCTTGTCATTTTTTGCTTGTTTGTTTTTTAATATGAGCTTATGTCTTAGTTTAAAACTTTCAAATCTTATAGAAACATTATGTTAGTAAGTTGGAAAGTTATAGCTCTAGTCAAACATATTGTAGGAATTTTGTGTGAGATGGTATTCTCCCATGTCTGGCACTGCCATGGGCTAACACTATTTAATGTATAGACTCACAGTGGTACTTTGAATCTCAAAATCCTAGGTTAAACCAACCTAAGATATCCTGGGCTCACGTTTAACTAAATGTATAAAGATTTAGGGTAGAATATAATATGCTTTTATCAATAATAACATTTTCAAATATAGTTATAAACTCATATTTCCTCCGAAGTCTTTGTCAATTATGTTTTATTATGTGTAAAGCTATATATTGTAATATAATATCCATTCTCATGAAAAGATATGGGCAATGAATGGATAAAAATAGGATGGTAAGGGTAGGCTTTTAACCCAGCTGTTAAAACTCCAGTTAAAATACCTGCATCCTACCGCAGTATCTAGGTTTGACATTTAACTCAATTCATGACTCCTCCTTCCTGCTAATACAAATTCTGGGAGGCCATGGTGCTGGCTCCATTATTGCGTTCTTTCCTTCCACTTGGACAATCTTCCCAGGTTTCTTTTTATTTTCTTTCTTTCTTTCTTTCTTTATTTATTTATTTATTTATTTTTTTGACAGGCAGAGTGGACAGTGAGAGAGAGAGAGACAGAGAGAAAGGTCTTCCTTTGCCGTTGGTTCAACCTCCAATGGACGCTGCGACCGGCGCACCACGCTGATCTGATGGCAGGAGCCAGGTGCTTCTCCTGGTCTCCCATGGGGTGCAGGGCCCAAGCACTTGGGCCATCCTCCACTGCACTCCTGTGCCACAGCAGAGAGCTGGCCTGGAAGAGGGGCAACCGGGACAGAATTCGGCGCCCCGACCGGGACTAGACCCAGGTTTCTGATCCCAGCTTCAGACCCAGCTCACCCTCAGCTGTTGTGGGCATTTGTGGATTGAGCCAGCAGATGGGTACCTTCACTGCTGTCTCTGTTTCTGTGCCTCTCAAGTAAGTAACAAAAAAAGGATGATATTGTGATAAGGCAGATTTCACATCTATTGATAAACTTTAAATTGGAGTAGAAAAATAGAAAATGTCTATCAGATAATTGCCTAAACAGTGGTGCTATGTTTATGTGGCTAAAAGTTGAAATCAGTTTCCTACCCAATAATGAAAAATACATTTATTTGATTAGCTATAAAAATAGTCTTGTATTATTCATTTCTTAGGTAACTAGTGGTTATCTAACCTAATTTTATGTTAATATTATGGGATTATATGATTTCTTGCACTTGTTATATATGATAAATCACAATAATAAATTACCACTCATGAGAAAAACTTATAAATGTGGCTATTTTCTAATATGGAGAGAAAAAAAGAGATGTGGAAAGGAAAAACAGACATATTAGGGACTATTTAAGTATTAGACTATTGAGGGTATGGTTATGGGTAAGTCTTCCTGGATTTAAAATTTTAAAGTGTACAATTAAATTTATTTAGAGTTTGCTTAGCCTTGGAGGATTTCTGATAAAATCTTCAAAACATAACTCTTATCAATCCTTAAAGCCAGGTGAACAATGTATAGTTATACCCATTTTACAAGCAAGGGAAGGTTGAGGTTTAAAAGGCTAGTATGACTTATCTCATATATCACAGCCAGCAATTGACAGTGTTGAGATTTGAGCCCTTTATTACCTTGCCAATAAAGCCAATGCTCACAAAAATACTGCAAATTCTTTGCTTGTCGCCTCAGTTATGGGTAAATAAAGGAGATTCAATAGTCTAGTGAAAAGAATTTGTATCTTTCTTTAATTGGTGGCTGTGTAATATGTATCATTTCTTAGATAAAATCACCTAAGAAACAGATGAAGAAAAAAATTAAGTACAGATTTTTTGGTACACAACTTAATTCAAGATGATCCTCAGAAAGAACAAAATCTAAACTCTAGTACAGGTGTGGGAGTTCCCAACCTGCCTGATGAAACTATGATCTTAATCAAGAGTGCTGAAGAGTGGTTAAACCTCAAGTCAGTTGGAAGAGTTGCTAAACAGGTGCAGCTGCAAATAGCCTGAAAATGAATAGGACTCATTTCAGAAGTTCTTGATTATTCTAAATGCAAAGTCTTTCCAAAACAGGATTTCTTATCCAAACTCTTCATGCCGCTGCTTTGCCACTGACATACACACTACAAATCACACATAAAAAGATCATTACCTGAGGTCATTTCATTTTATCAATCATTTTGAATCATACCCTAAATAGAATAAATTTGCACTAATGGCATGTTTGCTTCCTATCCACCCCTGTGATATTTCAGAGAGGGAATAAACTAAAGTTCCATTAGCTTCCTCACTTTTAACACAAACATCCATGGCTGGGTTGACTTATCAGTTAGAGAGAAAAGTTGGGTCCTGCTTTGAAGCACCAGAATATTTGCTCTTGTAAAGACAATAAAATTCCTCTTTAGTCAGTGCTACTCTCTGTATCCTAGAGTCTTAAAATAGGATATTATTCATCCTATTTCCTCTTTATGATTTTAATAGCAATAAGAATTCATCCAAGTGTTCAGACACTACAGTGTGATGGGGAAGGTGGAGATTCTGCCAAAAAACATTATATCTCATAGCATGCTCCAAACACACTGCTTCCTGACAGAATTAAACAATGGGATACAGAAAGACTTTCCTGGTTCTAGCAATTTAGGATGTGTTTCTTTAACTATTATACCACAGAAACCTCACAATTTCTAAAGAACCATATATGCTCAGAATATGACCAAATATTTAGACCTGATTTTTCTCAGCACTCTTCTGATATGACACTTTGGAGATCCTCACAAACACATACAAACAAGCACACGTACACACACACACACAAATACATGCCCACACTCATATAAGAAAGAAAAACAATATGAAGCTGGTAAAAGAGCAAAAAAGAAACACAGGATATTGAATTTCAGTCTGAATCTGTTATGTATTTAGGTAAAATAAATTCCTAGTGATCAATAATCTCCCTGCCTCCAAAAATGCATAAATTATTGAAAATAAATAAGACTGTAAAAATGATTTAGAAATTAGTATCACCAAATAAATAACCGTAGATCTATCCAAATTTGATTTAAAATATCTTATTGTACATATTATTTCTTGCATTAGAGTTATAACAGTGCCCTCCAAGATCATAATTCATGTCATTTTTTCACACCTTCATAATGTTAGAGATTTTTAAAAATAATTTAAATAGCTCTAAGAATCTTAAAAGTATACTTAGCTTAATCTTGTTGAACAAGTTACTACAAAGACCTTCAATCCTCAAATCAGCAGACTTGAAAGATGAAATTTGTGGGGGTACTTTATGAAATTTGGACTTCCAAAGGTAATTTAATGTCCCTGGGTCCCATATTTCTTTTCTATAATACAGAACTTTCAAATGTTTCATAGATTTTCATAGAGATCATACATCACACAAATTTGATGCTCTTTGTTTACTTTTCATTGCTTCAGTGCTCCCCACTTATTTTTTGTCAATTTTTGTCCTTCAATCCTCTACACTCCTCTAACAAAAATATAACTAAACAACTTTCCTTGAAATAGTCACTAAACATATTAACATTCCTTTAATTACAATGTATAATAGTGTATTTTATAAAAAGCACAATGGCAGAAAAGGAAAGACAGATAAAGAAAAAAAAATTTATCTGCTAATTCATGCCCCAGATGGATGCAATAGCCAGGGCTTGGACACACTGAAGCCAGAATCCTGGAACTCCATCCAGGTCCCATGTGGGTTCTTGGGTCATCTTCTGTTGCTTATCAAAGTGCATTAGCAGGAAGCTAGAACAGAAGCAGAGCAGCCAAGAATGGAACCAGTGCTCTGACATGGGACGCTGGTATAACAGGTGGTGTCATGATTCTGTGCATCTCAATTCCAGCTCCCAGACAATGTCAGACAACACAGAAACTAGTCCTTCAGGAAACCCAGGTAAGTTAGAACACTGGAACAAAGCACAATCTTTTGTTTCCATCCCATGGAAGCATATCTGTATCAAGGGTTTCATCATGATCACTCAATGTGTGTAAGAAAAGGCACATAAATATGGGGATGGCATCGTGGTACAGTGGACTAATTTGCCCCTGCAATGCCAACACCTCAAATGAACACTGGCTCAAATCCTTGCTGCTCCACTTGTGAACCAGCTCCTTGCTAATAGGCCTGGGAGAGCAGCAGAAGATCGTTCAAGTACTATGGTATCTTCCATCAGTATGAGAGACCAGATGAAGTTCCATACATCCAGCTTCTGTCTGGCTCAGACCTGACCATTGCACCCATTTGGTGAGTGAGCCAGTAGAAGATTTCTGTTTTCTCTCTCCATCTCTCTCTCCCTTTCTCTCTCCATAACTCTTTCAAATTAATAATTTAAAAAAAAGGAGCATGAATGGATGTATGAAACAATGATAATATCCCTGCCATTTTGCAGGAGATTCTTGGTTTATTAATGACATTGTATTGAAGTTTTTAAACTGGTCTTAGGGTTCTTAAAGAGGTATTCTGGTCTGCATTTTATTTTAATTTGAGAGGCTGATACACAGAGAAAGAGACGGATACAGCTAGCAACTTCTGAACTACAGATTCAACTTAATATATTTCTATATTTTGTTTTTTAATTTTTTATTTATTTTTTTGACAGGCAGAGTTAGACGGTGAGAGAGAGAGACAGAGAGACAGTGAGAGACAGAGAGAAAGGTCTTTCTTCCGTTGGTTCACTCCCCTAATGGCTGCCACAACCGACGCTGTGCCAATCTGAAGCAAGAAGCTGGGTGCTTCCTCCTGGTCTCCCACGTGGGTACAGGGACCCAAGCAGTTGGGCCATCCTCCACTGCCCTTTAGGGCCACAGCAGAGAGCTGGACTGGAAGGGGAGCAACTGGGACTAGCACCCGGCTCTCTAATCAGGACTAGAACCTATGGTGCATTAAAGCTTGAACATTTAAAGATTAAAATATTAGTGAAAAATCGCCTTACAATGATTTTGCACCAATGTATAAATTCAGTAATAACATTTAACAACACCTTTTCTCCCATTATTTAAAAGTGCATTACCAGCCGGCGCCGCGGCTCACTAGGCTAATCCTCCACCTGTGGCTCCGACACCCTGGGTTCTAGTCCCAATTGGGGCTCTGGTTCTGTCCCGGTTGCTCCTCTTCCAGTCCAGCTCTCTGCTGTGGCCCGGGAAGGCAGTGGAGGATGGCCCAAGTGCTTGGGCCCTGCACCCGCATGGGAAACCAGGAGAAAGCACCACTTCATTTCTCTTAGTTATTATTTTTGTTTTAAATTTCTAAATTATATTTATACCAATATTATTTGAAAATATATCATTAACATGCATTTAAACTTCATATTTACCAGAAAGAAATATACAGGAAACTTTCAAGGACTAAATACAGGCTAGTAAGTAAATGACCATTAGAGATGAGACAAAGAAGGATTAATCCAGGTATTAACTTCAAATATCTGTTAATAAAAATTATAGTAGTTATAGTTCCAATCAGTTTGCTTGACAAAGATCTAAAGCAAAGTTTGAAAAAACATTATATAAGCAGCAAAACTGATAAGCATAAACATGTATCTTTTTTTTTTTTATTTTAGCTCCTATATATAAGGAAGAACATGTGGTATCTGTGTTCTGTGCTGGCTTATTTCACTCAACATGCAGTTCTCCAGTTCTGCTCACTTTGCTGCAAATGAGAGAATTTTATTCTTTCTTATTGCTGAATAACTTTCCATTGTATGTGTGTGTGTGTGTGTGTGTGACATTTTCTTTATCCATTCATCTGATGATGAATACATTGGTTGATTACATATCTTGGCTACTGTGAACAGTTCTGCTATATACATGATTGAATAGGTATCTCTTTGACACAATGAGTGCTTGTCTTTGGGTGTATACCAAGTATTAGAATTTCTAGAAAATATGGCAAATCTATTTCTAGTTTTGAAAGAAATCTCCCATAGGAAATTTTTATTTACTTTGTAGACAGTTACATTTCTGTAATAGAAAAATCATATACTCATACTTCACAATATGACTTATGTTTGCTTACATAGAATAAAATGTACAAAGTTCATGTGGGAAATAAATACATGGAAAAGATGTTATACTTTTTGTAAAGTAGGAATTACTTTCATTACTTGGATTATTGGGTATTAAAATGTTTCATAAAATAGTGTAATCAAGAATATGTTGCTTAAGCATCAGGAGACAGAATAAATAAAATAATATAAAGCTCAGATATAAAAATATATAAGCACTTAAAATGCTGTTGTTGCCTTTTGAATTAGCAAGAGAAAAGCTGAACTATTAAACTAATACCAAAAGAAAGAGTTGCACATACAAATACAATAAATAAGATTAAATATGGGTGCATTTTATATTCATTATATCTTTGGAGAATCCCTAGATGAAAAATCAAATTAAAAATCCTAAAATGAAAAATAATTTTACTCATTCCACTGATTTGTTTCCCCAGCAGCATAGTTTCCACTATAATACAAATTAACAATGCTTTCTTGACCTTTAGTTACTTTTACTTCATGATCTTTTCTCTGTCATGAAATGCTTCATCCCTTCTCTCCCTGCCATAGGAAACCTTTATTGAGTCTTAATATATTTAGCCTCTCTTTTCTTTCCTCCCTTAACTATTTAGTTATTCCCCTAGAGCTTTTTTTACTGCCACTGCACTGAATATCTTGACAACATTTGCAACAACACCCTTCTAACAAATGCAAAGGACACGCTTTTGTTTCTGATTTACAGTCTTTCACCATAATCTCACAACTTTTATTAAAGACTTTGCTTTGGCTTCAGTGACACCTCACCCACCAGGATAATTTAGGATAACTTACTAGTATCATGTTCTGTAGTTTCATCTACCTAAGCTCCAGAAATTGCATTGGAATCAGTATTGGTGCTCTTCTCTAAAAAACTATATTCCAGGGAGTCCTGTCTCTGTCCATAGTTTTACAAGTCATCTGTCTGTAAGACTGTCATATCATTTCCCCTCCCTTGGTATCTCTCTTCAGGTGAAGAATTTCGCACCCAGATACTCATTTGCTAGTGACACCTGATTGTCAAGAAGGGATCCAAATACATTATGGCCAAACAGGAATCCATGATTTTAAGCTGCAACACCTGTGGAACTCTAACCCATTTCAATAAAAGAATTCTATTCCAGGGCCAGTATTGTAGCATAGCTAAGCTACCACCTGTGGTGCCGGAATCCTGTATGGGCACTGATTTGAGTCCCAGATGCTGCACTTCTAATCCAGTCCCTGCTAATTCTCCTTGGAAAACAATGGAAGATGGCACATGTCCTTGGCCTCCTGAACCCATGTGGGAGACCCAGATTAAGCTCCTGGCTTCTGGCTTTAGCCTGGCCCAGCCCTGCCTTTTGTGATCTGGGGAGTGAACCAGCATTGAACCTGTCTCTCTTCTTTCTGAAACTCTATCACTCTGTCTTGCAAATAAATAAATCTTAAAAATAAATAAATAAAAAGAGTACAAACTACCCTATCGCTCAGGACATAAAGGTAGTTGTCGGCTTTCATATTACTATTCCTCATTCTCTATAAGCAAAACATAAAAAAAAAAAAAAAAAAAAAAAACGGCTGTCCTTATATGAATAATGTATTTTGACTTTGGCTCCTTATCGCTGTTGCTGCTCTTAGCATCATCCTACAATTGCATAATTGCTGCTGTAGACTCTCATCTCCACTCCATCCTGCAGAATTCTACTTTAACCAATGGGAATTGTTCTATCAAGAGATACCTGGGAGACGGTACCAATCCTGGCCAGTGACCCACTGGTACAGGATAGAAAAGCACAGCCTGAGCCTCAGTAGGACACAACTGTTGTGACATAGTTCTCAGGTCAGAACTACTCCCATGGTGAGAAGAGGCTAGACTACTCTCAGAAAGCTATCTTGGCTCAGCTCCTTTTCTGTTGAGTGATATTCCTGGGGAAACAATAACAAATCTGTGGATCTGGATATAATATGGTAGGAAAGGGTGGGAAGAAATGACACCAGAAGGAAAATTGAGGAAAAAGTTTTGAAGCTACATTGAGTAGACACTTAGAAATTGTTTAAGCTGTTATTGACACGATTAAAATTTTAAATTAGAATGTTATCTTGGTTGTTCCTTTTCTGCTCTGCTTAGAGAATTTCCAGAAATATTGACATCCTAATGCAGAAACAACCTTGCCCTGAAAATGCCATCGGCAATATCATTAAAACTATTGCTTCCAACATTTCTGCTTCTTGTTTAATTTGGATTTGTTCATGCCATGCTTCATCCAACTCCCAAATATACCATACTCTGTCTTCAAGGCAGGAAATTTGCTATTTATTTTCGGATTTTGTTTTAAAAATTTTAATACAACATCTCATGGTCTCATGTTTCACACATTGCATATTAAATAGTAACTATTATTGATCTTGCAAATATTTAAATTATAACACATTGTTAAAACGAATGTAGTGAAACATTTCTTATAATATCCCAAAATATATATTTTAACATTAAAACTATTGGAATATGAAATAAAAAAAAATCACATTTCTTATATGCAGTTTAACATAATTATGCCTAGAACCAAAAAGGGTCATTTTTTTTGGTCTTTTGTATTTCTCATTTTGATTTCACATTGGAGACTCAAAGTTCCAGACTTACGTTCATATTAAGGTGTTCTGAGTAGTAATTAAAAGTCCTCCAGATACTTATTTCACTGAGAGTCTCTTACTTGTTTCTTTCTTGTTAAAGCCTGAAAAGACTCCAAGATACTTCCACCTACCAGCCTTATAATCTTCTTGAGCAACCACTCTATTTCAAACTATTATTGTAAAACAAAACAAAGAAGATTATGCTTACATTTGTTCTAAATTATCCTGTAAGAACTACGTTTATCAATAATTATTGAAATTCTAATCTGTATGTGTTCAGATTGTCTTGGATGCTGTTTGGCAAACAGCCCCAATCACAAGGCTAAGTGTCTCCATATTCATTAAAAAGGAGGTGTATCTGGGGCCGTCGCTGTGGCATAGCCGGTAAAGCCGCTGGCTACTGTGCCGGCATCCCATATGGGTTCTGGTTCAAGTCCGGGCTGCTCCAATTCCAATCTCTCTGCTATGGCCTGGGATAGCAGTAGAGGATGGCCCAAGTTCTTGGGCCCCGGCAACTACATAGGAGACCCGGAAGAATCTCCTGGCTTCTGGCTTAAGATCGGCACAGCTCCAGCCGTTGCAGCCAATTTGGGAGTGAACCAGTGGATTGAAGACCTCTCTCTCTCTGTCTCTCTGCCTCTCCTTCTCTCTCTGTGTAACTCTGACTTTCAAATAAATCTGAAATAAATAAATAAATAAATAAATAAATAAATAGGAGGAGTATCTGTCCAAGATATGGTTGTGATTTTGATCGCTTTTTGGTGCTGTTAATGTGCCTCAACAACAGAAAAAAATTTGGTATGAATTAATTGAAAACTTAAATTTTTAAAAAATAAATAGAAAAGGGGGCCAGTGTTGTGGTATTGCAGGTAAAGTCACTTCCTGCAATGCCTGCATCCCATATGAGTGCTGGTTCAAGTCCCAGCTGCTCTGCTTCAGATCTAGCTCTCTGCTAAAGGCCTGGGAAATGTAGAATAAATGGCCCAGACCTATCTATCTCTTCACATGGGGTATATCCTAAGGGAGGTGTGAACCTCCTAGGGGAAGGCACTCTGTTGACTTTCATTACTTGGCTGGCCTGGGAGGAGAGCTGGCCAGGTAAAGGCAGGTGGCATCTCTAACAAGAAATTGACAGTTCTGCCTGCAATGTTGCTGACCCTACTTGACCATCCCCTCAGCTGCAGTGGTCACTTTGGAAGTTGGGCTGAGTGAAGGGCTTTTCAGCTTAGAGCCAATAAGATCTGTGGCTCTGACCTGGGCATCCTTCGACTCCAGGGCAGGTCCATTTCCAGTGATCCAACTCTTGGCAGAGCTGCCAGGGCTCTTCACAAGCTGACTTCTGCTGAAGCCCAGGCTTACCACTTTGAAAGCCACTGCAGTGGACTGGCCTGTTGGGTCTCCTTGAGGGCAGAAGTTATGGGGCGGCGGGGGGAAGCCATTGTAATCCATAAGCTGTACACTGGAAATTTATATTCATTAAATAAAAGTTAAAAAAATAAAAAAAAAAAGAATAAATGGCCCACGTGTTTGGGCACCTATTATCCATATGGGAGACCCGGATGACACTTCTGATTCCTAGTTTCAGTGTAGCCCAACCCCAGTCATTGTGATCATCTGGGGTGTGAATCAGCAGATGGAAGATTTTTCTCTCTCTCTTTCCCTCTCTCTCTCTAACTCTGACTTTTATATAAATAAAATAAATCTTTAAAAAAATTAAAAAATAAAAAGAAACCTGGAGTGACTTCAGATAGAACAAAACAGTGAAAAAATAAAGGATAAATTTGACTTAAAATTAAGCAAAATGTTCCCAAAATACCTGTTATTCAGACACATGGTAATGTTTACCTTCTCTCTCTATTCCTTTACCTTTTCTCTTTGACCATCAGGTCTTCACACACCTGGTTTTGTCTATCAGAAACATTTAAAGGGGTAGCCATCATATTAATGGAATTAATGTATTTGTTGACTTCTAGATTTATTATGAAAGCAGATTTAATGAGAAGTTTGGATGGCAAATGCATGTACCTCAGCAAAATGAAAGAGTTTGGGAGTTTTCTTGAGGTTGAAGCAATGACATTAGAAGAACTATGGTAAAATTAGTATTCAAATAGTACTTTATACTTTGTGTGTCTGTGTGGGTGTAAACTGTTGAAATCTTTACTTAGTATATTCTAAGTTGATCTTCTGTATATAAAGATAATTAAAAATGAATCTTAATGAAGAATGGGATGGGAGAGGAAGTAGGAGATGAGATGGTTTGGGGGTGGGAGGTGATTATGGAGGGAAAAACTGCTATAATCCAAAAGTTGTATTTTCAAAATTTATATTTATTAAATAAAAGCTTAAAAAAGAATAATTGCAAGTAAATGAAAGGTAGAGCCTGTGATTTTGTAATAGAGTAAAAAGGGCTTGCATACCAGAATAGTTAACCTCAAGATTTACTTTGGCTTATGGCAAAATTATTTGGTTACAATAGAGTTAGACCATCCCAAAAAGATGACATGATACTCAATATGGTTTTCAATAGACATAATGTATAAATTGTTCCACTGCAAATTGTTAATAACATTTCTTAGTGTAGAATTATTTATCTGGATTTGGAATTATTTAATTATTTTATTTTTTTAAAGATTTATTTATTTATTTGAAAGGCAGAGTTACATAGAGGTAGAGGCAGAGAGAGGGATAAACAAAGAGAGAGAGAGAGGTCTTGCATCTACTGATTCACTCCCCAAATGGCCGCAACAGCCAGAGCTGCGCCGATCTGAAGTCAGAAGCCTGGAGTTTCTTCCAGCTCTCCCATGCAGGTGTAGGGACCTAAGGACTTGGGCCATCCTCTATTGTTTTCCCAGCTTATAGCAGAAAGCTGGATCAGATGTGGAGCAGCCTGGACTTGAACTGGCATCCATATGGGTGCTGACACGGCAGGTGCCAGCTTTACCTGCTTATGCTACAGTGCTGGCCCTACGAATTATTTTCTTATTTTATCATTATCACTTGAATATTAAAGTATGAATGTTTTTCATACTCATATGTTTATATTTTAGACTGAAATTAGAAAGAGAAGTATTCAAGAAAAGGGATATACTTGAATAAATACACGCAATTAATATTAGATTGGAGGGGCTGGTGCTGTGACATAGTAGTTTAAACCTCTGCCTGTAGCGCCTGCATTTCATATGGGCCACCTAGTTCCAGGTCCAGTCTCAGCTGCTCCACTTCCAATGTGATAATTGTGAAGAATAGTGGCTAATATGTTACTGAAAAAGAGAGAACAGAGATAAGGGAAAATTGAGAGATCTATGGGAAAAAATCTTGCCAAGAAAACCTATGCTTTGGAGCTGGTGCTATGGCATACTAAGTTAAGTTGCTGCCTGCAAACCTGGCATCCCATAAAAGAGCACAAGTTCAAGACCTGGCTGCTGCATTTCTGATCCAGCTCCCTGCTAATGTGCTTGGGAAAGCAGCAGAGTATGGCCCAAGTGCTTGGACCCTGCATCCTGGGCTCCTGGTTTCAGCCTGGCACAGCCCCAACCATTGAGGCCATTTGGAGAGTGAACCAGCAGGCGGTTTCTCGCTCTCTCTCTCTCTCTTTCTTTCTCTCTTTCTCTCTCTCTCTCTCTTTCTCTCTCTCTCTCTCTCTCTTTCTCTCTCTCTCCCCCACTCTCTGTAACTCTACCCTTCAAATATTTTTTTAAAAAAAAGAAAACCCTTTTTATAGTTTTTAAAAATCCAAATATTTGAAAAGTAATTTCTGAATACAAATTTTTCAAGGAGATAAATAATGAAATTAAGTATTTTTTGAACATACACTTTGATTTACTTTGTGGTTACTTGTTTGAAGGTCTGGCATAGTTTTAAATGAATACACTTTTTTTTTTAAGATTTTGTTTATTTATTTGACAGAGTTATAGACAGTGAGAGAGAGAGACAAAGAGAAAGGTCTTCCTTCCATTGGTCACTCTCCAGATGGCTGCAACAGCTAGAGCTGCGCAGATCCGAAGCCAGGAACCAGGTGCTTCTTCCTTGTCTCCCATGTGGTTGTAAGGTCCCAAGCACTTGGGCCATCTTCTACTGCTTTCTCAGGCCACAGCAGAAAGCTGGATTGGAAGAGGGGCAGCCGGGACTAGAACCAGCACCCATATGGGATGCCACAGGCAGAAGATTAATATACTGTACAATGACGCCGGCCCCCTAAATGAGTAGACTTTCAACATGTCATATAAATGTCAAACTAAAAGTTTGTTACTAATATTTAATCTTGAGAAACGATTCCTGTTCTGACAAATCGCATGTATCCAACTTCAGCACGATAGTTCTGATATCAACTGTGTTCACTTTATAATTAATCAAATAAATTAAAAAATAAAATGAACACTAACAGATTTGGAATTTTATTATGAATATTACATGTCCAAAATCACTTTTTATTCCTATATCTTCTGTATTAAGTAGTATTATCCCTCATGTTTAATTGCAAATTGTAAAGACATCTTTTAACTGTCACTGAAATTAACTTTGTGTCTTACAAATCAAATATTCAGCTTGACAAAGAACAATAATGCTTGACAAGGAATGTCACATAGATATGCCATTAAATGAGACATTATGTAATCCAACCTTGATGAAGGGCTTTATGCAAAATTCATAACCTCCATTTCAGTCAAATACTTGTATATTCATTTATCTGTTATGTATCACCTTGAGCATCTATTTTTATGGTTATGATCTCTGACCTATTTCTCATATTTTTAAATGATATTGCTAGAAAATGCTTCCCAAACACTTAAAATATTTTATTCTCAGTAACATTTTATAACTAGGTAACTACAGACCAGTTGCTTAGTAGACTGAGAGATGAAAGTATATAGGAAATCAAAACAGTAGAATCTAGGGTTTAGATTTGCCTGAAGTTTAATCAAACTCAATCACAGTAGCACCACCTATTGGTGATTTTTTTAAGTGTAAATTCCAAAAATCTATTTCTCATATTGTTATATTTTGAATCAAAACCTAAACTATTTCTTCATACTCAATTGGCAGATTATTGTTTAAACCAGGAAATATGTAAATGCATTTTTTGTTTTATGCTGATGTCTACTTCCTTATTTTCTTTCAATAAATGACCTTCAGTTCTTATTCTGGGAATATTCCATGTACATTTCTACTCAATGAATGTTGTGAAGATGCACATTTCAATGACGACTTCAGCACAGGATTTTTTTTTTCTCCCTAAATAACATCATTAGCTCATTGCCTTGTTTTTGAAGGGACTCAGCAATGTCATTTTAGGACTAGAATTAAAGTTTTCTTAGCTTTATTATTTTCTTTCTTTTCAATTCTAAAGTCAGGGTTACCTCTTGGAGTACTGAATCTATTATATAGATTCCATCTGGGTCTCTCATGTGGGTAGCAGAGATTCAAGCACATGAAACATCATCTGTTACTTATGCAAGGTGTGCATTAGCAGGAAGGTGAATCAAAAGGGGACAGACATATGGAAATCAGAAATATAAATGAATGAGAATGTTTTTAGGGATTTTTTAAAAATTACATATTAATTTCAAATTTTCTAAAATTCCAAAAATTTCTAAGTTTTTAGTAGCAGGAAGTTGGAGCCAGTCAGATATTGAGCATAAAAGCAATGTAAAAACAAGATATGGTAACTCCATTTCTCGATAAAAGAATATGTATTGAATATTGTTATAGAGAAGTCATTGCTATGTGTGAAGTATACAGAAGGTATTACTACAGTATTGTTATGCTTCAGGAAGAAATAAGATACAGCAATATGAATAGATCACTATAATGTTTTTGATATAAAAATTTTGAGAATAGTACTGTCTCAATAACACAACTTCAAAACACACATAGATAAACAGGAGTATACATATCATAAAGACATATACACATGATAGAATTAAATAAATAAACACAAACAAATATAAGTGTGTGTGTGGGGAGAAACAGAGGGAAAAGCAGAATGACAGAGATATGCGAACATACTATGGGTGTAGAGTTACAAGAATATGTATATTAGATGCATTGAAAAGTGACAAGACTCTATATAAAGCCATATCCATTTTTTATGAGTTGCAAACTCTCAAAAGAAAGTATACATTCTTAAAATATTGTTTATTTTCATTTAATTTGAAAGGTCAAGAGATAGAGTGAGAGACAGAGAAACAGAGAGAGATTTTCCATCCACTGGTTCACTACACAAATTCACACAGTAGCCAGGACTGGGGCATGCCAGAGCCAAGAGCCAGGAATTCCATTTGGGTCTCCCATGTGGGTAGCAGAGATTCAAGCACATGAAACATCATCTGTTATTTATGCAAGGTGTGCATAAGCAGGAAGGTGAATCAAAAGGGGACAGAGGCCTCAAATCTGACACTCTGATATGGGATAGGGGCATCACAGGTAGTGGCTCAACTGTTGACAAAATACCTGCCCTGAACTATGCATTCTTTTCTAAGAAATGCATATAATGTGA
The DNA here is from genome assembly GCF_033115175.1 of Lepus europaeus. Classification (NCBI taxonomy): domain Eukaryota; kingdom Metazoa; phylum Chordata; class Mammalia; order Lagomorpha; family Leporidae; genus Lepus; species Lepus europaeus. The sequence goes on from NC_084842.1 coordinate 67,930,862, forward strand.
TGTAATGTAACATTAGCTGCTACTATGAGTTTCCATTATCCTACTTCTTGATATTAATACTCTTATGGAATCCTCACCATTTGTATGAGATGATTCTCCCTCTTACAGCAAACAGTAGTTGTCAAAAGGGATGAATTGTAAGGAATGGGTTTTGCATTCTTCATCCTGCTGGCCTTCTTTATTTTTTGCCATCTCAGTTTGAAAGCTTTGATAAAAGCAAGCTGCTATATCCAGAATGGATTGGGATAGCCTCTATCTAATAGTCAGTAAGGAATGGAGCTTTCATTCAAACAATCTATGAGGAACTAAATCTTTCAAACAACCATATCAAGAAGTTTAGAAGCAGACTCTTCTCCATCAAACTTTCACAAGAGCTCCTGGGATTAAACCTAGAATGTAATATTGTGAGACCCAGCTGTACTGTGTCTGAATTCCTGACCCACTGAAACTCTAGTACATTATATACGAATTATCTGAAGCCACCAAGTTTTGCAATAATGTGTTTTGCAACAAAAATAACTAAGTACAAATGATACATGCTATATACATGAAAATTTTAAGACACATTATGAAGGAGGGCAATGATATTGTATACTTGAAATGAGGGCAATAGTTTTTTGAAAAACATACAACAAATGCTTCATGCCCAACAATTTGTCATGATCACAATACATGCTTAGTTGAATGTGTGTGCATCTTCAACAAATAAAAACATAAGTTTTGTGCATGTAAGTCTTCTGGGACAGGCATACCAAAATTCCATAGACTTGATTGGTTAAACATCAGAAATTTAACTTCTCATACCTTTAAAGTCTAGATGTCCAAGATCAAGGTACCTTCTATGTTGGTTTGTGATAATACATATTTTACTGGCTTGTAGATGGCCACTTTATACCTGCTTCATGTGTCTTTCTGTATGTGTGTGCTTGTGTGAGTGCTTAAAAAGTGAAATCCTCCTAGACTCTCCCCCTCTTATGTAACAATAGATAGCACCATTTCTATTGGATTAGGCACCTATCCTCATGATCTCATTTAACCTTAATCATGTACTGGAAAGACCCAGTCTCTAAATGTTGTCACATTGGGCTATAGCAGTTCACCATAACAATTGTGGGAGAAGGGGCACAATTCAGTTTATATGGGTTATATGGTAAAAATGAGTCGTTTTCATATCCCCCATGTGAAAAACACCTAATGCTATGGACCATCGATAGGGACTGTTCCTCAGAGAACAAAGATCTATTTTCCTAAATATATATGAGCAAATCATTCAGAAATCATGTCAACCATGGAACTTCCATTTGCAGAAACTAAGAAAAAATTGCCTTGTGAGTTTTTCTGGCTCTTGGAGTAAGCATGAATGTAATATTTATCCATTACTTAAAACAATTTTTAAAAACGTCAGTGTGCAATTCTCCATTTATTAAGATCTCTTTAGCTCTGTAACTATTTCATTTTAATTTTTCCAGGCAGGAGGGAAATGATATTAACGACACTTGTCTGTACTCATTTCCTACTTACACTCTACTAAAATTCTACAGTGTTAAGAACTTATTTTCATTGCAAAATTATTTTCTAATTATGGAAAAAGTAGAAATTTTATTTGATAATTTCTGTAGTTTAAAGTGGAATATGTAGGTCAATGAAATCCATGTGTGATTACTAAATGAAGCCTAATTTGTTCAGTATATTAAAAATTCCACAAAATATTCTTCAAGGCTCCACCCTATGGCATGTAGAAATCATTTTAGAGTTTTCTTCTCAGATAATTTCACTGATTTTATTTTATCTCTTCCTTTCCAGTTCTGTTTTTGTGTGTGTGTGTGCTATAAAATGCCTAGGTGCCTCTGTGTATATCTTTATGTAGTTGACATTATCTTTCCTAATACTTAAGAACACTGCATCACACACATATGCATAACATATGTGGATATCCAAGAAAGATTCTCAAGTATCTCAATATGGTAGCTTTTCCAAAGATAAGATTGAAATAAATTTTACTATAAGTTCTGCCTATCTGGTTCACTACTGCCTCATTGTTGAAATACATTCATACAAATAAATGGACACACAAAAGTGCATTCAATGCATACATTCACGTACAGCTTAGCATATTGTTTCTTTCAATATTCAACATCACAAAAACCTGGTAAACTGACTCACTTTCAATAATCACTCATCCAGTCAGAAGCAAAACTACTTCTTGAAATGTAATTTTTTTTTATAGAATAAGCTATAAGACCAAGGTTTGAAAGACAATTCAGTTTGAAGAAACAAAAAGAGATTCCCAGAACATTTGCACCTGAAATATTTCACAGCTCAGAGAATTAAGTGGGGTTGAAGGTTGGCAAGTTTTACAGCATGGCTAATAACAACAAAATGTGATATCTCTAACTGTATCATCTGAAGGCAGAGTCCCACACTTTATCATGATTTTTAATTAGACAGTTTGACTTGTCTTGATGTATTTTACCTTCTCTTCGGTTTTGGGGAAGAAAATAATACTCTAAGAGAATTTCTTCATTGCAGCTTCACTCAGAACTAAGTTTAAAAATTGATTGCCTCTTAAAAAGAATGTGACATGACATTTTAACCAATCACTTTCTTGTAAAATTTTCTGCCATGATATTTAGATACAAATTACATAATTCATTTGACTCAGAGAAACTTAGTGACAGAAATCACAGTGTACCAACTACAGGATAAGTGTATGTGCCTAAATTTATTTTTAGTTTTATGCAGATATTAGGTTGGTAGACACCTGATTCTAGTCCTAAGCATAGGTTGTATCCACTGCTAAAAAACATGTGCGCTTTTAATTTCATTCACCTAGTTCTTGAGCAGTTATGGTCTTGGAATCAAAGCACTCTTTCACTTTGGAAAAAGAGATGTAATGTCAAGAGTGCACCCATTTTTCATAACCTAGATATCTTGGCTCCACAGCTTTAAATTGATTCTTTTCTGTATCAAATAAGTACTTTCTGGTGTCTAACATTTCTTAGCGTTAAACAGTGATGTTGAACATTCTTTGAAATGAAGTCATTTTTTCCAAATATTTAGTTTTCAGTAACTTTTAGTCATTTGTAAAGTGAGTAAATATGTTTCAACCATTCTTTGCTTGCAAAATCTGAATTCAAATAATTTTTGCATGAATACATTTCACCAAGCACCCTATATAATAAGCATGAATGCCAATTCCCTATAATTTTGAGGCAATTTCCATATGTTACACTGTTATTATGTTCTTGTAGGCTAATTGGTAATTATACCTAAACTGGGCTGCTTGGAAATGTTACTTACTCTTGAGGAAAAATTATCCATAATTTTCCTCAATAACCCTTTATTCCAATTAGATATTTTATAATCCATTTACATCATATGCAAGATGGATTTGGCCTTTTAGTAGTAGACTGAGGACACATTAGGTTAAATTCTTAATAATATTAACATTAAATGAATGTAATGAACAATCACCAGTCTGGAAATGATGTTTATATTCTCCACACTGAAGTCAGAAAGATAATGTAAGTTGAGTCTTACTGGTGTGGCACACCAGAAAATAAAATCCTAGTGCTATTATTGTGTTCATATTAGGTAGGAAGTGGTTTCAGTGGAGTAAATGCTCTCCAGACAAAAACCATTAGGAATGCACTGGTAGTGGAATAATTTGAGTTTATTAATGGCTTCTTAAAGGGAGGAAGAAGATTCACACTAACTGAATTTAGAACATATCTGTAAGAAGATGGTAAAAGGGATTTATCATTAGGTTTGACTCATAATAGATGACTGAGGTAACCTGAAAGGAAGTTGATCTTTGCTGTGGATTCAGTGTTTTGAGAAGCAGGGATAATTCTTTATCAACTGCTGTAATCAGCATTGTGAAGACAGATGAAATACTAGGTCATATCTAAATCTGGAACAGGAAAAAGCACCAGCAATCATTTGAACTATTCAGGATAGGAGATGCTTGGCCACTCTCGTGATTTGGACAATTTTGGTGTTATGTCTGTATTCACCACGATTATGAAGAAATTTGGTAGGTTTTTGAGATTTACTTATTTGAGAGGAAAAGTGATGTACTGAGAAGGACAGTCAGTGAGAGAGAGAGAGAGAGAGAGAGAGAGCCAGCAAGAGAGTGAGAATTTTCCATCTGCTGGTTCACTCTCCAAGAGGTCACAATAGCTGGGGCTGGGCCAGGCCAAAGCAAGGAGTCAGGAACTCCATTCAGGTCTCCCACATAGGTGTCAAAAATTCATGTACCTAGGTTATCATCTGATGCCTTTGCAGGTGAAATAGCAGAAAGCCAGATTTGAAAAGGAATAGCTAGGACTCAAAGCAGCAATCTCACAATGAATGCCAACATTACAAATGATGGCTTAATCCACTGCACTAAAACACACATGCCGATGACCTTATGTTTTTCTTGACCCACCATAGTCACAGGGTGGTCTAGTCTGACATTTATGTTCTGTGAAATTTTGCCAATGTTTCATTGATGTTTCTGGAACATCGCTTCTTTGTAGTCAAAAAGCCGACACAAAAACCCGGTTATGAGTGCCAGGCCAGCTCAAGATCTAAGTGGCAAAACCAGCGAGCACTGAAATTCAGGGCCCTTTCCATTTCTCAGCAGTTATATTGCAATGATATTTTTAGACAAGGACAATAACTTTTACTTGAAATTTGAGATAAAAGACAGAGAAAGTGCTCCTTTTATAAACCATGGCCACTTGACTTTTATTCTATCATGTCCACACTGACTTAACGTTCTGGTATTTGACAATGAGCAGCAACTCCCCACCACTGGGTCTTTTGTTAGTCAAAACTCATAATCCTCAAATTGCATTCTTCCACTTACTTTTCAGGTCTATGTTTATATATCTCAAAATAACTTACAGAATCAGGTCATCAAAAATAAACCATAACATCTATCTCTTATGCATAGTCTTTTATATTATTTATGTTATATTTGACTGACAAATCATAATTGTATAGATCACAAAGTACAATGCAAGTTTTGTTGTATGTCTATAATATGGGAAGATTAAATCAAAGTGATTAGCATATGCATCACTTCACTTGACACTTTATGGTGAGACACTTAAAAATTATCTCTCAGGATTTTAGAAATATACATTACAATATTATCGTTACCTTTTGGTATAATAATCTCAGAATCTATTCCTCCTCTCTTTGTAAAACATTAGAACCTCTGATCAACAACTGATCATTCCCACCTTTTCACAATCACAGTCCCAGCCTCTGCTAACCATTGTTCAACTCCCTACTTCCATGAGTTCAACTATTTTAGATTGCACATATGACTAAGATTAGTTAGCATTTATTTTTCTGCATCAGCCTTATTTCACTTGGAATAATAGCCTCTAGGTTCATACATGTTTTTATAAATACCAGGATTTACACATTTTTATGGAAGAAGAGCATTTCATTTTAAATATCACATTCTTTATCCATTAACTCTTTGATAGATACTTAGGCTGATTTCATGTCTTAACTAGTGTAACTAGTCATGCAATAAGCATAGGAGTGCAAATATCTCTGCAATCCTTGTATTTTTATCATACTTATTCATATATATGGAAATGTATTGTTTAGTTTTTACTTTTTTGGTCTGTCTAAATGATTCTCCCCTCCCCAAAAATGTAAGTTTCATAATATCAGGGACCATACTTACTGTATTTAAAACTCTTTCTTCTAATGTGTTATGGACACTTATTAAATATTGGTCTAATCAGTAAGAAAGTTGACTTAGTTGTTAAGTCCTATAACATTGAATGCTATCACTGTTATATGCTATTCTTCTTTTGTTTTTATTTATGTAAAAAGCACAAATTTCATCTATTTCATATACAGTTTTAAGAACATAATGATACTTTCCACACTAACCTCCCTCTCTCTTTCATTCTGACTCTCCCTCCTCCTGTTTTCCTCATTACTCCTTCAATTTTTACAATGAAATACCTTTTTTTTTTTTTTCTGACAGGCAGAGTGGACAGTGAGAAAGAGACACACAGAGAAAGGTCTCCCTTTTCCATTGGTTCACCCCCAATGGCCACTGTGGCTAGCGCACTGTGGCCGGCGCACCATGCTGATCTGAAGCCAGGAGCCAAGTGCTTCTCCTGGTCTCCCATGCAGGTGCAGGGCCCAAGGACTTGGGCCATCCTCCACTGCATTCCCGGACCACAGCAGAGAGCTGGACTGGAAGAGGAGCAACCGGGACAGAATCTGGCGCCCCAACTGGGACTAGAACCTGGTGTGCCGGCGCCGCAGGCGGAGTATTAGCCTATTGAGCCACAGTGCCGGCCCAATGATATACCTTCAATTGCCCCATAATCACAAACTTAAACCCTTCACTACATAAAGAACTAAACAAGTAGTAAGTAGAAAAAACACATTTCCCAAAGATTAGAGACAAGTGCTATAAGTAATAATCAATATCAAAATATCAACTTCACTCATATACATTATATCTGTTATATACTTCATATATCAGTTGCCACAAATCAGGGAAAACATAAGATATTTGTGTTTGGGGGTCTGGCTTATTTCACCGAGCATATTGATCTCCAGTTGCATCCAATTTGTTGGGAAAGGCAGAATTTCACTCTTTTTTATGACTGAGTAGTATTCCACTGCGTGTGATATAGGCTCTTCTAAATGAGATGTTCCCAGGTAGAAATATATCATCTTATAGCAAAGTGAATATAAAACTCCCACCATTTTCATTAAAGTATTCATAGGGAATCTTATATTTTCTAGAAAATGGTAATCAGGAAAGATACAATTCTTCAAATTGTGCCATGTGGGTTTGAAGTATAACTCTTCTTTATCTTTCAGAGCTATGAACCTGAATTAAATAAAATATATTCTTGCTGTAATTAAAGGAATAAGTTAATTTCATGATATTTTTATGCTTATGCACAGAATGGTTCCTCACAGGAGAATTCACAACCACAACAGGAAATTAATTTAACTGACTGAGGTTGACTCACTCTAATAAATGGTATTCTGTGTTATACTCACCTCCCTGATCATACACACACAACACAGGATTGCATAAAAGCATAGATAAGAAGACCAAAGAGCATGCCAAAAAGAGACAACTGCCTACTTCTCTAATGGTGAGCTTTATATGGCTATTAATTTACACACACACACAGTAAATAAATGCCTTGTCCTGTATATGTGTTTTAGCTTTACCTTAGACATACCTATTCCTTTATCTGGATCTCTTTTATTTTCTGTAAGAGTAAACACAGCACTGGTCACTCATGACTTCACCATAGTAATATCATGGATAATTGTGCAAATTCAACATGATTTTAGACTCCATTTCTTTCTATTTCACATACTAGTAGATACAGAGAGATAGATGGTCACGTGAGAGTATTTACTAACTGCAATCAACATATATCTATTTGTATAAATCAAAGCATATTAATCAATAGGAAACATTTTAACTGTTTTTATATGCACACGATATGTAACTGGCCTAATAGTTATAACACATGCCTCAATAGCTCATTTAAAATATGTTGATGGATAAGGACCTAATATATCTGCTATGGTCATAATTTCTCAACAACTAGTTTCCAGTAGAGATGCATTGACATATTTCCATATTGCAGAGAAAAATGCACTTCTCATATTTGCTTCTTGAAAATGACTTCAACACTGGGGCACATATGTCTTATTTTGTAGTTAATAGCAAACATCTAATTAAAATCAGTACATTTTTAACTCCTAAGATATTCATGAAAGAATCTTAAAATTAGCCACAAGTTGGAGCTTCTCTCTTTTTTTTAAATTTTTTTAATTTTTATTTTTTGACAGGCAGAGTAGACAGTGAGAGAGAGAGATAGAGAGAAAGGTCTTCCTTTTTGCCATTGGTTCACCCTCCAATGGCCACCGCAGTAGGCACGCTGCAGCCGGCGCACCGCGCTGATCCAATGGCAGGAGCCAGGTGCTTCTCCTGGTCTCCCATGGGGTGCAGGGCCCAAGCACTTGGGCCATCCTCCACTGCACTCCCGGGCCACAGCAGAGAGCTGGCCTGGAAGAGGGGCAACCGGGACAGGACTGGTGCCCCGACCGGGACTAGAACCCGGTGTGCCAGCGCCGCAAGGCGGAGGATTAGCCTATTGAGCCGCGGCGCCGGCCGCTTCTCTCTTATATATTTTAATAGTCACTTCTCAAAGAGATCACCTATTGAGTTTCCTCAAGTTATCCATGGAATCCTGAGATCCTTTTCCACGCCTGTAGACTACAGTTAATGCAATCCTTTTGCTGATCCTTAGATGGCTAAATTTGTACAATAAATAAGTGAATGAAGGTGGCTTAATGACTACCATATGATCATTTATTAAACTTTTTTAAAATTTTTAAAAATTTTTTTTGACAGGCAGAGTGGACAGTGAGAGAGAGAGAGAGAGAGAGAGAGAGAGAAAGGTCTTCCTTTGCCGTTGGTTCACCCTCCAATGGCTGCCGCGGCCAGCGTGCTGCAGCCAGCACACCATGCTAATCCAAAGGCAGGAGCCATGTGCTTATCCTGGTCTCCCATGGGGTGTAGGACCCAAGCACTTGGACCATCCTCCACTGCACTCCCTGGCCACAGCAGAGAGCTGGCCTGGAAGAGGGGCAACCGGGACAGAATCCGGCGCCCCTGCCAGGACTAGAACCCGGGGTGCTGGCACCGCAAGGTGGAGGATTAGCCTGTTGAACCAGGGCGCTGGCCCATTTATTAAACATTTTAAAGAGTCCCTATGTAAGTTATATATTTCAAGTAATGGGAACATGAAAAAAAAAGAGATTTAAAGTTGATATTTGAGGACAAAACAGCTTCTCAGATGGCAGTTTGTATCCTGGCTGCTCCTCTTCCCACCCAGCTCTTTGCTGTGGTCTGGGAAATCAGTGGAAGATGGCCCTACTGCTTGTGTGCTTGCACCCAGATGGGAGATCCAGAAGAAACTCCTATCTCCTGGTTTTGGATGGTCTCAGCTCTGGTCATTGTGGCCATTTGGGGTAAACCAGCGGTTGGATGAACTTTCTCTCTGTCTCTTCCTCTCTCTGTCTGTAACTCTACCTCTCAAATAAATAAATGAAACCTTTAAAAATATAATTACTTTTTGTTTTTAAAGAAATCTTAAAACTATACCATATACTGCATATATAAAATTCTAATAATTCAATCTGTTAAAATAACTGATCTGAGTGTATTCAATGGTAGAATAAAGTTGAATGTTTAACTCTCAATCCAATAAAACTGCCACACAGTTGAAATTGTGGTGATTAAGAACTCATAGTAGCTATAGCCCTTTTGAACATAAAAATAATTATTCATATTTCAAACATGGATTTTTCTAATACGTCAGCCATTCCTTCACTTAATTGCATGCCATTGAAATTAGGGCCAGTCTGCAGCAGTGTGTGTGTGTGTGTGTGCATGTTTACATATATAATATTAAAGTACAGAAAGAACATTCTAATAAACATCTGTAAATTTAAATTTAGAATAAGATAATTATTCTGTATTTAAAGCTTTTCCACTTCACTATAAGCTAATCTAGGTGCTATATGTGTTCAGGAAGAGTGGAATACTCAGTTTGCTTTTGTCATTAGAAAATATTGAGAACCAGAAATTGCTTTTTCTGTTTTCAGCCTAGGACCACATATTGGTCAGCATAATTCAAACAGGTGACAGCACCACCTCTCCTTCAATTCACAGCTCTTCTTTTAAGTCATTAGCCATTATTTACTTCATGGCCCCCTCCTTGAGATTTTCATTTGTAATATTTTATAAAAATCAGAATATTTTGCAAAAATACACATGTCCAGAGTCTGAGGGAAGAAATGGTTCAGAGAGTTTTCTCAGAGGTCCACAGTGCCCCCTCGTTTGTACACCTTCCCTCTTCTCGGAGAGGCCAGTACCAAATTCGGGTCATCAGCAGTTCAATCACATCGACTATGGTGCCAGTTTCCAGTGAGCTTCCCTTTTATGAAAAATATCCACCTACTCTCTACCTTTTCATACAGGGGTGCTTCAAAAAGTTCACAGTGGAGTGCAATTAAAGTAAAATATTATTTTTGGTGCCAAACTTCATGCAAAGTTTTCATAACATGCATTTTCATGAGCTTTCTGAATGCCCCTAATATGCATGAATTTCAAAAATTTTGCAGCATAATGAAGTTAAGTTTTAATTCTGTTTTCCTTGAACTTTATAAGTGCCCTGATATTCCTTAACCTAAAATGAAGCAGGTGTCATTCTTACTGTTATCCCTTTTTAAAAAAATATTTATTTAATTATTAATTAATTAATTAATTTGTAAGTCATAGAGAGAGAGAAAGAGATCTTCCACCTGCTGTTCTCTTCCCAAATGACTGTAACAGCAGGAGCCAGTAAGTCCATCCTGGTCTCCAACGTGTCTGGCAGAATCTCAAGTACTTGGGACTTCTACTGCTTTCCCATTTGCATTACTAGAGAGGTGGGTCACAAGCGGAGCAAGTGAGAAGGAACCAGCACTCCAATATGGGATGTCAGTGTCATAAGCACCAGCTTAAGGCCCTGCATAACACTAGGCACTCCTTCTCTTTTTATTTCATTTAAATTTTACATCAATTTTATATGGATAAAGAATGTAAAAACAACAAATCCCCTGTGAATTTCATGCTCTGTAGTTCAATAATACGCACATTAATGTCAAGCATGAAAGGAGAAAAATATTGGAACTGGCATTTGAGAACAACACTGAGGAATTGTCTTGGTCTTTTCAAGCTGCTCAAGGTTTTGGATTCAGAAGTCAAAAAATCAAGGTGTCAGCAAATTTGATGTCTGGTGGAAACCTATTTCTTGGTCCATAGATTGTGCTTCTTTGCTCTATTCTCAGTTGGTGAAAGCGGTAAGTAAATCCGTTTGGACCTATTTTATAATACCATTAATCCCACTCATTAGGGCTCTGACCTAAAATTCCAATCACCTTCCAAATAGCCCATCTCTTAAGCTTGGATATTATGACTTTAATATATGAATTTGAGAGGCTAAGAGATGTAAATGTTAGTAAGTACTGTTTGGTTGTAAGGGAGAAAATGATTTTTCATGTCTAAATTTATCTTTTTGTCACCTGTTTCATGGTCATAACAGAAACATACAAAATACATTAGCAGTAATGCTTACGTATGATAAAGATTTCAAATCATTGCATACTATATGACAAGCAGAGTATCTTTCTTAACCAATTGACAGTCTACAGGATTCACAGCTATATTTGACAGTCACCTAATATATCAGTGCAATGGTCCTCATTACAAAATACAATGCATGTGTCATTCATGTAATTTTTTTTCATTGTCTATAAGAAAGAAATGTCATCTAAAAGTAGAAACCACAGGTAATTGAATACTCTTAAATAAAATTATTTATTTATTTATTTATTTATTTATTTGAGAGACAGAGTTACAGACAGTGAAAGAGAAAGACAGAGAAAGGTCTTTCATCCACTGGTTTACTCCCCAGATAGTCACCAACAGCTGGAGCTGCGTCGATCTGAAGCCAGGAGACAGGAGCTTCTTCCACGTCTCCCATGTGGGTGCAGAGGCCCAAGGTGTTGGGCCATCTTCTACTGCTTTCCCAGGCCATAGCAGAGAGCTGGATGGAAAGAGGAGCAGCTGGAGCTAGAACTGGCATCCATATGGGATGCTGGCACTGCAGGTGGAGGATTAACCTACTGCGCTACAGCACCAGTCCCCTCAAATAAAATTTAATAACAACTAATAATAAGATGGATCTCTCAGCAGGCACTCAAGACTTTTCACAAATTTGGGAAAAGCACTATTCAGAGATATTTTGTTTTATTTTATTTTGATGATTATGCTAAGTTTTTCTTATTAAATAATAAATTGGCTAGAAAAATACAGACTTCTCAGGAAGAAATTCTTGGTTCAAATCCTAATTTATTTTCTAAATCAATAATTTTGTGTTCTCTCAATATCTGTCTGTGATAATACATGGGTACCCTTTGGCACTTATTTTACTGCCATGAAATGTTCTCCTATGTCTTATCAAATTTCTTTGTGTTAATCATTGTGATAAAGACAACTTATAATATATTTCTTTATTTCTGGCCTATTCTAAGTCAAGAAAAATATATTTTCAGAAATATGAAATATTGACAACATGGAAAATAACATTTTACATGAAAAATCAATATTAAATTCTTTCGTATTTTAGAAAAGAAGTAGGATGGGAAATAGTCAGTTGGAAATTATTTACATATTATATTTTATGAAATTATATAAACATATAAAAAATAAGCCAAAGATTGTTTCTAAGTTTTGTAACATTCACTAGGAAGGAGAAAAGCAAGTAACTGATTGATTTTTTCATGGAAGACCTAACTGCTCATTAATCTGATAAGAGGCATAAATGCTTCCAAGGGGTTCCTATAAGTAGGTTTTTATAATATGTTAAATGGATTATATGGTATTTAAATTTACTATAATCTGATGACATAAAGCAAGCGCTAAAGGCCCGAGCTCCAATTTATTGTTAGAACTTCATTTAAACAGTTGAATTCTAAAGATGATGGCTATGAATTTAACAATTTTAGCCAGATATAAAGTAGATAATTTATGTTCACTTTACTGCTCAGAACAAGGGATGGTACTGTATACTTGTATCTTAATCATCTTTCACCAAAGGTAGGGTTCTTAATTGTGTTTGAGCATATCCTCTCACTGTCATACTTTAAAGTAACAATCTTGGCCCAATTTTCTGGGCAACTCCTGGTTTTAGCACTAAAAGATTTCCCTTGATGAAAATCCCTCATCTCTGGGCAACTCAGGATCATGATCACACTAACACTGATTTGTACCAAACTGTGCTTAGTCTAAAATATTATTCCTAGGATTTCATTTTAACTGTGAATCAAGGCTCTGTCGGAAGTTCTAATGATAATTCCTCATACACCAACCACCTATAATTTCACAAATTCTTGCTTTTAAGTGTGTTGACCACATATTTCATTGTCGTATGTATATATTCAATTCTGTACCTGGCTGAGTTCAAGTATAATATTGTATTTATGTGAATGCCAGGATGTGCTTTACACAGAAAAATTGTTCCAAAAATCCTTGACATAAGAAATTTTATCAGCCCTTCCTTTTCTTCTGTACACGTCTATGAGTCAGTTCTGAGAAAGCTGTGATGGACATTGGAGTGCAGCAGGTCAAGCCAGCTCTTAACAATACTAGACAATGAAAATTTTTGGTGAAGAAGTGAAAAAACAATGAAGGCTCTAGGGGAGAAGAGGAGAGAAGGCAGAGACACCAGTGGGGCCAGCAGTGGAGCCAGCTGCCAGCTGTGAGCAGCCAGCTACCACATCAAGGTAGGAAGAAATAGCTGTGCACCCCACTGCTCAGTTTTAGCTCAGAGGGAATACTGCAGTCACCCACTGACTGCTACCTCAGCCTGGGATGCTGACTGGGGTTTGAGCAGCTGCCGGGCTTGGAGCAGGGAAGTTGCCTTCTTCTTCCCCTCCCTCAGTCTCAAAACATGCCATATGGCAGTGAAAAGATTGGCAGTGTGCCTCTGTTCAGATACTACCGGCATCAGAATCAGAATCAGGAGGAAATGCCACTTTCTGTGAGAGAAGTGAGAGGAGTCTGTGGCAACCTGTATCACTGCTGAGATTGCCTTAGGGAGAACGTGAGGACCAGGACAACACTAACTTAGAGTCTCGCCTGGAGAACTATGGGGAGGGAGGGTGTCCACCTAACCCCATGATGGGAGACCACATTGCCCGCTTCCCATCCCATCTCACAAGGTTTCTGAAGGAGAAGAAGAAAAGGAGAGGCAGAGAGAGAAAGAGAGAGAGAGAGAGAGGTCTTCCATCTGCTGGTTCACTCCCCAATTGGCTACAACAGCCGGAGTTGTGCCCATGCAAAGCCAGAAGCCAGGAGTCTTTCAAGTCCCTTACATGGGTGCAGGTACCCAAGGATTTGGGCATTATTTTACTGCTTTCCCAGACCATAGCAGAGAGCTGGATCAGAAGTGGAAGAGCCACCCATATAGGATGCTGGAACTGCAGGCGGCAGCTTTACCCACTATGCCACAGCACTGGCCCCAGAAGAGCCACCTTAATAAGGAGAGTACAGGCTGCCACATTCCACACATGACTGAGGGAATTTATCTGAGAGATAAACTCACAATCCCAGCTGACTTTCAGTCTAGTCTGGAGAGTTGCCAAGGGATGGTGTGCCCACTTAGGCCTGTGAGGTGCTTGCCTCCCAACATTCTATCCCAGGTGCGCATACTCAAATTGCCCAAGCAAAGCAGCAGCAGGAAGTTGGCTCTGGGAATGCCTCAGCCCTCTCCACAGACAGAGCAGGTTCACGGGGCTCAGAGTGGATCCCATGTTCCCTGTGACTCTGGGATCCTTAACGCTGGGAATTTTCTGACTGCATGTTAAGGCTTGGGGTGTGGCTGAGTCTCTAGACAATCACTGTGACTGGCTTCAGAAGTGCAGGGTTTCTTGAGTGCCTGGGGAGTGTTGGGGGGTTGTAAGAGGAAGGAGAAACAGGACATGGGAATTCTTCCTCTGAAGAACATAGCTGGCAAGTCCCCAATGTGCCTCTTTTGCTGACAAAGATTACATCAACCATTTGTACAGTGCATGTGTGTGCTTATATAACTCTAAGATTACTTGTAACATTGCTTGATGATCATTAGGATATGATTTTCAAGACATTGGTGGGGTGCACTGTGACTTCGTTTACTAGATTAGCAAGTCTGGGAAAGCAGCTGCTGTCCTAGTGGGAGTCAAGGTTCCTGTGAGAACTCAATGCTCTTCTTGTTAACAGGCTATCTATTATCCTTGATCAGCCACACTTTGTGTCCAGGAGGATTTGTCCTCATTGAGAGTGCTTTGGCAGAAACTTTGATCCCTTGGGTCATTGCAGAGAGTCTGGGGCTCACATGGAGGACTGCACAGATCCTATGTGCAGCTCATGTGCCTGAGTGGGAGG
Organism: Lepus europaeus; assembly: GCF_033115175.1. Taxonomy (NCBI): domain Eukaryota; kingdom Metazoa; phylum Chordata; class Mammalia; order Lagomorpha; family Leporidae; genus Lepus; species Lepus europaeus. Next base: position 67,945,896 of record NC_084842.1, read on the forward strand.
GTGTTGCCACTGTGAATTTGCCCCTGGCATTGATAACCTTGGCAGAGGGGAGTTGAGGAACTGATTACACGAGGTGATGTGATTGTACCATCCACACTGCTGACAATGGAGATCAACCACGCTCAACTTTGGTGTCAGTTTGGACTCTTGTACCACCCATCCCCAATAAGCACTGACTTGAGCTCCTTGGCCCTACCTAGCTCATTTCTTTGAATATCTACTGATAGAGCAGACATTCCATTAAGCCAAAAGGTCATATTTAATACATAAAAGCCAACAGAGGCAAAAAAAATAAACAAGTGGTTCCACAAATGCCTGAAAATAAATGTAGAAATATGAAAAACATGAATGAAGAAGATAGTATAACTTCCCAAAGGAACACAACAGCATTTCAATATTAAAATGTGAAGATGAGATTGATGAAATGCTTGAAAATGAATTAAAAAATGATCATAAGATTACTCAAAAATACAGAAAAACAAATTCATGAGTTAAAGTAATCCATATATGACATGGATAAAAAATTTTGCTGGGAAATAGATGATCGAAGCTAAATCAAACTGAAATATTAGAAATGAAGAATTCAATTTGTCAAAAATAAAATACAGAACTGATGCTGTGGTTAAAGCTGCTGCTTGCAGTGCCAGCATCCCATATGGGCACCAGTTCATGTCTCAGCTGCTCCACTTCTGATCCAGCTCTCTGCTATGGCCTGGGAAAGAAGTAGAAGATCGCCCATGCACTTGGGTGCCTGTACCCACATGGGAAACCCGAAGAAGCTCCTGGCTTTGGATCAGTGCAGCTCCAGCCATTGCGGCCAACTGGGGAGTGAACCAGCGGATGGAAGACCTCTCTCACTCTGCCTCTCCTTCACTCTCTAAGTAACTGACTTTCAAGTCAAATAAATAAATCTTTAAAAAAGTAAAATAAAGGCCGGCGCCGCGGCTCACTAGGCTAATCCTCCGCCTTGCGGCGCTGGCACACCGGGTTCTAGTCCCGGTCGGGGCACCGATCCTGTCCCGGTTGCCCCTCTTCCAGGCCAGCTCTCTGCTGTGGCTAGGGAGTGCAGTGGAGGATGGCCCAAGTGCTTGGGTCCTGCACCCCATGGGAGACCAGGAGAAGCACCTGGCTCCTGCCATCGGAACAGCGCGGTGCGCCGGCCGCAGTGCGCTACCGCGGCGGCCATTGGAGGGTGAACCAATGGCAAAAGGAAGACCTTTCTCTCTATCTCTCTCTCACTGTCCACTCTGCCTGTCAAAAAAAAAAAAAGTAAAATAAAATATAGTGGAAAGCATTAACACCAGTCTTGGTGAGACAGAAGACTCAGTAGTCAAGTTAGAAGATAAATCCTTGGAAATATCTCAGGCAGACGAAAAGGGGAAGGCAAAGGAGAAGGGGAAAGGGAAGAGGAAAGAGAAGGAGGAGAAGGAGAAGAAATAATTAGGAAAACTGCAAACAGTGTTCACAATTCATGAGATATGATCAAATGAGCAAGCATATGGTCTTTGGAGTTCCTGAAAGTGTGGGAAGAGAGAATGGGTTAGAAGTTCTATTCAGCGAAATAATAGTAAAAAAATTCCATAATTTGGAGAAAGAAAGGTATATCTAAGTCCAGGAAACACACAGAACTCCTAATAGACATGACAGAAAAAAATCATCACGGCACATTGTAGTCAAACCTTCAACAGTAAAACAAAAAGGAAAAAAAAAATGTAAAATGTACAGGTGAGAAACACCAGATTACCTTCAGAGGACCTCCAACTATACTGGCAGCTTCTTTATTATCAGAAATCCTACATGCTAGGAGAGAATGAAGACACATAGCCCAACTAATAAAAGGAAAAAAAATCACCTAGAACACTGTACCCTTCAAAGCTCTCATTTAAAGATGAAAGTGAAATAAAGACCTTTCCAAAAAAACAGAAATATGAAAGAATTTTTCACCACTCTTTCAGTCTTACAAAAGATGCTTACAGATGTGCTATACACAGAACTGAGAAAGGTAGTCATCATTATGAAAGATTGTGAAGGCAAAGCAATCTCCTGGAGAGGGAGTGAGAGATGGGATTGTTGCAGGTGGGAGGGAGGTTATGGGGGGAAAAGCCACTATAATCCAAAAGTTTTACCTTAGAAATTTATATTTATTAACTAAAAGTTGAAAAAAATTAAAAAGTACAAAGAAATCCCAAAGGAAACAATAGGGATATTTATGGAAAAATGGCAAGGCCAAGTTGTCATTACTTATCAATAACAACCATGAATGTAAATGGCCTAAATTCTCCAATTAAAATATACAGGCTATCTGAGAAGTTTAAAAATCTATTTCTTGCATACAGGAAAAACATCTCACCAGCAAAGATACACACAAACTGAAAGTGAAAAGATGGAAAATGATATTCAATGCTAACAGAAAGCAAAAAAAAAAAAAAAAAGAAAAAGAAAAAAGAAAAAAGAAAAAACCACAAGAGTAATGATCCTAATATCAGGCAGAGAAGACTGTTTTTAAAAGATTTATTTTATTTATTTGAGAGACAGAATTACAGAGCGAGGTAGAGCCGGGGGGGGGGGGAGGTCTTCCACCTGCTGGTTCACTCCTCAAATGACCACAATGGCCAGAGCTGAGCTGATCCAAACCCGGAAGCCAGGAGCTTCCTCTAGTTCCTGCATGCAGGTGCAGGTGCCCAAGGACTTGGGCCAACCTCTACTGCTTTCTCAGGCTATAGCAGAGAGCTGGATCAGAAGCAGAGCAGCCAGGACTCAAACTGGTGCCCATATGGGATGCCAGTACTGTGAGAAGTGGCTTTAACACATGGTGCCACAGTGTTGGCCCCAGGCATAGCAGACTTTTACAGAAAAACCATTGAAGGAGAAAAAGGAGGGCACTATATAATGTTTAAGGGATTAATTCAACAGGAAGTTATGACTACATGAAATGTATATGCACCCAATACCAAGGTGGCTAGCTACTTAAAACAAGTATTAAAGTTTCTGTATGGAGACATATACTATAATAAAATAATAATGAGGAAATTCAACACCTCACTTTTATTAACAGATCAACAAGACAAAAACGACAACACCAACAATCAACAAATCTAGCCTACACATTGGACCAAATAGACCTAATTGATATCTCAACATTTCATCCCACAGTTGCAAAATACAGTTTCTTTTCATCAGTACTAGGACGTAAAGCACATCTCACCCAATAAAAAAAATCAAATCATACCATGTATCTTTTTTGATCATAATAGAATGAATATGGAAATTAACAACTTAAATTCTAGAAGACATGCAAACACATGAACAATATACTAATGAATGGGCAGTGGACATAAAATAAATCAAAAAAGCTAATCAAAAAATTCCTGGAAATTAATTAAGGCGAAAAAAATATCAAGACATATGGAATACATCAATAGCAGTGTAAACAGTGAATTGTATAGCCATTAGTGCATACATCAAGAAATTGGAAATGAATAAATGACCGAACAATCCATTTCAAGGACCTAGAAAAACAAGAACAAGCCAATCTTAAAATTATTGGAAGGAAAGAAATAAAATTAGAGAAAGATAAATAAAACTGAAACCAAATGGGGTGAAAAAGATACAAAGCTCTGTGAAATGAAGAGCTTGTTTTTTTTTTTTAAACATAAACAAAATTAATACAGAATTGTCCCAAATGGTCAAAAGAAAAAGGGGAGACAATCCTAATTAATACAATCAGATGAAAAAGAGATATTTTTGTGCCAGTGTTGTGGCACAGAAGGTTAAGTGGCCGCCCACAATGCCGCACCCCATATAGGCATGGATTTTAGTCTTGGAGGCTCCACTGCCAAACCAGGTCCATGTTAATGTGCTTGGAATAACAGTGAATGGTGGCCCAAGCTTAAGCCCGTGCATCCATGTGGGAGACCCAGAAGTATCTCCTGCCCCCTTGATTTGGATTGACCCTGCTCCAGCTGTCACAGCCATTTGGGGAGTGAATGAGTGGATGAAGGATCTCTCTCTCTCTCTTTCTCTCTCTATCTCTCTGTCTCTTTCTCTGTTTCTCTCTATCTCTCATTTCATGTAATTCTGTCTTCCAAATAAATAATGTTTTATAAAACAAAAGAGGAGATATTTCATTGGATAACACAGAAATAAAAGGAATCATGTGGAATTACCACAGTGATATGCCAACAAATTGGGAAATCTAGAAGAAATAGTCATGAAAACACAGAAAATCTAAACATATCAATAACCAAGATGGAGATTGAATCAGTAATAAAGACTCTTTAAACAAAGAAAAGCTCAGGACCAGATGGTTTCACTGTTGAATTCTACCAGAATTTTAAAGAAGAACTAACTCCAATTCTTGCATGTTATTCACAATAATTGAAAGTGAGAGAATCCTCTCAAACTCCTTCTATGAAGTCAGAATCACCATAATTCCTAAACTAGAAAAAAAAACACAAATAAAGAAACTATAGACCAATATCACTGAAGAACAAAGATGCAAAAATTCTCAAGATAATACTAGCCAATTGAGTCCATCAACACATGAGAAAGATCATTCACTTGGACCAAGTAGGATATATCCCTGATATGCAGGGATGGCTCAATATACAAATGTAATACATCACATTAACAAATCGAAGAATAAAAACCATAGGGTTATCTCAATTGATGAAGAGATAGCATTTGATAATATATAGCATCCTTTCATAATAAAAATCTTAAGCAAATTGAGTATAGAAGGAACATTACTCAAAATAATCAAGGTGATATTTACAAGCCTAGAGCCAGCATCATATTGAATGGGGAAAATTTGGAAGCATTTCCAATTAAGATCTGGAACCAGACAAGGATGCCCACACTCACTGTTGGTATTTAATATACTTCTGGAATTTTTAGCTAGAGCCATTAGGCACGGAAAAGAAATCAAAGGGATATAAATTAGAAAGTAGAAAATCAAATTATCCCTATTTGCAGATGACTTGATCCTGTATATAGGGAAACCAAAAGCCTGCTCTAAGAGATTACTGGAACTCATAAGAGAGTGTGGTAAAATTGCTGGATATAAAATTAATACAAAAAAAAAACTCAATAGCTTTTGTATCCTTACGCAATGCTTGGCTGAGGAAGAACTTTTAAGATCAGCACTATTCAGAATAGCTACAAAAATATGTATACCTTGGAATAAATTTAGTCAAGAATGTGGAAGATCTCTACAATGAAAATTACAAAACAAAGAAATAAAAGAAGATACAAAAAATGAAAAACATCTTCCATGTTCATGGATTGGAAGAATTATTTTATCAAAATGTCTATGCTACCAAAAGCAATTTACAGATTCAAGAAGACCACAATAAAAATATCAATGGCATTCTTCTCAGATCCAGAAAAGTGGATGCTAAAATTCTTATGGAAACACATGAGACCTCAAATAGCTAAGAAAATCTTGAACAACAAGTATAAAATCAGAAGTATCACACTACTAGATTTCAAGACATGATACAGTTCAGTTACAATCAAAACACCCTCACTGGAGCTCCCATTGTGACATAGCAGATAAAGCTTCCATCTCTTCCACATTCAATGCCAGCATTCCATTAGGGTTCCAGTTTGAGCTCAGCTCCTCCATTTCTGATCCAGCTCCCTGTTAGTGCAACTAGGAAAGCAACAGAAGGTTGCCACAACTGCATGGGCACCAGCAGTCATGTAAGAGACCTGGAAGAAACTTCTTGCTCATGGCTTCTGCCTGTGCCAACCCTGGCTATTGTGGCCATTTCAGGAGTGAAGTAGCAGATGGAAGACTTTTATCTCTGTCTAACCTTCTCTCTCTTGGTAATTCTGCCCTTCAGATAAATAAAATGAATATTTTTAAGCTAACAGGCTGGTAGTGACACAAAAATTGACATGTAGACCAAAGAAAAGGAATAGAAATCCTGAAGATTACTGCACATAGCTATGGCCAAGTAACCTTTGACAAAGAGGTAAAATGAATCCCTGGAGAATGGACTGACTCTTCAAAAAACTGTGCTGGGAAAAGAGGATCCACATGCAGAAGCATGAAGCATGATCCCTACCTTACACCATATACAGCAATGGTTCAAAGATCTCGATCTACGACTTGATACAATAAAGTTCCTAGAGGAAAGCAATGGGGAAACTGCAAGACATTGGTATAGGCAAAAACTTCTTGGAAACACCCCGAAGCATAGGCAATCAAGGCAAAAATTGTATATATATATATATATATATATGCACACTATGGGATACTATTCAGCCATAAAACATATGAAATCCTGTCTTTTGCCACAAAGTGGTTGCAACTGGAAACCATTTCTAATAGGGTAATAAGCCAGTCCCCAAAAGATAAATATAAGCTTCTCTTGATATGTGGTAACTACTATACAGAGTACAAAAAATAATGTAAATGAGAAAAAAATGATATTTTGAGATTTGATTATTGTTCATAGTCTTTGTGTATACTCTTGAGGAACTGTGGTTTGTATACTTACTACTTGTTGAATTCTTTATTTGGTGGAAGGTTAAGCTTGTGATTATAAAATAAACTGAAAATATGTCATTGTAAAAATTAGAAGAAAAAAGAAGAAAGGACAGTGATTGCTGGTAATGTGGGTGGAATAGAAGGTAGTGTGGGAAGTATCATTATGCTCTTAAATTTGTATATTTGAAATACGTGAAATTTGTTCAACTTGGGTCCTGCACTGTGGCATAGTGGGTAAAGCTGCCTTCTTCAGTGCTGGCATCCCGAATGGGCACCAGTTTGAGTCCCAGCTGCTCCATTTCTGATCCAGCTCTGTGCTATGGCTTGGAAAAGCAATAGAAGATGGCCCAAGTCCTTGGGACCCTGCACCTTTATGGGAGACCCGGAATAAGCCCTTGGCTCCTGGCTTCAGATCAGCCCAGCTCCAGCTGACGCAGCCATTCCGGGAATGAGCCGGCAGATGGGAGAACTCTCTCTCTCTCTCTCTTTCTTTATCTGCCTCTGCCTCTCTTTAACTCTCTGCCTTTCAAATGAATGAATAAATAAATCTTTTGAAAATCAAAATGTTTTCAACTTATATAAATAAAAGCATTAAAAAGAAATTGTATTAGTTCATTCTAGAATGTATTCGTATTTAAATATATTAAGAACCACACTTAAACATTTTTTGTGAGAGCTTGGGGAATGTAGTCATATAATCTATGACTATGTAAGCCTCCCGTGTTCTGAGCCAGCTATATTTGTACATTTGTAGGAAGCCATCTTTGCATGAATACCTATGTTCAGCTTGTGAGATAAGTATACGCAGAAGTAGGATGAGGGAAGGATACATAAACAGCTATTATTAGATATAGTATGTAGGATGAAATTCTGGTTATTATATAATTTGCACTATATAAGATAGGATAGTGAAGAATTGCATCATTATATACCTGATACAATGGCAACTGTCAAAAAACAAAAGACAATAAATATGGACAAGGTTGTAAGGCGATTGAGTTCTTTGTGCACTTTGGATGGAGCTAATGAAAAGTGCAGCTACTAAAGAAAGCTGTAAAATATTTTCCTCAAAAAATTAAAAGTTCAACTACCATCTGATCCAGCAACGTGGCTTCTGTAAATAATACCTCCAAATAAATTTTAGTGAAGGTCTGGAAGATTATCTGTATCTTCTCATTTATTGCAACATTATTCATGGTAGTCAAAATATACAAACAACCAACAGATTAATAGATAAAAAATATAATGGATGCATACAATGGAATACTATTTAGCCTTAAATAGAAAAAAAAAACCTACATTTTGACATGTATGTGAATCACACTTCAAAGAATCTTTATATAAATAAATTTAGTTCTGAGATTTTTTTGGGCAGTTAAATCCACAATAAGGGAATGGCTGATAACAGGTGTTGTAAGTAAAAAAAAATCATATCTCCTGTGTTTAGGGGATTGAAGTTATAGCTGTGTAAAGGAGGGAATAAAGTAGGAAGAGATATATGAAAAGGTTGGGCATGATTTTTCAGTATCTTTTGTAATCTCTAATTTCCTGAAAGAATTGTCTCACAATAAACCACATGTTAATTGTCTTATAGTCATATTTCCTTTGATTTTTAATTAATAACCCTTAGTAGCCATTACCAAGGCATAGCTATTGAAGTTTTTTTTTTTTTAATTATCTTTAGAGCTAGTCACAAGATGTATCATTATCATTAAAATATATATGCTGTGTAGGATTTTGGAAATACCATCTTTTAAAAATACGCTGCAGCCAAATCTTTCAGCAGTTTAATGCATGATTTCTGATAGACACAACAGTGAAATATTTCATTCAGCCTTTAAAAAGCTTAAACTGAAAGTTTAATGAAGACATAGTTGACTCATATTTCTTTACAAGTTCCCTGACATTATAGCCCTTCTGCTTTCAAGATTTAATTCTAGTGTTGCTGCTTGAAATCTTGCTAAAATCACCTTCAATTGTTTGTCCTCGTCTTCCCCTTCAGATGAATACAGAAACAGCAGTTCTGAGCATTCTCTTGAGATTTCTCATAAGAAGAATCCAGAGATGAAATGGACTCCTGTTCCATAAAATTTTTTACAGAAGTTTGGTAATTGTTAAAGTAAAACTTTCAGTGTATCTCTGTGATATACTAAGGGGACATCACTATTCTCTTCCCGTTTATGAAGACATGCTTGTCAATGACATACAGAAGAATAGATAAATTGTCCTTAAAAATATATAACTTTAATATGTCAGACTGTACTTTGAAAGAAAAAAAAAGTACCATGGTGGTTGAAAGAAAGTTCTAGAAAGAAGAAAAATAATAGAGGCACTAGACCACTTTTTAATATAATTTTATGTGACTGGCCTTGTGGTATTGGAGGTTAAGCAGTCTCCTGCAATGCTGGCATCATATATGGTTGCACTTTCAAATCCTGACTTCTCCACATCCAATTCAGATTTCCTGGAAAAGCAGCAGAAAATGTCACAAGTGCTTGGGTCTCTGCACCCATATGGGAGACCTTGTGGAAACTCCCAGCTCCTGACTTCTGTCAGGCTCAGCTGCAGCCATTGTGTCCATTTCGGCAGTGAAACAAGGGATGAGAGATTTTCTTATTTCTTCTGTCTCTCCCTTTCTCAGTGTCTTTATGTAAGTCTGTCTTTAAAATAAAACAAATCTTAAAAAAATGCAATTTCACAAATGAGGCGTTATTCAGGCATCAGTGGATAATTCACTAAGAATTTATTACTTCCATAGAATAACTTCCTCTTTTAAACCACTTAAACACTATTCCAAGCATTTGATTGGACAAGTACCAGAGAGAAGGTGTAGAAAAATCATGAAAGAAATATTTTTTCCTTAGGTAATAAGTAATTATTTTAATTATAGTATGACTATCAGGGTCATTTGCCATTATTTTATTATAATAAATCTTGCATTTTCCATTTTTTTCTTCTGACATGACAACATATAGTGAAAACACTAGCAAGCTATGTTGTAAGTGTTGCTAGAGAAAATGTGAAGAGGTTCACTCCAGATACAGGCACTCCCATATATGATCCACTATGAAATATAGCATAATTTCTTATGAGTATATTTGAGTCTGTGGCACAACACTCAATGTGAACTATAATGAATGTTCCTATCTATGTGTAAAAATCATGTGAATATTACCATGCGTATACACTAGGTACAGAATCTCTGTCTCATAGGATATCCAATCATCCAGCACTAGCAGATATTCCTAGTTTTACAAAGTAGCTTTAGCAACTCCTCTTTTCCTAAGGGAGGATTGTTTTGATACTTCTTTTCCAATGATATTTTCATTTTTGTCTTCTAATAGATAAGCAGATACCATGCAATGATTTATAATTGCATTTTCCTATCACTAACAAAGTTTAAGCAATTTTGATATGTTTTTTATTGTTGCAATATTGTCTTCATGACATATCTGGCCAAGTCTTTTGCTCATTTTTATTAGACTGTATTTTTTAATATTTGATGTTCAGACATTCATTATATATTATAAACACTTCTGCTATATACATATGCTTTAAATGTTTTCCCACTCTGTGTATTGCCTTTTAATTCTTTCAGCACTGTGTTTTGATGAGTATAAATTATTTCACACACTCAAATTTATTCACTGCTATAGTACATTTTATACTTTTCTGCTGTAATTTATTTAAATCTAATAATCCACTGTTTATACATATATATATGTATATATGTATATAGTGGGTTATAGGACATCCAATCATCCAGCTTTAGTAGATAGTCCTAGTTTTACAAAGTAATTACAGCAATTCCTGTTTCCTTATATGTTCCTATTTCATATATATGTGTATATATAAAGTGAGTTGAAGAGTGAATTATTGGCCGGCGCCGCAGCTCACTAGGCTAATCCTCCACCTGCAGCACCAGAACCCCGGGTTCTAGACCCGGTTGGGGCACCGGACTCTGTCCCAGTTGCTCCTCTTCCAGTCCAACTCTCTGCTGTGGCCCGGGAGTGCAGTAGAGGATGGCCCAAGTCCTTGGGCCCTGCATCCACATGGGAGACCAGGAGAAAGCACCTGGCTCCTGGCTTCGGATCAGCGCAGTATGCTGGCTGCAACATGCCAGCCATAACGGCCACTTGGGGGGATGAACCAATGGAAAAAAGGAAGACCTTTCTATCTCTCTCTCTCTTACTGTCTAACTCTGCCTATCAAAAAATAAAGAAAGAAAGAAAATAAAGAAAAAAAGAGTAAATTATTATCACTTATTTTCATGTTTCCATTTTGTTCAGTTTGTAAATTCTTTGTTATAAAAAATGCCAACACTATCAAACCGTAATAAAACACATTTTATTCTCCATTTGTCTTCAGAAGCAAAAAAGAAACTTCATAAGTTCTTCAAAATAGCATTTGATTGTATATCAGGGAAAAATCAACATTTCAATTTAAATGTCTGTAACAAAACAGTGTTACAAGGTGGGATAATAGTATCTAAGTTCTTTTTATTTTATTTAAAGGTCTTTCTTCCGTTGCTTCACCCTCCAAATGGCTGCTAGGACCGGAGCTATGCCGATCAGAAGCCATGAGCCAGGTGCCTCCTCCCGGTCTCCAATGCGGGCGCAGGGACCCAAGCACTTGGGCCATCCTCCACTGCCTTCCCGGGCCACAGCAGAGAGCTGGACTGGAAGAGGAGCAACTGGGACAGAATCAGGCGCCCCAACCAGGACTAGAACCTGGCGCCCATATGGGATGCCGGCGCCGCAGGTGGAGGATTCACCAAGTGAGCCACAGTGCCAGCCCCTCCAAATTCTTTAGACTCAAATTTTGTCTCTTTGCTCATTAGACTTCTCCCAATATATGATGAAAATATAGTGTATGTTTTAAAAGGATAGACCGGAAAATTAGATGAAAGGTATTACTCATTCATTTGTTCATTCACACTAGTAAATCTAGATTCATATGTATGAAAGTTCAAGAACATTTCATTAAAATATTTAAAAGGTAATTAATGGAATTTATATCTAAGTCATATTTAATAACACCAAGAACATAAAATTAAAATATACATAGATCTAGGCTTTGGGGGATCATTGTCTTTCAGACAAACAGAAATGAATAGATATTATGATAGCTCAGGAGTTACATTTAATTTTAAAGGTGGAGGAAAAAGAGATGAGAATAAAGTGAAACATGAATAATTCTGCCTGAATGAATCAAAAGTATAATGACAGAAATCTACCTTCAGTGGGCAAGGTTTTGATGGATGAACAAGAGTTAGGAAAACAAAGGGAATAAAACCATATAGAGCAGAACAGTACACACACATTAGTATTGCCACAAAGGCCAGGTTGAATTCAGGAAATTGAGATAATATTTTAGGCGGTTAGAAAGTACAGTCTAAGAGGAGGAGAGAGTAAATTGTAGAAAGCAAATTACAAAGAATGTAGACATTGTCCTATGAGAAAAGCATTTTTTCCCCTTAGTAGAATAGGGTCTTGATTAAGTTATATTTTTAGAGCTATTACTGGGGACAAAACCAGTTTGAAGGAAATGACAATTCTGAACCTGAAACACAGCCTCTAGATATATTTAGGCATTACTATTACAATATTCTTATATAATCATATTCTCTTACATATATTTATGAATTCCCAAAATCATTTATTGAAGTCATTCCAGAAATATCTTTAAACAATCTTCAAAATATTGAAAATTTCAGCCAGAACAGTACAGCATTTTCCACTCTATGACTTACTTTACTTTTTTTGGTTAATGATATAATGTTGGTACTCAATACTCAGTCAATATCAGTGTTATAAATACATGCAATTATAGATATATCTTCCAAGTAAAGTATTTTCTTAAAACTATTGATGACATACCTAAATACTAAAAAGTGTCTTCCACAATGTAATAACCAATGTTTCCTTATTAAAGGTCAACTATTCATGTGAATCTGCTGCATGCATTAGGATTTAGTTAAGAATGGTTAAAGGGGCCAATGCTGTGGCTTAGTGGGTAAAGCCACCGCCTCTGGTGTCGGCATCCCATATGGGTGCTGGTTCGAGTCCCGGATGCTCCACTTCCAATCCAACTCTCCTGCTATGGTCTGGGAAAGCACTGGAAGATGGCCCAAGTCTTTGGGCCCCTGCACCTGTTTGGGAAACCCAGAAGATCCTGGCTCCTGGCTCCTGGCTTCAGATCAATTGGCACAGCCCCGGATGTTGAGCAAATTGGGGAGTGAACCAGGGAATGGGAGACCTCTCTCTCTCTCTCTGCCTCTCCTTTTTTTGTATGTGTAACTCTTTCAAATAAATAAGTAATACATATTAAAAAAAAAGAATTGTTCCAAATATGAGTATGTATCCACACCAAACATTATACAAATCCCTGCATATTTAAGAAAAATACCACTTTATTACAATGTTGTATTTCTGCTTTACTCTCTTTATTACTCTATAGCATTGGATTAGATCAAGATTAAATCGTATAATACATCTACATGTATTTGTCTCTTCTGCTCTAAGATTATTTATTGATTGTCACATAATAGATCTAGAATATTTGTGATCTTCTGCATATTAAAATGCTTGGGAAATATTTAATGATCAGTAGGTAAATGCACCCTAACTCTATCAGGACTATCATGTCTTCTCACTCCATACAGGACTTAATGAATACCTGAATGATTTGTCCGATGGAGTAGCACTAGGAAAACCAAATGATTTTACAAAAATGGAAGGTTGCAGGCATCTGTAAGTGTGAGGGAAGATTCACCTCTATGGTTATTAATTGAGTAGTTTACTTTGATGAATAAATGAATAGATATTTGCACAAAATGAGTTGTCTGTGCTAGAATTTGGACATAATAAGTTGTCTGTGATATTGTTTATCAGTACACTGAGTGTAACGAAATTTTCCTGAATTAAAAACATGCCCAATTGTGTTACATATAATTAGTTTTTTTTATTTTGAATATTCAACTTTACCTAATTTAAGTTATATTATAAATTAATTTTCGATAGCAGAATATATATAATACAAGAAAAATTAGTGTAGTCTTATGATACTGGGCTCAAAAGCTGCAATGATTTATTAACACTCATGTTCTCCACTGCATTGTTCTGCGATCTTCTTTGTTTCTTATTTCGACAACTGTAGGCATATATAAGGATACTTGAAAAGGTTTATGGAAACATGAAATTAAAAGATAAATCTCCAAGCACTTGGAGAATGAATCATCAGATAAATGAGAGCCAAGAGCTCTCTACCTCCCTCTGCCTCAACCTCACATAAGTTAAAATTAAAATTAAAATTAAAAAGAAAGAGGGCCGGCGCCGCGGCTCACCAGGCTAATCCTCCGCCTTGCGGCGCCAGCACACCGGGTTCTAGTCCTGGTCGGGGCACTGGATTCTGTCCCGGTTGCCCCTCTTCCAGGCCAGCTCTCTGGTGTGGCCAGGGAGTGCAGTGGAGGATGGCCCAAGTGCTTGGGCCCTGCACCCCATGGGAGACCAGGAGAAGCACCTGGCTCCTGCCATCAGATCAGCGCGGTGTGCCGGCCGCAGCACGCTACCGCGGCGGCCATTGGAGGGTGAACCAATGGCAAAAGGAAGACCTTTCTCTCTGTCTCTCTCTCACTATCCACTCTGCCTGTCAAAACTTAAAAAGAAAAAAAAAATTAAAAAGAAAGAATTTTAGAAATAAATTCCACTTTGTTATTACACTCAAGAAAGCTTTGACTGGACTCACTTTCAGTAAGTCCATCATTAAAACAATGAATATGATCAGAAAAACTACTATTAGAATTAATTCCAAAATATGCATCTTCACCTATAATCGTATACAATCTCACCTATAATCGTATATGAGTCTCATGAACTGGACTTAAAAGTTGGATGGTGAACAAAACCAAATTATGAGGAATTCTTAAAAAAGAATTGACAAGAAATAAAAGTGAAATTGCATAAGAGTAATAATTATTTAATTTACTTAAGAGGCACATGGTTCCCAGCATACTATCACTATATATATATAATATATATAATATATATATATGCACATATATATGGAGATATATATTAAAGGTTTACTTATTCATTTGAAAGGCAGAGCTACAGAGAGGCAGAGAGAGAGAGAGAGAGTTCTTGCATCTGCTGGTTCACTCCCCAGATGGCCTCAACGGCCAGAGCTGCACCCATCCAAAGGTAGGAGCCAGGAGCCAAGAGCCAGGAGCTTCTTCCAAGTCTCCCACGCAGGTGCAGGGGCCCAAGGACTTGGACCGTCTTCTACTGCTTTCCCAGGACATTGCAGGGAGCTGGATCTGAAGTGGAGCAGCAGGAACTAGGACCGGCGCCCATACAGGATGCAGCCCTACAGGTGGTGGCTTTACCCGCTACACCACAGTGCCGGCCCCTAATCACTATATATATTTTTAAAGATTTTATTTTATTTATTTAAAGGCAGAGTGACAGAGAAATAGGCAGAGACTGAGACAGAAAGAGATCTTCTATTCACTGGTTCACTCTTCAGATGTTTACAATAGCCAGGACTGGGCCAGGCTAAAACCAGGAGCCAGGAAGTCCACTGGGGTTTTCCACATGGGTGGTAGGGGCCCAAATACTTTGTCCAACATTCTGATGCCTTAACAGGAAACAGGGTTGCAAATTGAACAGCCGGAACTCAAACTAGAGCTCTAATCAGGGTTGTCAATGTCTTAGGTGAGGGTTTAACCCGCTGCACCACAATACTACCAGCTACGTTACCTTATTGAGTAGATACAGGATGTTAAGCATTTCACTAGTTCTACAAATGGGAAAAATTAAGCAACAAGGTATCTTGCCCTTAGGGTGCTCACATCTCTCTACAATGTCATATATACTTGTGAGCTACCTGTTTGTTTGTTTTTTGTTTTTTTTTTAAGTGTGAACAATAAAACTAGTGAAGCAACACATAAACAAATCCCCAATGATTTTCTTTATACAACTTGACAGGCAAACTTTCTATAAGTTATAGCCAACCAGGACACTTTCCCTCTCAACACAGCCTAGAGGCAGGAGAATGAAAGGAGGCAGCACTAAAGACATTTCTGTCCGGAGGCAGTTTCAGGCTACTCCAGGCTAAAGACCAAACTCTCCTGATGCCAGAGGATAGAATGTTTGCAAAGATAGCACTTTAGAAATAATTTGATACTTATTTCTGTACTCCAAATGTTACAGAGTCTCATGCCCGAAATAGAGATCTACAGGTTTTGTAAAGTTAGGTTATACAATTTTCAGTATTTGGAAGCCTCTGCAGTCTGCAAACAGTAGAAAATGATCACACATGAAATTTTGTGTATCTTCTTCAACTTGTTCATCATGAATATTAATTAGTTTCAACATATAGCTTTTGAATATTTATTCTTTGCTTGGGTTCCTTTTTTGCACTAATGGATTCCTCTTCACCCCATTGGCAAGCAAGAGCTTCCTGCCCAGGACTTTGCTGTGTGCTTGGGGATGGGCAAGTGCACAGCAGCAATCATTAGTCAGAGACACTCCCAGCCCAGACAGTGAGGACCCTGAATGCTGCAAAAGGTCATGCAGACTTTGCACTCAGAATCAGTGTCCACCCAGGGCTGTGGCAGGCAGCCTGTGCTGTACAGAGGGTGAGCTGACCCCTGCTTCCCAAGGGAGGCTGTGACTGAGTTGTTAGAAGGATCCCAGAAGCTGGCAGAGAACTGAACTCTGCTACTCAGGGATAAGCAGCCCTGTACCTTGCTCCTCTTGGCAAGAAGATGATTAGGCCAGGAAATCTTTTCCTCCTGAGCACAGAGGGAATGAGAAGTCATGGTTAGGTGAACAAGGTCCTACCTGTCTCATCATTTGTCAAGATGGAATATATTATCCAGCTTTTTTTTAGGCCTTCCACTTCAGTTTCAAAACTAAAATGCTTCTTGTTTGTTAATTTGAATTCTATGGAAAGTATAACCAAAGTTATTTTTTCAATCATTTTTGCAACGATGAAGTTTTACTGCATCTACCTACAATTGAACTAGAACTGCAATTATGTCTGTCCAAAGTTTTAATAAAATGTGAAGTTGGGGATTTGTAGTTAGAACATATCCTTTGCATTACCACACTGAAAGGGAAATGCTTTCTTTTTTTTAATGATGGTTAGCTTCCTGAATGCTTATGAATTTAGTATTTCACTATCATTTACAACTTGTGACCCACTTGGCAAAGTCCTCAACCTTACATACCAAACTAAACAGCATATACGTAGCAAAATGATGTTTTCTGTGTTTTAAATTTCTTACTGATAATTCCCATGACCCAGACTAGAAATACACAGAAATTAGTGGTGTTTCTGAAATGTACAGCACATGAAATCATAGCATGTAGAACAACTCCTTCAGATCCTCTGTCTTTTCAAAATCTGCGTAGTCTGTGTACCTATTATTCTTTAATTTCCTTTCCAAAATAATTGGCTGCTGGGCTTTTATTCAGAGTCCTTCAGCTTCCAGCCCAGAGGAATTACCTTGCAAGGCTGACCTTCTTAAAAAAATGGTACAGGAGAAGGAAATAGAACAATGGAATGTTGAGTCCTCTTCAGGAACACAGGGAGAAAAGCCTGGGCGAACTTAAAATTTAATGACGAGTGTGACTTTCTATATTTAATAATTATTTTAATTAGTTCATATTAGGAACTATTTTTATTCTCACAGGTAAATTGGGGTCTTTGCTCACATTCTCAGGAAATTCAGAAAGTAAGAAGAAGAAGAATAGAGGAGACAAAGGAATAAAACAAAGATAAAAACAAAAGCATAGTAATGTTAAAATAAAGAACTACTGTGTAAGACAGCACAAAAGAATATGTTTTTAATACATTTTCCCTGCTCTACAACTGAGGAATTATATGAAAATCTTTCAAATGCAAATGTTACTTTGTTCCTATCATTTTACATCCTACATTAAGTCCTAAGGAATTGTAAAGTGTTTTTTTTTTTTTCCTAAGAGTACATTTGAAAGGCATTATTAAGCTCTCCTGCAGTATTTTGTTAATTCCAAGGTGCACATTTTTCACATTTACAAGTACGACATCCAGAACATCCTACAATCAAAACCATGAAGGTGTGTAGAGCTTGCTATTGACAAGCAAATGCGTGAAAACCAAAGCTTGGTGAATGAGTTGTATCAGTTCATAAACTCATTCTGAAGAAAAGGGTAACACTTCCAATTGAGAGAGTGACATTATATGTGTTTTGAAGGTACAGAGGGTGATGCTGTGTGGACAACTCTGAGACTGACCACTAACTGTTGTTAACTAGATTCAGAAATGACAAAATCTGGGGCAGGCATTTTGTCTAGTGATTAAGATGTTGATTAGGACACAGCAGAGCTCAAGTCCTGGCTCTGGCTCCTGATTTCAGCTTCCTTCCAGTGCAAATCCTGGATGGCCACGGTGATGGACAAGGTAAGTTGATTCCTGCCACGTGGAGAGACCTAGATTTAGTTCCTGACTCCTGTTGTTGGTTATTGCAAGCATCTTGGGAGTGATCCACTAACCAGAATATCTATGTGTGTCTCCACCCTCCTCCTCTAAAATGAATACATACAGCTTTTAAAAATTACTCTGAGGAGCCAGCTCTGTGGTATAGTACCCTGGCCCTCTACCTGCAGTGCCAGCATCCCATATGGGCACCAGTTCATGTACCAGATGCTCCTCCTCCAATACAGCTCTCTACTATGGCCTGGGAAAGCAATGGAGTATGGCCTAGGTGGTTGGGCCCCTGCTGCTGCATGGGAGACCTGGGCACGGGGGAGGTCCTGGCTCCTGGCTTCAGATGGGCCCAGCACCAGCCATTGAAGACATCTGGGGAGTGAACCAGCAGATGAAAGATCTCTCTCTGTCTCTCCCTCTCTGTAACTCTGCTTCTCAAATAAATAAATAAATAAATCTTTTAAAAAACACTGAAAGAAAAGATGTCATTTTACATGTGCTCAAGGTTAATATGTAATAAAAATTTAAAAATGCGTCTAAAATCTGAGTAGGGAATTAACATTCTAAATAATAAAAATGTTGTATTACACTTTAATCACCATTGTCTTATTTTATCTTTTTAACATTATCAAAAATAATGATAAATACTAAAATCAATATTTCCTTACATTTGTTAAAAACTCTCTCTTTGAATTATCATCATTTTCCTAGATCAAAAATACAATTATTAAGACATCATGGGTGAAGAGAAAACAGTATCCATCAAGTTTTGAAACATGTATTTTTATTATGTGAGGCTTAAAACTAAGTGAGACGTTTGCAGAATACTTGTCCTTACAGTATACATAGAAATTTTTCTGTCTACAAATAGACACAAGTCTCCCAACTTTTCCTTATCTGTATTCTTGGGAAACCTCATGTTGTAAAGATTTGCAAATAGGTAAGAAAGTGTCGCATAATTCTTGAAGATACCCCTCTCTCTCTCTCTGTGTGTGTGTATGTGAGTATGTGTGTGTATCTTTGTTTAAGTAAATATGTGCTGTTTTGAGGAAACTTTTAAAAATGGTGCTCCAAATGTGCTTTATAGAAAAAACTGTTTCAGGCATGCAGTCAAATCACTAGAGATCATAATGACAGCAATGTATCTCTAACACTGCTGACACATTGCAAAATCCAAATTGCCAAAGCATTTTTTCCATGATGGAAAAATAAACACTAAAGTTTTGTTGACATGAAATCCAAGTACAAGAGACACTGCAGGATTGTCTCCATGCAGTCTTCATCTCCACAAATCTTTGTACCTTGCAGAAGTCCCTTTCCACACCTGCTACACATGACTCTACCAGCAAACCCTTACTCTTCCCTGCTCTTTGGATCAACATGGCTCTGCCAAGAATCTGTCTTCAAGAGCAATTCTCTCATCCCTATTTCTGAAACCAATACATATCCTCCTGGCTAATCACTACGAGAATGTCTCCTTGCCCCTCCTACCCCCCAAGTCAAAGTGCTCCTCTGGAGTCTTCTCCAGAGCATTTTCCAATGAAGACTTTACTGCACCTTAGTTAACTTTCTTCTACATTGTTATTTTAATTATCAAATGAGGCTGTGTTCATCATTTAATTGAAAGAGCCTAATGCTAGCACCTCACTTGATGAGTAGCACATAGTAATCCTGATTACACTACTAACTGAATAAGTTGTGCCCTGTGAGGGTTAAACAGGATGTAATTACTTTGTACTTCCATGTGACTGCCTAATTTTCCTTGCTTATCATCTTATTTCTTCCTCTTCACCTACTCACAAGCACTGCTATGCCTCCAGTCCTTGGTAACAAAGGCTCTCTTGACCAAACTTTGGTCATGCTCCTGTGAGTCATCTTACAACTAGAATTCAACCTTGGGGCTTGACATTTGGTCTACTTAGTTCCATTGTAGCAAGGATTCTGCTAAATCAGTTTAGCAAGAATCCACCAACCTGGACGTTTTGTCTTTGTAATTCTCCGTCCTCTGGTTTCCTCATGTTATTCCTTGTATAGAAATCCTGGCTTACCTTTGCTGTATTAGATTTGAAATTGATCTCTCCTTTATTACAATAGTCTTGGCACCCAAAGAAACAATCCTGAATAAAGTCTTTGCAAGCAGGCTCACGCTGCAGCTCACTAGGCTAATTCTCCGCCTGTGGTGCCGGCACTCTGAGTTCTAGTCCCGGTCAGAGTGCCGGATTCTGTCCCAGTTGCTCCTCTTCCAGTCTAGCTCTCTGTTGTGGCCTGGGAGTGCAGTGGAAGATGGCCCAAGTCCTTGGGCCCTGCACCCACATGGGAGACCAGGAGAAGCACCTGGGTCCTGGCTTCGGATCAGTGCGGTGCGCCGGCTGCAGCGAACATTGTGGGGTGAACCAACAGAAAAAGGAAGACCTTTCTCTCTGTCTCTCTGTCTCTGTCTCTCTCTCTCTCTCTCTCTCTCTCTGTTCTCTCTCACCATCCACTCTGCCTGGCCAAAAAAAAAAGTTTTTGGAAGCATTTTAAAAAGTATAATAATACTTTCTTTAAGGTTAGCATGTTTCTTAACTTTTCAATTGTCCTTGGATAATCTGCATATCTTACTTTTTCCAAAGTAAAAATTTAAACTAGTAAATAGGTAAAAGTGATTTCATTGCTATGCTTATCACCTGATTACTGTTATAAGTAAACTAAAGTTGTCTCCTCCCCTATTCTATTCTCAGTGCATGTACTCTTTCTCTCTTTTAGGTGATGGATATGACTGATGAAAAAGAAAATAAAGAAAAATATTTTCTTTCAAGAGGATTTTTTTTATTTGACAGGTAAAGTTATAGACAGTGAGAGAGAGAGACAGAGAGAAAGGTCTTCCTTCCATTGGCTCACTCCCCAAATGGCCGCTACAGCCAGCACTGTGCCAATCTGAATCCAGGAGCCAGGTGCTTCTTCCTGGTCTCCCATGCAGGTGCAGGGGCCCAAACACTTGGGCCATCCTCCACTGCCCTCCTGGGCCACAGCAGAGAGCTGGACTGGAAGAGGAGCAACTGGGACAGAATCCGGCGGAGGATTAACCAGTGAGCCAGGGTGCCGGCCATTCAGGAGGAAATTGTACTGATTCACATCCAGACACACACACACACACACACAAAACAAACATACACTGTTGGAAATCCTCTTTGATATCAGGGATACTCCCTTCCTGACATCTGACATCTGATCAGCTCTGGATCAAATTCTCAATTCAATGGACTAAAGGTTTGTGTCCCTCTGTAGTTTGTTTATTGAAATTTAAGCCCTTGATACTATGGTATTTGGAGGTGAGTTCCTCAGGAGTTAGGTAGTTCATGAGGGTAGAGTCCTCAAGCATGGAATTAGAGCTCTTATAAAAGGAACCCCAAGGACTTCTTTTACACTCTTTCTGCCATAAGAGGATGCGACGAGAAGTTAGCTATCTATAACTTGGAATAAGGATCTTCAATAGAATCTGCCTGACCATGCTGGCACTCTGAACTCCTAATTCCAGCCTCTAGAACTGTGAAAACTAGATTTATGTTCTTGATAATGCACTCTATGTGACTTTGTATAGCGGCCTGTAGATACTAAGGTGCTCTATCTCAAGCTATTCCCTCTTTAGGTCAGAAAACATTAGGAATCTGTCTTTGGACAGGGATTTTGTTTGTTTTCATTCCTTCACAAAGTAATTTGCAGAAATGCTGGCACATTCTTGCCTAGGCAGAGCATATCAGTACAGCCTGTACATTTGTGTGATCCTCTCTCCCCTTGTCTCTTGCCACAGGCTGCACTAACCAGACTACCTGAATGAGCCTTTCTCCTGATGTATATCAAATATCATTCCTCATTTCTGCAAACTCTGCAAAGAGACCACAGTGAACTTTAACAGCTCTCTGTGAAGTTATATCAGTTTATTCCATCACACAACTAAATTTTTCATTTTATTTAATTAGCCTATAGTCAGGTAAAAAATATTACTGGCAAAGGTAGTTGAATGTTTATAATATTCATAGCTATTCAAGCACAGTTTTAAGATGTGCAAATGCTTGTCATTCACTAAATGATTCTCATTCTTAGCAGCCTCTACAGAAATAATAAAAAGTATATTGTTGTAATACACAGTCCTATTTGTCAATCTCCCTTTATATTTACATAAATATATGTATGTATGCATAGATATGAACAATGAATTGGGAAGAGAAGAAAAAGGAAGAGATGGAGAAGGGTGAGGGTAGGAAGAAGAAAACAAGATGGGAGAGGAGAGGGAGAGAGGGAATGGACAGGAGGATGAGGAAGAGGAAAAAGAGGAGAAGGAGGTGGAGATCACAGAGACTTTATTTTGCCACTTCCCTCTATGGAATGTCCTTTACTGGGTTTTATTGAATTCTCAGGAAACTTGAAAAACACGTATAACCTTGAATATCAGCAGATGTAGTATTCTGAAAACTTACTCTTCACAGGGATGATCCGTTAGTTATCCAGAAAACTTGGAAAAATGATGCAATTCAACCAGAAACTTTTGTCAATTTCTTTTGTTGCACAAGATGAAATCAAGACTTTCCTCAACAAGGACTTAGGAATTCGATGATCCAGCCAAAGGAAGTGGCAGTGTGCCAGCTTATCTTGACAAACAGCCATGGGAAAATTCTCAAGCTCCAGGAATAGATGCCAACCTCCATTCTGGCAAGTTGGTAAAGAAACAAAATACTTAGAGAAATGAAACATGTTACCACTGAAGAACTAAAATACCCTTCATCACTGATCACTGAGAACAATTCAAACAAAATCAATGCAATGCAGAACTGCTGAGTCCAAAGAAAAATCTCAGACTTTTACCAATAGAGTCTTATCTATTCTAAACTTATCTACTCTAACATCACTCATACTAGAGATGTTAAAAATAAATGTGGTTGTTACTCTCCTCTAGGAATTATAGTAGAAGTGTGATAAAGGATTAAAACAATATAATGGTTAAGAAGAGACTTCCAGTTTTAATTTTTTATAAGTATTGATTTTAGAATTCGTAGCTACTATCAGTTTGGTGTGTCACGTGACATTTTTATACCTTAGTTTCTTCTTTTTTAATATGCAGGTGAAAGTCATTTCTCTATGTTTACTTTTACTATGATAAATGAAAATCAATCCAAATACTTAAACCATTTCATGAGTATTTATATAAAGTATCCTGTTTTATATTAGAATATCTCAATTAAGAATAATTGCTATTTTGTTGATAGCATTATCATTATTATTAAACCATATTAATCCTATCTGGTGATGACAAGAAATGTGTCAGATTTAGGACTCGGGGAGTCATATGAAGAAAATCTAAAAGAAGAGGAGCCCAGAAGGAGAGAGTTGGGCAAAGAAGTCAACGATTGTTTTCTTCCCCGACCAAGAGCGAAGCAAAGAAAATTTTTTGTTGTTTCACACACCTACGTATGTATATTTATGAAATTAATTTTAATAGAAATAAATGATACTAACTTATAGTTCTTCTCTTTTCTTTATTAACAGTATTTATATTGAAATACAAACCCCTGTAGACATCTTGCTAAAAACTGGGAATGGAGTTATAAATCTGGTGCTAATTTATTTCTGATTTTATTCTATAACACCTCATGTGAGAATGAAATCATGCTCCAATCAAAGAGCTAATTTGATTGCATTCAGATTGAATAGAACATCACAGTCACATTTTGCTTTTATTTTTAACTCGCAGAAAGTAAGAGAAGAAAACCTTTTACTAGAATAATAATTTCTAAAATTCGTCTAAGTTAGTTCATACACTAAAGAATCTTAGATTTTTTTAGCATTGGCTAATTCAGTGATTTCCGGAGTCTTCATTGGCACAATCTTTTGAGATTAATGAGTCTCAACCTTGTAAGAAGTGCATCTGCCAAGACCTTGCTGCCCATTTCTAAGAGGTTATTTCTCAAAAGTAGTTTACAAATGAAGAAAGTTATTTACTCTGAATATCTCAGAGGTTGTCTTTTGTTATACATTTTTTCAATATCAGGCTTTTATCTACATGACAATTCAAAGTAACAAAGTGCATTTATAAAAGAAAATGTACTTTCTAGGATAATAACAAAATCAACCCATACACATTAATTTTCCCTTTGAAATTAAACATTTTGGCACTTCTTAGCACGCATCTAAGGTCCTGTGAGTCATCTAATGGTTTCATATTTCTTGCACCTTGACCAGTACTCAACTGCCAGAGGTGATTAGCTTACCTGAGGATTATGAATAACAATGTGCTGTGAAACTAGAAATGTGAACAAAAGTGGATTTCTTATAAATAAATTACTCAGTTATGTATTATTTATGTTACACAGGTTTAAACAATGTATAATACATGAGGAGAAAATTTACTATGTTTGGAGCAAAAATAACTGAAGACTCTCTCAAGACCTTTATTAATATTTAAATATCAGTATTATTCTGCTGTATAATTGATTTTTAGAGAATATTTTGCATGCTTCCTGAAATTTATCGACTGAAGCTCAAAAATGTTAGAGTGTGCCTCAGTTGAATATACTTATTTGGAGAGAAGCTTCAGAGTCTAGGTCAAGCTTAGGGCTGTTGTCAAACTGGGAGATTTATATATATTTGAAATTCAGAGCAATCAAAAAGGAGGGAGAGACACTAAGAGAGATCTTTCATCTGCTGATTTACTCCTCAGATGGCCACAACCACTAGGACAGAGCCCAGCAGAAACCAGGAACCAAAACTCAGTCAAGTCTCCCACATGCATTACAGGGGCCCAAGAACTTGGGCCATTTTCTGCTACCTTACCAGGAGCATTAGCAGGAAGCTGGATTGGAAGTGGAGAGGCTAAGGCACACCTACATGGGATGCTGGTGTTGCAAGTGGTGGCTTTATGGTCAATGTCATAATGCTTGGCCTCAGAGAATTTTCTAAATAGCTTTGAGAATCATCCCAATTAATGGATCTCCCCACATGTTTCTGTCCATCACCTCAAGCTCACTCAAATGTATGAACAGAGAAGATCAATGTGTATTATTATTCCTTAGATTCCAAGCTTCATTTCTTTTTAAATTATGTTTGTGGGTTGAAGGCAGAGTGGTTCAATTTATTTACAAGAAGTTGTTGGAATTTAATTATCTTACAGCAAGGATGAAACAAATTCCAAATGATGCTGCTTTGATTAACAATCTGGAGCACTGAATTTGTAAACAATCTCAAGAGAATATTTTCAACTCTGAAAGAGTATTTTCATCTCCTTCTTAAAAGGAAAGCAAATCTTTCCAAAGCTAAATTGAAATACTGTATATGTAAAATAACCTATTAAATACCTGTTTAAAGCATTTCTAAGTACTATAATTCATTGAATTTCTAGTCTATGAGAAGCATTATATTAACTTTTTTAACACTCATGAAAGGAAAAAATTTATGCCAACCTTTGCAGTAAGATTAATATCATGTGTTCTCCCTGATCGGTGACAACTAACTGATTATCTAAAAGGAAACCTGTTGAAGTGAAATGGACACTATGAGAAACAATATCTTGATCAGCCCTTGTCCTGACTGTTAAAGAACAACTTACTATTTTATTCCTTTTAGTATTTTTTTGTTCTACTTAATACCATTAGTTGAACTCTTTAAATAACACACAATTATTCTTAGTCATTTAAATTTAACTGAAAAGTGATCCCTGTTAAATATAAGAGTGGGAATAAGAGAGGGAAGAGCTGCACAGTTTGGCACGTGCTCACTTGGACTTACCCCTAATGGTAGAGCTAGAAACGTGCCAGGGGATTCCAATTCAATCCTAACAAGGTGGCATGTACCAATGCCATCTTACTTGTTAGAGTGATCAGTTTAACTCCATAATTGATCAAAAAGATAGGATTAAGTTGCAAAGGGATTATGTAAATAAGACCAATGTCTGCAAATAATAATTGATAAAATTAAAAATGAGAGAATGATCCTACATGAGAAGCAGGATATACAACAGACTCATAGAATGGCAAATACCCTAAACAGAACTCTGGCCTCAGAATCAATCCTAAGGCAATTGGATCTGGCTAAATAGCCCATGAGAGTTTCTCAGGCATGGAAAGCCAAGACACTGTGGGAAAAAAAAAATGACCTAAATCAAAGATCTCTGTGAGTGAGATCTCTGCAGAAGGAATGGACCATCAAAGAAGGCAGTACTTTTCTCTGAAGGGAGGAGAGATCTTCCACTTTGACTATGGCCTTGTCTAAATGAGATCGGAGTTGGTGAACTCAATAGTGTCCCCTAGCCTTGACAGCTCATGACAAGAGACTCAGGTGATTACTGACGTCATAAATAAGAGTGTCAATTATTAAATCAACAATCGGAGTCACTGTGCACCTGCTCCCCATGTAGGACCTCTGTCCTTAATGTGTTGTACTATATATAAAATCAAACTAATCTCTTCATGTGTGAAACTAGAACCAGGACAGGTCAGGTTTAGAAGCAAAGGGTCTTATCAGAACACAGAGGAAGAGCTCTGAACACAGATATTGGAACAAGAAAGAATTTCCAAATGCAAAAATGGCATATGTGAAAAAGTTGAAATTGATGAAAACAAAAAGTATTCTAAAACTATATGTAATCTCACAGAGCTGGAGGAAAGTGAGTTTGAAAGTAAATGTTGAGGAGTTTGATAGACTGTGAAAGAATGAACAATGTTACTCCTGGAGACAAGTGGTGGGCTGAGCTCTGCATCTTTGTAGGATGCTTCATGTGGAACACTAATTGGAAAGTAGAACTAGGGAACTAGAAATAAGCATGTAAGCAAAAGGGGAGTGATGAAGAGCAGAATGAGACAATAGGGAGAATGTGACAACAAAGATGTCTCAGGGGGCCAGTGCTGTGGCATAGCATGTAAAGCTGCCACCTGCAATCCAGCATCCCATATGGGCACCAGTTCAAGTCCTGGCTGCTTCACTTATGATCGAGCTCTCTGCTATGGCCTGGGAAAGCAGTGGAAGATGGCCCAAGTGCTTGGGCCCTTGCACCCACCTGGGAGACCTAGAAGAAGCTCCTGGCTCCTGGTTTTGGATAGGCCCAGTTCCACCCATTGTGGCCATTTGGAAAGTCAACCTGCAGATGGAAGATCTCTCTTTCTCTCTCTCTCTCTCTCTGCAACTCTGTAATTTCACCTTTCAAATAAATAAATAAATAAATCTTTGAAAAAAATATCCTTTGATTATCAATTTAAAAAAAGAAGTCTCAGATGTGTATGTACATAGAGAATCCTGATAATAAATAAAGAATTACAATAAAAAGTGGCCCATCCAACATAATCTTGGTAATTATTCTTCTCTTCAGAAAAAAATCAAAATATTCTTATAGCATGACATATGCCATCATTTTGAAGTATCTGATATATACATATAAGATACACACACACACACACACACTGGTATATGCTATCCAACCATAAAGAACTCTTGATACATGTTTAAAAATAATTTTCCTTTTCAAATGAACCTTTGCTTGGATAAATACATATATTTGCTGGTATAGACAGGAGATATCACTTTTCTGCCTTCTTTCTGTTATCATAAAAGGTGCTGATTACAGGTCTGTAAGGAGAAAGCAAGATAACAAGAGTACTAATCTTATTTGAATTGAACAAAAGTGTTGAGGAAGGGGAGAACATAGTATGCCAGTGTTGCTTTAGGAAAGCGAGATTACCGAATGAGGAATAGTGACTGTGAGGCCCTGGACTAGAGTTGGAGCTCAGGTGTGCCACCCACGCGTTAAGGGTGCTACTCTGTGATTAATGTCCAACACTCATTAGTCAGGGCCCATGCAAAACAGGTTGTTAAATAGTGTCAATATCACCTTTATCTTTTGATCAGGATCATGAAGCCCACTCACTCCAAAACACCATTCATAGCCTTATTACTCTTTCTTGATCAGGAATAAGTATGGAATAAATATAAGGTACAAGGTAAAATTAAAGGTGTTTATTGTAATTTCATTTCAAATCTAAAATATGAAACTGTGTAATGGGTTTAGTTGTAGAAGCAATAAATATATATAAATTTGAAAGTGACTCTGCAAAAAGCAAACTCACTCTAAATGTACTAAGTCATTTCTAATGAAATATGGCTTTTAACTTTTTTTTAAAGAGAGTTAGCAAGGTCAATAGTTTCTTTGGCTCTATGTGGACCCTGGATAAAATCTGAAGGAAGAATATAGTGATACCTTATTAAGAAAAATCACAAACTCTATCTGTTTCAGTCCTTTATGTTATCTCTTGAGATCTCACATTCAAGCACTGAGAGGAATTGACCCTACTCAGCTACTAAGAATTGACAAGATCACAGCTCAAGATGGTATGTCTTTAGAAAAACTATAATTCTTTTTCCTTTCTGACTATTCTTAGTACAGATGTCTCAGTGAAGTTCTCTAAGTTTCCATTTCTCTACTTGAAACTTCTTAGTTCTCCATATTATTTTGAAGAATGGATTGTATAGACAGGCAGAGCAAATGTCAAAATGTAAAAAAAAAAAAAAAGTCACATTTTTCACATTTTCTAGTATACGATTTTAACAGTTTATAATGCTAGTATTCAAAATATTTTTGTGCTGTCAGTTAAAATTTAAAGAGATAGTAAAAGAAAAAATGGTGGCTAAATAGCATTATTTATAAAATTAAACATTCGCACAGGTATGTTAAGACCCTGGCCTGAGTTTCTATCATAGGTTCTACTTTAAAAGAAACCTTCAAGCTGAAGTTAGCTTAATGCATCTTACCTCAGAGTTACATCTACTCTGTCCAGTGGTAATGTGTGATTATGGGCAATTTTTAACATTAAATATTGTTGTATTCTCAGATCTTATAGTCTCTAGTCCTAAAGTATTTTATATAATACAAATATTTTCAGTTTCAAGAATGAGCTTTTGTTGACTGTTATTACATAAAGTCAAGAGGAGTATTTAGAGTTCATTTTAATATAATGACCAACACAGGTAATGTTAGATACAAATTGGGGGATGCCATATTTCAACACTTTGGAATTAGGGATTTCTCACAATTATGAAGAGCTCTACAATATTATCTTCAATATCAATATCACAATATATACGTGGTGATATATGTTCTATCCCAGTGGACTTATGTTGGAACTGAGATCGCAATGATGTCTGAAAGCTAGAATCCTTTCCTAAACCCTTGGCACATATTGGGCCAACATAGTTCCTTAAGCCATATGGAATAGACTTCCATATGATTCTGTAATATTAAGATTAATTGAAGATACCTGTTTATAAAAAGTGTACTCCATTTCCTTGTATGTAAATATGTATTGATATAGAAAGTACTTGAAATAGGGAACAAAATATAAGAGAAAAAACTTTTGACCAGTTAGATTTTATATTAAGAGGGGAAGATGGAACTATCTCCCTCCTTCTCTCTGTACCATCAGGTAATTTGCTTAGAAAAATCTATTGTATCATAAAATATGTAGAATGAGAAAGGGGCTAGTATTATCATAAATTATAGTTAAGTCATCAATGCAGAAATTCCAGAAACTTTGCATAAAACTATAATTCCATATCTTTAGTAATTATTTGGAAAAATGCTGTTTTGAAATTTGAAGTAAGAGGTGGTTATGATGTTGTCAGTGATAAACATGCTTTCTATAATCATGAGCAGTTGTTTAATTGTGCAAGTTTACATTTCTACCAATAGTTACATTACATGAGAGAAGGCTTAAAAAATAGAATATAGAGGAGAAATATTGTATGGTCGTCAAGTGGAGATACAAGGAAATGCTCATGGATCGTCATCTGCATGGGTGAATTCCTGCATAATTTATAATTATTTCTGTTTGACAGTAGACAAGTATTAATATAAATTACCAAATTCTGTCTTCATCGTATGAAACATACAATGATTGAGATTAGGTTTGGGGCCAGCACCGTGGCTCACTTGGTTAATCCTCTGCCTGCAGCGCTGGCATCCCATATGGGCACCGGGTTCTAGTCCCAGTTGCTCCTCTTCCAGTCCAGCTCTCTGCTGTGGCCCGGGAGGGCAGTGGAGGATGGCCCAAGTGCTTGGGCCTCTGTACCCACATGGGAGACCAGGAGGAAACACCTGGCTCCTGGCTTCAGAGTGGGGATGGTTGATCTGATTGAGTCCATTTGATAGATGTTCCCTTAAAGTCTTTAGAAAACAAAAAGTAAACAAATGCAGTTGAGGGTTTAAGGATTTGCAGTTTATTTAATTATTCTAAGATTTATTGTGAATATCTCCAAATGAAAAAAAAAAAAACATGGTATTATCCCAAAAATCATTTCCTATGTTAGTAAGGTTTATTCTAAGGTGTATTGTGAATATCTATAAATGTAAAAACCATAAGTATCATCTCAATAATTATTTCCTTATGTTACATCAAGTCTTTTTTTTTTTTTACTTCTTGATTTTTTTTCTCCTAAAAGTTTTAAGTTTATTGATGTATAAGACATTTTTTTGAAGAAAGCACACTATTGGTAAATACTAGAATCTATAGCACATGTTCTCTGTTTCTTCTTCCTCTATTTCACTCTCCCTACCTTCCCTTCCTTTTCTCTGATATCAAAGCCAACACTTTGATAATTTGAGTCAGTATAATGACCGAGATCAGTGCATAATGGACATAAACTCTCTGACAACTGGAAAGAATCCAGTCATTAATTTTCATATCTTGTCCAGAGGGTGTATTATAAATGGATACCATTTAGTCCTGTTGCTCTGGAAAAGCCCCTAGCATTTAAAAACTGTGTAGAAGCTTAATGTGTCATCCAACTAACAGCAATCCTTGGCCAACAATTTCAAATTTATGATTTATTAGGAAAATTGATGTAGACATCATTCAGTGCATTCCTGGAAATCCTTCAGATAAATTTAAGCATCTGCACAAGCCATAAATCACAGTGTTAAGAAGAAAGAATAACAATTCTGGCATGCAGTCACTGAATCTCAAAAACCATAGGTAATTTCATTGTGTTAAGAACAAAATGCTGTTTTATTGTCTAGGGATGCCTTGAAATAATAGGATAGCAGAATTATTAAAAGAGGTAATAGACATAGGTTTTAACATTCTTGTATAAAAATTAGTTTATCTTGTAATGAACTTTTTAAAGTACCCTTATATATTTCCCAACAGATCTATAGTTCAAAAATTTACCAGAAAAATAGGAATATATGGCTGGGGAGTATTTTGTCTGAATATGGAAACTGATGATTAAGAAAATGCTCTCAGACATGAAAGAAACACAAAACAGCTGATCAACAATATTTCTGTATCCATAGGAACCAGCCTAACTTTGTAAGTCGACAAAGTGGTGACAAAGTTTTATCCACCTTGTAAGTCATTTTTTTTTCTTCTTTTTCTTAAATTTTATTTAAGTTACACAAGTTTCAGGTATTTCATATAAACAGATTTAGGAACACAGTGATATTTCCCCTACACCCTCTCTCCTGCCTACACTACAACCCTTCTTCCTCCTCCCTCTCACATTTCTACTCTTAATTTTTATAAAGATCTATTTTCAGTTTCCTTAATGATCATATAGTTAACCCTAAAATTAATAAAAGATTTCAATGGATAGTATGAAGAAGAAAGAAAAGAAAAGAAAAAAAAAACATTCTTCTTCAATGGACAATAAGAAGGCTGTAAAAAATCATCTACTCCCACAATATCTATTTCACTCCAATGCATTACAGTTCAGGGACTCTATTAGTTACCTCAGGTCAAGGAAAATATAACATATCTGTCTTTTGGGGACTGGCTTATTTCACTAACTATAATGCTTTCCAGTCATATCCATTTTGTTGCAAAAGACAGGAATTCATTTTAATGGAGTTTATTTATGGAATACAGTATACATATATCACAGTTTCTTTACCCAGTCTACAATTGGTAGACATCTGGGTTGATTCCATATCTTTACTATGAATTGTGCTGCAGTGAACATAGGGGTGCAGATAACTCTTTCATAAGCTGATTTCTTTTGGTTTGGATAAATTCCCAAGAGTGGGATGGCTGGATCATATAGTAGGTGTATATTCAGATTTCTGAGGTATCTCCATAATGTCTTCCACAGTGGCTGCACCAATTTACATTCACACCAACAGTGGACCAGAGTACCTTTTTCCTCACATCCTCGCCAGCATTTGTCATTTGTTGGTTTCTGTATGTGAGCCATTCTAATTGGAGTGAAGTGAAACCTCATTGTGGTTTTGATTTGTATTTCCCTGGTGGCTAGTGATCCTGAGCATTTTCTCAAGAGTCTGTTGGTCTTTTGTCAAAGTAACTTTCAGCTCTTCCAATCAAGAGATGGAGTTAATTCCTCCACTCCTTGTATATGGAATTGCCTGCGTGATTTGTGTTGACCCAAGGGATATTACAAAAAGTAACACATGCAGACACTTGGAAAACAAACAAACAAACAAACAAAAACTCTGTCTTCACTTCTTGGTAGCTGAAAATCTGAGCCTGCTGTGTAAACAGGGCTGAGCTGGTATACTGCAAAATGAAACGAGAGCCCACATGACACTGAGATGAAGGATTTCACTTCCTCAAGTGGCTCTGGGGCCAAATGAGATCTCATGCATCAAGACAAGCTTTGAACTGATGGCAGGTGAGGGTCCCACAAGACAATCAGGACAGGCCAAACTGGAAAAAAAATCAAGGCAAGCTTGATTAAGCTTGAAATAAGTACCGCTGTTACTGTTTTAAGCCCCTATAGTTGAGATTAGTTTGTTACAGAGCAAAAGCTAACTGAAACACTTGGTTAGTCAACATACTAAAGACAGTGACGCTTCCCAAATCCCATTTCCTTTACCTTTTCTGATATACACAGAGAGAGTAAATTCCAGACCATCCTTTTTGAATAATTTGTTATCAGTTAATGATAACAACTGTCTTCCACTAATAATTCTTCCATTATTGTTCAATTCAACTAAGAATTTCAATTTTATGGTTGTGTTTCACATTGCTAATTTTTATTTGGAAAGAAGGTGAAGTGAAGTATTTTAGGATGGATTTAACAATCACATAAAATTAAAGCTGGATTTTAGAAGGGTAATCGGCCCTTCCTAAGTTTTCAAAGGTAATTCTTGGCCATGTCATGTAAATACCCCTTACAGATTTAGTCCCAAGCATCACAGAAGGGGCCACATGTTTGTGACTATTCCATGATAGTTAGATGTACTCAATAGTTAATTAAGACTTCTCACTCTCCTCACTCCCAAGCTGAGTATACTGACTTGTATATTTGAGGGGAATTAGCTATACCAAAGCATTACAAGGAATCTGAGAGATCCAGAATAGCAGCAGAGATGCTAGCCCAGTCCATAATAACACTCTCTTTGGAGAGTAGACTTATAGGGCTCAAGAAGAGTTTTGATTTCTCTATTCATCGAAGCCCATTTAAAACTATCATCATTAAGGAACTGCTAAAAGTTTCATTGATAATCTTTCAATTAATTCTTTGGCAGAGCCCAAAAGAAGAGGAAAAAGACAGGATTATTGAAAATATGAACTTAAAGAAATAACGAGGCCATAAAAATGGGAAATTTGGTCACTTAGGAGAAAATAAAAATTGATCTTGAGGAAGATATATTTTCTCTTCCCTTAATTCAGCAACAAAATGTACAGACAAGGCAGTGTAGTGGAAGGAGCTTGCCGGGAGAAGGGGGTTTTAATTACAAGTAAATACTGCTTTCCCCATCTTGGGGTTTCTTGCACATAAGGTTAATGACAGTGATCTGACATTGCTAAGCACTAACACCTGTTGCTCTCTTTTCCTTTATCAGGCTATATTTGGCTTGTTCACCACTTCTTAAGAGATCAAATCCTAGCTTTCTAATTTTTCAACTGTTTCAGTTCTATTTCATTTTCTAAACAGCTGCCCATAAGTGAACATGTTCTGTGCATTAATAAATACTTGGACCATATGTAAAAAACTCATTTTAACTATGATAGAAATTATAAGGAATGAAAACTGTAGTCTTTTTAGAATATAATTTTTTAAAAATATTTGGGAGGGGCCATTGCCATGGCTTACATGATTAATCCTCCATATACAGTGCTGGCATTCCATGTGGGTGCCTACTTCTAGCCCCAGTTGCTCCTTTTCCAGTCCAGCTCTCTGCTGTGGCCCCGGAGGGCAATGAAGGATGGCCCAAGTGCTTGGGCCCCTGCACCTGCATGGGAGACCAGGAGGAAGTGCCTGGCTCCTGGCTTTGGATTGGCACAGCGCAGGCAGTGGCGGCCATTTTGGGAGTGAACAAATGGAAGGAAGACCTTTCTCTCTGTCGCTCTCTCTCACTGTCTCTAACTCTACCTGTCAAATAAATTAAAAAAAATAAAATAAAATAAAGATAAAAAATATTTTAGTCACGAAGGCCATATAGATCAGTTAGGGAAAAATCTAGCCAAATCCCTTATATTTATTTTAGTTTATCAAATTCCAATGATTTTATTTTCATAGGAGATTCTTAGATTTATTAAAATAAATAAATAAATGTAAAATGTTCTTTATACATATGTTCTATGATTGACAGTAATTTACCATGGAGCTAATAAAGCTTAAGCTTCTGAGTCACTAATTTACAATTAGATGAACCTCACTTTGTTTTGTAATTTTTCATTCATTTTTTTTTATGGATGGCACCGAAAGTTCTGCCTCTTGTCTGCAAAACCTTGATCTTCTGTGGTTTGTAAAAGAATGGCTCATTATCAATATTCCTATTTGTTCTACCATAAATTTTTCTATTTGAACCACTTTCCCACTGCTAATTTGAATTCCTGTGGGCATATGAATGTTGTAAGCATGCTGAACTTCAACGTCCATACATAAAACTTTTTCTTTGGATTTCATTTACAACCACATAATACCCCACTTCTATCTATGATCCCGTTTCTGTCTCTCTTTTTTTAAAGATTTGCTTACTTATTTAAAACTCAGAATCAGGCCAGCGCCGCGGCTCACTAGGCTAATCCTCCACCTTGTGACGCCGGCACACCAGGTTCTAGTCCCGGTCGGGGCACCGATCCTGTCCCGGTTGCCCCTCTTCCAGGCCAGCTCTCTGCTGTGGCCCGGGAGTGCAGTGGAGGATGGCCCAAGTGCTTGGGCCCTGCACCCCATGGGAGACCAGAAGAAGCACCTGGCTCCTGCCATCGGATCAGCGCGGTGCGCCGGCCGTAGCGTGCCTACCGCGGTGGCCATTGGAGGGTGAACCAATGGCAAAAAGGAAGACCTTTCTCTCTATCTCTCTCTCTCACTGTCCACTCTGCCTGTCAAACAAACAAACAAACAAACAAACAAAAACTCAGAATCAGAGAGAGAGAGAGAGAGAGATCTTCCATCCACTGGTTCACTCCCCAAATGGCTGCCATGGCCAGAGCTGGGCCAGGCTGAAAGCAAGAGCCAGGAGATTCCTGTGGGTCTCCGACATGAATGCAGGAGTCCAAGAACTTGGAACATCTTCTACTGCCTTCCCAAACATATCAGAAGATTCAGAAGTGGAACATCAGTGACTTGAAATGGAAACTAAATAGTAAGCCAGTGCCACAGATGGCAGTTTAACTCTCTGTGCCACAGCACTAGCCCTTTGTCTCACCTTTTAAATCCTAGCTTTTTAGTGGTCTAATGCCATCCTCACAGATAATTTATGCATAATGAAAAATAATCTTAGAGCATTAGTATTTGTCACTATGCTGTTATTTAAATTCAGGGTCAAGTTCAACTATAACTGAGTAACTCCCATGACATATGAAATCTTCTTGATGCCATCAGTGTTCACAGACAATCTTTACAACCTCTATTGCTATAATCATTAAGGATGTACCTGATGATGTCATAGGAAGCCTTGGCTTCTCCTTCACATACATCCAGAGTTTCATTTATCACTCCACTTATCATGAAAACCCTCGTCTAAGGCATTATTATATTTTCTCAGGTCATTTTTTGCCTGAGCCTACAAATATCCCTTCTAATCTTGACCATTGCTGCCTCTTCTCTAAACATCAGTGAGAAATGATGTAGTTATGATCAGTTACCATTATTCTTCAAATAATAACTAACCAAATATTAACTGGAAAAATGAGGAGGAGGAATAGAAGGGAGAAGAGACAGATGAGAGCTTGGAAAGAAGATCTTATTCATCAGGAGACAATAAATGAGATGTAAGAGGTAGTGGTAGACATGGTTTTGTAATTTATGAGTTCAAATCTTGGCAATAATGTTTATTTTTAACTTTGAACAGATATTGAGCTAACTACACTTCAAAGTCCTTAACTTTGTGCTATGCTTAAGAGTCATTTGGGCATTATCATATAAAATGCCTGAAATGTGGTAGCTACATAATACATGTTGACTATTATTATGTTTGGGTTAATATCTTATGGAATATGACAAAAAAAGAACCAAACCGCTAAAGGTCAATTGAGTAAGCTTCTCCAATAGCAATGAGTGAAAACAGCCCCTTTAACAAGGCCTTCATGTCTCTATAATGGTGGTTCTGTACTAGAAATTGTAATAATACCTGATAATTTTATATATACAGTATAGCACGCATACTAACTTATGTTCATCTTTCCAAGAAACATAGGAATAATTAGATTTAACCCTCCATAAATTCAGGCAGTTGCTTGTTGAAAACATTTGGGAAAAGAAAACAATATAAAATTTAAAAAGAATAACAATTTTTAAAAACTGTGTAGCAACCATTTATGCAACATTTACATTGTAACAGGTATCAGAAGTCATTAGATTGATTAAATATATATGGGAGGACATCCTATACATAAGTTACATCCAAATACTACTTGATTTTATATAAGGGACTTGAGATTTCATTGACTTTGATATTCTCAGAGAGTCCTGGCACCAATCTCCCATGGCAGCAGAGGGATGACTCTTTTCCTCCAAATTACAAATGAGGAAATTGAACCACAAATAAGTTACTTAATTTCTCTAAGGCAGTATTCAAACCTACAAAGTGTGTTAACTATTATTATGTATCAACTGCTTCCACATTGATATTTAAAATTATTCAGCAGAGGCTAGGAAGATCAAAAGAGAGATCACCTTACAGGCAGTGATTTCAGATTAATTGTGCCTTAATACACCTTCTCTTACACACACCTATATTCATTGAATCTGCTCTTTCGTGTAGTGTCCCTTGTTTTACACAGAATTTTTTTAAAAATTGTTCTTTAGAGAAGTCTTTAGAAAAAAAGACAAATCTGTTTAATAATCCTGTTTGGATAATGACCACTCCTTCTAATTGTTCTTACTTTCTTCATTTTGATTTCTGTCTTTTTCTTGGTTTCTATGCCTGGTCCAGGAAAATTTGACCTGTGTGTCTCAACTTCACACACAGAAATGCTACCATTATTCTTACCAGATCGACATTCATTTGATATTCTCTTTCATCTCTTCCACCTCACTCTATCCCATAGCTTCCTGCTGGTTAGCTCACAAAGTGCAGAGATGTAAGAATACTAAAAAAAAAACCATTTTTAATCTACATAATTTTACCCAGTCTATGTGTGTGAACCTAAGTATCTCACATTTTATGTAAGTCCTAAGAAAACTGCTTAAAAGCATACATATTTTATCTATATGCTTATTTTTATTGCAAAACTAGAAACACATTTTCTTACTTTTTGGAGAAAAACTCTATGTTCTATACTGTAAGAGTATTATTGGGTAACATATATGAAGTAATACTACTAAATTAAAAGGTGTCAGTCTCCAAATTTCCAAGTTTCAAGTGTGTGAGGAGATTTTAGTTTGATTAGGTAATGTATCCATTCATTATTTCATTGTTGAGTAGCTGTTACAGATGCAGAACACTAGACATTATTTCTGGGTTCATTGTGCTTCCAGATTAGTAGGGGTTAAAGAAAACCTGATTTTTAATTATAGAAGGTTCTGATTATTATCACACACACACACACACACACACATTCAACTATTTAGTTTCAAGATAAAGGAAATAAAGTTTCCAGAGAGCTAAAAATTAAATAGAAATTAGATGAAAGTCTATGGAAAGCTGGAGAGGCATTTAAAACTGAACAGGACATTAAAGAGTCTATTAGGCAAGAGATCAAAATGTGTACACTTGAAAAAGACAAAACCCAGGTCAAGACGAGAAGTTTGGTAAATTTGACTGGGTGAAAAGCATTCCCCGCCCTCCTATTTCCCAAGATAATTCTTTTGAGAATGGGAACAGAATGAAAAGCTAGTGTCTACAAGTGGGACTGTAGCTGAGCACTCACTTTGCTGCCCCAAACCCAACATACAATGTGTCAAATATAAATATTTGCATATATATGTCATCGACCTAAAGCTATTTGTCCCAAACACAGGAGCTAACTCTAATATTTGTCATTCTCTTATTTACATGCCTGCTGCTTGTAGTCAACTCTTCACTCTCTTTAGTAGTAAGCAAAACAGATAATTTTTGGTTCATTAATGATGAGACATTAGAGATAAAATCCATGCCTTCATGGAATATACTCATTCTAGAGACTAACATAAACAATAAACTATATATACACATGATTATATGATACAATTATATGATTCATATTATTAAGAATCTGTGTATAAATGTATCATTCCAATGCCCCACTTCATAGAAGACTGCCATAAATTACTGTCTATATGCATGCAGTCAGATTACATTCTCTGTTTTTGTCATTTTCTGTTTTCAAGAGAATGGATTTATTTTCCCCAGATTATAGAGTTTCTGGAGACATAGGGAAGCACAATTGCCATCTAATGTAACCCTTTCCTAGTTTGACCTTTCTTGGTAATATACATGGTCCTGGTTCAATTTCTAATGACTTCCAATATAAAATATGCTTCTTCACGAACCATTCTGCCTTATCCTGCTATGTCACAACCACCTCACTACATTCTCCTGTTTTCTTCATGAAACCTAAACCCTATGTTCCTTGAATTGTGATGATGCTTAATATCCACATGGAGAGCTCACTTCAGCACTGTGATTTTTCTATCTCTTATAGTATTCAACAAATATTTTTTTCCCTCGGCCTAATGCTTCTATCACTCATGAGAGTTTAGTTGTTGTACAAAGCTAAATCACTTTTAAATCTCTGAGGCATAACAGTAAGGTGTTATTTCTCACTTATTCCATTTGACTAATTCACATGAAACAAAGTGTTGCTTTATAAATCAATGTGGGACCTAGGGTGACAGAGTATCCACCATCTTTTTACATCAATATCTTGATGCACAGAGACAATGCCAGCAGGGGGAGATAGGACAAGAAGTCATCCCTGTTCCCAACTACCAAGGATATTTGTTGACGAAAAGGCCTAATTTAGGCATCTCAGTTTTATTTGAGACTCAACACATGACTATTTGCCACATTTACGTAGTGATTAGAAAGAGTACCTTTATTTTTTCAGTTGTTCTTTACTAAACTCGCCTTCGACAAAAATTATAATGCATATATTGAAGAAGACAAATTGCGGTATCATAGCGGGGAAAATATCTAAAGAGATATAAACCTCCAAATTCAGTTTATTTTATCCTGAAATAAGCCTGTTTCTCTTTCTGATAGACTATATCTGCCTTACTTTGGAATTTGAACAGTAAATGTATGTAGTTAAATAGATTTTATGGCACTCAGTGAGAATTTTCAGATCATCTGATCCAAATGGTTATTTTACAGATAAAAATAACATAGGTAATAAAGCTTAAATGACTCGTCCAAAGTACTCAGCTGACTTCATCTCTTCCAGGTTCAAAACCTTTGCTTTGTCTCCTACTCTACAATACCAGAAGTTGGAGTTATTAGGTATGAGATACTCACTCTATACATAGTCAAAGAGGTTTTATAACTGAAGCATTATGTAACATCCTCCCCGATTTGGCTGGAGGCCTTCATTCACACTTTATGACACTTCCATTATCACTTTAATGCCAAGGTTACA
The DNA here is from genome assembly GCF_033115175.1 of Lepus europaeus. NCBI lineage: Eukaryota > Metazoa > Chordata > Mammalia > Lagomorpha > Leporidae > Lepus > Lepus europaeus. The sequence continues at coordinate 67,985,844 of NC_084842.1, forward strand.
GACCAAATTAATGTGAAAACCTGCTGTTCTACTCTTCCTCTATCCTTATACACCTCAGGAACCTCTACCTACTGTTAGCAGCTTGCCTCTCTATTTTGGTTCTAAATTGGCTCTTCAGTAAAAAAAAAAATGACCTACCAATGATTATACTCTTAGTTTTTCAAGTTGGGAAGAAGTCCAGTCTTTTTATAAGAAGACTTCCAAAAGAGACTGTTCCATGACAGAATGAAATATGATATACAGTACATATATTTAAAAAAGGAATACTGCAATATTTTTTCTTCCTGTGTTGCAAATCATTCCAAACTCATGGCTTCTTTTATAAATAGAAATGGTAAGAAAGTTCAAACCCTCTGCTGAAAAATTCAAAGGCTCAAATTTTAAAACCCTCTAGTTGTAAAACTGTCTGAATCAAGGAGGACATCCATCCCCAGAATGTTAACTCATATGTTGGCTTTCTTTTTTCTCCCATTTTTCTATAACTATTCTGATTTGGAATGTTCAAAGTTTCACTTCCATTAAGAGTAGAAATTTGGTCTGTAATTCAAAGGTTTTCTCAGAATTTCACATAGAATTACATATGTCTAGCAGAACTTGATATCAAAACCTTTAAAAAGATATCAAAAGAATATACTAGACCTATATTCTTCATAAATGATGACCAAAATTCCTAAATAGTGTCTTAAACTGAAGCCAGCAATTCCTATAAGGATAAAAGTACCAAATCAACTTCAGATTACCTGAAACAGCTGTAGTTAATTTAAGATTAGACAATCAACATTTAACTGTATTAAAGACTATGATAAAGTTAATTAATTGCATGCAATGAAAAGCTTTTTAAAAATTAAACACCCATTTATTCTTTTAAAAAAGGTAGAAATTGAGGGATTTTTCAAAAAACAATGGAGTGTCTCTAAAATTTAGAGCAAACTTAATACTTAATTTAAAAGTGTGGAAAACATTCCTGATCGTATTTCATCTGAAAACAAAATGTGTGTTATTACTGTTTCAATTCAAAATTTTTCTTTGGGCTCAGCCAATGCAGTAAAATGAATAATTAAATTGAATGGTATACTGATATACGATTTGCAATATTCACAGATCATATGACTGAACATAGAAACTCCAAAGCATTTGACAGGTAAGTTCACTAGAATTAATGGATAAATCAAAGCAATATTGCTCAATGAGAATCTCATTACTCATCTAGAATCTGATATTTCCACCCTTCAGATGAGAGGCTGAACTTAGCCTCCACCTGAGACTTCAGTCAGGAGTGTACAACCTAGGCCCAATTAAAAAACGCTGTTGAGAATTTCCGGTCTCATTGAAGGAATGCCACAGAGAACGTACACTGCTTCAAAACACAGGATTCTCAGAGACAGCAGTTTCTTTGCAGTGTGAGTTTGGCTGTCATTCTAGTCTTTGCTTCCCTTAGCTACTGGCGTGTGTTTTTGTTTCTCTTTGTGTGTTTTTTTTTTTTTTTAACTGTAGTTTACCAACCTCCTGGAACTCTTCTGCATAAACCACTGTAATGTTAGTCATGTTTTCCTCTTAATGAGCCAGAGGTGATTTCTGTGGCTTGTTATTGAAAAATCTGTGAGATCCGATATAAAATGCTCTTAAGATATAGACGATTGGAATTCTCTCAAGTTTGGAACAAGAAAATAGCTAGAAATAATATGCTCAGGTACATTGGAGTCACTGATGCAATTTTTCATGAGTAGATATTAGTTTTAGAATTATTCTGAGTCTACAATCTCCAGTGAACAAAGCGCCTTTTGTTTTCGAGGCTGAAGATGCCATGAGGTTTGCTCTGTGTTGTACTGTCTCTCTATAGGAAATTGCCTCATTAACTCCTGTGACATTATAAGAGATTCCGTATTACCGTGTGATGTTGGAAAATATATCCAATCACTCTTCTATTGCTTTACTTTAGCATCCTCCGTGACTTCTAAAAGGGAATTTGTCCCTTTGAAACCGCTACATCCTTTTATTTTTCATGTTTAGTAATACAGAGCCCTTTGAAAAGCCTGGAAGGGTTTATAAACCATGATAATTTGTAACAAACAAAAACATAAAAGAAAAATTTGGTGCAGAACAGAATAAATCCACATGAGACACTGGTTTCACATTCATTTTGACTCTGGCAGCAAAGTAAGAGCACCAGAGAATCAACAAAGGGAAAATAAAAGATAGAAAAACATTGAAAAGTCTGACAAACATTTCTGAACATGAAATAACAGCACTAACACAGAGAAAAACAAGCAGAAATAAGACAAATGAAATCTAAAATAAAGGTAACTCATCAAGAAAACAACCAACAAAAGCAAACTAATAATTGAGTTAAGCTAAAGAATAGAGAGGGAGAAGGAATAAGAACTTTAAATTCTTATTTAGTGTTCTCAAGCCAGAAATTATACATAACTCTACAGGAAAGAGACTCTAGTAAAATGGAAACAGTATCAAAATATGGGTAAGCTCTTCCTCATAAGTTATACCAGAGAACTGAGATATGCTCATTGTTTATCAGCCACATATAGAGAGAAATATTTTGCTGCTCTAAAAACTACATTCAATCACTACTTAGCCCTTTATTTCCTTGCTTCCTTCAATGGTAAAAAACTCAAAACCTGAAGGAATTTGGGTTTCATTTTCAGGGTTAAGTTTCCACAAATACTTTTGTATACTTATAAAAAGGTTAGAGAGGAGTGATATGGTCACACATTCTGAAAATCAGTATCTATATTACTCTGTAAATAATTGCAATAATTTATTAAGCAGAATATTTAATAGCCACTTTTTTTTAAATTGGTGTGGGCTACTCTAGTCTCAGCGTGTTTCCAAAATGTCCAGTTGCACAAAATTAAAATTGCTATTTGCAGTGCAGGAGGAATTTTCAAAGGAAAATCATAGAGGCTAAATTTCCTTATTTTTATGTATTCTCACATTGTTCACATAGGTCCGTGGAAGAAGTAAGAGTTATCTTGAATAAACACTATGGAATTTTCTAACAGGCTTTCTCAAAGTCATAGGGAATAACCTACATAGAAGTGATTTGTAGGATTCTTTTCTCAGTAGTACCTTCTCAGATGCAAAGAAGAGAAGTCAAACACCCATATACAACAAATGAATTAGAACACTGGTTATGAAAGGGCCTCAGCATCATGTAAAAACATGTTACAAATGCATATTTTCAGTCTCACTTTGGAACTAAGGAATGGAATATTATATAGGAGGGACAAGGCAGTCACTACATGATTCTAAGATAGTCTGAATTTGAATATCTAAGTATTTTCTGTAGCCAGAGACATTCAGCTCATAAGCTCCTGGGTGGACAGGAATTCTGGATTGAAATTTTTCAGTAGGTCAGAATGTAAAATGATAGAATTACATGAAAATAAATTCTATGGTTATTCATACATATGAATATATAAGACAATATATTGATATATATGTTCATATACATTCATATATATGAGGATACTCCATAAAGTTCATGAAAAATGAAATTAAAGAAAAGTTTAATTTGAGGAAATATTTTGTAAACAATACAGATTAAAGGTCTTCATAAAGTTCACAGAAACGTGAAGTATTAAATCAATGATATAGCACTTCAAAATTTCTCTACATCCCAATTAGCTTTGAGCTAGTGTTTTACATGAAGCTTTAGGGGTTGCTCTTGCTAACAGTCCTAAGAATAACAAGTTATCAGTGCTTGACTATAAGAACAAATTACTATCAGTGAAAAATAAAGCTATGGCATTTGGTTGTAGAAAAAGTTAATACTTAGATACATATAGATAATATATAGAATAGATTGAAGAGAAAAATCCTCCTTTGTCTTAATTTTGGTTTGCTTTTTAATGAGATTGGTGAAAAGCTGAATGAATTAAACAGATACATACTTTACTTTGAGATATATTTGTATACAAGTACATTACTGCAACGTTCTTCTTGCTTTCCATCTATGCTGTAGCATAAGAGTTTAAACTCATTCTTCCAGTGATGAACAACATAGATATAACACAAAACAGTGTCTGCAAAAAGAAGAAAATATCATCAAAACACAGGATTTTACAAGCACATTTGGTCAAAAAAACACCTAAGTTTTATGCACTGACTGCATTTAGTTATTCAAAGATCATTAGAATTTCTTAGATTTCTTATCTTTTCTATCTTTTTCTCCATATATTTCATTCTTTCTAAAATTGCATTTAATTTAATTTTATTTAATATAAAAACATTCATGTATTTCACACATATGAATCTAGGAACATAGTAACACTTCTTACCCTACCCTGCCTCTTGCCCATGTCCCACTAGGTGCTTCCTTCTCCTTCATTTCTTATTCTCTTAATTTTTACAATGAGCTACTTTCAGTTTTATATTCAGAAGATTAACCAGACACTAAGTAAAGAATTCAACAAATGAGAATAGGAAGAAAACATAAAAAAACGCTTTTCCTCAACAGTAGGGACAAGGGCTGTAATCATGGAATCTCAAATTGTCAATTTCACTCCAATACATTGCATTTTTGGTATTCCATACTTAGTTTCCACAGATCAGTGAAAAAATGATATTTGTCTTTTTGGACCTGACTTACCTCACTAAGAATGATTTCCAGTTGCATCCACTTTGTTGGAAATGAATTATTTTACTCTTTTTATGGATGAGTATCATCCCATACTACTTATGTATACCACAATTTCTTTATCCAGTCATCAGCTGGTGGACATCTGGGTTGATTCCATATCTTAGCTATTGTTAACTGAACTGCAATAAACATGGGAGTACACATAACTCATATGCTGATTTCAATTCCCTTGGATAACTTCCCAAGATTGGGATTGCTTGGCCGTATGGTAGATCTATTTTCAGCTTTCTGAGGTATCACCATATTGTCTTTCACAATGTCTGTTCTAGTTTATGTTCCCACCAGTAGTGGATTAGGGTACTTTTTCCCCCACATCCTCACCAACACTTATTTAATGTTCGTTGATTTCTCTGTGAGAGACATTCTGACTAGGGTGAAATGAAACCTCATTGTAGTTTTGATTTGCATGTTTCTGATGGCTAATGATCCTGAGCATTATTTTATGTGTCTGTTCACCATTTGAATTTCCTCATTTGAAAATGCCTGTTCAAGTCCTTTATCCATGTCATAACTGGATTGTTTGTTCCGTCATCACGTGATGTTTCCAGGCTCTCCATCAGAAAGAAGCTGGATCAGAAGTAGAGGCAGGCAGGACTCAGTTCCAGACATTGAGATATGGGCTGTGGGTGTATCAAGCAGTGGGTTCAGTTGATGTGCCACAACACCTCAACCCTCTGAATATTTCTTGTGTTATTGTCCTTTTTTGTCAAGCAACTTCTTTTACTTTTTTCATTCTAATAAGTGAGGACTGAACACTCATGGTTGCATTGTAACTTTATATGTTGCATTGTAACAGTCTCTAAAAACAGTTGAATCATCATCTTTCAGTGCCAAAATGAATTCCTGAGGACTAATAACTTGTCAAGGAATTTTCTAGTCTACTTACCACAACTATTTAGATAAGAGGGTGATAAATCTACACAGAAGATTTATATCCACCACAGAAATGGACACAAACCATCATTTTCTATGTAAAACATGTAAAACATTTTCTATCAAAACATGTTGCTGGACAAATGTAGAAGAGTGAGTTGAATTAGGGGATATTTTCATGCATTTCCAGATATAAAAATTCATAGTAGTATTTTTTCCACAAGATTTTTTTTACACTTCTTTCATTTATTTGAAATTTAAAGAGGGAGAGAGAGAGAGAGAGAGAGAGGGAGAAAGAGAGAGTCTAGAGGTCTCCCATCATCTGGTTTACTCCACAGAGAGCTGCAATGGCCAGGGCAGGGCAAGGCCAAAGCCAGGACTGTGGAGCTTCTTTCGTGCATCTCACATGAGTGCAGGGGTGCAAGTACTTTAGCCATCCTCTGCTGTTTTCCCTGGAGCATTAGCAGGGATCTAGATCAGAAGTGCAGCAGCTGGGACTGAAACGCATGTTCATATGGGATGCCGGCTTTCAGGTGGTGGCTTAACTCCCTATGACATACTGCTAGACCCAGTCCTCAAGCTTTTTGAAGTATTAGTGAAGAAATATAGGTTTTGCCAGGTCCGTGGCTCACTTGGTTAATCTTCCTTCCCCCTCTGACGCAAGTATCCCATATGGGTCCTGGTTCTAGTCCCAGTTACTCCTCTTCCAGTCCAGCTCTCTGCTGTGGCCTGGGAGGGCAGTGGAGGATGGCCTAAGTTCTTGGGCCCCTATACTCACATGGGAGACCAGGAGCAAGCACCTAGCTCCTGGCTTCAGATCGGCACAGCTCCAGCCTTAATGACCATTTGGGGAGTGAACCAACAGAAGGAAGACCTTTCTCTCTGTCTCTCTCACTGTATATAACTCTACCTGTTAAATAAATTTTTAAAAAAAATTAAAAAAAGAAAAATAGCTCAGTTTGGATGTGGTACTCAATGCATTGATGAATAAAACAAAAAGAAAAACAATAAGACAAAAATTCTCAACTAGAGAGAATAAATCATGTGGGTAAGTTTTAATATCACACTAGCCAAGTAATTTCTCTTTGTATTTTATAGGTGGTAGGGAACTGCCAAATTTTAGAATAGATTGAACAGTTTGAGATCTTTTTAAGGAAAACATCTTACATACATAATGTTCCTGTTATTAAAAGAAAAAAAATATAAAGATGAATAAAACAAATAGCTGAGTGATGCATTCATAGTGGAGATATTCGATTTAAAATGTAATTAGTACATTACTCTGATTTTCATAAATAAATGTTAATTGTGTTTATGGAAACATTTGCATCCTTCCCTAATTTAACTATGGTTAGTGTTCTATAAATAACCAATGTTCAAATAAACTGAGCTTCTCAGATATTGACCTCTAATTCACTACTTAACTGCAGCCTAAAGAAAAGATTCTAGAATTGTAGGTTTATTGTAAACATTACAGTTAAAATTAGGGATATTTATCTCTTTCGAAGAGAGCAATTGTTCATTTTATTCAATCATTTGCTTGAGAGTGGAAATATCAGTCTGAAGTTCAGATCATCTTTGAACAGATATGCTGAGAGTACAAGGTGTCCTGGGAAGACAGAAGTCACTGTCTGCTCACTTTTTAACCAGAAGTTAAACATGTTGAGGAACATCTTGTATCATTTGGAATCTATCCATCATTAAACATAAATGAGAAGGAGACTGTTATACACAAATGTGCTAATGCCAAATGGAGACATGTATTAAAGGCACTGTAACCATCTGGACTCAATATGGGACCCAGAAGTTTCCATTTATCAAATCATAATTCCCATACAATATTTTATATCTTTAATTCAGTGTTGATGAAAATATGATTGTTTTCAATTTTTCAAAGTTGGTTCCAGCAGTAGTGTGGTAAGCTAACACATTTATCAGAGAAGAGATTGGAGGCAAATAGAGAACTTAGCTAAATTCTCCTCGTTTACTGGAGTGGAGGCTAGGGACAAGTAATTGTCACTATCAAGGAGTAGTCAAACCTTTTAGAATAAATATATTTGGGGGCTATTCTTGTCTTCACATTATTAAATTATGCAAATCCTTTCCCATCAAACACAACAGTTTATCCAAATATCAAAAAGATTTCAGGGTGCTGGTTCTAGTCCTGGCTGCTCCTCTTCTGATCCAGCTCTCTCCTATGGCCTAGAATAGCAGTAGAAGATGGCCCAGGTCCTTGGCCCCTGCACCCACATGGGAGACCTGGAGGAGGCTGCTGGCTCCTGGCTTCGAATCGGCACAGCTCTGGCTGTTGTGGCCCTCAGGGTAGTGAACCATTGGATGGAAGACCTCTCTCTCTCTCTGTCTCTACCTCTCTCTATAGCTCTGTCTTTCAAATAAATAAAAATGAATCTTTAAAAAAAAGATTTCAAGGTTACATTCAGGTTTTTCACCTTGAATAAAAATTCTCTCTTGTCTTGTCTCATTCTTGTCTCATTTTTATCATCCTCTCCATTCTATACTAAGCTGTTTCTTCCCTAAAATGAAAGACATTAGTACCTCTACCAAGCAACATTTTAAGATAGACATTTTGTGATATACATATAGAACACAGGTCTTTTTTCTTTGTTTTCTTTCCACATATCTTCCTTCCTTCCTTCCTTCCATTTTTTTTCTCCTGAAAAAGGAATTGTCAAGAAAAAAACTATATACCAAACACTAATGCCAAGAAACCCTACATTAGCAAAATGAAAAGCTGATACTTAGTCTAGTAGGCTTGTTTTGCAGTTGAAAAATCTCTACTAAAAACTCTGGATACCTTTAGAGATCATTAACATAGCCTATAAAATCATTCTGTTCTTAATCTAGGCACTCCCTTTTTTCTCTGCTAGTGCTGTGTGAGATAACCAATAGTCTATCTTCTCTCTGTTCCTGAATAATCAATGACAGGAGCAATTTCACTTCTAGTGCTTATCAACTCTAGCTTTCCTCAGGGTAGTCCAGGGAGGATTCTGTGAAGGAAGGATTAAAAGTATGATATGGAAAGTAAAAGTAAAAAAGAAGGAATGATAAATCCTCCAGGAATATTTCTGTCCTCCAACAGAGACCTTCTTCCTTCTCAAACATTTTAATCACTCTGTGTTTTTTTTCCCATCTCCTTACCTACTGCTTACCTGACAACTCTTGTTTGTTGGCACTGACTACCTGAATCCCAGGTAAAATCTCCATAATTTCCTAACACCTCTTGCTCTCTGAAATGTATTATCTTTCTTCATTCCTTGAAATTCTCAAAGATCAATTACTCAACTCAAATTCCATATGAATGCAATCCACCAGACCAGATACATGGCTATCTATTTTCTTTTCAATTGTATCCCCAGTACCTCTACTACCTAGCATAGAATTATACATTGCTAAAAAATGCTATCATAATATATATGAAACATCAGGACATAGAGTAGACCAGTAAGCCACATATTTCCTAACACTGTCATATGGTATCTGGTGATAATACAATTTTAAAATCTCAAAATAACAATATTATTTCATGAAAACTATAAAATTCTATGTATTAAGTAGCAAAATGTACCAGGTATTCCTTTGGGTGAAGCACATTTTCGATATAACAGTTGTTAACACCGCAATCCCATGAAGGAATATTGTTTAAGACTGCAAGAGACATTGTCAGATAAGATAAGTAACATTCTCAAAGCAACATTCCTCCTTTTAATAGGAGTTGGGATTTAATGTTAGGTTTAGATTTCTCCAAAATCAACCCTCATTTTATTACATTTACATCTGAGCTTATGCCATATGATTTAGTGTGAGTTAGAAGTGAGGGGAAGGCCGGCGCCGTGGCTCAACAGGCTAATCCTCCACCTTGCGGCGCCAGCACACCGGGTTCTAGTCCCGGTCGGGGCACCAATCCTGTCCCGGTTGCCCCTCTTCCAGGCCAGCTCTCTGCTGTGGCCAGGGAGTGCAGTGGAGGATGGCCCAAGTCCTTGGGCCCTGCACCCCATGGGAGACCAGGATAAGTACCTGGCTCCTGCCATTGGAACAGCTTGGTGCGCCGTCCGCAGCGCGCTACCGCGGCGGCCATTGGAGGGTGAACCAACGGCAAAAGGAAGACCTTTCTCTCTGTCTCTCTCTCACTGTCCACTCTGCCTATCAAAAAAAAAAAAAAAAGAATATATGCCCTAACACAAAAAATCACTAATAGAAGTGAGGGGAAGACCACTAAAAACAATGAGCTCTAGTGCTGAAAGACTCTTGTTCAGGGCAGTCACAGAAAAAGTACGATTAGGGACCTTAGTGAGGAAATAGTTGTTATCCCAGCATTGCTTTTTCCTTTTTGCCTGCAACTTTCTCTTTCACAGCAACATTGCAAGACAGGAAGTTTAGTCCTGCAGTCTATAGGGTATTCAGTGACTAAAATCCCTTTGACATTGAACCTTAAGTACCAAACCACTGTTCTACAAACACATTCAGTCCATGAGTTGGAAAACTTGATCTTATAATTTTACCTTTGTAAATTATTCTCATTATTGAATCTTAAATCCTTGATGTTGATCTCTATTTCATAGATATTTCTCTATTTCATTTATCTTTGTATAATATCTGCATTTCATGGGAATTGTTTTCCACATAAATCTCCCTCTTTAAATAAAAATTTCAAAATTATACTTAGTAAAAATGATGTCTTCTATTTATCTAGAAAAACTGTGATGCTTCAGAACAGTTATGCAACATACATACCACAAAAATTAAACTGACCTCAGAATTCTCCATGAAACAGTTCATCCAGATTTTCACCACTCTGATTGACAACAAATTCATTTTTCCACCTGTCAAGTCTAAAATCTTCCTTAGTACCTCTTTCTCTTGCAATCCTCAGACCATCAATTAATCCAATTGCCTCTAATTCTAAATAGAAATTGTAACACCCTCTAATTTACTTTTGTTACCACTCTGTCCTATGGTTATATCCATGCCCTGGAGACTGCTATAGCTTCTTAAGTAATATCTTTGCCTAAAGCTCTAAGATTTTTGTATAAATGTAGACAAAATGATCTCTTCACACTGAAGTATTGAGAGCATTGGTATTCACAGGGAACCTTTGCCTACTTGCACAGATTTCCAACATTTTTATGGTAGTTCTCTGGAACTAAAGCATACTATTTTCTCACCTACATTCAACTGTGAATACTCATTATGATGATCTTCATCAGACAGATTGCCACAATACCTTGTTTTGGGGGCTACATGCATTCCTTATGACAGAAAACTACACAAACCCTTGGATTGTAATACAATGTTCCCAAAACTCTACTTTGTCTTCTGGATGTGATGCATGTTGTACAGATGATGAAACTTCCAAAGGTGCATAAAAATGTCAGATAAAATAGTTGTTAAAGTGAAAAACTCGACTACAAGTAAGCTACTGACAAGAAAACTTCATTATTATCTGATATTATAGTCAAATATAAAATCCATTTGGAATCTTCCTCTTTTTATTAATTATAATTCATATTCTGGGTTTCAGCGTGCTTTTAAAACTTCAGAAAAAAGAATATTTAGTTAGTATTCTACATAAATATTCAAAGAATAACATAATCTGACATATGTTAATTCTAATATGCATACACAAACATAAGAATATACAAATAAACACTTGAATGTATATAAAATTTTGTTGCTCTTTTGGTCAAAATTCTGCAGGGTACCATTTTATTCACATTTCAAGTCAAGTTTTTGCAGTGGTCTTCTAGGTGCTACTCTGTTATTGCTCCACTCTCACTGTGGCTGTCCCCAGTTCATTCTTGTTTTATTCTGTTGCTCAAATACTCTGTACATGGGCCTTTTGGTTGTCCTTGAATGTGACAAGCACATTCCATCCTTGGGGCATTTGCTTTAACTGGACTTTCAGCCTGGAGCACTCTGCTAATAGCTTGGCAATTGGCTCACTGCCTCACCCCTTCAAGTTTTTGCTCAGACATCACTATATTGATGCTGACCCTTGCAAATCTATTTAAAATATTCTATTTCAGAAATTCTGGTTTTCCTAATTCTGTTCTATTGTACCTATACTTTCTTCACATAGGTGTGTTATATTTATTTATTGCCTCTGTAGTGAACAATTTGTTCTGTCCTGCAGGAATGTAAACTTCCTGAGTTATCCTGTATTGTTCCTGTGCATGCCTAGCATGTGGTCAGAGCTGCAGGACTAGCTTTACATTGTATTTGTCACATGAACATATGAAGAATCCTTATAAATAAAGAAAGAGAAAAATGAAAATTGAATAAATAAGATGTATCTAAGCAGATGAAAGAGAAAACTTCAGTGTATTGCTTGAGAACATACCTTTGGTGTACAAATTAATCAATCACAACTATGCCTCAAATCCCTTGTTTTATCTGATTCTCACAGTCTGGGATACCTTTCTTTCAATCTAAGTATCTCAGAGCCAAATTATAGACAACTAAGGAGCAATTCATTCCTACAGCATGGAAATATATATATATATATATATATATATATATTTTATATAAAAACATATATATTCATTCTTACAGCAAGGAAACACTCCACCATACACATACAGTTATTCAAACCATCCTATTCTAAACATGCTCTGCTCACTTAGTTGGTCTCACTATTCCTTTCCACATAAGTTACAATAGAGGCTACAGCTCTACAGCCATTCTCTCCTGTTCACTTCCTATATGTGACCTGCATAGCAAGAAGTTCCTCTGGTTTCTAGGGCACTGTGAGAATAACAGAAATCCCTCCTTAGTGTCAATCATTTTCATTTCCCTGTGTCATGACGTATCTAATTTATTAAAAAAGAAATCCCAGGTGCTATAAAAACTTTTTTGAAAACATAAACATTTATGGATTTCTGTGATATGAAGTTTTTTTCTTCGTTTATTTAGAAAGCTTTCCTCAGTAAAACCTTTTGGACAAATAATGCCACTTAAAAGAATTAAGATAATTTATTGATTATTTGACAAAAACTGAAAACAAAACTTAAAAGTAACTTAAAATTATTTTTATTAAGGCAGGCACTGTTATACAGCAGAGATGCTTGCAATTTTGGCATCCCCTGTGGACACCAGTCCTGGCTGCTCCACTTCTGCCCAATACCCTGCTAATGCTCCTGGGAACATCCCAAAATGGCCCATGTTCTTGAATCCCTGCCACCTGGCTTTGACCAGGCCCAACCTAGGTTTTATCAGCCATTTCTGGAGTAAAACAGCAAATGGAAGATTCTCTCCTTCTCTCCCCCGCAACCCCTGTAATTCTGCTTTTCAAGTAAATAAAAAAAAAAAAATTTGCGAACATAATTTTATCTAAGTGTTTTAAAATACAATAGAGGGATAGGCCTTTGTCACAGTGGCTGAGACATTGCTTGGAATACTACGTAGTATATTGGAGCATAACTGGGTACCCTACTTCCAATCCAGCCTCTGGATAATGGACTTTCTGGGGTGCTTCAGGTAATGCTCAAGTATTTTCCTTTCTGACAACCACATGGGAGAATGAAGATTCCTTTGACCCTGATTTGAACCTGGCCCAGCCCTGCCTGTTTTGGACTTTTGAAGAATGAATCTGTGAATGAGAGAATTTCCTCTCTCTGGCTGTTTCTCTCTGTATCTCCAATTAAAAAAAAAAAATCACCATCCAGTTAATTAAATTAACACTCCATGACCTGATTGATTAGATTAAAATTGATGGGGTGGGTTGGTCTTTTTTATTAAATTAATATTTAAAGTGGGTAAGTTGACACTGGGCTGACAAATTCTGTAGATATTATGTAAAATAATGACCCACATCACAATAATCTTATTTGAATGAAGATTGAAAGCACATAACATATTGCAAAACCCTCTGTGTGAGCACTTGTTATACATCCAAATGCTTTGCAACATTGTTATCCTAGCTCATGCTGAAGGGTTTAATTGTGATGTTAGCTTCACATAGGGGAAGAGGTCAAAGTTTTACAGTAGTCTTACACATGGGTTAGAATAACGGCATTGCATCTCACTAGTCCATTTGATCAATTTCTGTTCACAATTGATCATAATGATAGGACTAAGAATTAAAGGAATCACATAAGCAAGACTAGTGTCTGAAAATACTAACTGATAGAACAAAAAGGGAGAGAACGATCCAACATGGGAAGCGGGATATACAGCAGACTCATAGAATGGTGGATGTCCTAAACAGCACTCTGGCCTCAGAATCAGCCCTTAAGGCATTTGGATCCAGCTGAAAAGCCCATGAGAGTATTTCAGGCATGGAAAGCCAAGACACTCTGGCAAAAAAAAAAAAAAATGGCCTAAATGAAAGATCTCTGCAAGTGAGATCCCAATGGAAAGAACAGGTCATCAAAGAAGGAGGTACCTTTCTCTGAAGGGAAGAGAGAACTTCCACTTTGACTATGACCTTGTCTAAATATGATCAGAGTCAGTGAACTCAAAAGGCTTCCATGGCTTTGGCAACTCATGATAAGAGCCTAGGGTGATTACTGACGCCATAAACAAGAGTGTCAAATTGTTAAGTCAACAACAGGAGTCACTGTGTACTTTCTCCTCATGTGGGATCTCTGTCCTTAATGTGCTGTACATTGTGATTTAATGCTATAACTAGTACTCAACAGTATTTTTCACTTTGTGCTTCTATGTGAGTGCAAACTGTTGAAATCTTCACTTAATATATACTAAACTGATCTCCTGTATACAAAGATAATCGAAAATGAATCTTGATGTGGATGGAAGTGGAGAGGGAGCGGGAAAGGGGAGGGTTGTGGGTGGGAGGGAAGTTACGGGGGGGAAGCCATTGTAATCCATAAGCTGTACTTTGGAAATTTATATGTATTAAATAAAAGTAAAAATTTTAAAAAATAAAAAAAGAATAAAGGCATTGCTCCAAGGACTGCTCTTCCCATGAATTACACTCTCAATAAACTATAACTTTCTTAGAATATCCTGAAGTAGTACTGATTATCAGGGATAGAAATCAAAGTGCCCACAAACAAACAGAAAATGATTATTGTTTTCTCAGCATATATGTTGCTGGAATCTGCATTAACTATAAATCTTATACATATCCCACATTTTAAAAACCATCTCTGATTGTTTGCTTTCATAAAAATTCCAAATTCCACGGCTGTGTCTAGCTAGTGTACTTTGAGGAAATCTTCCTCTTCTTATTTTTGATTAGTGCCATGCCCTTCAAATTTGATGTTTCCATTTAGAAACAATGTTCTCAATTGTGAAAATGTTATGTGTCTTTTGCAGAGAGAATTTTGGATAATTCTACTTATTACATAGATAACCGTGAATATTTAGGGCTGGGAACACAGAGTCCTTATATTATTCTTGACTTTTGCCTGCTCTGAGCAGTGCTGGTGACAAGAATCAATAAATTACTCAAAGATAACATCTTGAAAAATGGCTATGCCTATCCAGAATGACATTTATAATTCTTTACATCACAAAGGTCACAGACATAGATAATCTGATCAGACCTTGTGTGTGTAAACAACTGATACAGCCACACTGGAACAAACCAGCTGCTGATCACCCCTGCTGCAGTTTGGTTCTTAAAACCTAAGGTTCTTATGTTTTCACAGACCCATCTCTGAGGTGTTCTAAATAGGTGATTAATAAGCCTTTAAGAATTATCTCTGACTTTGCTTTTTCCTTATTTTCTTTGCATTTAAATGGCGGAGGCAGAGAAAAGAGAGATATTCTGCATCCACTTGTTCACTCCCCAAACTTCGGCAACAGCCAGGAATGGGCCAGGCCAAATCCAGAAGCCCAGAACTCAGTCCTGTGGGGGTGGCATGAGCCCAGGTACTTGAGCCATCATCTGCCTCCTCCATTGTTATCCATTAGCAGGAAGCTGGACTGGAAGTAGAGAAAGCAGAACTCAAACCAGGCACATTGAAGAGGGATAGAAGCATTCCCAAGCATCATCCCAACCACGGTACCAAGTGTCTGTCACCATTTTCTTTATTTCCAATGCATGCCTTCTATCCTTTACCTTTCTTGATATTAAGGCAAAATTCACTGATTAAAAGAAGCCAACCACAAAAGATGATGTATTACGTGGCTCAATTGGTTAATTAAGTGAAAAGATTAAAATAGGGAAAGCTACAGAGACAGAAAATAAATCTGTTGTTGCTTAGGGCTTTGGGAGAGGAGTAATAGAGGGATGATTTCTAAAGTGTTTCAGATTTCTTTTTGTGATGAAAATCCTTTAAAATTATCTGTGATGATGTTTGCATATATCTGTGAACTTACTAAAACATAGCAAATTATATTTATGAATTATATCTCATCAAAACAGTTAAATACCATATCAACAATTATGATACAGATAAACAGGCACTAAAATACAAGTCACCAAGTGTTTGCCAATTTACTGAACACTGGCTCTTTCTGTTTAAGTAATATTTCCTTAAATTTGTTGTCAAAATTTAAAAATAAGGTGAACTCACATAAAATCAGGAGAGGGAGACAGAGAGAGTAGAATAATACCTAGTCTGGTGGATTTTCTCAACAGCATTTCTCTCTGGAAGGTATTTGATTGGCAGGAACATGTGAGATCTTTTCCTAACTATACATTAACAAACAGGATAGACTGACAGCACCAATGGGTTTCCTTTCACTTTTTAAAAATGTATTTTTTATTTTAGATGTAGAGTTGCAGAGAGAGGGAAAGACAGAAAGAAAGGTCTTCCATCTTGTGGTTCACTCCCCAGATGGCAGCAATGACTGGAGCTGAGCTGAGCTGATGCGAAGCCAGAAGCCAGGAGCTTCTTCTGGTCCTCCCACATGGGTTCAGGTGCCCAAGTACTTGGACCATCTCCTGCTGCTTTCCCAGGCGATAAGCAGAGAGCTAGATTGTAAGAGGAGTAGTGGGGACTCGTATGCACATGGAGGCTTAGCCTACTATGCCACAGCACCATCCCCCAATGGGTTTCTTATTTTTCTTCTCATTCTTATAACATATTACACTGGGCTACATTGGATGAGATTGTAATGAAAAGTGCACTCTCTTGTCAGCCACTGATAGCACTCAAAGAGTACCTTCTATTGATGGATAATTTGTAAACCAATATTCCTTTGCTGAAGTAGTAACACATTTCAGGCTTTGTAGTTAAGGATGCTATTTAGGATCTCCAAGAGTTGTAACATTAGTACTGTTTAACAAGGGTAACTAGGGGATCCCACAATGATGCTGTGCAAAACCCCTTTTTCATTCCACTTAATCCCCTTCTCCATTTTCTCTCCTGAGATTTAGCTTTATGGCCATTTTGGTTCCTTGAAGAATGTTTGTCTGCCATCCATGTGAATCACTGCAGGCCAAATTCTATTCTTGCAAGTTTTGTAGTAGAGCTGCCTGCTCATATCTAAAGGCTGAATTTCACAACGCAGGCAACAGATGCTCTCCAACAAGTATAAAGAAGCCCACTAGAAAAAAAAGTGAAAGTAGCCAAGTGTTTGGAAGAGACGCTAATAGAGTAGCCAGACAATGATTTCTACATGGCCCTACGGAACAGGTTGCCATTTTTCTTTCTTTTTTAGTCTGTGAACTTCTTGCCACCTGACAAATCTTTTATCAGATGAAAATATCTAAGTTGACAATGCATTTAAAATACCTAATGTAGGGGCAGACACTGTGGCAAAGTAGGCTAAGCCTTTGTCTGAGGCACTGCATCTCATATGGGCTCAAGTTCCAACCCAGCTCTCTCCAGATGGCCTGAGAAAGCAATGGAAGATGGCCCAAGAGTTTGAGCTCCTGCACCCACGTGGGAGAACCTAAAGAAGCTCTTGGCTCCTGGCTTCAGATCAGCTCAGCTCGGGCTGTTATGGCCATTTGGGGAGTGAACAGTGGGTAAAAGACTTTTCTTTCTGTCTTTCCCTCTCTCTGTCTGTAATTTTGCCTCTCAAATAAATAAATAAATCTTCAAAAATAACTAGTCTAACAGCATCAGTCAACACCATAGCACCCCTAGGTAGTATAAATTGTTTACTCTCATGATGACTGTTGCTGTCAATATTGTAAGGAAATATCATTATACTGCATATCACCAGCCTGGAATAGGTGAAAATCTGAAACATGAACCGCAGTTTCTGCTTGAATACATCTAGTTTTCACATCATTGTAAAGTCGAAAAATCCAAAACTAAGCAATCAGAAGTTGGAGGCAATGTTTATTATAAATCAACTTCTTTATATTCGTTCCATTCAATAAACATATGAAAAAGTTACTTTAAATGATGCAATAGGGTTCCCAAATTTATTTAATGAAGCTTCACTAACCCATCCCTAATATAAAAATGGAAATTAGAAAATTTTTCTAACAGCTTAACCTCTGTGGAGTGTTGTCAGTCTACTGATCTTTTCCTAGAAGCTTCAATAACTCTGTCACAGCAGTAAACTGATTAAAAGAAATATTTCAGTATAAAGTTCAGCAAAAAGAGAAGTTAACCCAGCTATATGCATCTTAGAAAGGGAATAAAGATACAAATCAATTGTTCCCAAAAAAGATTACAAACACAGCATGAAGTTAATAAGCTACTAGGTGCTTGGTCTTAGAAAGGGTTATATTATAAACTGTAACAAAATTAAAGTTTAAAAGTTTATTTAATAATATATCATCTGATTTCAATCTGCTAATGTTTATTAAGAATATCTGATGCAAGAATATAAAATTCATGGGGCCAGCGCCATATCTCACTTGGTTAATCTTCCCCCTGTGGCATCGGCATCCCATATGGGCAACGGGTTCTAGTCCCGGTTGCTTGTCTTCCAGTCCAGCTCTCTGATGGCCAGGGAGGGCTGTGGAGGATGGTCCAAGTGCCTGGGCCCTGCACCCCATGGGAGACCAGGAGAAGCACCTGGCTCCTGGCTTCGGATTGGCCGTAGCGGCCATTTGGGGAGTGAACCAACAGACGAAGAACTTTATCTCTGTCCCTCCATATCACTGTCTCTAATTCTACTTGTCAAATAAAAAATATAAAATTCATGATTTTCTAAAATATTGGATATTTTTTCCTATCTGTCTTACAGTAGGACAGGTGAGTCGGGTGGGGGTCATTGCTGGCATCTATTAATCTACAAAATTAGTGTTTCACTGCAAATACTTCAGAAATGCCATTTTAAATCATGAAAGCCTTTAGACTATTTCATTCAATCATCTCTTAAGGACACTTCCGTATTATGCTATCAGGAAGTGTTATTAAATGTGTGCATACTACAGTCATGTATATATAAAAATATATATGGGTCAGATAAACTTATCATGGGCTATGTATCACTCTATTATGTATCCCTATAATTTCTAGATTGCATTATAAAGGATAGTTGCTATTTGGGTAATATATTTAAATAACTATATTGTTTCCTGTTAAGTAATTATCAAAAGTGTGTCTTATCTTCTATATTTATGAACGAAAGCTGCTGGATTATATACAGAGATTCACCACATAATAAGCTAGAGTTTAACAAAAGTAGGCATGTTCATGTCTCTACTATAGAAATTTTCATTGAATTGGTCAAGATGCTTTTAAAAACTCTCCAGGAGATTCTAATGTATATCCAGCCAGATAAACACTTACGTTTGATTATTCTTTATATCTCATGGATGCAGTTATTTTGTTCCATATTTAATTTATTTAATGATGTTTTCTGTACAAAATTCTTAGAATTTATATGATATGCTTGAAAAAGTCAGATTACACTGCTCAAAATCCATCTAATTCCTATTCCTACCCTTTAGATGAC
Organism: Lepus europaeus; assembly: GCF_033115175.1. Lineage (NCBI taxonomy): Eukaryota > Metazoa > Chordata > Mammalia > Lagomorpha > Leporidae > Lepus > Lepus europaeus. The sequence continues at coordinate 68,005,168 of NC_084842.1, forward strand.
AACTATGTAGAACTGTAGAACTGAGGATGGTCAGTTGAGCATGACAAAGCCTCTTTGGTCAACGTGAATGCCAGATAACAGACCTTCAGGATTCCAAACACTGACATGAATATGTGCCAAGAATAGCAATAGCAGTTTTTAAATGATCAATTTGAGTCTCACTTCTAATGCTGATTCTCCAGTCTTGCTCAACAACTCTCAGTTTAGGAGAGGCAATCTTAGTCAAATGAGTTCATTCTGAAGCTATGGTAATAAATTTAGAACAGCTGGTCAATCATTTGAAGTGATGAAATTTTGGTTGTGATACAGATGACAGAAGGACTCCAGTTTCTTAAAATAGCTTTTTAAAATGTAGGGAATGGTCTCTGCAGAAGGCTGTAAAGGGGTAAGGACTTTACAATAACCAGAGACCAGAATGTGGACTTAGCTGAAGTTCAGCCACATCTTCATACGGCAGAAATCTCTGGGACACAAATTTCACTAAGACTTACTCTTTCCATGAAGAAAAGAGAACAGGTGTTTAAACTCTGTCACTCAGACTGTCCTGTGATTAGGGTGGGAGTCTAGAATCTTGCTGCTCTGTGGAGGGTGGGTCTGGGAAGTAGTATCTTTCAATAGGTGAGTGAAGCTGAGTTAGCAGTAATTAAAGTAGCTGAGAACATGGTAGTGCTCTAGTGCCCTCGCACTACTGTAAGATGAGAAAGAATCTGATTCAGGCTCACACAGCATCTTCTGTAGTTTATAACTTACAACACTCAGATCCACTTACATGTCACATGCAATGGTTTCCTCCATTGGATAGCACTCTCTCCAGGATTCTGATTGGTCACAGTTTCTACGAAAATTTAAAAGACAAGACTGATTGCAATCAACCCCAGATCATCTCCCTTCTTTACCGTCCATTCTAGACTGCTTCACAGGTAGCACTTTGTAGACGCTTTCTGAGTGACACAGATTCTTATGTCTGAGGATTCTGAGCCTCTAGTTTCAAACTACTTATCGGGCTAAAACTATTTTATTTACTCAATCATGCTTAAAACTGAGCAGAAAGTGTCAAGATATTTTCCAGTTGATCATCACAGTATCAAACACATTTCTCTCTGCTCCAATATTTATCAACAACCCTCACAGCTCAAGTTTATTTTTTTTTCTCTAGTGTTAGAATTCTTGCATTTTCCTGATGTTATTTAACAAGAGAAGGCCAATGAGATCAAGAGGTAGCTATAGCTATACAAGGTGAGTGAAGCTATTATTATGCCCCTAGAAGGAAGCCTGTCTTCTGTGAGAACTAGGTTTTTTTTTAATACCAGAATCTAAAGCTGGAAGTATATGTAATACAAAATTCCTAACAGAGCCACTGTAAGGGTGAAGTCATAGCTATTCCCATCACTTGGGATCTGAATCCATGCAATCCACTAATTTGTAATATTTTCTTTCTCTGTGGATATTTTCTCAAGGGTATTAGTGTACAAAATAAAGTTTATGCTCATTCTTATAGGTTTGTTACTTGCATCTTCCCGGGACTTCCAATATTCCAGCATTATTCCTTCCAAGCCTCTGACTTAACAGATCTGTCATTTGTTACTGTCCTTGAATACTTATATAATTAATTTAACTTAATTCTCTCTCTTGGATGGCAGTTCAAACTTCTCAATGCTGTATTTATTGGAAGGATTTAATCTTTTTTATAGTTCAGGGCTGCCACTTTGGAATTAAAAAGTTTCAGCAGAAGTTCATTTTGGTTTACACTTTACCTAAGTGACCATTCACGAAGTAAGTTCTGTTTGATTTTTCCTCTGTAAGTCCGTTAAAAAAAAGACTCAGATTGAGGACACACTTGTAACTTGAGATAAAAGTGTTAACGTAACAATTATGGATGACCTGGGTGTCTGTACCACTTGTTTGTATGCTTGATTTAGATCCATTATACTAAACCTGATTCTGGATGTGCCACTTCTTAAAACTGTAGTAGTTAGGCTTACCTGACCTTGTGACTTAGTGAGTCTCTTAGCACCCAGCTCATGATGGGTAGTTCTAATTGTCTGGTCCCTTGATATCTCTTGGACAGATATTCAATCTCTAGCAGTATGGGAATAGCCACTTTTCAAATGTGCGTAAACATGCTACATATGAGTGATCTTACTTCTTAAACCTTTGATTGTGCTCTGTAATTCCCAGGAGTACCTGTGATACAGATACCACAGATTCTGTCTGGGACAGATTATTTCTTTTCCATGAGATCTAGCAGGTGTATGACTGAAAGAATACTCTAGATCTATTTCAGAGCCGTTTAGGGCACTGGGGCCCATTCAAAACCAAAGCCATTGTGTGGCTTTGCTGTCTTTAATTTCCAAAGAGGCTCACTAATAGTGTTCTCATTTCTTCAAAGTCTTGGTCTGTGCTTAATTCCTAAAAACCTTAGAAAGCTGGCAGCAATCTAAATCATTACAGGTGTATCACAATTCTTTGCTTTTAAGTGGAAAACTTGTCACTTCAGTTTGTTGATAAAAATGATATACTTAATACAGAAGAGCAATTATGTATTCTGCAGAATTTTTATATGGTACCATTCCCTTCTCATCTATGGCAACAGAAAACTAGAGAAATGCAATTATCTAAGTGAAAGAACATCAGTGTTCATTGTTGTACATCTGCTGTGAATTTGAACTGTATTTGATTCTTCCTCTCAATGGTTTTGGAAAAGAATGTACTCAATATATCAATACTTATATGATATATGTATGTTATTCTGTCCTTGTAAACACATCACAATTTGCTCATTGACAGTCAAGTTTGTAGCAGCCTTGTTTTATAAACCCTGGATCAACTGGCTTTTAGAGGTTAGAATGGTGAATTAAATGGTGATCTCATGCAAACAAAATTTGGAGTAGAGATATTTTCTAGTTCTGCAGAGGGGTAGCGACATCTATTTCAAGTTTTATAAAATTAAAACCACTTTGAATGTTTCCAGAGAGGCCCTCTAGTTTAAGTACTGTCAATAACAGACAACAACACATCCATGGCTATAACTATATCAGTCTGAAGGTTGCTTTTTCCTTCAGATCTCTCAGGTATCAGTGATATTACACCTACTAGTGCATATCTATTATCTGTATCTTGACTTAGTGTAACAAAATGGGTGCAAATTCCCAGAGGCTATCAGTCCTACCCCTTGCACCAGTCATAAGGTAGTCATTGTCAGGCAACAAGGTATCTGGCTCTCTAGAATTCCATTCTTAAAATCCACAAATCCACTTTCTTCTACTGTATCTGCTACAAACCATCTTAGATCCTATTCTCTAAGCAGATATTCAGATAAGAATTTTTGCACAAAACTTTTAGAAGATGTGCATAAAAGGAAAGAGGAACTCAGAATCAGTCAGGATAAGGAGGTAGATACAGATGTGTCTTCTCAGTCTGACTTTACAGGAAGATCCAGAACATGAATGGCACTATGGAGTATCTCCTCCCTGAGACAGTCAGTTTGGCTTTCCCATCCTTATATTAACCAGCCATTGGCTGAAGACCACACCTCTTAGAAGGGATAGTTAACTCACAGCCACAATTAGGCAAGATAACTTCCATTGCTGAGCTTTAAAAGATAAGATTCCATAGTAGCTAGTATGTGGGTGCATCATTCTAATAAAAGACGTTCATGTGGAGCATCAGTATATGTACTATATCAAATAGACAAATGCAAGTAAAAGAGCATTCTAGTTTGCTATTGCTGAGGCATACACTTAGCCTGTTCCAAGAACAGAAAAGATGGCATTTCAGTTGTACCTGATGGAATTGAGGAGCGATCTTAGGTGAACTGGAAGGGGTAGGTAGGGAAAAATCAGAAAATCTTTTAAAGCTGGGAGAAGGAGTTTGAGTTTCATTGTAATTCCAAGGGTAAGTTCTTGAATGAATTTAAGACATAAAATGAAATCATATTATCTTTTTTAAAAGATTTATTTATTTCTTTGAAAGTTAAAGTTACACAGAGAGAGGAGGAGAGGCAGAGAGAGGGAGGTCTTCCATCCACTGGTTCACTCCCCATTGGACAGCAATGGCTGGAAATGTGCCAATCTGAAGCCAGGAGTCAGGAGCTTCTTCTGAGTCTCCCACATGGGTGCAGGGGGCCAAGGACTTGGGCTATATTTTACTGCTTCCCCAGGCCATAGTAGAGAATTGGATTGGAAGTGGAGCAGCCAGGACTCAAACCGGTGCCCATATGGGATGCTGGTGCTGCAGGTGGCAGCTTTACCTGCTACATCCAAGCACTGGCCCCTCATATTATCTTTTTAAAATTGATATCTTACAAGAGCTAATAAGTCTTTTCAAATCTTAGACATATGAAGAATATTAAAAATACCTTTCAAAGTGGGCAAGGGAGTATGTGTACTACAGGAGTGTCATATTATTCCCTGAATTTTTAATATTTTGGTGTTAGGATGAAAGGAAAGATAGAAATATTTTAAAAAGGACATATCTAGAAATCAAGAGATTATCAATGGTCTTCTCACTCACCTTATCCAGGAGAGATCAGAAAAAAAAAATATTTGACTTAAAATAGAATGCTTTTTTTTTGTTTGTTTGTTTGTGGTTTTTTTTTTTTTTTTTTGGACAGGCAGAGTTAGACAGTAAGAGAGAGAGAGAGACAGAGAGAAAAAGGTCTTCCTTTCCGTTGGTTCACCCCCCAATGGCTGTTATGGCTGGCGCACTGTGCCGATCAGAAGCCAGGAGCCAGGTGCTTCCTCCTGGTCTCTCATGCAGGTGCAGGGCCCAAGCACTTGGGCCATCCTCCACTGCCTTCCTGGGGCCACAGCAGACAGCTGGACCGGAGGAGGAGTAACCCGGACAGAATCCAGTGCCCCAACCAGGACTAGAACCCAGGGTGCCGGCACCGCAGGCAGAGGATTAGCCAGTTGAGCCATGGTGCCTGCCATAAAATGGAATGTTTTAAGAAATATTAGCTTTTTTGCACATTCTCAGAGCAGATCACAAAATGATACTTACATATATATACATATATATATATGAAGATATACTTAAAATAAAGTATATGTTGTACATTGTCTCAGACATCAGGAGAAGTTGTGGCATTGTCTGGTGACAGAAAAAACACATTTTTTTTAAAACAGTGCCTCTACACAATTACACTCCAATATACCCATAACATTGAATGATACACTTTAATTTCAAAAAGGACAGAGAATAATCTCTTTTTTTTAAATGTAAATCATGGGGGCCAGTACTGTGGCACAGCGATTAAAACCACGGTCTGCAGTGCCAGCAACCCATATGGGTGCCATTTGAGTCTTGGCTGCTCTGATTCTGATCCAGTTCTCTGCTATGGCCTGGGAAAGCATTAGAATATGACCCCTGTACCCATGTGGGAGACCTGGAAGAAACTCCTGTCTCCTGGTTTCGAATCGGCACATTTCCAGCCGTTGCTGCCCAATAGAGAGTGAACCAGCGGATGGAAGACGTCTCTCTCTCTCTCTCTCTCTCTCTCTCTGGCTCTACCTCTCTCTTTAAATCTGGCTTTCAAATACATAAAATAAATCTTTAAAACAAAATTGCAAGTCATTTCTGTTATTTCAACTTTTATTTCTGAGTATCATCCATACAAAATCAAGAGTAAATTGAGCATTATGTTGAACAAATATTCTTTAGGAGATCTAACCAATAAGTCATACATTTTAAATGATTGTTATTTCCAACTGAAATAAATTGAGCATTTAAGGGGGAAAATAGTTTTACATATGTGTCCCTCATTTTGACTTAATCATTTAGAATATATCAATAGTCTTATTTTAGAAAAAATAATATTTTACTAACCAACGTAAACAGATTGTAGAAATCCTAATAGTATGTAGCTTATAAGATTTTAGCCAGTAAATAAAAAATAACAAAAAAATGAAAATATATCAAGATAGTTAAATTTGTAATTGTTGTCAAGGATTAATAATTGATTTCATGTTTAAAATATAATTATAATAGAATTGAAAATGAATCAGTGGAAAGTAGACAACACTTTATTTAAATTTCATCAAAATGCAACAATTTTTTGCATTCTATATATGGTAGTCAGCATTGGTCTCATATATATATATAAATATATATATATATATATATACGTATGTATCTGTAATATCATTACAATGTGACAATAAATGTCAGAGTTAACTGAAATTATCATAGTGAATTACTTTCTTTTTTCTTTTTTTTATATTTTTTTGACAGACAGAGTGGACAGTGAGAGAGAGAGACAGAGAGAAAGGTCTTCCTTTTGCCATTGCTTCACCCTCCAATGGCTGCCACGGCCAGCACACTGCGGCCTGCGCATCCCGCTGATCTGAAGCCAGGAGCCAGGTGCTTCTCCTGGTCTCCAATGCGGGTGCAGGGCCCAAGCACTTGGGCCATCCTCCACTGCACACCCTGGCCATAGCAGAGAGCTGGCCTGGAAGAGGGGCAACTGGGACAGAATCCGGCGCCCCGACCGGGACTAGAACCCGGTGTGCCGGCGCCACAAGGTGGAGGATTAGCCTATTGAGCCACGGTGCCTGCGTGAATTACTTTCAATTACTCATTATCACACTACTGTTTATTAAAACTAGATCATAAAAATAAGAGACTGAAAAATCTTTTCCCAGAATATCGATGCTCTGAACTTAATGATTCTAAAGGGGATGTTGGATTCCCAGGTTACAAACAGATCGATGATCATGAATGTGAAATCTAAGCTATAGGATTTTGAACTGAACTGTGAAACAGCTAAAATTTCATGGTTATTGAGAAGGGAAAAAATATTCTTTCAAACTATGTTTTTCTACAGTTCCTCATTATCAAGTATGTACTGACTTTCCAGCATTACACACTTGCTTCAAGAAAGAATTGAGATTTCACTATGGAGAGAAAGAGTTGAGATTTTTATTCTGACTATAATTTTGTGCAACTCAGCATTATAGAAAATTAAAACCTCCTTCTAAGCTGATTTTTGATTACACATTCATTTTATAGGAAAAAAATTCCCTATGGGTTAGCTTTCTATTTCTTACACTTAATTATATACATTATTAATTGGAGCTGAAAATAATAATAGTAATAATAATTATAAATACTCTGTTTTGTGTTAGCAGTTTTCAAAATGACAATTAGAGATGGTATGATTTCAGTTTTACAATCCCCCAAAGATATGTTGAAATTCCAAGTTTTATACTCCAGAAATTAATCTTGTGTGTATATTGGGTTGTTATAGAAGTAATCAAATTAAAATGAATTCGTTAGGGTGAGTCTAATCTAACATTTTTGGTGTCCTAATATATTGGCCTTTTTTATGTTCTTGCAGTTACTCTTCTTAATTTTCTTCCCAATGTAGTTGAAAACTTATATCCACGTGAAAACTGCATATAGACGTTTATAGCATCTCTATTAATAATTGCCAATATGCAAAATCAACCAAGATGTTCTTCAATAGGTGAATGAATAAACTATACTCATGTATACAGCAAAATATTATTTGATGCTGAAAAGAAAGGAACTATCAAGTAACTGACAAACAGGAAAAATCTTAAATTTGAATTACTAAGTAAAATAAATTATTATGAAAAAACTACAAACTTAATGTTCCCAACATCATAATATCCTTGAAAGGATAAAACTATGTGTACAGCACAGAGGTCAACTTTACCATGTGTAATGGGCATGGAAGAGGAATGAATTAAGCAGGGAACAGGAAGATTTTATGGCAGACAAAGTTCTATATGATATTGTGGTGAAAATAAGCAGTATTATACATTAGTCCAAAATCACAGACTACGCAACATCAAGTGTATTTTAATGCAAACTATGGACATTGAATGAGAATATAATTTCAATGAAGGTTCACTGACTGTAAGAAATCTTTGGGTTTAAGTTGCTGTCTGTAATCCGGCATCCAATTTTGGTGCCTGTTCCTGTCCCAGCTTTAGCACTTCTGATCCAGCTCCCTGCTGATGCACCTGGGAAAGCAGAAGAAGGTGGTCCAAGGGCTTCTGCCCCGTCACGCACTTAGGAGACCCATATGGAATTTCTGGCAGCTGGCTTCCACTTGATCCAGCCGCAGATGTTGCCGCCATTTGGTGAAAGAATCAGCAGATTGAAGATTCTCTCTCTCTCTCTCTCCCTCTCTCTCTCTCTCACCTTGGCTTTTTAAATAAATAAAAAAGATCTTTAAAAAAAAGAAATCTATGACTCTTGGGTGGTTATCAAGAATGGAGAGGCTCTGTATGTATGGATGCAGGTGGTAGGTGGGAACACTATTTTCTGCTCACTTTTTTCCACAAACCGAAAAAATAAAGTTTATTTCAAAATGATACTCGTGCACATATGATCATGCTTCAAATTTTTGTGTGTGAAAGTTTGGGTTTCTGAGACACTTACCTTGTTAAGTTAATGAGAAACAGAAACTAAATGGTGATCTGATGACTGGAAACCATAATCAAAGATATTTGGTTAATATAAAATGATATATTTTCATTTAAAAAATAAAGATTAAGTTGGATGGAGTGTCTTTTCTTTTTATCAGTGTTTTCATTTTATCAGTCCAAATGGCCATTGCAGTCATTTGAGGAGTGAACCAGTGGATGGAAAACCTTTCTTGTCTCTCCATCTCTCTATGACTCTACCTCTCAAATAAATAAATAAAATATTTATAAAAAATGAATTCATTGAAGTAGGAAAAATAAAGCCAAACATTCAAAGTTCTGCCTTTAGAAGTGGGTGTTTGCACCAGTGGTTAATATCTCTTTCTTTTTCTTTCTCTGTTCCCCTATATCTCTCTCTATCTCTCAAATAAATAAAAAGATGAAAAGAAGATATTTGTTTGTTTTTTCTTCAATAGAGCCCTCAGTGTATATTATGGTATGCAAGTTGTAAAGGTAAAAAAAAAATTATCTTGAACAGGGAGAGTAGGTGGTTGTAATGCTACTTCTTATTTTAGTCTGGCATTTGTCTTCATCCATTTTTTTACTATAACACAATATCACACACAGCATAATTTATAAAGAACAGGGATTTGATTAGCTCATGGCTGCAGAGACTACCAAGTCCAAGAGCATGGCATGGGCATATGGTGAGAGCTTTCTTGATGCATCATAAGCTGGTAGAAGGCATCACTTGGGAAGATAGAGCAAAGCTTTACAACTGTGGCCTCTTTCCATTTCTCATAAAGCCCCTAATTATATCATGGGGTAATTACATCATGGGGGCCCAACTCTCATAGTTCATTTAATCTGAATTATGTCATCAAAACCCACACGTCGTAGCATATGACCATAGTCATTAAGTTTCCAATACATGATATTTGGGTGACACATTTAAGCCTTAGCAACACACAACTGATTTTTTTACATTCCCACATCCAACTAGCATCCAAATAGATGTTTCATGAATTTGTAAGACACACAATATTTTTTTGAATAGCCAGGAATAGTAATACCAATGATAAAGATTCAAAAGAAATTAAAAACAAGTGTTGATACATTTTGATGGAAACAATCTAGTGAAACAATAGTTGACTAATAAAAGAGGGACATATTCTTACTGGAGAGAAGACAAATCTTGTATTCAGACAAAATGAAGTGTTACATGATGTTCTAGTCTAGAGAAGTTGAAAGAGGAGTCATAAAGGGAAAATGGGAAATAATTTGATATATTTTGTTTTGGGCCAAAATTTGATTTTGGCCAGCGTTTGTATCAGCTTATTTCCATTATTCCTTTAATGTTATATAAAAAGTATATTTTATGTTTATATTATTTATATAATATATAATATATATCATATTATTTGTAACTATTTTACTACATTATCTGCTTTATATTCTATAGCATTTCAATGTTCAGTAACCAAGAAATATTTCAGAAAAAATATTCTAAAATATTCAGAAATTTTCACTATATTGACACAGACCCTGAGTTGTTATGAAATATTCAAAATGTTCTACTTGCTTTTTTCCTAGAAAACAAATATCACTAACACAATAATTTTTCTCACCATATTTGAGAATAGAAATTATTGTTATAAACTTACTTGACTTAGAATAATTTGTGTGTAAAATGAAGAAAATATCAGATGTAATTCTTGTTATCATAATTGCAAGCATTTTTACCTCAGAATTATTTTAGCTATGTCTTGCTTTCTGTTCTTTTCAATTCTCAGTGATCATAACTCAATATTTAATCCTGTAAAATATCTCAAAATGTAGAATTCGTTACCCTCATATTAAAGAAGAAGAAATAGGCAACTCTCAAAGTTCATGAGGTAGATATTTGTACCAAATTTCAAAGTTTACAACACAACACTGATAACTTGCTAGGTTGTATATGACAAGGAACACAGAAACTGATGTCAAATACATGTGATTACAAATATGATGGCTTCCTTAATAGATATGCCCTTAGTCAACTTTCTCAATATCTCTAAGTTCTCCTCCATTATAACTGGACATTAAGTTAGAACTCAGTTTATTATTTGAACTAGAACATAAGAGGATTTATTCATCCATGGAATAAATGACCAATTTTCTTTATTTCTTACCTTGTGAGTGGGTTTTATTGGCTTCAAGTAATAGTTTTAAAGGCATGAGCGTTTTTTTTCTGATTTAAATTATTTTTAAATTGCTGGAGTATGGATTTTTTCCAGTTTATGCTCAGGTTAATAATGCTGTGTCCATTGTTTGTCATTTTAATGGTTCTTAATCGTCCTTTCATCAATATAAGCATATGTTAAATGTGACTTTCCTGGAGTTTGTCCACATGTAGCCATTGCAACTGAAATCTTTATGTACACAGAGAAATCTGAATACAAAATCACCATTAATGATGTATTTTCTATTTGTACTTTTACACTTGCATAAATGTTGTAAGTTCCATAAGTCATACAATTCTAGGAATAAGTGGTCTCATAGAAACCACCAAGTCTATTATCTACTTTGTGAACAAAAAAGGTAAATAAATTTAGAAGTTACATTTACTGATTGAGTTGAGTGATAATATAGAATAATGCATTTTGTAGATCTATACCAACTTCCAGTAATTCATTTATTACGCATTCCATATTCATCAACTTAACTATAAATCTACTGTAAAAGTTTTTCTGAATTTAAGCTAACATCTGATTCTGATATCTTCCTACTAAAAGAAAATAAAGCAAAATTTTGTGTATATGTATATTTTAGTGATATAGACAAGCCATGATACTCTAATAAAGAACTATACTCATTGTTATATTATTATTAAAAACTAGAATTTTTGACAATCAATTTTAAGATTTTTTTCAAAAATTAAATTCATGCTTACCTCTTGAGAGTTCTTAGATTAAATTTTGAATATATTACTTTTATACTTTTGTAGAATAGCAACACATTTTCATTTTAACATTTTGCGTGTTTATGTTCTCTCTTTCTGGGCTCTGCAGATGCTCAAATACCTCATATAGAATAACGTATTATTTGCATATATGTTCATCTTCTTGTATATGCTAAAATAACTCTAGGCATTTTATAATATATAGTACCATGTAAATGCTTTGTACACAGTTGTATTATTTCAGGAATGAGAAAAATAGTTTGTACAGGATCAGTACAGATAAAAAAAAATTTCAAGGTAATTTTTGATCTCTAGTTGGTTGAATCCATGTACACAACACCCACAGATGTAAAATAGCAGATGCGCATGCATACATATAAAATATATACACATATATACATATTTATTTCTCCTTGTATATAACTTTCAGCTAAAAATCACATACATATAAAATTATTGCTAAAAATATTTGGTTTCAGACACTGACATTTTACCATGTATTGCTTTGCATCCAAGTTTTTCCTATACATAACTGAAACATAATTATGACACTGAGATAACCTAACAATATACTATTATTCTGCAGCATGCAATCTGTGTTTAAAAATCTCCTGTTTTTTTCCCTCAAAAAAATGCTCTTCATAGCTGTCTCCTGTCCTCAGAATTAAAGGAGTATACATTTAGTTTATTTATTGAGTTCTTTTGTTATAGAATACTTCATTTTAAAATCCTTTGGGAGGGGCTTCCCATTGTAATACTTCAGGTTAAAGACACAGCGCTCAGCTTCACATCCAGCTCCTGCTAATGCACCTGGAAAAGCAGCACAGGATGGCCAAAGTACTTGGGCCCTTGCACCCATGTGAGAGACTGAAGTTTTGGGCCCCAGGCTTTAGCATATCACAGCCTGGGGCCATTGCAGCCTCTTTGGGAGTGAATCAGAAAATGGAAGATTGCTCTCTCCCTCCTCCTCACTCTCCCTTTTCATCTTTCTCTGCAACTCCAACTTTCAAATAAATTATAAATGAATGTTAAAAACAGTATTTTTGATTTGACTTATTTTTCTTTCATGACACTGGCATTTTTTTAACTTTTATTTAATAAATATAAATTTCCAAAATACAGTTTATGGATCACAATAGCTTCCCCCCCATAACTTCCCTCCCACATGCACCCCTCCCATCTCCCACTCCCTCTCCCATTCCATTCACATCAAGATTCATTTCCAATTATCTTTATATACAGAAGATCAATTTAGTATATAATAATTAAAGATTTCATCAGTTTGCACCCACACAGAAACACAAAGTGTAAAATACTGTTTCAGTGCTATTTATAGCATTACTTCACATTGGACAACACATTAAGGACAGAGATCCCACATGAGGAGAAAGTACACAGTGACTCCTGTTGTTGACTTAACAATTTGACACTCTTGTTTATGGCATCAGTAATCTCCCTAGGCTCTAGTCATGAATTGCCAAGGCTATGGAAGCCTATTGAGTTCGTCGACTTCGATCTTATTTAGACAAGGTCATAGTCAAAGTGGAAGCTCTCTCCTCCCTTCAGAGAAAGGTACCTCCTTCTTTGATGGCCCATTCTTTCCACTGGGTTCTCACTCACAGAGATCTTTCGTTTAGTTTTTTGTTTGTTTTTTTTTTGCCAGAGTGTCTTGGCTTTTCATGCCTAAAATACTCTCATGGGCTCTTCAGCCAGATCCGAATGCCTTAAGGGCTGATTCTGTGAGTCTGAGGCCAGAGTGCTATTTAGGACATCTGCCATTCTATGAGTCTGCTATGTATCCCGCTTCCCATGTTGGATAGTTCTCTCCCTTTTAGATTCTATCAGCTAGTATTAGCAGACACTAGTCTTGTTTGTGTGATCCCTTTGACTCTTAGACTTATCAGTGTAATCAATTGTGCATTGAAGTTGATCACTTGGACTAGTGATATGGCATTGGTACATCCACCTTGATGGGATTGTATTGGAATCCCCTGGTACATTTCTAAGTCCACCAATTGGGGCAAGTCCGATTGAGGATGTCTCAAATTGTACATCTCCGCTCTCTCTTATTCCCACTCTTATATTTAACAGGGATCACTTTTCAGTTAAATTTAAACACCTAAGAATAATTGTGTGTTAATTACAAAGTTCAACCAATAGTATTAAGTAGAACAAAAAAAAAAATACTAAAAGGGATAAATATTACATTGTACATCAATAGTCAGGACAAGGGCTGATCAATCACTATTTCTCATAGTGTCCCTTTCACTTCAACAGGTTTCCTTTTTTGTGGTTGGTTAGTTGTCACCGATTAGGGAGAACATATGATATTTGTCCCTTTGGGACTGGCTTAATTCCCTCAGCATGTTGTTTTCCAGATTCCTCCATCTTGTTGCAAATGACCGGATTTCATTGTTTTTGACTGCTGTATAGTATTCTATAGAGTACATGTCCCATAATTTCTTTATCCAGTCTACTGTTGATGGGCATTTGGGTTGGTTCCAGGTCTTAGCTATTGTGAATTGAGCTGCAATAAACATTAATGTGCAGATGGCTTTTTTATTTGCCAAATTAATTTCCTTTGGGTAAATTCCAAGGAGTGGGATGGCTGGGTTGAATGGTAGGATTATATTCAGGTTTCTGAGGAATCTCCAGACTGACTTCCATAGTGGCTTTACCAGTTTGCATTCCCACCAACAGTGGGTTAGTGTCCCTTTTTCCCCACATCCTCACCAGCATCTATTGTTGGTAGATTTCTGAATGTGAGCCATTCTCACAGGGGTGAGGTGAAACCTCATTGTGCTTTTGATTTGCATTTTCCTGATTGCTAGTGATCCTGAACATTTTTTCATGTGTCTGTTGGCCATTTGGATTTCCTCTTTTGAAAAATGTCTATTGAGGTCCTTGGCCCATCTCTCAAGTGGGTTGTTTGTTTTGATGTTGTGGAGTTTCTTGATCTCTTTGTAGATTCTGATTATTAACCCTTCATCTGTTGCATAGTTTGCAAATATTTTTTCCCATTCTGTCAGTTGCCTCTTCATTCTCCTGACTGTTTCTTTTGAAGTACAGAAACTTCTCAATTTGATGCAATCCCAATAGTTAATTTTGGCTTTGACTACCTATGCTTCTGGGGTCTTTTCCAAGAAGTCTTTGCCAGTACCTATACCTTGCAGGGTTTCTCCAATGCTCTTTAACAATTTGATAGTGTTGGGTCGTAGATTTAAGTCTTTAATCCATGTTGAGTGGATTTTTGTGTAAGGTGAAAGGTAGGGGTCTTGCTTCATGCTTCTGCATGTGGAAATCCAGTTTTCCCAGCACCATTTATTGAATAGATGGTCCTTACTCCAGGGATTGGTTTTGGATCCTTGATCAAATACAAGTTGGCTGAAGATGTTTGGATTGATTTCTGGTATTTCTATTCTGTTCCATTGGTCTAGCCCTCTGTTTCTGTACCAGTACCATGCTGTTTTGATAAACAACTGCCCTGTAGTATGTCCTGAAATCTGGTATTGTGATGCCTCCGGCTTTGTTTTTGTTGTACAAGATTGCTTTAGCTATTCGAGGTCTTCTGTGTCTCCATATGAATTTCAGCATAATTTTTTCCAGATCTGAGAAGAATGTTTTTTGTATTTTGATTGGTATTACATTGAATCTGTAAATTATTTTTGGGACAATGGCATTTTGAAAGTCCTATGACTGTTGTAGTTCCCCTGGATTCTTTATTGTTACTCAATCTCCTTCTAAAATGACATTTGTAGCTTTCTTTGTGACAAAGCAAGTTTATCTAAGATTGCAATCTCTTCCTAGTTCTTTCATATTGATTCTCCTTTTCCTCACCACTAAAATGTTTATTGAGTTAAAAAACGTATACATTTAAAGCATACAATGTGATGCCTCAATGTATGTTTACATATATGATTAAATCAGATCAATAACACACTTACCACCTCATATTCTTATTTATATTTTCATTCCAGAGAAAATGTTGTAAGATGTACTCTTTTAGCAATTATTCATTTATGAAATATATTATTGTTAACAATTGTCATAATTCTGTACAGTAAGTGTCCAGAACTCATTAATATTGTTTAATTGAAATGTATATTTTCACCAACATCTCCCATTTCTTGATCTCTAAACCACCCTGACAACTAGCATTCTACTTTCTTGTGCAGGTTCAACTTTTTTAGATTCTATGTATAAATGTCACCATGCACTATTTATTTTCCTGTGTCTAGTTTATTTCTCTTAGCATAGTATCCTCCAGGTTAATCAGTGCTATAACAAATATTGAAATTTCTTTTATTTTTAACATTGTGTGATATATCACTACTAATAGATATTCCCTATTGTCTTTATTCATTCATCTACTGCTTGATACTTATGTTAATTCCATATCTTGACTATTGTGAATAGTTCTGCAATGAACATGAGAATGCACATGTCTCTTTAATATACTGATTTACTTTCCTTTGGATATACAATCATACCCACAGTTTCTTCCTTTTCAATGTTATTATTTCTAGCTTTTAAAATTTGTCTTTTTAGAATTTCAATTTAAATAACTCCTTTTAAATGTAAAACAAATATAAGCAGAATGTTCAAAAGTTTACAGCATCTATCTGAAATAGATCATGACTACATACATTTCCATAGCACTTCAGCCATATCTAACTTCCTAAGACCACTTGCATATTTTGAATCCTTTGGTTGCTGTTAGCATTTTTTCTCCTTTCCTCACCCAAATGGCATATTTTCTCTAGTATAGTTTTACTTTTTTCCACATTGTACTAAAGTGGCCGAGGACCAAAGCAAGACTTATTTGTCATTTTCTTACATCCTTAAGTGGTAGCTCTCCTCTTGACACAGTAGTATTTATTATAATAAATGAAAAGTGAATGGAATTTTGCCTTTGTCATTACCACCAACAGGTCACCTGATATTCTCCAATACGCTGCCTGTATTAGTTTTCTGGAAATGACATAAGAAAGCATCACACACAGGGTGACTAAAATAAAATAAATTTATTTTCTCAATTTTCACAGAGGCTAGAAATCAGATCAAGGTGTCAATAAAGTTGATTTCTCCTTGGGGTCTGTCCATGGTTTAAAAATGATTATCTCCTCCCTGTGTTTTCATGGAGTTTTCCTCTATGTGTGTTGTCCATGTTCTAAGATCTTATAACGGTAGCAGTTATCTTGGATTGGGTCCACAGTAATGACCACTTTTTGACTTGAATACCACTTTAAGGACTTTATTCCATGTTATGTCACATTATGAAGTTCTGAGGATTAGCACTACAACATGTGAGTTTGGGTGAAAGTCACAATTCATCCTGCAACTCTTGATTACTTTCAATGTTGACACGTAGATCTGAATGGAAATTCAGCGATCCCAGAGCTGGGGGATAAATCAACTACTGTATCACTGCTGGGACAAATTATAGGTGGGCTGGCATAAACCTTCATTTAAGGAACAAATGCTAACAAATATTTGATATTGAGAAGAGAAGAGAAAAAGACATAAAAATGTGTTCAGCTCACTAGGCAGAATGAAGTAGCTACTCACACCAGGGAAATCTCCTGGCTTGTAACAGGATCATAAGCCCAAAGCAAGATTTCAGAGGCAGGCCTGGATTTCTCAAGGCTTCACCTGGAAAAACAATATATTGCCTTAATCTTAGATGAAAAAAGAAAGAAAGTTATTGCATTTAAAGAGAAGTGGGATATAAAATGAAAACTTGATGCTAGGCATAAAGGCTGATCTATTTCACTCGCTTGCTCATTCATTCAAAAAAAAGTTATCAAATATCTAGAGTACTTATAAGCATATAACAGATGCTTATGATTAAATAGTATATTATAATTTTGAAACATTGATATTGATATTACTACTTAACAGATGAAATCTGCAAGCCTCAAGGTCCCTCTGTTGTTCAGATATCACAAATGGAGGACTTGAACTCCAGTGCATTGCCCAAGCCATATGCTTGTAGCATTATTGTAAATGCTATAAAAGTTTAGGGAGTAATTTTCTACATTAATATCCAACAATTTTTAATTGTGTACAGGTGGAAATGAGGTTCTAAAGGAAACTTTCCATATTTCATTGAAACTTGAAGTTCACATTAGATTGGGAATATATCAAAGAATTTAAATGCAGGGCAAAGTAAATTGGACTCCTGGTTTTGATAATTATTCTAGGATAAGAATTAGACCAAATCACTGAAAAAGTGAAAATCTACTATAGTATACTGGGCCAATCCTTCTTAAGGAATTTCTTTTACAGTTCTGACTTCATCCTAGAGACAGGAAACTGATATATGTGAGATGGGATCAAAGGCTCTAATTATGAAAACAAAAGAAGAAGGGGAAATAAAACAAACATTTATTTATTAAGAGTCAATATTTACCATATTCACTTAATTCGCCTAATCTTCTTCTTTTTTTTTTTTTTTTTTTGCAAATGAAAACAGTAAGTCTGGGAATGATTAAAAAACTTGCAAATGATAATTTTCAACCTTTTTAGACATGATTAGTTTAAAACTAAAAGTCCATATACTTCCTTTGTCTTGTGACTTGAAATTATGTATCTAGGAATCAAGGGGAAAAAAGATCTTTGTACTTCACTCTGTACAATGCTGGAAAAATCAGATTTCCTCAGAGAATGGCAGGATATAATCTCTTGAAGCTTCCATCTTCAAGATGCTGTGTGTAATACACTATGTTCACTGACAGTCTCATTTTTCCAAAATTCAATTCACTAATGAGATACACTGTTCTTTATTTATAAGCAGAGTTCATAAAAACTGATGCAATATATATATATATATTCTACTTTCCTGAATGCTTTTTTAAAATTTATTTAATTCAATATTGATTTTGCATAATATATATCAGGATACTTCAAAAAGTTCATAAAAACTGGAATTAAAAGATAAGTTTATTTTGGTAAAAATATTTTAAGTCCATATATACCAGAATTCTTTGAACAGTTAATTTAAATTCATATTATGGAATTCCTATGCATTCATTTCAAATATTTTACACCAAACATTTTGATTTTATTTTTTACCAACATTTTTAATTACTCTCATACTACTTTTACTTTCTTATTTTAGAGCAGAAAACTAAATAAAAGAAATATTAAATAATTTGCATTGTATCACCCATTCCTATGCCCAAAATTAACCAATGGAGTTAGTAGCACTTAATTTATTGAAACAGCTTTTTTGGAAATTAAGCAAGAAAATACAAATAAAAACCTTGGCACATCTAGCATGGATCACTTACTTTAAGTGTTCTTTAGTAAAGAAGTATTAAAAAAAAAAGGAAAACTTCTTTTTCAGGAGACCCTAGGTTTTCCTGTTTCGCAGTTAACATGTCATGTCCTTTAATGAACATTGTTCAGATGGGGGAAAATACTTTTATTGGAGTGATCTCATAACACTTAAATGTTTTTTTTTTTCTGTTGCATTATGCACAAAATATCGAAATAATAGTAAAAATTATTCATGATATTGCTAATGCTTCTATTTTGTCTTGAATACAAAGTCATTCCTATATTTTTTTTTTATTATTTTTTGACAAGCAGAGTGGACAGTGAGAGAGAGAGACAGAGAGAAAGGTCTTCCTTTGCCGTTGGTTCACCCTCCAATGGCCACCGCGGCTGGCGCACTGCGCTGACCCGAAGGAAGGAGCCAGGTGCTTCTCCTGGTCTCCCATGGGGTGCAGGGCCCAAGCACTTGGGCCATCCTCCACTGCACTCCTGGGCCACAACAGAGAGCTGGCCTGGAAGAGGGGCAACTGGGACAGAATCCGACACCCTGACCTGGACTAGAACCCGGTGTGCCGGCACCACAAGGTGGAGGATTAGCCTATTGAGCCACGGCACCGGCCCCCTGTATAATTTTTAAACTTCTATGTGAGGACTGAAAAATGCTTATAAAGCTAAAAATGGTGCATTGTTACATTGGCTTCTTTGTTTTAGTTTAAACTTAAAATGTAATGTGGGGGCCGGCGTTATGGCCCAGTGGGTTAACGCTCTGGCCTGCAGCGCAGGAATCCCATATGGGTGCCGGTTCAAAACCTGGCTGTTCCACTTCCAATCCAGCTCTCTGCTATGGCCTAGGAAAGCAGTAAAAGATGGGCCCAAGTTCTAGGGCCCCTACATCTATGTGGGAGACCCAAAGGAACCTCTTGGCTCCTGGCTTCAGATTGGCGCAGCTCCGGCCGTTGCGGCCAATTGGGGAGTGAACCAACGGAAGGAAGACCTCTCTCTCTCTCTCTCTCTCTCTCTGCCTCTCCTCTCTCTATGTAACTCTTTCAAATAAATAAATAAATCTTTAAAAAATGTAATGTGAATATTTCTTCTAACAGAGATAAATTCCTCCAACAGTTTTGGTTACTTAACTGCTACTTTCTGGTAGAAGCATCTCTCTCTTTTTTTTTTTTTTATAAAATGTAAGCATATCTTTAAGTTTATTAATTTTTTTGACAGATAAAGTTATAGACAGGGAGAGAGAGAGAGAGAGAGAGAGAGAGAAAGGTCTTCCTCCCGTTGGTTGACTCCCCAAATGGCCGCTACAGCCGGCACTGTGCCGGCCCAAAGCCAGGAGCCAGGTGCTTCCTCCTGGTCTCCCATGTGGGTACAGGGGCCCAAGCACCTGGGCCATCTTCCACTGCCCTCCTGGGCTACAGCAAAGAGCTGGACTGGAAGAGGAGCAATCGGGACCAGAACCTGGCACTCACATGGGATTGCAGCGCAGCAGGCGGAGGATTAACCAAGTGAACCACAGAGTCAGCCCCCAAGTTCATTAAATTTAATGCTCAATGAGAAATTAAGTGTATCTATTCAATCTACAATGAGGAGTGCTGTTTGCCATGTGTTTTTAGGTGCTAGGTTACAACAATAAATAAAATATACAACAAAGTTCATATGTGTGTGGATTTCCATCCTTGGAGGAGGGCACTGGTAATAAATAGTACACATAAAAGTAATATGTAGATTTTGTTTTGATTCATAGTAAATAAGATGGAAAGTAGTAAAGGAATTAAGGGATTATTTGTTCTTTTAAAAAGGTACACAGTGTAACCTTAACAGGAAACAATTGTGAATTGCTATGAATATCATAGGAAAGAAAATTCCAGGCAGGAGAAACAATCAGGAAATAGAACAACTTACAGTATGAAGGTGCTTGGACTTGTAAGAGTATATTACACAAAAGCCATTGTGCTTCAAAGTAAATTTTTTAGATTTTAATTCATTTAAAAATTTTAAGAAGAAAGGAATCAAATTTTAATTAAAATTTAAATGACAATTTGGAGATGACAGGATGTTAGACAAATTTAGAAGCAGAGAGGGTTGGGCATTTGATACAGTGCTTATGCAGTTGCTTGGGACATCCATATTCCATTTCAGAGTGCCTAGATTCGAGTCTCAGCTCTTCTCTACACTTAACATTCTTATTAATGTGCACTCTGACTCGGCCCAAATACTGTAATTCCTGCCACTCACATGTGAGCACCTCACTGAGTTTGAGGCTACTAATTTTTGCCTCCTCCAGCATAGGTTGTTGCAAACATCTGGGGAGAGGACAAGTGAATGGGGCATCTCTCTCTCTCTCTCTGTGTCTTTCCCTCTCTTCCTTTACAAAATAAAGAAAGAAAAGCAGAAAGATGTAATGATTTAATGAGATGCACCCCTTCAGGCATCAAATCAATCAGACAAAATTGCCAAGGCAGCTTTGGGCATCTAACACTAGTCTGGAAACCATTTAGCCTCTGCCTTCAAGAGACTTATGCAAAACCGAGTTGTTTTAACTCTTTGTACAGTCTACTGACACATCATGGAAATCTGGATCAACTCTACCCCACACCAGGGTTCTCACTTGGTACTCTCATTTTATACAAATCTGACAACTTTTTATCCAGGTACATTGATCGAAATATTCATCACTTGAGGCAATGTGTTGCCAGAATTTCATGCTATCATGAGCCTATTTTCTTATTTTAAAAAGTCTGGAGTATATTGACCAATAGGTATTTTATAAGTTATGTCTCAAACACGTGCAAAACAAGGGGCTTCTGGATTGATGAAAAGAATTCTGGAAAACTGAATTTCAGTAGACAGATTCACTCATTGATAATCTTTCAAAATGAAGTCATACAGTAGCTTCAAGTTTGCCAGCCATGTTGTTCAAGAGTAATAGGAAAATATGTGGGCAGATTTTGCTAAATGCCTTTTCAAGCAGAGATATACTATTACCATAAACTGTATATCTAGTTTAATTTGAGAAAACAAATTTTGAAGAAAAGGAAACATTGATTTTTATTTTGTTAATATTGTGAAATTTTACCATTGTAACACTGAAAAATTGCTTTTTTATTCATTCCCATAGGTTCCAATCATAATTTCTCCATTCTAGGATTACTGAAAGGAGTATTTATAAAATATATATACACGTTAAGAGAAAACAGACACAAACAGACACACATATATATAGACATACAAATTGGCACACATTGAAGTTTTGATCTCTATTAAATACCAGTTTAAGCTCAAGAAAATTTAAATATATCTGAAGTTATTGCATAAGGTTTACCACAGAGTAATCTAAGAATTATTTATGTCCAATACAAAGTAATTTAAGTATTTATTTCTGAAAAAGATCAAAAAATTTATATAGCTAAAAATTATATTCACCTATAAGTAATTTTAGATTATTTCCTATAGCCACTTTTAAGGTGTTTGGTAAACTACATTTTTTTCTGAATAGTTTCCCCAAAAATATGTTAAATTGTCACTATATTTCCCTTGATCAAAATTTTTGCCTTTTCCCCATCTGCCATTTTTAGAGCTATTTTTTTAATTAACCTGATACAATGCTAGTGTAAAAATTTTATTTTATGAATTATAAATTAGTCCTTCTCTCATAAACAAATACATATTTCTACTTAAACAATTAAATAACTAATAGCTTATTATATTAAATGACAGCTTATTAATGTTATTACTATTAAATAATATTCTTCTGATAGCCACTTAAATCTTGCTCACAAATTATAATGTACAATTTCCACTTTTCAGTTTTATGAAAAAATTACAAAGAGTACATATACTTGTGTTGGTTTGTATTTTATAAAAACTCATTTCTTGGGGCCTGTGCTGTAGCGCAGTGGATTAACGCCCTGGCCTGAAGCGTCAGCATCCCATATGGGCACCAGTTATAGTCTTGGCTGCTCCTCTTCCAATCCAGCTCTCTGCTATGGCCTAGGAAAGCAGTGGAAGATGGCTCAAGTCCTTGGGCCCCTGCACACACGTGGGAGACCCAGAAGCAGCTCCTGGCTCCTGGCTTCAGATCAGCGTAGCTCCAGCCACTGCGGCCAATTGGAGAGTGAACCATCAGATGGAAGACCTCTCTCTCTGCCTCTTCTTTCTTTGTGTAACTCTGACTTTCGAATAAATAAATCTTAAAAAAAAAAAAGCTCATTTCTTGTCAAAAAACTGAAAAAAAAATCTGTATTTTCAGAAGAGGTAAATACATTAAGAAAAATGTAAGACATAAAAATTATAATTGCTTGCAAATTAAAAATCTGTTTTTTTTTAATATCACAATCCAGTTAGGGTGAGTATTCAGAATGAATAAATTGTGTAATAGAACACTATTTTTCATTTTTTACAATAGTCTAAGATCTTTGGCTGAATCTTCGAGTTTCTAACGTGTCACATCATTAATTGACTGAAGTATTTACAATTGTTCTCTTTACTTTCTACTAAATGAGACAAGTATATCTCAGGTTAATCTAGAGTAGACACAGCATAGACTTGTCTCACCTAAACCAGAGAGGGGCGTGAGTTGGTGGAGAAAATCAGTATGAGGGTCATGCTTGCATGAAGGTGCTTCTGCAGCAGCAAACACTGGACTCAAAGCCTCATAGACATTTCTAGAGAGAACATGGCGATTCACTCCAGCTTTAATGCTAATCAGACAGCTTCTGGCTCTCTTTAAAATGTTAGCTTTCGCATAAGATTTGGTGCATTGCTCTGATTTTACAGTCGTTTTTCTCTTTTGTTGCACTTCCCCTAATTTACCCCAAAAGCACAATAATCGAATTACTGAACTAGAATAGTGTAAAAGGCCACTGACTGACTGCGTGTGAGTAGGATGGTCAATTCTAAGATCAACAACATGGCCAAACTTTTCACTTATAGTTTTACAACTGGTCTAACCTGGTTTGCGTATTCTCCTCCTGCCCAGGCATGGGACTAATCCAGTCCGTTCTCTGTTCACCATGGCAAATCCAATCCGTTGGTGCATTGGTGGGGATGGATCTCAGGTGTGTTTAGAGGAGTTCCTCAGCTCGTAACAGTTGTGCCACAGAAAGGACTGTCCGTGACCCTTGAACAATTATTTATTAAATCCGGCGCTTTAAACATTCTGAAGAAACACATTCAACATGAGGACAATTCTTTTAAAATCACAGAAAACAAGTTCCTCTGAAAAATAAACTATGCCTTTTGCTTGTTTGCATTTTGGTCACACAAATCTTAATCAGAAAACTAGGTAGCGAGTCATTAGTCCCTAATTGTATGATTAAGTTTTGCACTATCACTTATAATTTAGGATAATGCAATAAATTAAATGTAGAAGTCTCCCAGTAAATCCAGTTTATACCCATACTCTTTTTAAAAAGACAACTGTGTTGTTGCCAGTTTTAATCAGTATTTTGTTAAAGTCAACCTGGCTGATCATTCCATAATCAAAAGGCTTAGCTATGGCTGTAAAAATTATTCCAAGAGAGTAATTTATTGCTAATCCTGAGTGGCGTATCAGTGAATAATTGCTTGTCACTGCAGCTAACTCTTCTTAGTTCATTTTTTTTTTTTTTTGACTGTGGCTAAACATAGATATTTGGCACTTCAAAACTGAATCAGTCTTTTCAAACATACATCTCACAGCAGGGTAGTGTTAAAGAGTTTGTGGAACCACTTTGAAATAATAAACAAGTTTTTAAACACCTATAAATATTAGCACTTAAAGGTATACATTTTCATGAAATGCTTCAATTGGAAAGCATAAGATATTCTTGAAGACCATCATATTTGGTTTTTGTTTGTTTGTTTGTTTGTTTGTTTTTTGACAGGCAGAGCGGACAGTGAGAGAGAGAGAGACAGAGAGAAAGGTCTTCCTTTGCCGTTGGTTCACCCTCCAATGGCTGCCATGGCCGGCGTGCTGCGGCCAGCGCACTGCGCTGATCCGAAGGCAGGAGCCAGGTGCTTCTCCTGGTCTCCCATGGAGTGCAGGGCCCAAGCACTTGGGCCATCCTCCACTGCACTCCTGGGCCACAGCAGAGAGTTGGTCTGGAAGAGGGGCAACCGGGACAGGATCGGTGTCCCGACCGGGACTAGAACCCAGTGTGCCGGCGCCGCAAGGTGGAGGATTAGCCTAGTGAGCTGTGGTGCCAGCCCATATTTGGTTTTATACACACGAAGTCACAATGGAATTTAAATTTTTAAAAATTTATTTTATTTATTTGAAAGGCAAGGCAAAATTACACTTGTTCACTCCCCAAATGTCTGCAAAAGCCAGGTCCGGGCCAAGAGGAACCCAGGAACCAAGAACATAGTTTCCTATGTAGGTGGCAGGGGCTTAAGTACTTGGGCTACACTCTGATGCTTTCCCAGGCACACTAGCAGGGAAGTGGACCAAAAGTTAGTAGTGGAGACTCCAGTGCTCTGACAAAGGATGTCGGTTTGGCACATGATGGCTTGAACCATTGAACCACAGACAGAGCCTGTAGTTTAATTTTAATAAAACAGCTTCTTGCTGTCTTCAAAATGTTAACTGTGATATACGATTCGGTGCATTGTTCTTATTCTTCAAACATTTTTCTTTTTTTATTGCACTTCCCCTAACTTACCCACAAATCACAATAATCAAATGAATGAACTTTTAAAGACTTATTATCTGGAATTTAAAGAAAAATCAATAGAGATATTTTGAACTATGTATTTCTGGACTATGCATAAAACAACCATAATAAGCTCATATTTGTGTACAGCTTTATAACACTTGTTCTCTAACAAATTTTTCTTCTTATGCTTGTATTGAATCTGAGCAATGAATAAAGTATTTTCTGTCACTTCCATTTTAAAGATGAAAAATTTGACCACAACGTAGTGACTTTTTGTACCCTAGACCATAGATATACATTCAGAATTTCCTGGTGTGAAATTTCTCCTAAATTACCACTTTTCTTCATTTTGTCACAGTTCATTAACTCCAATAGTTTTTACTTTTATATCTAAAATTAAACCATGGTGTGGCCCCTAATGTTCTAGATAATTAGAAATAATCAAGGGGTGGTGTTTTGGCACAGTGGATTAACCCAGCGCTTACAAAGCTAGTATCACATAGGAGTGTTAGTTCCTATCCTGGCTGTTCTGCTTTCAATCCATATCTCAGCTAATGATCATGAGAAAACTGCACAACACACCCCAGTTGAATGGGCCCCTTCAACCATATGGGAGATCCAGACGAAGTTCCAGGCTTCTGACTTTGGCTTGACCCAGCCACAAACCTTGTGGCCATTTCAGGAATGAACCAGCTAATGGAAGATCCCTTGCTCCCTATCTCTCCCTCTCTGTGTAACTCTGTCTTTCAAATAAATATATATTTTAAAAAAATATGAAAAAGAATGCTGCCATTTAGTGAGTTTGTGATAAAAATCTTTAAGTATCGAATTATGTTATTTTATTTAATAAATTAAATATCTCCTTGAAGTCATGATTTTAATAAGTTTCAGTTTTGGAGAAGCTAAGTGTATTAGCCAAGGTCATATAGGCAGAAAAATAATTAGAACATGGGTTTCTATAATTTCTAAATTGGAGTCATCGACCACTGCAATAAACTGGTCATACCTTGTGGATTCATGAAGGTCAAATTTACAGATTTCCAGAATAAAAATTCTACATATCAGACAGATCTAACAAATGATGTATGGTCATATATCTCCTATTTATTGCTCATCATTTTATTCAGTAGGAAAATTTACAGATAGAAATAATTTTTTAATTAATAAAAGTTTTAAAGCATTTATGAAAAGTGGCAGCAAACTAGGCAAAGCTAAATTAACTTTAAATATGAACAAATTTGTTCCTTTATACTAGATTCTGAATTTTACAAAAATATTTCCTTTATATTATGAATAATTATACTAGGAAGAATCTTAAACCTAACACATGTTGGAGAGGATCTCAAAAATTTGAGCTACTGTTGGAGCCAAACACTTTGATGCCAGCATGTGGAGCTCCTCTCTAATCTTCAGTCCCCTGTGTAGAGAACCTGATCCACTTACCAATTTCAGTTGGCAGATACTCACTAACTAAAACTTACTTCCTGTAACTCATCTTTCCTTTGTTCTAACTATCATCAAAATTGTCTGCTGCATTTCACTATCAGTAAGATTCAGCTTTGTCTAAAGGTCCATTAAGATTGTGTCCCACATCATTTTCGCACTTTGTCTCTGCCATCTTTCAGATGCTTCCTGCACTTCTACATCTGTCCACATCCATGTCAATTGTATTTATTTAATGTGCAATCATATTTGGCTTTTAATTACTATTTTAATAGTTTTCATTGTCATCCTTTGTTTCTCATTTCAAAAACAGTTCTTGTGAACAACTTCCCTCTGTACATACATACAATTACTGAAACTATCCTAACTGCTTAATTTCACAGTTAGTTATTTATATACAAATATGTGTGTATATATGCATATGTGAATTTATATACCCAAAATTATCAGTCTTACAATTATCAAAACTGATTTTATTTCTATTTCTTTATTAATATGAAAATATCAATTATTTGTATGTGAATATCTAAATGTCATTACACACACATTCATATTACTTTGTAATGTTGTATGACATTTGTCTAATTTTTTTAAAAAAATTGTGTCTTGATATGCCATGATATTGTAGAAAATCTGTAACACGTAATTCTATTGACAATTTCCCACACATTGCTTTTTTTTTTTTACATCTCTGTCAAAGACATTTAAAGATATGTTACAGGCTATCCTTTTGTATTTTGACTTTTTTAGGAAAATTCTTATACAAATTATCAAGCATTTGTTTGGAACTGAAGCCCTGAATTAACTGAGCTATGAAAGTAACATATGTAGAAAGGACCCCTGTAATAACATAGCATTTTCGTTAACAAATAACTTTCTTCTGCATTTTTAATTGATTTCACCTGAATCCTGTGTCATAAATCAAGCAACACAGTGAGACCTTCATTCCAGAAGGTGCTGAGAAGTGGAGAAATTATTCCTTGCATAAGATCAGAGGAATCGACTCAAACAACCAAAACTTCTGGTGGCTTTTACAGTTGTATACTCTAGAAACACAAAGGAAACAGTTCTAAGTGCATAAATCAGAACATGAATCACATGAATATGTAAAATATGCATTTTACTCTGTTTATTAACAGTTTCATTTATAAATCTATAAAATATGCACTTTGAGAATTATCTCTCCAGTTACTCAGAGATTATTATCTCTGACAAGGACCTAAGTGATACAGTTTGCCTTGGAAATTTGTCCGTGTAAACATGGACAGAAGAGAATTTTGATTCTCCTTGTATTTCTCAGTTAGCCAGCGGCCCTCTAATCTTAGAATATTAGTTTCCTAACTCCAGTCCTACTGTTTGTAATCTAATCCCCCCACTGCATTTTAGGCCTTTAAATGGGAAGTTATTTCAGTTCAGACAGTACTAACGATTAACCCTGTCAGGAAGAGTTCTTCCATGTCTAAAACGTAATGATGTATTTTGATTGGTAACTCAAGGGAGACTGGCCTACAATTCTATTACTGATCTAATGAACTATCCATTACTACGCTAGACAACTTTTATCATCTTTTAATGCAAATGAGTCACTGTTCAATACTTCTGCTAAGTGCATGTTTCACAGCATTACCCAGTTGACTGGGCCATTACGTAAAAATGAATATTTCATTTTGACAATACAAAAACTATAAATATTTCCTTACATGTTTGCTGCCCCTCCAAATGAATAACGATGCTTTTCCATAAGCTATGGCTTTGATTTTCTCTCTTCCAGGCAAATTTATAACAAGGAATCATCTAGTTCCTCATCACTTTTCTAAAAGGCATGTTGAAATAACCAGAATCTTGAGCTACTTAATGCTTTTGAGTACTTTCAAACGGGAGATGTTTCTCACCTAAAGAACCCTCTCATATAAAAACTATAACAAGGAAGAGTTCTTCTAACCTATACATACAACACAGGCCTTTGGCCCTGAGTGCTATATATTCCTTTAGGAAGAATCAGGTGTTCCAAACCCTTGGAGTCTTCCCTGGCAAAGAGGACAGAAAAATTCCATTTTTAAAAGACAAATGTGGCCCAGGTCCTGGTAGTAACACTTGTGCCATGTGATTTTAGGTGTCTGTGCTTGTATATAGCAATAGCATCTCACAGGGACCCTCAGCAGCTGTCAGACAGTATGATTTGGCCATCATTCCTGGCTGCATGACCCACAAGGCTATTTTTCTGTCTTCTGGGAGATCCTATGAGCTATATAACATTCTTTATTATATTCACTTTTCCACAAGCCAGCTGTAGGGGATTCTGCTTTTTGGCAGTTAACACCCCCACCTGATGCAAAGAGTAAAAAAAATCAATAAACTGTGGTCCTTAGAGCTGTCATTGCCTGTCTGGATTTTCAGGCAAGTAATATCAAGTGGATTCATTAATTCCATAATCAACAATATGTTTTTACCAGGTTGTGTGTTTAGTCTGAGAAAAACAATAAAGAGTGAGAGAGGATCTAGTTTTCAAGTTGTTAACACTTTAGAAAAACAAGTATGTTTAATTATTATTCAGCATGAGTGTTACAAGAAATCATAAATGTGTTCATTTAAGGCAGTATGTTTATGAGAATGCATTTACAGCAGCAATATGCAATTAATAAATGTATCTAGAAGGAAAAAGAACATTATTACATTTATAATTCATGAGAAATATACAATATCTGTGAAGTTGAATGAGGTATGAAGGTTTAATTAGAGAGAAATTAAAGTTAAGAAAGATGGGTGGCCTTTATATTACTCAATTTAAAAATGATTCTTTATCAATGAGAAAAGAGACATTATAATTGTGAAAGACATCATAGTACTGGAATTTAAATTGTTCAAATGATGATTGTAACATTTTAATGAGGGAGAGCTCAAAGGTACATGAAAAATTACAAATAGCATACAGTATATATTGTGATAAGAACTTTTGAATGCACCAGGTTTCTTTTTTTTTTTTTTTTTTTTTTTTTTTTTTTTTGACAGGCAGAGTGGATAGTGAGAGAGACAGAGAGAAGGGTCTTCCTTTTTGCCATTGGTTCACCCTCCAATGGCCGCTGCGGCCGGCACATCATGCTGATCCGAAGCCAGGAGCCAGGTGCTTCTCCTGGTCTCCCATGCGGGTGCAGGGCCCAAGCATTTGGGCCATCGTCCACTGCCTTCCTGGGCCATAGCAGAGAGCTGGCCTGGAAGAGAGGCAACCGGGATAGAATCCGGCACTCCAACCGTGACTAGAACCCTGTGTGCCGGCGCCGCAAGGCAAAGGATAAGCCTGTTAAGCCACGACGCCGGCCCAGGTTTCATTCTTATACCTGTGCTATTAGGTGGATATTATTATCATCATTCTCATTTTACAGAAAGAAAATCACATGTAAGTTCAGCCAAGTAATTTGCCACAAATCACAGAGAAAATAAACCGCCATGTTAATTGATCATTGATGACACACTTGAAGAAGTCATGGCCATGACAATGGTGCTTCTGTGCACATAAACATTGTTTTGATTCCCTTAGGAAATGAAAGATATCCAAATACACTAAGGATATGTGTGTTCCTCATATTTCCCTCGCTAATGCAAGCGTTTAGGAATATATAACTTTGAGGAAAATACCAATCTCCAGAAACAGAGTCCCAAAGGACTGCCAAGCAATTGTGAAGGCAATGTTCATCCCGATGCCTGGAGGAGTTTGCTGACTGTGAGTGTCTGGGGAGTGACATACAGTAAAGATTCCCTAGGTTTCATTATGTTACAAACTTACTAATCCATAACTTAAAAAGAATCTTCCATTGTGCACTTGTGGTTGGCAGGGGCCAGGTTTCACAGACTCTCACTGAGTATCTATTTTTATTGAGATCATAGATAATAGAGCATAATCAAGAAAGGAGGAAGCAGATAAGATTAAAATTCTGGAAACTCAAGGTTGTGTCAATGTTAAAAGTTTAATAAAACAGTTTAGTATCCTAGCTTTCAGAGAAACACTACTAATGATTGATTGGCAGTGAGACTTTGAACTTATGTTTAGTAAATTATTTGTGGGAATGACTGATTAAGGACACAGTTTAATGTTAATTTTATTTGATAGTACTTGATAGTACTGTTGTTTTATGACAAAGGGTTCCGGGATTCTCATGCACAAGTCATTTGGCTTCTCTTGTAGCTCACTTTCCTCAGCTATTTAATAACCTTGTAAATTGGATATGAAGTTGAATTAAGCTGCATAAGAATGACTCTTTGACTGCCAACTACTGGTCCTTATAACAGTTCCAGGTGCACGGCACTAATGACTGACATTTAGTGAAGAGTCTGTAGTGGCTGCACATTGTTTGAAGACTTAGGAGGTGATTCTCCTTCATGCAGAAAAGTTACAATGCAAGCTTACAGTGGTTGCATGAGAATTTTATTTTTTTCTCACTTGTAGAACTAAATTAATATTGATTCCTCTGACTTCAAATATTTTCCCTACTTTGAGACAAAGCAATCTTTTTTTCATGCAATTAATCAGTTACACAAATGCTAAACAATTTCATGAATGAATGTATGACTTTGACTAAATAAACACAAACATTGTATATTTTTCAGGCTCCTGGTTAATAAATGCTTTGTTACAGCACCAAAGATTTTGAATCAAATCCGTTTTGTGAAGATACAGTGAAGAATTATTATGCCCATTTTCAGATAAAACCATGAGGTTCAGGGAAGAGTGACACGCAAAGTCAGCGTTAAATGTATGAACAGATACAAGAGCAAGTGCCAGCATCTTTCATTCCTTATTTGCTCATCTAGAACAATTCGACCTAAGTAAACTGCCATATCTTTTCAAAAAATTTACCTAATTTTCTAATATTTATATTATTTTTCTTAATTTATTCATTTGAAGTCAGAGCTATGAAGATAAAAGAAGGAACAAAGAGAGAAAGGGATCTTCCATCCACCAATTACTCCCCAAGATGGCCAGAAAGGACAGGGAAGAACCAAACAGAAGCTGGGAGCCAGAGCTTCATCAGGGCCTCCCACATGGGGAGCAGGGACCCAAACACTTGAGCCATCTTCTGTTCCTTTCCCAGGCCAAGAGCAGGGAGCTAGATAGGAGATGGAGCAGCTGGGACTTGAATCAGTAGTCCATGATGCCATCATCGCAGGTGGCAGCTTTATGTGCTACGCCACACCAGTCCCTAAAGTATTTTCTTTTAATAAATGTGTACCAATGTAAAGTACTGACTTCAAGAATGTACACTACTTATGTTTAGAAAGTCATAGAAAATACATTTGAATGAATGCATTAACAATTAAATTCTGAAAACAACACTCAGAATAAAACTCTTAACTCAGTAGTTGCTTGTCTCTTGTACAAGTGTGGAGGCAAACTTCTTTGTTCTAAAAGGGAAAAAAATATCACTTCATGTACCTTAACAGTGACACTGAATGTGCAATATTCCACTTTTAGGCAACCTTGGAAGCTATGGCATCACATTAAAGATAATCCGTAGAAGACTTCAGTTGCAATTGCATGTAATACAGGTAGAAACACAATTCTCTGCAACTCATGTGACCAAGCAAAATGCACCTTTCAAAAATATTAGAGTAAATTTGAAATGACAGTACCTTTAATTTCATCCAATTCTTTAATTAGAGGACTGGTCTGGGGGCTGTCACGGTGGCACAGTGTTTTAGCGCCCTGGCCTGAAACCCTGACATCCCATATGGGTGCACTTCTGATCCAGCTCTCTGTTATGGCCTGAGAAAGCAGTAGAAGATGACCCAAGTCCTTGGGCCCTTGCATCCGCATGGGAGACCTGGAAGAATCTCCTGGCTCCTGGCTTTGGATAGGCTCAGCTCTGGCTGTTGTGGCCAATTCGGGAGTAAACCAATGGTTGGAAGACACCTCTCTCTTTCTTTCTTTCTCTTCTCTCTACCTCTCCTCTCTCTGTGTAACTCTTTCAAATAAATTAACAAAAAAATTAGAGGACTGGTCTAAATGTAAATTAATGATGTTATTGAAAAAAATGCAAGATAATGCAATTGCTAGACAGTGTCAGGAATCAATATAAAAAGTACACCTTTAACACCTACATGTTTTTAATCAAAATTTGCAGCACTGGAGAGTAAGGACATACCTATGAATGCTTGATCCAGCTCACTTCTTTTTTTTTTTTATTTTTTTTATTTTTTTTATTTTTGACAGGCAGAGTGGACAGTGAGAGAGAGAGAGACAGAGAGAAAGGTCTTCCTTTGCCGTTGATTCACCCTCCAATGGCCACCACGGCTGGTGCGCTGTGGCCGGCGCACCGCGCTGATCCGAAGCCAGGAGCCAGGTGCTTATCCTGGTCTCCCATGGGGTGCAGGGCCCAAGCACTTGGGTCATCCTCCACTGCACTCCGGGCCACAGCAGAGAGCTGGCCTGGAAGAGGGGCAACCAGAACAGAACCGGCACCCCGACCGGGACTAGAACCTGCTGTGCCGGCGCCGCAAGGCGGAGGATTAGCCTGTTGAGCCACGGCGCCGGCCCCAGCTCACTTCTAATGGCCAAGGAAAGCAGTGGAAGATGGCCCAAGTGCTTTGGCCCTTGCGTCCATATGGCAAGACCCGGATGAAGCTCTTGGTTCCTGGGTCATTTGACCTTTTTGGGGGGTTAATCAGTGGATGAAAGCTCTCTCTGTCTCTGTCTCTGTAACTTTTTAAAAATATAAATAAAATTGGGGGGTGGACCAATGGAAAAGGAAGACCTTTCTCTGTCTCTCTCTCTCACTGCCTAATTTTGCCTGTCAAAAAATAAAAAAAAATAAAAAATAAACAAATAAAAAATAATGAATGTATTAATCAGAAGAATGTCAGGACTCCATGGGGATGTCTGCAATGCTAATGGTCACATCTGAGGATTTGGTGCATTTTTCCTGTGCTTTTTATTGTATAACCCCAGCTAATGTTTTGTAGGCAGGACTAAACTAAAGCCTACCTCATAGACTAGTAGTATGATATTAGATGACCTTGTAAATGCTCAGCATGTTGCTAAATACTAAATAAGCCTTTATTACCATAAAAAGGCTATATAGAAAGTAGTTAAGATCACAAAGTTTCTAGCTTTAAATCCAGCTTCTATATTTCAAGGTAAGATTATAAGGAAATCAATTCCTGTCTTTCTGTATGCCTCTGACTCATTTTGTTATCTATAAAACCAGGGAAATAACAGTCCACATCGTGATATTCTAACAAAACCTAAAGAGCTTGGAGCATGTTGCACAATTCCTAGAAGATGCTCTGTCCTCAGAAAGTGTAGGTTACTCTTATTTTTACTGAAGATGCATTTGTGCTCAAATCCAAAATTATAATTTGGTTCAATTCTTCCATTCAATGAACAAATTTTAAAATGATTCTTTGACACAGGAAGGAGAAATACATGTTTTGTTTTTTTCAATTTTGGTGTGTCATTTTTTTCCTTTCTGATATTTGGTTGACATTAACATTTTGAATGCAAATTGTACAGGCACAACATGAGTTAAACAAATATTCTTGTGCTATACAGAATTGGGACTGAAACTTTAACAGTGACAATTCTATAGAAGTGTTTTATTTTAAATTATAATTTAAATTTGTTTTCTGTATGATTTCTAATAAATGTACCTCCATTTTCTAGATATTGAATCTATATGATCATCAAAACACCTTTAAATCAGGTAATAAAGTAATAGTCACTATTTCATTATTAAACATTTACTTTGAAAGAATTACAGAAAGAGAAGGATCTTCCATCCACTGGTTCACTCCCCAAATGGTCAAAACAGCCAACACTGGGCGATGTCAAAGCCAGGAGCCAGAGCCAAAAGTTTCATCCAGGTCTCCCACGTGATTGGCAGATGCCCAAACACTTGGACCACTTTTTGCTGCTTTCCAAGTTGCATTCACGCAGAGCTGGATTGGAAGTGGAGTAGCCAGGACAAGAACCATCACTCATATATGATGTTGGCATGGCAGGAAGGCTTTACCCACTATACAACAACTCCAGCCCTCAAAGTCACAATTTAAATAAGCTTAAATATTAACATTTCCGTTTTCTCAGCTATTCTTTTATTAAATACAAATATTATTGGACACTGCTGACATTCCAGACATTTTCTGGATATAAAATAGAGAGCAAAATGATATAGTTACACCTTGGATTTGTTAATTATATACAAATGGTCAAGGGCCATTTATGTCTTTCTTACTATGCAAATAGCCAATGTAC
Source organism: Lepus europaeus (assembly GCF_033115175.1). Taxonomy (NCBI): domain Eukaryota; kingdom Metazoa; phylum Chordata; class Mammalia; order Lagomorpha; family Leporidae; genus Lepus; species Lepus europaeus. Next base: position 68,040,106 of record NC_084842.1, read on the forward strand.
ATACACTATTCATTTCATTGTTTGAAAAATAAACCATTCTCTTTTTAATACTTGAAACTGAAACCATGTTCTACTTGACTGCTTTACATATTCAAAAAGTCCATTTGTAGCACTAATAGATTAGACACTAGAGAAGATAATATATATGAACATATGAAAAACCCAGATGCCTGGAAATGCACTGAGTCAACAGGCATGAGATCATCACTTGGCATTCTGCCTAGTGGATAGTAGATTCTCAAATAAATATTGATGCAATGATAAATAAATAAATACTGCTAGTAATAGCAATAGCGACTGCAACACTAATAATTTTTCTATTCAGTGAGTAGACATCACGTACCTCATTTAAAAATTTTACATTATACATAATAATAATAAAATGCAATTTCAAAATTGTACATAAAATTTAAAAGGAGAGAAAAATTAAGAATATGCAAAGAATTCACAGTAAATATGGAATCTATTTTTATTCAACTGAAATTGAGGAATAGGCAGAGTGACTATTGAGGGCATTCTACAAAAAATCCATTGCTCTCTTAAGAATGGATCTGATGTAGGCAAAGAAGAACATAGGATGTAGGACTGTCTGTTATCAGCGTCCATACCCCCTTAGAATGCTCTTGGGGTTGGTTGCTTGCATTCTGACTCTACTTTCCATTTCTAGGCAGATATGATCTGATTGACAGCAACATTTTATTTAAGTAAGCTGGACATCTGTAGAAAGAAAAAAAAAAATTAAAAGATACGAATGAGTTGTTTCTGAGAATCAACATGATATTACAGTGTCCCCAGAGCTGCATACCTAAAACTCATGACCTTTGTAGCTAAGATTCGCTTTGTTTTGTTCTGTTTCACGGCTAAATAAATCAGTCTTACAGAGCCTGTGTCTAGGATCCCTGCAAGAACAATCATACAGACTGCAATGTTCACCTAGTAGCATGACAGCTACCCAGTGCACAGACTGTTCAGAAAAAAGTCATAAAACTGTTAAAATTCAAGCTAAAATTGTTCATACACTTTAATCTGAATATTTTAAAGGAAATATTCTTAGCTGAATTAGAAGCTCAAAAGATTTAGTAAACCAAATAGGATCTACTGGTAGATATATAGTAATAAAAGCCTTCATGATAGAGTATCAGACAAAAGTCTATTTAGGTTGCCATGGAATTTGAGATTAAAAATTAACTGGTGGGGCTGGTGCTATGGCATAGAGGGTAAAATTGCCACCTGCAGTGCTGCCATCTTATATGGGAGTCTGTTCAAGTCCTAGCTGCTTCAATTCCAGTCCAGCTCCCTGCTATGGCCTGGGAAAGCAGTAGAATATGCCCAAATGCTTGGGCTGCTGCACCCACATGGGAGACCCAGAACAAGCTCCTGGCTCCTGGCTCCTGGCTCCTGGCTTCAGATCAGCTCAGCTCTGGCTGTTGCAGTTATTTGGGGAGTGAACCAGTGGATGGAAGACCTCTCTCTCTTTCGGCTGTACTTCTCTCAGTAACTGATTTTCAAATAAATAAAATAAATACTTAAAAAAAAAAGAATGCGATTCTTTTTGTTCTTTTAGTTTCCTCTTATTTCCTGGCTTTCACAAGTGTAAAAAAAAAAAGAAAAGTAAAGTTAAAAAAAAAAAAACATTGTAATTTAAAAAAAAAAGAAAGCTCAACTATTTGAGCAGAAAACAAAGTAGTTCAGATTGTTAAACTTTGTTAGACTGATTTAAATAAAAGCAAGTAATGAAATACTACTTTAAGTTTCTTGATAACTACAACAAATAGCTAATGCATATTTTTTATTAAAAACTGAATATTTCTAGGATACAAAGGAAAACAAAAAGCTGCCAATGATACTTGTTTAGATCAGGTTAGTCTGTGAAACAGAAAAAGTCTTTTCAACACCAAACGAACTAACTTTCTGGATGGGCCATGAAGCATCAACGGTTGAAGTGTTGCTTTCTTATACCCACAACCCACATTGGAGTCCTGGTCCAAGTCCTGGCTTCTGTGCTTCCAATTCAACTTCCAGACAGCAGATAATCATTCAAATGCCTAGATTCCTTCCACTCATGGGAGACTCAGATGGAATCCCTGGCTCCTGGCTTTGGCCTGGTCCATCCCTGGCTGTCACTGACATCTGGGGAGTGTACCAGTGGATGGAATATCCCTCTCCCTCCCCCTCCCTTTCTCCCTCTCCCTTTCAAATAAATGTAAATACATCTTTTAAAAGGAACCAACATATCCAATATTAGGTAGTCTCTATAAGGGTATTTTGAAAAGTCCTCTCCCTCTTATGACTTTAGCCAGTTGTTTTGGGCTATGAACTTGAGATTTTAAATTCATTGGTGTTATGTTTGAAACAGAAAAGATACTTCAAAGTAAAAAAGAGCTGGAGGTGGTACATCAGATAATTAGATTTTTTGTTATATTTTTAATTATATATGTTATATTTTTAAATTGGCAGATAAAAATTAGACATATCCCAACTGGTATTGCACTGCATTGGCTTAAACTGGTAATTGAGATGCCTGTATTTTGCATTGCAGTAACTGGGGTCAATCCAATCCCCATTTCCATTCCATATCCGTTTTCCTAATAATGTGCACCCTGGGAGGCAACAGGTGATGCCTGAAATGATTGTGTCCCTGCTACACACAGGGAGGACCCAAATGAAGTCCCTGGCTCTTGGCTTCCACTTGTCCCTGCCCCAGCTGTTGTGGGTGTTGGAGAGTGAATCACAAATGGAAAACCCTGCTTTCGCTCTCTCTCCCTCTCTCCCTCCCTTTCTCTATTTCTATAAGTAAATAAATAAATAAAAGCTTTAAAAATTATACATATTTATAGGATACCATATGGGTATTTTTAAAATAAAAAAATAAAATTTTCACTGGCACACTAATATTATACAGATTTATTGAGTATTGACACCTGGATACATTGTGTAATATCAAAATCATAGAAAAACTTTGACTTTCTCAAATACTAATTTTTACCATTTCTTCTAGCTGTTTTGAAATATACAGTACATTATCACTGTCTAAAGTCAACCTACTTTGCAGTAGAATAGAGGACTTATTTATCTTATCAATCTGTGGAGTAGTACTCACTGTTTCAGCAAAGTTTCCTTTCACATCCCTTGCCCAACTAGCTTTTATCAAGATAGTTCATGCAGGAGAGTGACCAGAGACATAGCTCATAGGTCACATGGTTTTTGTAGTCAAGCATATTGGGCCTTAAAGAGAAAAGAAGCTACACATTTTCTGAAATGGTCTAATTTGCAGAGAACTGTGAGCAACTTTGTTAACTTATGAAATTTCACTCAGTAGTTATGCTGCATTCCTTACCAACTTACATTTTTGTTTGCATGCTTGGTTACTAATCTTTTATTCTCAAGTATTTGTGTTCATTAGAATGTTTCATGTCTATTAAAATTTAAAACTATAGTCTTCTTAAGTATTCTTTGGTCATGCCCATTCATTTCAAGAGAAAAACATTTCTGTGCTGTGATTTATTATTAATTATAGCATAATTATTGAAAGTTAAATAATCCTAACAAAAGGAAAATGTGAATGTGTGGTGCTACACTGAGTAAATGTATTGTAAATGTATTCCTTTGAAAGTTACCAAATAATTTGTATTTTTTCAGACAATCCATAAGTATAATATTAAATCTGATATTCTAGGATGCTAGATGACACAACTCAAACAAGACAACTTGAATTATGTAAATTTTTCTATTTTTAAATAATCATGAAGAGCATGCTGTGAAAATTTTATTCCTATGACATACAGTTTCAGAGGGCAATTGTGGTAGCTATCCAAACTTAGTATTTGTCTTCTCCAGAGACTTGTTAAAAAGTGGCACAAGGAACAGGGAATTTTGTTAAAGTGAATTAAGGAATAATATTTGTGGTTATAAAAATTTCATAGAGTTTTAGAAAATATGTATTGGTGTGATTCACATGCATGAGTGCAATTTTATGCCATGTATAAATTGCAAGACTTCTGCAAGTCTGCAGGGGATTTAAATACTTAGAATCTTTACCCTACAACAATATGTTGCACTAAAAACAGCTACAAAAGGAAAGTGTGGATAGATAGCTACAAGCTGCAATGGTTTTCTGCAATAAAATGCCAATTAAAGTTTGAAACTGATATTGTATGTTGAACCTTTTTATACAACTCTCTGTTGAAATAATAGGACAATTTATCACTTCCATCAGGTCTTTTCAACTGGAGTTTCTCATCCAAACCACAGAAAAGGGATAATGAGTTGAGTGACTATTTTCTCAACTATCCATGTTTGATTCACATCTAATATCACATCAATGTATAAGAGAGTTGTTAATAATTTATTAATCATAATATAATTTTCAAAATATGGTCTAAATTGTCTCAAGAAATAGCAGTTGAGATTGTGAGTTTTACCCTTAAACAGTCATGTCCTTTGCTGTTTTGATATAAAATTATGAACAATAAAGGTAATACTATGTGAGTTGATTAGGGGCAGTTGTGGCCAATGAGAGAAAAGAATTGTCATACTACAAAACTTAAGAAGCTTAAGGTATGTATCATTTCTCTCACAGTCTCATCTATTGAATCTCTCCCCAGTAACCACAGTCCTGAAACTGAGTAAGTTTGATTGTAGGTATAATTAATGATTTCTTCATTGTTAGGATATAAATGAAAAGCAGAGTTTAATGGGAGTTTCTTATTTCATGTGTTTTATTTTATTTTTTGTCAGTCCTTACCAGACTCAATTCATTTACACTTCAACAAACATTTATGGAACAAACATTATTTTATTTTATTTTTTTGACAGGCAGAGTGGACAGCGACAGAGAGACAGAGAGAAAGGTCTTCCTTTTCCGTTGGTTCAGAAACAAACACTATTTGCAACCCCATGCTGTAGTCATTGAAGATTTAAGTGAATTAAATACTTGCTTATCTTATGGCAGTGGAGGAAGAATGAGGAGTAGACAAATAGAAGCTGATAGAATGAAAAGCAACAATTCAAGGGTAGCAGCAAGAGGTAGAAACACTTATTTATATTCTAGCATTAACTAATTGTGGCTTGTAGTAGCCTTTGTGTGCATTGCCTGTAATCAGGAATCAGACTGGGGCAGAAGCTTTAATAGACAAAAATCCCCAGTAAAATATAGGTTGACTATGAGAAAATGAATGAAAGCAGCATTAAACTGAGAGATATGCGTGTAGACTTTTTAAACCTGAAGGTTATCTTCTGTGTAGCAGCCAAGTAGAGATGAGTTTTATTATCATAACCAACTAAAATGAATAATGGGAAACAAAATATCTGACTCCAGTTCGTGCATATAGATTTTCTTCTATGTGGGAGTGCTAGAAAGGAAAGTGAAATTTTATATTGCAAGTGTTGTGCACTATAGGAGCAAGATATCCAAGTGATTTCTTTGGAGCATTTTACTTGAATCTCAGAATACAATAGGAATACACTAAGTCTAAGAAGCATCATGACTGTTTCATCATGTTTGTTCCTAACTAGCCTACCTAACTATATACCATATAGCTATATAACATATATACATAGAATACATATATAAATAAACACAAACACATCTATACATATATACATCACTAAGAATTCTTTAATAATTCTTGGATTTCTTCCAATGTTTTCAATTATTGTATTCTATAACTAATATTAACAATAATCAGACTAGTATACACATAGTATAATCAATACAAGCATCTGAATATGGTATATTTTTTCATTGAGCTTCTAGAATGAAAAACTGTCATAATAGTACAATATTTGATCAACAACTTCAAAGAAAAATTTGTTTTCATACTATATACAAGTTCCTTGACTGTTACTTTCTCCAGTAATATATTACTAGGGAGATAGTTTGACATTTATCTCAAAATTCTTATTTATCATCCCAGAAGTACAAAACTTCAGTGTGCAAGAATGGAGCCTTCCTAATGTTAATGTTTTTCTTTAACAAAGTGTTCTGAATTTTAGCAGCAATCTTGAACATTTTTAAAGTCTCATTGCTGAAATCATATTTAGTAAACATATAATTTATAGGCTATTATTTTGGTTGCTGTAAATGTAAATTGTCTTTAATATACAAACTAATAAAAATGTAAAATCATAGTGTAAAACAGGCAACACACCATATTATACACTGAGGATCAATTGTGTGATAAATAGACTCGTGCAATTATTTCTCTTTTGCTTTTTCAATAGTCTTTTTCTACTAGAAATAGTATTTAAAAAACTTATTAGTAAATGTTTATTGCTAGAATTTACTATCACACAGAGACCAAACATTAGATAACAGAGATAAGGAATGAGTCAGTGAAGCATAAATGTATAATCTTAAATTTTAAAATATTGACATAATATGAAAATAAAATATTTGCTTTAAATTAAAATATGGAAAATAACAAGGGAATGTTGTTCTTACTCTAAACAAGACAGAGCAATTAAAGAAATAAAACAAGCCACAGAAATTATACATTCATAGTTTTTAAAATTTAATTTTTGTGCCACTTTTAAATATCAGTGTTATGAAATTACAATGAAATGTAATAGAAGTATATTTAAAAAGTGATAAACCTTGTGGGATTGAGTTCAAGGATGCATTGTGTATGTGTATGTGATATTATGTCATACTTTTATATAAAATAATCAGAAATTTAAATTTAAAAGGGCATCATTTACAATAGCATCAAAGTACATCAAAATCTTTGGAATCTCTCTCACAAAATGTATATACATGTATATATATATGTATATGATTTGCTTATTGAAGACTATAAAATACTGATGTTAGAAATCAAAGAACACATAAATAAATACAGATTTATCTTGTTAATGGGTCACCAAAAATCAGTGTTGGGACTCCATCAAAATCTGTAATAATATTGTCAACTTTAATCAAACAATTTATAGATTAAAATTCTGTACATCAATCAGGTGCAATCAAAAGCCTAACAAGTTTATCTTAGAAATTACCTAAATGTTTGTAAAATTTATATTAAAACCAATAATAAACAACTTGTAGATGAAAAAATAATGTTGGATAACTCATACTACCTGATTTCAAAACTATAAAAGGTACAGGATTACAGATAGTGTAACAGCCAATGGATTTAGAGATAAACGGAATGGAATGGAATACAAAGTCAACACATAGAACCACATATTTATAGTCAATTAATGGTTAATGCAGAAAGTAAAGTCCTTTCAACATATAAACGGAAAGATTTAAGAACCAATATGCAAAAAACAAAAGTCAGAACAACACAGCATTTACCCCATAACACATGGAAAAAAAAAAAAAAACAAGTCATAAAATCTTTAGGAGAAAATGTAGCAGAAAAATTTGTGATCTTCATTTGTTAAATATTTCTTGAGGTATTAAATGCATTAAGAACATAATAATAAGAATTAATCAACTTACAGCTTCAAAATAAAAATCTGGGGCTGGCGATCTGGCATTGAGGGTAAAGAAACCACCTGCATGCAGTGATGGCATCCCATATGGGCGCCAGTGCAAGTCCTGGCTGCTCCACTTCCAATCCAGCTCTCTGACCAAGGAAAGCAGTAGAAGATGGCTCAAGTCCTTGGGCCCCTGAACCAGTGTGGGAAACCAAGAGGAGGCTCCTGGCTTTGGATCGGCACAGCTCCAGCCATTGCAGCCAATTGGGGAGTGAACCATTGGAAGAAAGACCTCTTTCTCTCCCTGCCTCTCCTCTCTCTGTGTAACTCTGACTTTCAAATAAATAAATAAAAGCTTAAAAAAGAAATTTTGATTATGAATTTATTTGTGAAGTGAGTTTTTTGAAGGCAGCATATTTTAAGCCACTCACATTCAAAGTTAGCATTGGTAGACAAAACTAATGCCAGCTAATTATTGGTTACTGACTATACCTGTTCAGTCAGTGGATTTGGTAGTGTCATGTGTTTTCATGATCCTTACTTCTAAAGTAGGACCACATCAGAATTTATGGTAAGGTTGGTCTTCTGGTAGTGAATTCTCTCAATTTTTATTTTTCTGGAAAATACTTTATTTATCCTGCACTGGAGATAAAGCTCTTAGTTGAACTTGTTGTTGTTGTTGTTATTCTTCTAAGACCTTGAATATATCATTCCATTCTCTTCTGGCTTGTAAGGTTTCTGCAGAGAAGATTGCTATCAGTCTAAATCATTGTATGTAATGTAAATGATTGTATGCAACTTGGCACTTTTACTATGTTTACGATTCTCTCATTGTCCTTAATTTTTGACAATTTGACTACATATGTCTCAGAAACAATTATTGGTTGAGACTGTTTAGGGTCCCTGCGCCTCTTGTATCTGGCTGTCTATGTTTCTTTCAGGACATGGGAAGTTTTCAACTATTCATTGAGCACTTTCTCAATGTCTTTTTCCTTCTCTTCTCCTTCAGGAATCCCTGTAATATAAATATGTGGTCACACAATATTTCAGGTAGACTTTCTTCATTATTTATAATTTTCTCTCTATTTTTGTCTATTTGGGTCATTGCAAAAGTCTTGTCATCTAGATCAGAAATTTTTCCTCCCTTAGTCTATTCTGCTGTTGAAAATGCCAATCATATTTTTTATTTCATTGATTGAAGATTTCTTCTCAAAAATTTATTTTTTTCTTGATGATTTCTTTCTCCGTGGATGATCCTTGTTCATGTCACCTATTGATTTCCTCATTTGTTTAACCTATTTATCTGTATTATCTTGAATCACATTTTCTCCTTGCAACTGTTTGAATTCTGTTTCTGGCATTTCATGGACTTCCATCATATTAGGATCTATTTCAAGAGAACTCATGTGTTCCTCATGTGTTCTTTTGGAAGTGTCGTGATACCTTGCTTTTTGTGTTTAACTATGTCCCTGTATTCATCTGGTGTGATAGTTCTTTCTTTATGGATTAGGTTAAATTTGAAAAGTATTTACAGTTTTGATGGAATTCAAGGTATTATTTTGCTTGTTGCTTTCAATTTGGTTCTAGGTGAGCCCAGAAGTGGAACCTCTGAGTGATTTTTTTTTTTTTTGCTTTAATCATTGCTCTCTGTGTCTGTAAGTGGCACCATAGTCTAGTCTGCTACAGTTTGTAGAAACAAAAGTGTGACAAAAGAGTTTGGTGTCAGTTATACTCAGGATTATGATAGGCATGGCCTTGTTCTCTGTACAGAGGTACACGAAGGGAGGTATCCCCTTCACCACAGGCAAGCCTGAGAGATGCTGGGCCTGTGGCACTAACAGGTGTAGCTTCAGGGCTATATGACATGAATGGGTTCTTCCCAAAATCCTTGGAGCGTGAAATTGATGCTGGAGCATATAACACCAAAAGCACTATTCCCAGGACTGGGGGATTTGAAGCTGAATCCTGCTCCAGTCACACAGGGTAACTAACTTAGTACAGCAGATTTTGTATCGTTAAGTAGTATGGGTCCTGAGTAGTAGGATGTAGGCAGTTCTTCCCTAATTGTGATGTTTCAATGCAGATAAATAATGTGTGATAGATTAGATCAATTACTGAAATATTTATCCTTTTTATTTTCTTTCTTTTTTCTTCTTCTTCTTCTTTTTTTTTTTTTTTTTTTGACAGGCAGAGTTAGACAGTGAGAGAGACAGAGAAAAAAGTCTTCCTTCTGTTGGTTCACCCCCCAAATGGCCACCACGGTTGGCACACTGCACTGATCCGAAGCCAGGAGCCAGGTGCTTCCCCCTGGTCTCCCATGTGGGTACAGGGCCCAAGCACTTGGGCCACCCTCCACTGCCTTCCCGGGCCACAGCAGAAAACTGGACTGGAAGAGGAGCAACCGGGACAGAATCCAGTGCCCCAACCGGGACTAGAAACCGAAGTACCAGCGCCGCAGGCAGAGGAATAGCCTTGTGAGCCACAGTGCTGGCCTGAAGTATTTATCCTTTATTTGTGCTGGAAAATTTAAAATACAATCTAACTAGCAATTTTGAAGTGTTCACTTACTTGATGTCATCTGTGGTTGCCCTCTTATTCTATGGAATATTTTAACTCCTCCAGTTGAAACTCTAATTACCCAAGGTACATTCTTATGGCAGCAAATCCTATTTCTCTATTATTAAAAACTAGATATTAAGATTGAACTTACAAAACAAATTTCCTTTATTTTGGAACTGTTGATGGAAACAATCAGAATCTGTAAAAAGGCTCACATATCGTTTATTTGGGGCAGAATGTGAGTGACCTACGTCTGAAAGACACAATGAATCTCACCTCGGGAGGTGTGTCAAAGTGCTCCTACTCCATTCAGAATTTTTGTAGTACACAATGACCATACATCCACTTGGCCCCAAAAGTTGGGTTTTATGTAAGCTAGAGGGAGAACTCCTTACTGGTTGGATAATAGAATATTGGCTAAAACACCTTCAGAGACAGAGTATCGTCCCTGAAAACAGACTATTGAAAAGAAAGCTACTGATTAAATTTAAAGCAGGCATGCCTAGGGATGGAAAAAGAATGCATAGATAAAGAACAAAGAATCACTTAAGGTTGTGCCAGATACCTAAAACAAAACAATCCCTTTGTGCACATTGCAGAAGTCAAATTGACCTGATTAATAAGATTAATAGCTCTGTCCAATTAGTGCTGAGATAAGTCTTAGTAAGCATTTTTATTGAATGCCTTGCAGGCTCCTGAGGGGCGATTGGCTCTCACAACTTTATGGATTATTTTATGTGTCAAAATTGAGGCCACATTTTAAACTTTGTTTATATTACTACCATTAATAATAGGGTTAAATACTTTGATCTTCCCGACCCAAAATTGCACACATTGTCAAAAAAATATGTCAGGGACATATTTTTTTTTTTTTTTGACTGGCAGAGTGGACAGTGGGAGAGAGAGACAAAGGTCTTCCTTTACCATTGGTTCACCCTCCAATGGCTGCGCCGGCGCGGTGCAGCTGGCGCACCACGCTGATCTGAAGCCAGGAGCCAGGTGCTTCTCCTGGTCTCCCATGCGGGTTCAGGGCCCAAGGACGTGGGCCATCCTCCACTGCCCTCCAGGGCCACAGCAGAGAGCCTGCCTGGAAGAGGGGCAACCGGGACAGAATCTGGTGTCCCAACCGGGACCAGAACCCGGAGTGCCGGCGCCGCAGGTGGAGGATTAGACTATTGAGCAGAGGCACCGGTCAGCCCATTGATATAATTTTCACTTTTGTGAGTGTCAAATGTACTTTAAAAAAAATTATTTATTTATTTGAAAGGCAGAGGTACAGAGAGGCAGAGGCAGAGAGAGGTCTTTAATCCCCTGGTTCACTCCCCAGATGGCCGCAATGGCTGAAGTTGTGCCAATCCAAAGCCAAGAGTCAGGAGCTTCTTTTTGGGTCTCCTTCATGGGTGCAAGGGCCCAAGGACTTGGGCCATGTTTTCCCAGGTCATAACAGAGAGCTGGATCAGAAGTGGATCAGACAGGTCTCAAACTGGTGTCCATATGGGATGCTGGAGCTTCAGGCATTGGCTTTACTAGCCACACCACAGTGCTGGTCCCTCAAATGTACTTTGAACTGGTTGGTGCTTTTATAATTTTGGTACTGTTTGGTACTTTTAAGACTTTGGTAGAGCTAAAAATAAAAATATTAAACATAGTAGGAAAAAAAATCCCATAAGGGAAAGGAGTCTGGAAAATCTAGTGGTTAGGCTTTTAAGCCTCCCAAAAAGATTAAATTTGAATACCCAGTACAGTCTTGAGTTGAACAAAGGATTCAAATTATTAAAGGTATTTAACATAGTTATAACAAACAGTTAAAATTATACTATGTTTTAATTTGTTATCTTGTTCAAAATATAGTGTTTAGAGTAAGTTTAATTGGAGGTAGCTCAAAATCCCTTAGAGCTAAGTGTAACTTTGTGAGTACTGTTACATTTCTATTAAACATTTCCTCCTTTAGTAAGAGAAGGGTGACATGCGGCAGCCTACTCATCTAGTTGTCTCCTGTAGACCTTAATTACTTGCTTCAAAAGTCTTACCTAGAGTACAGCAGTGATGCTGCAACTGTTTATCTTCTTGTTGTCTATGTGAGAGACCGGGATTGAGTTCCCAGCTCCTGGCTTCCTCCCCTGGCCTCACCAACGTGGGCATTATGGGGAGTGGACCAAGAGGTGGGACACCTCTTGCTCTATGTGACCATCACTCAGCCTCGCACACATAAACAGATAAAACCAAATAAATACCTGAGTTTAATCACCTGCTGGTATTAGTTACTAGTACTTTTGCTTCAAAATAGCACTGCATTTGACATTCCATAGTAATTTTAAAAAGATTATCAAATATTAAATACGTTATTGTCAATAACAATTTAAGTGTTGCTAATCATCATATTGTTTGGGTTGTTTTTACATAAAGGAGAACATAGGACACATATTGTTCTCTATCTTTTTTTTTCTTTATTAAAGAAATTTTATTGATATGAAGAAAACAGATTTCATGTATTCGTTAGGTACAATTCTAAGAAGACAGCCATACTTCCTTTCCTTCTTCTTTCCTTCCAAAATCACCCTCCTTCCTTCCTTTTTTCTTTAAATTTTCAAAAACATAATTCCAATTGACTCATTAGGTATCAACACCATATGATATCATTTTCCAGGGCTCTGGAGTGTTTTTATTTCGGGTAAATCATATATTGATTATTTTAGATAGTAGCAGAAAGATTAAGAAACTAATAAAATGGAAAATATAGGAAATAGAAGGAAGAATGACTATGAATGTTGTTTTATAATCCTCAGAATAATTACCTCTATTGTCTTCAAAATAATTTCTAATTTTAATATATATATACATATATGTATATACATCTTCATGAAAAGCACTTCTTTCCCATAATTTATTGTTATCCACATAAATGAGCTACATAGAGAAAATTACACATGGATTCTGATACCAGCCAGTAATTGAAATTATTTGCTTCCAGAGACTTTTGTGGCCCCATTTATAGCATGCATCTCAAATATAAAATGTGGGAAAGAACGAATGCGCTTGTGATGGGATACATGAGCCTGTTTTGACAATTGGTTGTTCTCTTTCACTTTGATGAACCAACCAAAATTGGAAGACTAATTTCTTAAGTAATTTTATGTTCCTTGACCACACAAACTTCATCATTGTTTTAAAACTGTAATGGTAGGTGCCAGTGCTATGGCATAGCAGGTAAAGCCGCTGCCTGTAGTGCTGGCATCCCACATGGGCACCAGTTTGAGTCCCAGCTGCTCCACTTCCGATCCAGCTCTCTGCTATGGCCTGGGAAAACATTAGAAGGTCTTGGACTTGGGCCACTGAACCCACATGGGAGACCTGCAAGAAGCTCCTTGTTCCTTGCTTCAGATCTGCACAGCTCCAGCCCTTGCAGCCAATTGGAGAGTGAACCAGAGAATGGAAGACCTCTCTCTCTCTTTCTCTCTGTCTATGTGTAACTCTGACTTTCAAATTAATACAATAATCTTAAAAGAAAAAGTATAATGGCATATTTTCCTAGCAGTTACGAATTCTTTATCAAATCTGATCTAACTTCAATGATCAGAATATTCAAATGGACATATGAAAGTTTAAGATGAAGAAAAAATAATAATAGTATATTAACAAGAAGACACATTATCTAAGGGAATGGAGAAACACAGATTTCATTACAAATGAAAATAGTTAGTACAACTTAATATATGTGAAACCCAATTTGCAATTTTAAAAAAGCTTGAAGCATTGCAAATATTTAGTTATTCTTCCTATCACTGTTTATCTAATACTCATATATGCAGTCATAACTTTTTTGGTACTATGGAAATAATGTTAATCTAGAATTAGAAGTTCTAATTTGAAATGTGACTACTCTTCAGATGACCTTGGAAAAAAAAATCACTGTGTTCCTCTCCAATCTGATTTTAAGGAACTATAATATATTTGCAATGAGATAATGTCTTTGAAGCTGTTATAACCATGACATACCTAAATGGAGTATTTTTTTGAAATTACTATGAGTAACTAGACCTAATGCAAATAGATGAACAATTCATTTTTAAAATGTATTCAGCACAAGCATATGAGGTAAATTTGGAGAATTATTTAAGGGTTTCTCATCATTACAGAGATGCAGGAATTACAAAGATGAAAGATGAATTAGATAAAATGGATAATTCTTGCCAAAGACACATGAGGTTCGTCACATCTGACCCTCACCTGCTAAAAATAAAATGTAATTTCCTTAAATCTGGCCCAATCTTCCAAGGAGTCAGAATGAGTAAAATACTTTCTCAAAGCAAGTTCTTCATACTTGAAAGGTAAATTGCCTCTCCTGAGGCACAAGGAGGAACTAATATACCTGAGAAAAGGTAATTTCTCAGGGAATGTCTTCCAGAAGAGTTGGCTAAGCTCTAGAATATTTTATACACCCAATTCCTTCATGAAATTAAGTTCAATAAAGACAAGAGCCACATTATGTTTTCCTTCAAAACCTAAAATCTAAGTAATGTAAACTTGTATTTTAACATAACCACATATACCTTCATAAATTGATCAGTTTCTTATGGTGTTCTGCTCTTGTGTTAAGTATGGTTGATACAAAATTAAATCATGTGAATGTTGTCCTAAATAAAATTTGTTAAAAGTTATAACTTCATATGGACTCAGCCTAGATAGCTCTGGGCTACTTGTAAATGATATACACATTGCTTATCTTTCCCATGACAGTCTAACAGTCATTGTGTGATACAGTTACGTTTCCATTTTTATATTCTTTACATATATAAAATTAATTGTGTATATTTAGGATATATAAGCTGATGGTATAGGTTAATTTACATAATAAAATGATTACTATGGGAATCAAATTACCATATCAAAAAACTCAAATAGTTATTTCTTTGTCAAAGACAGCTAAAATCTACTCATTTAGCAGAGGTCACAAACCCAATACAACAACACTACCTTTTGAACTCATGGTGCACAATGGATTGATAAACTCATTAATACTGCATATCTTCTTTATATTCTTTGACCTCCATCACCCTATTCTCCTCCCCCTCTGAACTATTTTATCATAGCTACAGTTTTATTCTGTGTTTCTATAATTTTCTTTTTTCTTCATTTTTAGATTCCACACATAAGTCAGGAATAATTTTCTCTACATATCTGACTTTTTCACTTAACATAAAGTTCTCCAAGTTCATCTGTGGTATGGTAGATAGTAGAATCTCCCTTTTAAGCCTGAGTAATATTAAATTATATCCGCAGTTTATTTGTTTATTCAAATAAACATATTCATTGTTTCCATATCTTGGCTATTACAAATAATGCTACTATGAACAAGGAAATTCAAATATCATTATGAAGTGGTGATTTCATTTCCTTTGTATATATACCTAGAAGAAGGATTATTGAAATTTTGCCATAATAGCTGTACCGACCTATTATCCAACTCACATTGAACTATAATTTCCTTTTCTCCACAGGCTCATCAACGTTTGCTGTCTCTTCACTTGCTGATAATAATCATCCTAATGTGAGATATCTCATCATGATATCAATTTTTTTTTTTTGACAGGCAGAGTGGACAGTGAGAGAGAGACAGAGAGAAAGTGTTCCTTTGCTGTTGGTTCACCTCCAATGGCCGCCGGGGCTGGCGCGCTGCGGCCGGCACACCGCGCTGATCCGAAGCCAGGAGCCAGGTGCTTATCCTGGTCTCCCATGGGGTGCAGGGCCCAAGGACTTGGGCCATCCTCCACTGCACTCCTGGGCCATAGCAGAGAGCTGGCCTGGAAGAGGGGCAACCGGGACAGAATCCGGCACCCCGACTGGGACTAGAACCTGGTGTGCCAGCGCCGCAAGGCGGAGGATTAGCCTGTTGAGCCACGGCGCCGGCCATGATATCAACTTTTATTTCCCTGATAAACATTGATGCTGAATATCTTTTCATATACTCATTGGCTATTTTATGTCTTCTTCTGAAACATTGTTTTGACCTTGCAAGCATCTCATCACCTACTTGGTAATAGTCTTAATTTGTATGACTAACATTGGATTAACAGATGATAACTTATGAAAAATTGTCAGTTTCCCTATACATTATTATGAGACATATATATATATATATATATATATATATACATGTGTGTGACTATATGTTGATATAAACTCATGTGGTACCTATGAGTGTATGTGTGATTTAAAATCACAAAAAATAAATTTCCTTTTTTTAGGGAAAAATTTCAGTTAATAAATGCTTTATGGATATGCATTGCTTTTCTTATTGATTTAGAAAGCCTATAAAAGAAATATAATAATGATATTTAGAAAGGATTATGATACTTCTTACAATAAAGAAATATATCTAAATTACACATGCACTGTATCAGAGTGCCTGGGTTTGATACCCAACTACTGCTTCAAGCTCCAGCTTTTTTCTAATGCAGATCCTGGAGGCAGCAGTGATGGCTCCTCAAGTATTTCAGTTCTTGATGCTCATATGGGAGACCTGGATTGAGTTCCTTATTCCCTGTTTTGGCTCAAGCTCAGCTCTTGCTGGAGTTTGTGTAGTAAAACTATGTGATGAGACTCTCTCTCCAGGTCTGTCTCTGTTATGCACTATCCTATGTAGATGGGTTCAGATACACTGGAACAAATTAGTTTATTTTGACAGTAAAAAAAAAATTTTGAAATTCATGTGTGATTTTTAAAATAATATGCATTTTCCAATAATGTTATCAAGACTTGAACAAGTGAAACTATATGCTAACAATTTCTAACTTACACATAAAATCAAAATTCTAAATGTTTGAAATAAATACCAATTCAAATAAAAGATTATGTCTTTAACTCACAAACTTTCAGAATCCCATAACTATGATAGTATATTGGGCTGAACAATTAAATGAGCCTGTTTAAAGAATGCACACACACATAGACACACACACACATATATACACACTTTTATCTATGCTTCTATATGCATTCATATATATATTTCTATGTCTCAGTATCATTCTCTATGGTTCCATGATACCGCAATCAATAAATAAAACAGAGGTGGATGAAACTGAAGATTTCTTGTCTTAGATTTACCTCTTGCAAACTGTGTGCCTTGGACAAATTGATTACTTCTCTATATTTGATTACATATCAATGAAATAAGAGTTACATTTCCCATATAATGCAATTGTCATTAGGAACAAGGGAGCTCATGCTTTAAAGGCATTCAACATGTTAAGACTCAATAAATTTATACAATTTACATATACAAAGTGTCATTCATAGGTAATTTGTGAGTTAACTTCTGAAGCTAAAGAGTATTTATATCATTTTTATGAAAATGGATTATAAACTCAAATGGCAATTAATTCTGGAGGCATGGTCCATTTGTAATTTTGTAATTGCTAGAATTATAGTAACTAGAAATGAATACTTTACATTTTCCCACATAATTTAAAGGCTTAATAGATTGAATTTTATTATTTTCCCATGGCATAATTAAAAAATCTATTTGCAGAAACATTTTTAAACTTAAATAATGATTGAAGATTGAATACATTTTGTTTGATGTGACTATTTCAGCAAGAGGGGTATGCAAATATATTTGTGTTTGCATATACCTTGATAATTTACAGGAAAAAGAGTACTTGATATTCTGCAGTAGTCTTTTTTATTGGTTTTGTTTTGTCTTTTGATATGTAGTAGCCTCAGGGTTTTCAAATAATCCAAATTGGAAAGATTAAGGCTGTGATGAGCCTATTAACAAAATGTTAATTGATGTACATTTTACAAATTCACATTAAATGATTATATAAAAATATTTGTTTTGTTCTTCATAACTGTAAAAAAGTCAATGTAAACTTTCTTTTTCTTCTTCTTTCATGAAATAAAGATCTTTCGATTGCCATTTTAATAGTCTTAAAAGTGAAATCTCTCCAACAAATTGCTTAATTTCACCTGTAGTATACTATCTAAGCTTTTGTGATATAATTTCTCAAAAGAATGAAATCCTGAGAATCATTATGAAATGCATTCTTCTCTTGAATTTCATATGCCCACCTAATTTTTTTAATTTATCTGTTTCACCATTTCTTCTAATGCTACTATTTTGTTATGTTCTTTTGATGTCATAATCTTTAAGGAGTGATGGTATTTCTTGTATGACACCATATAGCATTCACTTCTGTACCCTCTCCAGGTTGCTGCCTGGAAAACTATGAATTTCATTAAACTCATAACATTCAAATTAAATTTAGCATGAAATGGATATACTTGTGACCCATATCCTTATCTTTTATCAAGACTATTATTCAAAGTTCACAACCACATATTCAAGCATAATTTCAGGAAACAAATAGCCAAATTCTCCCCGATATTTTTGCTTTCAATTTGATGTGTACTACTTTGAAACAACACATCTCTTAATGTAATTGCTCAGACACGAGGATTGAAACATGAACAATACTTCTTACCTCTCTTACTTTTCATGTCTAAGCATTGCTGGATCATATGTTGATACCTCAAATGAACTCTTTCCCAAAAATTCAGACTCCATCCCAGTCCTCTATCACTTCTTCTTTTTTTAAGAATTTATTTATTTATTTGAGACGTATAGTTGCAGAGAGAGGAAGAAACAGAGAAAGGTCTTCTACCTGCTCGTTCACTCCCCAGATAACTGCAATGTCTGGAGCTCAACTAAGCTTATCTGAAGCCAGAAGCCAGGAGCTTCTTCTCCCATGCAGGTGCAGGGTTTAAGCACTTGGGCCATCTTCCACTGCTTTCCCAGGCCATAACAGAGAGCTGGATCAGAAGAGATGTAGCTAGGACTAGAACTAGCTTCAGATGGCATGCTGGCTCTACAGGCAAAGGCTTAGCCCACTAGCCACAGTGCTGCACCCCCCCCCCAACTTCTTATTAGGATGTAACACATTCAAAACAATTCTTTCTGAATTTATTCTTGCCCTCTTCTAACCTACTAGTTGCTGTTAAAGAGATTTTTGTAGGTTTAGATATACCACTCTTCTGTCTTCCATTTTTTTCTTGACCCTCAATTGCTTTCAAAATAAAATTAAAATTTCTCAGTTTTATATGCAAGATAATAATAATAATAATCAAGGCCCTAAATATCTCTCAATGCTTTTGAATACCATACAACACATTTGTACTTCTAGTCTTTACCTGTTCCTCCATTTTTGTTCATGTTATTTGATTACCTGAAGAATCTATTTCTTCTCCTTGCTGAAAAATAACAATTTTTATTGTATTAAGAAGTGGCTGCAACATCATTCCCTCCTTGGAACACCTGCTCATTTCTCTCTGGTCATAGAGTTTACCCTATTTTCTTTCTCTGTCCCCAATAACACAATGCTGTCATTATACACACATGGTATCATTATAATTATTTACTTTATTCTGCTTCCATGCACAAGACAATATTTTTCTAGAAGCAAAATTGCTGTTTATGTATCTCTAAATACCATTCATTTAAAAATGAACAGAATTTAAACTTAGGTCTATTTACATTTTTAGTTCTAAAATTCATCATATTATGATTGATAAAACAGATATTCTCATTATAAAAATTCAACCTGAATTCTGAGTTGTTACATAGTTTTTATAAGATCATAATGTACTTTGTATAATTCAGATTTAAATTATTGTATTCTATAACATCTTAGTTTGGTAAATAATGTTATCACCTTTTTTCTCTGAAAATTTTTAGAATAATTTAGAGTAATTTCTTTTTACCTTTTTTTAATTTTTTGGTGCCAACCATTTTATTGACCGTGTTGATCTTTTAAATTGAGTTTGTTTCCATCCAAAATAACATGGAAAAGTCTAAAAATCTAATTTTTTCTAGAATTTCCAAGTTCAGTCATTGTTATATACTCTAATATGACAGAAGAGGTTATATACAATTTTCCATGTGATAAGTTGGGTTAAAATTTTATAGGAATTGTGCAGTCAGTGGCCAGATTTAGCTACTGAATTTGAAATTTGTCATTATCTTTGGTCATTTGGTCATTTCACATACACACACACACACACACATACACATACACACATCCTTACTCTTATTCAGGTCCTTTATGAAGCTAGAAGAACCTGTCATTTTAAAAGACATGTTTTCAAAGTATAGACTAATTTGCTTTAAAAAAGCTAAGTTAACTTTTTCTACAGTTTACTTAAAAATGTTATTTCTTTTATAAGTTATTTTCCTTGCATGCAATATTTTACTGAATATAAAAAGCAATGGAAAATACATGAAGAATTGTTAACCACAAAACATTCATATTTTGGGGTAATATTTACTCCATTGGCAAAAATCTGCTTTTGTAAGCAAGAAAATATTGGTTTTATTATTTGTCGTTTAGTGAAAGTAATTTCTTTGTATGGTTTTACAAAAGTAAAATTTGAAATATAAATCTAAATTGCTACATAATTGTTATAATATAAAAATTGATGTCTGTCTTTCTATGGTGGTGATTTTTAAGTGCACCATCCATTAATAGATACATTTCTTTTAAAATGTAGCATCATGATCTACATAATATTTTAATTCACTCTAAATGTTTAGACACAACCTGTTGCAGAACCGAGCTAGTATTTATATTTCTTTTATTTGCTTTTTCTTCTATGTATTAAAATTGGTTATGTATGCCATTTTTAGTAAACAGATAGGTTAAGTAACTCTGTTGTACCACAGGGGACATGTGTGAATCTTTAGTTCAATGAATTGTTCTAACTCCTCTTCTAGTCTACAAAGAACTCAAGCAAGCAAGCTAGCTCAAATGGGAAGATCTGGTGTCCAGCTCTTTTGAGCTACATTAATTAGAGTCCTGCTATATACCCTAATTTGGAAGAGAGATGGTATTGTGTTAAGTTCCCTACAATGTGAAATTATTTGTTGCATTACTTAATATTTTTATTAACATTGAAGGAAACTTCCCCAAAACAAAACCATATGCTAAACCACACAGGAAAACTCACCTGCAATGACTTACCGGAGCAAGTGTCTGCTGAGGCTCTAGGGGAAGAAGGTAAGAACTAGAATCAGAATGTGTATTGGTTGTTACTAGTTATATATAACACAGTATGATTAGACAGAGATAAGTAAAATAGGAGTTGATCAGCTGGAAACGTAAGCGAAAGTGATTAGAAAATGACCAGAAATACAGAGCCTTGAGGGATTGGAAAACAGATTGCTTATAGATTCCAAGCTGCAAGAGATAAGATTTAGAATGGCTTTAAGTGATAATGAATTATGCATTAAGATTTAACCTTGGATCAAAGACCAGATCAAGCACGCGGTCTACCTGATCAAGTCTACCCTAGATAACCTCCAGATGACCCCAAGATATATTAGAAAACCTCAAGCCACATGCTTTAAGTACACAACTGTGATTAGATAGGAAGTAACAAACCAAGCAATAAATCAGTACTGAAAATTAAGTCCAGGGGAATAATAAAAAGCTACAGATGTGATGACTGGTACATTGAATTGATTAGAAACAATTTTAGCACATGCTAAGTTTTCAACTAACTGTATCGTCTAAAGAAACATAAGGAAATTTGTTGTCAGGATGGCCGAACGGTCTAAGAAACATAAGGAAATTACCAAAAAAAGGCCTTTTTTTGAGCTGAATAGCAATTGCAGTAGCCCTGAGTTGGCTCCCGCAAAAAGTATTGCCTATGCAATGCAATCCCATTGGAAAGTTTACACCGCAAGACTTGCTTCAGACTGATACATAATTTTGAAGGGGTGGGTGATGGAGAACATAGCAGCATTAGTCTTTAGTCAAACTTAGAAGGTGATCACATTGAGAGGCAAATAGAACCTGATAGAAGGGGCTTGATAATAATCTGGTGGGCTTTAGGCCTTGTAAATTCAGAGGCCCAGACCTATCTATCTCTTCACATGGGGTATATCCTAAGGGAGGTGTGAACCTCCTAGGGGAAGGCACTCTGTTGACTTTCATTACTTGGCTGGCCTGGGAGGAGAGCTGGCCTGGTAAAGGCAGGTGGCATCTCTGTCCTTTGTTCTAGGCCCTGTCTAGTGCACTTGGGCCTCATTCCTTTGTAATCATAACCTCTACTCTACCACCAATGGCTCTACTCCCAACATGTGTGTACTGATGGTCCTCTTCCCCACTTAATGCTGTATAATTGTTCAAACCTGGTAAATGCCACTCTTAGGATCATTGGTTACTATCCTCACTCTGTCTTTTATGACCTTGTCTAAATATGATCAGAGTCGGCAAACTTGGAAGGCTTCCATAGCCTTGGCAACTCATGACGACAGCCTAGGATGGTTACTGGCGCCATAAACTAGAGTGTCAATTTGTTGGGTCAACAACAGGAGCCACTGTGCACTTGCTCCTCATGTGGGATCTCTGTCCTTAATGTGCTGTACATTGTGATTTAATGCTATAACTAGTACTCAAACAGTATGTTTCACTTTGTGTTTCTATGTGGGTGCAAACTGTTGAAATCTTTATACTAAATTGATCTTCTGTATATAAAGAGGATTGAAAATGAATCTTGATGCAAATGGAAGGGGAGAGGGAGCAGGAGAGGGGAGGGTTGCGGGTGGGAGGGAAGTTATGGGGGGGGGAGCCATTGTAATCCATAAGCTGTACACTGGAAATTTATATTCATTAAATAAAAGTTAAAAAAAAAAAAGAAAAAAAAAAGAAGGTGATCACATACAATTCCACAAGGCTTCAGAAATACCATAGATCAGTACACTACTATGTTTCCCCTTCTTTTTCTTTTCAAACTGGAGTTTGAAAACATTGTATGTTGTCTCCACAATAGGAGAAGATCAACAAATAATTTGCCTTTTTAGTTGATATAATACCAAAGCATAATGAGAGATGTGAAATTGACACCTACACAAATCTTACACTTAGAAAATGGCTATGACTTGATGGGGCATTATGCGCCTCCCCACCCCGTGCTTACTATCAGTTGATACCTTGAAACCTTGCAAACTTCCAGGTCTTTCTCATCTTGATTCTATGTCATGGAGGCAAAACATCTGGACATTATATTTGTCACCCCACCTTGCCAGTGATATCAGATTTAAATCCCACTAATAATAAGAGACACTTTTATGAGAAAGGGAGAGAGCAGAAATGAGCTCTGGGCAGCTTTTGAGTTAGCACACACAAATCCCCAGTGTTACAGGCAACAGCAATCATCAAAAAGGCCCCTTTCAACCCAAGATTTTTTTCTGATTTTGCCATAGTGAGCTTTAATTCTTCTCAGTGTTTGTTCCCCTTACAATTTAAAATGTTTTTAAATCATGCAATTCCACTTAAAAATGTTTTCCTTCCATAAGTGCTGAACTTCTACTTTCTTATTTTCACTTATTGGTGCATCCCCCTAACAAAGAGTATCTATAAACATTTTGAAATCTCTGCATAGCTTCTTTCACAAAACCACTTTTTCAGGGAATGTTTGAAGTCTTCTTATATGGATGCTTTCAAAAGTTTTCACACTAAAATAAACTTATCTTTTAAATCTGTATCCCATGATCTTTTGAAATATTCACATATGTGTGTGGTGTACAGAGGAAAACAAATATTTTGTGTCAATGCAGTTGGAATATGGAAGCTTCTGGTTAAGTATTCTTTTGCTTGTAAGTACATAGCAAGTCTCTATTTGCTAATCTTCCTTGCAAGTAATCCTGCCATGTGACTACCTTTTCACCCAGGTAGTGTATTTGTGAAAAACAGGAAATCAGTGGGAGGGCTGACTGCAAGACCCAGGAAACAACAGGGCTAATCGCTGAAACATGACTGATTCACTGAGCTACCCAATCAGAAACTTCTGTGTTGAACTATTAATGAGAAGATAAATAAATACACTTTTGTGTATCATTCCAATTATTTTCTTGTCTTACAAAACTTGGAACACGACAATTAATACGCAGTTATTTCTTATAAACTAGTTGCCAGGGTTACATCAGAAAATAGGATGCATGATTGTCATCAATACATAGATGACATGCACTCTTATTTGTGCATTCATTAGTGGGAAAATATTCAATGCTATGTTAACAAAACCATACCATAGAGTTGAAAGTGGAGGAAGTGCAAGTCAGTAGGCCCTTTCCTGGACAAGCTTCGCTGGAAAAAATGAACATATTCAGAAACTGACTTGCTACAAACATCAAAACCCTGCACCTCAGGCTCTTTCTCCTATTCTTTTTGTTGAATATTACCTTCATGTGTCCTTGTCCAAGAGCAATGGTGCAATGAAAAGAGATTCAAACACCTGTGAATTTGGTATGAACACTGTGTTTTTTTTAACAATGGCTTTAATACTATTGGCAAATTCTTGTTATTAAGGATTCCTAGCTTTCCTTTCTGGTTGTGTAAAACAGGTGGCTAGTGTACACTTACAGTGGTTTTGATAGATTTAAGTTGAAATGAATGAATTTGTATTTACATTACTTGAATCAAATTAGAAATTCATAGTGTAATGATTCTCTTCTCATTACTTACCTACTTCCATTGATTTTCCTTTAAATATCACTTAGGTTAGCACTTAGTCATATATTGCCTTACATTAATAACTACCATTTTACAAATGCCAAAAACTTGGAAAAACATGATAGATTTATTTACTAGACATAAAATGTGAGATATTTCACTTAC
This sequence comes from Lepus europaeus, assembly GCF_033115175.1. Lineage (NCBI taxonomy): Eukaryota > Metazoa > Chordata > Mammalia > Lagomorpha > Leporidae > Lepus > Lepus europaeus. Next base: position 68,064,762 of record NC_084842.1, read on the forward strand.
TTACAGGTCTTTTTTTTTTAACATAAAATAGGGATAATTATTCATTAGGAAGGAGTATTATTTTGCTGTGGGTTAAAATTGGCTTGAGACACTCACATCCCATGTCTCAGTGTCTGGTTAAGGTTCCTACTCCACTCTTCTGATGAAGCTTCCTGCTAGTGTACTTGGAGGGAAGCAGGTAATGGTTCAAGTACCTGGTGCATTTTCACCCACATGGGAGCCCAAATTGCATTCATGCCTCCCGGTTTCAGCCTGGCCCAGATCTAGTTATTGTGGACATTTGGAAAGTGAACCAGCAAATGGGTAATCTCTCTCTCTCTCTCTCTCTCTCTCTCTCTCTGTGTGTGCGTGTCTTCTGTCTTTCTGGATCTGTTTGTGTGTGTGTGTGTTTGTGTGAATCTTTGACTTTTAAATAAATGAGTAAAATATCTTTATAAAGAAACAATTCTTACCTTATAACATTATTGTGAAAAATAATGCTAAGAAAGTAGCAAAAAACTATACAAGGTCCTTTGTAGTTCCTGCAAATGTTTAGTGTTTTCCCTATCTATGAAAATATCTTTGAATTCTGATATGCATTGCACTGTATTTGTAAATCATTTTGAGTAGTATGCATATTGTAATGATTTTGATTCTTCTAATTCTTATTACTTTTATTATCAATTAAAACATTTGACAAGATAAGAAATATATAATTATTTTGACATGATATTTCCCCTACAATTTTCAACTGTAAAGAACTAAGAATTGAGTGGATGTAAATTGATTATTTTGAATCATCCTGATTTGCTAACACATCTGCTTATCTTTTAAATACCTATGTTCCCATATTTTTGGTTTTTAAATATTTTGCTGTAAATCATACTTTCTAAATGATGAAGAGTTTAGTTATTTGTTAATCCAGCATTTCCCAAGACAAGTTGCATACAATTTGGGTTTTGTAATACGTTCCATAAAAAAATAAAAAGAAGCCTAAGATCAATTAAGTTTGGTATACACTAGAAAGGCTATTTTGTTTTTAAGACATGGTGCATGTGAACCTATGAGGGGATCTGCAAACTCTGGTAATAAACTTTTTACCTTTTCTTGATTAAGTGTTTTCCCCATGTTTCTGACAAGTGAAACACTTCTAGTCTCAAGAGCAACCATCCTATCTCAATCACAAAGTACTGATCAGAAAATTTTCATTGTTATTGTAATATTGAAATGTTACCGTAAATTTCTGGACTAAGCCAAGTAGTTTCTTGTATGAGGGATTACCTTTCTTCAGTAAAATTACAATAGTGCAAAAGTCTTGTTCACCTGCCTATGTTGCCTGCCTATCCTTATTACTTGTGAACAACTACATACAATTTCCTTGGAGAAGAGAGTAGCTAGGTTAATGACCTTAGCTTTTTTTCCCCCACACCCAGACCAGTGCTATGGCAAGGTAAGAGGCTACCCAACAATTTAAGATCAATATTTAAGATCTAGTTGACAAACCTCAACTAGAACTGCACGTATACATCACCATGAGTGCTAGTCTTCAATATTTACTACCATCTCAAATTCTCTGCCCTCTAGCATTTTTAATGGGTCACATAGGATGCTTGTGCTGTCTTCCTGTTTCTATCCTGTCATGGAACTTCAATGATTCGTCTGTTAGAGAACTAACTTCCATCATCTAATTGGCTGCCTACCTCCCTCAATCTGTTAGACTCAATCTTGGTTAGACTTCCCAGATCCAGAATTCTGATTTACACTCACGTTGTAGTCAATAAAACCAGTCCACATAGCTCCTTCTATTGTTTGCCTTAATTTGATTTTTTTCTTAATATATCTTTAATAGTCTGCTTTAGAGAAATTTACAGAGAAGGAGTATTTACTTTGATGCTGTCAAATTGGTCAATATTTTTCTTTATTCTTTTCTAAATTTGGTGTAATCAGTAATGTCTTCTGTTGCTTATGCAGATGTTACTGAATACTCTTCTGTAATTGTGCTACATATATAGCTATATAAATGTAATAATAGCATATATATACATATGTGTATATATATATATATATATATATATATATATATACATACACATACTGTAACCAAAAATGTATAAGGGTAGCCTACTGAAGCCCCCACTTTCCTATCTTTTCACCCCTTGGTTATTTTCTCTGGCTTTTTCGTTTTATCTTTAAAAATCTTTTCATAGTCACAATTATAATATTGCTTTGTGGTTATTTTTTTTAATTTGTATACCTGATCATGCTTCTTAGTGGCATCTTTAAAATCTTTTACTTCCATTTCTTCTTGCTCATACACTTTGGTCTTTTGCCCACTCAGGCTTCTGGTTTTGAAATGTCATGTGAAACTTTCTCACATATTTTTATTCAAATCACATTGCCTAGTCTGACTTTTTAGAGAACTCCTGTTCCATACTTCTGAGATCATTATCCCTACTCATTTTCTTTCTGCAACTAAAGTTCACTGCTAGCACTTTTTCTTGTCTGTTTCCCAGCAGGAAAATATCCTGAGTTAACTACTATATCAAAAATATATAAGTAACTATATTTAAATGCAAAAAGACATCTATAGAATTAGGATTTTTAGTTTTAATAATTGGCCATATAACAGTTGGGGATGCATACTAAATAATTAACTAACAAAAGTACTTCAAATGGTAGAATATCTATCCATAGCTCTGCAGTCTATAGGGTAGAATCTCTCACTCATAGGCAATTATCTATCTTTCCATCTACCTACATTCCTACCATCTACTATAAATAACAATGATGTTGTAGCTTAGCAGGTACTCCATTTGACTGGAGATCCATTTATTTTAAATTTAACAAGGAGAAAATATATAGATACTTTCCCAAGTCCTTTCACTGAAAAATTTCAAATGCAACTGCAACTCTATGTGGAATTTGAATGAATCTTAGTAAGCACATATAGAATTTACTTTAAAATCTTCAATCCCTCCCTCCTTTATTCCCCCAGCTAATAACTTTTTCCTTAATTGTCCTCTACTAATTCTGTTCCAAAAGCAGAATATTCCTGGATTAGACTTTCTACAGGTTAGACTACCTGCTTATGTCTCTAATTAATTACTACAGCTGAAGCCCATTTTAAACATAAGTCCTGATTATTACCTCACTGTCCTTAAGGATTGGAAGTATCTAAACTCAAGCAATCATTTTCTGAATGCTGATATGAATACATTTTAGAAAAACAAAATCTCTTTTTCTCGCTTAGTGGCATATGTTTCCTGCTGTCTATACACCAATTACTGTGTACTAGGTTTGCACAGAGTTTCTTTGGCTTACTATTGTATGATATTCTGAGTTTTGTTTGAATCATGCATTATATTCTGGATAGCCAGATACCTATTAAGAAATAGTTTCAGTGGATTGCTTATATTCTCCTCATGTATGTATAGACATTGTATCTTCCTGTTCCTGCACCATATACTGAAGGCTCAGATTATATTACATGAACAGTAATCAAACTATTGAAAAGGGTTGCTACAAAATTACTTTTGCTGAGACTCAAATATATACATTTTTTCCTACTGGTTTATAACAATTGAATCAAATTATGGATTAAAATATGTTTAAATTAATTCATTCACATACCATAAATGTGTTAATCACCCACTACTTGATAGCAGTAGCCATTCTTTCCTGAAACAAGATTAAAAACAAACAAACAAACAAAAAAAACAAAACAAAACTTCTCTTTTAGCAGACTATGTTTTCTGTTATTGTAAGGAAATAATTAATATATCCATCTATACATTTTAATAGATGCTAGTTAGTATTTTCAAATTTTGGGTAAAAAGTGCAGGCAAAATACACAATGACAAGGATAGATTCCCACTTGTTGAATGAGATTCGTGGAAAACACTGATTGGTTTGTGCCCTGAAGCTGCAGCTCTCTGTGCTCCTGGGCCTACAGTAACCAAAGTAAAGTATGTAATTCCTAAACTCTAACTATGTTGCCTGCTGGCATGTGATAAACCAAAAGGGGTTTGGTGATAGTTTTGTCTACCATCCCCATTCAATGACTTGGCAGCAAGAATTTGATATGTCAATCCTAGCCCTTCTTTCCTTATTTGCTTAATGAAATTCTCTCCAAGTCACTCAAATTACCATAACTACTTCTATCTCTGGAAATTCAAAACCACACCTTGTTGAGGTTATAGGTTGAATATCATAACATGTTTGGCCCTTTCTAAAGCCTTCATTTTCTTACTAACAATAAATTCTTCCCATTGAAGTATTTTCAAGATCATATTTCTAATACCTGAACAATTGCACTCTGCTTATAACTCTTGTAACAGCAATTCTATTGTAAGCTTTAAAAGATAGCTTTGTAAAATACCCACAATATTAGTCATGTTTTGAGTAAATTCATCTGTATTATATATATATATATATATATATTTAGTGCAAAGTACTTTGTCATATATTTATGAAGCAGCTATACATAAACAATTTTAATCACTTTTAGGAACATGGAACATTGCCTACCAGATTTTCTAACTCTCAATTTTTCAGAAAACTTTAAAAATTGGCCCAATCAATTGTATCAAGGCATTTAAACAACAAAAGCTCCACATAATGTGCATTAAATAAAGTTGTTATGAGAATTTTAGAAGGGAGGTATTTAAGCAATTGTCAAAGACATTTAAGCACCTTAATGTTCAAAAGCTTTTTTTATACCTTTAGACAAATATGAAAGTTTGTGCATTGTATGTAATTTAAATCTTCTTTTTCACAGATGTAACAAATATAAACAGGACTGTTGAATACTAGGAACCATGCCAGAAATCAGAAAAATGATCATGAACAATAAATATTTCCTCTAATTAAGTTTATAAATTAAGCTTCACTAAGTCTTTATTAAGATTATAGAAGAGTACAAGAAAGCAATAAGGCAAAGTAAGTGTTGTGCTGTCATGGAGGAAGGGTAGTGTGATGTAGACAAATGGGAAAAACAAGAACCTCTTCGTTAGATGAGTATGGAAGAGCTCTGTGGCTACCTAAGGTCTAAGATGGAATTATTATCAGGGATATAAAACATAAGCGAGTCAGATTTTCCAAAAGTTGTAATTCACTGGAGGTAGAGTAAAGGGTACAATTCTTATGATCAAAAAGCAAAATACTCTAGAATGACAAAATCATGTAAAGACTTTTTAGCATTAAAAATATGCATTACATGTGGGAAAGAGGCAAAGAATGAATAATGTAAACACAATGGAAAATGACCTGGAAAGAATTTTGAAGCTTTTTACTACTACTTCATACAAAAGATTATGGAGGCACGGAGGGATGCATTGAAGTATTGCCTTCAAAGGTGAATTATTGTGAAAATATTCATGAGTGGTAGAGAAGGCTTGATAGACAGGTCTTGAATATTTATTGACTTAGAAAATCAGAAGTAGCAGATTGACCTAAGCAAGTTGGTAAGTCTGCTCTGTGACATCATTCACTGATACCATTGTGTCATTTTTTCATATATCATTTCTTTTTTCATCCTTTCTCACATTGATGAACAATTGTTTCCATAATTTTTTCAAGAACATTATTTTCTAAGTCTTAATTTTTGTATGCAAAAGTTAAATACAATTCATAAATTATATTTTATGTGAAATTCCACTTTGGGGAATAACTTTAGTTTACTTAATAGAGTGTTTGCAAACTTTACCACTCTAATCATCAGTAGTGCATAAAAGATCCCACAGTCAACATCATCTCTAAGTCTTATTGTGATCATAATGTTATTTTTTCCCAACTATTAAATACAACCTTTTATTCATGATGATCTTGATTTTCATTTCCCAGATTGTTATTAATATTCAACATTTTATCATATATTTATTGACCATGACTATTAATCATCCAGTAGATCCAACAGATAAGATATACCAAATCTTTTAGCTTATGAAATATATCTTCTCATGCTGTGGCATGGTTTGAGTGATTAAGCCTTTGTAATTTGAACATTGAAACCTAATCACTAATGAGATGTTATTAGTCTGTGGAGCCCTTGAGAGAGATGAGGTTATGAGCACAGAGACCTCATGGTGACAATAGTGTCCTTATAATTTAGCCTAGAGGAACTTGCTTAATCTTTCAATCAAGTGAGGACACTATTAATCAGAAAGCTGGTTTCTCACTAGACTCCCTAGCCTCCAGAACTGTAAAAAACTAATTCATCTTACTTATAAGCTACGCAGTCTATGACATTTTGTTATAGTAGTCCAAGTTGATATATGTGGGATACAGAAAAATGAAATTAGTAAAATATCAGGTGGGTGTAAGTACTGTGCAGAGGGTAAGAATATTGAAGTGATACATTGTTTTACACACTAGGCCTTGGACTAGGTACTCTTGAGTTCATGATTTGAAAAGAAAACTGAATGATGAGAATGACAAACCATTTGGAAGTAGAGGAAGGTGGATTCAGACCAATGTAATAAAAAATATAAAGATCCTGAGACAGAGATGAGGTTGGCATGTTTTAGGCACTGCAGAAAGAAAAAATGAGTGTAGCATGATTGGAATATGAAATTATTATAGAAAATGACTTCAAAGAGGAGAACAATAGCATTAATTTAACAAATCGAATGAATGTCCAATAAGTATCAGGCATTATATATGTATCAAAAAGTCAAACCTACTCCTGTCTCTCAGAGTTATACTGCAAGTAAAGATGCAAAAATCCCTTCATTTTCTTGGTGGTTTTTGTTAATATTCATATTTTCAATCTTCCACTTTGCAAAGTCCTTTGTGCTGTTTGTCCCAATTATCGTCATTCTACATATCCCTTATTTCATCAACATAAGATCACTATTGATACAGAAAGTCATTTATTATTGTCCCCAAAGAAGAACTTGATTAGGCTAGATAACTAGTAATACTAGTAATATGATGGAGACAAGAATTAAATCCCAACCTCTCAGCCTATGGCCAATGTACATTGACACATTTTTCTCTGGTAAAATATCATTGCCAAGGAAAAATTGTGGGAAAATCAGGCAGGCTGTGAATTTTCTTGGAAGTGAGGTGACTTTAAGAACATCAGCCTTAGTGTGCAGCCAGAAAGGAGCAGCGGTTGAAATACAAATGTTTTTGACATTTCCTGTGGCCATTTTATTCTTCCCTCCACTTGGGACTTTATTATGAATTTAGGTAGAATACTTGTGAATTTACAGCTATAAACTGCAGGGCTCAGTATCTGCTTAAGTAACATCATATTGACTCAAAGACAACTTGAAGGGTTTGTTGAGTTGGTTTTATTTGTTTCTTGTTTGGGGGAAGAAGGGTGAAATATGAACAACATGTACATGTTTCAGTGGTTTAATAAAGTCACTAGATAGTCTTATTCTGAGTGTGTGTATTTCAACATAACTGCACACACCTAAATATATGAATTTTAAAAACACAGATATGTTAATATGCTACTGATACTCTAAATATTGAGTAATCTGAAATGTGAATTTTATGTTATGTAATATGTACATATACTTGAAATCAACTCCATAAGGACTTGGGCCATCTTCCACTGCCCTCCCAGGCCATAGCAGAGAGCTGGATTGGAAGAGGAGCAACTGGGACTCGAACCAGTGCCCATATGGGATGCCAGCGCCGCAGGCAGGGGATTAATCTACTGCACCATGGTGCCAGCCCCTAGCAGTATATTGTTTTTAAAGATTTATTGATTTACTTGGATAGTCAGAGGTAGAGACCGAAAGACCGAGATCTTCCATCTATTGGTTCATCCTCCATATGGCTGCAATGGCCAGCACTGGGCCATGTGAAGCCAGAATTTCACCCAGGTTCTCCATGTGGGTGGCAGGGGTCCAAAAACTTGGACCTCATCTCCTCTTTGCCCAGGCCATTAGCAGGGAGCTAGAGCAACTGAGACACAAACTAGCACACATATGGGTTACCAGCATCCCAGGTGGCAGCATAACCCACTGAACCACACCAGCTTCAAGCAATCCTACAGCCTAGGCAACATCACCTGCAGCCTGTTAGTGCCACATTGGGCAACAAGCCTACCTTAACAGCATACACCCTATAGAAGTGCGAGCTTTGTTCATACCCTGAGATGGCAGTGGCCTTCGTGGTGGACTGAAGGCTGCAGAGGTGATATGGCGTGATGGCATTCATGGGCACAGGTGAAAAGTTTGTCTACCACAGGCCCAGATAGAGGCTTATAGGAATGGACTATCCTTTTTTTAACGCATTTCCCCAATCCTTACTGAATAATTATATCAGCTGCAGATTTGTGAAAAATTGGAGTTTGGTGGATAATTTAAATATGAATCAGTAAAATCATATAGAATATGATACATCATATGATATAATAGAATATCATATAGAAAATCATAGAGAATCTGGAACAAACTGCAACTTAGGGTACTATCTGGTGATGATGTGACAGAAGTATTTGTAGGCTCAGAGAGAAAAGCAGACCACTTAGAATTTCTAGATAGCCACAAGCAAAACAAGAATCCTATCACTGATCCTTCAGTGAATATGATGTATGCCAAGAAGTAAGAACAACTCCCAGGGAAACATGACCTCAACTAAACAACAAAATAAGCTGCCAGAACTGAAATTTCCCAATACTCAGATGAAGATTTTGAAACTTGTTTTAAGGAAACTGAATGAAACTCAAGAAAAACAGAGAAACAATCTCTTATTCAACATTGAGATTTTGTAAGGCAGTAGAAGTTGTTAAACAAAATCAAACAGAAATCTATCACCTGAAAAGTATACTAAGTGAAATTTTAAAATAAATGACAGTGGGCATCAATATCAAAATAGATTAAACAGAAAAAAAAATCAGTGCATTCAAAGACAGGCTGCTTTAAAAAAAACACAAGAGAAAAAAGAAAATAGTAAGCAGGAATGAGGAAAGCTTATGAGAAAAAAAGGACAGCATAAAAGGAGACAATATTCTAAATTATTGACCTTTGAGAGGGAATTGAGAATGCCAAAGAGCAAGAAAGCAAATCCAAAGAGAGAATGACAAAAAACTTCAAAACCCTTGAGAAAGAAACAACTGTCCAGGTAGAAGTCAAAGGCAACCAGTCAGATTCAACTCAGCTGAATCTATCCCAGGACATTTTATTGACAAACTCTCCAAGGTTAAAAATAAAGAGGAGGCCGGCGCCCTGGCTTAACAGGCTAATCCTCTGCCTTGCGGTGCCGGCACACCGGGTTCTAGTCCCGGATGGGGCGCCGGATTCTATCCCGATTGCCCCTCTTACAGGCCAGATATCTGCTATGGCCCAGGAAGGCAGTGGAGGATGGCCCAAGTGCTTGGGCCCTGCACCCCATGGGAGACCAGGAGAAGCACCTGGCTCCTGACTTCGGATCAGCGAGATGCGCTGGCCGCAGCGGCCATTGGAGGGTGAACCAACGGCAAAGGAAGACCTTTCTCTCTGTCTCTCTCTCTCTCACTATCCACTCTGCCTGTCAAAAATAAATAAATAAATAAATAAAATAAAGAGGAAATTCTCAAAGTTATACAAGAGAGGGAACAAACGATACATAAAGAGGTCCCATTGGGCCTAACTGCAGTGGAAATCTTACAGATCAGGAGAGAATGGGATGAGGATTTTACAATACTGAAGATAAAAAAAAAATCACAATAATATTATATCCAACTATCATATCCAACAAAGCTATCCTTCAGATATGAGAGATAGAGATAAATAAAAGCTGAAAGAGTTTATAGCCATTAGACCTGTGTTACAAGAAATCATAAAGAAGTACTTCTAACTGAAAGAGATGCTAGCGAGTAAGAAACTAGAGAGGGTAAAAATCTCAGTGGTGGAGTAACTATTCAGACAAATTCAGAATGCTCTAATATTGTAAATATGGTGTGTGAGCCATTTATAGTTTTAACTTTGAAGGTAAAAGAAAGAATAATCACCATATGAAAACATTAAGAAGTAGACAATATAAAATATTAAAAATTCAAACTCATGACTAGAGCCTAGGGAGATTACTGACGCCATGAACAGGAGTGTCAAGTTGTTAAGTCATCAACAGGAGTCACTGTGTGCTTACATCCCATGTGGGATCTCTGTCCTTAATGTGTTGTCTAATGTGCAGTGATGCTATAACTAATACTGAAACAGTATTTTTACACTTTGTGTTTCTGCGTGGGTACAAACTGATGAGATCTTTACTAATTATATACTGAATCGATCTTCTGTATATAAAGATAATTGGAAATGAAGAAAGGAAAAACCTGGTGTTAAATTGGAAATGGCATAGAAAATTAATTAATTTTTTAAAAAAAATATATTATGTAAGATCTCTGTCTTTAATGTACTGTACACTCTTATTTAATGCTATAACTAGTACTCCAACAGTATTTTTTTTCACTTTGTGTTACTATATGGGGGCAAACTGTTGAAATCATTAACTAATATATACTAAACTGATCTTCTGTATATAAAGAGAATTGAAAATGAATCATGATGTGATTGGAAGGGGAGAGGGAGCGGGAAAGGGGAGGGTTGTGGGTGGGAGGGAAATTTTGGGAGGGGGAAGCCACTGTAACCCATAAGCAGTACTTTGGAAATTTATATTCATTAAATAAAAGTTTAATTAAAAAAAGAATTTATATTCCACATACATCCATCTCCTTTTCATATTATCTTGTAAAACTCTGCCTAAACATTTGTGGAATAAATCTAATCTGCATAATAAACAAAATTCAAACAATGGCGAAGGACTGGAGTAGAAATGTATAGTTCATTATTGTAATTTCTTACCATTTTCGTTTCCTTGTTTCTTACTGCATCTTTACAAGCAATATTAGAGTGCTTCTTATGGACAAAAGGAGGATTTGTAAAAAGATTTATTTATTTATTTGAAAGCAGAACTACAAAGAGGCAGAGGCAGAGAGAGAGAAAGGTCTTTCATCTGCTGGTTCACTCCCCAAATGGCCACAATGGCTGGAGCTGTGCCAATCCAAAGCCTGGAGCCAGGAACTTCTTCCAGGTCATCCACATCTGTGCATGGGACAGGACTTGGGCCATCTTCTACTACTTTCTCAGGGCATAAACAGAGAGCTGGATCGGAAGTGGAGCAGCTGAGACGAGAACTGTTGCCCATATAGGATGCCAGCACTGCAGGCAGCAGCTTTACTCTCTACACCACAGCGTTAGCCCCAGAAAGATTTGTTTTTAAATCTCATGGCAAACACAAAGGAAGAAGCTATAGCAGACTTATCAAAATTAAAAAGCATAGAATACAATATATCACTAGAGAAAATAACTTAACCAAACTGAAAAGGGAGAAAAAAAAAAGAAAGAAACCATAACACAAATAAAAAACAAGTATCAGAGTGTCATTTGTAAGATTTTATCTATCAATAATTACCAAGTTATCAATAAATACTTTAAATATCAATGGAGGAAACTATCCAATTAAAAAACATAGGATGAGCAAATAGATTAAAAAAGAATACCTAACCATATAGTACTTAAGGGAAACATAGTTCACTTCTAAGGATACATACATTGAAATAGAATGAATGGAACAGGATATACATGCAAATTAATCCCCCCCCAAAAAAAATGCAGGAGCATGCCATAATTCTATCAGATAAAACAAATTTTAAATAAAATAAGTAAATGATAACAGTAAGTTCATTATATAATACTGAAGTTTTCAATCCAACAAGAAGAAATAAAACATTTAAATATATATGCACACAATATTGGAGCATTCAAATAAAGCAAATAGGAATAGAACTAAAGGAAGTGGGCTGGAGCCGCAGCACACTAGGCTAATCCTCCACCTGCAGCGCCGGCACACCGGGTTCTAGTCCCGGTCTGGGCGCTGGATTCTGTCCCCGTCACTCCTCTTCCTGTCCAGCTCTCTGCTGTGGCCTGGGAAGGCAGTGGAGGATGGCCCAGGTCCTTGGGCCCCGCACCCGCATGGGAGACCAGGAGGAAGCACCTGGCTCCTGGCTTCGGATCAGCACAACACGCCGGCCGTAACAGCCATTTGGGGGGTGAACCAACGGTAAAGGAAGACCTTTCTCTCTGTGTGTCTCTCTCTCACTGTCTACTCTGTCAAAATAAATAAATAAATAAATAAATAAATAAATAAATAAAAGAAAATAAGCTGTTTATAAAGAACTAAAGGAAGTGTTAGAATCCAATAAATAATAGTAGGACACATTAACTCCTCACTTTCAGAAATAAAAAAGTAGTCTAGACAACCTCTAGACAAAATATCAAAAAGGAAACAGTAGAGCTAAATTGCACCTTAGATCAATTGGAATTAACAGACATATACAGAATTTGTAATCCAATAGTAGCAGATTACACATGCCTCTGAACAGCACATGGAAAATTTTCCTGAATAAATCATATGGTAGGCTACAAAAAGTCTCCTCAACATATATTTTAAGAATAAAAATCACATTGAGTGTCACTTCTGACTACAATTCAATAAAGATAGAATTCAATAACAAGAAAAACTTTGAAAACTACACAACATGAAAATTAATCAATATGCTCCTGAACAATCAAGGAAGAAATCCAGTAGAAAATCTTTTAAAAATTTGAAATGAATGAGAATGGATACAAAACAAAATAGAATTTATGGAATATAGCAAAAGCAGTCTAAGAAGGAGGTTTACGGGACCAGCACTGTGGTGTAATAGGCTAAGCCTATGCCTGTGGTGCTAGCATCCCATATGGTACTGATTTTTGTCCTGGCTGTTCCTTTTCCAATCCAGCTCTGTGCTATGGGCTGGGAAACAGTGGGAGATGGCCCAACTGCTTGGATCCCTGCACTCTCTTGGGAGACCTGGAAGAAACTCCTGTCTTCGGATTGGTCCAGCTCTGGCTGTTGCAGCCATTTGAGGAGTCAACCAGCAGATAACAGTTCTTTCTCTCTGTTCTCCCTCTCTCTGTCTGTAACTCTACCTCTCAAATAAATAAATAGAAATCTTTTTAAAAAAGAAGGAAGTTTCTAGCAAACAATGTATGCTTCAAAATTCAGAGAGATCTCAAATAAACAACTTATTATTGTAACTCATCAGCTTGAAAAATAAGACCATAACAATTCCGGAATTGATAGAAAAAAAAAGAAATAATAAAACAAAAAACAAAAATGATACTGAGGCTAGTATTATATATATATATATATATATATATATATATATATATACAAAAAAAAATCAATGAAAGGAAAAAGCTTGGTCTTTGAAAGGCTCAAATAAAAGACCAAAGAAAAGAGTTTAAAAATAACTGACAGAAACTGGGGCCAGTGTTGTGGCATAGTAGGTAAAGCCGCCTGCCACACAGGCATCCCAAATGTGTGATTGTTTGAATCTTCACTGATCCATTTCTAATCCAGGTCCCTACTAATGTGCCTGGGAAAGTAGTGGAAGATGTTCTAACACTTGAGCCCCTGCACACAAGTGGGAGACCAGGAAGACGCTCCTGGCTCTTGGCTTCAGACAGGCCCAGTATCGGCCATTGTGGCCATTTAGGGTGTGAACCAGTGGATGGAAGATTTCTTTTCCTCTGTCTCTTCCTCTCACACTGCACTTTGCCTTTCATATTAATAAATGAATCTTTACAAATAAATATGATAGGCCATTACTTAGACTAACCAAGAAAAAAAGAGGGTTCAAATACATATTATTAGAAATTAAAATGGAGGCATTATAAAAATGTTGTTACAGAAAATTATGAACAATTATATGGCGATCAATCTAATAACGTTGAAGAAATGGGCAAATTCTTTTTTTAAAGATTTATTTATTTACTTGAAAGGCAGAGTTACAGAGAGAAGGTGCAGAGAGAGAGAGAGAGGTCTTCCATCCACTGGTTCACACCAGATGGCTTCAATGGCTGGAGCTATGCTGATCTGAAGCCAGGAGCTTCCTCCAGGTCTCCCATGTGGAGGTGGGGGCCCAAGGACTTGGGCCATCTTCTACTGCTTTCCCAGGCCATAACAGAGCTAGATTGGAAGTGGAGCAGTGTCAACCCATATGGGATGACAGCATTATAGGTGGCAGCTTTACCTGCTACGCCACAGTGACAGCCCCAGCAAATTCTTATAATGGACATATTTTATATATTTTTCACCAAATTCAAAACATGGGAAAATAGAATATTTAAATAGATGAATAACACATTGCACAATTTAATCAAGAGTAAAAAAAAAACAAAAACCTCAATTAAAGGAATGATAAAGCTCAGACTACTTTACTACTGAATTCTATCAAACTTTTAAAGAATTAACACTAATCATTCTTAAATTATTTAAATTATTTCAAAAACTAGAAGAGGACAGAATTCTTCAAAATTCATTCTATGAGACTAGCATTATTTGATACCAAAACTAGATAGAACACACCAAATATAGAAAGAAAGGTAAGGTTAATATCATTGATGAACATAGAGCAAAAATCCTCAGAAATGTACTATCAAATCCAATCCAATAGCACTTAAAAAGATAATTCATCATGAGCCAGTGGGACTTTTCTCAGGGATACAAGGGCAATTAAACATGCAATCAATAAATGTAATACACCACTTCAACAGAAAGGACAAAAGTAATATGATCATCTCAATAGATGCTGGAAAGGCACTTGATCAAATTCAACATCACAGCTGAGTAGTAGTCCATAGCATATATATACCATAACTCCTTTATTCAGTCAACAGTTAATGGACATCTGGATTGATTGATGTATTAGTCATTATGAATTTTTTTCATAATAAGGTGTTATTATGTGTTGCAATGAACATGAAAGTACAGATAACTGTTTCATATACTGATTTCTTTTGGTTTGGGTTTGGGTGAATTTCCAGGAGTAGAATGGAAGGATCATATGTTAGGTCTATAGTTAGATTTCTGGGATATCTCCATTATATCTTCCACAGTGGCTGCACCAGTTTACATTCCCACTAATAGAATTAGAGTAACTTTTTTTTTCCCACATCCTAGCCAGCATTTCTTGATTTCTGTATGACAGTTATTCTAACTGCTATAAGGTGAAACCTCACCATGGTTCTGATTTGCATTCTCTGATGGTTAGTGATCCTGAGCATTTTATCAAGTGTCTGTTTGCCATTTGTATTTCCTCTCTTGAAAAATGTCTGTTCAAGTTCTTTGCCCATTTCCTAATTGGATTGTTTGTTTTGTTGTTGTTGAATTTCTTGAGTGCTTTATAGAATCTGGATATTAACCCTTCAGCAGTTGCATAGTTTGCAAATATTCTCTCCTATTCTGTTAGCTGCCTCTTCATTTTGCTGAGTGTTTCTTTTTCAGTGCAGAATTTTCTCAGCTTGATGCAATCCCATTTGTGAATTTTGGTTTTGATCGCCTGTGTTTTGGGAGTCTTTTCCAAGAACTCTTTGCCTATGTCAATATCTTGCATGGAAATCCTGTCTTTTGCAACAAGATAGACAAAACCAGAAGCCATTATACTTAGTGAAATAAGCCAGTACCAAGACAGATATCATATATTTTCCCAGATTTGAGGCAACTAATAGAATACCTAAAATGTAATGTATTGGAGTGAAATAGACAGGTTGAGATTGGATGATTATTTGCAGGCCTTGTCTCTTTTATTGAGGAACAGTGTTTTCTTCATAGTATATTTTGAACTATTTTACTTAGTGTAGGGATAATTATACAATCATTAAATAAACTGAAAATCGATCCTTGTAAAAATTAAAATGGGAATGAGAGAGGGAGGAGGAGGAAGTTTGGAGTGTGGTCTGGAAGGAGGTTTGGGGAGAAGTGTCACCATGTCCCTAAATCTTTGTGTATGAAATATATTAAAGTTGTATAACTCAAATAAAATTAAAAAATCACATCACTTCATGATAAAAATCTCTGAGCAAATTAAGCACACTAAAGCATAGCTTGACATAATAGAAGCCATATAAAATAAACCAATAGCTTTTATGAAAGTGAATGGAGGAAAGCTGAAAGCTTTCGCTCTTAGATCTGAAGCAAGATAAGAATACCCACTTTTACCACTTTTATTCAACTTGATAATGCAGGCCATGGCTAGAGCAATTAGGCAAGAGAAAGAAATAAAAGTATCCATATTGGAAACTACAAAGTCAAATTGTCACTATTTGACAATTGGTATACAGAAAACCTCAAATATTTCTTTAAATGGCTATTAGAACTAATAAACAAACTCATAGTTCAAGAATAAAAAGTGAACGCTATACACCAATAGTGATTAATCTAAAAAAAGAAACCAAGAAAGGTATCCCATTTCCAATAGCCACACCAAATTTAAATACCTTTGATTAAACTCAATCAAGAAGGTGAAAGATGCCTACCATGAAAACTCTAAATCACTGGTAAAAGATATTAGAGAAGCCATGAAAAAAAGAAAAGACACCCATGTTAATGGTTAGAACAATCAGTATCATTATAATATGCATATAACTCAAAGCAATTTAAAGTTTCAATTCAATACTTTATCATAATCTCAATGATATATTTAGAGAACCAAATAAAATAAAATGTTTGTGGAACAACAAAAGACCTTGGATAGCAAAAGTGATCTTTATCAAAAACAACACAGCAGGAGGCATTATACAACCTTCCTTTAAAATATATTACAAGTGTTTGATAACTAAGACTGCATAGTTTTGACATAAGAACAGATCCATAGACAAATGGAACAGACTAGAGACCATATAAGTAAAGCCTTGCATATAGCTAACCAATACTTGACAAACATACTAAGTACTTGCTTTGGAAAGAGAATATTTTTTTTGACAGGCAGAGTTAGAAAGAGAGAGAGAGAGAGAAAGAGAGAAAGGTCTTCCTTCTGTTGGTTCACCCCCCAAATGGCCTCCTAAGGCTGGCGCACTGTGCCGATGCGAAGCCAGGAGCCAGGTACTTCCTCCTGGTATCCCATGCGGGTTCAGGGCCCAAGGACTTGGGCCATCCTCCACTGCCTTCCCGGGCCACAGCAGAGAGCTGGACTAGAAGAGGGGCAACCAGGACAGAATCCAGCGCCCCAATCAGGACTAGAACCCGGAGTGCTGGTGTCACAGGTGGAGGATTAGCCTAGTGAGCCGTGACGCTGGCTGAGAATATTTTTTTTTTAATAAATTGTTCTGGGAAAACTGGATATCAAATGTAGAATAAAGAAATTAGCTCCTTACCTGTCATCAATTTAAAAAAAAAATAAAAATAATTGAAAAATAGATAAATGGGATTTTGTCAAGCTAAAATTTTACAGCAAAGGAAGCAGTCAATACAATAAAGAAATGACCTACAGAATGGGAGAAAATACGTGCTGGGTAACAAAAGGTTACCATCCATAAAATATATAGGTATGTATAAGATTTGTATATATTTGGAAATCAAATGAATCAATAACAAAAAGAAGTTCAATTAAAAGTTGACATTAGATCAAATCAGATGTTTTTAAAGCAAAGACATACAGATGTCTACAGGTACATGAGGAAATGCTCAACATCATCAAAGAAATGAAAACCAACACCACGATTAGAATTCACCTTAATCCAATAAGAATGGCTCCTATCCAGATAACCCAAAAAGACAACAAATATCTGTTAGAGTGTGGAGAAAAAGACACCCTTGCACATTATTGCTAGGAATGAAAAATAGTACAGTCATTCTGAAAAACAGCATGAAGGTTCCTCAAAATACTAAACATTAAGCTATCCTAGCGTGCTATGATCTCAGTCCTAGGAATATGAAGTCCAAAGACAATGAAATCCATGTATCAAAGAGAAATTCACAATCAATTTCATGCTAATTGAAGCACTGTTCAATGTAGCGAAGAAATGGAAACAACCGAAGGGCCCTCTACCAATGAGATGACATAAAAAAATATGGTACATATACATAAAGAAATATTACTTAGCCAAGAAAGGATAAAAACTTGGCATTTGCAACAAGATGCATGGAACTGGAGGTCCTTGTGTTAAGTGGAGCAAACCAGGCACAGAAAGACAAATATCACATTATCTCACTTATATAAGGAATCTAAAAAATAAATGATCTCACAGAAGACACAAGTATAACCAGAGGCTGAGAAGTAAGTGGGGAGAGAGGGTTGATAAAGTTTATTTGGCAGATACTAGATTACAGCTAGAAACCATGAAAAAATTTTGGGGTTATCTTGCACTATAGGGTGACCACAGAAATGTTAGTATACTGTATATTTATTAAAAATAACCTAGAAGATAGGATTCTGGATGCTTTCACTATAAAGAAGAAACGGTAAGTGCTTGAAAAGATATATTCATTCTGATTGAATATTACACAATATAAACATGCAATAAAACATCATCTTTTACCCTGTAAATTTGCACAATTCTGTATCTGTTAATTTATAAAAATAATAGATAATTCAAAAAAGAATAAACCTGAAATAAAATTTTAATCTAAAGTACAATGTTATCCTGATTTCAAAACTTAAAATTACCCTCATTGTATTTGTTATAAACAATGTAAGGATGCCACTTCTGTAACCAAAACCCTGGAGAACAGGATTGGAATGTGATGGAAAAATTTTCCCTTCTTAGAGGAATACAGTGGAAGAAGTTTTGTCTAGGAGTTTCTTGTATCCCTTTAATTGAGAAGGTGTTTCAAATCTATGTAATTGTTTATTGCAGGCAAAATAACTCAATACATGAATTGGGATATAAACAAAAGATTTGAAAAAAGAGCTGAGAATGCCCACAATTGGGTGCAGCTAAAATAGAAACAAATTATCAGTCCCCTGAGGGTCAATTCTGTAGAAATCATCTGTGGCCTTCCGTACATTTCATATCCCGTAAGATGACAGGCCTTGGCTCTGTTGCAGAGTAAGCTGTTCAGTGCAAATGTGGTGGCCTGCAGAATCCATTTTGCCTCATTAAATATGTCTGGATCAGCTTGTTCTACTGAACAGGACAGAAAGAAAGAATAGCTGTGCCACAGGGGGAAAATAGCAGAGATGGATCAACAGATGACTTGGAGCAGGTTTCTTTTCCTTTTTCTATTTTAATCATTCTGGGCAATTATTTTACTTCTGCCAAATGAGATTCTTATTTTAATACTTTATTTTTTTTTTCAGTTTTGGAAGGAGTGAAGCAAGGAGTGAAGTATAAGGATAATAACTTGCTCCAAAAAGTGATTTTTGAATATTTTGAGGTTAATAATGCCTCTGTTTCCATTCAAAACAACAGAATTTCTGTGTAGCTTCTATTACATGCACTGATCAAGCCACAGGGCAAAGCAGAGTGCTGGAATACTGTGTTCTTGTGATAACTGTGGGAAAAGAGGATTTACTTCATACATAAAATCTTGTAGCTGAAAGTAAAGCACAGTTCTGGATTTCTGCTTAGAGAGATGTTAATTAAAATGGCTGAAATTTTTTCCTTTGTGATTCAGTTAAGCCTCATAATGAATTGTTTGAACAGAAATTTTCACTTAGAACATAGGAGCCTCAGAAATAATGTGACAATAGAATTTGAACTTTTCATGTAGAGTGTAACTTGAATTTTTAGAAAATGTTTTAAGTAGCCAACATGAGCTTGGTTCCTTAAATTGTTCTTATGTTGTCAAGATACTACTGTGGTTACTCAAGTCATGGGGACTTCTCTATTGTGGAACTGTGATGCGTGACACCATCCACGCTGAGTTCATACTCCTATCTAAGAATTGCCAAACTAAAACAAAATTAATGCTTTCCCTTCGCATGTTCTTCTTCATTATCACTAGTGTTGTTGCTCCACTAGGCTCACAAGGCATAGACAAAATTACTGATCTCTTTGCTCAAATTTGTTATCTGTTGGTTGCTAGTCACATGCTTTATTTCAAATTGTGTCAAATAATTGAAGGTTAGTATCATTTCATGACATTTATTTGGTAATAAAACAATTATGAGAAAACAGGCACATCTGAGTTCTATGACACTTAGTCTTGTCAGCCCGATATATAATACATATGATGAAGAAATGGAGGAAAATAGAAAGAATGTAATGAAGAAGAAAGAAAGAAAGCAAGGAGAGAGGGAGGGAAGGAGAGAGGAAGAAAAGAAACAAGAAAAGAAAGATTAAATAATTGTCTCAGCTATTCAAAATATGGTAACTAGTATTTCCACATGGATATTCTAGGGATATGTATGACTTTATAATTGTGACTCTTAAGACAAATATGAGGAATTGGGGGAAGTGTTATGCTTTAGTATATATGATATTTAATAAGTTATGATTATCACAAGAATTAAAACTGACAATCAACTTATAGATACTGATGATTCAAGTATACTGATGTTCTTCTCAAACAAGAACAGAAATTAAGCCACTCTTATCCAGGCAAGGGCCCCATTCAAAATCCATTATATCTGCACCAGCTATACTACAGGAGTTTTTGGTTGTGTTTTTCCTTCGCCCTCCTTCCTCATATGTTTAGTCATTAAATTTTAAATATTTGCCACCTCTGGTGAGATATTTTTCCATTCTCTTTCCCACTACGAGATAGTGTCAGATTCTTTCACATGAACATATCAACAGACTCTGAATCTTCAATCCCTTCTGTCTGAACTCCAAAATAATTCATGTTTTTGATAAATATGATGCATATAATATGCCATTCATATAATATGATATATCAAACTTTCTCATCAAAATCTAAACAGTTTCAGTGTCTCTGAGGTAGTTTTATTTCTATTCATCAGGTCTCTCTGCTTTCCTTGTTGTGATGCTGGTTCCTTCAGCAAATCAGTAGTGGCTATATGGCGTGTTTAGTCCAGTTAAATATGAGAGGAAGCCATTATGTCATTTCTGAGTGAATGTGTTAAGAAATGTTGCCATCATGATGACTAGCATTGAGACAGACAATGTGTCAATAGCCTAGGTTCCAAAGGAAAGATAATGGTGGACCCAACTGATGAAATGTTTGTGAATGTGTTTTATAAAGGAAAAATTAACATTTATGGTTGTGGCACTGAGACCAGAATATCCTTTGGCATGAAAGCAGAACTAACTTCCCCTGTCTGATAGCTGCTACAGTGTTCATCATTCACCAAATCATTAAGCCTCCTATAGGACAACATGCTAGAACTGTTGCCCTATAATTCCCACCAATATTTCTAATTGCGTATCTAATATTCTGTCCCTATGTCCTTCCACTCTCAATAGTATCTCAAGTTATGATGCCTTCATAATGTCTATGCTTTTCTACATGTTTTAGAACTTCACTGTTGTATCACTTGACATAATATCAACACCTCTGTGAATTCTTGCTGAAGCAGCTTACCCAGACTACCATCAGTCCTGGACTCTCAAAATGGTACACACACACACACACACACCCCAAATGCTTGATAGTTTTTTGTTTGTTTCATTTTTATTTATTTGAAAAGTAGAAAGAGAGAGAAAGGGATAGACAGTCAGAGATCTGATCTCCCTTTAAAATCTGTTAATGTGCACAACTGCAAGAGCTATACAAACCCAAAGCCAGGAGACAGAAACACAATCCAGTTTTCCCAAGTGAGTGACAAGGACCTAAGTGCTTGGGCCACCACCAGCTGCCTCCAGAGGTGTGCTTTAGCAACAAGCTGGATTTGGGAACAGAGTCAGTACTGAAAGCCAGTATTGTAATATGAGATGTACATGTACTAAATGGCATCCTAACTTGTAAGTGTGTTGCATATGTTTATACTTAACTAGAGAGAATGTAATTGTTGATAAAAGAGAATTGATTCAATTCAACTTTTCATCAAGAGTGCACAGTATGGTGCAGTATATCATATAACTATCTAATAAAGTAGTATTGAGCATATAAATGATCAGTAAGCAACATTTAAGTGTATAGCAATGCTTTAATAGTTATATAGAAAGTACTATAATGTTTTAAATTGCTTATGTCAAGTTTAAGAAAACAGATGAGGTTTTTTTAATGTAAATATTTAAAAAGCACTTTCCTTGAAAAATATTCAGAGTAGATGAAGTGAGCTGACATGCCATCATTTCAGCTTTATTCAGCAAGGTCCATTCATCCACAGATGCAAAAAAAAAAAAATCTTTCCAATAGTTGGGAATTTTATCACTGAACAGGAGGAGTCTTTATAACTCTTCATTTTTACTATACTGCCACAAGATCTGTGAATGCCATGACAGCCCTATAGTTAATGAATTGGAATCCCCTTTTGCTGCTGTAGGATTCTTTCTTTCTCATCCTCCTTGCTTAGTTTTATTCCTGGTGTTACAGTACAATCCTGTACAGTAGTCTGCACTTAATCTCCATATCTCATCTTCCCAATTCATCTTGTTGGAAAGAATTCAACATCCTATAATTTTACCCTCCATTGAACTAGAATAATTTCTACATTTAGATTATTTGGAGCCATTAACAGAACTTGGTTTTCCTCTAGCATTTAATTCTGCTATCACCCAATGTCAAATGCATTAAATAACAGCATCATAGAGTCCTCAACAGCAAAGATAAACGGCAAAGAAAAGCAAATGTTTAGAAATACCTTTGCAAACCACTATAATAATCATGTCATTATTATTGAGCCATCATAGATATATTCTATTTTATGTGAAATCAAAATCAGCTGCCCAAATAACAGCCTTTGCTACACCACATAATGCTAGATATTTGCAGTCTTTTAGGAAAGAAAGGCTGGACAGGTTGCTTCAGCTACAGGTAGATATTTATTCCTCAGTATATAGTCCTCAGGGTTTCTAAAGATCTAAACAGCAGTGGTATTCTTCCTAAACTTAATTGAAACGCTAAGTAAAATGCTTCCAAAGAGGGCCACTATTAAATTATTCAATCTCTAGAAGAGCATTTTTCCTACAGAAAGATGAAATTTGTTTATCCTATTCTTGAGTCTCTGATAACTTGCGATCATCATGGAGAAGTTTCTGGGGCTTCTGCACCCAGGCCTTTGGAGAACCAGAAACATTCTCTTTTCTTTGTCTTAGAATACTGTGTGGTACATAAACACCATGCCTTGAAATCCAAAAAACCACATGAGAAGGCCACAAGGCCTCAACCGACCAGTGTTTCTGAGCTCTCTACTTGCAGCCAACTCTGGCTGAGAGACTATTACAGATTTCTATTAACTGCAGTGCCATAGCTAACACCATCTGAATAAAATAACTGAGTTATGAGAAATAAGAAGTGCTTTTGTAAGCCACTAAGCTTTGGAGTGGTTTGTCACACAGCATAAATAACTGAAACAGAATTCTGATGTACTTAAAGTCAAATAGCTACTTACTCTAGCAGCAATGGATGTAGTTGTGAAGACAGCAAACCTGTAGCTAGGATTCCTGGTTCAGAACCAATTCTGCTGACATACTTCTTTACCTTGGACAACCTACTAGATTCAAAACTTCTTACATTTTTATCACAAACACAGGAATGGAAACAAAAGCAATACAAGCTATTTTTAAAGTGTTTACTGGAATTAACACAGGTGTCATGCTTAGAACAGTGCCTTGAATATAGTAAATGTTTCTATTAGTCTTTATCAGTTTATAGATTGAGATCTGTCATCAAACCATTCTTCAGAGCCCTTTGTCATTTGTATTTTTTATGAGTTTTGGATTTATCTTCCACTATTCTTGCATCATGCCAACTTTATATTCCAACCAATTCAGAAGAACAGGTGTATTTCTGCTCCTGTAACAATATTTACCAGTCCCACTACCTTCTCTTTTCGTCTTTCTATTTATCCTTCAATTATTTCACTATTTCATCTTCACTAATACTAGATACATTCATTTACCAGGCATTTAATGAGCGGTACCTGTATGTCTGTTTTTGAAGACAGAGTAGTGAATAAGATTTGCAGATTTACTACCCTTCTTGTCATACGATCTAGATCTAGTGGAAGTAGAATAGGTCAAGGTCATTTACCTTGACCTATTCTTATCTTACTCCCACCCCTTTTTTACTAGTAGAGATAAAGCATTCACTAAACATTTATTCATTACAATTTAGCAAACATCTATTCATAACAAACTACAGCATTCTTATACTAGTTAATTACTTGCTATTTGCTTTCTCAAAACTTTTCTCAGATTCCACTAAAATACCTGTAAATTTCTAATCTGTTAATTCTGTTTTGTAGACACCTAGACTGAGACAAAAACACTCAAATATGTTAAATCCCATGTTAACAAGCTACTGCCTATGTAGGAATACAAATCTAGGTTTTCTGCATCTGAAATCCATGTTCTCTCTCATTTAGCAATTTGTATTTATGATTTTCTGTTTTATAATCTCAAGAATTACACCTAGTATAATACAAATTCCTGAACTTAAGGAGGCACCTATTGTGGTTAAGGTTAAGAAAAGTGAAAACAATAAGTGGGGACACTGGGGCATTTTAACAGAGAGTGAGCTATGCAATTTACTCACTGCCTTTTAGAAAGAAGCCTACTTCATTTATATGTTCATCTGTGATTTAAAAAAACACAAACATATTACACACAGAATAACTGGGAATACACGACAACACTAAGCACCTTTACATTTTTATTGCAAAAATTTTAATATATTTTCCAGCACATTCTTTCAGAGAATATTCTGAAAGTATTCCCAACATTGATGAATGATTAATGGCATAAACACTTATGATATTGTAGTGATCAAAAAGCCAGGCTCTAAAGTCATGATCCTAGAAAAGATTATTTATAAAATCTGTTTGCCGAAAAGTATTTGTTTTGGGAAAATTACTAAGCTCTTCAGACTTTAAATTTTTTACCTGTTCTATGGGGTTTAATAAGTATCTTAACATAAAGTGTTGCTGTGGTAGTTAAATGTGATAGTTTACCGATATAATGTAGATTTTCAACACGTATTATATATTAATAGTTATTATAGTATGTGGACGCATAGTATATGCTAGCAATCAATTGACTCATTAATAATTGCGATAATCAAACCCTTAAGTTCATACGGTGTTTTTGACAGAGCCAGAACTCCATTCACCAAGACAGCATCAATAAATATTTGCAATTGCCTCTATACACAAGAGCAATAATTTCCTAATATATATTTGTTCAACTTGATATCAAAGAAAGTAAAATTCTTAAAAAAAAAAAAAACAAAAACTCACAACTCTCCCAAGTGATCACTGACATACCTGTTCTTCATGTCAGCTCATGTCATGTCATAATTACTAAACCTTCTTCACATGTCTATGGTCTCTGTCAAGTTTATCCTATCACATATATAGGTACACTCTGCCACCATCCATGATTAATTATGCATATGACAAGAGTTTAGTGAATATTTCTGAAGCATCAGAATTCCAGCTAAATTTATTACATTTGATCAACATAATCACAATCATATAAAGTAGGCACTGTAACAGTTTTACAAAATAGGGAATGCAAACTTAGGAAAGGAACTTGCTTCAGGAGGTAGTATAATAAAGATTGTATTTTAGACCATCTGCAGCCTGTAGGATGACTGACACTCTGCCTGCTCATTTCCAGTTATAATATGCTCTAACATTCTTTCTAAATTCACGCATCTTTTAAGACGCTGGTAAATTCTCTTTCAAAACTCAATCCTTGAGGCCAGCATTGTGGCATAGTGGATAAAGTCACTGCCTGCAACACTGGCATCCCATTTGGGTGTCAGCTAGAGTCCTGGTTGTCCCATATCAAATACAACTCCTTGATAATTGCCTGGGAAAATCAGTGGAAGATGGCCCACACATCAGAGACCAGCATGAAGCTCCTAACTCCTGGCTTTGGCCTGGCCCCTCCCTGGCTATTACAATTATCTGGAGGCGCGAATCAGTAGATAGACCTCTGCATGTGTGTGTGTGGGTATCCCTGTCTGTAACTCTTTTGAGTACATAATAAATCTTAAAAATATACTCCTTTATTTCCACAACAATGTTCTCTCCAATTTCCAAATTTTCCAGATATTTTAAAAATTATTTATTTATTTATTTATTTATTGTTTTATTTGAAAGGCAGAAATGCAGAGGCAGACAGTGAGATTATCCATCCACAGATTCACATCCCAAATGCCTGCAACAGCCAAGACTGGGCACAGCTGATGATACTAAACAGAATTTAATCCAGTTCTCACAAGTGGCTGGCAGGGACCCATATAGTTGAGCCATTATATGTTACCTTGCATGGTGTGCATTAGTACGAAACTGGATTGGAAGCAGAGGAGCCAGGATTCAACAAAGCACCCCAATTTGTAATATATTACTTAAATTCTATGCCAATGACCTGTAGCAACCCCGGAGTGTTTATAATCTCTAGTATGCAAAGAAGTAATGATATTTTGCCAATTATGTTATTTTTTCTCTATTACAATTCATCCTTCTGTGTCCAAGAGTCTTGATGAATATCATTCCCCTTGGAAGTCATCTCCAAAATTTTTTTATACAAAAATTTTGACTCTCATTGACTCATTAGAGAGAGAAAATAGACTTAGAGACAGAGCACAGTAGGATGCCAGGAGAAAGGGGAATGGAATTTGGACTGATTGATAATATGCACTGGATTGATAAATATGCACTGGAGTATCTTTTTAGACTGATGATCCGGAATGAATTGTGTTGGTTGTACAATATAATGAACATACTAAAGCCACTAAATTTTGTGCACTTTAAAACAGTAAATTTTTCCTTGAATATATACTCCATTAAACTCTACTTGGATTTCTACAAAGAGAATGCTATGCTTTATGGAAGAGTAAATCTTATGTTGATTGTATTTTAATTAAAAATTTTACTATGCAAAAATGGAAAATGCAATATAACTAAAATGATATTTTGATGCACTCTCAAATGTAAAAAAAAATAAAGTAAGTTAATCTATACAGTATGACTCTTTATCCACGTCTAGTAAAACTGAAAACTTAACAAACTCAATTTGACAGAAGAAGGGAAAGAGGAAGGAAAACAGAGAACAGAGGGAGATGGTGAAGCAAAAGAAGGGAAGGAAAACTAAAAAAAAAAAAAAAAAAAAATCTAGTAAAATAGATGTAGGCCAAAGTAGACATAAAGTAACTTTACCAGGTTTCTGGACATTCCAAGTCTTCCCTACAGCACAAGAAAATCAGCAAGGGCTTAGTTTCTCATTCTAGAATACTTACCAAGTTTGTCATATTCTCTCTGGCTTATTATCATTTTTGTCTGATTTCCAAGAGAATGGTAAGTTTAACCTGGGGCTTCTGGGCAGAGAAGAGAGATATCAAGACCTGCAAACCTTTATAAAGTCACAACAATTTATTTTATTTGAAAAAAATCTTAAATTGTCATTTTCAGTTCAATCAGAAAGGCTAGAGGAATTCTTAACACAAGAAAATTTTATTCTGCTAAAGAGACACGAATTTTCTGTCAAACAAAGTATTTATTAAACCAACGAGGTTAGAGTTCTTCTCATGTTGATACCAGTACATATTTTCTTAAGAGAAGAATTCGAAGTACTCAGTAACAACAAAAATGTTATTTGCAAATTTCCCATTCTGAAAAGTCCATTTACAAATTCATTACCTAAGGATTATTACTGTGTTTCAAACTCATAGTTTTCTCAAGGACCTCTTACCTAAAAATTGATGCAATGGCAGTTTATTTTTATAATCCAATGCTTGTTTTTTTTTTCTTTGCTAAATTTATTTTTTGTCCTTTCCTTCACATGGTATTTAAATATCATGTCTAAAGGAGGTATTGTAAATATCTAAGGAATACAGAGATGAGCAAAATAAAGGATGTTTTTAGATGAAAAACCTCATACTTATGATAAGGGATCAGCTGAAATTGGAGATTGTACTAAGGGGGCAAGGATACAGTAGAAGTGTTAAGATGGTTTCTTCTCTTTTTTAAAAATTTTATTTAAGGTGTACCAATTTCATGTATTTTGTATATACAGATTTAGGAATATAGTAATACTTACCACTCTGTCCTCCCACCTGCCCACGCTCCCACTCTTCTTCCTCCTTCCTCTCCTATTTCCACCATTAATTTTTACAAAGATCTATTTTCAGTTTACTTTATACTCATAAGATTAACTCTACGCTAAGTAAAGAGTTCAACAAACAGTATGAAGAAAAAAACACAAAAACTGTTCCTCAACAGTAGAGACAAGGGCAATAAATAATCATTGAATCTCATGTCAATTTAAGATTTCCATTCAGAATCCATAGAGATTAGAGACACAAATAATCTGAGTGGAGTGGGAAGCCATTTCCTATACAAGGAACTGTAAATTAAATTGGGTGTCCACTGTGCACAGAAAACAGGAAAAGAGCACACAGGAGTGGAAATGTAAAAGGGGTTCACATCCTGCAGTTTCATGGCAATAGAGCCTTCTACTCATAACCAAGCAAATAAAGGTAACTGAACTACTTCCTCCGCCTCTTTTGCCTTCCTCCTCCTTTCTCTATTTATCAGGATGCACAAGACTGAAAAATGTGTCCAAAAATAAACCACAAGCACAAACATATATGCATATTAATCACGGTGTCAAAGATTGCCTGTTGCCCTTCATTCCTTTGTCCTTCTCTTTCAACAATCTGAGCATCACTGTGATGGTGAGATTTATGAGTCAATTTAAACAGCTATGGAGTGATCAGATTAAATACAGTTTCCCGGTGTGTCTGTGAGTCTTTTCAGGTGAAATTATCTTGGTGCACTCAGTGAACTAAATTGCCCTCTCCCCTGTTGTTAAGCATCATGCAAACTCCTGAGGACCAAAAATAGAATGAAAAGAAGAGGAATGAAGAAGTCATCCTTTTTATTGTTTGTCTTCCTGTTGGAACATTTCATTTCCTCTTCCCTGGCCCCAGATCTGGGATTCACTTCAACAGCCTGGTTCTTAAACTTCTGGACTGGGGCTGAGTTATAGCAACAGTCTTCTGGCCTTTAATTTGCAAAAGGCAGATTGGCAGACTTCTTAGGCTCCATAATCTCCATCTCACTCTTTAGATAGATAGAATCGACACAGGTTTTCCAGATAGATAGATAGATGTGTGTGTGTTTATGCACACAAATGCATGCACATACACACACATACACACACAAAGGTACTTCAAAATGTTCAATGAAAATGCAGCTAAACAATGTTTATTTGGGTACAAAAATGTTTAAATCCATATACACAAAAAGTCTTCAAAAAGTTCATGGCTTTAATGGAAATGTATTAATTCATTTCAATTTTTAAGAGCTCTGAATAATTTTATTCACATTATTATGGAGACTGATCATGTCACAGTTTTAAATCTTCATTTCCACTATCATTTAATTTCATTGTCCATAATGTTTTGAAGTCTCATTATATGAGTTTCTACAGTGACAAAAAATACTGTGATTTCGTACAATATGAGACCTTTATTATTACTCATTAATAATCATTAGGTAGTCAGTTTGTATATGAGGCTTCCAGAATGAGAGATCTGCATGCAATATATTTGTGATTATTGACTAACTCTCATTCTTCTCCAAAGATAAATGTGCTGGTGTTAGTATGTGTGTGTGAATGTGTGTGTGTGTGTATATACTTATACACATATTTATACATAGATTTGTATATACAGAGATGTAGATACAGATAAGTATAGTCATCCTAATGTTTTTCTTTCTCTAGATAATCCTAATACACTCATGTTATAGTTAAGTACATGGCAATGGAGAGCAAAGACCAGCTTCATCATTCCTCCTTGAAGATGAATACATCCATGTCACAAAACTTTGTCATTCAGAAAATAAGGAGCAGTCTCTTGGTAATTTTAGAAATATTTCTGGGAAACAAATGAAGAAAAAAGGGAGTTAGGGCGTGCATTGAGCTGGTTATTTTTTTTTTAACCACTCCTTTTGTATCCTCCAGCCTGAAACATGAAGAGTAATATCTTGGCCTATGGGAATAAAAGTCTCACTCTGATGGTGGCTGAGCAATCAGCCCAAAGGGGCTTGTGCTTCAAAGGAACAACATTAGCATCTGAGCCTTGAGCCCACTCAAATTACAGCCTTGTTCTGGTCCTTGATGCTTTCATCACATCCCCCTTAGTTCACATTAAACAAATTAGCCACCTTTATTTGCTAGCACTACTTCCATGTCTCTACAAAATGTCTCTTTCTTTTTTATGCCGGATAGCATGAATTGAAAGCTATTTTTAAAGATTTATTTATTTATTTGAAAGGCAGAGTTACAAAGAAAGAGGGACACACACACACACACACACACAGAGAGAGAGAGAATGAGAAAGAGAGAGAGAGAGAGAGAGAGAGAGAGATCAGATCTGTCTGCTGGTTCTCTCCCCAAATGGCTGTAATGGCTGAGGTTGGGTCAGGCTGATAGTAGGATCCAGGTGCTTCCTTTGCATCTCCCACATGAGTGCAGGGGCCCAAGTACTTGTTCCATCCTCTACTGCTTTCCAAAGCACATTAGCAGGGAACTGGATTGGAAGTGGAACAGCTGGGACTCAAAACAGGGCTCATATGGGATGGCAGTGCAGCAGATGGTAGCTTTACCCACTACACCACAGCGCCAGACAGAAACTTATTTTTTAATGCAAACTGTACTACTAGCTCAAGTATCTCCACACTCTCCTGTCCTCAGCTCCTTGTCACTAACAATTAGTGAGCCTCCCATTGTCAATTATGTTACATTCATTCCAGATTGTGCTCTTCAAAGATGACTCCTTAGTGTCTTTAGACTTGTACCAGAGTCCTCTTTTCCTGTATTTTCTTGCCCAATCCTTGTTATTCTAAACATCCAATGTCCCTTGCTATTCGCAGTGTTATTTCATCCTGCTCAGAACGTATCATGATACCCATGTTTCCTGGCTGGGCTATATTATTTTACATAGCTACCAGTCTTTTAAAAGTATAAATTCATTACATATACTTCCATGACAAAACATAATTTTCTTCTTATTACATTTTAAAAGTGTGTGAACTGAATCTTCCTTGCTTTGGAGTCTCTTCTGACCCATACTCCTCTCCCACCATTCTGCTCCCAACTTCAAAGTACATGATAGGACTGCATTCTTTCCTGCTTCAAATCTGTCTCACAAGGTTTTCCCATTTCTGGAACATTCTTCCCTACTTTAGTCCCTTAGTCATCACTTACTGATTTTCCAAGCATTCAGATAGTTTATATTTAATCGCAGAAGCGTTTCTTCTTTTGAGATTTATTTTATTTATTTGAAAGAGATAGAGACAGTAAGAGAATGAGAAAGAGAGAAAGGGAAAGAGAGAGCAAGGTCTTTCATCTGCTGGTTCACTCCCCAAATGTTCGCAAAGTCCAGAGCTGAGCCAACCTGAAGCCAAGAGCCAGGAGCTTCTTCTGGGTCTCCCACATGGGTGCAGGGACCCAAGAACTTGGGCCAGCAACTGCTGCTTTCCCAGGCACAATAGCAGGTAGGAAGTGGAACAGCTTGGACTCGAACTGGCACCCATGTGGGATGCCAACACTGCAGGTGGGGACTTTAACCTACTGTGCTACAATGCCGACCCCAGAAGCATTTCTTGATAAACATCTTCCACCTTAGTCCTATCTTTCTGTTACAACATCCTATTGCCTCCTTTAATTTTAGTTTATATCAAAGACCAAAACACAATTTATGTAAAGGCTCAGAGCATAAATATGATGTACTATAAAATACTGTGATCACTTAGTCTGTGGTGGTTACTAAGTTCTACTATTGTAGCACAAATGCAGCCATAATAAGTAAATAGAAGAACATGGGTGTATAAAGTGGTCATAGACAAATACAACATTATCCATATAATAGACTTAATAATCCCCTTGTTGTGGGAAACTATTTCTGTGCATTTTAGGATGTTCAGCATCATTCCCTTGCACACCCACTAGCTGTCCATAGCATCCCTAAATTGTGACAGCCAAAAATGTATTCAGACATTGCCAAATGTTGTAGAATGGAAATGGAAAAATACTGCCCCTCAATTGAGAACTAACAAAATAAAGCTTTATTTGTAAAAAAACCAAAAAACAAAAAACAAACAAACAAAAAAACTAGATTCGACCTGCAAGTAGGCATTAATTTGACCCTGATTTGTAGTTAACTCCAATTTACGACTCCATACTTGCAAGTATTGACACACGTAGGCACATGTAGAAGCCTATTCTGCATATATTTGATTCATGACTCTGGTATTTGCTTAGAACAGTTGCACCAAGCTGTTCAATGGCATCTAATGAGCATTCACTCATTAGATGTAATGTAAGAAATCCTATTAATCTTTCCAGGAGAGTCCAAAGGTCAACAGCCAAAGTTTGGGGTTAAAAGACAGATAATGTAGTATTTAGAGAAGTCAGACAGTCAGGGTAACCCATATTTGGTAAAAAGAGAAACAGTGTTAACAGCAAGTACAGGATCCAATAAGGTAAGGAGTTATTTTAAAATAGGAGAGTTGTGGAAGTAGAAAGGAAACTGACAATAAGCAAACATAAATAAATAAATAAGCTGTCAGCAGAGGGAATGATATGGAAACGTGTAATAAAAAAGAATTTATTCTCAAGTGAAAGCTGTTCTGAGACAGAGAAAAGATGGTACACTCTGAAAATGAGTTTCAGGCTATGCTTTATTTCCAAAATTTTTAGAGTCTATTGACTATGAAAAAGCAAAATTGCCTTCAGGGTAGAGAGGCCTATTAATACCCTCATCAAGGACAGTCTTCAGCTCACTAGGCAAGTGTAGAGGCAAAGGAAATCTGTATCTGGAGAGAATGCGTTTATCATGGTTAGGACCCTTAGGCCAGGAACTCTCTGCTGAAGCACTTCTCATAGAATGCAGCAGGGTCACCTTAGATGCTTGGAAACATGAGAAGCAGTGGTGTGCCTAAATTTGCCTCAGGTCCCTGAACTGTGTGAGGCACAGCTTCCATGTTCCGTTCCATTATTTCACCAATATACATCAGTGAAGTATAGTAGATTCTGTCTCTTCAACCCTCATTATATCTGGAAAATAGTCTATTTCAAATAACTTAAACTGCGTAGCTGCTTGTACATAGGTGTATTTCATTATGATATTATAGGAAGATTATCACTTTTCAAATGACTATGATTTAACAAAATATAAGGTACATAGTTGAACTTCAATATTTTTTGGATATATACTTTATCCCAATTTCTACTGTCCTTACATATTCTGTTAGGTTTTAATCTCTTCTCTTATATATAATATATATGCTAATCTTTTCTCTTTTATATAATATATATGTTAGTATGCATTACTTTGTTTTGTCTTTCAGGCTATCTCAGGATGGTGCAATTTAAGGAAAACAAATTTTTTAAGAAAACTTTTATGTAATAAATATAAATTTCAAAGTAGAACTTTTGGATTATAGTGATTTTTCCCCCCATAACTACCCTCCCACCCACAAACCATCCCATCTCCTACTCCCTCTCCCATCCCATTCTTCATTGAGATTCATTTTTAATTATCTTTAAATATAGAAAATCTACTTAGTATATACTAAGCAAAGATTTCAACAGGTTGTACCAACACAGACACACAAAATATATAGTACTGTTTGAATACTAGTCTCACTGTTAATTTGCATAGTACAACACATAAGATATGAATAAAAAATAATTTAGAAACAAAAATCATCATTGTAGTAATAATTCTATTTATCTATAAAATTTCTAGATCCTCTAAATCTATTTATTTAATTTATGATTTATGAGAAGGCATCATTCCCCTACACAGTTTCTATTTGACAAATACTTCAATTAATAAATTTTATCCAGTTTCTTTTTCATCCAGCTCTGGGAATTTGCATAGTTGTCTGAAACCATGTGATTTCCTCTAGTCAATGAATTCTGAGAACAAGTGATACATCTTACTCTCAGGCAAAGTATTTGATTGTTATGTGAGACCAATAAGTACTCTCTTTTTTTCTCTGTAACTCTAACTTCTTATTTTATTAGCCCAGTTTTCAGCTCTTAAACAAATATAAATATATTAACTTTACTTCCCAATGTTGGACTTACAGAAAGAAGAAAAACTAAACTTTGACTGCTTTGAGCTCTTGTATTTTTTAAGTTGTTACAGGGACATAACCTAGCTTCTCCTGACACATGGAAAAACTGGAACAGGAGATGACCATTAAAGTAATACCTAATCTAAAACATACAACGTTGTCCTGAGATCCAGGTGGCAGGCCAGTTATTGGGAACCGAGAAAATGATCTCTGGTGATAATGCAAACATTTGGTAAACATTAATTCACAATAATCCAAGAGGTAGAAAGAGAAAGGGAGAGGGGAGAGAAAAACAGCAGCAGGCTTATAATGAACTGGTTAATTTACCCAAACAATTGAAAAAAATAAAATATTAGAGAAATAAAATATTCCTGGCATTTTACAAGGTAGTGTGAGAGAAAGATGTTCTCAGAAAAAGAAAAAGGTAGTTCAGGAAGATGATTGACGGGATTACATGAACAGTTTAGGATTTGATTCTTATTGAGTACAAAGTGGCAACATTTTTTTTCCTTTCATCCAGAAGCCATAAAAGAAAAACTTGGGAAATGTTTGGAGTCACAGAAGGGATTAAAATTAAACCTCCTGGCAAAAATATGGATTGAGATGATGCATAGTAAATACTTTCAAGTGGAAAAAAAAATGGCTTAGAGGAAAGAAGTTAGGATATGACTTTTTATGTAAGACTGATAGGCTCACAGAACCTTGCAGTTAATTCCAAAGAGCACAGTATGGTTGAAAGAGAGCAGGAAAAGAAAACGGAACTTTGAGAGTGGAGATTAATACACAAAGTTGATTGAAACAAAGTTCATAATAAGCCTACCCTATTTTTGCCTGAGGATAATCACCCAAAGAATTATCAACCTAAATCAAAACAAGCAAGAATAACATGAAATTACAAGTAACATTTGGGAGTATATTTTTGATATAGCAGTTAACACACCTACATCCCAATTTTGATTTCCTGGGTTCGAGTCTTGGCTCTTCTGCTGACTCCAACTTCCTGCTAATGCCTCCTGAGAGGTTAAAATTTTTGGGTCTCTTTCACTCATTCAGGAAGCCTAGATTGAGTTCCTGACTCCTAGTTTAAGCCTACCCCAGCCCTGACCATTGCAGGCATTTGGTGAGTAAAGTAGAAGATGGCTGTTGATTCTTTCTCTCTCTCTCTTCCCCTCTCTCCCCGTCCCCGCCAAATAATTAACTTTTTAAAAGGAATAAATGAAACTGATCCTTCACATATTCAGCTTCTAGGGTTGAATTAGCAAAGTACAACAAAATCAGTGGCTTAAAAATCAGAAATTCATTGTCTCACAGTGTTTAGTCTGGTTGTTTGAGGTCTTGGGGTCTAGGACTCCTTCTGAGGACTGTAAAGTCAGGATTTACTCCTGCCACCCTCCTTGGCTCATAGATGGCCATTTTCTCCCCATGTCTCCTTATTTCATCCATCCTCCATGTATAATAATGTTGAAATTTCTCCCTTTCCAAAAGGGTATAAATCATATCAAATTAGGGAACCATTCTACTCCATTATAATCTTATCTGTACTAAATACATCTCCAATGATCTCCAATGATTTTTTTGTTTTTTTTTGTTTGTTTTTTAACTTTTATTTACTAAATATAAATTTCCAAAGCACAGTTTATGGATTACAATGGCTTTTTCCCCGCCATAACTTCCCTCCCACCCACAACCCTCCCATCTCCCGCTCCCTCTCCCATTCCATTCACATCAAGATTCATTTTCAACTATCTTTATATACAGAAGATCAATTTAGTACATATTAAGTAAAGATTTCATCAGTTTGCACCCACACAGAACATAAAGTGTAAAATACTGTTTCAGTACTAGTTATAGCGTTAATTCACATTGAACAACACATTAAGGACAGAGATCCCACATGAGGAGTAAGTGCACAGTGACTCCTGTTGTTGCCCTAACAATTTGACACTCTTTTTGTTTATAGCTTCAGTAATCTCCTTAGGCTCTAGTCATGAGTTTCCAAGGCTATGGAAGCCTTTTGAGTTCGCCGACTTCGATCTTATTTAGACAAGGTCATAGTCAAAGTGGAAGTTATTTCCTCCCTTCAGAGAAAGGTAATTCCTTCTTTGATGGCCCATTCTTTCTACTGGGGTCTCACTCGCAGAGATCTTTCATATCTTTCATTTAGTTTTTTGGGGTTTTTTTTTTTTTTTTGCCAGAGGGTCTTGGCTTTCCATGCCTAAAATACTCTCATGGGCTCTTCCACCAGATCCAAATGCCTTAAGGGCTGATTCTGAGGCTAGAGTGCTGTTTAGGACATCTGCCATTCTATGAGTCTGCTGTGGATCCCGCTTCCCATGTTGGATCGTTCTCTCCTTTTTTTTTTTTTAAATTTTATTTAATGAATATAAATTTCCAGTGTACAGCTTATGGATTACAATGGCTTCCCCCTCCCACAACTTCCCTCCCACCCGCAACCCTCCCCTCTCCCGCTCCCTCTCCCCTTCCATTCACATCAAGATTCATTTTCAATTCTCTTTATATACAGATCAATTTAGTATAAAGATTTCAATAGTTTGCACCCACATAGAAACACAAAGTGAAACATACTGTTTGAGTACTAGTTATAGCATTACATCAAAATGTACAGCACATTAAGGACAGAGATCCCACATGAGGAACAAGTGCACAGTGACTCCTGTTGTTGACCCAACAAATTGACACTCTAGTTTATGGTGCCAGTAACCATCCTAGGCTCTCGTCATGAGTTGCCAAGGCTATGGAAGCCTTCCAAGTTCGCCGACTCTGATCATATTTAGACAAGGTCATAAAAGACAGGGTGAGAATAGTAACCAATGATCCTAAGAGTGGCATTTACCAGGTGCGCTAGACAGGGTCTAGAACAAAGGACAGAGTCATTATTAGAGGAGCTAAGAAAGGTGCTGTCTAAGCTACAATTAAGTTTTCTGATTGAGAGGCAAATAGAACCTGACAGAGGGGGCTTGATAATAATCTGGTGGGCTTTAGGCCTTGTAAGTTAAGAGGCCCAGACCTATCTATCTCTTCACATGGGGTATATCCGAAGGGAGGTGTGAACCTCCTAGGGGAAGGCACTCTGTTGACTTTCATTACTTGGCTGGCCTGGGAGGAGAGCTGGCCAGGTAAAGGCAGGGGGCATCTCTAACAAGAAATGTACAGATCTGCCTGCAATGTTGCTGACCCTACTTGGCTGTCCCCTCAGCTGCAGTGGTCACTTTGGCAGTTGGGCTGAGTGAAGGGCTTTTCAGCTTAGAGCCAATAACATCTGTGGCTCTGACCTGTGCTTAAGTTTACTGGTTAAACAAACTACACCATGTTAGATATTTAAGAGGTGTTTCCAAATACATGATTCTTAAAATTTATAGAAGGCATTGGACCTTCTGGTAAATGTTTTCTTAAGTTGTTATCTAATGGTTGAAACTGTTTGCTAAGTATTCATGTAATATTGCTATTGTCAGCAAGCGATCTAGGACTTGCTCCCTCATTTCTCTATTCTAAGCCCAACTTGTTCTTTCATTTCTCTATTCTCTTCAAGGTAGGAAACTAATTCTATTATGAAGGAATCTGTAGGACGCACAATTTAATCTTTAGACCTTATAAAAGAGATGGTTAATATTTTTCTGTAATAGCATAGCCAAAATAAGAACTTAAATAATAATCTCATAGCTAGATTTACTTCGCCATCAGCGAAGTATACAGTAAGTAGAAAAAACCTCCCTTTCAGACCAAAGGGAAAGAAAGTTTGAAAGTGAGAATATAATTTTCCTCATGGGCATTGTCTACCTTAGGAAAACTACTACAGAACATGCCTGTGACTATAGACTTGTAGTTCAGGCCACCGAAGATTAGAGATGGGACACGGGCACTCCCTTGACTTGCATCCTCTGGTCTGCTTTAACACAAACCAGGAGGAAAAGAAAGCTCGGCATCAGAAGCAATGGGTGGCAGGCCTATTAAAGGCTGAGCTGTACAGTGATCTGCCCTCAAGGAGACCCAACAGGCCAGTCCACTGCAGTGGCTTTCAATGTGGTAAGCCTGGGCTTCAGCAGAAGTCAGCTTGTGAAGAGCCCTGGCAGCTCTGCCAAGAGTTGGATCACTGGAAATGGACCTGCCCTGGAGTCGTTCTCTCCTTTTTTTTTTTCCCAATGATTTTTTTTAATAATAAAATCACATACTCAGGTAATGGACATTAGGGATTCTGTATATAAATTTTAGAAGGGACACAATTCAATCTATTACTTCCTTGGTCTTGCAACTTCAGAAAAATGATGCCTCAGATATCTGCTCAGCCTTTACTTAATGTGAGTCAATTCTCTTGTGCCGTCCTCTAATGGAGCCAGAGAACATACTGGATATGAAGGATATTGCAGAGGTTGGAGGTGTCTGCAAGATTCTGGGATTGCTGGAGCTTTTGAATTTTCAGTGGCATTCCAGTTGTTCCAGATATTTATCTTCTTTTCCAGAACCACTAATTCAAGAACCTCCACTACCTCTCCTGTGTTGTTGTCATTTCTGGTGTAGATCACTGTGAGGGCACTGTGGCCATCGATGGGCTATCTGGTCCAAGCTGAGAAAAATCAGTTGCTTGCTTAACAAATAGTTTTTCATGGGAAGCAGATGCTATTTTTTCTCTTGGTGCCTACAGTTGAGCATACTCAAGATCACGTTTGATGGCCTTCTTTAGTCATGTGACTTAAGGAACAGAAAAAGACAGTTGGTATAAAAGGAAGGTGGAATTAGTGACACTTTAATACCATGAGGTTTCTCTCTTAGTTTTTGCAAGTTTCCCCATATTTTGAGAGTCCACCCCTGGCATTTATTTCTGTCCTTAGAGTCCATGATACACTCCACCATAGCTCTAATATATGTTTATTGCCTTTCAGCAGCTACGGCTGTGGTAGAGTAGTTGGAGTAAGTTTAGTTGCATGAAACCAGATGGAGAGTATTCAATGCAGAAAGCATTATCAGGAAATGAGTATTATCAAAGGCAGATACTAAAATATGGACTGATTAAATGATGGGAAATTATGGAGTAGTGGTTTCTTCCATCCATCTGGAAAAATTCAAATTAATTTGTGATAATGTGATAGCTGAATATGAAACTCAGTTATGTCTTAGATCAGGCAGTGGCATTAATGGTCCTCTTTTGGAGTTGTGGTTAAAGATTGAGCAAAACTGTAAAATCATTTCACTCTGAATTAGTTATTTTTTGAGAAAATTCAAAGTTCCTCTTCTGTAAATTCTGTGTATTGGTTCTGTGTTCTGTAGTTCCTGGTCAGCGATAAGTTTCCATTTCACATTAAGACACAAAAGACAAGTACTGAAGGCTTTGGAAACTCGAGATATTCCCACTATCTCTAGTGAGTATCTGTTTCACTTCTTAATTTCTGTATTTATAAAAGGTTTTTCCTTGCTTTTTTTATTTGTCAGGGATCATGGTGAATCTCTGTGATTGTATCGTTTGTCACTGTAGCACAGTTCTGAATGTTTTTGTTTTAAAATGTTATACCATAATTGGAACAAAGTTTTTTTTTTTTTTTTCAGTTCACTCAAAATGTATACAAAATGTATCTAATAGACTCTTCTGTTATTCGAATCCTTGCTGCACGTATGTTCCCACACCACTCTTACAGAGTGCATAGATCTCACTAACTCTTCAGTTAAGGCATACTGACTACTGTTACCCTCAGCCACCTCTCCACTGAAGGATGTGTGTGTGTAGTGGTTAATTTTCAGGTGTTTACAGCATTTCATAATGGAAAAAATATATAGAAGAATTACTGCTGTTATAGCTGATGAGAAAAATTCTTCATTTGTGTTTTCTTTTTAAAAATAAAGGTTATTTCATTATGTAATTGGCTTTCATCAGTTCTACAGCACTCATGGTGATTTAGCTGCACAATTTCAAGTTTGCCCTCAGTCTGCTGTGAAGAAGAAACATCATACTGCCCTGACATTATAGAATGTATATGTATACAGACACCCACCCCCCACATATAAATAAATATATGTAAATATATGTGAACATGTAAAATAATTTCACTATGAAGTAGCATTTAAGACTATGTCCCATTTGAAAACCACTAAGGTTTAATAAGGGTTTTCAAGTATATACAGATAAATATAGATATTGTTATATCTTCCCTGCCTGCTAAAAAGATTTTTCTCCTAAAACATAAAAAGTAATTTTGCATTTTTGCTAAATAAAATTATATTTATGGTTATCTTACAAAATACACAGCAATGAGTTAGTGTAAAATGAAAGAAACTCAGTATGTATACACACACATATATCCTATAAATCTGGGTTGTATAAAATCAAGAAAGATGTCAATATCATGCTACAAACATAAGCAATTCTAAACATCAGTGTCTTACATAACAAAATGTTATCTCTATTATTCCTGCATTTCTGTCATGGGTTGCTTTCAAGTTTCCTCAAGCAGTAGATCTCTTCAATATCTACTGACTCGGCAAATATTGTCTTCAACTATTCCAAGCAGAGAACCACATGGAATGAAAAGCTCTTAGACCAGTAATTCAATAAGACCAATGCAAATCCCGTCACATTGTCCAGAACTAATCATCTGACACCATCTTTCCTCACATGGGACTGAGAGAGTCCCCACTCCATATTTTCACAAGGTGAGGAAAACAAGATGTCAGAGATCAGAATAAATTATTTACCTAAAGGGAAATAAAATTTGGACTCAAAGGCTGGCATTGCGGCACAGCAGGTTAACCCTCCTTCTGCAATACTGGCATCCAATACGACTGCTGGTTCGAGTACCAGTTGCTCTACTTCTGATCCAGCTCCCTGCTAATGTTCTTGGAAACAAGCAGAATATGCCCAAAGTATTAGGGCTCCTGCCTCTCATGAAGAACACCCAGATGTAGTTCCAGGCTCCTGGTTTTGGCCTTGCCTACCCATGGCTATTGAGAAATTTGGGGAGTGAACCAACAGATGAAACCTCTCTCTCTCTTTCTCTTCTCTCTCTCTCATTCTGTGTGTGTGTGTGTGTGTGTTTGGTCTGTATGTGTGACTTTGCCCTTCAAATAAATAAATACATCTTTTAAGAAATTTGCACTCCAAAGTGCATTTCAATTCCATTACTACTATTTGCTACCTAATCAAAGAACTCAACATATATTCCCAACTGTTTTGTCTTCTATAAAATATGGATGAAAGATTCACTGCAATATTCTGAAGATAAAAAAAAGTCAGTATAGTAACATGGAAAGCACTGTGTGTAAATGACAACATATTGTCTGTATAAGAAAATATTAGGAAAAAGATTAATTCAGAAGAAAACAGAAAAGAAACTAGATTGCTCAGTTTAGGTAACAAAAATTAATTTGAAATTTATGCTTTAAGTATGAGAGAAATAGAAACAATCTACTCTTTTGTGTGTTTAGGAACACACTTGCACATAGGGCTATTCTATTGTTATTGTACTGAATTGAAATATAAACTGAGTTTTTAAAAATGCTTGAATTATATTGGATGCTTATGAATAGTGCTACAACAAAAAATTTGCTTATTTAATATGAGCTATTTTTTCATGTTTGTAATTTTATGTTAGAAGTTTGAGTTTTTGGTTTTGGTTTATTTGTTTATTTCTGGAGACCAGTCTTGTGGTACAATGGGTTAAGCTGCGGCCAATGATGCCATCATCTCATAAAAGTGTCTGTTCAAGTGTGCACTCCCACCAACAGTGGGTTAGTGTCCCTTTTTACCCACATCCTCGCCAGCATCTGTTGTGGGTAGATTTCTGTATGTGAGCCATTCTAACCGGGGTGAGGTGAAACCTCATTGTGGTTTTGATTTGCATTTCCCTGATTGCTAGTGATCCTGAACGTTTTTTCATGTGTCTGTTGGCCATTTGGATTTCCTCTTTCAAAAAATGTCTATTGATGTCCTTGACCCATCTCTTAAGTGGGTTGTTTGTTTTGTTGTTGTGGAGTTTCTTGATCTCTTTGTAGATTCTGGTTATTAATCCTTTATCAGTTGCATAGTTCGCAAATATTTTTCCCATTCTGTCAGTTGCCTCTTCACTTTCCAGACTGTTTATTTTGCCGTACAGAATCTTCTCAATTTGATGCAATCCCAGATGTTAATTTTGGCTTTGACTGCCTGTGCCTCTGGGATCTTTTCCAAGAAGTATTTGCCTGTGCCTACATCTTTCAGGGTTTCTCCAATGTTCTCTAAAAATTTGATGATGTCAGGTCGTAAATTTTGGTCTTTAATCCATGTTGAGTGGATTTTTGTGTAAGGTGTAAGATAGGGGTCTTGCTTCATGCTTCTGCATGTGGAAATCCAATTTTCCCAGCACCATTTATTGAATAGACTATCCTTATTCCAGGGATTGGTTTTGGATCCTTGGTCAAATATAAGTTGGCTGTAGATGTTTGGATTGATTTCTGGTGTTTCTATTCTGTTCCATTGGTCTATCCATCTGTTTCTGTACCAGTACCACACTGTTTTGATTACAACTGCCCTGTAGTATGTCCTGAAATCTGTTATTGTGATGCCTCCGGCTTTGTTTTTGTTGTACAAGATTTCATTAGCTATTGGAGGTCTCCTGTGTCTCCATATATGAGAATTTCAGCATAATTTTTTCCAGATCTCAGAAGAATGTCTTTGGTATTTTGATTGGTATTGCATTGAATCTATAAATTGCTTTTGGGAGAATGGATATTTTGATGATGTTGATTCTTCCAATCCATGAGCATGAAAGATTTTTTCATTTTTTGGTATCCTCTTCTATTTCATTCTTTAATATTTTGTAATTCTCATCATAGAGGTCTTTAACATCCTCGGTTAAGTTTATTCCAAGGTATTTGTTTGCTTTTGTGGTTATTGTGAATGGGATTGATCTTAGAAGTTTTTTTCTCAGCCATGGCATTGCCTGTGTATACAAAGGCTGTTGATTTTTGTGCATTTATTTTATATTCTGCTACTCTGCCAAACTCTTCTATGAGTTCCAATAGTCTCTTAGTAGAGTTCTTTGGATCCCCTAAGTAAAGAATCATATCATCTGCAAAGAGGGATAGTTTGAGTTTTTCCTTCCCAATCTGTATCCCTTTAATATATTTTTCTTCCCTAATAGCTCTGGCTAGAACTTTGAGAACTTTATTGAAGAGCAGTGGTGAGAGTGGGCATCCCTGTCTGCTACCAGATCTCAGTGGAAATGCTTCCAACTTTTCCCCATTCAATAGGATGCTGGCCGTGGGTTTTTCATATATTGCTTTGATTGTATTGAGGAATGTTCCTTCCATACCCAGTTTGCTTAGAATTTTCATCATTAAAGGGTGTTGTATTTTATCAAATGCTTTCTCTGCATCTATTGAGATAATCATATGGTTTCTCTTCTGCAGTCTGTTAATGTGGTGTATCACATTGATTGATTTGTACACATTGAACCATCCTGGCATACCAGGGATAAATCCCACTTGGTCTGAGTGGATGATCTTTCTGATGTGTTGTTGCATTCTATTGACCAGAATTTTATTGTGGATTTTTGCGTCTATGTTCATCGGGGATATTGGTCTGTAATTTTCTTTCAATGTTGCATCTTTTTCCGACTTAGGGATTAAGGCGAAGCTGGCCTCATAGAAAGAATTGGGGAGGATTCCCTCTTTTTCGATTGTTCTGAGTAGTTTGAGGAGAATTGGAGTTAGTTCTTCTTTAAATGTCTGGTAGAATTCAGCAGTGAATCCATCTGGTCCTGGGCTTTTCTTTGTTGGGAGAGCCTTTATTACTGTTTCAATTTCTGTCTCAGTTATTGGTCTGTTAGGTTTTCTACGTCTTCCTGGTTCAATTTAGGTAGGTTGTATGTGTCCAGGAAAATATCCATTTCTTATACTACTCCATTTTTTGATCCAGCTCCCTGCTAACGCTCCTGGGAAAATGGTGGAAGATGACCATAGTGGCCATAGTGTTTGAGCCTCTGTCACCCTGTAGGAAACCCAGAGGAAGTTCCAGATTTGTCGCTTTGAACTGGCCAAGCCCTGGTTGTTGTGACTATTTTGGAGATTTGAGTAGTGAGCCAGCAGATGGAGGATTCTCAATTCTTCCTTTCAAATAAAAGAAATGTCTTTAAAAAATGTATTTTTGAGTATTTTCCTTGAGCTAACCTAGTCAAAATTCTTTCATTTCTGGGTCCAGCCCTGTGGCGTAGTGGTTAAGACCATTGTCTGTGATACTGGTATCCCAGGTGGATGCCGGTTCAAGTTCCAGCTGCTCCACTTCCAATCCAGCTCTCAGCTGTGGCCTGGGAAGACAGTGGAGGATAGTCCAGCTGCAT
The DNA here is from genome assembly GCF_033115175.1 of Lepus europaeus. NCBI lineage: Eukaryota > Metazoa > Chordata > Mammalia > Lagomorpha > Leporidae > Lepus > Lepus europaeus. Next base: position 68,109,048 of record NC_084842.1, read on the forward strand.
GGGTCCCTGCAGCCATGTGGGAGATCTGAAAGAGGCTCCTGGCTCCTGGCTTCAGATTGGCCTTTGCAGCCATCTGGGGAGTGAACCAGTGAATGGAAGACCCCCCCCCCCCCCGTGTGTGTGTGTGTGTGTGCAACTCTGCCTTTCAAATAAATAAATTAAAAAAAAAACAAAACAATTATTTCATTTCTAATAGCTTAAAGGAGGTTTTTGTAGATTTCCTTGGTAAGCAAGAGTTTATACTCTTTAATTTTGTAATGGGCTTTGTCCTAATTTCCTGGCTGTATCTCATGTTTTGAGGAGTGAACATTGAGTTTGAATATTATCAACAGAGACCTGAAAAACAGTTGTTTGAACACATTTGGAATTTGTCATTATCTTGCCAAAAAAAAGTCAAGATACAGGAAGTTTAGGAATTAATATATAAGCAGAATCACAACATAAAGTTTGACTTCATATTTGCATTTTAAGGGTGAAGGTGAGAATATTTTTGAGAAAAACAAACATGTTGGTTGATATCACTGTGGATTCATGATTGCTAAATTCTAGAAAGACCTTGATGATGCTTGGCCATTACACTGTGTATAATCTCATATTTCTTTTCCCTCTCAAGATTAAATAATTTCATATATTCTTCTATGTTCTCAAACATCTAATATTCTATATCTCCCTCTCCTTCTTCCTTTTCATCTACTTCTCTGTAAACTCAAACCTTGCTTCTTATATACCTATGAAAATTGGGGCTGGCGCTGTGGCTCAGAGGATTAAAGCACTGGCCTGAAGTGCCTGCATCCCATATGGGTGCTGGTTCTAATCCTGCCTGCTCCTCTTCCGAGCCAGCTCTCTGCTTTGGCCTGGAATAGCAATAAAAGATGGTCCAAGTCCTTGGCCCCTGCACCCATGTGGGAGACACGGAAGAAGCTCCTGGCTCCTGGCTTCAGATCTGCGCAGCTTTGGCTGTTGGGGCCAACTGGGGAGTGAATCAGCAGATGGAGGACCTCTCTCTCTTTCTCTACCTCTCTCTGTAACTCTGTCTTTCAAATAAATAAAACAAATCTTTTTTTAAAAAAATACCTATGAAATTAAAGCAAATAAATTTCTGGAAATTCTAATCTCCTTACTCAACTGGTAGGTGTTCCCATGAGTTGGACCTTGTCTTGTTCTTTTTAATAATGCATCATTCTCCAGGACCAGGTCAATGATGCAACACTCCAACTAGTTCTAACCTACCTCTGCCATTTGAAAAATTTTCTGCAGAAATTCTCCCTACTCTTCCCTGGATCAGTGACATCAGCCTTGATATCTTACATATTTCTCCATAAATGAACTTTTTCTTGATTTTACATTTCACTCCAGTTATCACACCATTTCTCCCTGTTCATTTGTAGTATAATACCTTGAAACGATTTTCTGTATTTACTGCTTTCAATTTACTTCTTCACATTCCCCTAAACTCAGTCATGTTTTCAACCCCTTTACTTCTTAAAGAAATGCTCATCAATAGATTAGTAATGAGCTCCATGTTGCTAAGGTGAATGCCACTTCCTGAATTTACTGCAATTCCACGTTTCCAATTGTGTCGGCCAGACACTTGGTGTCTCGGTCTATTTTTGTTGTTATAAAAAAAATACCTTTTCTCACAGTTCTGGAGGGAGCAAAGTCCAAGATCAGGTGCCAGCATGTTTCAGTTACTGTGAGGATTGTCTTCCAGGTGTCAAACTACTGCCTTCTTGCATCTTCGTATGGCAAAGTGGGGTTAGAGAGCTGTCAGGGGTTCCTTTTTAAGCATGCTTATTTAGCCTTTTGAAGAAACTGGCTAGACCACCCAGATACAAACTTAAATCAAATCCTATTTGAATTATTTCCAAGTTATATCCTTAGCCAATATCCCAATTTTTGTGTTTGTCTTTAGTCTCATCATAGCAACCAGAAAAATTATATTAATGCCTGAGTCAAATCAAGGCATTTTCATGTTCAAATCCCTCCAATAAATTTTGATCCCATTCAGATTAAAAGTCAATATCTTACTCTGACCTGAATCCAATAACATCTTTGACTTCAATTTCTCATTTTCTCTTCAATGCCCTGCTACCTACATCTTTCTAAAGTGCCACATACCTGCCCAGTCTTCTTTGTCCCAAGCCCTTCCAACCTGTTCTTCCCTTTTCCTGAAAGCTCTGGCCATTGATACCACTGTGGCTTCCTCCCAAAAGGCTTCATTTAGGTCTGTTCCCAAAATTATTCTTCTAGAAGGCATTTCTGGAAACTATCTAAAATGCCCTCCCCTTCTTTCCAAAAACCTTTAAGGTTTAGTCATTGTTTTATATGATATACTGTATATTTTGTTATATACTATGCAATTTATCATCAATATAATGTAATTTTTTTGTAAAAATTATTTATTTATTTGAAAGGGAGAGTTACAGAGAGACAGAAGCAGAAAGGAGGGAGAGAGAGAGAGAGAGAGAGAGAGAGTGTCTTCTATCTGGTGGTTCACTCTCCAGATGGTCGCAATGGCCAAAGCTAGGGCAACTGAAGCCAGAAGACAGGAGCCTCCCCCAGGTCTCCCACATGAGTGCAGGGACCCTAGGACTTAGGCCATCTTCTACAGCTTTCCAGGACATAGCAGAGAGATGGATAGGAAGTGGAACAGCCAGGACTCGAATCGGTATGGGATGCCGGTACTGCAGGCGGCAGCTGTACCCAATATGCCACAGCACCAGCCCCAACATAATGTAATTTCTATACATAAATATTTTTGTCTGTTTGCTTCTTATAGTATTCCTTTACAAAGCCTAGATTAATGATAATATGAAAGTAATTTATATCCCAGTTTCTGACAGATATGCCAAAAGTCTTTATTAAATCAATAATTCAATTAATGTATTTTTCTTTTATGATACTATTTTGCTATCTTATGGCTTCAAAGTGAGCAATGCAAAGGACTAGAGAAAGGGTAAGAAAAGCAAATGGAAGGAAGTTTGTATGGAAAGGATAGGAAGGGAGCAATCAATTGTGAAAGATTACCTACAGCCAATTAAATCTCTTTGATGAATGCCAAATTCTTATACAATCACATTTACTTCTTAGAAGTCAAATGATGGTTATCTATCTGCATATTTGTATACATCTGTATCTACGTCAAACAGACACAGAAATTTCCTCCTATTGTAGCCTTGTTTACTTTGGTGTCAGAGTCAAGTCAACTTTCTTGGGGTGTATATCTCATTTAGCCTCTCCACTAAAACTAGACAATAAATAATTTCTGTGACAAGTTGAAATCAGTAAAAATAGATTGTGTGTTAAATAAGATGTAAATGATTTGATTTGTAAACTTTTTTTTTGGAAGAAAGGGGCAATTGACAGAAGCTTTCATTTAGTTTTATACATTTATTTTCATTTATTTCATTTAGTTTTATACATTATAATTATTATACATTATATTATTATTATGTGATATATATTATACATTATATTTTTATTAGAAGAACATTATACTTTCAGCTCTTCCCATTGATGACTCTATGTGTTCCTAACTCATTCTAACTCACTAAATAAACATCCTTTCTAATGGATACTGCTTCTGCACACAGAGACGGCCACACTGAGCTTGGATATAGAGATTTACCAGATATTATTGTCCTCAGTCCAAAAGGCAGGGAAGCCTTGAGCAGTTTCTTCCAGGTACCGTATATAGATTATTATGTGTAAAAAATAAGGTTTTGGAAAGCTGTTCTAAGTATTTCTTTCATTCTTAGGTACAAATAATCTCAGGATATAATTCATTTATTCATCTCTAGTAATTTGACAACTAGCAAGCTATGGATAAAATCAAAATAGAGTAATTCAAAACAAAGTTTTAAATATTATTTGAATCACTGTGAAGCTTAATCCATAAAGGATAAAACATAATACATAAGGGATGAACAATCATAGTTCCTATGCATACCAAGAACATTGAAGGGAAGCATTAATAATTCATTCACAGCTAATTGTGTAGTTATTTGACAGTCCTAGACAGAGGTACCAGTGTGTCTACCAGACAGTGGTGTCACTTATAAATTCCATATACAGAGAACTGAAGGAAGTTTGTCCTTGGGAGGAACAATTGATTATAGTGTTGACTTGTCCCAGGCCCCATTAATTATCAAATTTCAGGAACCCACGTCTGGTCTGCTAGATATTCGTGTACTTATTTTCATGCACCAAATTCATCACTAATGTCATAGTTCTCATGACTCTTGTTATGGGCTTGTGGACTGAGAACCTGTCTGACATGCACCCTCCTATCATATTACTCCTTTCAATGTGTCAGTGTGGCCTCAAGAGCAACTTTTCATTTTCCCAGTGCATTCCACGCATGTCATCAAGTAAGCCACAAAATATTTGAACAAACTGCTTTGCTGGTTCAGTGTCTTGTTTGGTGCCTATCAGAACCAAGAAAGTTAGAAAAGGAATATAATATGTATTTTTATAGATGAAAATTGTGACAAAGTCCCCCATCCCATCTACACTAATGTCACCAACTTTAAGAAATGAGAATATGATAGGCTCTGTAATTTAAATTCCCTTCCACCATTTACTGAGTCTGAAATACCAAGTCTATATTTGAAATCCTCCAGATTGGGGCTGGTGCTATAATGCAGCAGCTTAAGCCACCATCTGTGACACCAGCATCCCATATGAGCACCAGTTTTTATCCTAGCTGCTCCAATTCCAATCCAGTTTCCTGCTAATGTGCCTGAGGAAACAGCACAGAATGGCCTAAGCACTTGGGTCTGCACCCATATCCCATGTTGGAGACTCATGTGAAGCTCTTGGATTCTGGCGTTAGCTTTGTCTAGCCCCTGTTGTGACTAGTGGGGAGTCTCTCCCTCTCTCTCTCTCTTTCTCTCTCTGTCTCTCTGTCATTTTCTCTCCCTATCTGTAAATGCGCCTTTTAAATAAATAAATTAAGTCTGTAAAAATAATGTTCCAGCCTAAATTATCTCATCTTAAAAGAGTAGAAAAGAAAAAGAACATTTTCCACATTGAGATATTGTTAGTAACATTAAAGTCACTCTCCTAACAATGTTTGGAACAATGTAAGCAGTATGTAGCTTGAGTAGATACTATTGATATTAGCTGAATTCTAAGATGCAGCCTCGGATGTCAATGGTCTATATGTTTGATTCATTTACTCAATTCTGGCCCTCCCATCAAACTCCTTTCAATTATGGTAACTTTATCTGGATGTGTTAATAATCAAAGTCCTATTCCCTACCAGCAGTTATTCTGTCATATCAATAATAATTTGCATCTGACCAATTTTATAAATTATTAGGTTGTTAGTTTCTTGCTCAAGACAATCTCATTTTCGAGTTCTTAAGCCTGAAGTCCCTCTTGTTTAATGCTACTAACCTTCATATCCTTTATTGCCCAAAAGATATAAAAAAATGTTTTTAAGCTTAAAGTGGGATTTGAAAGAAAGGTCAGAGGTTAGAGTAGAACAGTCCAAAGTGGGTTTTAATGAGTCAATTGAAGACTGAATGAATGAGACAGGCTGGGATCATTTGATGCAAGGGAGGCACTAATTCAGTTAGGTGTAGAGATTTAGATGGCTCTGATTCATTCCATGCCATGTATCAATTTGACAGTCAGACAAACCTTACCCAAACCAAATCCAATCATAGGGCCTTAGGAGATTTACCCATTGCTAATTATTGGAAAAGTAGGGAAATATCTCGTTTCTAATGTCCCCAGGAAAAAGAAGAAATGAAATTTGATAGATTTCAGCTGCTAAATTGTTCTCTTACTTGTCAGTCATTATGGCAAAGATACCTGTGGTCACTAATTTGATTCTTCAGTACAATAGAAGAGAAACAGAAAGTATAAATATGTTCTCTAGTGGCTGTTATAATTCCACAGATATCAGGGCCAATTACCATGAACATATTCAGATAATTTCACATTGAAAATTCTCAGCTGAATTATTATGACAAAAATTTCATTTGAACTCCTAAATAGTATCACCAAAGGTGTTTGACCACTGAAAGTTTGTTAGTACAAGGAAGCTGCCCTAAGCATGACCTGTGTGTGATCTCACACTTCTAATGCCACACTTTACAAATCTTTCTGAAAATGTAAAAAACTTTTAATATAAATATGAAACCAGGGGGAGTAAATATAATGCACTATTGTTTTTTCTCAATGTTAGAGGAGAAATTAATCCTTTCATTTCAGTTCACTGAGCACAGATTCTATTCAAATGTCTAAGATATTTCCAGAACATGTCTAATAAAGTAATTATGGGCTTGCAGATAAATACTTAAGTGTTACTCTGAATTCATACTCATCAACCACAACTGTGTCTCAAAAGCTACCTATCAGTATGATTGCATTTTCCACATTGGCCATTTCAAAAATGGTCTACAACCCATGTTGAAACCTTGGGTTCTCTCTTGCCTCCAGCTCTTAAAAAGCGATCGTGTCTAATAAGTCATAGAGAAAATTTGTCATTAATGTGCCACTTATTTAACTTTGGCTACTGAATTTATGGTCTGCTTAAAGCTATTTTTATCCACATTTTTCTTATATTTTAAACAAGATTAAGACTCTCCCATATAATTCAAAATTAAACAGAACACACCCTGAACTCTTTATGCCCCTACAGCTGATGTTGTTTCCTTCTCTTTTCTTTCACAAACTACTCTTACTGTATATATTTGCTAATTTTAAGATACCATAGTCCTTCATCCACTCCAATCTAGCTTTAACTTCATTACCTAAAAGCTAGAAACATATTTTTTCCTGGAATGGTGACTTGAGGTGCTCTGTGGATCATATCCCCAGTGAAATAATCATAATCAGTGAAAGCTATAAAACAAACAATAAATAAAATTTTAAGAAAAGCCTTGAACAACCTTTTAAAGTATGAGTAAATTCTTAAAGGCATATAACAAATGGGAAAACAATCACTGAAGAAAATCTATCAATCTAAAAAATAACAATATCTCTGGGACATTTTTCCCCAAATCAGTCATCATCATGCATTCACATCATTAGCAGTAAAGCTCTGCTCTGGGAAGGTTATCCCAACAGGTCAGGATTCTCTTCCACACACCCCATTCTAAGCCTAGTGTTTTCCCCGGGCAGGTTCCCAGTATCACACCACACTCCAACCACACTATTTATTTATTATACCCAAATTAGCACATCTCAAACCCTATCAGAATCCCAACTCACATTTTTACAAAAATTGACAAATGATCCTAAGATGCATATTGAAATATAATAGAGCAAGAACTATTTGAAGAATCTTGCAAAGGGACAAAGGTACAGATTTAATGCTTCCCAACATTAAAACTTCTGTTCACAACAGAGTAATAGTAATCAAGAAAATATTTCATCAATATAAGGATAAACATGGACAAATGGACAGAATTCAAAATCTAGAAGAATACTTTCATGAATATGTCAATTCATTTTCAACAGGGATGTAAAGACAATTCAATATGCAAAACAGCGATGCTGAATATCCACATGCAAAAGAAAAAAAAGGTGAACTCCTTCCTTAGACTTTAGGGAAGAAATAGTTCAAATCCCAGAATGAAACTAAATATAATAAAGCTATAAAACTCTTACATGAATAAGTAGGAGTAAATCTTGACCTTAGTCAGAGTTGACTTACATATTTTAAAGCCATGTGTCCAATACCTAAAGGATTCTTACAATTAAATAATAAAAAAATAAATAATTAAAACATGTGAAAAATTTGATTGGGAATTTCAAATAAGATATACAAATAGCCAGGATGTGCAAGAAAAAAATTCAACACTATTCTCTGTTACGGATATTAAACCTGAACCTCAATATATTTTACCCCTGTACACACACTGCAGTGGATATACCAAAAAGGATAGATAGTAAGTGTAGTCAGATATATGGATGAATTGGGATTCTTATATAGTGATGGTGAGAATATATATTAGTCCACCTGTATTTGAAAACAATTTGTGAAACATGGAGTTGCTATTTGACCCAGCAATTTTACGCTCACATACATATTTAAGAGAAATGAAAACATAGCATGTACAAAGAACTTTACAATATAACCCATAGCATAGTATTATTGATATACCCAAAGTTGCAAATAAGCTAAATGTTTATTAATGGATGAATTGATAAGTAAAATAAGTAAAATGTGTTATAGTCTTGAAACAAGATACTACAATAAAAAGAAAGGGAAATAGGGTATTTACTACAACATGGATGTACCTTGAAAAGATTAGGCAAAGTTAAATAAAGCAGTCAAACATGTTAAGTATTGTATGATTTCACTTTACGAACTACCTAGGAAAGACAAATACCTGGAAACATAAGGAATTTTTCATGTGATTGGGAAAGGTAGGGTGGGGAGTTACTGCTCAAACAACATAGAGATTCCTTGCAGCATTATGAAGTACAAAGACATCGATTCTGCAAGGATTATCATAGACTTTCTACAGATCACAACCCTGCCTTCTTCTCCTTGCATTTACTGTGTTAAACACAAGTAAACGAGATAAAACTAGGAATACTAGAATGAAAAAGTATTAATAACAGAGTATAAATTAATGATAAACTCAAAAATTGACCTAGCCTAGAAGTGAAACACAGTTCTGCGACTGGAAACAGAACTGCTTCAATGCCAGTGATTCATCACCAAGAAATCTGTCCAGTAATACTGCATCTGATGTATGTCATTCACACTACTGTTGATCTATCACCAAGAAAATGAGAAAGTTTTGGAAAGCATTTGTGATACATGGATCATAGGTGGGTTTTCTTGTACAGTCAGCTGTTGTGCCAGTGTCTAATCTCATTCAACTTACTCAGAACCTCTTTCTCACATAGTAGTCCCAAAAATTTGTGTGTGGGTTCCCTCAACCAAGCAAGAAGATTGTGTATTATCTCCTGTGTTACAATGTTTGCATTAAGGTGGTGGCAGTAAATCTCTGCTGCTGATTACTATCAACTTTTCCCTTTAATTCCCTAAAAACACTTACATAGGGTATTATATGGGGCTGAAGTTTGAGAACGTAACTGCCATGAAGATCCTAGTAAGAATTCAGTCTCAAATATGCCACTTCACTTCAGCAGGTCATGCTACACTATCCATGGTTTCCTTTTCACTAAATCAAATAAACTCTATTTAGCCCTTCCCTGTATTTTTTCCTAGAAGAATTTGATGCATTGACCATTCTGTGCCTGAGGTATTTCTTTCTTATTCCTGTTGCAATTTTTAGCAGGTATTATGAATATTCACATGAAAGTTTATGCATGTGTGTCCTTCCCACTTGGATGAAGGACAATTAAAGAAGAGTCTGACCTCAATTGCTACTTTTGAGTACTAGAGCCAAACTTTCCATTTGCATCTGTTTCTCTCTTGTTTCATCACCTTTGTTTTTCGTAATTTTCAAACCAACCTTTAAATACTAGAAATAAAGAAGATTTAGAAATAATTTTATTTTTTTGTTTTGACTGTTTCTTGCCATTCACAAACTTATTGGAGCTAATAAGGATTTATGCATATGTTTTCTTTTTTCCATGCAGCTTTCCTAAATTGAATTAGCCCAGTATCTTGGTTTGCAATCTATAAATTAATAATTTCCAAATTAAAACTCTAGTCCATCACTTTTTACTGAGGTCTATATAGCCACTGTTTTACTCAACATTTTTATATTATTGTCCAAAAACAAATATTTAAATATTTAAAACAAATATTCAAATATTAAGTTACATATCATGTCTCAAAATGGCTCTTATCTAGATGTTCCCTTTATCCGTGAATTATTTCGTCTTCTCTATGGAGTTATACAAAGTTAATAAATTGAGAGAAAATTTCCCTTCTTTCTCAACTTTCACATGCAATGAATTGTCAAGCTCTCATCATTCTATCTGCTGGACACACTTTGAATATATTCATTCCTCATATCCACTACAATTTTCGTAGACTAGTAAGTCATCATCATATTTGCATAATTACAGGAGAGGGGTCTGTCTGGCTTTTCTTCCCCTTGAGTGATATCCATGCTGCAGATTTTCGTGATTCCTAAAGTAACCTCCTGCTTGCCTTCAGAACCTTCTACTCCACACAGTGAGAATTCTTAACATGTCTTGAGAGATTCTATTTGATGTCACTTTAATTATCCATGGAAGGTCTTTCATCATTCCACTTAACACTTTGGCCATACTAACTATTCTGTACTAAATATTCCTTTCTTTCTATTTGTTGTACTTTTTCTCTCAACCCCAGTGTTCTTTGATGTTGCAGATTACTTATTCTTTAATATTTGAGAAGGAGAGAGAAATAAAGACACTCAGAAAGACAGACACATCTGTTTCCCACCCCAAATGCCAATAATGCCTGAGCTGGGTGAAATTCAAAGCCTTTCAAATGGATGCCAGGAAGCCAATTACTTAGGCCATAGCTGCTGCCTCTCATGGTCTACAATAGAAGAAATCTGGAATCAGGAGCCACACTCATCTCTGGTGAGAGATGTGGGTATCTTAACTGGCATTTTAACAATGAGACTAAATGAATGCCTCAACTTTTTCTTTTAAAGTGATAGTTTTATTTATTTGAAAAGCATTGTGTGTACATGTGTCTGTGTGAGTGTGAGAGAGAGAGAGAGAGAGAGAAAGTGAGGAAGCCAGATTCTCCATCTGTTGAGTCACTCTTCAAATGGCTGTAAGACCCAGAGCTGAGCCAGGCTAAAGCCAGAGCCTGGAACTCTTTCTAGGTCTCCCAAATGGGTGACAGGGGCCAAGAATCTGAGTCATCTGCTGTAATTGGAAGTAGAGGACTTGAAATGGTGTTGGGAGAAGTGGATTAACCTGCTATGCCACAATGCAACTCCCTCCACCATGAACTTTTCAATGTATTCTCATATTCTGTTTATTAATCCTCCCCTTAACTATATTAGCATGCGTACATCTATGATTTATCACTCACTATACTCATTACCATTAAATGATATCCTAGGGCCTACAAATGAATGTTCAAATTATATAGCCAATAATCAATATTTTCCATAAATCATGATTTTTCTTACTTTTCTGAATCTTACTCCCATCTATTTTCCTACAAAGATTTTAGCTCCATGAAGTTATTGGGCCAATTCCTAAAACTTGATGCAGACAACTGTTCATCAAAGAGTTTGATTCTATTCTTCCACTTCCTGAAGAAAGTTGGTCCCTGTCCTACTTTTTTTTTAAAGATTTATTTATTTAATTTGAAAGTCAAGAGTTGCACAGAGAGAGGAGAGGCAGAGAGAGAGGTCTTCCATCTGATGGCTCACTCCCCAGATGGCCACAATGGCCGGAGCTGTGCCTATCTGGAACCAGGAGCCAGGAGCTTCCTCTGGGCCCCTCACGTGGGTTCAGGGGCCCAAGGACTTGGGCCATCTTCCACTGCTTTCCCAGGCCAAAGCAGAGAGCTGGATCAGAAGTGTAGCAGCTGGGTCCAGAACCTGCTCCCATATGGGATGCCGGTGCTCCAGGCAATGGCATCAACTCACTGCACCACAGAGCTGGCCCCCATGTCCTACATTTCTTTAAAAATATTTCATTCTACTTTGAATATCACCAGCATTTTTTAATTACCAATAGAATATTTTAAAAATGTATTTTCGGGGCCAGCATTGTGGCATAGTGGGTAGAAGCTGCTGTCTACAGTGCAGGCATCCCATATGGGTACCAGTTCAAATCATGGCTGCTCCACTTCAGATCCAGCTCTCTGCTATGGAATGGGAAAGCAGTAGAATATGGCCCAAGTCCTTGGGCCTCTGCACCAATGTGGGTGACCTGGAAGAAGCTCTTGGCTCCTGGCTTTGGATAGGTACAGCTCTGGCTATTGTGGCTAATTGGGGAATGAACCAGTGGATGGAAGACTTTCTCTCTCTCTCACTCTCTCTCTCTGCCTCTCTTCTCTCTTTGTAATTCTGACTTTCAAATGAATAAATAAATCTTTTAAAAATGTATTTTATCATGCACTAGATTCATATAAATCTATTGAGAAATAAAATTTTATTGTCATTGTGTTTGATACAGATGCTCAAAAAATGTGTTTTGCTAATGTAAAGAAGAATATCATTTTGCCAGATAATCCAAAGAATATGATTGAATTTAAGATGCTTGTAGTTATTTCTTTTCATGTCATTTTCACGGAGCACACATTGAGTTCTTCTTTGAATGTCATATAAAATAATCCAAGCTTTTACAGTTTTCATGTGAAAGTGACTTCAATTCTTTCCTCTAAGTTGTGTATTTAATTTTTTTAAAAAAGTCTTTATTTATATACAGAGAACAAGCCTCATGTGTTTCATATATACAGTTATAAGACAATATTGATACTTTCCAAGCTACCTTCCCTCCTTCACTCTCACCCTCCTGCCTCACTACCTTCCCATCTTTCTTTTAATTTTTACAATTACATGCTTTCAATTTTTTATGGTCAAACCACCCTGAACATACACAATCATATCTATATATTTATATTTTAACTATTCCTTTATAATTATAACAGTTTGAGTTGCTTAAAAGTTTACCTTTCAAAGTAAAGTTTACTTTCAAAGTAAAGTGTAACATTTTACTGAAAACGTACATAGCGTATCTCACAAAGCCCTGGCTCATCTACAAGTAAAATTTCTTCCACAGAATATAGCAAATTTCTCCCTTTTGCAGAAGATATGTTGATACAAAACATTTGAGATGATCATTCTCCAGGTATGTGATAATTAAGCAGAATTCTCTTAATATATTCTAATAATGAATTTGTAATTATTGTAAAGGAAAAAGACATTTTTACGTATAAAGCAAAAGCTAATTTTTCAATATTTTCTAAGTTTTCTATAAAGCTTGAGAGTTTCCAAATCTAGAATCATGGGAATAATTGCCTCATTTCTCCATTTTACTTTAACCATGTATATTTGACGTCAATAGTAAGAATTTATATCTCTAAGAGAAGCATCTAGGCAATTTCCCGACCCTTTACCTTGTCGGCCACTCCACCCATGTAATTGAGGAAAGGTTTTGGAGTTGCAATTTATAACATTTTGTAAACTTTTTAGTTCTTTTCCTTAGGGATATTTATAAGAAACTTCAATTAATCTTCAAAAAATTCAATAAGTATTTTGATTCCAATCATACAGCAGGAAAGGCTGAAAGTAAGCTTATCACAAGAAAACAACATATACCTATTTTCCAAATGGAGAGGATTGCCAATTTCTGTATTTCTCATTAGCAAGTGTTAAGTCTTCTGAACTTTGTCAGCAGCTTTCAGAATGCAAATTATGCATGGGTAGGTGTGAGTAACCACACACACTGACTCATGTAAAGGAAGCCCTGAACAGTCTCTGGATTTTTGTATGAGGTTAAAAACAGCTCAGCTTTATGCCACTGTTTGCTCATTATTGAACAATTAGAGGTTTTTTTGAAAGGTCAGTTAAATCTAATAACAAAATATAAGCAAAAACAATTCAAATTTCCCCCCCCCAAGGGATATATATATATATATATATACCAACTAATGAGAAAGTGAGAGAATAGACTTCATGACTAGATCATCTAGATTTGTTACCTATATTAAAAAAAATGTTCTGTTACATTCTTCATGTGGATGAGAGTCAGTACTTTAAAAAATATGAGGGAAAAGTTATAACTCAAATTTACATTCTCTTTTAGCTGTTGTATTACTAAAAGGGACAAATGTTCAAAATTTAAAAATATTGTATCAACACTTTCAGAAATAAATTTTCCTTCTTTATAGTTTTCATTCAAATCACTTTTCAATTGACCCAAACTTTGTAAGTGCTTTTGATAATTAATATGCAATGTTTTTAGGTGTGCTGGTTTGTTCTACTTTCCTTGTAATGTTACTAGTTTTTAAGATCTGGAATAATATTCATTTCATATTAGGAAGGATAGAGGAAAGTTTCTTAAATGAGTATAAAATAGTATATTACATATTCATATATAGAATATTTGAGGAGTTGCCTTCATTGAAACAAACTATAAAAACCTTAAAGCTTTATGGTGATAGACTTGGTAGGCTACACAGCCAGTGTAAAATTGGATTCAGTGTGATTATTTCTGGGCAATATTTCAGAGCAAATAACATCAAGGAAGGCTTGCATAAATCCAGATGGAAAAAGTGGATTTAAATCAAACTAATAGGTTGCAAAACATATGAAATATGCTTTGTACTGTGCCTTGGAGACACATGGCCAAATCCATATTCAAAAAGTAAAAACAAACCAGAGTGATTTGAGGAATAAATTACTTGTCATCGTGATCTTTAAAAATGCCAGAATTTAATGCAAAAATATAATCCTAACATTTATTGCAGCAAAAATAAATGTCAACATATTAGACTTAACTGGCAAAGCCTTGTGGTAGCATTTCTACAGAGTGAAAGGAACATGACAAGCCGTATTACACATTTATTAGAATGAGATTTGGACTTCTTCATCATAAGCAGGAGATTTAAACACTTTATTTTAATTTATTTCATTGTATTGAGGAAAACATTGACTCAGATAAGAAAAAATATTCCACATAAACTTGTTCATTGAAGCAATCCATCAATCTTAGAAGTCAAATTGTATTATGACAACACCAAGCCTTTATAGTTAAAAGATTCAAGCACAAAATGGCTGTGTCCCAACTGGCACATGTGAAGGGGTAAATTCTGTGTGAATGCCTACTCATATGTAATAGACAGTCAAAGCTTTTTTGTGTGTCTTTATTTCATATTGTTCCTAGAGCTGACTGAGAAGTGTCCAAGACTAGAAATTCCCTCAGTTTACCCTGCTCAAATTGGTTCCCTTTTGAAAAAGATCTACTCAGTAGATAAATAGTAACTATATATTTTATATGAAAGTACCACTTCTGATAATCATAAAGTTTCTGAGATTTAACATACCTGATGCTTTATAATCCTTTTAAAAAAATCACAATCTCTGTTCTCAATAGACAAATATCCACAAAACTTAGTTTTTAAAGATGGCAAAGTTGCCTTCTATACACTTCAATAGGGTCAAGCATAACACTGTTATTCTATAAAAAATAAAACACATTTGGTATGTTATATAAAATCAGCAGGTACATAAACTCAATAAATATGTATTATGTAAATCCAAATGTTTGCATACACATTGAGTCTGCATAGATAAATACGTAAATACTTTTGCCAGGAGGGCAAAAAACTAAGTTTTTATTTGCATGAAGGAATGTGCAATTATACATGCAAATCTTGAAATGTCTAGTATGAAAATTAGTAATTTCAACAGCACTACACTCTGCAAGGATATTTACATTTAAATATGAATCCGCTTAGCTGTTAGGTAGTAAACAAAATTCCAAATACCTAAGCATAAATATATTTTATATAAATATCCTAAGTGCTGAAAACTTATGTGATTATATGGACTCAGAAAATGCTGCAACCAAAGAATGACGAACAATGAGACTGTGTATTTCGATAATAGTTTCCCAATTTTTTTATTTTAAAGGTCATTATTTAGAAATTAAGATCTTTAAAATAAACATTTTATTTAAATTTGAACACTTAATGAAAATCTCATTAGCTGAAATTCTTAAGTCGTTACCTGAGAATACTTTTGTATTCTTTCAGGAAATAGCAAAACGTTTAACCCAAACCATAAGTATGAGGACTGTGTTGCATCACAGTGGGCTAAACCACTGCCTGCAAAGCTGACATCTCATATCAGATTGCTGGTTCTAGTACTGGCTGCCCCATTTCCAATCCAGCTTTCCTGCTAATGCTTCCGGGAGGGAGCAGAAGATGGCCCAGCTGCTTGGACCCCTGCCATTCACTTGGGAGAACAAAACGGAGTTCCTGGCCCCTGACTTTGGCATGGCACAGACCTAGATGTTGTGACAATTTTGAGAGTGAACCAGCAGATGGAAGATCTGCCCTCCAATCCCCTCCACCACCCCGTCTCTCCCTGTCTCTCTGTGACTCTACTTTTCAAATAAACAAGACAAATGAATTTTAAAAAGTATACGATTCTAAAATGTACAGTTTACCTTAGTCACTTAGATTCCATAAACCCTCCTCCAGATCAATATTTCAATAATGCAATACCTTCACCATTTACAATTTTTTGGTTTTCTCTTTTGGCTATAATACACAAAGATACTTATTTTCATTGTCTTAATGAGCTATGTACTCATTCATGATGAGTTCGCCTCCACTTTCCATTCATTAGTTCATTAGTTCATACTCCAAGGCTAGTATTTTGTGCATGGTTTATGAATACTTAATGAATCAGGCACTTTACCATAAATATCAAACTGCATGCCACAGATTTAGGACACGTGACCCTCCAGAAGCTCCTGGTCTGGTGAGAATGGAGAGGTAATTTAGTGTGATGTGGCAAGAGTGTGGAAACAGAGAAAGCAAGGAATTCAGCTTAGTTTAGGGGAGTGTGGGGTTAAAGAGAATAATAAGATTTTTTTTTTTTGAGAGGCAGAGTGGATAGTGAGAGAGAGAGACAGAAATCTCTTCCTTTTTGCCGTTGGTTCACCCTCCAATGGCCACTGCGGCCAGCGCACCGCGCTGATCCGAAGCCAGGAGTCAGGTGCTTCTCCTGGTCTCCCATGCGGGTGCAGGGCCCAAGGACTTGGGCCATCCTCCACTGCACTCCCAGGCCACAGCAGAGAGCTGGCCTGGAAGAGGGGCAACCGGGATAGAATCTGGCGCCCCAACCGGGACTAGAACCTCGTGTGCAGGCGCCGCAAGACAGAGGATTAGCCTGTTAAGCCACGGCGCCAGTCCGAGAATAATAAGATTTTGATTATGAGATCAACTTCACATAAGAATGATTCATATTCTGAAATCTGAAATATAACTGAAAGGTCTCCAGGTGGGTAAACTAAGTGGCGAGAGGGGAGAACGTGGCATGTGGTATTTGGAGAAACGCAAGTGGCTTCATTCAGAGGCAGAGCAACATAAGCAAGTGCTGGATGACTGTATTAATAAAGCCGTAGGTAATTTTATCTCCTCCTAGCCACATATTATCATTGATTCTGTGGCCTCTTCTCATTTCTCTTTATTCAGGGAAATATAAAATGTTTCCAGAAATTCTAAAATATCTATCTACCAAATCCAAAGCAAGATAATTATGTAAAGATTCAGAAGCCGGCGCCGCGGCTCAGTAGGCTAATCCTCCGCCTTGCGGCACCGGCACACAGGGTTCTAGTCCCGGTCCGGGCACCGATCCTGTCCCGGTTGCCCCTCTTCCAGGCCAGCTCTCTGCTGTGGCCAGGGATTGTGGAGGATGGCCCAAGTTCTTGGGCCCTGTACCCCATGGGAGACCAGGATAAGCACCTGGCTCCTGCCATCGGAACAGCGCGGTGCGCCTGCTGTGGCGGCCATTGGAGGGTGAACCAACGGCAAAAAGGAAGACCTTTCTCTCTGTCTCCCTCTACTGTCCACTCTGCCTGTCCAAAAAAATAAATAAATAAATAAATAAATAATAAAAAATAATTTAAAAAAAGATTCAGAGTGTTTACGTATTAAAAACTACAAGTTGGTATGACTCAGAGTAGTTAAATCAAAGCCAAATAAAATTAACCTCCTACGTTTCGACCAAAATGATTATCACTTTAAATAATAATTATTCTTAACACTACATGATGAATTTATAGTTATGTACAAGGTTCATAGAAATATTTCTGCTAATATTTTTTCCGAATAGATAAATGCATTTTAATAATTGTATACCTCTTTTAATTCCTCTTTCTTGTGTTTTCTTTACAATTTACTAGAGATATATTCTTTGATATTTTCACTTGACTTGAAAACCTGGCAAAGAGAGAGACAGACAGTTGGAATCTTCCCACCACTGGTTCACTTACCAAATGACTACAATAGCCAATGATGGACCAGAAGCTCAATATTCAGTGTGTCTCGGGACCCCTACTTGAGCCATCACCACTGCCTCCTAGGGTACAAATTAGTGGGAAACCCAATAGAAAACTGGAGCCTGGACTCCAACCAGACATTACAATAAGAATCTGGAAGTCCCCAGCAAGGACTTCACAAGTACAATGAAATGCCTGGTCCTTTAGAAAAAAAATATATATACAGGGTGACAGAGAGAGCTCTCATCTACCGATGCACTGCCCAAATGCCTGTAATGTCCAGGGGGAGAACTCAGTCCAGGTCTTCTAGATATGTGACAGGGACCTCATCCCTTGAGCCATCACTGCTTCCTCCAAGGATCTTAATTAGTAGGAAGTTGGAGTCAGAAATAGGACTCAGGTATTGAACCCAGCTATGTAGGCATCTTAATTAGTGTCTTAACCACCAAGACTAATGTTTGCCCCTAAATGTGTCTTCTAATCTTCTGCTTAATAAATTCTCTTTGATATTTCATTGCTCCTGCTAGTAGATAATATGGTAGTCAAAAAAGAAAAAGAAAAAGAAAAAGAAAAGCACTATTATCTTGGGATTTTTTTTCAAGGTCAGTATTAATACTATCATATTCGTCCTAATAATTAGACATTGATAGAATTTCTTCAGTCTAATAAAGTAGATTTACAACTATAAAGATTTAATGGAAATAGTAAGTGTACCTTAGGAAGTTTATTAATACTCTTATTTACTATTATGAACACAGGATAGACAACACTGATTTGCCTTTACAGTAGATATGTGTGTAGAATCATCTCTTCTAACCAGATCCTTGGGTTGATGATTATACCAGATGTTGCCACTCACTCTACCTTACCTATAACCTCATTGGTGGCCACACGACAAAACTGCTTCTTGTTCTTTTTTTAAAAAGATTTATTTTATTTATTTGAAAGACAGAGTTACAGAGAGAGGTAGAGAGAGAGAGAGGTCTTCCATCCACTGGTTCATTTCCCTGGTTGGCTACAACAGCTGGAACTGCGCCAATCCAAAGCCAGGATCCAGGAGCTTCTTCCAGGTCTCCCATGTGGGTGCAGGGGCCCAAGGACTTGGGAAATTTTCCACTGCCTTCCCAGGCAATAGCAGAGAGCTGGATCAGAAGTGAAGCAGCCAGGACTCGAACCAGCTCCCATATGGGATGCCAGTGCTTCAGGCCAGGGCGTTAGCCTGCTGTGCCACAGTGCCGGCCCCATGCTTCTTGTTCTGATGAGATTCATATTAGACACCTCCTGATAGCAGCAGAAATTGACTTCACTCTTTGAGTTGTTATGCTGGTTTGTGCCTCACAATCCCAGCTCAGTCTGCAAGCCTGTACTCTTCAGCTCCACTGTTTTCTTTCCATTAGATTTCCATCCATTTCTTTGTCTGTTTGACAACTGCCTTCTGACATTCTCTTGCTGTATTGCTTCCCCATATTAGTTCCTAAAGGCCATTCTAAATTATACTGTTTCTCATATATATCTTCTTTCCGTTCTGATTTCTAGCCTTATCAATTGGTAATGCATATACTTGAGCATTTAATTAATGGATTCATGCAGAATATTTTCTTCAGTGCCTGGCTTCTTTTGCTCAGATTGTTTTGAGATCTATTCACAGTATTGGACACAGAGTACTTGCTTCTTTCCTATTGTCTTTACAGTGTTCCAGCTAACTATGTTACAGTGTGTGGGGCATGAGCGCGGCCAGGCCAGGCCAGGCCCGGGGGCTCTGCATGTGCAGCTGCTCCAGGGTGCCCCCAACCAAGCTGCGTGGAACGAAGCCACGTGGAGCCAAGTAAGATGGTGCCCAGAGGAAGTAAGATGGGAGGAATCCAAAGTTGTTTACCACTAAAACTAATTGGCTGCGCAACATCAAGGGAGGTAACAAAACTAGTAACAAGTGTATAGACATAGGGCTAGTCCTATAGAAATCCCCCCATATGGTGATTTTTTAAGTGATTGGTTGGCCCTTAGCCCTGCCCCAATGACTCTGCAGTTTTGTGTTATAAAAGGTACTATTATGCAAAAGGTAAATGAGTCCTTGTTAGACTTGGCTCCCCGGTGCGTCTGATTGTCTCCGGGACCAGGAGGCTGGGGAACGGGCGAGCGGCACACTTACCTTTCCTCGGACCCAGTCCATCCTTGTACGAGTGGACTAAGACCCAACATCTCGCACCCAACGTGGGGCAGGAACAGTTACTTTTCGGCCGAGGCTAAGCGGTCTCTCAGGGTAAGTGGAACATTTATTATGGGTAATTCTATTTTTAAGGCAGTCTGGGATATAGAAGAGACAGAGGATGATATCGACAGTAGGAAAGATGAGGAGACACAGACAGTGGAAGTTAAAACAAAAGTAAAATTTCCTCCCCCTGCCTACATTTCGGAGGAATCCAGGCCCCCGCCATACGCACCTGGGAGCAAGGAGGGAGCGTCATTCTATGTGGCCCCAAAGAGGGACCTGTGTGACCTAAATCCCAATGGCCAGCCCTCCACTGAAAGACAGGGGCTTGGGGAGGTAACCTATGCGAAAGCTTGTCCAGTGGACATAAAACAGTGTAGGGAATTGAAATCTGGGCCTGGGAACTTGCCGCCTCAGGCCTACCCTGTTAATTTAGCTCCAGGGGCTAATAGGCCCTTGGAATGGTACCCATGGGAGGCCAAGGACCTCAAAGAACTCCACAAGGCAGTAGCAGAGGATGGCCCAAACTCCCCCTGGGCACAAACATTGCTACAAGATATAGCCTATCACCCATGCGTCCCCAAGGACTGGTTGGACGTGGCCAAGGCAGTCCTCACGAGTTCCCAGTTCATAAAGTGGTGCGCCTTCTTTAAGGAGGAGTGCCCGGTGAGAGCCGAAGCTAACCGAGCAGCCCAGCCAGCTATCCCTATTACATATGCTATGCTGGCTGGGACGGGGGAAGGATTCTCTATGGGGATCCAGCAAGCTGCGCTGCCTGCTCCATACCGTGAACAAGTGAGGCAGGCAGGACTTAATGCTTGGTACAAGCTGGATGAGGGGCCCACCAAATCTCCCATTGCGGGGGTGCGACAAAAGCCAGGAGAGTCATTGCCAGATTTTGTAGCTAGGGTCGAACACAGTCTCCGTCGTAAGTTGCCAGCTGGGGACCTTCGGGATCAGTTTGTTAAGATGCTCGTCTGGGAAGGAATGAATGCTGATCATAGGACGGCCTGTGCTGGCCTAAGGGAAGCGTCGATAAGTCGATGGATAGTGGCCTCGCAAAATGTAGGTACGCAACAGCATCAAAATCAATCCCTGGCCATGACCCTACAGGCTCAGACGACGGCCATGACCCAGGCCCTCTCAGCCCAGACATCGGCAATGACAGAGGCTATTACTCAGGCTCTGGCCACCCAAAGTTCCAAGTCACTCAGGCAGGCCACTCAGGGAGCCTGCTTCAAGTGTGGGCAAGAGGGGCATTTTAAATGGGAGTGCCCTCAAGCCTCCTTGACTAATAGACCAGGAGGGTCAAAGCCGCCCCATACCCCCTGCCCTAGGTGCAGGAAGGGATATCATTTAAAAAAGGAATGCAGGTCCAAATTTAATATAGAAGGGAAGCCTTTAAACTAGAGGGGGGGGGGCATCCTCCAGCCCCGTTAACTCAAGGAGGAACCCCATCCAAGGGGAAACCTGGGGTAACCCGTACTAGAACAATCCAAGCCCACTGGACTGCCCCCCTTATGGAGGGGCTCCGTGCCAAAATGAGTGTTGTCATAGGTGGAAAAAGGTTTCACTGCCTAATCGACACTGGGGTGGATAGGACGGTACTCCGGGAAGAGGAGGTGCCACCAACTTGGGAGCTGGCGGATGGGCCATCAATATTGGGAGTGGGGGGCAATTCTCGATCTAAGGAAACAGTTGCCCTCATGAAATGGGTCGGTCCTGATGGAGAACAGGGAAAAATACGGCCCCTGGTAGCAAAAAACCTCACAGTTAATTTATTGGGACAGGATATGCTAGGGCAAATGGATGCTGTGGTTATCACAGATCACCAGACCTTTTATGAGGGTATTCCAGAGGAAGGAGAGGCTCAGGGCCACAGCGGGGGCATGGAAGGGGTCAAACAAAAGGATTGTCTCACCAATTGTAAGGAACCCAAGGGACCCACTCGAGTATACCCCCAATCCTAAAGGCCACTGCCCCCCGGGTGCCACCTATCAGGTGGAGGCCGGGAAATCCCATCTGGGTGGAGCAGTGGCCATTAACTCAACCTAAACTCACTGCGCTCCGCCTTCTGGTGGAGGAACAAATGACCCTTGGACATTTATGTCCTTCCATGAGCCCCTGGAACACACCAGTGTTTGTTATCCAAAAGGCGTCTGGGGCCTGGCGCATGCTTCAGGACCTTCATAAAATAAATGAAAGGATGGAATTGGTGGGCACCCCCTTGAGAGGCATGCCCTGGACCCCCGTCATACCCTCAGAGTATACCCTGGCTGTAATAGATATTAAAGATTGTTTCTTTTCTATCCCATTACACCCGGATGACTGTGAGAAATTTGCCTTTTCTGTCCCCTCCCTTAATTTTTCTCGACCCAATCAACGGTATGAGTGGACAGTATTACCACAAGGGATGGCTAATAGTCCAGCGTTCTGCCAACAGTACCTGGCCACACTTTTGGAGCCCATATTAAGTTCAGATGTTTCTCTTGCCTATGTCTATATGGATGACATCATCCTTGGACACAAAGATCTTGCCCTCCTGGAGGGTCTTTTAACCCAGGTCCTTACAACACTCATGGAGGGAGGATTCACGGTGGCTCCTAGTAAGATTCAGAGGGTACCCCCTTTTAAGGTGCTTGGTTCCCATTTAACTCTAACCCAAGTCAGTCCCCTTAAACCTCTGTTGGATATCCCAACCTCCATGACCCTAACTCAACTTCAAAGTCTTTTGGGGGAAATTAATTGGCTACTGCCTTGGGTACCCATCCCCAAGGATAGTCTTGTGCCTTTGTTTACACTAGTAAAAAATAAAATGCCACAAGATAATATTACCTTTACAGATAGTCATCGGGTGATATTTCTACAGTTTCAAGAAGCCCTAGACAAAGTTTCTTTAAAAAGGTATTCTGCCAATAAGCCCTTCTCTCTGTGGCTGTTTGCAGGGATTACCCTGATTTCTGCAGTCCTGACTCAGGAAAGGGAACCAATGGAGTGGATTCACACCCCCTTGGGGGGCACACCTCGGGTGTACTCTCAGGCTGATCAGCTTGCTGATGCTATAATCAAGGGCAGAACTCAAGCCCAGAGGCATTATGGCTCTGACCCCCATTCCATTGTTTTCCCCTTTCGGATGTCAGATGTTGAATGGCTTACCAGGGCAAATGCCCGTCTTGCCCTTTCCCTCGAGGGGTTTTTGGGACACATTGATTGCCATTATGGGGCATCCAAATGGACCGTCATGCTATGGCGACTTCCCTTAAAAATGCCTTCTTTATTCTCTTCCAAACCCATCCTCCATGCCCCTCATATTTTCACTGATGGGGGTCAAGCAGGCTCTGCCTATGCAGCCTTCGAGGGTCAACAGGAAACCCCAAGCCGCCAAAGGTTCCAACCCTGCCGAGGGTCAGCACAATATAAAGAAATGCTTGCTGTAATTATGGTTCTTCAGGACATTCAAGGGCCCTTTAACTTATATTCTGATAGCCTGTATATGGTTAACCTGCTTCCTCATGTCCCCCAAGCACATATTAGACTGGACGGTAACCCTATTTCCCCCCTTATGGTTACCCTCAAAGGTTTATTAGAGGGACGGGGGGCTCCCATTCATGTCCAGCACTTGAGGGGACACTCAAAGCTCCCTGGGTTTCTGTCTGTTGGAAATAATTGGGCTGATCAACTAGCCACCGGCCCACAAGCATTAACTTTACAAGAAGCCACTCAATTGCATGACTTAACCCATATCAATTGGAGGGGCCTACGATACAGGTTCCCCCAAGTCCCTATATGGGACCTCAAAAAAATCGTCCACACTTGTAAAACGTGTCAACCCTTCCTGAAGGTGCCCCCATTATAGACACAGGGAGTAAATCCTGGAGGCCTCAAACCCAACACTCTCTGGCAAACTGATGTCACCCGTTTTTCAGCCTTTGGTAAGCTTAAATATGTTTTTGTTTCCGTTGATACTTATTCAGGAGCTTGTTGGGCCACAGCACATACAGGAGAAAAGGCTAAACATTCACAATCACATTTCCTTCAATGCTTTGCCACTCTAGGCCTGCCAGCACAGGTTAAAACGGATAATGGACCTTGCTTTATTAGCGAAGCAATGTCGGACTTTTTTAGCAGATGGCGTATTAAACACATCACAGGAATACCTTACAACCCTCAGGGCCAGGCAATTGTAAAACAAAATCATCAATGCCTAAAAGAACAACTCTTAAAACAAAAAGGGGGAATTAGCCCCCACATCCAATTACAAATGGCTTTGTTCACTATCAATATTTTAAACTTTTCCAAGGGGTCAATTAAATCAAAAATCCAAAGACACTGGGGCCAATTAAACCCTAGGCCCCAGGTTCAGGTTAAATGGAAGGACCCTCTAACGCAACAATGGAGGGGACCAGACCCCTTAATCACCATGGGCAGAGGATTTGGATGTGTCTTCCCCATAGGGGAGACAGCCCCAATCTGGCTTCCAGCCAGAAACCTTAAGTTTCTACCTGTTTCCTCTATACAGGAAGAACTTATCTGAGAGTTTGCACGTGTCTTGAAGGTTTCGTGTTTTATTAAATTTGTCTGTCTTTAATGTTTGAGTAATTACCTAACTCTGATCAGATCTACCCCACAGCTTTGGTTATACGTACTAGTTCTTGGCTGAGCGATTGGACTCTCTAACAGTTTAAATTCTCAAATGGAGTCTAACAACTTTGGGACTTCCAGTAGGATCCCTGGAACTCTCAAAGGATGGGACTCTAAATTTGTTAAAGTAACAACTGTTTGAGTCTATTCAAATTATGCAGTGTATTAAAATGTTGTAAATGATGTCAGACCTATGTTGTATTCATGTTTTTGCTTTCCAGCTAAGGTGGTCTTATAAGTTTTTACATGTCCTTAATATGCTTTAAACTTGTTTCTTTTACAGATCCGCTTTTGCAAAAACTATAGTGTCTCTTTTTAACAGTGTCTGCTTAATGGGTTACTCTGCCATTTCTAAAGTTAGGTCATGTAAGCTCTTTTTAGCTCTGTTAAGTAGTTTTAAGTTATGTGAGGATTTTGTGTACTAACTCTTATGTTCAAGGTGTTTATTTCTGGTTTATTCAATAACAAAAAAACATAAAATTCATGTTCTGTCAAGGTAATCTATTGTGTCTCTGTTAAGTTCAGATTAATAAATCTGCTCTAAAAGTGTTAAGATCACCCTGTCTAATGAAGGGCTATCATTTCAGGATGTTAAAAAATTCTATTCTAACCAGATACTCTAAGTTCTCTTGGCACCTTTGACAAACTTTCTAAAAATCAAAGTTCTAAATTCTCTAAACTTTTGGTATCTCCAAAAGGGCCCCTGGAGATATCAAAAGATATATCTCTCATCTTACAGAGATAATAACCAATTGGGATGTTTAAAAGTACTGCCAAGACGTAAAATAATTCAACACTCTACTAAAATTCCTCACAACCCACAGGAACAGGCTATGGTGGGAAAAAACAATCAATGCCTCAAAAAAAAAAAAGGGGGGGGGGAGTGGCTACCCCCCATTTACAGTTACATAAGGCCTTGTTTACCATCAATATTTTAAATTTTTCAAAAGGGTCAAGGGAGTCAAGGTTCCAAAAACACTGGGGACATTTAACCCCTAAACCTCAGATGCTCGTTAGACGGAGAGACCCTCTCACCTGACTCTGGAGAGGGCCTGACCTGCTGATTCAGTTGGGAAGAGGATTTGGCTGTGTGTTCCCCATAGGGGAGTTGACTCCAATTTAAATACTGGCCAAAAATATCAGGCCTATGCCTGATGCAAGTAACAACCCACCCAGGGAGCAGTTTGCCCCTGAGGGAGATCCCCTTGTCTTTCCTCTTCCAAAAATGGATGGAGATCGAAATCCAAAGACAGGCAATAATGTGGACACTACTCTTCGCTGTGATCCTGACAAGAAGTGCCCAGCCCAGTGATTCGATGACCCAAACGTGATCATCAAAACACTTCAGAAAAACCTAAAAAAGATAAAAAAAACTCCAAAAAAGCCTCTTTTGGACGAGCCTTAATGGACTCTTTCTCTACCTCTTCTCTCTTCTTGGACTGCTTCTTGCCCTGCTTTTAATCCTTGCTATTGGCCCATACATAATAAATAGGCTTATACAGTTTATACAACAGCGCATAGAGGCAACAAGGGTAAGACAGGTTGAGGTTCATTACCAGAGGCTGCTAGCCACAGAGGGCTACAATCCCCTGAACTGGGAAAGTGCCCCCGGTGCTCTCCACATTGCCAATGACGGGTAAGATTCCGGATGGACCAAAGCAACCTAAGACAGGCGGTGGAGAAAGCTCACGCCACTCCGTAATTACAAGTCATGTGACACCCCAAGACGGGTAAAGCACCCAGCGTCCTACACCAACCTAAGACAGGGCTCATGGCCAAGCTGCCTGGGTTACCAATAACGGGTAAGGGCAAGGACGGCTGGGGGCAACCTAAGACAGGGACCGTGTGCTAAAACAAAAAGGGGGAATCTGTGGGGCATGAGCGCGGCCAGGCCAGGCCAGGCCAGGCCCAGGGGCTCTGCATGTGCAGCTGCTCCAGGGTGCCCCCGCCCGAGCTGCGCGGAACAAAGCCACGTGGAGCCAAGTAAGATGGTGCCCAGAGGAAGAAAGATGGGAGGAATCCAAAGTTGTTTACTACTAAAACTAATTGGCTGCGCAACATCAAGGGAGGTAACAAAACTAGTAACAAGTGTATAGACATAGGGCTAGTCCTATAGAAATCCCCCCATATGGTGATTTTTTAAGTGATTGGTTGGCCCTTAGCCCTGCCCCAATGACTCTGCAGTTTTGTGTTATAAAAGGTACTATTATGCAAAAGGTAAATGAGTCCTTGTTAGACTTGGCTCCCCGGTGCGTCTGATTGTCTCCGGGACCAGGAGGCTGGGGAACGGGCGAGCGGCACACTTACCTTTCCTCGGACCCAGTCCATCCTTGTATGGGTGGACTAAGACCCAACAACAGTGGTCAAATTAAGTGATCTCAAATAAGAATCAGTAATTCTAATGTCAATAAAATGAAAACAAGAAACATCTAATCCATAACATTATTAACAATGGTTCTTTTGAGCTATTTAACTCTAAAAAGAGAGAAGAAATATTTTAAAGAAACCAGACATGGAATTTGATGGAATAAGCTTTTCTCCTATTTGTTTTATTTTTGAAAAAATACTTTTGGTCATAAAGTGAAACTGGTGTTAGCAAGTACAACGCAGTGTTTGTTCAAATCACATGACCCCTTCTTCTGTCTTGTCTCCTCTTTGCAATTGCTTCCTTTATCTAGTAGGGAAAATTTCTGGCAGGGCACTGAGATTTTTGCTCCTTGATAAACAATGAAATTGGAAGACTTGGAAACTCTCTAGATTTTCAACTACTTATTCACAATCAGAACAAGATGCTTGTGCATTGTAATTGATTTGAAATGTTACTGTGAAAAAAAAAAAGTTCATCTGTTCATGCAAACACACATACACAGAGAGAGGGAGAAAGAGAGAGAGAGAAATAATTCTGAACTAGGTACTGGGGAAATGAGGTAATGGCTGACTCTCTTACAAAACACTTAAGTAGGTAATGACATAAAAACTTCTGACTACTGCTCTGGCTGAATCTAGGCTGGACTAGCTGCAGGTATAGGCAACTCTGGCCTATGAGGAACAAAAATGAGAATGATGAAAATTTTAAGTCATATCTTTGTGGAAATTTCACCAGGTTTTAAGAAATGCAAAGAAAGAATTCATTTTGAAATTACTTTTGATGAAATTAGTAGTTACTGCTTTTTGACTTGGAAAACTATGAGATTGCACTACATATGATGGTTTTAACTTAGGAAACTCAGAAACCCCTAAAACATTGCCTTATACATTAATGATAGTAGTGTGTGTGTGTGTGTGTGTGTGTGGTGGGTGGGTGGAGAAGGCTATATGTTGAATAAAATCTCAAGTCTTTGAGATAATTTTACAGGCTTTGCAACTGGGAAAATATTGGTAAAGGGATGATACATCAAATTATGGTGCCAGATGTTGTCTATGTGAGTCAGTCTAAAGCCACGTCACATGTTCCAAAATCCAACCTCAAATAAGACTGGCCATCTTCTGAATTTTATATCCCTAAACTAACTTAGTTTTTAAAGGCAACGATCACTTTCATTTTATTTTACATCAAGGAACAATGTCACAGTTGCAAAACAAAAACAAAAATTAATAATATAGCTCATTGGTACTGGCCTAGGACTAAAAAAAAAAAAAAACTCATTTTTTTACCCCCATAACACCTAGCTCCAAGAGAATAAAAATAAACATATTTTCTCTTAAACCTTCTGTATTTAACGGTAGTTATAGTCTTCAAAATCTGAGATATCAGATATGCAACGAAAACTCTGCCTGTGATGAACATCGTATTTGCTGCTTTTTTCTCCTTTAAATCAAAAATAAATATTTTAGAAATAAAAATAACATGGTTTACAAATAAGACTTGCTTACTCCTGAAAGTACCTTTAAGTCAGTCTCCAAATACTGTTCAAATGTTTGAAGAGGGTCCATTTATAATACAAAAGTACATAATCATATTTTGCAAAACAAAGAATCCTCACAATATACTTATGAGATATAAATGGTAAAATATAAATTTTACCCATAAAATAATGAAACTATTTAGTAGCAATATCAAGAATAGAACTCTGTATCTACTAATCCCCCTTCCCCAAATTTCATCAAGACAAGATAACAGTCTAAAAAATGCTCAGGAGTTTGGCACAGGGATGGAGTGGGGGAATAAGCTGCATCCTATACCAGAATGCCTGAGTACCTCCCACCCACTTGGTAGCCAAGAATTGATTTCTTGGCTTGTCTTTGGCCTGGCCTATCCCTGACAAATGCAGCCATTTGGGGAAGTGAAACACAGGATGGCATATGTGTGTGTGTATATATATATATATATATATATATATATATATATATTAAAATCTGTCTTTTAAATAAACAAATAATTAAATAATCTCTTAGGAAAATGGAAAATTACAATTTTAAAAAAGACAATATCTGCATCTTTGCTTCTTCTATAGTTTAGTGATAAAAAAGACAGTTTGACAATAACAGTCTTAGCTTGCTGTGACTGTTTTGACTAAGAAAAAAGTCAGCTTGTGAGCATATACGTAGCGTGTATGCAGGACACCTGGCCAGGTATGATAGACATGGCAGAGCTTATATGCCAACTGCTCAATGTGATTTGGCTCCAGGCAACTTCTGTAACAGATGTTAGTGGAGGAACACAGATGATGTAAACATGACCATTTGGCAAAACCTGGCTCTTAATAATGATAATAATAATAATAATAATAATAATAATAATAAAAGCAATCACAGTCTTGCAAACTCCTAACCTTTATATCAATGGCTGTTTCAGGAAGTGGATTTCAAAGTCTTCCATCAGACTGAACAAAATATCTAGTGCTCCCTCGGTTCTTCACCACAGTCGTTATTAGTTTTGAGTTGTAGCTTCTACCATCAGATTTTATGCAGTCCAGAAGCTGTGATACTTCATAATCAATTTCAACTATAGAAAACTGAAAATAAACTTGTAGATCTATCATGTTTCATATTTAGCAGTTGTTTGTTTTATATGTGCTTGTTTAAATTATTTTAAGTGTTTTACCCATTCAGTATTATTCTAATACTTATTCTATTAAAACTTTTGCCCTTCTGAAATATCAGCTGATTTTTTATTTGCAGCCTAACTCATATATGCATATAAATGTGTATGTATATATACTTCTTTAAAAATGATCAATCCAATGTGTTAGTACCTGTAAAAGTAGTCTGCATATGACAGAGAATCATGAGATACAATCTTAATAATTATATTATATTTTAATTTGACCTAGGCAAAGTTAATTTATATAGCAAAGTGTTATGCCAACAAGATCAATTGAACTTAGAATAGCATTTTTTATTTTCCTGAATTTGAATTTAATATTTGGAAATAAAACTAATGGTACTGCATTAATAATACCTCATTTTTCCCAGACAATAATTTCACCAATCTTGTCAGCACTTTTTTTAATCCCTTACATTCATCTTGCATCTTGGATAATGAAAAATTCATCTCTTACTCTCCTGAAATATGGGTCATCCTTGCAAATAATGCTATCCATGGTTGATGTAGCATCAATATGAGTTTGTATACACAAATAGTACAGATGGAGTTTTTCTCTTCATTTGAGAATAATATTAAGTGTGTGTGTGTGTGTGTGTATGAGGAAACAAGAAAGAGAGAAACAGAGGGCTACAGAGAGATCAGTGTGGTGACCCACACATAGGTTCAATATTTAATGTCTTCCCTTATGCTATCTCCATCTATCAAATCATCTTAGTGTCTACATTGAAGTTATTTATCTCCAAACAAGCAATTGCATTACTGTGCTGAAGACATAGTCATTCATATTCTTTCTTCTGCATTCAATATTTTCATTCCTGCTCCTCCGCCTCCCAGCATAGTGCTTCCCCATGAAATTCAAAGTTTAAATGCCAAAAGTCTATCTAGTGTACCTCTTTTCTGTTCTTATTTGACAAACATAAATTCTGTTTCACTACCCTTGTTTATGTCAGTTCTTCACAAAGCCCAATTGTTGTGGATGCCAGGAAAGAAACAAATGTGTTACAAAAACTGGACACGTCTGTGTTTTATGTCTGGTTGACTGGGCATTGCCACCTCTGGTTGCTGTCTGCTGTGTCATTGAAATATCTATTGTCTTGACATACAGCAAATAAAGTCCTCATCAGGAAGGAAGCTGTTTTGAATATGCTCTGAAGTCTACAGAGTAATTCAGTTGGAAAGAAATGATTGGAAATCATTAAATTTTCTCTTACATTAC
Source organism: Lepus europaeus (assembly GCF_033115175.1). Lineage (NCBI taxonomy): Eukaryota > Metazoa > Chordata > Mammalia > Lagomorpha > Leporidae > Lepus > Lepus europaeus. The sequence continues at coordinate 68,140,071 of NC_084842.1, forward strand.
AGGGCGGTGATGACTTTATCAGGTTTGTCACATAAGCACTAATGCTTTCTCCTTCGAACTAACTGCAGTTTGTGAAATCTCACTCTGACTGTCATTAAAGTAATGTCATCTCCATTTCATTGAAAATCCTCTCTGCAGAGTTCCCAGGTGCTTCAAATTTTTGACTAGCATGTGTGTTTTTCCTGTGATTAGACTCTAGGGCAGACCTAGTCTTACTTTGTATAGGTTCAATCATCCAGCTATTTCCACTTAGATTTAAAAATCTGACACTATAGCAGACCAGAAAATCCTTTTATCCACAAATACATCTGTATTTTGAGAACAATTTTCAATAAATAAGACTGTAGATTCTTTCTATTACTTTAAACATTGGCACTGAACATATTAAGCTAAGAAAATCTCTATACAAATTTTATCCATAGAGACCACCTGACTCATTGAAAACCTAAAGAGAATAACGACTTAACGGTGATAGCCCTAGAGTCTTGACCTCAAGTTTAGGCCCAGAAAGCACTTTTGCAGCTTTTATATATGTGCCTGCTTTGAAGTGCACATAATTTCTACTAAGCAAACAGAAATGGCATTATGTAAAATCCGGAGGTTCAATGTCTTGTAGTAATACAAAAATTTTTATACAACTGTCAACCTAAGCAAAATGCACATGATGGAGACAAGTGTGATATCTTCAGGAAAGAATATTCTGTTTCCTGAAAAATTCTGATGACTAGATTGTGTGTTTAGCACAGAATCACAGATAGGAGAATTACTTGAAACCATTAATGACCAATGTCATCAGGTTGTATGTATTCCATCTGTGCTTCCTTTTGGAATGTTCCACTCAGTAGACTCCACGGCTATTTCAACTTATCATGAAATATATCTATTGTACATTCTAGTACTCACACATATGCTTGCTATATACAGCTTCTGACTGCAAAATGCCATGGTAATTCTTCTCTACACTTCAGATATGGTTTGAGTATGTCTCCTAAGGGTGCATGTAATGAAATTTAATCTCCAATGGGAAGTATTAAAAGAGTTGGAATTTAATCTGAGTTTGGTGGGTAGAATTGGGACATTTGGAAGGTGAGTAGTTTAGGAAATATCATCAGAGTGCGATCCCTATGACTGGAACTTAGCAGCATTAGAAAAAAAGGGAGAGAGAACAGAAGTCATGTGCATATGCACATTCCCTTTCTCTTGCCATGAATGTTCTGTACAACCTTGGAACTCTGCATGCAGGAAGGTCACCACCAGATAGAAGCCTTGAACTTCAACCTCCAGGACAGGAAACCAAACATTTTTTTCTTGTGAAAATCATCCAGTCTGTAGTATTACTGTAGTGTTACTGACAACAGCAAATGGAATAAGATATTCTTCCACTTTTGACAGAAAGCTATTCAATGAATTTGGTTAACTTTGTTCTTCAAATTTACCCTAAAATGCTAATATTATTCGGCAATTCATTTTTTTTTTTTTTTTTGGACAGGCAGAGTGGACAGTGTGAGAGAGAGACAGAGAAAAAGTCTTCCTTTTCTGTTGGTTCACCCCCCAAAGGCCGCTGCTGCCAGCACACCGTGCTGATCCGAAGCCAGGAGCCAGGTGCTTCTTCCACGCGGGTCTTCCATGCGGGTGCAGGGCCCAAGGACTTGGGCCATCCTCCGCAGCACTCCTGGGCCATAGCAGAGAGCTGACCTGGAAGAGGGGCAACAGGGACAGAATCCAGCGCTGACTGGGACTAGAACCCCGTGTGCAGGTGCCATAGGCAGAGGATGAGCCTATTGAGCCGCGGCGCTGGCCGGCGATTCACTTTTAAAAAATTAGTTTGAGACTACAGGATTAAATTTTCTCAGCTACTTTCTAATGAGTAACATGATCATAATATTTATCATCCAAATTGGGAAATACTTGATACTTATTTTGGTGGAATTACAAATGTTACACTTAACTTTGCCAAGCAAACTGGAGTATAAAATGACCCTATGCGATCTATGCTTTTTGAGATAACTGATCTAATCCTGGAATTGGGTCCTCTTTTTACCTCAAAATTATAAGATTGAATTTGCTTCACCTCGGACTTCTATTATAAAACTGTTGTTTCCTTTATATGATTCCTTTAGTTTCATCACATACTATAAACCATCCTTTTTTTCTCACACCTTTCTGATATTGAAAGGCTTAGGTACACATGTGGATGTAAATGTAAAATAATAGTTGTTTGGTTATATATTTTTTCTTTAAAGCTTTGTCAAGATGTCACATTCTCTGAGCACCATCTGAAACCTTCTTTTATGAAAACAAGTGTGCAGGAGCCGGCATTGTGGCGTACCCTGCAAAGTCGCTGCCTGCGGTGCTGGCATCCCATTTGGATGCCGGTTCAAATCCCAGATGCTCCACTTCTGATCCAGCTCTATGCTATGGCTTGGAAAAGCAGTGGAATATGGCCCAAGTTCTTCCCCTCCTGCACCATGTGGAAGAACTGGAAGAAGCTCCTGGCTCTTGGCTCCTGGATTCTGATCAGCACAGTTCCGGTTGTTGTGGGCATCTGGGGAGCAAACCAGTTGATGGAAGACCTCTCTCTCCCTCCCTCTCTCTCTCTCTGCCTCTCTGTAACTCGTTCAAATAAAATAAATAAATCTTAAAAAAAAAGGAAAACGAGTATGCAATCTCAATATCCATACTTTAAGCCACCACAAATCATATTCCCATTGACAGAGAAATTCTGTGGTTTTTACAATTAAGTGGGGCACCAAATTTTTGGATCAGGCTAATGCCATGCATATCACCTGCAGGTTCAACTTCTGACATCTCCCAGGAGATCTCCTATTTTCGCCTGGCCTAGTCTGATTCTGAGGACTCATTGAAGAACTTCAGCCTCTTAGGAGATGGCAGAGAAAGAGAATGAAGGAAGCTTTCATCCTGCTTTGCAGACCTTCTCTGGTCTGCTAAATAAACCTTTGTTATGGTGAGCCCCAGTGATTTGAGTCATTTGTTATAAAAGTAAAGCTTCCCTGATTAACATGAAAAAAGATCGCTAAAACCTACTAGAAAATCCCTGCCTAAATGTCATGCAACACACTGATGAAATAGTTACATATGCATTGGAACGTGACTGGCTTTCCAGAATGTACTCCACGCATGCCATATCTGATTGTCTCGCTCCTGAGCTCTTAACATCTTTGCATGCCCAAGAAACAACTGCTGGACATTCTGCCCTCATTTCTCCATGTTTCTGTTTTGCTAACTTCACGCACTGAACAGCTTTTCTTCTCTTTTGTAAATTGCATCAGTCCATATTTTAATAACAGCTTTTTTGTGAAGAGCCCTGGCAGCTCTGCCAAGAGTTGGATCACTGGAAATGGACCTGCCCTGGAGTCGAAGGATGCCCAGGTCAGAGCCACAGATCTTATTGGCTCTAAGCTGAAAAGCCCTTCACTCAGCCCAACTTCCTAAGTGAACACTGCAGCTGAGGGGATGGTCAAGTAGTGTCAGCAACATTGCAGGCAGAACTGTAAATTTCTTGTTAGAGATGCCACCTGCCTTTACCTGGCCAGCTCTCCTCCCAGGCCAGCCAAGTCATGAAAGTCAACAGAGTGCCTTCCCCTAGGAGGTTCACACCTCCCTTAGGATATACCCCATGTGAAGAGATAGGTAGGTCTGGGCCTCTTAACTTACAAGGCCTAAAGCCCACCAGATTATTATCAAGCCCCTTCTATCAGGTTCTATTTGCCTCTCAATCAGAAAACTTAATTGTAGCTTAGACAGCACCTTTCTTAGCTCCTCTAATAATGACTCTGTCCTTTGTTCTAGACCCTGTCTAGCGTACTTGGGCCTCATTCCTTTGTAATCATAACCTCTACTCTACCACCAATGGCTGTACTCCCAACCTGTGTGTACTGATGGTCCTCTTCCCCACTTAATGCTGTATAATTGTTCAAACCTGGTAAATGCCACTCTTAGGATCATTGGTTACTATCCTCACTCTGTCTTTTATGACCTTGTCTAAATATGATCAGAGTCGGCAAACTTGGAAGGCTTCCATAGCCTTGGCAACTCATGACAACAGCCTAGGGTGGTTACTGGCGCCAAAAACTAGAGTGTCAATTTGTTGCATCAACAACAGGAGCCACTGTGCACTTGCTCCTCATGTGGGATCTCTGTCCTTAATGTGCTGTACATTGTGATTTAATGCTATAACTAGTACTCAAACAGTATGTTTCACTTTGTGTTTCTATGTGGGTGCAAACTGTTGAAGTCTTTATACTAAATTGATCTGTATATAAAGAGAATCGAAAATGAATCTTGATGTTAATGGAAGGGGAGAGGGGAGGGTTGTGGGTGGGAGGGAAGTTATGGGAGGGGGAAGCCATTGTAATCCATAAGCTGTACACTGGAAATTTATATTCATTAAATAAAAGTTAAAAAAAATAACAGCTTTTTTATGAAACACTGATGAGCAACCAATACAACACACACACAAATGTGCTGAAAACAAAACAAGAGTCACATAATGGAAGTCCCAAAACAAACAAGCACTTTTCAACATTTATGCCACGTCGTTGGCACTTTTTTGACCATGAATCTCATTTGCCTAGATTGGAGGCTCTTGGAGGTAGAGTCTTTATCTCAAAGTACATTTGAGCTTTGCCTTTAGCTATTACCTTTAAGGCACTCATAAATCTGTGTCCCTTTTCACACATTTCTTCAATAAAATTCTTAAATCGTGCTTACTTTTCACTTTGCAGAAATTTTTAAAATATCAAACATATCTCCCATCTTTTGGAAGTTTCATTTCTCCATTTTTTTCTCATAATATTATCTTACTTTCTGTTACATTTACTTATTAATTTGTATATTCAATAAATACAGGTTGAAGACATACTTAAAGTGTTAAACACACTCTGCCACTGCCTGGTACCCATATAGATAAATACAAATAAGTCAGAAGTTCTTGTCAGTGTTTATAGTTTTTTTCTCTTAGGTCCAAATCCTTACGAGTTGTATTAAACAAGTGCACAGTAATTGAAACTGTCCTTTAGATGTTATATGTTGAAAAATGTTTTTGAAGATCTTACCAATTCAGGTCTTATCATCATGTGTTTTTATAACAATTATATTATCTCAAATTAGCACGTTGCCCGATCCTTCCATTCTCTAATCAATTATGTCTGATCTTTTGTGGTCACTCTTCATCAGACATTAATTTAATCAAGGTCCTTAGAGTATTTCCCACAATGATGTCCTCTTTACCACAGGATAAAGTCCCAACATTTACCCTGGTGCTTGAAAAGTTCAAACTGGTCAATTTTAATACCACTAATTGACTACACAATATATCAGATAACAGACAAAAATTGGAGAAAAATAGAATGAAAAGATATATTTACTTTGGCACAAAAATATATTGAGTTCATTCATAGATTTTTTTAATAACGCATATTTTCCATAAGCTTTTAAACATAAGATATTTCTTTATTTGAAAGGCAGAGAGATGGAAAGTTAGAGAGAAAAAACTCATCTGCTTGTTCACTCCCCAAATGCCTGTAATGAGTAGAGCTGGGCACAACCTATGGCTTACTCATCGGTGACAGGAACCTAATTACTTGACCCGTTACTAGTGGAATAGAGAGCCAGAGTTGAGACTAGAACCTAGGCCCTCCTCAGTGGGGTGAGGGTGTCTTAACTGTTGGGCTAATTGCCTGCTCCTGTATGAAATTTCTGAAGACCTCTTGTGTGCACACATTTCAAAAAATTTTGACAGAAAGTAAACATATTTTAATGCAGTTTTCTCTGAATTTTTTGAAGTACTCTCAATAAACTATTAGTCACTGTAAAGTAAGCTTTCTAACAAGGAGCTCAGCCTTGGCATTTTAATAATTAAGACAATAAGATTTATAAGGACTGTGTAGCCTGACTAGAGTTGCATTGGAATTAAGTGCTCACATGGATGCTACAACTCAGGCTACCTCTATTTTAAAGTTTGTTTCATTCTGCTAATAATGTGCTTCGAATTTAAGAGTCAACAACAAATGTAGTCTCTTCTCTGTTTGTGCTTATTCATCTCAAAAGCAAGAATGAGCAATGACATATTATCCACAGGATTGACATCTAATCCTGAGGATTGATTATGAAGTATAATAGTACATCCAGTTAAGCATAGGCAACCCTCACTTTGCACAGTAGTGAAAGATCAAATTATCATACAAGCTGCAACTAAGCAAAGCGAGGTTTACAATCCATAGGAAAAATGATTTTCTCCCTTAAAACCTTTTGTGAACATTAGCAATTTACAACTGTTGTTTATGAATATATTGTCAAATTTTAAATAATTAAACTAACACTGAGTTAGTGCTTTACTATTTAAAGTATTGCAAATATTGGGAATTAGTTCTTTTTTTGTTATTGTTAACACTTTAGCAAGAGTTACTTTCATAGTGTTTGCCACCTTCTTTCTATGTATCTTCGAATAATGAATATGCATCTTTTCTACTCAAGAACATTGATATGGGATTAGGTATCCCAGGTAGCATCTTAACTGCTGTCCCAAACACCTACTCCTTTTATCTACATCTTACTAAGGAAGTATTTCAGATCCAAGGTCCAGTGAGTACAAGATAAAGTCTGTGTACAGGAGGCTGGTGTTCCCAAACTTAGACATTTGAAATAATTGGTAGATTCAAGAGTTAGTGACATAGTTGGTCCTTCATGTAATTACTTACAGTTGATATGGAAACTTGAATTTGAGATTAGGTTGATAGATTAGTGTTAGTAACTAATCACGTCAATTCAAATTCACAGATACTAGTAAATTATTTTCAAATAATCAACTTAATTAATTATGAAGATTATTTAATTTTCCCTCATATATAATTTCCTTTTTTAAAGATTTTATTTATCTATCTATTTAATTATTTATTTGAAAGGCAGAGTGACAGAGAGAGATATCTTTCATCTTCTGGATCATTCCCCAAATGGCTGCGAAAGCTGGGGCTGGGTCAGGCAGAAACCAGGAGCCTAAAACTCCATCCAGGTTTCCCCTAAGAGTGTCAGGAACCCGTCTCCCATTGCCTTTCCAGCACATTGCCAGAGAGCTTGATCAGAAGCAAAGCTGAGGCTGTAACCGGAACTCTGATATGGATCCTGGCATCGCGGTGGCTTCATCAGCTGAGCCACAACACTGGCTGCTATCATTTCTTTACACCTTTTATCTGTTTTAATAGACCTCTTAACTTCTTAACTTTGACCTAAGGATTGAGGAAGATGAGAGAACCTATAAGTCAGGAGTCACAAAAATATGTGTCTCTATGTTTAAGCAAGGAATATACTTACGCATGACAGAAAAGAGACCTACTTCTAACTGACATACTCATGTCAGTCAGGATCGCCTTAAGTACCTTCTTTTCTCCAGAAAATTCTCTGCCACATCAGAGTCCTGCTAGGTGTTGTAGAGGAAGAAGAAAAACGCAGTTCCTCAATCATCAACTATAAATATTACCATATGTTTCACCAATTACACTTCTGAGTATATACCTCCAAACAATCAAAACAGAGCCTCAAAGAGATGCCATGTTCATTGCAGCATTGCTAATGGTAGCCAAAAGTGCAAATAACTTCAGTGTCCATTGAAAGATGATTGGATACAAAAGTATGCTATCTGTATACAATAGAATATTATGCATTGTAAAATAATGAAATTCTGAAACACACTACAACAGGTAAGAAGTTTGAGAGCATCATCTTAAATGAAATAAACCACTCAACAAGTACCACAAGACACCACTCATATGATTTACTCAGAGTAATCAAAGTCATTGTCACCTACAGTAGAATGGCAGCTTCCAGGAAGCTGGAGAAGAGAAAAATAGACAATTGTTATTTAATGGAATTTCAGCTTTAAAATATAAGCAATGGTTTCACGAATTTTGAACAGGCACCAGTGTTGGGCTCTAGCTGATAAAGAGACTGACTGGGACACTGGCATCCCATATGGGCACCAGTTTGTGTCCTATCTGCTCCACTTCTTGTTCAGCTATCTACTAATGGCCTTGGAAAAGCAGCAGAAGACAGCCCAAGTGTTTGTGCTCTCATTCCCATGTGGGAGATCTAGAAGAAGCTCCATCCTCCTGGTCTAGCCTTGGCCTTTGCAGCTATCTGCCATCTGCGAAGTAAACCAATAAATGGAGGGTCTCTCTCTCTCTCTCTCTCTCTCTCTCTCTCTCCCCTCATATGTCTAACACTCTGACTTTCAAATAAATAGGAAAAATCCTGAAAAGACAAACAAACCAATTACAGATAGGAAGGATCAAGAAAAGAAAATAACAGCAGGTGGAAAAGTAAATATGGTTTGATTAGCAGAACTGAAGATATGTATTGAAAATTTGTATTTGAATACAAAAATTTATATTGAATACAGAAATTTATATAACTAGGAACAAAGTTCGTGAAAATTAACTGTAATAGGATCTATGAGTCAGGACAACTTAAATTTAAAAGAGAGAGAAAGAGAAGAAATCAAGAGACAGTTGTGTATAAAGAGAAAAATATGTTTGGCAGAGCATTCACAATAAAACAGGTGGGAAACGATTCTCAAACAGAAGGCCAGTGCAATGAAGCAATGGTAATAGGACAGGGAATATATGAACTTGAATGAGTACTTGGCAAAGAGGGAGTGCCAGATTTATGCACTAATGATAAAAGATATAACGAGGAGGTACTCAGAAGAGTAAGAAAGGAATGGAATAAAAAAAAATCACTTGCCAACTACATTTGCCATCTGTTAATATAACAGTGTCATAAAGTAAAATTGTTCATAAACATGAATGAATCGATTTTAAAAAATACAACCTGTGGCGTGACAAAGCATAGAAAATTGAATGGCTGTCAAGATACAGATGCAGCAGAATTAACTGATGACCTCAGTACTCAAGCTGTCAACAAAGCATTTAGGACATCTGAAGGAGAATGGTTACATTGTTTACTGTTTTAAATACAGTGTCTCTATACTATTTATTAGGAAATATTTTATGTTATGAACAATATATTAAGAATAACATTTTTAGAAAAAAGTGTAAATGAATACCTATAATAATAAAGATTGATGAAACCTCAAACAATGTACTATCCCTCATTTACTGTAAAATATCTGCAAATATTTTTAAAAAGTAGAAAATTCAGAAACATAAACTTTGACCAAAAAATGCCTACTTCAAATGTTATAATTATTAGTTTAGTAACTGATCGAATAGTTTATCTATTTTTTCTTATGATACAGTATTTCCATGAGAGGAGCAATACTATTGGGGCTGGCTGTAGGGTAGTGGGTAAAGCCACCACCTGCAGCACTGACATCCATATGGGCATGGGTTAGAGCCCTGGCTGCTCCACTTCCAATCCAGCTCCTTGAAAATGGCCTGGGAAGGCAGCAGAAGATGGCTTATCTACTTGGGCCCCGCCACACACTTGGGAGACCTGGAAAATCCTCATGCCTCCTGGCTTCAGCCTGGCCCAGCCCTAACCATTGTGCCACTTGGGGAGTGAACCAGTTGAAGGAAAACCTCTCTCTCTTTCTCTCCCTTCCCCCAATAACTCTGTATTTCAAACAATCAATAAATAATCCTTCAAAAAAAAAAAAAACAAAAACAAAGGAGCAATGCTACTAAAATTATAGAATGGGAAAGGTATTTTCAGAGTCTACACTGGCAAGAAAATAGATTCAGAGATCTTTGGCTACAATTTTTTCAGTTCTTAGTAGGATTGACGATTTTCCCCAGAATGTATACATTAAGGCAATATTAACTGTAAGGGGACTAAAATGCAAATACCTTACTTCTCTCATTAGGGATGGTAAACAATCTCACTTCTGGTGAATCACCACTTACTCTTTTGCATGATATTGTCATACACATTTATGAATATGTTCATCTTTAGATCTTTGAAATTCCAAACTTTGATAATTCATAATAGCTGGATGAAAGAAAAGATCTTGTCTATTTGTTCTCAAAAATTAGACAATGTTCTTGGCTAAGATATTACAAATGACCAGTTAAATTAAATTACAAATGACCAAGAAAATTAAATTATTAGAGATCATTTGAAATTAAACTAGAAGTTACATGTTTTCATTATTTTATTAATTAACTTCTATGTAGTTCCTGTTTAGAGTTTTGTATCTTAGATGATAAAGATTTGGAGACTCATATTTTTTTTTTTTTTTGACAGGCAGAGTTAGTGAGAGAGAGAGACAGAGAGAAAGGTCTTCCTTCCGTTGGTTCACCCTGCAAATGGCTGCCAATCTGAAGCCAGGAGCCAGGTGCTGCCTCTTGGTCTCCCATTCGGGTGCAGGGCCCAAGCACTTGGGCCATCCTCCACTGCATTCCCGGGCCACAGCAGAGAGCTGAACTGGAAGAGGAGCAACCAGGAAAGAATCCGGCGCCCCAACTGGGACTAGAACCTGGGGTGCCGGCTCCACAGGCGGAGGATTAGTCAAGTGAGCTGCGGCGCAGGCCGAGACTCATTATTTTAACATGTCAACAACAAATCATAATGATTTGAAAAGTTTGGGATGCTACCTAAGACTCTGACTTAATTCATCAAAATTGTTGTATATTGAAGTTGAACTTTGTTATTATACAAGGCATTTTCTGTTTTTTTACCAAAACAATTTAATAGACATTGATTTAATAGTTCATTATACAGAACATTTTCTTTTATAGTTTCAGTTATTAATTAAGATTAAAATAAATAGGATGGACAATACATTTATTATGATAAAATAATTTTGGCTGTTACCATACAATAGGCAAATCATCAGATATGAAAGATGGGGCTTTAGTAAGTAAGTAAAAAACAAGCCTGTAATAATTCACTTTTCTCAGAAAAAAGTTTGAGTTTATAGGTATAATTGTAGATGAAAATCTCTCCAAAAAGTGAGAGCATTAGAGATTCTACCTAGACATTTAAGCATTTACTACTTTGCAATAAGTTTTTTTTTTTAATATTTATATATTTATTTGAAAAACAGAGTTACCAAGAGGTAGAGGCAGAGAGACAAAGGTCTTCCCTCCATTGGTTCACTACTCAAAGTGCCACAACAGCCTGAACTGCGGTGATCCGAAGGTAGAGCCAGGAACTTCTTCCAGGTATGCCACATGAGTACAAGGGCCCAAGGACTTGGGTCATCTTCTACTGCTTTCCTAGGCCATGGCAGAGAGCTGGATCGGAAGAAGAGCAGCTGGGACTCCAGCTGGCGCCCATATGAGAAGCCGGCACTGCAGGCAGTGGTCTTACCCTCTATGTCATAGCGTCTGCCACTGCAATTCATTTTTGACATTAGCTTTTTATTTATTTATTTGTTTGTTGTTTGACAGGCAGAGTGGATAGTGAGAAGAGAGAGAGAAAGGTCTTCCTTTTCTGTTGGTTCACCCCCCAATGGCCGCTGTGGCCGGCGCACCGCACTGATCCGAAGCCATGAGTCAGGTGCTTCTCCTGGTCTCCCATGGGGTGCAGGACCCAAGGGCTTGGGCCATCCTCCACTGTACTCCCAGGCCATAGCAGAGAGCTGGACAGGAAGAGGAGCGACTGGGACAGAATCCGGTGCCCCGACTGGGACTAGAACCCGGTGTGCCAGTGCCGCAGGCGGAGGATTAGGCTATTGAGCCGCGGCGACGGCCTGACATTAGTTTTGAGTAACTATTTTTGTTAACAACTGAATCATGGGCTTCCACATTAGCATGCTCTATTATATTAGTAATTTAAATTGTTTTTTCTTGAGTTAAGATAATAAATATTCCTTATCATTAAATATACCTAGTATAATTGCAAAGGGTCATACAAAAATATAACAGTAATGAATACTAGAGTTTCAATGTGTCTTGGTAAACAATTTAACACATAATGAACTGGATTTTACATTATTGACATCAATTCTTTGGAAAGATAAAAATGGATGTATCAGATGAAATAAAATATAGGGTAAATTAGATAAAGTAACTTCTTCAAAACAGTATCTGTCAAACAACAGAGTTTTATTTATTTTTTCCTTCTTTCCTTAACTTTTTTCTTTGCTCTGACTTTAGTCCTTTATTTTGTCTTTTCTTTCTTTCATGCATTCCCTCTTTTTAAGCATTATTATCACCCAAATTAAGAATCATTAGCCTGCAAAAGAAATATACTTGAATGCACAAATCCCTTCTAATGATTACTGTGAAAAGTAAATTTCAAAATATAATAATTGAAAATATTATTTTAATTATATGAATTTTTCTTTAACATAAAAAATTTCAAAGCTGTTTTTGTCCTTGACTTAGGTTTCCTGGATAGTCAACCTGACATCCAAATATCAATTTTTGCTACTAAACTTCTTTCTTAAAATGACATTATTTCTTTATATTCTTCATTATGTTTCACATTACTGTATCAGAAGGCATGACTTTTACTTCATGAAACTTAACTAAAACTGCTTCTGTAGGACACTTATGTTAAATCTATTGAAAATGTCCATTCAATAATATTCATGAAACATTTGCAAAGTCCTTTCCTACTCCTATCATTGAGACTATAAAACTTAACAACAACAAAAAAAGATGTATTCTTGAATTGCATAGCACTGGAACAAATCTAATGTGGCTAGAGAAGATAGAGAAAATTTAATAAAGAAAAAACTGCATTTTGAAGAATTAAAGTTATATCCATCAATGGAGGATGAGAATGTTGAATACAAGACGTCAGTGAAAAAGAAAATGAATGTGGCTATTCCAGGCAGAAAAAAGCATGGTATGCTTCATTTTCAGAAGAACAAGACTTTATGTGTTAATAGCAAGAATAATAGAGTAGGGGTAAATTTAGACTGAGTTGAATTACAGAAAACAGATTTATCTATTATTTGGTAGTCCTCAGAAAAATGGCATTTTGTAAATTGAAATCTATATGAAGAAGAATGCATATTTAAATCAAAAGTAAAAGAAGATAGAAAAGGGCGCAGCAATGTGTTGCTTCTAAGAGATTGTGGCATTGATCCTAATGAAAACCATTGAGAAATCAGCATAGAGTAGATTTTTGAGTTTATTTATATAAAGGGAACAGAATACATGTGTGTATATGTTTGTGTGTGTGTGTGTATTCATACTATTAAGAACATAATGATCCTTCCCACCCTTGCTCTGTCCCTCTCTCACACCCATCCTAAATCTTCCTTTTGTATTTCTTTTAACTTTTCTATGATATACTTTCTTTTTTTTAAGAATTATTTTATTTATTCTGAAAGATAGAGGAGTTACAGAGAGAAGTAGAGCCAGAGAGAGAGAGGTCTTCCATTCCACTGGTTCACTCCCCAAATGACTGCAACAAGCTGATCCGAAGCCAGGAGCCAGGAGCCTCCTCCAGGTCTCCAATGAGGGTGGAGGGGCCCAGGGACTTGGGTCATCTTCCACTGCTTTCCCAGGCCATAGCAGAGAGCAGGATCAGAAGAGGAGCAGCCAAAACTAGAACCGGCACCCTTGGGGATGTCGGCGCTGCAGGCTGAGGCTTTAACCCACTGCACCACAATCCCGGCCCCTCTATGATATACTTTCAATTTACTTTATAATAACAAATTTAATCCTCCACCAAATAAAGAATTCAACAAATACTAAGTAGAAAAACCACTGTTCCTCAGGAGTCTAGGCAAGGACTACAAACAGTAATCAAATCTCAAGGTTCTCAAGATGTCAATTTCATTCATATACATTATATATAAATATACATATTTATATATTTTAGAATATGTTCATTTTTATATATTTTATACTTATAAATATATATTTATAAAATATTTGTATGTTTTATATATATTTATATCCATTTATATTTATTATAAATATACATAATATATACATACTATATAATATATATAGTAGTCATTACGAATCAGAGAAATCAGAGCAAATATATGATTTTTGTCTTTTTGGGACTGAGTTATTTAATTAAGCATAATGGGTTCAATTATATCCATTTTGGATTTCATTTTTTTTTTTTTCTGGCTAAGAAGTAATCCATTGTGTATATATGCCACATTTTCTTTACCCAGGCATCAGTTGATGGAATTGTGAGTTAGTTTCATATTTTTGCTATTGTGCATTAATTTGAAAGGCTACAACATAAATTATAACTATGTATAATGCATTCTGAGCACTTTATTAGGTGTTGTATAAGATGATAAAACTTCATCAAATGAGTTCTTGTCCAAACCTAACACATGCTACGTGTGGGTATCATTGATAATTGCTATACAGAGGAGAAAACTGAAATTTGTAAAGATTATATCACCTCCCTAAAGTTAGACAATGTAAACAACTGAACTGGCAGAGGGAGGAGTAGTTAGGAGGGAGTGGGGGTGGGAGGATGGGTATGGTGGGAAGAATCACTGTATTCCTAAAGATGTACTTATGAAATTTTTACTCACTGAATAAAAAGTTTCTAATAAATAAATAAATAAATCCTTAAAAGAGAAAAATATCAAAGGAAAAAGCATGAAGTTGAAAACAGTTGAATAAAGAGGAAAGCAATAAAACATAGACGAAACCAAAAGAGGAGTTTGAACTCCCAGTAAATCTTGCAATAATCTAAATGAGATTCATAAACACACAGAGTAAGTCATAACATAAGCAGTATCACAGCAAGTTGCCTTTTTTGCTATTGGTCCCATATAATTGTTTCCTCTACTTATTTCCCCTTCATGTTCCCCATTTCCTGGATTGAAAGTTAAATCACCATACTGTCCATGCCCTCTTGAAGCTAGCCATCAAAAAGAAATTCAAGTTAACTTCCAATAACAGGTCTTTGACCCAGGAGCTAAAAATCATTTTTTGATGTGGTAATGGATAAATGACATTAATCACTTATGATGAAATATACTGGAGGCTTCTGAGACTGCAAGAAATTAGCTGTGTCATCTAAGACAAATAGATTGAATTGAAAATTTTGTAATTATTTTATAGTGGCAATGTTGAGCTAAGTTAGACATCATCCTTGAAGTGCAGCCAAACTCATTAATCAAATTATAGGACATATCATCTTAATTGCTAATATCTGCTAAGAAACATACACACACACACACTAGCACACACAAGAGATCACTTCAAAAAGTCCATGGGAAGTGCATCTTTAAAGAGGAAATTTAAATAGGCAACAGATTCATGATAAAATGCTCAGGATCACTAGCCATCAGGGAAATGCAAATCAAAACCATTAGAATGGCTACCAAAGGAAGATCAAGAGATAACACTGCTGAGGATGGTGGGGGAAAAGGTACCCTGATAAACTGTTGATGGGGATGTGAACTAGTACAGCCATTGTGAAAGACACTATGTAGATTCCTCAGAAATCTGAAAACACATCTATCATATGACCCAGCAATCCCACTCCTGGGAGTTTACACAAGTGAAATGAAACCAGCATATGAAAGAATGGTAAGTAATC
The DNA here is from genome assembly GCF_033115175.1 of Lepus europaeus. Classification (NCBI taxonomy): domain Eukaryota; kingdom Metazoa; phylum Chordata; class Mammalia; order Lagomorpha; family Leporidae; genus Lepus; species Lepus europaeus. The sequence goes on from NC_084842.1 coordinate 68,155,524, forward strand.
CCATGCTTATTTTAGGCCAATTCACAATAGCTAAGATATGGAATCAACCCAGGTATTCATGAACACATGACTAGATAAAGAAAATTTGGTACATATACACTATTGAATACTACTCAGCCATAAAAAATAATGAAATCTTGTCTTTTGCAACAAAATTGATGCACCTTTAAATTATTATATTTAGTGAAATAAACCAATCCCCAAAAGACAAATATCATATGGTTTTCCCAATCTTTGATAACTAATGGAATGCAAAAAATATATTGTATATAAGCTAAGGTGGCATTTTAAGATTTGGTTATTGTTACAGCCCTTGTCTCTACTGTTGAGAAAGATTTTTTATTCTATTTATTGGATTATTTACTTAGTGCTTATGATTATAAAATGAACAGAAAAAATATGTCATAAAAATTAAAGAAAGAATAAGCAAGGAGGAGGCAGTATGGGAGCAGGGTAGGATGGAGGGCAGAGAAGGGAGTATCACCATGCCCCTAAATCTGTATATATGAAATACATGGAATTCCCTCACCTTATATAAATAAAAAATATAAAATAAATAAAGTGCTTTTGAATAGCAAAAAATCTATTAATGGTTTCAAATTCTTTGCATCAAAATAAACAATTTTTATTTCATTTTTTCTCTAGCTCCTTGAAATATTATTATGTGGATGTTTGTGTGTGTGCATGTAGCAACTACAGAAAACCTGAAAAGTCAGGGAAAGCACCTCAATAATCACTTCAAATAGCAATATGTAGATTAGATGTAGAGATAATTCAATGCATATCAAAACATTGAAGTGCTGAATTTTCCCATGATACTTAACAAATATCTATTTCTCATAGTAATAAATAAAAATATGAAATTACCAAATCCAATATTCTCAATCGTCATTGAAATAGATATTACCTAATCAATATACATGTATCAAGAATCTACATGCTATCAGCATTTGTAGTTGCATTAGAATATAAACAAAGGAAATATCTTTCTGAATTACATAGAATTAATAACGTACTCAACTATCAATTCAATATACATTTATGTAAAGTTATGAATCATGACTCTTACTAAGTCTACATGTGACAATCTGAAACAAGATTAAGAAATTTAAACTACAAGATTACATCAATATAAAAGGTGTTAAATAAATTCATTTGCTACTAAGTTTCAAAAAGATTAAAGAATAAAAATTGTAAGATTTGCATGCATCCATCAAATAGGGTAGATTTGAGAATTTGAAAAAAAACTGATATTATGAACAGTGACTAGAAAAAGCTGGGGGAAAATACTACTAGATTTGTAGAAGTGCAAAAAATATGCGTTAATAGAAAGAAAACTGGAATATCAAATTTAAGATAAATGTAGCATGGGATCTTTATTAAATCAAGATATTTGTGTATGGTGAATTGCCTTTGAAAAGGAAAATTCATTTTTCAAACTAATCATTTTACCATGAATGATTTAAGTAGCCATGATGGTAAAAAATGCATTCCTCAACAACAAAATGGTAGATTTTATTATCCAGACAACAGAGCCCTGCAAACAATAATCAAATCTTTGATTATTTTTGAAAAAAATCAACAAACAGGATTTGAGACGCAGTGTTACAACAATATATAGAATAAAAAATAGATGAGAAAGTTATACAATTTGAAGAATACATAATATTCCTATGAAGAACTGACTTGTGCCCAATACCAAGTAAATATATGAAAATCTTAGCCTTTCTGTACCTCTGAATGTAACTATTTGTAGATAGGACCTTTTGAATTTAAAAGGAGGCCTTTAGGGTATGCCCTGATCCAATATGATATGTCCTTATGAAAAGAGATTAATACAAAAATAGATGATCAATTGAAAGTCTAGGAATAAAATTATCTTCTACATGTCAAGGAATGAGGCCTTAGCATGGTGCAAACTCCATCAATATCTTTTCTTAGATTTCTAACCCTAGAATTACAAGAAAGTATCTATTTTTTAATAACCTGCTCACTCTTAAGTACATTGCAGTAGAAATATTAGCAAATTGGCCGGCGCCGTGGCTCAACAGGCTAATCCTCTGCCTTGCGGCGCCGGCACACCGGGTTCTAGTCCCGGTCGGGGCACCGATCCTGTCCCGGTTGCCCCTCTTCCAGGCCAGCTCTCTGCTGTGGCCAGGGAGTGCAGTGGAGGATGGCCCAAGTGTTTGGGCTCTGCACCCCATGGGAGACCAGGATAAGCACCTGGCTCCTGCCATCGAACAGCGCGGTGCGCTGGCCGCAGCGCGCTACCGCGGCGGCCATTGGAGGGTGAACCAACGGCAAAAGGAAGACCTTTCTCTCTGTCTCTCTCTCACTGTCCACTCTGCCTGTCAAAAATTAAAAAAAAAAAAAAAGAAATATTAGCAAATTAACTTACTATTTTTAGTCAGATTCTCAGGAAAGGAATTTTTCTAACTAGAAAAGAGCATGCCATGACCAGATTGACTAACTTAACTCTCTTAAGTGCAACAATTTAGTGAGGGGTTACACTCTATTCCCAACTGAAGCCAGATTACTAAATAGAAATAGGTTCATTTTCGGTAGTCAAAAATGCTTTAGTAACCAAATGATTGTAATTTTAACATAACTATTACATATCAAGGTATTTACAAAAGTCAAATTTCTGTATAGCAAAGTAAAGTAAAAAAGTTACACAATTAACCATATTTGAATGAATCCCTGAAAAATATTTCATAATAATATTCACATTATTTTCTATATTACTTATAATAATGCCACGTTAAAATTACAAATACTTATTTCTAGTCATTGAATCAAGTTGAACAATTTATTTAAATTCCCCTTAAGACTCCCCATTTCCCACTTAAAAAATCAGTAATACAATAATTTGTTAAATTGCAGCTGCATATACACCACTCCAACTACTTCTATTTTTTATTTGTTCTTTTTTTATTTTTAAGGAAGATTGGGCTTTTAGTACATTAGTTTGGAAGATAAAGAAAGAAAACAAATACCCAATTTCATATCCTCACACTTTAAAACATGACTGGGATATCACTTGAGTTAAGATTAGTTAATTCAGGGGCCAGCGCTGTGGTGCAGTAGGCTAATCCTCCGTAGCAGCAGTGCCATCCCATATGGACACTGGTTCTAGTCCTGGCTGCTCCTCTTCCAATTCAGTTCTCTACTGTGGGCAGGGAAAGCAGTAGAAGATGGCCTAAGTGCTTGGGCCTTTGCACCCACGTGGGAGACCAGGAAGAAGCTCCTAGCTCCTGGCTTTGGATCGGTGCAGCTCCGGACGTTGAGGCCATTTGGGGAATAAACCAATGAAAGGAGGCCTATCTCTCTGTCTCTCCTTATCACTGTCTGTAACTCTACCTGTAAAATAAATTAATAAAATCTTTAAAAAAAGATTAGTTAATTCACAGATCTTAGTGTAAAATGGAGTAGGTACAACATGGCCAAATACAGAGTGTAGAACTGAAATTTTCGTATTTCCCCTGGCATTTTAGGAAAATTATAATTTAGACAATTCAAACTCAATGACTACAAAACCAAAATAAATTTGAACTTTCTATTTTAAATCATAGTAAATACGTATTTGTGAAGTAAAAGAAAAAATAATTTTAAAGCACATCTGGAATGTGAATCAAAATGAGCTTCAAGGATACAGATATATGCTCAATGCTTGCCGAGTTATGGATAAACTAGCTGAAGTCTGAATTTAAAGCACTTTATAGAACTGGATCTCTTGCTTTTCTGTGGTAGGGGAAAGTTTAATGCTGAATGTCCCATTTTTTAAGTCAATATAACCTCCTTTGTTTTATATGCCTTGTGGTAGGAGAAAGTTAAATGTTGAATGTCCCAGTTTTTAAGTCAGCATAACCTCCTTTTGCTTTATATGGCACAGTGTCTTGATATTGTACTATCAGAAAAAATTCATAATTGAGGCTGGTGCTGTGGCGTAGCAGGTAAAGCTGCTGCCTGCAGTGCCAGCATCCCATATGGGAGCTGCTTCGAGACCTGGCTGCTCCACTTCCCAACCAGCTCTCTGCTATGGCCTGGGAAGGCAGCAGAGGATGGCCCAAGTTTTTGGGTCCTTGCATCTGCATGGGAAGACCTGGAGGAAGCTCCTGGGTCTGATCCTGGCTTCAGATCAGTGCACCTCATGCATTGCAGCCAACTGGGAAGTGAACCAGCGGATGGAAGATCTCTCTCTCTCTCTCTCTCTCTCTCTCTCCTCCTTTTCTCTTTGTGTAACTCTGACTTTCAAATAAATAAATAAATAAACCTTTAAAAAAATTCCTAACAAGTCTTTTCTTTTTTACTTGAACTCTTTGGTAGTTGTTTTTTGTTTTTTGTTTTTTTTTTTTTTTTCCTCTTGCCACTATCTTCAGACATAGAATTTGAAGCTAAGTTATTTACTCAAGGGCACTAAGACAGCCAGCTCTATGCTGATGTACATGAACACTTTTTTAACGATGGTCTCTTTACATTCTACTTGCTAAAATTTTTATTTAGTTGAGCAATGAACATTAGACTACAATATAAATTAAAAGTATGGTTGCAGGTGGGAGGGAGCTTATGGGGGAAAGAGCCACTATAATCCAAATTTTGTACTTTGGAAATTTATATTTATTAAATAAAAGTTGAAAAAAAAGTATGTCATCTCGGGCAGTGATGCGGTGCAGCAGGTAAAGCCACAGCCTGCAGTGCCAGCATCACAATTGGGCACCAGCTTGAGTCCTAGGTCTTCTGCTAATGATTAAGCAGTAGAAGATGACCCAACTTCTTGGGCCCCTGCACCCAAGTGGGACACCCAGAAGAAGTTCCCGGCTCCTGGCTTTGGATTGGCACAGTTCGGGCCATTGTAGCCAACTGGATAGTGAACCAGCAGAGGGAAGATCTCTCTCTCTCTCTCTCTCTCTCTATCTCTCCGCCTCTGCCTCTCTTTAAGAAATAATTAAAATTAGAGAAGAAATCAACAAAATTGAAACAAAAAATACAAAAGATCAGCTAAATGAAGAGCTAGTTTTTTTGAAAAAGTAAGCAAAATTGATAAACCATTGGCCAAACATATCAAAAAGAGAAGAAGCAAATCAATAAAATTTGAGATGAAAAAGTAAATGTAACAATAAACACCATAGAAATAAAAAGAATCATCAGACATTATTACTAAGAGATATATACCAACAAACTGGGAAACCTAGAAGTAACAAATAGATTCCTGAACACATACAACCTATCTAAATTGAGCCATAAAGACATAGAAAACCTAAACAGTTCCATTACCAAGACAAAATTGAATCAGAAATAAAGACCCTACCACCAAAGGATACCCAGAACTGAATGTCTTTACCACTGAATTCTACCAGACATTTAAAGAAGAACTAACTCTAATTCTTCTCAAGTTAATCAAAACAATTCAAAGAGAGGGAATCCTCCCAAATTCTCTCTATGAAGCCAGCAACACCTTAATTCCTAAACCCAGAAAAGATGCAACAAAGAAGAACTACAGAGCAATTTTCCTGAAGAATATAAATGCAAAAATCCTTAACAAAATCCACACCAATCAAATCCAACATCACATTAGAAAGATCACCCATCCAGACCAAATGGGATTTATCTCCAGCATGCAGGGATGGTTCAACATTTGCAAATCAATTAATGTGATGTATCACATCAACAAACTGAAGAACAAAAGCCATATGATTGTCTCAATAGAATCAAAGCAGGCATTTCATTAAATACAAAATCCTTTCATGAGGAACACTCGAAGCAAATTGATTTAGAAGGAACATTCCTCAACATAATCAAGGCAATTTATGACAAACCCATTGCCAGCAGCCTTTTGAATGAGGATCCGGAACCAGACAAGGATGCCTATTCTCAGCACTGCTATTCAATACAGTACTAGAAGTTCTAGCCAGAGCCATTAGACAAGAAAAAGAAATCAAAGGATTCAAATTGGAAAGAGGAAGTCAAAATATCCCTATTTGCAGATGACATGATTCTATATATAGGGGATCCAAGAGACTATTGGAACTCCTAGAAGAGTTTGGCAAAGCAGCAGGATATAAAATCAATACACAAAAAAAAACCAACAGTCTTTGTATACACAGACAATGCCACTTCTGAGAAATAACTTCTAAGATCAATCCCATTCATAATAGCTACAAAAAAATCAAATACTTTGGAATAAACTTAATCAAAGAAGTCAAAGATCTCTAAGATGAGAATTATAAAACATGAAAGAAATAAATAAAGATGAAAAAAATGGAAAAGACTTCTTTGTTGATGGATTGGAAGAATCAATATCATCAAAACGTCCATTCTTCTGAGAGCAATTTGCAGATTCAATGTAATAGCAACGAAAATTCCAAAACATTCTTCTCAGATCTAGAAAAACAGATGCTGAAATTCATTTAGAAACACAGGAGACCTCGAATAGCTAAAACAATCTTATAGCACACAAGCATAACCCGAAGCATCACAATACTAGATTCCAAGATATACTACAAGGCAGTTACAATCAAAACAGCCTGGTACTGGCACAAAAACAGATGGAAATACCAATGGAACAAAATAGAAATGCCAGAAATCAATCCAAACATTTATAACCAATTTATATTTGACCAATGAGCTAAAACCAACCCCAGGAGCAAGGACAGTCTCTTCAACAAAGGTACTGGGAAAACTTCATTTTTCACATGCAGAAGTGTGAATCAGGACTCCTACCTTACACCTTACAACTTACACAAAATCCATTCAAAATGGATTAAAGATCTATTCTTTGACCTGATACCAAGGCACAAACAATCAAAGCCCAAATTCACAAATGGGATTACATCAAATTGAGAAGATTCTGTACTGCAAGAGAAACAGTCAAGAAAGTGAAGAGGCAACTGACAGAATGGGAGAAATTATTTGTGAACTATGCAATGGATAAAAGATCAACCAGAACACACAAAGAGATCAAGAAACTCAATGACAACAAAACAAACAACCTAGTTAAGTAATGGGCAAAGGACTTAAATTGACATTTTTCAAAAGAGGAAATCCAAGTGCCCAACAGATACATGAAAAAATGCTCTGGATAACTAGCTATCAGGGAAATGCAAATCAAAACCAAAATGAGATTTCACTTCCTCTGAGTTGGAGTGGCTTTCACACAGAAATCAACAAACAACAAATGCTGGTGAGAATGTGGGGAAAAAAGTATCCTAATCCACTCTTGGTGAGAATGTAAACTGGTTAAAAACCACTATGGAAGACAGTTTGAAGATACCTCAGAAATCTGAATATAGTCTACCATATGACCTAACCATCCTACTCCTGGGAATTTACCCAAGGGAAATGAAATCAGCAAATAAAAAAGTGATCTGTACCCCCATGTTTGCTATGAGATTTAACTGTAAAACTTGTTCTCAAACATTTTTTTTTTATATTTTGTGTGTGTATTTGTGTGTAAAGAGTTGAAATATTTACTTAGTATAGAGTTAGTCTTCTGTGTGTAAACTTAACTGAAAATGAATTTTCTTAATAGAGAATGGGACTGGGAATGGGAGAGGGAGGAGTAAGGAGGGAGTAGGGGTGGGAGGATGGGTATGGTGGGAAGAATCACTGTATTCCTAAAGATGTACTCATGAAATTTATACTCACTGAATAAAAAGTTTCTAATAAATAAATAAATAAATAAATCCTTAAAAGAGAAAAATATCAAAGGGAAAAAAACAAATTAGCAATGAGACAAAAATGGTTTATATTTTCCCAGTTTGACTTCTAGTGTTTTGAAAATTCTATTGCCATAAAAATAGGGATAACAAGACTTCACACATCACTCAATTGAGTATCTCTGTAATCATTCTTTTACCACTGTATAGAGTCTTGTTAAAGAGACAGTAGTCTGCAAACTTTCAAATTACAAACCTGATTAGAATAGAAAAGGGATAGATTAAGAGATACTATACATTTGACTTCTGGTTGAACTGACATTTGACAGAGAAAGTAGATTATTTTCCCTATTTATCTATATAATGACTTTTTGGGGAGGTATGTTGCTCTTTATTTTTAAAAAAGTGCACAAGAGACTACAAATATAAATATGAGGATACTTCAAGAAGTTTACGAAAAATGAACTGATTTCAGTGAGAAAGGTTTTAAATCTTTCCATTGTTTTTTATTCTATACATTTTTCATGAACTCTTTGAAGACCCCTTTGTATACATGGATTCAAACATTTTTGCATCAAAATAAACTTATATTTTATGTCTGTTTCTTCCACAAACTTTTATAAGTACCCATATATATTAGGTGCTAAAATAATTATGCCATGCTAATTAATGAATATTTAGAAGTTATCATTTAGAATAAATATTTATAATGATTTATGAACAGCTACAAAATGTCTTGTATTTTAAATTTTAACTGATATTTCATTTCACTCAATAGATTAATCTCCAAATGACCCATGAATACATTCAGATATCAAAAATGTTTTCTGAAACCATGAAAGACTGCCTTTTCTTATTTTAGAAATTATTTTTAATAGTAAATTACCCAAAAATAATTACTAAAGAACTTTTCAAAATATAAATTCTAAGAGACAGAATACACTTAAAATAATATGATATGATTAATTCAAAATATGCAGTGATTTTAATCCATCAAATATAAACAACACGATAGTCCACCACTATCAGTAGAAAATACATTCCAAGACTCCCATTACATCCCTAAAATAATGAATAATGCCAAATTATATATATATTTTATAGATAGATATAGATGTAGATGTTACATCTAGATTCAGGTAGATATATACATACTATGTTTTTATCTAAATATGCATACTTAAAGTTAATTTATAAATGAGGCACACCAAGATGAATAATAATAAATAATAAAATGGAACACTTATGTAGTAACAGGGAAGCTCGAATATCTTCTAAGAGTTGTACCTATGAAATACATGAAATCTGTTTTCTTTATCTTAATAAATAATATTTAAAAGAAAAAAAAAACAGTTCTGTGAATGTGACCTCTCTCTCTTGAAAGAGCTAATCCAAATATTGGCACCTTTGGATCAAATTTAACTGTGGGAAACTGAAACCATGAATAGCACAACCACAGAAAAGAGGAAGTGTGGTATTCGGCTTCTTCAAGTTGTGCTATTGGTAGGAGAGGTTAGATCTAGTGGGAAACTTTAATCAAACAAGGGTCTGTATGTAACCCTGGTTACACTGTGCTTCCAAAAGAGGCAATTCTGTTTTGCCAGGATGATGTTAAGTTTGGTTTTAAAGATCTAAAAAGAAATGTTTGCACAGAAGTATTCAAATAATTATAATCACATTGCATTAAAATGATTCCTTTTAGTTAAAAATTGTTAGCAGAATCTTGATATACTCAAAATTAACATAAAATATCTAAATTTTTGGTTCAACTGAATTATGAACAGCACTCTCCACTTCCATAATAATAGGTATGTAATGGATACTCAAACAGGTGTGCTGATTGGGTGTAGCCTTTTAAGGTTGGTAACAATTTGTGCATTTTTCTCTATTGATTTTTTCAATAAGTGACAAATTATAAAGATTACATATCAACCTACAAAGCCAGTAATCAAACACAATTCAGCCAAAGAAAATGAAGCTGCGCAATATTAGACATCAAAATACAAAATGCGCCAAATGAAACCTTGGTGATCTGAATTAAAAATAAAATACACATGCTGTTTAAAACCTTCCTAAAAGTCTGCGAATACTTTTATTAAGCAGTTTGAATCAGTCCTAGATATCGTTCACTGTGCATTAAAAATTTAGACTTCAGTAAAGCCCAAAGTGATTGATGTTTTAAAACACTGAGGAAAAAAATAACTACAATTGTTTTAAGGAATGCAATTTTAATTACTTTCTCTCCCCTACTCACCTTTGGCTCGTAAGTAGAAAAACCTCATGGAAGTTGCTATCCTTCATGTTTTCTCTTATAGTCCTGCCTTTTCAAAAGCTCATCTCTGTTTCTGACTCCACTGAAGTCACTTAATTTGCTGTTCAGAGCTCATTAAGATTCCATTTCCCATATAAAGTGTCCCCTGGCCTCTCAAGGTCAGGCTATGCATGGTTTCAATGCCAATTTATCTACTCTTCATGTAGAAAGTAAGTTCAAGAATGTGAGGGCTATGTTTGATCTTTGCCACATCTCTAGTGTAAAATTCCAGCTTCTTCATAGACACTTTGACTACATGAAAAACTTGGAGAGTAAGCTTTGATTGCAAATGGGTGCATGAAAAATTAGGAAAATTTGATGTACAGGAGCAGCAGAGGTGGCTATATTATTCTTTTATCAACTGGGTTAATTCTATTGCTGCTGTAACATTACCACAAATGTAGGGGCTTATAAGCAACACACATGTGCATTTTACATTTTTGTAAGTCTGAGGTCTAATATGGTTTTCACTTTCCAAAGCCAAGGTTCTTATAGAGTCACATTCCTTTCTGGAAGGTCTAGGAAAGCGCCAATTGTCTTACCTTTCCAGCTTCAAGATGCTGTACCTATTCCTTGGCCCTTTGCCATCTTCCACCTTCAAAGCTAGTAAGCACATTTGCCTTAGTTCCTCTCATATCAAGTCATTAGGACAATGCTCTGCTTCCTCTTCCAAATTTGAAGACTCTTGTGATAACATGGGCCCATCTGTGATAATGCAGCAAAATTTCCTTGTTTTAAGGGTCAATGTATTAGCAACAGTTAAAGACAGAATCTATGTACCTCCAAGTTTACATGTTGACACTGTAACTCCCAGTGTGACCATATTTGAAGTGAAAGCATTTCAAGAGGAAAGTAAGGATAAATGAGGTCCTAAGTGAGGACCTAATTCAATGAAATATGTTCTTAAAAGAAGGAAAGACCCCAAGGTTGTACATGAACAGAGGAAAGCCCTCATCTGCAATTCAAGGAGAGAGACCCCAGGAGAAGTCAAGGCTGCTGGTAACTTGATCTTGGACTTCTACTTTCCAGAACTGGGTGAAAATACATTCATTTTTTTTTTTTAATTTAGCCAAACTGCATTTTGCTCTGACAACCCAGGCAGACTAATATAACAACTATAATTCCATCTATTGCTTGAAATCTTCTTTTGTTTTATAGCATACATATTCACCAACCCTGGGATTTGGCTCATGGACTTTTGGTAATGCCAATACTTGTTACCATAATAATCAATGAACAAAGGGAGGCAACTTCCCTTTTTATTTCAATTACACTACAAGGACCTAAGATTTCTTCTATCAACCTGATAGGCAAACAAAGAGAAAAATAGACTACATTTAACAAATGCACAGAAATAAACAAGGTAGGAATCATTTCTCCAAGATGGAGGAGACTAAATGGGACGGAATCATGTCAAACTGTGTGTGAGACGGCGGCAGTGAAAGGAGATGAGGACCACTATTGCTAAGCAGTTTTGTGTTCTGTTTATTTCGTTTTGTGGAATACCTGAAAATCAAGCTATAATGTAGGAGAGGCATAATTTTACTTCTTTCTTTCTAGAGTTTTTTGTGTGTTTGTTTTAACACAGCCTGAGAATTCAAGTGACATGAGACAAACAGGATAAAATCATACATATTTATTTAACATAGATTTTATTTTTATTTATTTATTTCAAAAGAAGAGACAGAGGCAGAAACAGAGGAAAGACAGAGAGAGTACACATTTGCAGATTAACTCCCAAACCCCTGCAAACACTAAGGCTGTGCTGTGCCAGGCCAAATCCAGGATCTGGGATCTGAATACAGATTTCTCACTTTGGTTGCAAGGATCTAACTACTTGAATTGCTCTTGTTGTCTCCCAGGGTATATATTAGCAAGAAGCTGGATTCAAGAGTGGAGCTGCGACTCAAATCCAGACAACGTGATATGGGATGTAGGCAACCAAACTGACATTGTAATCACAGGACAAACACTTATCCTTATTTAATATAAGCTCCAGGTGACAAAGGCACCCTTATAAGGAGAAAATGACTCACAGAATCAGTTAAAACCAAATATTTATTTACAGAATTGGACAAAGAGCAATAACTGTGAAAATGTAATAAGACAAAGTGGCTGGGGTTAGGGTAATTATTTGGGTGGAAAAGTGACTTGTTAGGTAAGAGTTAGCTTAATGAGATTTGCTTATACAGATTCTCTCAGCTTTAGCTCCCTATTCTTGTTGATAAGAATGTTTCTTTTCTTTGGCTATGGGGAATTTCTTCTTCTTTCACATGGGAATTTCATCTTCTGATTTTAAGAAACAGAAGAAGGGGATATCTTCATACCTGATGTGTTCTTAAGTGCCCTTAAATCAAAATAGTCAATATGCCAGAGCACTACATTTTGGGATAGTGACACGGTCTGAACTCTGTTGATAGAAAAATAACCCACTCAACCATTTAAAAGACACATAGGAATTCTTTAGGAAGCAGTAGTGTAGCTGGAGCGAGACTACAATAGCATAAATCATGATAAATACTTTGTAGGGAAAATTCCTGCCTGAACCGCAGAGGGAATGTTTAGATCACTTTCAGGTTGCTGAGTTAGTCAAAGTTTTATTCAGGAGGAATTTACCAACAAAGAAGTGGTGGGTTGAAGTAAGGTGAAGTAGGTCTTCTGTGCTTGCTGTTCATACCATGAAAAGAAAAGAGAAAGGGCAAAAGAAAGAAAATGTCATTGATGCGGTCAGTCATCCAGTTGTTTCCCTAAACTATTAGCTTTCTTTTTCCAGCACCTGGGCCCCCTACACTCTGGTGAGCATCCATAAGAGAAAGGGGATATCCTGGGCAGTGGCAGTTATCTTAATACTAAGTATATTCTTTTCCATCTCTACAACTTATGACTCATTTCATGGTTACATATATGTACTCCCGATGCATTTTCACAAATAGCCACCCTTTGAAACTCATCTTACATTAAAAAAAAAATAGTTATTTGGTTAAAGCACTCCCATCTTTTGGTTTAGTCCCTAAACGCCTGGAATGTCCTAAAGCTGGGAGCTGGGAACCCAATTCAGGTCTTCTACATAAGTGTATGTGATTCAATCACTTGATCCTTCATCACTGCCACCCAGGCTCTGCATTAGAGATAGCTGGAGTCAAGAGCCAAGGGTGGGCATCAAACCCAGGAATGTGACATTGATGACTAGTAGGAAAAAAACTTGCCCCCATGACCTTACATTCTTATATACTCCTGTTTCTGCAATGTCACTAGATGTCAAGAATCAAGAAGAGTTCTATAGAAATTGGAGTGATGTTACTTTCAAACTTGGTATCCCATTGCATGAGTCCACAGCAACAAAGTGACACATACAGGAAAAGGGGCAAAAAAAAAAAAAAAAAAAAAAAAAGAAAGCAAGAAAGAAAGCCAATGCTCGTTAACAGATATTTCTATCAATTTCCCCAGTCTGTGACTTACTTGATAACAATTACTCCAGTGTTAGGGAAGAATCTCTCATAGTGTTGAGGTATATTGTGACGTTACAACAACAGAAAACTAAAGATAGAAAGACAAAAACCTGGTAGGCACCAGTCAAGGCAGTTCATCTCCTATAATGAGGATTACACCGCTGAATGGGCCCCAAGTAGCCAAAACTGGAGCTTCCTAGAGCAGTTTCCCAGGAGACGCACACCACATATGCTGGCCAGTGGGGTGAAGAGTGTCTCTGGTGATTACTCTCACCTAGGTGTGTGCCAGTCCCAGAGTCCAGTGACTTTTCCCTTCTGCAAAGTATGAATACCAGTCCATTAATATCACATTATCTTGGGCCCAGTGACTACCATTTGGCAAGGTCTTTCACCACCTGCAAGTCAAAGGATCCCACCTTACCTAGTAGGTTCTCTCATACCATGTTCCACTGCAACAGCTTGTCTCCAGACTCAATATGTCCAGAGGCTTGTACAATGTCAATGCTTTCAGTAGGGACAAGCCTGTGAGAGTTTGTATTGCTCTGTTTATAGTACTCTTATATGTAGTAGTGCTCATTTATTCTCCTAGCCTACAATATGGGAAAACTGGGCCCACTGTGTTTACCTTTTAAGTCCAATAGCTTGTGGTAATATTGTTTATGTAGGAGGTAGTTTAGGATGACCTGTATGTGGTTTTGTCCACTGTTTAGAGTATCCAGTTTCTCCTCCACTCCAGTGTCACTCCCACTGGGTAAATGGAATCTCCTTAGGGCTTCATTTCTTCACACCCAGTTTTATATATCACATCCTTTTAAGTGAGTTCCTGAATCACTCTCTGCTTTGAGTCATACCATACATTATGCTGAATCTTTCTAAACCTGGAGTTAGTTGTGCCTTACTGACTAGTGCCAGGATAAGCAAAGGCTTGTGTTAGGTCACTGTCTGTGTCCACACATACTAGTGCAAACTTTGCCCTCTCACTCATGGGTCATGGATTACTTTAATCCTTCTGCCATTCTTTGATGAATCTCAGACCTTTCTGCATTTGTTTAGATAGCTTAGGCAAGGCTCTAGGGCATCTCAAGGAATAGTCCAGATATATCTCTACCACCTGCTTTATATCACCAAGTTCCACAGGTATACCTGTACCCTTGGCAATTCTCCATGCTATTTATGCTTCTCTATATCTACATCCAAAGCTCAGGTATCATTGCAGAATATTAAATGCCAGGATTTATGCATGAAAAACAGCTATAAAGCCTGCCATTCAGCCCATTGGCTACTCTGTTGTTTCCAAATGCAACCCAAATTGTATCTGCCAAAGGATTAAATGCTATTGTTATCCATGTGGAAGGATTGCCTTTGTTGGAATCATCCGCATACCATGTTCCTGCATGGAATAGTTCTCACTCCTTCCTTATTATGGGTGGTTCTGCCTGAAGAACCTTGAGGACCACTGGTCCTGAGTCTTAATAGACCAAGTGGCCCAACTACATGTTCATTTCTTGTGTTACAGGGCATGAAGTTAGGGAGATATACATACTATATTGTAAGCATGGGGTTCTTAGCAGGGCAGGCAGAACACAGAATCTGAATCTATGATTCATGCACATCATGGTGGGATAAGTTGTCCTAACAGTGACAGGATTATTGTCTTCGGTTTGGGTTCCATTGGAAAAGAGCAGTATACACAGCAAATTGTGTCTGTTCCATCCAGTCTCTCCATACCTGTAACCAAAAACCTATAGGAACACAGGTATTATCTTATTGCTGCCATAATGCCCATCCCATTTCATTTTCAGTGACAGATATTTCTGGCACACAGGGCAATGTCACTATGACCATCCCTACAGCCTTAGGCCATTGTACCAGAATGTTTGCATTTATAAAATTCTATTGATGTTCCTGTGTCCAATTCCAGATTGCTACTCTTTTAATCAGGTAAAATCAGGTAGTGCCTAATGAGACAACTGGTAAACCCAGCCCTACCCCATAGCCACAAAAGCTAAAGAAGTACAAATTCTTTTCCCACTGTTGGTGTCCTAGAAGGCCTTCCTTATGCCACTCATGTACCAATGTGTCAGAACCCCTTGTCTGTTTGGAGATGTTTGATCTCTGAGAGCAGGATAGTCTGTCAGAGGTCAGCATGATGTCATCAGTGTAATGAGACCATAAAATGCCAGGGGAAGACAGAGTGAAGTCAGAGGCTCTGTATGTTACTGATGATTGCCCAATGCACATAAACCTAAAAAGCATTTGGGTTAATTGTTATCAGCCTGAGATTTAAGACCTAATAATACAACATAAAGCACAAAGAATCATTTTGACAAAACACAAAATGTTTGCTTCCCATGCCAAATACCTAAAAGACAAATAAATAAGTTTCACATTCCCTATTCAGTGAAGTATACAAGGAGGCAGCCAGCAAGGGGGAGCTGACATCACCAGACACCCCTTGTAGCCCCAACTGCACTGTTATCCTATCTGTACCACCCAAACCTCCCCTACAACTTTCTGTGAATGAGAAAATCACAGCTTCCATAAAACTTCTGCTCAGAATTGGTGCCAGCCAAAAATAATTAACAAAACTACTGGCCACATTCCTCCATGATAACCTTTAACTGATTATAATGTCATTATAATAATATTGCCATGGCTGATCCTCTTACTTCCATCCCCATCATACACCTAAAGCCATGACCTTTGTGAGATTAAAAAAAAAGGCCAGGAAATGGACAGTACTCAAATCCTGCACCATGGGCAACAACAAAATGGATGTAACTGTGGACCATTATGCTTAGTGAAATAAGCCAGATGCCAAGAGACAAATATAACATGTTTTCATTGATTTCTGATAGTATTTTTGTGGATATCTATCTATCTATCTGAGAGAGAGAGAGAGAGAGAGAGAGAGAGAGAGAGAGAGAGAGAGAGATGCCCTATCTGCTGGTTCCTTCTTCAATATATATACACATACCAACCTCTACACACTAAGAATATTCAAGCCAAGCAAAACCTGCCCCAACCGCCACTCCCTCTGCCTCCAGGTTATCTAAAAGTATGACCCTGAAAGTTCTTATGTGCAGTTTACTCTTGAACATGCCTGCACTCCCCCTTCAGTGTATACTTTCACTTTGCATACTGATAAATCCAGTTTTTCTATTGTCTTATCTCAAATTCTATGTCTTATCCTCAAATTCCTTCTTGTGTTGGAGACAAGAACCTGGATAGCATTAATAGTGACTGATGAAAACAGTGATATGTCATGTAGTGGAATGAGAAGGCCATGCGAAGGTGGCCACTGGCAAGCGAGCGTCAGTTAGTCAGGAATGGCTTTGAAACCCACCTGGCAATGGAGCCTGCCTGGCAACAGGCTGTGATTGGATGGCTCTGGAAACTGCCTGGCGACAGGCTGTGATTGGATGGCTTTGGAAACTGCCTGGCAACAGGCTGTGATTGGTTGGGGTATAGACCGCCCCTTGACCAGATTGGCTGGTCTTGGCTATATAAGCTGTTGTACCAACTGTAATAAACGAGTCTGCTGACTGCTCGCCTCAAGCCTGCTTTCACCCGACTCCCCGGAGTCTGTGTGTTGACTCTGTGCCTCTTGCCCCCACCACGCTGCTCCTCTCAGAAACGAACCCACTGCAACATTGTGGAGAACTCAACGGCAACAATGTCAGTCAGGAGAAATCAGGGTTGAGAGCTCAACCAGAAGTCAACCAGTGAGTCTTTCTCCTGATTACCTCCCTTGCACTAAAGAGCTTTGGTTTTATTCTGTATTTCTCCCATTCTTCAGTATGTCCCAACACTCTGTGAACTAACTCCTCCTAACCCAATCATGTCTACTTCCTCTGTTGGAACTGGGAAGACCGAGAGCATACAGCATACAGATCAGGCCCACTGCGAAAGAGGTATATACGAGTGGTTGGGATTTGCTCCTGGGCTGTGGAAAACCTGGAGGGTATTCTTGTTTCAATTGTCAGCTGGCCATGACTTTCTACATTGCTTAATCTTTCTTTTGCTTGCACTTTCTAAACTTCCAGCCTATTTGATCATTTGGGATGAGTGTCAGTTGCTTATTTTCTCACCCTTGCCAATGAGATGCAGTAAGTCTCTGTCAATATATGGCTCTCTATGAAGCAAAGCAGCCAGGACTCAAACAGGTGTCCATATGGAATGCCGGAGCTGGCCCCAAGATGTTGTTTAAAATGTTAAACACTAAGAAACACTCTATGATTGCCTTGTGTTACCAAATTATGCAAGAGTATTTTAGTTTCCATTTCTTTGACTAAATAACCTCCCTCTCAGTTTAAATCCCAGTTGTGACAATTAGCTCAAATAATTGTGTGCATACCGTTCACATTGCACTGCAAGTTGTATTTCAGATTTTACTCTTAGTTTTCCTCCACTGTGGCTCATATGCCACTTTAAAAAATGGATTTTGCTTATGTACGAAATTAGACATTGTTTCCCATAAGGGAAAGGCATTTTTCACATAAAGAGGAGCTTGAAAATGGGAAAATGTTACCTAACGTATCTTCAACATTTTATTATGTCCAATAAAAGCTGAGAATTCGGTAGATTTTGTAAGTGTTTTAAATTGTATTAACTTATTGCCATGATATCCCCAAGAGAAGTGAGGTAAGCTTTTCTTCTATTATTTATCCTAGTGAGCCTTAAAAAAGCAATGTCTGATGCTATTTATCTTCCCATCTCACTTTAAAATAAGATTTTTCAAAATATCTTGGTGAAAAATGTGAACTTTTAGAAGTAGTTTCCTTTTCGAATCTTTTTGGTATGACTAACTTACCACCTTTTTCATACATTATATTATACTCATTACCATGATAAGTATAATGCAATGAATGTTAGGCATTATATCCATGTCAAATCAATGCCATATATTTTACATTTTAAAAGCACAATATAATTTATATTACAATACAATTATACTAAAATATGCTTTGATATTTGTGTTATATTATAAAGATAATAAAAGTTCACTAATGCTCTACCTAAATCAAAATCCTGTTTAATGAGTACTTTCCATGAAGGAACAAAGAATTAATTGTATTCTGGGTATTGAAAATAATAGAAATTAACCCAGCCTTTCTTTTCTTTACCATTGGAACTTTAAACTTGCTCTTCCATAATAGGAGCATTTAGTTTCATGTCTTTTAAAATATATCTCTTAGATTTTTACATATAAATAATAACCATGATTATTTCTAAAATTCCAAGAAAGGTGATTTTTTTTCTTTTTTTAACAAAATTAAAATTATCAACAGTCACACTTGGTTTATATTTGTACTAGATTGTAAAAAAGATCTTATAAGAGCATATATGTTGGGACTGGCATTGTGGCACAACAGGTAAACTTTCAGGAACGTTAAAAATCCCATGTGGTCTCAGTTCATGTCTAAGATGCCCTACTTCTGATATAGCTCCCTGCTAATGGCCTGGGAAAGAAGTGGAAGAAGATGTGAGTGTTTGGGTTGCTGCCACCCACCTGGAAGACTAGGATGAAGCTCCTGGCTCCTGGTAGCAGCCTGACCCAGATCTAGCATTGGTGTCTTCTCCAGAGCGAACTGGCAGATGGGAGATCTCTTTCTCTCTCTCTCTGTAACTCTACCTTTTAAATAAATAATCAAATCTTTAAAAAAATAGGACAGCATACATGTTTATGAGGTAAGTATAATTTTAAAATGATTCCATGTATTTGGGAAAGACTGACCTCTTTTTGGCAATGTTCATATGGTTAAGGTTCAGTTTACCTCACATTGGCATTATAGTATCTGAATACAGACAGTTGATTGTCTCTTCCTTCTTACTGGCCTCACACATCAGTACTTTCCTAACCATCCCTCACGTGGGACAGAAATCATTCATTTATTCAACATATCTGTATTGAATTCTATAATTTCCTAAGTAGTTTCTCGATAGTTCCATGCTGTTGCTTCACTCCCTACCTGATTTTTTGTCCTCCCCGAATCTAAACTCCATAACTTAAACAAAACAACTCCATTTCCTTTCTACTCCCAGACAAATGGCTCTCCTTATTATTTGGTAAAGTACAAATCGTTTGTTTATTTCCACTTACTTTTCTTCCTTTATTTTCCGATTACTCTAACCTTGATTCCTTTTGAGCCCCAGCATATGCTATATGTCAAGTTTCATTGTCACCCAATGCATTCTATATTGGCAAACAAGTTAATTTTCTATTCAAACCCGGAACATGAACTACATGAGGGCAGAGATCATCATTCATTCCAAATATATCTTTCTTTCTCTTCTGAGGTAAGCATTCGCACTTCTGTCATTAATAAATCTCTACTCCAAGTTTTCTATTCCATGATTAATCATGGCCCAAACAATCTCCCCAATGTTGTCCTCCTAAATCCATCACACACCAATTCAAACCTCAACATTCTGTTATCTTTGAACCATTTTCTAAAGATGTCTAGTGCAGAAAATAGACCAAATCTTATGCATATCAGCATATTCAAACTTGGGTTCTTTTTCTTAATTTTCTTCTTCTCTCCATAGCTACACTGAATTTAGATTTATTTATTTATTGAAAGGGAGAGACAGAAACTGAAAGACAGCTTGAGAGATAGACTTCCCATCCATTGATTAATACTTCAACTGCCTTCAACCGTTGGAGCCTGGCCAGATTGAAGCTGGAAGCCATGATGTCAGGCTAAACCTGAAAGTCAGGAGCTCCCTGCAGGTCTCCTGTGGGGGTGGAAGGGACCGGACTACTATTCCTCACGTATACAAGACCAAATTAAGATATGGTGGATAATTGTATGTAGAAGCAGATCTAAGATTCTTTTGCTCACCTGCTGCCTCTCTGGGAGCCTATTAGCTGAAAGCTGGAATCAGGAACAGAACCAGGACCCAGACCCAGGCATTCTGATATTAAATGTTGGCATCCCTACTGAGGACTTAACTACTCAGCCACATGCATGCCCTTGAATGTTCATTATCTTCAGAACACATCCATTCCTTTATTGTCATTGTATGCTTGCTCACATTCATTGTTTGTAAAATCATAGACATTGAAATAGGAAACCATAACAAGATAACGATTTGCAACCTTTTTAGTTAGGTCAGGACCTGTAGTGTTTCAGGACAGGTTTTTGCAGCATTCCATATTCGAGTGCCTTGGCTGTGGCAGCCATTTGAGGAGCGAACCAGCAGATGGAAGACTGACTTTTCTCTCTCTCTCTCTCTCTCTCTCTCTCTCTCTCTCTCTCCTTTCCTTCTTCTCTCTGCCTTTCAAATAAATAAAAATAAGTAAATACACTTTAGAACCTCTTTCTCAACCTCCTGCAGGATAAGGCAATGTAAACCTCTCAATTATTCTGAAGTCATTTATTTAGCATTTACATCTAGCAACACATTGTTTGTAGTTTCATAAAAATATGTCATCTATACTAGATGTTCTTAAAACCACTTTCTTTGAAAATTACTAAAATGTCCAATAAATTGGGTTATTCTGAGTTGTATCTATCAGTATTTACTGTTTTAGAAATTTAAACCTGTTAAAAAAGAATTACATACTAATCCATTTCAAGTAACAATAATATACCAATTGCTTCTTGCCATAAACAATTTTTATGAAAGTTAACTATATTTGTATAAAACAAAACAGAAGTGGGCAATGTGGCATTGTGTTGTGATCTTACAAATTTCCTTCATAGAAGAAAGCAAGTTTTGTTTTTTTTTTTTTTTTTTTGAAAGTCACATTTACAGAGACAAAAAGAGGGGGAAACAGAGAGATATTCTATGCACCACTGGTTCACTCCCCAGATGGCCTCAACGGCTAGGGCTGGGCCAGATGGAAACCAGCAGCCAAGAGCTTCTTCCCAAGTCTCCCACAGGGGTACAGGGGCCCAAGCACTGGGGCCATGTTCAGCTGCTTTCCAGGCACATTAGCAGGGAAAAGGATCAGAAGTGGAATAGCCGGCGCCGTGGCTCACTTGGTTAATCCTCCGCCTGATGGGCCGGCATCCCATATGGGCGCCGGGTTCTAGCCCCGGTTGCTCCTCTTCCAGTCCAGCTCTCGGCTTTGGCCTGGGAGCACAGTGGAGGATGGCTCAAATGCTTGGGTCCCTGCACCTGCGTGGGAGACCAGGAAGAAGCACCTAACTCCTGGCTTCTGGTCAGCTCAGCACAGGCCATAGAGACCATTTGAGGAGTGAACCAACAGAAGGAATACCTTTCTCTCTCTCTCTCTCTCACTGTCTGTGACTCTACTTGCAAAAAAAAAAAAATTAAAAAAAAAAAAAAAAGTGGACCAGCCAGGACTGTAACTGGCACCTGTAGGGGGTGCCAGTGTAGCAGGCAGAGGCTGTATCAGCTGTGCCACAATGCTGGCCCTGAGAGCAAAAGAATCTTAGATCTGCTTCTACATACAATTATTCACCATATCTTAATTTGGTCTTATATATATGAGGAATAGGCAACCTTACAAATATTTTGAAAAAGAAAGAGCACCTTTACAGCTTTTGCAAACAATTGTGTCTATATTACATTGATACTAAAGCAAAATTCAGTAAGTAGTATTTTCTTAAAGGAAGCAGTTAATGCAGAACCCAAAACCACATAAGGTTCTGTTCCATTCTTATCTATTGACCCTTTTTTACACTGTGAAAATAGTTTTTTACCCATATGTCATCATATTACATTATTGTTTGGCTATCTTGATATTCATTAACAGAGTCATACGAGTCTTCTAAATTTTGTGAAAATTCTTATACAAAATCAGAAAAAATTCAGTTGGCTAATATAGCCACCAAAATGATCAAAAAAGTTTGTAGTATTGATAATCTCCTTAATTTATGGAAGTATGCACAAGTTGTTCAAAATTCTAATTGTATTTTTAAAATTCAACCTTTGTCTATTAGTTTCTCTTAAAACAATACCTATTTTATATAATTTCCAAAATATATATGCCAAATACCCAAACCAGAATGACCATGATTTTTCTTTCAATCGTTTTTTCAAATAAATGTAAGGATTTATACAAACACGTAGCTTCAGCTCCCAAGAAATTACACATAAATGGTTCTTAAAATAACCATGTCCTAACATATATGCCATCAGTGCTGTTTATCCTTCTCATTCCATCACAATATCAATTATTGGAATTTAACATGATTAATAATGATTAGTGCATAGTCAAAACTCTTAAGAGAAATTCACATATTTCATTGTTATCTTTTTTTTAAATTTTAACTGACATAAATATTGCACATGATTATGAGTTAACATGTCACTCTTCTGTAGACGTATACCTTTTGCAATGTCCAAGTTAGGGTAAGTGCATGTACTTAAACATGCATGTCTTTCTGGTGAAAGTAGTCAAAGTCTTTTTCTCTAATTAAAAAAAAAATAGAGAGAGCACAATGGTATATTTAAACAACAAGAATGTGTCAGGGAAGAACTCAATATTAGTATTATGGTTTGATGCTAAGGAGATAACAGTTTGTCAAGTTTTGCTTTTGCAAAACTTTAGGTGAAATATCACTCACTGAAAAATGGAAAATGTTAGTAATAGCTTAGAACTATAACAAAAACATCGTGTTTCTTAATATTGATTTCAGTAAATGCAAGGGGTTTATTGGCCATACTTCCAGAATTTACGATTTATTTCTTACTATATTCAATGCACAGAAATTATGTGTAAATTTGTATTGCTTCTCTATCTTAATGCTAAACATGAGGACAAGTCAATGTGTCTTGTTTAACAGTATCATGTAGAGCTGTTGCCTATGTCATAGGTTGATACTGGTGTCCTATGGTAATTTTATATTTAGGGGTCAAAAATCCATATTAAAATATAGAGGGAAAGGATGACGTGAACATTTGAAATCTTTCTCTCCATTCTTTCATAATTCCCTAAAGTTTTCAATACTCTATTGATTTTTTATGCTTGGGATTTTTCTAGAAGGGTATTAGTATCTTCTCAGGCTTGGTGTCCTCTTTACAAAAATGATACTATCAACTTGAACTTTTAAATTCACTTAGGAAGGCATGTCTTGATTTTCTTTTTTAATTTTTTTTAAAGATTTATTTATTATTTGAAAGGCAGAGAGAGAGGTCTTCCATCCACTGGTTCACTCCCCAGTTGGCCACAGCAGCTGGAGCTGCACCTATCTGAAGCCAGGAGCCAGGAGCTTCCTCTGGGTCTCCCACACAGGTGGCAGTGCCCAAGGACTTGGACCATCTTCTACTGCTTTCCCAGGCCACAGCAGAGAGCTGGATAGGAAGCGGAGCAGCTGGGTCTTGAACCAGCACCCATATGGGATGCAGGAGCTTCAGGCCAGGGCTTTAACCCACTGAGCCACAGCGCTAGCCCCATGTCTTGATTTTAAACATTCTCTTTTCTCTTAAGAATCTTTGACAAACATTTTTTACAAGTAAAATGGTACAATTCTTCTCAAATTAGATGAGACCAAAACAAATTAAAAGTCATTAGTGTGCATCATTATTAATTAAATTTTTCATATGGAGATAATGCATAGGGAATAATAGTTCATATTTCTGTTTTTATAGTATTTGATGCATAAAGTTTTAAAACTCATATATTTAACAACATTTATTGGCTGATTGATGTAAGTGTAGATTGGTTTCAATGATGGCCCTGAAAAATGGCCTCTTGCACCCATAACACATGGTTTTATGGCTCCTTCCTTCAACAGGTGAAATTTATTTCACCACCTCTGAACATAGCATTCTTTGATCAATGAAATATAACGAAAGTGATGATGTGTACTAGTTCTGAGTCTTGGTCTTATAAAGAGCTTAAAAGCAATTCCTCCTCCTCCTCATCCTTCCTTTTCTTCTTCTTCTCTCTCTCTTTCACTCTCTCTCTCCCTCCCTCTGTCTCTCACCCTGCCTCACCCTGAGAAAAATCTTAGACTTGCTTGTTGGAATTTGAAAGACAACATATATGAGTACTATATTCTATAGGCAAACCACTCCTATAAGCAGAGTGTAAACTCAGTTTCCACAACCGCCTGAGAGAGACCACTGTCAGCAAAAGAGCCATCCAAATTAGCTTCTACTAAATAGTTGATTAACAAGAGTATGAGGAAACCAAATGTCTATTATTGAAAGAATGAAGATTTGGAAAGGTTTGTTATTAACCAATAGGTAACTGATAGAACTTTGTACAAGATTATATATTTTTGTTTTCCTTTTCATGTATCATTGTTTGGATATTAGCTTTTTCGTCTGAGATCTGATTGCCTGGGGAAAATTAAACAGATTTAAGGCATATGAAATTTTAATTTTTAAATTTGTGTCTATATCTACTAAAATCTCTTCCTTGGTCAAGGTTGTCAAGGTAAGCAACAGTAATCCTCTTAGGGAAATTTCCTTCATAAATAAATGTCACATGTTAATCTATTCTTTCTTAACTCAGCACTGCCTCTACATAATTGGATTTAAATATTTTCTGGTGAATCCACAGTTCTGGGATTCATATTATATTATACATAGAAAGATTAGTTAAGAAAAAAATGATCCTTGGTTATGCCCATCTTAAAACAGCAGTGATGAACAAATCGTGGATGATGGAAGATTTATTTCTGTCCCAATCCCCCTCCTCTGATACAATAAGATGCATCACATCTTATATTCATTAAGCAAAAAGCATGTTCACTCTGAACCAGGTTGTGTGCTAGGATGAGATACAGAATAAAGTCAATAAAGTAAAGTGGGCCCAGCCATTCTGAATCTTACAATAATACAGAGGAAATGTGTAATTCATATGACTACAGAAGTTCTACGTCATTGTAAAAAAGAAAAAACTACTGTATTAAAAGCAATAATAGGATCTGTAAAAGGAAATTGGAATAGTGTGGAGTAAAAATTAGATTTGGTATCCATCAAAATACCCTTTTGAAAATTATGTTCTTTGGAGAGAAAATGTTGATTAGGAACAGATAAGTGTGAGCAAGAGGATGACAGAAAGAAGGAACAATGTAAGCAAATGTCTTTCTTTGGAAACTTTGGTGTTTGAAGGTAACAAAGGACCATGTGGTTGAAATCTAGTGAGAAAAAGAATGGCCCTACATCAGGTTGGAGGGGAAGGTGGGGCATAGAACCCTGTGAGGATTGTTCATTGTACCTTAACTACACAATGCATCAGTGAGAGGATTTAAATAAGTTGTGATAGGCCTCAATGCACAACTTCTTTTATTTTGTTTTTATTCAAGTACCTTATAGGTAGAAGTTCATGAATCACAAATAAGTATTCAAAGAATAACAAGTGAACACTCTTGCTTAATTTGTACTTATTTCTAGAGAATGTCCTTACACCCTCTCCTTGTCTTCACCCTGCCCTTCTCCCAGGATTATTACCATCCTGATGTTCAGCACTTTAGATTAGTTTTGCCTCTTTTAAACTTTATGTAATGAAAGCTAACAGCAAGTATTCTTGCATCCAGCTTATTTTGTCATATATTATGTTTCTGCCTGCAGCAGTAGTTCATTCAATTTGTTTTTTGTATAATTTTCTATACTCTGACCATGACTCAATTTATTTATTCTATTATTATTGGACATTTAGGTTGCATCTGTTCTCTGCTGTAGAGCTAAGGCATCTATCAACATTTTTATACATTTTTTTGTTGCACTCCTGCACATACTTCTGTTGAACGCATACAGAGGAAGAGAAATTGCTATACCAAAGGGCATATGTATATTCAAATTTAGTAATAATAAAATGGTTTCCAAAGCCAATTGTACTCTATTGTACTTCCACTATTAATATAGAATGAAAGAGAATAAATCAACTATGTGGGGAAAAATAACAAAGAAACTTGTCTATTGGGATCTTGGTATTGGATGGAAAAAAATAAATCTCTCCTGAGAATTCATACTCACAAACTGGCCCTCCTATGGATTTGCAGCTAGTGATCCAAAACTTTCAAGTTGAGAATTTATTTTTAAGTGATCCCATGTAAGTACCTGCAGGCACCAGGCAGAAGAAAATACAAGTACCCTCTAGAGAAATATTTTTTTTTCAGCCATGCCTTAAGAAAACCTCATAGATAATGTTTCAGGAGAAATAAAACCAGAGTTTAGAAAACCCCAGAAACCAACAGTAAAGGTTCTTCATGAGCAAGAACTTACAGAAACAATAGAAACAAAAATCAGATTATCACAGAATGCAATACATTTATTGAAGTTATAAACCAAGATAAAAAATTTAAGTATGTAATACCCTAGAGAAATAATTAAAATATCAAGGCATAACAAATATAATATAAACATATGAGATACAAATAAATGTCAACTAAATTGTAAGCTGCATTAAATAGGTAAATGAATTTTGCAAATACAATCACAGACGAAAAACTGAGATTGAATATCTGAAAAGATTATAAGCAAAGTGGGTGGCTGAGAAAATACACAATGCATCTAAGCTTGTTTCCAGAAAAAAAGAGAGAGAAGTAGAAGCAATTAAGAGAAGTGACTGTTTTCCACAACCTAAGAGGAATGTACCACAGATTCAGCAAATCTAAACATTTCTAAGCAGTATGTATTTCTGATTTATTTTTTGTTCATGCAACATTAAATTTTTTGGAGATCTATTTAAATTGGTTTCTGTAACTATGGTTTATTTGCACTGAATTCTGTGTAATACCACATTGTATTTCTCAGTCTATAGATCAGGTACATATAGTTTATTTTCCTTTTTTTCTTTTTAAATTGAAACAGTGCATTGTTTACATTCTTACACAAACATGTCTTTTTATGTACTTATGTAAAATTCCTCATCAAAATTTGTTTAGGTGTAGAATTTCTGAAATATTCATCTTTGTAAGATACAGTGAAACTGTTTTCAGTGTGCTGGTTCGTACTCCAACAATATATGATGTACGTCATTGATACACAGACACACACAAAAAATCCAAGCTTATGTGCACAATACAACAATTAATAAAATATATTTTAAAATATACAGTGATATAAGACAAATGATCTGCAAAGGAACCATCAAGAGACTAGAAGCTGAGTTCCCAGTACCTACAGTGCCAGAGCAGCAGGGCAGCACCTTTTCTTTTTCAGAGCGCCACCTGGTGACTATCTTGCTAGAGTGAAGAGTGAATAAGTACGTGCTGGGATAAAAGAAATTTAGTGTTCTGAGTAATTTTGGGGGGTTTTGTATTGATTTTGTTTATGTATCTGTTTACCACCAATAAATCCTCATTATAAATATTTTTGAAAATAGACTATGGAGGGTGAGAGGGGAGAGGGTATTGTGAGACGTACCATTATGCTCTTAAAATTGTATATGAAATATGTTTCCTTTATGTAAACAAAAATATTTTAAAAATGAATAGAATACAAAGGCTTCTGGATGGAAAACATTTGACATGCAATGTCATGAGTCGAGATACTGGCAATTGCAGAGACATAAATAAAATGTATTGCCTGACTAAAACAATGATATCACATTAAAGGGCTGTTAATTTCCTTAGACTAATTTAACAAAACATAATAAATTAGGGGTCTTTGAACAATAGAAGTCTATTCTGTGACCCTTCTATTAGAAGTTTAAATCAAATAGTTGGCAGGGCCACTATCATTTTGAGAACCTGGCTTTCACTTTTTTTCACCTAGAGGTGTTTCTGGTAACCAAGAGCATTCCTTGGTGTGTAGATATATCACCTTAGTCTCTGCTTTGTCATTTTAAGACATTCTCATTGTGTGTTTGTGTCTGTCTCTCTTAAAAGGACACAAGTCATCCTGGATTTAAGTGCTAAACTACTCTATTATGACCTAATTGTAATTTGATTACATCTGCAAAGACCCTACTTCCAAAGAGGGTCATGTTAGTAAGTACTGGAGGTGAGAATTCGAATATATTTTTGAGGAAGAAATAATCCATACATCACAAGAGTTGAAAAAGATACTAAAATCTAAATAATAATGAACAAAGTGGGAGGGCACAATATGTATTAGATTATCAATTGGTTCTTTGAGTATTATAGAGTTTCTTTTAATTTTATAGAGATGAATCAAATTGTTAGCTGTAGAAGTTGTTAGGATGAATGCACATGATATAAACCTGAATATATTTCTATATATTCAATATTTAATGAAAGATTAAAATTCACCAATGATCAGGCATGTTTCTGTAAGAGTAGGGTAGTTATTAGCATAGTTCCTTAAATAGAAGCCAACAAACAATAGCATTGTATTTAAATAAATATCTCCATGAAAAAGCGAAGTTAGGCTATACTTTCATTTTAAGTGTTAACATAAGTAAAGAGAGTCATTTTATATTTTCTAGAATGTCTCATATTAAGATTTTATCACAGTTCAGGTTCCATATATATATATATATATACATGTACATTAAGAAATAGTTTTTCATGAAGAACTTTTAATAAATGAGTGTTAAAACAATCATATTTTACATCTTTTTACCATAACCCATGTATTAGAACAGGAAAAATGATTTTAACTTACAGATTTTTTCTACATAATTACATTCTTGTCACTGGAATTTTATATAGATTCCAACAACAAATAACATTTCCTTCATAATTTATTCACCAAACTCACAAACTCTGCCTTACTTAACTGGATTTGCATAGTCAAATATTAAAATGTATTTGGATTCCAATAATAACATACCATGTAAGCAGAGACAGTTAGAGAAAGCTCATTTGCTATTTTTAACTGCTAATTACCTATTCACAATTAGAATCTTAAAATGCTACCCAAATGTATGCCTTATTTCCTCATGCTATATAAAATTCTCTGCTACTTGGTTTAAAAAGGTTATGTCTTTAACAGCAATTATCTGTTGGGTCACTGCTGCATGTACCAGTTACTCTAATTTTAGGCCCTCACATGCCATATGTGATAGGGAGCTAAATTCTGTAAAGTTTGGGCACTATATTCACATCTACTGATTGTCTACAGACCCAACTGCAAAACATTCTATTTTGTGAACATCTTCCTAAGAGAACTATTTACTACAATGAATTGATAGTTTCTCATGTGTACAAATTACTTGTTTTACATATTATTTGTGGTTGATCTCATTCTTGTCAAAAATGACAACAATAATTGTTCTGCATGTAGGTCAAACAGGAGGACAGACTGAGAAAGGCTAGGTCTTTCCCTGTTAGCAATTAGAAGCTGCTCGATTCTGTAAGTGCCTGTGGATAAATAAAACTACTCTAATTGCAGAGCCGTTTTGAGAATTGCACAGCACATCTACTGAGACATTGCGACCTGTAGCAATAAACTACTACACAGTACTTGAACTGTTCCTATCAGTTAATTAGAAAATGAATATGTAATGCAACGGATTAATTCAACAACCTACACAAGAATGTCAATAATATCTGAGGAATTTAAGTCTCTACCATTTTCTTTTCTTTCTCATATTTTTCTGTTTTTTTTTTCTTTCAAGAATGATGACCCATCTATTAATTTTACATTAGGAAGAACCCAGTGGAAACAGGTTGAGTGCCTTTCCTTCTATTAAATGATATCAACATTGTATCCATGTTTCTTGAATGCAGACTTTGATGCTCATTTATGAAATTCAGAAATGATTGGAACTATGTTAAATCATTTGTTCCTGCACCTTTCTTCCCTCTTGAGGAATGATGACATCCCAAACAGTTACCTGAATATTCACTCTTTCATTTGTAACACAGATATATTCTTGAGCATTTACCTTGTATAATCAGTTTGACAGGAAATATGAAAGAAATAGAGAACAGAGTCACTGTTTCAGAAAGCTGGAACAGTCGGGACAAATATAAAATATTTAAAAGTAAACATCTAGCAAGTAAAATAATGACAGAGTTCTGTCAGTATTATTAAAAAAAATACAAATGTTGACATGAAAAGAAATGACAAATGACTCTACTTTCAGTCATGTTCTGAGGAATCGTCCCCTTAAGGC
This sequence comes from Lepus europaeus, assembly GCF_033115175.1. NCBI lineage: Eukaryota > Metazoa > Chordata > Mammalia > Lagomorpha > Leporidae > Lepus > Lepus europaeus. Next base: position 68,185,893 of record NC_084842.1, read on the forward strand.
AGAATATTTGCTTCATGAACAGTGCAGATTTGGTCCTGCTCTGGAAATGGAAAGAAAAATTGAGGCAGTGAGAATAGGAAAGGTGTACCCTGTCCTCATGCTCTGTCCCTCAGTTGGAACTGGTGAAAGTATTTTCATTGCAATTTAGCAAACATATAGAATTTTATATGTTTTAAAAGCAGTCTGGAGACAGATTGGTAGGACTCTAGTTACCAGAAGTGTTGTAAATTTTAGTCTATATAACAGTAGAAAGCAATTGAAGAATTTTAAGCAGGGGAGGTATGTGCACTGACTTGCATTTGAGAAAATGAAGGTAGGCAGCTATGCGAAGAATGGATCCTTTCAAAGTAAGAGGAAAATAGAAAACCGATTAATTGTCGAAAACTCTCATTTGTTAAAATGGTGGCAATAGAGATGGAGAGCAAGAATTACTACAGGATTGTCTTCAGTAATTGGATGATTAGGATTCCATTTCCTTAGCAAAATTTTATTGAGAAAAATTTTTGACTTCTGTTTTATATAGGTAAATTTGCAACACTTAAGAAATATCTAGGTAGATTTGTCCAGTACAGCTATTGTAAATTTACATCTGGGACTCATAACATAACAGGGATAAACATGCTTGTTTTGGAGATATGGCAAACAGGTGGTGTTTAAAGTCATGGAAATTCATGAGATCTCTCTTTTTAAAATTTATTATTAGTTTTTTGAGAGGCAGAGATAGAGAAAGATAAACAGAAGAAAGGAAAAAAAAAAAAAAACAAACTCCCATCAACTAGTTCCCAGGTTTCCCAGAGCTGGGCAAAGGCTGAATCAGGAGCCAGAAACTCAACTCAGGTATTTCATGTGGATGGAAGGGATGCTGTTGCTTGATCCATCACCAGTGGCTCCCTCAGTCTGAATTAGCAGGAAGCGGAAGTCAGGAGCTGGCGTAGGAATTGAACCCAGGTGCTCCAGTGTAGGATGTCCTAACCTCCAGGCCCATCCTCCGACATTGATGAGACCTCTCAAGGAGAAAGACTTCATGATTTAAATGTCATGTAAAGCACGTGAGCTAGAATAGAGCTTGTGAAGGAAAAAGGAGCCAATGAGGGAGAAAGAGTAACAGGAGACTATTATATGGTAAGACAGAAGAAGTGTTTCCTAAACTAGTGACTGGATTCCTGACAATCACGGACACGTTAGTAAAACAAGGAACTAACACCGTCTCAGACGTAACTTCATGGAGAAACAATGATGGTGTCCAGAGCAGACTAGCCAGTCACTCATCGGGTTCTGTTCTGTGAGCTAAGATTCCCTCAGGATAGCAAAGAGTAGACTTACTTACCTCATACAAGAACATATTTTTATGTCACTGAATCCCTTAGGATAGTGCAACATCACTCTCCCTTCATAGTAAAATTACAAATAAAATGTGTGTGTGTGTGTTGATACTAACACAATCACCAACTCAGCATGAAACTGATGACCATCACAGGTATTCTTCACATTTTCTCCAACTTTCCACACATTATGTTCACTCAGATCATAGTTGAGGGTGTTTACCAGATTGTATTGTTTTCTGTAAATAATTCTACTCATAGTAATAGGAACAAAGTCATGTTAATTGTGTATCTGATACTTCTAGACTACTTGGAGAAGTTCTGATAATAGAAATCAGACAAAACTAGTTTTATGAAAAGGCAGTATTTACCAATAACTTGGTAGATGTTATAAAAAGACTTTTTTTAAAAAAAGATTTATTTATTTATTTATTTATTTATTATTGATATATATGATAGGCACAGCTACAGAGAGAGAGAGAGATCATCCATCCACTGGTTCACTCCCTAAATTGCTACTATAGCCAGGTATGGGCTAAGCCAAATCCAATAACCAGGAATTCCATCTGGCTCTCCCACATTGGTAGTAGGGGCCTAAGTCTTTCATAGCCTTTCCATTCATTAACGGGAAGTTGGATCATAAGTGGAACACTCAGAACTTGAACTGACATCCCAATATGGGATGCTAGCATTGCAAGTGGGCTGCTTAACCCACTGTACCACAATGCTGGCCCCAACATTTTTTTTTATCAGTAATTATTTATGAATGTAGTTTTAGCTTTAGAGACATAACAGATTTTAATTTTCATGACCAAGTTTGACAGGGATTTTTCTTTCTTAATTAATGACTACTTTTTTATAGCACATGGCACATTTAATCCACTCGCAGTTTCACAAACATTCCAACCACTCATTGTCTGATAAAAGCCGTTAAGTCTCCCTTTCCTTCTGGAACTTTCAAAGACCATGGAAAATTTTTGAAAATACCGCAATATAACTACTTTATGGTTTACATTCCTAATTTGGAAACTTATGTGTTGAAGATCTATTTCCACTAAAAAGTATACATTTCCTAGGAAAAAGGTAATAGAATGTTTCAAAGCAGAATTTTGATACATTATTTTGATTTTTTAAAAGATTTATTTATTTATTTGGAAGTCAGAGTTACACAGAGAAAGGAGAGGCAGAGAGAGAGAGAGAGAGAGAGAGAGAGAGAGAGGTCTTCCATCCACTTGTTCACTCCCCAATTTGCTGCAATGGCTGGAGCTGCAGTGATCCAAAGCCAGGAGCCAGGTGCTTCTTCTGGGTCTCCTGTGCAGGCTTTCCTGGGCCATCCTCCACTGCCTTCCCAGGCCATAGCAGAGAGCCAGATCAGAAGTGGAGCAGCCAGGACTGGAATCAGTGCCCATAAGTGATGCTGGCACTGCAGGAGGCAGCTTTACCCTCTATGCCACAGCACCAGCCCCAATAATGTTTTGATTTATCTTAAAAATTTTGTTCATTTATTCAAAAGAACAATATACAGGGAGAGAAAGAGACACAGAGAAAGATCTTCCATCCTCCAGTCCACTCCCCAAATGGCACAACAACCAAATCTGGAGAAGGCAGAAGCCAGGAGCCAGCAACTCCATCCAGGTCATGCAGGTGGATCGGAAACAGAAGAGGCAGGACTCAAACCTGCTCTCTGAAATGGGAAACTGACATTGCAAGCAGTGGTTTAATCCTCTGTGCCACAATGCACCCCCCCCTCAGTTATTTTTAAGTTTAAAGCTTATCACAAAACATAAAAAAGGAATTTTATCATTTTTTTCCAAAATAGAAGCCGTTTAAAAACTAAAAAAAATAACAAAACACAAAAAACAAAACAAAGAAAAAAAAACAACCAAAAGCCAGAAACTTATTTTAGGAAACTATCCAACATTTTTTGTTGCTTATTTCCCCAACTTTGTTGAGGTATAATTGATAAATAAAGACTTGGGCCATCATCCACTTCATTCCCACGTGCATTAGAAGGAAGTTGGATTGGAAATGGAGAAGCTAGGATTTGAACTGGCAGTCTGTAGTGACATACTGGCACCGGTGGGTTCACCTGCTGCCTCACAGCATCAGCCCTTTCAAGTTATGATTTCTAGCATAAATGACTTTTTATTTCATTGTGTTTTTGATTTGTGTTTCCCTTATTAATGATGTTGAATATATATTCATTTGTTTACTGGCAATTTGTATGTATTTTTTTTAAATAAAACACCTATGTACCTTATCTATCTACCCTATTTTAAAAGATTATTTGGGATTTTTTTCTTGCTATTACTCAACATTTTTCAAGTTAAATATATATACAAATTATATAAAAAAGCAGAACAAAAAAAGTGTAAAATGTATTGTACATCTTTATTATCATCTTTGATTTACATTCTTCAAATTATTATAATAATTGATGTGTTCCATGTGCCTAAAATTTAATTTATAAACTTCAATCAGTATCTACTATGAAAAATAAATACATATTTCATCTGCTATAATCTAAATTTCAACTTCCTTGTTTCCCAATATTTGAATCCTTTATTTTGGGAAATACCAAACATGCACTAGAGGTGAGAGCATATTATAATTATAATACCCATATATATAGCTTCCTGCTCAATGAACATCAAAACTGTTGTATCCACAAAAGTTGTAGAAAAGAGCGAGTTTTCGATGGAAACTTGATTCAAGATCATAAAGCTTTCATTTCAGAACTGCAACAAGAAAAGAAACAGGTTTTCCAACATGATCCTTAAGAAAAAGTACTATCATAGTAATGGTTACCAAGGGACAGAATTGGTTTATTCAAAGTAAACACAGACCCATAAAGAGCAGAGGTCATGACAACATTTTGTTGGGGGAATGCCCAAGGCATCTTTACAGTTGCTTTTCTGGAAGGCCAAAGAACAAAAGCATTCACTTACTATAAGAGTATTTTGAGAAAGTTAACCAGAGCATTAACAGAAAAAAATACCTAGGAAACTTCACCAAGGGGTCCGTATCATGTTGATGCTGCTCCTGCTTGTGTCTGTAATTGAAAAGGAGCAACTTGCAAGTATTTCATGGTGAAATCATTACATATCCATCCAACAATAGTGATTTTGCTCCTTCTGACTTATTTTTGAATCTTAAACTTGTAAGACATTAATGACCACAAGGTTTTATTTCATTATAATAACATAAAGAAATACATTGTTATGGCTAAATCCTAGGAATCTCAGTTCATTAGGATGAACAAAGAGATTAGCATCATGGCTTCATCTCTTAAAACAGCATTTTGAACTTGATTAAATTTGTGCTGAGAAACAAAGTTTACATATTTTATTTTTATATTCCATTTTCTATGAATTTTGAGATCTCCTGCTATTGTGTTAATCTCATCACACACAGAGAATTAGTTATATGCTACTGTCTATTTCAGAAATAATGAAATTCAAGTTTAAGAAGAGTAAGTAAACTGTGCTCCTCCACATGATAGGTGGCTATATCAATTCAACAACCCAGGATTCAAACTTGTACTTAAATATTACATGAATGACAACCTCATCCATATAAAACATTGCAACACTGTCCATTTCTAGTCCATAACTACATGCAATGTTGATCAAATGGATAATTGCTTATGTTCAACTATTGACTCTCTCCGTTCCAGCTCTCTTCCCACATTGCCTCCCCAGGTATGTCTAGTACATGGGTGCATGAAAAACATGTGGGAGTCCAGATTCAGTTATCTGCCTCTGGATTCAACCTAATCCAGTCCGGGCTCCTGTATGCATTTTGGAGTAAGCCAATTAATGTGAGATTTGTTTCTGTTTCTCTCTGCCTTTCAAGTTTAAAAAAAGTTTACAAAGAAAATTATATGGAAAATAAGTTTATTTTGTGCAAAAAAATTTGCCATACAAATGATCTCTGCAGTCCTCCCTAAGAGCAGGGCTCCCTCTGCAATCAGCTACTCTATACAACAAAGGAGCTCTGAGAGTGTGCAGCGGCACTCAGGAATTGCCCACAAACTCAGCTACACCATTTCTTCTTTCATGCAGTCCCAGAGTTTTTTTAGTCTCAGCAGCCAGAGCTCTCATGGTCAGGGAGTGCAAGAGGGACCACTCCATCCCACTAGCCTGTCCAATCTGCAGGAAGACAACAGTATTCCCAGAGCCACTGCCCGTGTGTGTTCCTCCTTGCTGGATCAAGCCCAATCCTCCCAGGCAGACTCAAAGACAGTGAGGCATCCAGGTTTTTCTCTCTGGTAATATCTCTGGATAACAGGCATGCACAATACCTGCTGACGGCAGATCTCACTTCACAATGGTGCTGGACATGTAGGACAGTCTTGCAGGTGGCATTTCCCTTCTGTAGGGATGGCTCTCCCTCCTCATCCAAGCCAAGGCTATGGAAGCATTTTGAGTTCGCTGACTCTGATCTTATTTAGACAAGGTCATAGTCAAAGTGGAAGTTCTCTCCTCCCTTCAGAGAAAGGTACCTCCTTCTTTGATGGCCCGTTCTTTCCACTGGGATCTGGTGATGAAGATATTAAAATTGTATTTCCAGCAGTGGTATAAAGTAATGTTCAACAAACAAATATAGTATTTTAAAAGTCACTAATTATTTGGAGGAGAGTAATGCAAGAAATTAGAAAATCAAATTTAAGTCCCAGAAATATGGGGAAAATTTTAAAAGTTAAGGTATAATGTAATTGAAAGATAAATTTATCTTTGTGAACATTTTTAAATCCATGGACAATTTTTTCAAAATAAACCATTTTGAACTTTTTGAAGATCCCTAATCATAGTGCAAATATAAAGACATCAGAGGGAATAAGAATTAAGTCTACCAATGCCTAAAAATAAATGTAGAGGGTGCCCGCGCTGTGGTTTAGGGGGTAAAGCCTCTGCCTACAGTGCCAGCATCCCATATGGGCGCAGTTCGAGTCCCAGCTGCTCTATTTCTGATCCAGCTCTCTGCTATGATCTGGGAAAGCAGTGGGAGATGGTCCAAGTCCTTGGGCCCCTGCACCCATGCTGGAGACCTGGAGGAAGCTCCTGGCTCCTGCCTTTGGATCAGTGCAGCTCTGGCCATTGCACTCAATGGGGAGTGAACCAGTGGATGGAAGACCTCTCTCTCTCTCTCTCTCTCTCTCTCTCTCTCTCTCTCTCTCTCTTCTCTGCCTCTACTTCTCTTTCTCTGTGAAACTCTGATTTTCAAATAAATAAATAAATCTTTTAAAAATAAATAAATGTAGAAACTCAAGAAACAAAAGTAAAAAAGACACCATGACCCACCCATCAAAGGAACACAACATTTCAATATTAGAATATAAATATGAAGAGATTAAAGAAATGACAGAAATGGAATTCAAAAGATTAATCATACAGTTACTAAGACACAATGAGAAGTGAATCCATGAACTAAAGAAAAACATACATTATATTAATGAAATTTTTCCTTGAAATTGAGATTTTAAAGATATATCAAAATGAAATATTAGGGGCTGGCACTGTGGTGTAGCAGGTAAAGTCGCTGCCTGCAGTGACAGCACCACTTATGGGTGCTGGTTCGAGTCTTGGCTGCTCCATCTCTGATCCAGCTCTCTGCTAATGGCCTAGGAAAGCAGTAGAAGATGGCCCAAGTCCTTGGGCCCCTGCACCCATGAGGGAGACCCAGAAGAAACTCCTGGCTCCTGGCTTTGGATCTGCACAGCTCCGGCCATTGCAGTCATTTGAGAAGTGAACCAGAGGATGGAAGATATATATCTCTCTCTCTCCCTCTCTCTTTCTCTCTCTTGTTCTCCCTCTGCTTCTGCCTCTCTGCAACTCTGCCTTTCCAATAAAAAATAAATATTTAAAAGAAAAATAAAATATTAGAAATGAAGAATTCAGTTGATGAAATAAAAAATGCAGTGGAAAGACTTAACAGACTTAATGAAGCAGAAGAAAGAATATCTGAGCTAGAAGACAAACCTTTAGAAATCATTCAGTGAGATCAAAAGAAAAACAAGAAGAAATTAGAAAATTTTAGAAAAAGTGTTGGAGATATATGGGATACTATCAAAGAGCCATCATACGGGTCTTAGGGATTCCTGAAGGTGTGCTAAGAGAAAAGGGACTAGAAGATCTTTTTAATTAAAATATAATTACAGAAAACTTCACTAATTTGGAGAAAGAATGTTCAAGTAGAAGAAACACATAGAAAGCCTAAAAGACATGGCCAGAAATGATCTTCACCATGACACATATAATCAAAATTTCCACAGTAAAGCCCAAAGAAAAGAGTATAAAATGTACATGAGAGAAACACCAGATTACTCTCACAGGATCTTCAATTAGACACACGGTTGACTTCTCATCAGAAACCCTATAGGCTAAGAGAGAATGGCTAGATAATTCTGTCTTAAGAGAAAAAAAAAAACAAACTGTCAACCCAGAATACTGTACCCTGCAAAGTTCTCACTTATGAATGAATGTGAAATAAAAACCTTTCATGACAAATAGAAATTGAAAGAATATGTTACCACTCATCAAGCCTTACAAAAGATCCTAAAGGATGTGCTACACACAGAAACACTGAAAAAAAAATCATCAACTTGAAAGAATGTGAAGACAGAAAATCCTGCTCTGAAAGTACAAAACAAATCCAAAGTAAATGATAAGAATATTCATGGAAAATGGCAGGGTAAAGTAGTTACTTATAAATAGTTACCTTAAATGTAAATTGCTTCAACTATCCAATTAAAAGATACAGACTGGCCTAATGGATTAAAAAACAAGACCCATTTTTGCTGGCTACAAGAAATACACCTCAAACAAAGACACACATAAACTGAAATTTAAAGGATAGAAAAACATATTCCATGCTAATGGAAAGCAAAAAAGGGCAGATGTAGCCATTGTAATACCAGAAAAAATAGACTTTAACACAAAAATTGTTAAAAGAGACAGAAAAGGGCACTATATAATGATTCAGGGATCAATACAACAGGAATATGTGAATATAATAAATGTATATTCACCCATTTACAGGATTCCCAGCTATATAAAGTACTGTTAATAAAACTAAGGGGAGACACAGACTCCAATACAATAGTAATGGGGGAATTTAACAAGCCATTTTCATCTATGGATAGATCAACCAGACAGAAAGTCAAGAAAGGAACAATAGTTCTAATCAAAACTGTGGGCCAAATGGTTCTAACTGATATCTATAAAACTTTTAATGCCACAGTGGCAAAATACACATTCTTCTCATCAGTGCATGGAACATTCTCTAGGACAGACCATATACTAGGGCAAAAAGCAAGTTGTGCAAATTCAAAAAAATCGAAAACATGCAATGCACCTTTTCTGAACACAATGAATTGAAGCTCTAAATCGACAACTCAAGAATCTCTAGAACATATGCAAACACATGGAGACTGAACAACATGCTCCTAAATGAACAATGGGTCATAGAAGAAATCAAAAGAGAAATAAAAAATTCCTGGAAAGGAATGAAGGTGACAAAGAATCATACCAAAACTTATGGGATATAGGCTGGCAACATGGCTCAATAGGCTAATTCTCCGGCCAGCAATGCCGGCATACCGGGTTCTGGTCCCAGTTGGGGGTGCCAGATTCTGTCCCAGTTGCTCCTCTTCCAGTCCAGCTCTCTGCTGTGGCCTGGGAAGGCAGTGGAGAATGGCCCAACTGCTCAGGCCCTGCACCCGCATGGGAGACCAGGAAAAGCACCTGGCTCCTGTGGTTCACTTGGAAAATCCTCTGCCTGTGGCGCCAGCACCCCTGGTTCTAGTCCTGGTTGGGGAACAGGGTACTAGTCCCGGTTGCTCCTCTTCCAGTCCAGCACTCTGCTGTGGCCCGGGAGGGAAGAGGAGGATGGCCCAAATGCTTGGGTCCCTGCACCCACATGGGAGACCAGGAGTAAGTTCCCAGCTCCTGGCTTTGGATCGGTGCAGCGCCAGCCATAGCAGCCATTAGGGGAGTGAACCAACGGAAGAAGACCTTTCTCTCTGTCTCTCATTGTCTATAACTCTCTCTCTGTCTCTCTCTCTCTCTCACTGTCTAACTCTGCCTGGCAAAAAATTTAAAAAAAAAGAAAAAAACACTTATGGGATACAATAAAAGCAATGTTCAGAGGCAAGTTTTTAGTAATTGGTGCCTATATAAACTGGAAAGTCACCAAACAAATGAACTGTCAATGCATTTCAAGGACCTAGAAAATAAAACAACAACAAACCGAACACCAAATTAGTAAGATAAAAGCAATAATTAAAATAAGAGAAGAAATAAACAAAATTGAAAAAAATACAAAAAAAATCAATGAAATGAAGATTTTTTTTTTTGGACAGGCAGAGTTAGAGAGAGAGAGAGAGAGAGAGAGAGAGAGAGAGAGAAAGGTCTTCCTTCCGTTGGTTCACCCCCAAAATGGCCACTATGGCTGGTGAGCTGCAGCTGGCATGCTGCGCTGATCCGAAGCCAGGAGCCAGGTGCTAACTCCTGGTCTCCCATGTGGGTGCAGGGCCCAAGCACTTGGGCCATCCTCCATTGCATTCCCAGGCTACTGCAGAGAACTGGACTGGAAGAGGAGCAGCAGGGACAGAATCTGGCACCCTAACCGGGAATAGAACCCAGGGTGCCGGCACCACAGTGCCAGTCAAGATTGTTTTTTGAAAACATAAAAATATTTGATACACCATAGGCCAAACTAACCAAAAATAAATGAGGGACAAATCCAAAATAAATAAAATCAGAGATGAAAAAGGAAATTTAACAATAGATACCACAAAAATTTAAAAAAAAAAAAATCAGGAATTACTACAAAGAGCTGTGTGCCAACAAATCCGGAAACCAAGAAGATGTGGTTGGCTTCCTGTACACATTCAATCCAACAAAATTGAATCATGAACATTAGAACAATTAAACAGACCAAGAACCAAGAAGGGAATTGAATCAGTAATAAAGACACTCCCAACAAAGAAAGCCCAGGTCCCGAAGAATTCACTGTCATATTCCACTAGATATTTAAAGAACTAACTCCAATTCTTCTCAAGCTACTCAAACAATTGAAAGGGTGCAAGTCCTCCCAAACTCCTTATTTGAAGCCTGCATCACCTTAATTCCTAAGACAGAAAAATAAATGATGGAAAAAGAAAATTACAGACCAATTTCCCTGATGAACATAGATGCAAAAATCCTCGACAAAATGCTAGCCAATCAAATCCAACAATACATCAAGAAGAACACCCACTCAGACCAAGTGGGCTTTAATCCCTGATATGCAGGGATGTTTCAACGTCCAAAAATCAACAAATATGCTATATTACATTAAGAAATTGAATAAAAATGATATGATTACCTCAACAGATAGCATTTGATAAAACAACATCCTTTAATGATGAAAACCTTAATCAAAGTTGTTATAGAAGGAACATTACAATCATGGCAATTTTGACAAACCTACAGCCAACATTCTACTGAATGAAAAAAAAATTTTGGAGGCATTCCCATTAAGATCTGGAACCGAATAAGCATCTCCTCTCCTACCATTGCTATTTTATATAGTTCTGGAAATTTTAACCAGAGACATTGAGCAAGAAAAATAAAGGAAAGGAATAGAAATTATAAAAAGGAGGAAGCCAAACTATCCCTATTTGCCCATAACATGATTCCATATATAGGGGACCAAAAGACTCCAAGAAGAGACTATTGGAACTCATAGAAGAGTTTGGTAAAGTGACAGGATATAAATCAACACACAAAAATCAATAGCTTGTGTATATGCAGAGAATGCCATAGCTAAGAAAGAATTTCTAAGATCAATCCATTCATAATGGCAGCAAAAAAATTCAATGTTTTGGAATAAACTTAACCAATGGGGTCAAAGATCTCTATGATGAAAATTAAAAAACATGAAAGAAAGAAATAGATGATGATATAAAAAAGTGTAAAAATCTTCCATGCTCGTGGATTGGAAAAATCAACATCATCAAAATTTCCATGCCACTGGAAACAATTTTCACAAACTATGCTACTGATAAAGGATTAAATTTGATAATCTATTGGGGGGGGGCAGAGCCAAGATGGCGGATAGTGAGGACGTATGCCTATAGTCTGGAAAATAAAGTTTCATAAATGTGGAATTACTGTAGCCTCAGGAAAAGATTCAAGAAAAAAACTGCAGAGGAAACGCTTCCGGATCTAGTGGATGTGACACAGAGGACCTACAAGGAGCCCACCGCGTGGAAACCCAACCATGGGAACCGAGCCATAGAATCTCCCCAGCGCGGGAACCAATGGGAGGTAAGACAAAAGCCTCAGAAAAGCGAGACATTAGTGGGGAAAGGCAGAGGACCCTCCCTCCACTTGAGCAAAACAAAGAGCAGGCACCGTTTTACATATGTAAAGCGGCAATGAGTACACAAACTCAGTAACTTTGGGTCTAAGGTGAAACATTGAGGGCTGCATAAACTCTGTGTGTGGTCCCAGGGGTAGTTCAAAAGAATACTCATAGAGGCCAGATTTCAACTACCCTCAATTCCACTCAGCCATTCGGAATTACTTCCCAACTGAGTCAAAAAAAGAGAGAGAGAGAGAGAGAGAGAGAGAGAGAGAGAGAGAGATCCAGCAAGGAGCAAGGTGAGTCACTTTTTGCACACCCTTAAACCTGAAGAATCAAGCAGAGCTCTCTGGCCACACCCATCACAGCCTCTAAGGATCCATCAAAGCAGACAGCCCACTTAGAGGCATAGTATAACGAGAAAAAATCACCACAGCAAAATAAACAAATAAATAAATAAATTATCTCCAACATGCCAAACAACAAATGCAAAAACCGAGGTAACAAGAGCAAGGAAGACACTATGATGCCCCCAAATGAACAAGACCCCCCAGTCCAAGATTATGAAGATGAAGAGATAGAGGAAATGCAAGAAGCAGATCTCAAAAAACTGATAAGAACATTAAGAAGTTCTCAAAAACAAATTCTTGAACGACAGAAATCCTTAATGGACAAGATAGAAAATCACTCTCATGAAAATGAAATATTAAGGAGGAATCAAAATGAAATGAAACAACTAGTAGAACATGAAACTGTGATAGTGACAAGAAACCATAATGAAATGAAGAACTCAATAGATCAAATGACAAACACATTAGAAAGCCTTAAAAACAGAATGGGTGAAGCAGAAGAGAGAATATTGGAATTAGAAGACAGAGAACAGGAAAGGAAACAATCAAATCAAAGAAAAGAAGAAGAAATCAGAAATCTAAAAAATACTGTCAGGAATCTACAGGATACTATTAAAAAACCCAACATTCGGGTTCTAGGCGTTCCTGAAGACATGGAGAGGGAGAAAGGATTAGAAGGCCTTTTTAGTGAGATACTAGCAGAAAATTTCCCAGGTTTGGAGGACAGAGACATCCTAGTACAGGAAGCTCATAGAACCCCTAATAAACATGAACAAAAGAGAACCTCACCATGACACATCGTAATCAAACTCACCACAGTGAAACATAAAGAAAAGATTCTAAAATGTGCAAGAGAGAAACGCCAGATTACTCTCAGAGGATCTCCAATTAGACTCACAGCTGACTTCTCTTCAGAAACCCTACAAGCTAGGAGAGAATGGCGAGATATAGCCCAGGTACTAAGAGAGAAAAACTGCCAGCCCAGAATATTATATCCTGCAAAGCTCTCATTTATGAATGAAGGTGAAATAAAGACCTTTCACAGCAAACAGAAATTGAAAGAATTTGTCGCCACTCGTCCAGCTCTGCAAAAGATGCTTAAAGATGTGTTACATACAAAAACACAGAAACACAGTCACCAATATGAAAGAAGGTAAGGGAAGGAAACCTCACAGCAAAAGACCACAGGAATCTCAAACCAGATATTGGAAAATATCTTTGGCAAATGGCAGGGCAAAGTTACTCCTTCTCAATAGTCACATTGAATGTTAATGGCTTGAACTGTCCAGTTAAAAGACACGATTGGCTGATTGGGTTAAGGAACAAAACCCATCTTTTTGCTGCTTACAAGAAACTCATCTTTCCAACAATGATCCATACAGGCTGAAAGTGAAAGGCTGGAAAAAGATATACCATGCCAACAGAAATGAAAAAAAGAGCGAGCGTAGCCATCTTAATATTGGACAACATAAACTTTACCACAAAAACTGTTAGGAGAGACAAAGAGGGGCACTATATAATGATTAAGGGATCCATTTAACAGGAAGATATAACGATTATCAATGTATATGCACCTAATTACAGGGCACCGGTTTATTTAAAAGACTTGTTAAGGGACTTAAAGGGAGACTTAGACCCCAATACAATAGCACTGGGGGACTTCAATACTCCACTCTCAGAGATGGACAGATCAATAGGACAGAAGATCAACAAGGAGACAGTAGATTTAAATGACACTATAGCCCAAATGGATCTAACAGATATCTACAGAATATTTCATCCTGCATCTAAAGACTTTACATTCTTCTCAGCAGTACATGGAACCTTCTCTAGGATTGACCACATACTAGGCCATAAAGCAAGTCTCAGCAAATTAAAGAGAATTAGAATCATACCATGCAGCTTCTCAGACCACAAAGTAATGAAATTGGAAATTAGCAACTCAGGAATCCCTAGAACACGTGCAAACACATGGAGGTTGAACAACATGCTCCTGAATGAACAATGGGTCATAGAAGAAATTAAAAGAGAAATCAAAAATTTTCTGGAAGTAAATGAGGATAACAGCACAACATACCAAAACCTCTGGGATACAACAAAAGCAGTGTTAAGAGGAAAGTTTATATCAATAGGTACCTACATCAAGAAACTGGAAAGGCACCAAATAGATGAGCTTTCAAGTCATCTCAAGGATCTAGAAAATCTGCAGCAAACCAAACCCAAACCCAGTAGGAGAAGAGAAATAATCAAAATCAAAGAAGAAATCAATAGGATTGAATCCAAAAAAAATTACAAAAAAATCAGCCAAACGAGGAGCTGGTTTTTTGAAAAAATAAACAAAATTGACACCCCATTGGCCCAACTAACTAAAAAAAAGAAGAGAAAAGACCCAAATCAATAGGATCAGAGATGAAAAGGGAAACATAACAACAGACACCACAGAAATAAAAAGAATCATCAGAAATTACTACAAGGAATTGTATGCCAGCAAACAGGGAAATCTATCAGAAATGGACAGATTCTTGGACACATACAACCTCCCTAAATTGAGCCAGGAAGACATAGAAAACCTAAACAGACCCATAACTGACACAGAAATTGAAACAGTAATAAAGGCCCTCCCAACAAAGAAAAGCCCAGGGCCAGATGGATTCACTGCTGAGTTCTACCAGACATTTAGAGAAGAACTAACTCCAATTCTTCTCAAACTATTCAAAACAATCGAAAAAGAGGGAATCCTCCCAAATTCTTTCTATGAAGCCAGCATCACCTTATTCCTAAGCCAGAAAAAGATGCAACATTGAAAGAGAATTACAGACCAATATCCCTGATGAACATAGATGCAAAAATACTCAATAAAATTCTGGCCAATAGAATGCAACAACACATCAGAAAGATCATCCACCCAGACCAAGTGGGATTTATCCCTGGCATGCAGGGGTGGTTCAACGTTCACAAAACAATCAACGTAATACACTACATTAACAGACTGCAGAAGAAAAACCATATGATTCTCTCAATAGACGCAGAGAAAGCATTTAATAAAATACAACACCCTTTCATGATGAAAACTCTAAGCAAACTGGGTATGGAAGGAACATTCCTCAATATAATCAAAGCAATATATGAAAAACCCACGGCCAACATCCTATTAAATGGGGAAAAGTTGGAAGCATTTCTGCTGAGATCTGGTACCAGACAGGGATGCCCACTCTCACCACTGCTCTTCAATATAGTTCTGGAAGTTTTGGCCAGAGCTATTAGGCAAGAAAAAGAAATTAAAGGGATACAAATCGGGAAGGAAGAACTCAAACTATCCCTCTATGCAGATGATATGATTCTTTATTTAGGGGACCCTAAGAACCCTACTAAGAAACTGCTGGAACTCATCGAAGAGTTTGGCAAAGTAGCAGGATATAAAATCAATGCACAGAAATCAACAGCCTTTGTATACACAGGCAATGCCACAGCTGAGGAAGAACTTCTAAGATCAATCCCATTCACAATAGCTACAAAAACAATCAAATACCTTGGAATAAACTTAACCAAAGACGTTAAAGATCTCTACGATGAAAACTACAAAACCTTACAGAAAGAAATAGAAGAGGATACCAAAAAATGGAAAATCTTCCATGCTCATGGATTGGAGAATCAATATCACCAAATGTCTATTCTCCCAAAAGCAATTTATACATTCAATGCAATACCAATCAAGATACTGAAGACCTTCTTCTCAGATCTGGAAAAAATGATGCTGAAATTCATATGGAGACACAGAAGACCTCGAATAGCCAAAGCAATCTTGTACAACAAAAACAAAGCCGGAGGCATCACAATACCAGATTTCAGGACATACTACAGGGCAGTTGTTATCAAAACAGCATGGTACTGGTACAGAAACAGATGGATAGACCAATGGAACAGAATAGAAACACCAGAAATCAATCCAAACATCTACAGCCAACTTATATTTGACCAAAGGTCCAAATCTAATCCCTGGAATAAGGACAGCCTATTCAATAAATGGTGCTGGGAAAATTGGATTTCCACGTGCAGAAGCTTGAAGCAAGACCCATACCTATCACCTTACACGAAAATTCACTCAACATGGATTAAAGACTTAAATCTACTACCTGAAACCATCAAATTATTAGAGAGCATTGGAAAAACCCTGCAAAATATAGGCACAGGCAAAGACTTCTTGGAAAATACTCCAGCAGCACAGGCAGTCAAAACCAAAATTAACATTTGGGATTGCATCAAATTGAGAAGTTTCTGTACTTCAAAAGAAACAGTCAGGAAAGTGAAGAGGCAACCCACAGAATGGGAAAAAATATTTGCAAATTATACTACAGATAAAGGATTGATAACCAGAATCTACAAAGAAATAAAGAAAATCCACAACAACAAAACAAAGAACCCACTTAAGAGATGGGCCAAGGACCTCAATAGACATTTTTCAAAAGAGGAAATCCAAATGGCCAACAGACACATGAAAAAATGTTCAAGATCACTAGCCATCAGAGAAATGCAAATCAAAACCACAATGAGGTTCCATCTCACCTGGGTGAGAATGGCTCACATTCAGAAATCTACCAACAGCAGATGCTGGAGAGGATGTGGGGAAAAAGGGACACTAACCCACTGTTGGTGGGAATGCAAACTGGTTAAGCCACTATGGAAGTCTGTCTGGAGATTCCTCAGAAACCTGAACATAACCCTACCATACAACCCAGCCATCCCACTCCTTGGAATTTACCCAAAGGAAATTAATTTGGCTAATAAAAAAGCCATCTGCACATTAATGTTTATTGCAGCTCAATTCACAATAGCTAAGACCTGGAACCAACCCAAATGCCCATCAACAGTAGACTGGATAAAGAAATTATGGGACATGTACTCCATAGAATACTATACACCAGTAAGAAACAACGAAACCCGGTCATTTGCAACAAGATGGAGCAATCTGGAAAACATCATGCTGAGTGAAGTAAGCCAGTCCCAAAGAGACAAATATCATTTGTTTTCCCTGATCGGTGACAACTGAGCACCAAAGGGGAAACCTGTTAATTGAAATGGACACTATAAGAAATAATGACCTGATCAGCTCTTGTCCTGACTCTAGACGTACAATGTAATACTTTATCCTTTTTAGTATTTGTTGTTGTTGTTGTTGTTCTAGTACTAGTGGTTGAACTCTGTAATTAACACACAATTATTCTTAGGTGTTTAAATTTTAACTGAAAAGTGATCCCTGTTAAATTTAAGAGTGGAAAAAGAGAGGGAGGAGATGTACAATTTGGGACATGCTCAATCGGACTTGCCCCAAATGGTGGAGTTAAAAATGTGCCAGGGGATTCCAACACAATCCCATCAAGGTGGCATGTACCAATGCCATCTCACTAGTCCAAGTGATCAATTTCAGCTCACAATTGATGGCTCTGATAGGTCTAAGAGTCAAAGGGATCACACAAACAAGACTAGTGTCTGCTAATACTAACTGATAGAATCAAAAAGGGAGAGAACGATCCAACATGGGAAGCGGGATACACAGCAGACTCATAGAATGGCTGATGTCCTAAACCAAATTCTAGCCTCAGAATCAGCCCTTAAGGCATTCGGATCTGGCTGAAGAGCCCATGAGAGTATTGTAGGCATGGAAAGCCAAGATATCATGGGAAAAAAAAAAAAAAAGGAAGACCTAAATGAAAGATCTCTGTGAGAGAGATCCCAGTGGAAAGAACAGGGCCATCATAGTAGGAGGTACCTTTCTCTGAAGGGAGGAGAGAAATTCCACTTTGACTATGACCCTATTGGAATAAGATCAAAATCAGCGAACTCTAAAGGCTTCCATAGCCCTGGCAACTCATGACTAGAGCCTAGGGAGATTACTGACGCCATGAACAGGAGTGTCAAATTGTTAAGTCAACAACAGGAGTCACTGTGTACTTACACCCCATGTGGGATCTGTCCTTAATGTGTTGTCTAATGTGAAGTGATGCTATAACTAGTACTGAAACAGTATATTTATACTTTGTGTTTCTGTGTGGGTACAAACTGATGAGGTCTTTACTAATTATATACTGAACTGATCTTCTGTATATAAAGATAATTGGAAATGAAAAAAAAAAAAAACCTGGTGTTAAATTGGAAATGGCATAGAAAATTAATTAATTTTTAAAAAAATATGTAGAATCTCTGTCTTTAATGTGCTGTACACTGTTTTTTCACTTTGTGTTGCTATATGGGGCAAACTGTTGAAATCTTTACCTAATATATACTAAACTGATCTTCTGTATATAAAGAGAATTGAAAATGAATCTTTATGTGAATGGAAGGGGAGAGGGAGCGGGAAAGTGGAGGGTTGCGGGTGGGAGGGAAGTTATGGGAGGGGGGAAGCCATTGTAACCCATAAGCTGTACTTTAGAAATTTATATTCATTAAATAAAAGTTTAATAAATAAAAAAAATTTGATAATCTATAAAGAGTTCAAGAAACTAAACAACTACATAACAAACAACCTAGTTTAGAAATGGGTGAAAGACCTGAACAGACATTTTTCAAGAGAGGAAATTCAAATGGCCAATGTCAGATACATGAAAAAATGCTCAGATTATGAGCCATCAGGGAAATGCAAATCAAAACCACTGTGATATTTCACTTCACCCCCATTAGAATAGTTCTCATACAGAATTTAACAAACAACAAATGCTGGTGAGGATGTTGGGAGAAGGGTACCCTAATCCACTATTGTGTAAGCTAGTACAACCACTGTGGAAGACAGTATGGAGATATCTCAGAAGCTATATAGACCTACTATATTGTCCAGTGATCCCATTACTGGGAATTTATCCAAAGGAAATGATATCAACATATGAAAGAGTGATTTGTACCCCCATGTTCACTTCAGCTCAATTTACAATAGCTGAGAAATGGAGTCAACTCAGATGTCCATCAGTTGAAGACTGGATAAAGAAATTATGGTATATATACATTATGGAATACTACACAGCAATTGAAAAAAAATGAAATCCTGTCATTTGCAACAAAGTGGATGCAACTAGAAATAATTATACTTAGTGCAATAAACCAGTCATAAAAAGACAAATACCATATGGTCTTTCTGATCTGTGGTAACTAATAGAGTACATAAAAAAGTAATCTATAGGAGCAAAACTGACAGCTTGGGATGCGATCATGTTGAGTAGCACTTGTCCTGATAATCGACGGGCAATGTTTTTCTTGTTTGTTTTTGTTCTTTTTTTTCTTTTTTATTCATACTTTTCAGTGAATATTTTACTTAGTGCAGGGTTAATCTTATGAGTATAAAATCAACTTAAAGTTGATTTTTGTAAAAAAGTCCATTATGATTTCAGAGTTGTATTTTCACCTTTTTAAAATTGGCAATTATAATAATCTGATTTAAGTTATTGTGAGCATAGTTAGGGTTTTAAAAACAATTCTATTTCAAACACCAAATTAAGACTATTATGAATTTTCTGAACCAAGAAAATCAAATTGCTCTAAAGCACTAATATAAAATTAAACACACTAATTTTCACAAAGACAATCACATTGCTCAATCTGATTGGGTCTATAAAACTGACAATTCCACATATGGAATGAAGTTAGTTTCTGAAGAACTGCCTTGTCCCTTAGTATTCTAATCCCATCTTGATTGACATATAATCCAAAGACTGGAGTTCCTGTGCATCTCTGTGCCATGCAGTACATCATAGGCATACATGCCAAGAAGTGGCACAGTATAATGAAAAAGACACTAGGGAGAAATTAGAGAAAGTAATTCAAGTTATAGATCTTTCACTAATTAGAGTGTGACCTTTGTGGGAGGCTAATGGTGTTGAGCATCAAAATGAGCAGCATGAGATAAAACCATTTCAGACTCCAATGCAGCACTGTCTCATAGAATACCCTTATGGAAAGTTACTTATTGCATTTGAAATAATGCTTTTTTTACCCACCCCCCAATTTGGTCTTAATCATGAACTCATTAACTGTGATAACATATAAAATTAATCTAACATAGTACTTATATCCATCTTTTTTTCCCCTACTTTTTCCTACATTTCCATGTTCTTTCTTTCTTTTCTTCCCTCTCCCTTTCTTCCTCCCTCCCTAACTTCCTTTTTTACTTCCATTTCCCACTATATAGAATGTGAGATCAGCCTGTCTGATATGTAAAAATTCTTCTAGCTCATCACAAACAAGGAATGAATACAGAAGCCTCTGTGCTATGACAAGCCTCTGTGCTATGACCAGCCTCAAGAATTTATACAATCACATCATAGATGATGCTCTGTCTGTGTTTGGAAATACAATTGCCTCTGCTTTAGCATCAGAAGCTATTTTAAATAGATAAAAAACAATGAACTCAAATATTTGGCTCTTTTCCCATATCTAAAGCATACCAAAAATACTGAAATGAACAGTTCTGGTCGGATTCCCAGATAAAAGAACTGATTCCAAGAGGTCATAAAGAAATTAAGAAACTCTAATATTATAACAACAACAAAAAACACTTGTATAGAACTTTCTGTATTTCTCTTTGGTAAGATTACAAATAGGAAATATTTAGCTTAAAAACCTGACTGAAGAATATCATTGTTCCTGTCATTAATTTTCACAATTGTAATTGTCAAAATGTGTGCAATGCAAAGCACAATTTCTTCCTGATTTACTGTGCAAATTTGGATATTATTTTCACCATCTGAAATTCCCTGGACATATGAGTTAATTTTCCAAATTTGTATGAACACTACGATAGCTTTAAGGCTAATTACATTGGTACCTTGAATATTAGAGTCACATAGTTAGTGAGTCATTAACTTCTTGAATAAGTAAAACCCACAACATAGGCATCAGGAAATAAATGTTTTAGCCAAAAGGCATGAGTTTGAAACCCAGCTTAGCTACTTCTTGCCCATCATCTCGTTAAACCATTACCTTTCTATGCCCCATTTATATCTACTCTAAAATGAAGAAAATAACTGTATCATTTACTTTTATAACATGGAAAAAATTAATGTCATATATAGATAAAGCAGTTTGCATAAATTTCTGCCCAAATTAATTGCTTCATGAAAGAAATTTCTTTTTATTAATAAAAACAGTGGGACAACCTGAGAGATTTTGGAATATTTTTTCTCATCTCATCCTTTGCAAATAATATATAGGTCAGTTCTTTGTGAATTATGCCTATTGACCACATATTAAGACAATATTATTTTCAGAAATATATGTGAAGTAAAATATTTTGTGCCTCTATCCATTCTCTATTTTCATTCTTTTATTTGTTTGTTTGTTTGTTTGTTTGTTTGCCAGGCAGAGTTAGACAGTGAAAGAGAGAGAGACAGAGAGAGAGTTATAGACAGTAAGAGAAAGACCGAGAGAAAGGTCTTCCTTCCATTGGTTCACTCCCCTAATGGCCCCTATGGCCGGCACTAAGCTGATCCAAAGCCAGGAGCCGGTACTTCCTCCTGGTCTTCCATGCGGGTGCAGGGACCCAAGCACTTGGGCCATCTTCCACTGCCTTCCCGGGCCACAGCAGAGAGCTGGGCTGGAAGAGGAGCAACCAGGACTAGTACCTGGAGCCCCAAATGGGACTAGAACACAGGGTGCCGGCGCTGCAGGTGGAGGATTAGCCAAGTGAGCCACAGTGCCAGCCTCATTCTTTTATTTTTAATATATACTAGAAAGCTCAGTGGGATGGCTGTGACCCAAGAATGAATTAATACTCACTTGAATCTCAGAAAGCATAAATACTATCATGTTGGAAGCAATGGGTCTACCTAAGTGTTTCTGATATTTAAGTTTAAATACCTGCTTAGTTTAGATGTTAAGATATAGATTAAGATATATGTTAAGAGATAGGTTGTAGAATTGTTATGGCTTTTGCTTATGGGATAAACTATGGATAAATATACTGTTTCTCAGGATATTTACTGTGAATCATCACCAGCAGAATCTCTTCATGTGCTTTGAAGAAATATATATGTGCAAGGGAAAGAATCCATAAAAGAGAGAATGTTTTAGTTGGAACCAATTATTTCCATGGTTCACCTACTACCAAGAATTCCAGTGTGTACCAGTGTTTGAATTCCTCTGATCAACTCACAGTTAATGGAACTGAGGCTGAATTCTTGTATCTGGTGTTATACTGCATTAAGCAAGTTGATCTATTACCTTCATCTGTAGAAAAAAGTGACAAGGTAAGTATCTTCCTAGTGGAGTTACTGCAGATTTAAATGAGTTAACATGTATGAAGTTTGGCATGTCATGGGTAATAGTATGTAGAAGCTGGAAGAGCCTCTTGGTTGATACAGTAGAGCTTTGATTCTTTTAATTGCAAACCATGGAATTGGATTCTAGTGTCCCAATTGACAGTTTTGAATTCATCCTTCTCTTATGCATAACATCTAGAAAAAGTAGTAAATTCAGAAATAATCTGTTAATAGAATAGATTTTTACAATATTTATTCTCATATCTTACCACCTGCAACTGAATCCTTAAATCTGAACCTCTTCTAGATTTCTAAAATTCAGATTACCCTCATCTAGTACAAATGCCAAAGACTGTAAATGTGATCCTTGCTTCCTGTATGTTTTCCAGTCTATAGTCCATAAAATATTAATCTTATAAGATGTTTCTCAAAAGATTTTTTTCTAGCTAAATATATTGTTGTGTTTCCTTATTCTATATAGTGTCAGAGGTGCATCACTCATATTAAAGGCAAGAAATCCTTAGCAAAGAAATTGATTTACTTCTTTAACTGAGGAGTTCTTAAAATCAATTAGTTAACAAAAACTCTCTTATTATACAATACCTGACAATTCCCTTAACATAAGTGTTCTTCCTTAGGATGTTCCTTTCTTCATACAGTGTCTTGAAAACTATACTCTGCACCTCTTGCTTTCTCCTTCGTATTTTCCAAAGTTCACATCGAACTTAAAATCCAATGGAACAGTAAATCTGGCTTCAAACATAGATGCTTCAGTAAGTAGCTGGAATATTTAGGCAAGTTGATTAAAATCTGTACACTTCAAACTCTCACTTTGAACCATATATATATATATATTTTTTGAGGACCCAATCCTATGATTACATAAACTAGTTTTCCTAGTCTAGAATGGATACATATGACTTGTTAATGTCCTTCTTTAGTGATTCCATTGTTGACTAGGACCATAAGAGTCATCTGAAACATTCTCATTTTGCTTTCATAATAATTACAAATGACTCCTTCTCCTCTAAATTACTTTAATTATTAAATATACTTGCCTTCATTTGACTGATGGAATGAGGTAGACCATTGCTCATGACAACCCAGGGAAAGAGAATAAATAATGAAGTATGAAAACTCCAAACTTTCAGCTGAATGCAGTATTTTCCTACGTTTGCCAGTGCTTTCTCTTCTGCTTTGGCTGATATCAATATGTGCTAAATCGAAAGCCAAGAATAACAAGGAAATGGAAGCCAACATCAGAAAAAAACAAACAAACAAACAAAAAAAAACCCATGTATTTCATATGTGTCTTGTTCTTTTGAAAGCTAGCATGACCTGGTTAGACATTTCCCTCCCATTATCACTTTTTTATGCTGAATGCTGACTGTGCTCAGGGGGCAAAGGGAAGTGGTAATTGGATGAAAATGTTCTAACTCTGATGGTAATTAAAAAAATAGTGAAAGAAACTTCCTCTTTAAGTCTCCATTGTGCATTGAAGGCACAATGTCACCAGGAAGAATAAAGCAAAAAATGGGGCTTTTCAAAATGATTGATCAGATCTCCTCCAGGCCCTGCTCAATGGCCATCGGACTCGGAATGAGCTACACTAACTCACAGCTGGCTCTCCAAAGAGAAGATCTCCCCTCGTGACCTCCATTAGCACATCCTGCCTGGATTGCACATCTTGTACTAAGAGTGTTTCAAGTGTGCTTCACCTGAAGGACTGTGTTCCTAATAACACTGTGGAAAGTTATAATCAGGAACAATTTGATTAAATCTCTTCTGGGGACTCACGCAGTGGAAAAACCTCAGTGACTTAGGTGTCTCTGAAAATACAGTTCTCAGTTCTTCAATCTCAAACGTTTTTCTTCCTCTACCTGTTAGCACACTATCAATAGACCATGCCCTTGGGAAAAATTCAAATTAACCAAGTTCATCTGACAGAAATAAAAGTAAGGTTTCTATTTTAGTAATTAAGAATGACACATATAACTGTTAATTTATCTAAAATAATGAAAACTAATCAACAGACGTTCTATTGTAACATTGTCATATTGCAATATGCACATTATTAAATATAGAATTAGATCTTCCTTGGACAGAAAGCAAATTCCATCATGCCTGTTGATCATGGCATACCTTAAGTGAATTTTAATTGCCCCATTTGCTCTTGCAAGGTTAAGGCCCACAAGTATTCAAATTTTCTCCTTCCTTCAGAGTGTGGTCCAGAGTAGTAGGCTCTATACATTCTTCCTGATTTGACCTAAACTGTTTCATCACTTAGTCTTCATATTCTGGATCATTATTTCCATCCATTTAATGTTTTGCCAAAAATTTAATGAACCTTATTATGTGACATATTTTTTTCCTAAGTACTGAGGATATAGAGGTAAAGGAGAATTACAAAACTACTGGATGAGGGGCCAGTACTGTGGCATGGCAGGTAAAGCTACCGCCTGCAGTGCCAGCATCCCATAAGGGTGCCGGTTGAGTCCTGGCTGCTCCACTTCTGATCCAGCTCTCTGCTATGGCCTGGGAAAGCACCAGAAGATGGCCCAATTTCCTGGGCCCCTGTACCTGCGTGAGAAGACCCAGAGGAATCTCCTGGCTCCTGGTTTTGGATCTGTGCAGCTCCAGCTGTTGCAGCCATCTGGGGAGTGAACCAGCTGATGGAAGACCTCTCTCTCTCTCTCTGTAACTTTGCCTTTCAAATAAATAAATAAATAAATAAATAAATAAATAAATAAATAAATAAAACTACTGGATGAATGTCATGGTAGGAATAAGCATAGGTTTCAGTGCAGCCATTTAGAAAGAGTCAAATTTGTGTGGTCAGGGAGGCTTCTTAGAAGAGATAGCATTTCAGCTCTAAATGTTGTTTGCTCTAAATGGAAAGTGATGCTATCTAATTTATTTCAAAGGAACTGCATACATAAACACTAAGGTAAAAAATTATAGTATTTAAACAATGAGTTAAGTAGTAAAAAATTTGGAAAGAGAGCAATCAGTTATCACTGCAGTATTCTGAAAAGAAGGAAATTGTGGGTTTTATCTTTCTGTCTCTCCTCATTTTCTTTAAATAAAGGATCACTATATTTATTTGAAAGACAGAATGACAAGAAGAGGGAGATGTATGCCTGGGACATAGGACTCAGTACAAGCAGATTTAGGTTCCAACAGGTCAGAGAATAGCTCAGAGCCATTTGTTGATTTGTATCTCACAGTGGTGGTGAGAAATGCACAAAGAACAGCTAGTAGCCCCTGATGGCTGTGGGGTCACAGAAGTTATCCAGCTTTTTGTCTGTGGCAGCAATTGAACACACACAGACATAAATATATATCCACATCCAGCTGCACATCCATATACAGCTGCACACATGTCCACATCCACCCACAAGCAGCCATATGCACCAATCATTGCATCCTCTGACTGCTATGCCTACTCATGCCATGCATTTAGTTACATGCATTTACAGAAAACAGTGGCCTGAAGTCAAGCCATTACATAACAGCCAACTAGTCACACAGGTGGCCCTTTGGTTACATCACTTTGGTTGCCACAGAGGCACACAGAAAAGGGTACAATTGCATAAATGTGTGGGAACTTGGCAACTTCACCTTCCCAAGTTCATCTCAAGGAGAGAGATCTTCCATCCACTGTTTCACTCCTCAAATGGTAGGAAGTAAAACAGCAAACTGGTGCTCCAATATGAGATGCCTGTGCAGCAAGTGGTGGTTTAACCCACTGAACCACCACACTGGTCCCTGCTGTATCTCTCTTGTATACCAGTAACACAATTTAACTCTGAAGATATACCAGTTTATATGTCACTTCACTGAACTATTCAAGATGGCCATCAGGGGTCAAGTGACTACATCTAGAGATATTAACTGTGGGCAAAAGAACATGGTAATGGAAGTAGTTGATGGAAGACTCTACTCAAAACATTTGGTAATTCTCAAGGAAAAATTCTAGTATTAGTTGTTACCTACTCAATGGGATACCACTATACTGTGTTATGATTCATAGTTTTCAGTGTATTCCCAATATTTTGATTATAAACTGCCAGCAAACTGAACTCCTATTCTAATTGCACTGTGAAGCATGGGGGGTGGGGTGGAATGAGATGTATAACCATTTCAAATTGAGAAAATGGTGATTAAAATTAGACTGATGGTCTAATATTTCTTACAGCAGTGAAAACTTAGATATTGATAGTACTCATTAAATATTATTTTATCCATATAAAAAATAGCATTGGGGCCAGTGCCATGGCTCACTAGGCTAATCCTCTGCCTACGGCGCTGGCACCTCAGATTCTAGTCCAGGTTGGGGCGCCAGATTCTGTCCCGGTTGCTCCTCTTCCAGGCCAGCTCTCTGCTGCGGCCCGGGAGTGCAGTGGAGGATGGCCCAGGTCCTTTTCCCTGCACCCGCACCTGGCTCCTAGCGTCGGATTGGCGCAGCGCGCCTGCCGCAAGGTACCGGCTGTAGCGGTCACTTGGAGGGTGAACCAACGGAAAAAGGAAGGCCTTTCTCTCTGTCTCTCTCTCTCTCTCACTGTCTAACTCTGCCTATCAAAAAAAATAGCATTGGAATATGCACATAAATCTTTGGTCAATATGTTTTTGTTTTTAAATAAAATATAGTTACAAACACTTGTTCATTTACCTCTGCCACATGTATTCAGAGGAGGAATTTAAAGAATCTTAGATACAATGGAAAAGCTAAGGTTTCCTTTTAGTTGATTCGGAGCCTTTTTTTTCAACATCCCTCTGTCTTTTCCTCCCATTTGTTCACAAATAGGCAAAATCTTTCACATCGGTGTAGCTGCAAGTTGTCATTTGGAGAGTAGGTGAATGCCAGTTAATTTTCTGTGAGTGTCCACCTGGCAGGTTGGGCTTCTGAGTACATCAGTCCTGACATCACATCCTTGAAAGACGAGCAATAATGGAAGAGCATAATTGGCCTGAGAGCAGTAATCTTAAGAACGTTTTCTTAATATTATTAGAGGAAGAAAATATGTGTGATTTCTCCAACTGAAATGGCAAAGCACAAAAGGAAAAGAAAAAATTGTTCAAAGTGGCAGGATCTTTGCTTTCTCAGATTCGTAAAATATGGCTCAACATACAATCTCATAAAACACTAAATGAGAGGAGAACAAAAAGCTCCTTTTTCATATTCCCTCAAGAAAGCACAAAGAGACAGATGGTCCAAATGAGAGGGTCCCTGGTCAGATAAGTCCTTAATAATCTTCTTTCGCTCTGACAAGGGAAACTATGTAGTGAACTGTGTGATGACTTTGTTCTCCCAGGAGAAAGCACAACAGTGAGGAGAGAAAGATGCCTAAAAATGGCTACATCTTTGACAACACAGGTTATCACGCTTCAGTCTGTTAAATAAGAATAAAATATATAAAAAAGAAACTTTCTTTTTGTATCTTGTGCTAGCCTTACTCTAGTATGAAACCCAAAGACAGAGTCTAAAATAGTATGATTTTTGTGGCTTTTTTTTTCTTTTCTTTCTGCTATATAATGAGGGAAGAACAAAGAAATATGTTTTACTCTGTCTCCAGGAAATGAATAATAGCAAAAACAAGGAGAAAAAGAAACAGCCCAAACCAACAGAATGTTAAAATAAATCAAAAGTTCTAAACTATTATCTCATTCAGAAATGTTTGTGTATCTCCAATTTAATGCATCAAAAGCAACTAATAACTGACTTGGACACAAGTCTTGCACAAGACTGTCGGTTCTTATAATTAATAAGAGCTGCAGTGTGAGATGCTGTACTAATTAGCATTAACCCTTCCTGTGATTCCTAACTGAAAGGTAGAACATTTTTTCTTTTCAAAGACTTAAC
The DNA here is from genome assembly GCF_033115175.1 of Lepus europaeus. NCBI lineage: Eukaryota > Metazoa > Chordata > Mammalia > Lagomorpha > Leporidae > Lepus > Lepus europaeus. The sequence goes on from NC_084842.1 coordinate 68,214,019, forward strand.
ACCAGCACCTGTTAGTACAATTAGAGAATGTCTTGTATACACTGAATTTCAGAGAAGCACACCTCCAATGCCCAATTTGTTCCGAATATTCTTGGAAAGGAATACCAGAGGGATTTTTCTCATGGCAAGAAGTATGCTACAGTGGACAGATTGTTTATTTCCAAATCCTGACTTTGACACTTGGCAATGTGATCTTGCTCAAATTATTTAAGTTCCCGGCACTGTAATTTCTTCCTATGCAAATAAAAAATAATCTGTACTTCAGAAGGTGGTTGTACAGTTTGAATATGAGAGTAAATATAAAACACTTGTCACATTATAGTTTTTTACTTATTATGTATTATGTTATCAAAAGTTTCTGACAAAGAAATAGCTTTGAAATGAACCAGAAAAGAAAGAACCAGAACATCTAATTCCTTCTTAATGAACATATATTCCAGCAGTTTAGATTAGAGTTTGGCAAACTCCAGCCTGAAGGAAGGACAAATCGAGCTGACCCCTGTCTCTGTAAACAGCATTTAATTGGAACCCAGTCACGCTCACTCATTTTCAAACTTTCTCTTGCTGGTTTCACATTCCAGGAGCAGACTGTGCAGTGGCAACCTGGACCCTTACAGAAAAAGCTTGTGGACTCTGTTTTGAAACAACAAAAAAGGAGCGACAAGAAAAATTTCTTAATAATTTTCAAAGCCAAGGTACATGGGGCAACCAAGAGTGGTTTAGCACCATGGAAGTTAGCAGGTAATGGCTCATGAAACTGGGTTCCTGCCACTAACCTGTGAGAACTGGATTGAGTTCTAGGTTCCTGGCTTTGGTCTGACCCAGCTCCATTTGTTGCAGGCTATGAGGAGTAAACCAGTGAATGGTAACTCACTCTGTGTGTCCATTCCTTCTGTCCTTCTGCCTGTCAAGTAACTAAAGAAACAAAAAGAATAACTGTCCTGAGGAAGCTGATAATAGCTAATATACTTTAATTATTTTACTTATCAATTCTATAAATAGTATAGAGATTAAATCAATTATTTTATCATCCTCAATAAATAAAAGCACATGTACTTTCTTACAAAATTAGAGGAAGAACTACATTTCTAGAAACCCTTACTATCATCAAGAAATTCACTGATTATAAGTTTTACCTAATTGTTATAACTCATTTTTAAATTCTCATAGTAAGCCTATTAAATAGTTGTTGTACAGCTTGACTATCCAGATTGTCATCTAAAACCAGTGGTTTTTTTTCTCTCCTATTGATTGCTTTGTTTATTTACTTTTTTTCTCTTCTAAAATAGAAGTTGCTTTAATAATTCTTTTAAAAAATGGAAGTTGCCTTAATAATCCTTCTGCAGCATACAAAAGAGAATAGCCCAAGTAGAGAGAGGTTGCTTGTTTTCTTCCTAAGAAACAGGGATTTTTGTAATGAGAGCACATAACACAGTGTCCCTCAAGGCAAAAGGACAAGAGCTCAGCTTTCCAACTCTGCATGTGAAATGATTCACTAATTAGTAGTCCTAAATGTTAGGGGAAGAGAGATGGAGGAATAAAGGCTGCTCGTATGATACTTTGTGTATGATGAAACTGTTATATAAAACTTTGTTTCTTCATGGAAAATACCACTCTGTAAAAATCTGGTACTATAAACTGTTACTTAAGCGGGTTCCTACAGCTGCAGACTGATTAAAACCCAGCAGGTAAAGCTATAATAAACAAATACCACCTGCTGCTGGAACAGGTGTTTGTGTCCTCATTTAGAAACTGAACTACACAAGAGGATGCAGAGGGGTTAGAAGAGACCATTGCTTGGATTACCAGGAGCCTGGCATTCTGTAATTCATTGCTGTGTGTCCTTGAACTTAATGCTGTGGGTTGTGACTTGCTAGGTTAGTTGATATGCCTCAAGGATTAAACTTCAGTACAATTAAGAAGACCTATATCTTCTCCTCGCAGGATCCTCACACTCAGTGTTGGCATTTTTTCTCTTCTTTTTTCAGTGTTGACCTCGCTTCACCCTGCACTACTTAAGAATCAATTACAGGACACCAGTTATTGAGGAGAGTTTCTTTTACCTTCTAACACCAAATAAAAAGAAACTGTATACAGCATTATTAAAGAACAGAATAGACTGCATTATATACTATGAAATTTAGTGAGTAAATGTTCTTTGTTTAGTAATGGTACTGTCACTGGGTTAAAGGGGTTAATGACTATTGGTGGGGAGGGGCTAGACTGGACTGGTATGAGCCTCAGAAGAATCCTAGGGAGAAGAAAGATTCTGAGACAATGTGAAGGGCTATTCTGCATCATAATCCTTTTTGAACAATGGGTTTATGATGTTCTTAAAGTCGTCCTTCTTAGACTATATTTTATCAGTGATTATTTATTTATGTATTTATTTTCATGGTAGACACACACACGCAGAGAGAGAGAGAGAGAGAGAGAGAGAGAGCACACTCAGCCACTAATTCACTTCCAAATGTCTGCACCAGCCAGAGATGAGCTGGAGGGCCAGAGTCAGAAGCAGTAACTAGTGAATAGAATCCAGTTCTCCCATCTGGATGGCAGGAACCCAATTACTTGAACTGTCACTGCTGTCTCCCAGGATCTGCAGGAGCTCCAGAAGAGAATCAGATCCAAGAAATTCAACATGGGATAGAGATACCTTAAACAGTAGTCCAAGCGCTTACTCCCAAGTTACTAACTTTTAAATATTACAATGTATGTGGTATTAAGCAATTTTATTTCCATTTTTTCTATGTTTCATTGTCTGAAACTATTCTAATATTTCTCATCTACTGAGAAGAGAAAAATGTTACTTTCATTGTTTCAGACTTGTGATCACTTCCTATTTAGATAATATAAATACACGATAGTAATTTAGAATGATTCTGAGAAAGTATAATTGGAAGATGCTCAGGAGGTCTTAGTTTTCCTACTTTCTTTTCAGTGGCTGATTTTTTTCTGTTTGTGATATATCTAATTTTTCTTTTTTTTTAACTTTTATTTAATGAATATAAATTTCCAGTGTACAGCTTATGGATTACAATGGCTTCCCCCTCCCATAACTTCCCTCCCACCCGCAACCCTCCCCTCTCCCGCCCCCTCTCCCCTTCCATTTGCATCAAGATTCATTTTCAATTCTCTTTATATACAGAAGATCAATTTAGTATAAAGATTTCAACAGTTTGCACCCACATAAATATATATCTAATAAAGATATATCTAATTTTTCATCAATATTGTGAGAAGATTAGACCAAAAAAGTAAATTTGAAAAATCTTGATCTATTTTAAAATGCTATATGAATATAAAAGAAAGTTCAGGAAGCAGTTTTGCTTGAATGCTATAGGAAAGACACAGTATATTTTGAAATAAATTTTGAGGCTTTCTGCCTAGAATTTGTAAAATCAGGTAAAGGGGAAGTTTTGTGACACTTATAACCCCTCTGGCAAGGGTTAAGATTAAGAAAATGTGCTTTCAGGAGACCTTTGGGAAAGATACATATCATACCCTTAAATTTTGGGATCAGAGTGACATTAGGTGATAGTCCATAGACACACGTATCAAAATGTTAAAGCAAAACAGCTGGTAACTGTTTGTGAGCTGAGCGAAGAAGTGGCTGACTTGGGCAAATTGTGGGCCCTGTTTTTTCTTTAAAGCAGAGACTTTGAAGGGTTTATCTGTAAACTCAGTAAAATCATGGTCAATAAACAGAAGGTGTATGGTTACCAGAATCCTGTACTTGAGAGCTCCATGGAGGACATTTTAATTGAGACAATGCTGAGTCCTCGCTACAATGACATAATCCCTGTGTTCCCAAAGTTTCAACAAGATAGAATTTTAATTCTTGTTTAATGAAGTCCAAGTGAGTAGACAGGGGTCTTCCATGACATTATTATTCTAGGTGTTAGAATAGTTTCCCATATAGTTTACTGGGATAACATATCTTCCATAGTTTGTTCTGCAAGCAGTTTAGGGCCTTTTTACATCCCATGTTCCCATGTAGAGAAAAGAGGTGAGGGTGTTCCAAAATTTAGCCCAAGACTAAAGTACCACTCTGAAGAAACAACTACACAAAGGAAATGGAAGTAAGCCCTGCCACAAGTAGATCCTATTTGGAAGAAATATTTTGTTTTTTTGAGTTGTATCTTTCCACCATGTCAGTATTTACAAATGAATCACACATTGATTTTGCTACAAGCTATGTAGGCTTCACTGAGTATGCCAAGACTCCTAACTTCAAGTACTCTCTGTTTCACTTGATAGTCACTGGAGTCCAACAGGTAGAGAATATGAGGTCATGGCAAACACCAATGCACATCAACTGTATGTAATTGATATTAATAATTGTCTATGGCCAGCGCCGTGGCTCAATAGGCTAATCCTCCGCCTTGCGGTGCCGGCACCCCGGGTTCAGGTCCTGGTCGGGGGCACCGGATTCTGTCCCGGTTGCCCCTCTTCCAGGCCAGCTCTCTGCTGTGGCCCGGGAGTGCAGTGGAGGATGGCCCAAGTGCTTGGGCCCTGCATCCCATGGGAGACCGGGAGAAGCACCTGGCTCCTGCCTTCGGATCAACGCGGTGCACCAGCCGCGGCGGCCATTGAAGGGTGAACCAAGGGCAAAAGGAAGACCTTTCTCTCTGTCTCTCTCTCTCTCACTGTCCAGTCTGCCTGTCAAAAAAAATAAATAAATAAACAATAATAATGTCTATTATATTACTGAGCATTTAGTATTAAAATATGCCACACAATAGGAAACAATAAAGTAATGAACCAGTCTGAAAGGGAGGGAGAGAGAGAGGAAGGGAGACAGGGAAGGTTCCTGGAGAGGACTATATGCTGTTTCTCATCTTGCAAAGGAATTCAAAGGTCAGCTGAGTGGATCCCTTGTAGCCAATGGCTGGTTCGCCAGAGCATCAGTTCACTTGCTCCAAAAGACATTGCATAATGGAACAGCATATCTGAGTCTAGATGGTCAGTCTTTTTATCGTGATTGCATACACCTTAGTTTCCACTGATTGTGCCTATGGGTGTTGTCTGTTTAACCCCTTGTGGACATTGGTAAACCTATTTTCAATATTACTTGCCTTTAAGACTGCTAAGACCTCATTTGTAAGCTCTCAGAGTCCTGTGTTTTTTTAATTTGGAGTTGGTATTTTTCTGTACCTACCCTAGTGGTGTTGTAATCTGAAGCACAAACTAGTAGGGGGGATATCTATGTACTTCAGGACTAGAGAACATATAAAGGATCGCCCAGCACAGAGAGATCCTCAATCTCTTTGGAACAGGTAATGTCCTGCAATTGGACATGTGCATGAATTTCCAATGAATTCAATATAGCTTCTATGGCTTTCTATGCCTAGAGGAAGCATTTATGTCAGCACTGGTTGAGTCGTTCTTTAATCAGTCTCTTAATTATCCTTTTCTTTTCTTTTTTTTTTTTTTTTGTTTTTTAAAAGGTTGATTTATTTATTTATTTATTAGAAAGGCAGAGTTATAGAGAGGCAGAGGCAAAGAGAGAGAGTTCTTCCATCCACTGGCTCATTCCACAGATGGCCGCAAAGGCCAGAGCTGTGCCAATCCAAAACCAGGAGCTTCTTCCAGGTCTCCAGGTGCAGGGGCCCAAGGACTTGGGCCATCTTCTACTGCTTTCCCAGGCCTTGGCAGAGAGCTGGATGGGAAGTGGAGAGCTGGGACAAGAACTGGCACCCATAAGGTTTGGCGGCACTGTAGGCAGAAGCTTTTCCCACCACAGTGCTGGCCCCTATCGTCTTCTACTTCCATTTCTTCATCCCCAGTCCCTGTGCATATGGAGTAAAAGTGTCTGGGAGCAAAGCTGGAGAAGGAAAGGCAGAAATGAAAGTGAAGTGAACAGAGAGCTGCTTCAGGCCTCTCACACTAGATTTCTCCAGCCTTTGTAGAATCAAATGAGAGTAACTTGCAAAACAGCTCTTTTTTTCATTTCTATTGTTAATTTTACAGTTGATCAGAAGTTAAAGTACTAACCAGTGACCTTTTGCGTGCCTGAAAGTGAGATCAAAGTCAGGAACATACACACACACATGTGCACAGAAACATACACACACTTCTAAAACTTCAGCAGCATAAGAAATCTCTGTGTCACATAGCTCATTTAAGAAGTTAGTGAAAATACAGTCAATATGTGATTATTTCCCAGGTCCTGGGATGTTCAAGTGGAGGGTGGCATAAATAAAAAGTAATATATTGACTATATGGGAGAAAATCTTTATAGACAGATAAAGGCTACGTTTGATCACTTTTCTTATTATGTGTACTAATTCCCACATCTATGTTATTTGTTAATTGTATATAATTATATTTGAATTAACTTTTCTTCCAACTGCAAAGTGAGTATTACTTAACTTTTCATGATTTATGATCCTGTAGAGTTTCGAATCACTTTAAAATAATATTACTAGAGAAAAGATAGGAAATATTTAGAAATACTAGCTCTCAAATATTTTCTAATAATTCCTCCTTTTTGTGTGGAATTGATCTATCTTTTCTGACTTTAAATTTATAACTTATCCATATCTTTTTCTGTAACTGGATTTGAGTACTTTGTGGGAGGACATTTTCTATTCCTTTCATCTTCAAATCCCAGTTTGTAGATGGTCTGATAAATACAAGGGCTCAATGGTTCAAAAAAAAAAAAAAGACTAAAAGTTGAGGTTTTATAATAAATCCTTGAAATTACCTTTTTTTAAACTTTTAATGAATTATCTTCCTCTCTTAAAAGTAGAACACTGAGAAAAGTCAGTTAATTGAGACTTTTAGATGTTAAGTTCCTATTAATCAAAGTTTCAATTAATCTGGATATAGCAGATAGACACAGACCTTGACAAGATACTGGCTTTGATATCATAATGAAGTTTAACGTGTTAAAAATTCCCTGTTGCAGAGACCTACATAATTCAAATTACTGCTTCTTTCCTCTATACATGGCATGGCAACTTGAAAGACATAAGAGCATTACCACAGAGTTGAATAACACTAAAGAAGGAATTTTTGTGCATGGAGGAATGTTGTTTCCCGGGGGTATTTAGCCTTGCAAAGTTAGCATGATTCCTATTGACAGTGTGTATTTCAGAGCTCTGGAAACCCTTCTAGGAATTCGTGAGCTTCTCTTCTAACTCCTAAAATTTGTCTCACTCTTTTTGCCTTTTAAAATCAAATTATGAAAAATGTTCCAACATGAGGAAACAGACAGGATCTTTTAATGAATCATGTTATTAATAAACCACATCTGTATCACTTTATTCAATTTAAGAGTAAATGAAAAGAATTCAGTAATTCTGATAACTCTACAAAGAAGTCAATATGAAAAAAAATTCCAAGTTCAACACTCATTGCCATTGCCCACCTAAGTGATTACCTTAAGCAAGCAGGTTGTGTGGAGTGACACATGATTATTTGAAAGCAGAAATGCATTATCAAGGTGTTAAGTATAAAACAATTTTAGAGCTTCTAAATGTTCAGATGTTAGATATGAAAAGAAAGTGAATGCAATATGCTCATTTTTTTTTACATTTTCCTTTGTCTTTGAGGTCACCAAAACTATTTCTGCTTGCCAATTTCCTTCCTATTAGGTAGCGCATCAGAGTGACTGCCTTGTTGCATGTCTTTGATGCTGGACATTTATGACATGCTGGACTTTCAGTGCTTGAGGCTGTTTCTAGCACATTTACTAATTATGTTTAAATAGGAACCTGGTCTTATAAAATAATTAATCTGGATTTTTAGAGCAGGACAGTTAAAACTGCATTGATGTAATCCAAGAAGAGTGAAGTTAAAGTTGAAACCCATACAGCCAAGTATAACACTACAACAAAAAAGCAATTAATTCTTCTGCATTTTCCAAGGGGCATGTTTCAGGGCTCCCATATCTTTGGCCACTCTTAAGTGTTTCTTTCCTTTATCAGGTCTTCAATTCATCACTGGCCAGTATCCTTTCAGATAACCCTGGCGATTTACGTGTAGATATAGTATGCTTTGTTGTTCTTGTTCAGTGATGTAAGACACACAGTTTGACATTTGCCCTTCTTTCTGCAACTAATACCAAAATGCAAGCTTGTCTGCGATTTCTTATTCCATTTATTTTTCTCTCTGAATCTCAACTTATCATACAGAATGGCACAGAAAATTCCTATCATGGAAACAAGGTCATAAAAAGAGAAAGGGTAAAGGATCTTTGGTGTCAATTCTTCCCTAGGTTATGGCATCCCCATACGCAAGTCACTTAAGCTCCGTTGAATTATAGTTTTCAAATTCTCAAAATGAAAAATTCTTTTTATCTCCCTTGGTTTGGTCAACAATTTATCTGTAAAATTCATCCATGCTCTCACGAGAAGCAAGAAGTGTGTTCTGTTTCACCCTTGAGTTGTATCCCATTCTGTGCAGGTACTGATAAAAGATTTCAAAAGTCCATTTTTTTTTCAATGGACTTTTTGAAGTCCCCTCATACCACTTGAGTTGTTTATAGGTTTTGGCAGTCATGAATACAGCTGCTAAGAACATTTTTTGTAAAAGTTTATTAACATTTTGGGTGGTGAGAGATGGAGATATATAACCAGAAATATCCCTAAAATTAGTCTAATTATATTTCAAATAAATATTAGTTCTAAATGCCTTAAAATAGTTTTCAAATCTTTTTTATGTCTGTGGCATTACTTACGTTATATTGTTCTGTATTGCTTTTAATTGTTGCTAAACTCATGATTGTAACATGTTACTACAGCTTTTTAAAGGTTCAAGTATTTTTACTCAAAATATATTTATATCCATGAAATCATAGGTTTGATGTGATAATTATATTTTGTCTAATTTACATTAAGACAAACACAAAATTATTCACAATGCAAAATATCCATCTGCTTAGAATTTTAAATTCTCTCATGTTAATTTTGTTTGTTCTCTTAAGACTTTTAATTCAAAAACAGAATATTTCTGCTGCATAATCAATATTTTATTAAATCCAAAGCAAGTAAATAGCTATGTGTTTGCACCTACAGAAAGTTATGCATACAAAATATGAATAGAAAATAGAAATTATGAATATAAAAACATATCCCCAACACTATAAATTACCTGAGAAAGATAATTTTTGGGTATCTGTGGTTACAATGTACCTTTTCCAGCAGATTTTTGCCCTAACACTAGTTAAAAACTCTGTCAATCATGAATGACCCCTAATAATTCTTTGTTCAATTGATAAAATAAGTATTTCTGAAACTTCACTACTTTGACATCTGTTATGAACTCTCTTGCTATGGAGACTTTTGAAAATTATTTCATTACTTTTGGAACTTCTTCAATATTATTAAGATTATACATGCTAATGACTATCAGACATTTCTAACATCCAATGATTAAAGAAAGATTATGACAACAGGAGACACTTTTAAGTTAGCTTTGTCTATCAGTGAGATGCAACTGCTTTGTTGTTATTATCTATCTAGGTTGCCATCAACCTGGTTTAATATATTTTAAGATGAACACATTTTTCTAAAAAAATTAAAACTGAATTTTTTTTAGTTTCTATTGTTGAAATTGGTTCAAAACATGAATAGACATAATGCTGTTGTGTGTATTTTGGTGGGGAGAACTCAAGTGAAGCTAAAAGGGTCTGACACATGAGACTGACCTCTTCAAATAGTACTGACATAAAATTATAGGATCTGGGCACAAGACATGTTTTCCATTGTTCATCCAGTTGCAGCTACTGTCATGACACTTAGGGTTTCTTATACCTAAGGATCAATAGGTAAAAAATACAGTTACTTTATGCTTAATGAAAGTATGACAGGCTGTTTTTATACAATGTAAGTATTAAAAATATTATTTATAGCATAAGTAAACACCCTGAGTGCCTCCATGCTCCCTTTTCACATTGGAACTGTGAATAGAGTTATTCCAAAACCTGACCTGAGAAGGTACTATGGATTGAACGCTTGTGTCCTTCCAAATTTCTTATGTTCTAGCCACAATGCCCAATGTGATGGTGTTAAGGAATTGATCATGAGTCAGCTCCCCAAACTCATGCAGAGGTTTAAATCCCAAAATCTTACATTAACAATGGATTATTGTCAGTTGGATTATTGTCAGTTGCTGTTGATTTAAGGCGGAGGGCTGTTTTGGTATGGAGGCTGGGAGGTAGGGCAAATAGGAGGCCTAAATCAGATCACTGACAGCTTGCCTTTGGAAGGTAGTTCTCCTGAGATGGTTGGTTATTTAAGCTGAGTCTGGCCCAGTTTATCTCTCTGTTTCCTGATTCACCCTGTGATCATTCCTCACATCCTCCACTGTTGAAAGCCACCACCAGATTCAAGACTATCCAGCCTGCCTGATCATGAATTGTGAACCTTGACACACAGTAAGCCAAAATAACACTTTTGCTTCCAAAGAAGATCCTTTTATTAATAAAATGCTGAGTAATGTTATTAGGAGGTAGAATCACTGAAAGGTAACTTAGTCATGAGGATAGAGCATTCATGAATGAAACCATAAGACACAACATAAGAGAGTTATTTTTTTTTAAATTAAACTTTTTATGAATATAAATTTCCAAAGTACAGCCTTGGGTTAAAATGGCTTCCCCACTCCCATAACTTCCCTCCCACCCACAACCCTCCCCCTTCCTGCTCCCTCTCCCCTTCCAATCACATCATGATTCATTTTCAATTCTCTTTATATACAGAAGATCAGTTTAGTATATATTAAGTAACAATTTCAACAGTTTGCCCCCATATAGCAACACAAAGTGAAAAAAAATACTGTTGGAGTACTAGTTATAGCATTAAATAAGAGTGTACAGCACATTAAAGACAGAGATTCTACATAATAATTTTTTTAAAAAATTAATTAATTTTCTATGCCATTTCCAATTTAACACCAGGTTTTTTTTTTCATTTCCAATTATCTTTATATACAGAAGATCGATTCAGTATATAATTAGTAAAGATCACATCAGTTTGTACCCACACAGAAACACAAAGTGTAAATATACTGTTTCAGTACTAGTTATAGCATCACTGCACATTAGACAACACATTAGGGACAGATCCCACATGGGGTGTAAGTACACAGTGACTCCTGTTGCTGACTTAATTTGACACTCCTGTTCATGGCGTCAGTAATCTCCTAGGCTCTAGTCATGAGTTGCCAGGGCTATGGAAGCCTTTAGAGTTCGCTGACTTTGATCTTATTCCGATAGGGTCATAGTCAAAGTGGAAGTTCTCTCCTCCCTTCAGAGAAAGGTACCTCCTTCTTTGATGGCCCTGTTCTTTCCACTGGGATCTCACTCCCAGAGATCTTTCATTTAGGTCTTCTTCTTTTTTTTGTTTTTTTTCTTTTCCATGGTATCTTGGCTTTCCACGCCTACAATACTCTCATGGGCTCTTCAGCCAGATCAGAATGCCTTAAGGGCTGATTCTGAGGCCAGAGTGTTGTTTAGGACATCTGCCATTCTATGAGTCTGCTGTGTATCCCGCTTCCCATGTTGGATCCTTCTCTCCCTTTTTGATTCTATCAGTTAGTATTAGCAGACACTAGTCTTGTTTGTGTGATGCCTTTGACTCTTAGACCTATCAGAGCCATCGGTTGTGAACTGAAATTGATTGATCACTTGGACTAGTGAGATGGCATTGGCACATACCACCTTGATGGGATTGTATTGGAATCCCCTGGTACATTTCTAACTCCATCATTTGGGGCATGTCTAGATGTGCAATGTAATACTTTGTCCTTTTTAGTATTTGTTGTTGTTGTTGTTCTAGTACTAGTGGCTGAACTCTGTAATTAACACACAATTATTCTTAGGTGTTTAAATTTTAACTGAAAAGTGATCCCTGTTAAATTTAAGAGTGGAAAAAGAGAGGGAGGAGATGTACAATTTGGGACATAAGAGAGTTATTATTCTCTGTATCATGTAAGGATACAGAAAAAGCGAACTCACAAGCTGAGAAGGGAGCCCTAACCAAGAACTCATGTGCACTGGATCCTCGATTTCAGGCTTCTGATCTCAAGAATCATAAGTAACAAATATTGGTTGTTTAAGCTACCCATTCTATAATATCTTGTTATAGTAGACCAAACTGACAGACTGGCAGTTATGAATACCAAATGTTTAGCATACTCAAGAATATATTTTACAGTACAAAGTAAGCTGCAGCACCAGGGTGATACTGAAACAAGGAAAGAGAGTTTTAGAAGGGATCCACAATTAAGAGTTGATTATAGGCAGTATAATACTGCTATCCAGCTATCAAGTTACTGAAGGGGGCTGCATTTTGTTCCACTGCCTTTTAAGTGTCCTTCAGAAAGAGGAGCACATGGGGACTTTGGATGAGCTGGAATTGAAATACCCTTCTCAGATCGCCTATACCAGATGGATTATTGAGTAGCTGTAACAAGGACAACAATTGCTTTAGTCCAATTTTTCATATTTTATGACAAAAGTAGATATTCTTCAATTAGCCACTGTGAAGTTTTCTATTACTTTAAGCTGGGAGGAATTCTATAGCATTGATAAATATTAAATGGACTATGAGACAATTTGCGAATTTAGTTTTTTTTTTTTTTTTTTTTAACAGAGAGCAAGAGAAAATTCCCATCTACTAGTTCACTCCAAATGTCTGCAAAGGCTGGGCCTGGGACAGGCTGAAATCAGAAACCAGGAGCCAGGAACTCAATCTAGGTCTCCCATATGGGTGTCGGGGACCTGATTACTTCCGTCATCACGATTGCCTCCCAGGTTCAATATTAACACAAAACTGTAGTTAGGAGCTGGCAGTGGTTATCAAACCCAGGTACTCTGAGTTGGCACATGGGTATCTTAATTTGAATCTCCATTGCTAAGCCAAATACCCACCCTAGGACTTGAAATTGCAAGATAGATTTACATCTATTGAGTATGGAGTTGGCTTTGTGTATATGAAAATGAAAATAATTGTCAAAATGTTTACTTCTATAAAATAGTCCAACAATTTAGTACTGTTTAAATAGCTAAAACTGTTCAGTAAACAAAAAAAATGACTGAAAATATTGAAAGAGATGGTCATTTTTCTCTTCAAGTTGAAATATTTGGTTCTTAGGCTCACATTAAGATGCATACTCTTGTACATAAAGCTTTTAAACATTAAGTAGAAATTATATGTGGCACTCTAGTTCTCTAACATGGTATAATTATGGGATATATTTTAAGGCAAAAAGTTCTCTGTATCTTAAAGGTTTTGATCTTGTGTTTGCCACCTTTGGCAGCTACTATGCTGAAGTTAAAAAAAAGTATTTCTGGGGCTGAAGCTGTGGCATAGTGGGTAAAGCCGTCGCCTGAAGTGCCGGCATCCCATATGGGCACCGGTTTGAATCCCGGCTGCTCCACTTCCAATCCAGCTCTCTGCTATGGCCTGGGAAAGCAGTGGAAGATGGCCCAAGTCCTTGGGCCCCTGCACCCATGTGGGAAACCCAGAAGAAGCTCCTGGCTCCTGGTTTCAGATCAACGCAGCTCCAGCCATTGCGGCCAATTGGGGAATGAAGCAGAGGGTGGAAGACCTCTCTCTCTCTGCCTCACCTTCTGTCTCTGTGTAACTCTGACTGTCAAATAAATAAATAAATCTTTAAAAAATAAGTATTTCTACAAGTTCCTTGAATTTAAGTTTCTTAAAAATACATACTTATTTCAGACCCTCCATATTCAAGGAAATAAAATGAACAATTGCCTAATTAGGGGGAAAATCCCTATCTTGCTTAAAGGCAAAGACAGTAAAAGAGAAAACAAAGTATTAACTCATTTGAGCATCCCTCAAGGTGCTGAGTCTCCTGGGTACTCCTGGGTACTGCATCAGATCAGCTCATCATCACTACATATCCAGCTGTACCAAGCTTCTGTTATTTCTTTCTATTCCTGAATTCACCTGTTTCCACAGTTCTTCTATACTTGTCTTGCTGGTTCTTGTGTATTTGCAATATTCTACTTAGAAATATGCCTCATGTCTCAAACCATATAATGATGACATTAAGAATGAGATCCTTTAAACACATCCAGTTTTTAATTTCCATAAAAATATATTTCAAGATAATTTTAGAAAAAAGCAGCATAGAACTAACAATGAGAAAGATTCAGTGTCTAAGTTTGTTGAATTGAATATCATATACAATTTTTGTTATGTGACTTTTTTATTATAGCAGATTAATTTACCAAATAATGGATTTCTGTGAAAATTTATGTGTTCTCAAAATGAACTAAAATCTATAAGTCATACTATAGTATTCACAAAAAACAGAGACTTATAATCAGCTAACAAAACGTGTCTTCATCACACACCAGAGAGAGATAACACTGTGGGTTTTAGTATTATGATGAAGGTCTCAAAACAAGTTGAAAGTAGAGCAAAAATTATATCTTGGAATCTTCGGCTCATTGTTGCATCATGCATCTTAAAATCTCCTGATGTACAGCTACCAAAATGGAGATGTAATACTGGAATAAAGAAAAGCTTCATATCACTTTTTTCCTTCTGCTTTTTTCCCCTTTAAACATAGTTTCTAAAATTGTTACTCCATCTCATTTCTATTCATATAAAATTCATTTATCTCATCCAACATGTCCTAGTATAATAACAGTGAAAAATAGTCATACCTACACAATTATTTCTAATGTCTTACAGGATTTTATTTTTAAAATGTATTTTAAATGATGAAAAAAGGAAAAGCATTTATATTTCTGTCACATAGTAGATTAGAAAATAGCTTTTACTTTGGAGAATTAACAATATAAGTATACATACAGAGACAATACTTCAAAATTGGGTATTGTTTCACTGAAGCTTTGACATCCTATTTCCTCCACATTTTTGTCTGTAATAAAACCTTTCTGAAGAGACAATTGTTGGGAGCACAGGGCGGGAGAGGAGAGTATCTTAAAATGCTATTTGTCTTTCCACAATTATCTCTTTTAAAAGTAGCATTGTGCCCAAAGCAAAAGGTTTTAAACCTATTTTTTACTTAGTCTACATTTGTAGAACTTCTTGAGGTTTTGACAGATACTCAAACTGCAATTATTAACACAATTATTTGATTTAGTAGTAATTGAATTTCTTTAGAAAAAATACAAAAATTATTCTCAACATTATCTGACCTAAAAAAAAAAACACTAAATGTTTTAAGCATTTATTGCTTAAATATCTATCAGTGTTCTTGTCAATAGAGAAATTCGTAGTTTTTCAATTCTAATTCTGTATTCAGAAGTCTGATAAGAACGTCCCACCTTGAAAGCCACATTATAATTTTTTTGTTTCAGTGTTATAGTGTATGATATTATTTGCTATACTCATTTTATCTAACTTGCTTATATAAACAAACTATTTAATCTCTCCTTTTCTGCAGCTTTTCCAAATTTATTGAAAAAAGTCAATGTCATCTTCTTACTCATTCTTCTGCTATGAAATTACAATAATTAACACAATATATTTACTGCACCTACATATTAAGCTCCTGTCTTCCCAGACCAAAAAAAAAAAATCACTTATCATATATCTATAATATCCTTCATTTTTATTTTATATCCTTGAAGAATTTTTTCATTCTGATATCTAGTATCATTTGATCAACCAATGAATTGAAAATTAGTATGAGTCATATATGCACTTAAATCTGTCACTATATGGCCTTCTGCATGTAAAACCTTTTACTTTAATATTTTTCCTCCTACAAAATACATGCCTTGGGCTGGGTTGCCTATGGTCTGCAGATTCAGAAACAGGGCCTATTTGAATACTGATGCTGCAAAGAGGAGATGAAAACTGATCATACAGGCAGAAGATGGAGACTGGTCAGTGTAAAATCAGATTGACTGAAGGTTAGTATGATGGTACCTTATCCAGCTAGCAATAGTAGGCAAATGAAGCTGAATCTTGCTGATTCCATTGAGGATTATCCTAGAATGTGCTTTAAAATTACCTACTAGAGAGATAGTAGAGGGAATTATTTATCCTTTAGGTCCTATCAAATCTTGTTCAAGGATTGCCACATAGTGTATTTCCAAGATGCATATGATTGAGTGCTCTACAAGTTGTAGCAAAAGTCCAGGGAATAGAGGGAAAGCTATGTAAAGCATGAAGTCAAGGTGCTATCAGTCACAACTTTGAGAATTTGTATGCTGTAGCTAGAGAAGGGGTAAAATGTGGGCAAATATGAGTGAGGTAGGACATAAATGATGTGAGTCCAGAGGTAAGAATAATTCATGCTCCTGTTTATTCTTCATCCTCAAGACATGGTCTGTCCTCTCCTAGATGCCAGGGCATTGATTATATTCTCCAAATGTTTTCTCTGCTGATTAACATTCATTATCTAGCAGCTGTTGAACAGTCCATGCATTCATTGATAGAATAATTATTTAACATGTGCAACACAGAAGTACCAGAATAGTCAGTTATTTCCTTGTCTCACATTGTATATTATAAATTTTTCTTTGGGTTGTAAATCAATTAAGTAATTTTTTAGCTAGTCACCATGCCAACTGTGACATTTAAAAATCAGTTAATATGAGATTTCATTTCTGTGAAAATGAAGTGGAAATAGGTTTTTTTTTTTTCTTATTCTGTCCAGTAAATACAACAGAACACCATGAAGATTAAATTAAAATCTATGCATCCCACATGGGTGCCGGTTCTAGTCCCGGCTGTTCCACTTCCAGTCTAGCTCTCTGCTATGGCCTGGGAAAGCAGTAGAAGATGGCCCAAGTCCATGGGCCCCTGCAGCCACACGGGAGACCTGGAAGAAGCTCCTGGCTCTTGGCTTCGGATCAGCACAGCTCCGGCCGTTGAAGCCATTTGGGGAGTTGAACCAATGGAAGGAAGTCTTTTCTCTCTGTCTCTCCCTATCACTGTCTGTAACTCTCTCAAAATAAATAAATAAATAAATAAAATCTTCAAAAAAAAAAAAAAAAGAAAGTATCTAGGGCCATGGGAGTTTCTCTTTCTCCATCTCTTCTCAGTTTTCCTTCCATATTCCAAAGTAGTTCAGGACAACAGTCACATAGAACGTGTCTACAGAGTACTAGGAAAATTGGGTTTTGATAAGACAGGTTAATGTTGATTTATGGCAACACTGATTTAAAGTAAGAAACAATTTCTTGAGCAGAATATAAAATTTGTAAAGATTTAATTATTTGTGATAAAATTCAGAAAAAGGTGCCTTCATCTAATTATTGCATGGAATGTTCGCTAACCATAAGTAGATTAATTAATGAAGGCAATCTCAGGTACTATATTCAAAACATATTTTAAAATCATATGAGACATAATTTCCTTCAATGTTACCTTTAATTTTGTCTATTCCTCTCTTTTTTCTGATTTCTTCCCAATTCTGTGTGTATGGAGAAAGTCTGAGGAATACACTGCCAAAGTTTTGAGTAAATACAAATGTAGATTTCTATTCACTGAGAAGTTTGAGGACACAGTTTCTTATTTAATACCTCAGCCACCCTCAATACTTTGTCAATTTTTATTCAGATTGTTTCATGTAACAAACTTAATGATGACTCAGTTAATAATTCAAATATGATGGCCTCATTAAGCAAAAAAAGACTTTTAAGAATGAGAATTATGTAGAATTTCTGTGGTGTGGAATAAACTAGAAGTGTGGAACATGAACCTGTTTGAGATATGGCCTAGTGACAACCTTGTGCCACAACTTCTTGATTGCACAGTAACTGTCAGTGAAGGATAGCTGCATATAGCGATCTACCAGATTACAACACTACTCACACTTATCTTTATAACTCAGTAAAAGTAACAGTTTATTTCTTGTTACTAGAATAGTACCATTATATTTTTGAAAATATATTCCTCATGATTACAAATTTGCTGAGTTTCTTAATCATGTTCTATTAAACTTTTACTATTTTGAACAGAGTTTTGACATCTCGGAACTTCTGTGCTCCGTATTGCAAACCTTGCGATTTCATACAAACATATTTAAAGCAAGTAAATGTGCCTCAATGTCTGCTGCCTAAGTATATTACAAAGTAGCCTAAGTCCTGACGGCGAACCATCCTATCAATTACTAAAACAACAATGATATTCGCTGTTACCTAGTGACATCCCTCTTCAGGGTACAAAGATTCATTTTCTAAAAATGCCTCATTTGTGCGAAAGGAACTTTAAGTGTCAAGCACAAATGATGTGGGTGCTAAAAAGATTCGAAAGGATTAGATCACAAGGTCAGTTTCCTAAATTTTATTTGCATACCTTTCACAAAGTCAACTTGTCCCTGTCTCATTCTTCAGTCAGAGTTATGTTAAATAATATCTACAGGTAACTCTCTTAGTCCTCATAGAAGTATGTGCAAGCAGAATGAGCAATTAATTCAGTAACCTTTTCCATAGAGGTCAATGTCTCTTTATATTATCATGTAATGAATTATGACTGTCCTTTTTAAAAAGCTGTAGCTACCTTCATTGGCCCAAAAAGGCTATGAATTATTATATTCTTAGAATTGTAAAAAAAGAAATAAAGGAATGCTATCAGCCAGAAAAAAATAAAGTAATTGATAATCTAGGAGATAGTGCTAAATATTTGAAGATTTTGTTCTATGAAAAATAACCCTGATAATTAACTGCTATAGTTTTTTTAACAAAAATCTAATTATTTAACATGTTTTATATTCAATTACAAAACATATAATAATATCAATACAGCCAAATTGACTTTTCCTCCATCCTTTCTCCCTCAATCTAATATCACTCTTGAAATGTAAATATTTATAAAATATGCATCTTTCCAGTAAATTTTACATTAATTAAATGTTCAAGCTTTAGCTTTGAAAACAAATAATATCTTTCATTACCAGGATAACATTCAAAGTATTTAACAACTGGCATGGCATAGAACTGTCTTAGTCAGTGTGTTTTTTGTTTTTTTTTTTTTTTTGTACAACCAAATACTTAACACAAGGTACTTATGTAGAAAAGAGTTTTGTTTAACTCCTGATTTGAAAAGTTCACAGTCTAAGATCATCTGGTTTCATTAGGCTGGCATCTGGAGAGGCTACAGGATAGCAATGTCATAGTCTATACAGAGGAATGGGCACAGGTCAAGCTAGGAAGCCAAGAATCGCTGTGCTTAACACCAGGCTAACTAACAGCCCTGAGAAATTTACCATCTGAGAACACACCTCCAAAGCCCTGAGGACCTCCAACTAAGATCACATCCTAGACACAAAATCATGTTTCCATTCATTTATTATGTTGAGAATTAAACATCTATGTGAGTCCAGGATTCTAATCCTGTTCAAACCATGGCAAGCACCCATGAACAGGAGGAACACAGTCTATGACAACAAGAAGAGCTATAATAGAGCACACAAGTTAAATCTAGGGCCCCTATCCTTTAACACCATTTTTGGACAATTTTAAATATTGTGTCAGCCTTAAATATTGTACCAATATTATGGAATAGATATTCTATATTCTATTATTCTTTTAGCCTTAAAATATTCTCAAATTTCTTGTGATTAAAAGATAATTTCTTTTTTTAAAGATTTACTTCATTTTATTTGATTCGAAAGTCAGAGTTACATGGAGAGTGGGACAGACAGGGAGTCTTATGGGAAGTGGAACAGTGGGAACTTGAACAAGCACCCAAATGAGATGCCAGCATTGCAGGTGGTGGCTATACCTGCTATGCCACAATGCCAGCTCCTAAAGGATATTTTCTAAAAACTTTATCTGACCATGTTTGGACTAATCCATAACCTTAGCCTTTTATGTTCTCCCTTTTTGACCTGGCTAATCAAGCTGACATCAGCGATACCCTCTATAACTAAAGGAGATACCTGATTTTATATTTTTCTTCCCTATTGATATGGATTTCTTAGAATTTCTCATTTAGATACAATTTCTGTTGCTTTAGTATTACTTCTGAGAGTCTTGATTCTTCAATAAATTAGGTTCTCTCTAAATTCTGTGGAAGATGGTACAATGAAAAGGCCACATAGGACCAGAGAAAATATTGTACTCTTTAAACCATTTTGTCCATATGTCCTCTCAGCTTGAACAGAAGCTGAACATGATTTGCAGTAAAGAGTTTTGTCCTTTATGACTAAATTTGCAGTGATCAAAAATTCAGATATGTTTTGTAGAAGCAATCCTCAGTCCCATTAAAATAGCCTTCAGGGCCTGGATTAAACTTGTCCTATAACATGCTTTATTTAAATAAATAGCTAGTTTAATCAAGTAATAGCTCCCCTAAAGAGCTTACTCATTGAATGAACCTTTTATCTCTTAGGATTCTCTTAGCTATACCCAGATGTAATTTCTTTACAATTGCCTCTGGCAATATTTTTCTTCTTTTGTCTTAATGTACAGATTTTAAGCTCTTTTTTATTCATCCACCATACTAAGTGATTCCTCTGTGAAGTAGTTCTGGTTGAGAAACACTTTACCCTATGGGAACTAACAGTCGTCTCTGAGTTTCTCTACCTGAACCATCATTTTAAGTAAGATGCTCCATGCCATCCAATGTGGAAGACTGTAACAATGAAAAGGCCACCCAGGATCTGTAAAGACTCTCCAGTCCTTGACCTCTCTTGTGGATATGTCCTCTCAATTTTAACAGTACCTGAACATGATTTGCTGTCAAGAGTTTTTTTCCTCTATGACTCAAAGTTACAGCAAGCAATCAGCAGCAACAACTGCTCAAATAGCTCCCATTCCTTACATTGTTCTTCACTGACTATTAGGACACGTAGTTTGGGCTCCTGAATATTTCACTAATATTGCACTGGTACAGCAAACATGCCAACAGCAATATTTGTCACTGCTTGATCATCAGCATTATTTACCTAAAAGCTGGGTAAATGAAAGCAAACAGGAGAATCTTCATTACTCTTAGCCAGGAAATGATCAACTCTCGATGTGTTTTCACTACCATAGAACACTAAATGTAAGATCTACACTTTTAGCACTCTTTGACTGTATTGTTTATTATAGTCCCCTTGTAGACTTAGAGCAGCATTGTATATAAACGTTGTGTTTTTCTCTTCACAAATTTATGAAAACAGTGTTTAAGACTTAGAGAAGTATTTTATGTAAAATTGCACTGTTAAAAAGTTGCATGGGAACCGGCTTTATGGCATAGTGGGTAAAGCTGCTGCGTGCAAGAAAGGAATTTCATGTGGGAGCGGGTTCATGTCCCAGCTGCTCCACTTCCAATCCAGCTCCCTGCTAATGGTCTGGGAAAACAGCAGAAGATGAGCCAAGTATTTGGGCCTCTGCCATTGTGTAGTAAACACAGAAGAAGCTCCTGGCTCTTGAATTCTATCTGGCCCAGCTGTAGCTGTTGTGGCTATCTGGGGAGTGAACCAGTAGGTAAAAGATATCTCCTTTCTCTCTCTCTGTTTCTCTCTCTCTCTCTTTCTCTCTCTCTCTCTCTCTCATACACACACACACACACACATACACACATACCTCACTCTGTAACTCTGACTTTCAAACTAAGTAACCTTAAAAACAGTGGCACATGGCCAGTGCCACAGCTTAACAGGCTAATCCTCTGCCTGCGGCGCCGGCATACCGGGTTCTAGTCCTGGTTGGGGCGCCGGATTCTGTCCCGGTTGCTCTTCTACCAGTCCAGCTCTCTGCTGTGGCCCGGGAGTGCAGTGGAGGATGGCCCAAGTCCTTGGGCCCTGCACCCACATGGGAAACCAGGAGAAGCAACTGGTTCCTGGCTTCAGATCAGCGCAGAGCGTCGGTCACAGCTGCCGTTGTGGGGTGAACCAACGGCAAAAGGAAGACCTTTCTCTCTATCTCTCACTGTCCACTTTGCCTGTAAAAAAAAAACAAAAAAACAAAAAACAAAAAACAAAAACAGTGGCATAACCAGAATTCCAATTTGGGCTTATTATACTGCTCAATTATTTAAATAATTATCTAATATTATCTCCATAGTAGAATGTGCTGTAAAGTTGCCACCTAACTTGTTTGGGTCCTCAAGTTACCGTTCCTCTTTATACATTCTTTCCATATATCCACAGTGATAATCTAAAACATCAATCTATACATGCTGCTTTATTTTTTTCTAAAGTTCATCTATGGCATCTTCTTCATTCTGCATAAGGTTCAATCTCCAAGCTAAGGCTTGTGTCCTTATATAAATGTTCCTGAAGAAGTTTTCTTAGGTTCAACCATGCTGAGTGATGTATACCGTAAATATGTTCTCAGAACACCTGGAGTAAATTTCCATGATAACATGTACCATGCTATATTGTAATATTTGGCATATTTGCTTGTTTTCTATAAAAGGAGATGTCCTTCTTTAAGACAATGTTATGTTTTATTCACATAGTATAGTGCCTGTCACAGAGTTGATATTTGTAAAATAATCATTTCACTACAGTGGAATGAAACTAAAGTTTTACTTGGAAAAATGTCCTACAAAATGATGTGACTGATTCCATTTAAGACTGCTAGAGATCTTCAGTTCTCTGAGATTTCTCTGTAAGCCTGGAAGTCATTCTGATACTAGGATCTGGACAGAGAGGCTGTGACAGATTCAAGAATGAGACGTTGATGTTGCTGATTTAAGAGATTCACATATAGTAAAATCTAGCATCATGCTGCTAATATTTAGACTATCAGGCATAATATTGATGGATCAAAAACAAGAGTATTCAAAAGATCCTCCCAACAGTTGGATTTATTACAGAGAGTCTAGCAAGTGCTGAATAAAATGAATAATATCTTGGAAAATTCAGGCCGGCGCCGCGGCTCACTAGGCTAATCCTCCGCCTTGTGGCGCCGGCACACCAGGTTCTAGTCCCGGTCGGGGCACCGATCCTGTCCCGGTTGCCCCTCTTCCAGGCCAGCTCTCTGCTGTGGCCAGGGAGTGCAGTGGAGGATGGCCCAAGTCCTTGGGCCCTGCACCCCATGGGAGACCAGGAGAAGCACCTGGCTCCTGCCATCGGATCAGCGCGGTGCGCCGGCCGCAGCGCGCTACCGCGGCGGCCATTGGAGGGTGAATCAACGGCAAAAGGAAGACCTTTCTCTCTGTCTCTCTCTCACTATCCACTCTGCCTGTCAAAAATTAAAAAAAAAAAAAAAAATCTTGGAAAATTCAGACTTAAATACTTTAGAGTATACACATTTTTGATTTCGTAAGTGGTACAATTTGGTGAGAAGATTTATTAGTATTTATATATCAAATAATATGTTTCTACATGTAAAAGAAAACATGTGGTATTTGTCTTGTAGCGTCTGGCTTTTTCACTTAGTATAATGATTTCCAGTTCTATGCATTTTGTTGCACATTTCAGGATTGCATTATTTTTATGGTTAAGTAATAGTCCATTAGGTATGTAATATGCAAACTTTTCCTCATTCATTCACCTATTAATGGGTATGTAGGTTGACTCCTACATGCAATCGTGGATAGAGATTCAATAAACATGGGTGCAGCCACCTCTACTGTGTGGGCTGATTTCATTTCCTCTGGGTATATTCCCAGAAGTGGAATAATTGATTATGAAGGTAGATATATTTTACATTTTTTGAGGAATCCCCATATTTTCTCTATAAGAATTGCACTAGTTTACTTTTGTGCCTTCAGTTAATTAGGATACCCCTTTCTCCATATCATTACTAACATTTATTATTTTTTACTTTTTCATAATAACAATTCTATTTACAGTGAGATAATAACTCCTTAAGTTTTTATTTGTGTCAATCATGGCCAGTAATATTGAACATTTTCTCATGTTTTTGTTGTCCGCTTTTTTTCCTCCTTTAGAAAAAATATTTATTCGGATCCTTTCCCCTTTTCTTTACTTGATTGTTCTGTTATTAGGTTTCTAGAAATCTTTATAAAATTCTTTTATATATTATCAGGTGAACAGTTTGCAAAAACAAAATTCTTCCACTCTTTATTGTCCCTTTACTCTGTTGATTGTTTCCTTTGATGCACAGAAGCATGTTAGTTTGCTATAATCTCAATTGTGTGTATTTGCTTATATTGTCTATGCTTTTAGAATCTTATCCAAAAAATCATGCCTCATGCCAATGTCTCGAATTGTTTTCCCTATCTTTTTCTATCATAGTTTCATTGCTCCAGGTCTTATATTTAGATTTGTGATCCATTTTTAGTTAATTTTTGTATAGGGTATAAGACAGGGACATTTTTTTCTGATTGTGCATGTGGAAATCCACTTTTCCCCTCACCGTATTTATTGAAGAAACTGTCTTCTCTTCAGGAAGTGTGTCTAACAACTTTATCAAAGACAAGCTGGATATAGATGTAAAAATTTATTTGGGGGGCTTCTCGGATGTTTCATTGGTCTATTTTCAGAAAACAATAGCTATGTAGGATGTCTTAAAAATGGTATTGTGATAACTCTGGCTTTATTTTTGTTGTTCAAGATTACTTTGGTTATTTAGAATCTCTTATACTTCCGTATGAATTTTAGGATTTTTTTTCTGAGTATATGAAAGGTGCCATTGGTATTTTTATGACATTGAATAGTAAATTTCTTTGTGTACTATGGATAATTTCATAGTATTCAGTCTTCTAATCCATTAAAATATTAGATCTTTCCATTTTTGTGTTGGCTTTAATTTTGTCACTAGTGTTTTTCCAATTTTCTTTTGTAGAAGCTTTTCATATCCTTGGTTAAATTTATCATAGGGTATTTAATTTTTTGTAGATATTGTCAATGTGCTTGTTTTTATAAGTTGGTATTTAAAAGTTCTGCTGCCTGGCCGGCGCCGCGGCTCAATAGGCTAATCCTCTGCCTAGCAGCGCCCGCACACCGGGTTCTAGTCCCAGTTGGGGCGCCGGATTCTGTCCTGGTTGCCCTTCTTCCAGGCCAGCTCTCTGCTGTGGCCCGGGAGTGCAGTGGAGGATGGCCCAAGAACTTGGGGGGAGACCAGGATAAACGCCTGGCTCCTGCTTTCGGTTCAGCGCAGTGCGCCAGCCACAGCGCACCGGCCGCGATGGCCATTGGAGGGTGAACCAACAGCAAAGGAAGACCTTTCTCTCTGTCTCTCTCTCTCTCACTGTCCACTCTGCCTGTTAAAAAAAAAAAAAAAAAAAAAAAAAAAAAGTTCTGCTACCTTTTGCATGTTGACTTTGTAACCATCCATTTTGCTGAATATACTTATCAGTTCTAATAGTCTTTTGGTGGGGTCTTTTGGACCCCTTATCATGTCATCTGTAAGCAGGTATAAAATGAATTCCTCCTTTGCAATTTGAATGCTTTAATTTATTTCTCTTGCCTAATGACTCTGGCTAAAACATCCAGGAATATATGGAACAAGAGTAGTGAGAGTGAACATGCTTCCATTGCAGATCTCGGTGTAAATACAATCATCTTTTCCTCATTCAATATTATGTTTTCTTCATCCAATATTATAAGGCTTTTAACATATAACTTTTATTGTTCTGAGGTATATTCCTTCTATACTTAATTTATTTATATCTATTATTATCAAAGTTTTTATTGTGATAGGATATTGTGTTTTATCAATGCCTTCTATCTCTATGTAGATGATCTTATGGTTCTTTTTTTTCATTCTATTGCTGTGATTAACTGTAGTGATTGATTTGTGTATGTTGAATCACATCTGCATCCCTCAAGTGAAGCCCAATTGGTGAGAGTGAATAGAGTTTTTGATGTGTTGTTGGATTTGATTTGATAATATTTTTATACCTATGTTCATCAGAAATATTGATGTAAAGTTTTGTTGTGTTCTGTCCTTCTCTGGATTGAGAATTAATGTAATGTTAGCCTTGTAGGATGAGTTTGGAAATTCTCTCCCTTAAAATTGTTTGGAATAAGTTGAGAATTGTTAGAGTTGGTTACTTCTTGAAAGTTTTGTAGAATTCAGCAGAGCAACAGTGATAACCTGTTCTGGTTAGCAGTTTTCAATTTTTTTTTTTTAATTTTCAGAGAACCAACTGTTCATTTCATTGCTCTTTTGTGATTTTTAAAGTTCTATTTTCCTTATTTCTTCCTTAATTTTTGAAATTTCTTTTCTTCTACTAACTGAGCGTTTTTTTTTTCTTCTAATTTTGATATGCATTGCTATTTATTTAATTTTTTTCATTTTTCTTTTTGGGCTACTGAACTTTAAAATTGTAACTTTATAGTTTGCTTTTTGAACATGTTTTTAATAAAGGTTTAATGGCTCTAATAAACAAAGAGTTCAACAGATAAAAAGTGAAAAGGCAGATATTTATTGCTATAAATGTTCCTTTTAGTGCCCACCCTTTCATGTATTCCAAAGTTTGATACGCTATATTTTCCATTTTCATTAGTTTCCAGAAATTTTTTAATTTGCCCTTTGATTTCTTGTACTACATTGTTCTTTCAGCACCATACTATTCAGTCATTTTGAATTTTGGGGCCATGTAATCTTTAAATTTGATTGTGTTTCCAGTCTAACTGCATTCACTATCCATACATTGAGAATACAACCCTAAAAACAGGGGATAAATTTTTTTTTGTCGCAAGCTTTAAACCTAGTTAAATTCATTTTCATGCTTATCAAACAAGAATATCTTGCAATTGTATTCACTAAATTTCCCACTTCTATTTCTATTCTGTCAGCTGAAGTAAAAATGCAACTGTCAGTTGAAACCGTATTAGACTTAATTACATACAAATCTACCACAGCAGAAGAATGCTAGATTTTCCACTGCCTAGTCATTCTCATTTTTCTGTTCTGGATTCTGTCCAAATATCTTAGGATAATGTTAAAAAGAGCAGTCCAAAAGCAGACATCACATTTCTTTATTAATAGGAGGATAATTTCCCTAATCAAAGTCTACTCCCCTCTCTGTCGCTTTGGCTTTAATGTGTTTCTAAGGGATGCTGACGGAAATATTTATAAAATCACACTTTCTGAGTTTCTATATTCAGCTTTTCCATTATGGAATAAATGGTAAACGTGTCTATGCTTTATGTAATGCTCATTGTAGCTCTATTGAACTCGCTGTATCTGTTTACTTTAATTAATGAAGGAGAAAGAAGGACTAGAAATCAGGCAAGCCAGAATTTCTGAAGCTTGAAATTTCTTACTCCATAGTATATGTATGCTTCAAATTGGTATATTAGGTTATCACAAAACTTTTAAAACCTGGGGATTGAGAGTAAGCAGAGTATATACAGTGCAAGATTTACACTTGCATGCTAATGTATTCTTAGAAGAATTTTTTCATAAGTTGCTGTAGATAATGTTTTCTTGACAGGCTATTATTATTATTTTCCTGAAACCATGGTAGATGATTTGTTTAGTTTTGACATAAGTTGGATTATTTGGATTCCAGAATCCTGCATTTCATATGCAGTACTGCATCTTCTTAAAATAAACTTAGCAAAGACAAATTTAATATGGATTTGCACCTACAGCCTGTCAAAATTCTTGAATATTTTATTATCACAACTAACAATAATTTTCCAAGTCCCAAGTTTATGCTGGTAGCTGAGAAGAAATCACATTTAAGAATGATCCATACCTTTTTAGGTCAACATCTCAATAAGAAGAAAATGAAGGAAAAACAAGGATATGGTACTTCAGACTATGACAATTTCTGGCCAGTTACACTATGTTACTTACATCTCCTTTGGACTAATAGACACATGTTTTTTTCTAATTGGTTTAGAAAACTCTCTCTGGAACCCTGAGGTTTTTGAACTGAATTGTTTCTAAACAATTACTATTAGTGCTTCTATGGTGAGTATCTCCCTAATGAAATTGGGTATTGTAGTTTAAATCAGTGTATGGGAATAGAATGAACTAAAATAAATTCTCTAGCAGAAATAAAGTCATTTGCTTCCAATGCAGTTTGGACTTAAGGCATAAATACAAAAACCTTTATAAATAAACTTGACATAAAGACACAGTGGTACTAGAAGGGTATTCTAGTAGTATACCCTTAGATATTAGATATCTTGGCCTTTGGTAAAAATGAAAACATAAGCCGTAAAACAAACACTACAGAAATATAAGAATTTGACAAATTGCATTTTAAGTCATGCATCTTTAATCCTCAAATCATATCTGTGTGCTGATCTAGCCACTCTTCAAATAATATCTATAATCATTTTTCAACTTTAAAAATATAATGTAGACTTTGTCTTTTATTTTTGGTGACACCAAAAAGTTATTAAGTCATTTTAACTGTATCATTCTCTTGATGATATTTGCTCTTCTAAAAATATTATCATACAGGAAAACCTCTATGAAAAAGTGAATCTTTGTTTTGATTAGATGTTGAAAACTATTAATAAAACTACCATACGATCCAGCAATCTCACTACTGGGTATATATCCCAGAGACGTGAAATCATTATAAGTGATTCCTGCACGACCAAGTTTTTGCAGCACTATTCACAATAGTTCAGGAAATGGAAAACTTTCTGTTAAGGGTCAAATAATATTTGCAGGCTATGTGATCTCTGTCCCGATTACTGAACTCATAGGGAACCATGAAAGAATAGGCTTGGTCATGTTCCAATAATATTCTATTTATAAAACAGGCAACGAAGAAACCAAACTTGATTACAGTGTTATAGTTTGTTGATATTTATGTAATTAATTGAATCTAAATTTTTTTAGTTATTTGTTTATATTACAGGTAGACTTACAGACAGAGAGAGACAGAGAGAAAGGTCTTCCTTCCATTGGTTCATTCCCCAAATGGCCACGACGGCCGGTGCTGCACTGATCCGAAGCCAGGAGCCAGGTGTTTCTTCCTGGTCTCCCATGCGGGTGCAGGAGCCCAAGCACTTGGGCCATCCTCCACTGCCCTCCTTGGCCACAGCAGAGAGCTGGGCTGGAAGAGGAGCAACCGGGACTAGAACCCAGCGCCTATGTGGGATGCTCGCGCCACAGGTGGAGGATTAACCAAGTGAGCCACGGCGACGGCCCCAATTGTATCTAAAATTTTACAAGTGACTATTATGAACATCAAATAATACCTATATTTTATGAATATTTTAAGTAGTTTTTCAAGGAAAAATCTACTATTATAATTATAGTGGGCTGAATATTTTTGCTACAATCCACTTACCAAAATATGCGTTGAAATCTTCATTCCCAATATGACGGCATTAAATGCTGATATATTTGGGAGGTGACATCATGACTGAGTCATGGGTGCAGAGATGTTATGAGTGACATTAGTGCCCTTATAATAGAAGTCTGATAAATACCTTTGCCCCCACGTGAGGACACAACGAGATGTATCTTCTATGAAAAAGATCTTGGACTTTTCAGCCTCCAAGACTCCTAGGAATAAATGTAGACTATTTCTATCCATCTTAGACATTTTGTTATAATAGTTGAACACACAAAAGTCTGGGTAGAGACTTGAGGACATTTTTGCTTTGTATCTTCAATATCTATGAATTATCTAGAGTCCATTGAACGTAGTTAAGTTGTCCAAAAATGTTTTTGGAATTGACCCTTAAAAGAGTTGAGGTTGTTAAAAACAAAGAAACAAACAAAAAAAAACCAGATGCCTAGACTATGAAAGCATATTTCAAAAAGTTCATAATAAATGTAATTAAAAGATAAGCTTATTTTAGTAAAAAAAAAAAAGGGAAATCCTTGTATTTTCATAATATGCATTTTCCATTAACTTTTTGTAGCCCCCATGTAATCATAAAGCAAATGGAACCACTGGTCTAACAGTTTGAATTTCTCTGATGATAGTATAACTTTCATCCATTTAGGTTTCCTTCTCCAATGGGAAATTTCTATGCTTATGAAATTTTATTGTTTGAACTAACAAACACGACACAGGAAAAAGTGGCCCTGCCATTTTATTCACTAATCTTTTACGTCTGTTGAACTAGGTAAAACATGGATCCCTATGTGCTAATTTGTTTCCCTATTTTCTTTTTCTTTTACAATTTAGTTATTTGCATTTACATTTATTAGAGAGGCAGACAGAGAGAGGTCTTTCATCCAGCGGTTCAGTTCCTAAATACCATCCACAGCTAGTTCTCGAACAATCCGAGGCAGACGTCCTAAACTCAATCCTTGCTTCCCTGTTTTCAGTATCTATGTTTCTTTTGCTTTGTTAGTCAATAATGGGGTAAGAATATGGATATAGCTATGCTTTGAGGTCAGCAATGAGATAATGGTAAAATTTGTGTCTTCTTTGTTGCTATTAAGTAAGACTTCTACAAAATGAATATACTCCCCAAATCTATAACTATTAAAGAGAAAAAATAGTTAATACTGAAAGCTACTTAAGCACAATGTAAAATAAAAGAAAAAAATAAAAATTTGAAAAAAATCCTATTTTAAATAATAGAGATACAATTGGCTCCATTGTTGATATCTATGCCCAGGACTACTAGCATAGAATTAAAATAATGAAAAAAGTAATAAATATACTATTATTATTGACACTTCTAACAATGAGATTTTTATCTTGTATCTGCTGACTGTCCTTCTAATACTAAATATCAGATAAGGACAAAACCCAAAGCCCTTCAGCCAGATCAGTGATATTTTATGGGTTAAAAGACTGTTTACAAGAAATTGGATGCATACTCCGCCAGTGGCAACGGCACCCCGGGTTCTAGTCCTGATCGGGGCGCTGGATTCTGTCCCAGTTGCCCCTCTTCCAGTCCAGCTCTCTGCTGTGGCCCAGGAGTACAGTGGAGGATGGCCCAAGTACTTGGGCCCTGCACCCGCATGGGAGACCAGGAGGAAGCACCTGGCTCCTGGCTTCGGATTGGCGTGGTGTGCTGGCCGCAGCGCGCCAGCCGCAGCGGCCATTGAGGGGTGAACCAACAGAAAAGGAAGACCTTTTTCTCTGTCTCTGTCTCTCTCTCTCACTGTCCACTCTGCCTGTCAAAAAAAAAAAAAAAAAAAGAAAAGAATTGGATGCATATGAAATTGCTACAAAGCTCATGGTTTTAGGCATGTGATTATAAACACAAAATAAATGTTTTCTATTCAAGCATATTTTTGAAGCTTTCTTAAAAAAGCAATTCCAGGATAAAGAATTACTGTTTGGACTGTTTGCATTCATTACATATTAGTAAGTCTGCAGATGCTTAAGTTTCTTACACCTGTTGACTTTGAAGAAAACAGTTTAAAACATGTATATGAAACAATTTACCTGACAGATGATTAATGCTCATCTTTTGCAAGTATAGTAGAGTGCTAGATTTGAAAACAAAATCTGTCGAAGTACTGTACCTTTTGGATTAATATTTAAGATTAATGTGCTGCATAAATCTATATTTGTTGAAATACATGGGTAATTTATAGTATAAATCTTACTGGGCAAATGTGTATTGCTGTTTTATGTTGGTTCCTTCATATTGAAAATTTAAAACATGCAATGGTATCATAAGGGAAAGACCTCGGCAGCTGGCACCTTTCTTGCGAATTAGAATTATAAAGATACCTCTTGAAATCCCCTTCTCACATGTTAAACTGTAAGCCATCTACATGGGATTTATACTGGTTTTTAGTAATTTCTTGATGTTGTTGTCACTGTTCTGTTAAAATGTCACTTCCCAAAGTGCAGCATTAGGCAGAAAATGGCTCCCAGAAATGACATTTCAAAATTGTCGATATATTAACATTTCTTTTTTTTTCCTTGTTTTTTTTAAAGCAGAACATTCAAGGATTGGTGTTCCTTAAAACAAAAGATACAGTCAAAAGTCAATAGCAAAATCTCTTTTTAAAAAAACTAAGTCCTCCTTTCCTAGATATTCTACTATTGGTACTCTGTAGCAGAACAAGTAAGCTTTAGAACCTGAGGAAAAAAGAGGTGGAACATAGGACAAAAATGTCCCTAATACTTTCATGTTAATTCATGCCTGCCAAACGGAACTGAAAACTTCTCTCCTTGGCATCTGTTTTATGAGGGTTTATTTTGAATCCTGTCAGATGCAATCCATGTAAGAATACGTTCCACAGTGCACCCAATCACTATAGATATTAGCATCATGCGTACATTGCTATAGACCCACCTGAAGTCCTCCCATTATAGGTCCTAAGTCCTCAACATTTAACACTGGGAAAGACCCTACCTCAAATCATGAAGAAGTTAGAAAGGAAAATTGACAAATTTTGTTCTCTCCCTCACCAGAACAAGTTGGAATGCTAACACATGTATACTTTCTGGAATCACTCACCATACCACTCCAAATGAGCTGTCACCAATGAACAGGAATTCATTTGAACAGGCACAGAGTCCCTATATAACAGTACTTATTGTGAAACATTAAAATAGCCACACAACCCCTTCAACCAGCTGTATAAATTGTCATACTATTTTCATTAAGCTTTTTAAAAATTCTCATTAATTTAATTCAAGGTTCTCAGCCAGAGACACTAAATTAATAAACAGGTCTTTAGATTAAAAGGGAGTTGGAAGATCAAAAGGAGTCAAACCTCCCTGGCAAGTCACCGACACTCACATCATCCACTTAGTGCATGGCAGAGCTGAAAATGTGAATGTGTAATAAATATTTAATTGTAGCATGTTGATGGAACTGCTGCAAATCTAAAGCAGATGCAATTTCTCTTACTGGGAATAATAAGAAAAATATGCGATACACTAGTCCTTTAGAGGAAGATGCTGCAAAAGACTTGTATCGCAACACTTAGACTCCAGAATTTTATAAGCCTCTAGTACATTTAGAATGAATAAATTTAAAGTGTTTAGGGAATAGGGGACAAGGATAGATTGCAGCAATAGAAAGGAATACAAATAAAATGCTGTAAAGAATATTTATGAAGCTTTTTGCAGAGAATACATTGTAACTTAATGCATAATAAATACATTTCCAAGTGTAAAAATCAAACAGACTTAAAACAACAACAACAACAACAAAAATTAATGGATAACATTAAATAGCAGGTCATAATGAATTCTCATTATCTGGTGAAATTAATGTTTTCTAGTCATTTCCCACTATGCCAGGCTTTTGATCTATCTTTATTGTATTAACCTCCAAAAAACCAAAGCAAGTTAATAACAGCAACAGCAACAAAAGAATGAGGCATAACCAGAAGATTTTTTACATTAATGGCATTGTGTGTATTTCCAAATGTGGTGACTTCAATTCAGATTTTGCTTATTAGCAGAATAAAAGATTATTATGTCAGAATTCCCACCATGTGTGGAATGAAGCTATAAAAGTACAATAATAATAAATTACTGCTCAAATATTTTGTGATTTTGTGCACTTTTTAATTATATCTTGATAATGTATTATGATTTATTATCATTGTATATTAAGGAAATCAAACAATTCCTTAATAAATGAAACTTGAAAGTGGCAAAGATTCATATTTTGTTTTGAGTTTGTTATCCAATGGTAACCAATAAGCCAGATTATTAAAATATTTTAATGCACTTCCAAAAGACAATCCTCCAATACAGCTACTCATATTACATTTCTAATTAAAATCTCAGTATGCTATTTGTACAAATATGACCTAAATTTGAGCAATTTTTAAAAATTTTTAATGAAAAAATACTTTAAAAATCACTTATTGCTTATTTTCATCTACTTGAAAGAGTGAAAGACAGACACACACGTGTGCACACACACACAGAGGGAGAGCAAGAAAGAGAGAGATTCCATCTGCTGTTCACCTGCTGGTTCAGGCTGAAACCAATAGCCAGCAGTTCCATTTAAGGTGCTAAACAAGTGTGGTTATAAAGTACTTGAGTTATCATCTGCTTCCTCCCAGACTGCATTAGCAAAAAATTAATTGGAAGTAGAACAGCCAGAACGAGAACTCAGGGACTTCAGAATGGGATGTAGGGATCTCAAACTGTGGCTTAACCTACTGTGTGACAACAGTTTCACTGAACAACAGATGTTTAATGTCTGTCTCAGAATAGTTCTTTATTTCATTTAATATCAGACCAAAAAAAGTTTGAAAACAAGAAGCACTATAAACAAAGTTTGATATCTGATAGGATGAAATTCAAACTCACAAAATATAGATTCAGAGTGATGCATGAATGAGACATAGAGCTAATGCAATGTATTGGCTGTGGTTCCAGACTCTAATGTATCATGTGATGTATGAAGACAGATTATTCAACTTCAATGGACTTCAGATGTAGCTGGTAAATCTTTAAAAAAAAAAAAAAAGGAGGGGGGTGGAGCTGGCCCTGTGGCATGGTGGGTAATGTCATTACCTGCACTGCTGGTATCCCATATGGGCATCAGTTTGAGTTCCGGCTGCTCCACTTCCAACCCAGCACTCTGCTATGGCCTGGGAAAGCAGCAGAAGACGGCCCAGGTCCTTGGGCCCCTGCACCTGCACCTGCGCGGGAGACCTGAAGAAGCTCCTGGTTCCTTGCTCCAAATTGGTGCAGCTACGGCAGTTGCGGCCAATTGGGGAGTGAACCAGCAGATGGAAAACCTCTCTCTCTCTGGTTCTCCTTCTCTCTCTGTGTAAATCTGACTTTCAAATAAATAAATAAATCTTTAAAAAAACACAAAAGTAGTACCTATGTATGTACTATGAGCAATGCATTTTCACTTATGCTTAGGAGACACATACTGACATGGAGACACATGCCAGGAAGCATAATAAACAATGTTTAAGGGCAAAAGAAAATTTACTATAATTTCTCTATCCATTCATCATTTGATTCCGAATCTTTGCTATTGTGAATTTGGAAGCTATAAACACAGGAGTGCAGATATCTCTTTCATATGCTGATTTCACTGCCTTTGTGTATATTCACTGGAGTGGGTAGCTGGATCATAGGTAGATTCATTTTTAGTTTTCTGAGGAATCTCCATATTGTTTTCTGTAACAGTTAATTCCCACTAATAAAGTGCCCTTTCCTTCACAATGTCCCCATCATTTGTTATTTTGTTTTTTAAATTTTGGGATAATAGATCTTTTAAAGATGTAAGATGATACCCCGTTATGGTTTTCATTTGCATTTCTCTGAAGGTTAGAGCATTTTTTTTCTGTGTCTGCTGGCTATTTGAATTTCTTCCACTGAAAAATGTCTATTCATATTTTTTTTCCATTTCTTAACTAGACTGTTTCATTGTTGTTGAGTTTCTTAAGCTCTTTATATATTCTTAATGTTAATCTTTCATCAGGTTTAGTTTGCAAATATTTTCTCCCATTCTGTCACTTGTCTCTATACTGTGTTAATGATTTGCTGTTCACAAACTTCTTAGCTTGATATATTCCTATTGGTCTATTTTTACTTTTTATCTCTGTGCTTTTGTAGTCTTTTCCAAAATGTCTTTGCCAGCCCAGTGATTTGCTGCATTTCCCTCTAATCTTCACCTAGTAGTCTGATAGTTTCAGGTAGTAGGTTTAGACCCTACATTTACTTCAGTTGATTTTTGTATAGGGTGTAGGGTAGGGGTCTTGTTTCAAATTTCTTCCTGTGGAAATATAATTTTCTCAACATCATTTGTTGAAAAGACTGTCTTTTCTCCAGAGAGTGATTTTAGCACATTTGTCAAAGATTAGTTGTTTATAAATGTGTGGACTTGTCATTTTTCCTTCTCTCTAAAGAATTTCTTTTAACATTTCTTACAAAAGAGTTCTACTAGTACAAAACATACCCTCAATTTTTGTTTGTCTATGACAGTCTTTATTTCTCTATACCCTTGAAGAATATTTTTCAGATTCCAGAACTCTAGATTGGTAGGACTTTTTTCTCTCAACATTTTAAATATTTTACTTCACTTTTCTTGTCTGCATGATTTCTGAGAAGCAGTGGGATGTAATACTTATCTTTGTTCCTTTTGAGAGAGTTATTATTTATTTATTTATTTATTTATTCTACTTCTGGTTTCCTTCAGGTTTCTTTTACGTATCTTTGAATTCCTGATGTATGGAAATGACATGTATATGCATTTTTTGCTTGTTTGTCATCTCTCAGTTTTCTGGATGTGTGGTTTGGGTATTTGATGTCTGATATTAATTCAGTGAAATTCTCAATCATCATTCTCTTCCGTTCTTTTTTTGTTCTGTTTTCCTTTACTTTGTTTTTCTTTATACTCCTACTAGAATTCTGAGAACACAGTGACCACACAAAAATGCAAAGTTGACTGGCAAATGCATCAATTTTTTGCTTTAAAGAAAGAGGAAAAATAGATTTGACAGAAGGCTACTATATCCCTGTTACAAATAACAAATATATTTTTATGCTTTTTTTGAACCAGTAATATACTAAGCATTTTACAAAATGCAATGCATGAAATAATCATCAATGAGAATGAGGCATACTTTTGCATATATTACACAGGAGAATTTACACTTAAAGAATTTACATTGTTTAATAGAGTACACCATTTACAGAAGATATAAAAGATATGTAGTGATATTTCTGACTTAAAAAACTATACTGACACCATAAACAAAAGTGTCAATTGTTAAGTCAACAACAGGAGTCACTGTGCACTTACTCCCCATCTAGGATCTCTGTCCTTAATGTGTTGTACTGTGTGAATTAATGGTATAACTAGTACTCAAACAGTACTGTACACTTTGTGTTCCTGTGTGGGTGCAAACTGTTGAAATCTTTACTTAGTATATACTAAATTGATCTTCTGTATATAAAGATAATTGAAAATGAATCTTGATGTGAATGGAATGGGAGAGGGAGCAGGAGATGGGAGGGTTGCGGGTGGGAGGGAGGTTATGGGGGGGGCACTGTAATCCAAAAGAAGTACTTTGGAAATTTATATTTATTAAATAAAAGTTAAAAAAAAAAACTATGCTGGCTACATAATGAAACACTACTACATTTCACAAATACATGACACCACAATAAAGAGTCCTACAAACTAGTATTCAAACAGTACTTTATACTTTGTGTCTGTGTGGGTGCAAACTATTGAAATCTTTACTTAGTATATATTAAGTTGATCATCTGTAAATTATAAAGATAATTAAAAATGAATATTAATGAATAATGAAATGGGAGAGGGAATAGGAGATGGGATGGTTTGCGGGTGGGAGGGTGGTTATGAGGGGAAAACCACTATAATCCAAAAGTTGTACTTTCACAATTAATATTTATTAAATGAAAGTTTTACAAAAAGAGTCTTTTAAAAATAAGATGACTAGGGCCAGAGCTGTAGCCTACTGGGTAAAGCCGCCACCTGCAATGTCAGCATCCCATATGGGCACTGCTTCAAGACCTAGCTGCTCCACTTGTGATCCAGCTCTCTGCTGTGGCCTAGGAAATCAGTGGCATATGGCCCAACTTCTTGGGTCCCTGCACCCGCATGGTAAGACCTGGAGGAAGCTCCTGCCTCTTGAGTTTGGATTGGTGCAGTTCCAGCCATTGCAGCCAATTGGGGAGTGAGCCAGCAGATGGAAGACCTCTCTCTCTCTCTCTCTCTCTCTCTCTCTCTCTCTCTGCCTCTCATCTCTCTGTGTAACTGACTTTCAATAAATAAATAAATCTTAAAAAAAAAAGAAGATAATGGATGGTGGCATAAGGAACAGCACACTGGGATAGGCTAGGGATAAATAGTGAAAAAAAAAATGTAGGTAGTGAACTCTCAGGGGAGAATTAGAGAGAAAACTGTGTGGAAGGTGCAGTCACACAAACATGGATTCCACACATGACTGCCACAACTGAGAGCTGGAGCCTGTGACACATGAAACAAAGATAAGATCAGACTTTAGCAACCTGTGGTGATATAGCTGAAGGGAGAAGGTGGCGTGAGTCCAGCCTGGAGCCCTAGGGGCTAGCAGTTACTTGGGGACCCAGGGCAAGTGAAAGGGGCACATTTCTCTCACCACATCTTCCTCACTATGGTGCCATTTGCAGGTGCCTTTGTGCACATACACAGCAATTGTCTGAGACTGGATGCCATCTTCTTGGCTGTACTGGAGGCAGTATCAGGGAGAGGGCAACATTCGGCCAATGGCTCATGTGTACAAATGTTATCCAGAGATTCTAGAAGAGGGAAAAATCGCCGGTGCTGGTGCTCACTAGGCTAATCCTCCGCCTTGCGGCGCCGGCACACCGGGTTCTAGTCCCGGTCGGGGCGCCGGATTCTGTCCCGGTTGCCCCTCTTCCAGGCCAGCTCTCTGCTGTGGCCCCGGGAAGGCAGTGGAGGATGGCCCAAGTGCTTGGGCCCTGCACCCGCATGGAAGACCAGGAGGAAGCACCTGGCTCCTGGCTTCAGATCAGTGCAGCGTACTGGCCATAGCAGCCATTTGGGGGGTGAACCAATGTAAGGAAGACCTTTCTCTCTGTCTCTCTCTCTCTCACTGTCTAACTCTGCCTTTAAAAAAAAGAAGAAGAGGGAAAAACCTACAGTCCACACTGAGTTTGAGCCTGACTGAGAGAATTGACTTGGGGCTGGGCACCCAAGTAGGACTGCGAGGCATCCCCAGTCTCCCAACATACCACAGACTCCAGGGCTCATATTTCCTAGGTGGAACTGACTCAGGGAACAACTGCACCTCTGTGGACCAGACAGGCTGGCAGGGCAGAGTGGAACCTCTGCACTCAGTGACTGAGAGCCTTGTGTGCTAAGACTGTGAGGACTCTATGGCTGCGCATGAGGGTGCAGGATATAGCTGGGTCTCAGGGCAATCATTGAGTATAGCTCCAGAGACTTGGAGCTCCTTGGTTGCCTGGGGAGGACCATGGCAGTAGGAAATGTGCTCAGAGTGAGGACTGCACACATCATTTGTGTGGTTCATAAGGCAGCACAGATCAGTGTTGAAACCGTTGGGGGCTTGTTAACACCTGGCCATTGCTCACTTTGGAGGAAAGCAGGTAAGGGTGTAATCACTCCAACAGGGGTGATCATTTCCCCTCTTCTGTTAACAAATGAGATCTACCATGCCCAACTTGGGTGCTACCCTGCATGCTCATCTCACCCTAAACAACTGACCTGGGCTCCCTGACTACACCAAGCACACACCTCTTGGTATTCACTGAAAGTGCAGACATTCCACTAACCCACAGAAGCACAGTTCAAAGATAAAACCATCAGAGGAAAAAACCAACAAGGAACTCCACAAATGTGTAAAAATGAATACAGAAATTCCAGAAACAAAAATAAGAAAGACATCATGCACCCCCAAAGAAACAAAACATTTCAATATTAGAATGTGCAGGTGAAGTGATTGATGAAATGCCAGGGATGGAATTCAAAAGATTAATCACA
This sequence comes from Lepus europaeus, assembly GCF_033115175.1. Lineage (NCBI taxonomy): Eukaryota > Metazoa > Chordata > Mammalia > Lagomorpha > Leporidae > Lepus > Lepus europaeus. Next base: position 68,253,187 of record NC_084842.1, read on the forward strand.
GGATTATTCAAAAGCAGCCAAAAGAAAATCCATGAACTACAGAAACTATCCATGACATGAATGAAAATTTTTCTCATGAAAATGGGATTTTAAAGAGAAATCAAAATGAAATACTATAAATGAAGAATTTAACAAATCAAATAAAAAATGCAGTGGAAGACTTGATGGGGCAGAAGAATGAATATCTGAGTTAGAAGACAAATCTTTAAAAATTGTATAGTTAGACAAAAAAAATGAATAATAATTTAGAAAAATTAAAAACATTTTGGAGATTTATTTCAGTTCCTTAAACTGTGGAAAGAAAGAAGGGATTAGAAGGGCCAGCACTGTGACATAGCAGGTAAAGCAGCTGCCTGCAGTGCCAGCATTCCATATGGGTACTGGTTCAAGTTGCAGCTGATCCACTTCCCATCCAGCTCTTTGCTATGGCCAGGGAAAGCAGTGGAAGATGGCGCAAGTTTTTGCACCCACATGGGAGACCTGGAAGAAGCTCTTGGCTCTTTGCTTCAGTTTGGCACAATTCCAGCAGTTGCAGCCTTCTGGGGAGTGAACCAGAGAATGGAAAACCTTTCTCTCTCTCTCTCTCTCTCTCTCTCTCTCTCTCTCTCTCTCCCTCCCCCTTCCTCCCTCCCTCCCTCTCCCTCTTCCTCTCTTTCTGCCTCTCTCTCTGCCTCTCTCTTTGCCTCTCCTTCTCTTTCTATGTAACTCTGACATCCAAATAAATATACAATTCTTTAAACAATGGATTAGAAGACTTACTTGGTGAAATAATTTTTAAAAATTCCTCAATCAGGAGAAAGAAAGGGACATCCAAGTACAGGAAGCACTTAGAACTCCTAATGGACAGAACTAGAAAAGATCTTTACCACAGCACATTGTAGCCAAAGTTTCAATAGTAAAACCTAAAGAAAAGATTTTAAAATGTGCACAAGAGAAATGCCAGATTACTTTCATAGGATCTCCAATTAAACTCACAGTTGACTTGTCATCAGAAACTCTACAGTCTAGGAGAGCATGGTGAGACATAGTCCAAGTCTTAAGAGAACAAAAACTGTCAACCCAGAATACTATAACTTGCAAAACTCTCATTTTTCTTGAAAAGATTTTATATATTTTTTTGAGAGGTACAGTTAAAGACCGTGAGAGGGAGAGGCAGAGAAAAAAATCTTCCTTCCATTGGTTCACTCCTCAAATGGCTGCAACGGCCGGAGCTACACTGATCTGAAGCCAGGAGCCAGGTTGCCCCTTCCTGGTCTCCCATGTGGGTGCAGGGGCCCAAGGACCTGGGCCATCCTCTATGGCTTTCCAAGCCACAACAGAGAGTTGGATTGGAAGAGGAGTATCCAGTAATAGAACCGGTGCTCATATGGGACGCAAGCCCCACAGGCAGAGGATTAACCTAGTGCAACAAAGCGCCGGCCCCCAAAGTTCCCATTTATGAATGAAGATGAAATAAAGATTTTCCACAACAAATAGAAAGTGAAAGAATTTGTCACCACTCACACACCCTTACAAAAGATGCTTAAGGATGTGCTACACATAGAAATACAAAAAGTAGGCCATCATTATGAAAGAATGCAAAGATAGAAAATCTCCCAATAAAAGTACAAAAGAAATCCAAAGTAAACAAGAGGAATATTTATGGAAAAATTACAGGACAAATTCATTACTTATCAATAGTCACCTTGAATGTAAATGGCTTCAATTCTCCAGTTAAAAGATAATACTGGCTGAATAAAATAGAAAAAAACAAGGCACATCTATTTGCTACTTATAAGAAACACATCTCACCAACAAAGATACATGTGGATTGAAAGTGAAGGATGGAAAAAGATATTCCATGCTAACAGAAACCAAAAAAGAACTAGTGTAGCAATCCTAATATCAGACAACTTTAACACAAAAACTCTTAAAATAGATGAAGAAAGGAACTATGTAATGATTAAGGGATCAATTCAACAGGAAGTTGTGACTATGATAAATGCATATGCACCTAATTACAAGGTGCCTGACTATTTAAAAGAAATATTACTGGATGTAAAGGGAGACATGGACTCTGATATAATAGTAATGGGTTACTTCAGTACCCCACTTTCAGCAATGGACAGATCAACTAGACAGAAAATCAACAAAGAAACAACAGAGCTAATCAACACTATGGACCAAGTGGAACTAACTGATATAACAGAACTTTTCACCACACTGTTGCACAATACACATTGTTCTCATCAGTGCATGGAACTTTCTCTAGAAAAAGCATATGCTAGGCCATAAAGCAAGTCTCAGAAAATTCAGAAAAATCAAAATCATGCCATGAATCTTCTCTGACCACAATGGAATAAAGCTGGAAATCATCAACTAATGAATCTCTATATTTTATGCAAACACATAAAGACTGAACAACATGTTCCTGAATGAATAGTACTTTATAGAAGAAATCAAAAGAGAAATCAAAAAATTTCTAGAAATTACTGAAGATGACAATATATCATAACAGAACTTATGGGATACAGCAAAAGCAATATTCAGAGGGAAGTTTATAGCAATTGGTGCCTGCATGTAAAAATTGGAAAGGTACCACCAAATGAGCTGTCAATGTATCTCAAAGACCTATAAAACAAAATAAAACTAAGAACCATATTAGTAGGAGAAAAAAATAATTAAAATTAGAGAAGAAATAAACAAAATTGAAACCAAAAAAATAATACCAAATATCAGTGAAAGGAAGAGCTGGGTTTTGAAATAGTAAACAAAATTGATACACCATTGACTCAACTAACCAAAAAAAAGGGAGAAGACCCAAATCATCAAAATCAGAAATGATAAAGGAAATGTAACAACAGATATGAGAGAAATACAAAGAATAATCAGGAATTACTACAGAGAGCTGTAGGCCAACAAATTGGGGAACTTAAGAGAAATGGATAGATTCCTGGACACATATAATCAACCAAAATTGAGTGATGAATATATAGAAACCTCAACAGGCCAATAACCATGACAGAGATTCAATCATAATAAAAAACACCCCAAGAAACACAACAATAAAAAGCCCAGGACCAGACTGCTTCACCGACTACTTAAAGGAGAACTAATTCCAAGTCTTCTCAAGCTATTCAAATAATTGAAAGATAGAGAACCCTCTTAAACTCCTTCTATGAAGCTTGCATGACCTTAATTCCTAAATCAGAAATAGATACAACAGCAAAAGAGAACTGTAGACCAATATCCCTAATGAAGACACATGCGAAAATACTCTACAAAATATTAGCTAATTGAATCCAACAGAACCTCAGAAAGGTCATTCACCTGTACCAAGTGTGATTTATCCCTGGCATTCATGGATAACAACATTCACAAATCAGTAAATGTGATACATCACATTAACAAACTGAAGAACAAAAATGATATTATTATCTCAATAGATGCAGAGAAAATATTTGATAAAATTCAAGATCCTTTCATGAAGAAAAACCTTAAGCAAATTGGGTATAGAAGGAACATTTCTCAACACAATCAGGGCAATTGATGACAAACCCAAGGCAAACATCCTATTAAATGGGAAAAAAACTGGAAACATTCCCCCTAAGATCTGGAACCAGAGAAGGATGCCCACCATCACCACTGCTATCTAATGTAATCCTGAAAATTTTAGCCAGAGCAATTAGGCAAGAAAAAGAAACCAAAGGGATGCAAATTAGGAAAGAGGAACTCAAACTATCCATATTTGCGGATGACATGATTCTATAAAGAGCTCAAGAAATTAAACAACTGTAAAATACACAATCTAATTAAGAAATGGGCAAATGACTTGAACAGACATTTTTCAAGAGAAGAAATTCAAATGGCCAACACATACTTTAAAAATGCTCAGAATCACTAGCCATCAAGGAAATGCAAATTGAAACCATCATGATGTTTCACCTCACTCTAGTTAGAATGTCTCTCAAATAGAAATCAACAAGCAACAAATTCTGGCAAGGATATGGGGAAAAGGAACCCTAATCCACTGTTCATAGGTATGCAAACTGGTGCAGCCACTGTGGAAGACAGTATGGAGATACCTCAGAAATCTGAATATAGACCTACCATATGATCCAGCCATCCCACTCCTGGGAATTTACTCAAATCAAAAGAAATCAGCATATGAAAAAATTATCTTTACCTTTATGTTCATTGTAACACAATTCACAATAGCTAAGATATGGAATCAACCCAGAAGTCTAACAACTGTTGAGTGGATAAAGAAATTATGGCATTTATAGATTATGGGTTACTACTCAACTACAAAAAGAAATGAAATCCTATTTTTTACTATAAAATGAATGCAACTGGAAACAATAGTGAAATAAGCCAGTCCCAAAAAGAAAGATACTGTATGTTTTCCTGATCTGAGGTAACCAATAGAGAGAAATGGACATTTTGAGATTCAATGATTATTTACAGCCCTTGTCTCTTCTGTTGAGGAACAGTGCTTTTATTTATTTTTTTCCTCATACTCTGTTTTGAACTCTTTTACTTAGTGGAGGGCTAACCTTATGATCATTAAGTAAACTGAAAGTAGATCTGTGTAAATAATGAAGTTGGAATGAGAGAGGGAGGAAGAAGAAGATTTGGAGCTTAAGCAGGAAGGAGGGTAGGGTGGGAAGTATCACTATGTTCCTAAATCTGTACATATGAAATAAATGAAACTTGTATAACTTAAATACATTTTAAAAATATCTCTTAAAAAAAGATCATAATTAAAGTACCAATATCATTAACCCAAACCCTTATATCACATGGTGAAATTCTCAAATAATATACAGCTTTCCATTATTTATAGAAATTATTTACTTGGGACTTTTTAAAAGGATTTTTAAATTTATTTGAAAGTCAGAGTTACCGAGAAAGAGGGAGATACACAGTGAGAGAAAGAATCAGAGAGAAAGAGAGAGAGAGAGAGGCAGACAGACCTGGACATACCTTCTCACTAGATGACTGCAATGACCAGGACTGAGCCAGGCTGATGCTGAGTCTCCAAAGGTGTCAGGGACCCAAAACTTGAGCCATCTTCTGCTGGTTTTCCAGGCCCCTAGCAGGGAATTTGATGGGAATTGTAATACTGGCACAGGAACTGGTACTCATAGGGAATGCTAGCATCGCAGGTGGTGGCCTTACCAAATACAACATAACACCGGCACTGGAAGTAATTATTTGCATCAGAAACTCAATAGTACCAGAATGCTTGCAAAGATGCATATGTCCTATTTTGTTATCTTATTTTCTATCTCTGTATTATTCCATTATTAAAAATAAATCACCGCATGGGAGACCAGGAAGAGGCACCTGGCTCTTGGCTTTGGATCAGCGTAGTTCCGGCGGTGGCAGCCATTTGGGGGATGAACCAACGGAAGGAAGACCTTTCTCTCTGTCTCTGTCTCTCTCTCTCTCTCTCTCTCACTGTCTAACTCTGCCTGGCAAATAAAAAATATAAATCAACATGTCAATTAGACAGCTCAAATTTAGTTTTGTACATGCAGAATAATTATTGAATATTTCAGATATAAGAAATTGAAAAAAGAACATTAGAAACATTCTGACTTGTCATGATATTTAAAATATGAGTATAAAATATATGTGCTTATTTGGAATCTCCCACCAAGACAATTCAAAATCATCGGACCATTTGCTTGTGAAAGCTGCTTTTCTCAGGAAGTTATTTAATGGTGTGCTTAAGTCAATTCCTTAATAAATAGAAGGTACATATGTATTTCTACTTGTTGAGTGACTGTAGCATATTTTTCCACTATTTTAACGAGGAAAGAGCAACACATCTCTCACACTCACAAATGAAAAAATATGGTAAAATGAACAAAGGGACAAAAATATAATTATCTATCATATAATTTAAGGTTCATCTTATGAATAGAAAGAAAGTCTACTGTGATGCAGCCCAGTGAGGACACAGTAACAGGGTTTATTCAGAAACAAGGGCTGGTGAAAAACACATGCTCTGAATGGCAAATGAAGTTTGCATGAAAAAAATGTAAACTGTTTCTGAAAGGGATATCCAATAAAGGAATAAACATTATTGCCCGTGAAGCATCAGGTACAAGATTAGCCCAAAGTTTTTCATTTTAAATAATATATTTTCAGTAGCCTTCTTCAAACAATAGCTGCAGAATAGTAAGAGTCCTCTGAAATAAAGATATTATAGGCTGGCACCATGGCTCACTAGGCTAATCCTCCACCATGCGGCGCTGGAACACCAGGTTCTAGTCCCGGTCCGGGCACTGGATTCTGTCCCGGTTGCCCCTCTTCCAGGCCAGCTCTCTGCTGTGGCCCGGGGGTGCAGTGGAGGATGGCCCAAGTCCTTGGGCCCTGCACCCCATGGGAGACCAGGAGAAGCACCTGGCTCCTGCCTTCAGATCAGCGCGGTATGCCAGCCGCTGTGCACCAGCCGCGGCGGCCATTGGACGGTGAACCAATGGCAAAAAGGAAGACCTTTCTCTCTGTCTCTCTCTCTCACTGTCCACTCTGCCTGTCCAAGAAAAAAAAATTATAAAAATAATTTTATGGAAAAATGCCTTTGAGTTGAAAATTTTCTACTCAATGACTTTCTATTCCTACTTTTCTTTGCAAATGCTAGAATCTTGGAAGCAAAAATGAGATCATTGATATTCATGGCCAGACTCTTTAAAATATGAATTATAAGACTCCTATTTGATTCAGTTCAGAAACATCATGTGCTCTGTATTTCTCACATAATAGAGAAAATTATAAATTTTCACTTTACTTACAATATTCACTTCACTGTGTTACTTCTATAACTTTCTTGTGGTACATGGTCTTCATGACATGTAGAAAAGGAAACTTTGAGAAACAGGAGAGAGAAAGTCAATAACCAACAACGCACATTTTCCTAACACTCTAAGTTTATTTTACTATGAAATAGTGAATTATTTTTCATCCAGAAACAAAATTCCCAAATCAATGATTGAAATTTCCTGGTGAACTTGAGGAGTTTTATGTAGTTAAGACTCTCATCCACTTTTCCCTTTAGTGATGGAAAAAAATGAGATTTCTGAGAAAAAAAAATAAGTGCCCTTTCTCTGGTTCTACTTGTGTCTACAAACACACACACACACACACACACTCAGAGAGAGAAAGAGAGAGAGAAAGATTATGCTGTTTTTTTTTTAAGTTTTATTTATTTATTTGCCAGGTAGAATTACAGACAGTGAGAAGGAGAGACGAGAGAGAGGTATTCCATGCGCTGGCTCACTCCCCAAATGGCCACAACGGTGAGAGCTGGGCTGATTTGAAGCCAGGAGCCAGGAGATTCTTCCAGGTCTTCCAAGCAGGTGCAGGGGCCCAAGCAATTGGGCCACCTTCTACTGCTTTTTCAGGCTATAGCAGAGAGCTGGATGAGAAGAAGAGCAGCTGGGACTAGAACTGGCGCCCATATGGGATGCCAGTGCTGCAGGGAAGGATTAAGCTGCTGCACTGCAGTGCCAGCGCAGAGATTATGCTCTTAAATACAGGAGAGTGACATTTCTAATATAATGAATTGTCGATTTGCCCCTGTCTTCTGGAATGCATCTAATTGCCACTTAACCTTTGCTTAAAGTATGTTTTGAAGTACCCCAGTAGTTTGTTAATTGTTCTGAGGATCCTGGCTCTCTGTAGGACCCCAATTCTTCCTACAGTGACTACACACCATGCAAATTTAACTAATCAAATGAATCCTGAGATTTCATGACTGCTCTTTCTGAGGTCTGAGTCATGATGCATAGTGACAGCATAACATGAACAAATTTAAAATCAGAAGGAATTGCTCAAGAGTTTCTTTAAAACCTTATAATGAAAAGTATTTACCCCACAGAAGTCCACTTCCATTTGGCACATTTTCTGTGGCCTTCATCTGACATCATATTGACAGAAAATTTGAATGAGAACTGGTGTCTAGGACTTCATTAATCCATCACAAATGAGCTTTTGCAAAATGCCAATATGTCATTTAGACTTGAACAAAAATTAGTTTATTGGATTTATCACATCACTCAGTAAGTTTCATTCTCAAAACTCCCAAGAGCTCAGTAACTAGGTAGTTTCTCCTTGGAGCAATATAGTGCAAGTTTAAGAGACTCCTGTAAATCATTTTGTCATTTTACTCTTGCACCTGCGGAATCAGCACCAAAGTGTGTGACTGCAGTGGTTTCACTCAACAGTTGTCAACTGCACACAGGACTGTGCGGGCCTCCTCAGTTGCCACAACACCAAAGCTATAAGTCCTGATATATCATGCAAAAAGAACTGGCAAGTGGGCCCAATGTACTCTATGCAACACCATGTTTGTGACATCTCAAAGGATGAATTCCTGCCTCAGTCTTTGCATGCAGGAAGGGCAGACTTAATGGGTTGTTGGGTCAGACTTACCCTGCTTGTTTTGACCCTTGTAGTTTCTTTTCCTTGAATGTGAGAAGGTATCTGCATCATTATTATGATAGCTTTGTGAGCTCTCACTGAGGTCAGTATGATGTAGGCTTTTAAATGCCACTGGAAAGGGGACTTTCTTTCCTTTATGCATGCAAGTTAAAAATTCTTGCCAACATTTCATCTGCTCTATTGGAATATTTTTCTATAATGAAAAAGTAACCATTCCAGAGGAGACACTGAAACTATTACTCTACTATGAATACTTGTGTAGAAGTCTTTATGTGAAAATTTGTTTCATTGAATGACTAAATCATAGAGTAGATGTATGATTAAAGAAATTGTCCAAATTGAGCATTTCCTCTGAACATTTTCAAATTTTTATGACAAATTTTCACTGGCTTTGGAGCATTAAATCTTGTGATACTTGATGGTTTATTTACTAGTCACCAATGACTGAATATTTAAGTTAGAACTGACTTCAACCCAGTAAACTACATCAGCTAAGATAATTTTCATTTGCAAAACTCTATCTACATGTCTGATTATGTCTTCAAAATATATGACTATATGTGAAATTATGGGAATTCTTGGATCAATAGGGTCATGCTTTAATAACTTTTAAATAGTGCCAGATACATTTATTACCAAATATATACTTTCAATTAGAGAAAGAAAATATATGTACTAAACTTTTATCCCTCCACCCTCACATTTTTCCATTTTTTGTAGGATTTCAGTTAAAAGGAACAATGAATATTCTTTACCTCAATTCTTTACCTAATCTTTGAATGTTCTCTGTAATAGATATAGACAATACTTTTTCAAGCTGTACATAGATAAGGGAGTGTATAGGCTTAGAATATTGATAAAGTGCAATATTTATTGAAAAGTGTTTCTTTCCATTGATCAATGGTCTTTTTAACTTTAACATCTCACAGTTTTTAACAATTATTATGCCTCAAATTATTATGCCATCTGGAGTTCAGGCCAAATCTCTATGCTCCCCACCCAATAGGAATTACAACAGGAAAAGTTGCTCTGTGCTGAAAGCTCACCACCCCTATTTGGTCATCTCTGTATCTAGGGCCGCATACCAGTCTCTCTCAGTCATAGGAGTAGTTTCCTGATTAATAGTCATTAAATACAAACAATACCAACAAAAACAACAAAATACTAGAGTTTGAAATGTGTGTATGGTACATTTCAAATACTCAATGAATATGGAATACTATTCTTATTGTAATAATCTTATCCATTATATATATATATATATATATATAATGTGTTTATCATTTCTGTTCTTAATTTTAAAACAAAATAAATGAGTTAAGTCTATTTGCTAATTTCTTATGTCTCTTTTTATTTTAATTTGTCCTGAAGTATAGGGTAAAAGTGCCATTCCTAGTACAAAGGTTAATTTTATGTATCAACTTGACTATGTGTAGACTGCCAAGATATTTGGTCAGACAGTATTCCTTTGCTTCAGTGAGGGTGTTTTTGGATAGCATTAACATTTAAAGATAGAGTAAGACTTTTCTCTCTTATATAAATGGGCCACATCCAATCCATTCAAAGCATGAATAGACCAAAAAAGACTGACCCTATAGCAAGTAAAATAATTCCTTATGCCTGTCCTTTGCTTTACCTATTTACTTATTTATTTGAAAAGCAGAATAACAAAGACAGATGGAAAAAGAAAGAAATGAGTGTTCTATCTGCTGGTTCTCTCCCCAAGTGCCAAAAATAATTGGGACTGGATCAGGCCAAGAGCCAGGTTCCCTATCCAGGTCTTCATGTAGATGACAGAAACATAATTTCTTGGCCATACTCTGCTGCCTCCTGAGTACATTTGCAAGAAGCTGGATTGGAAGCAGAGGTGCAACTCAATCCCAGGCCCTCTGATATGGGATGTGGGTGTCCCAAGTGGTGGCTTCATCCTCTGTGCTATAACTCCTGTCCTCGTGTTTGACAAGAACGGTGGATTTTTATTGCCTTCACATTCAGGCTGAAACACTAGCCCTTGACTGTCACTAAGCCATGAGCTCTCCCGTGTCTCTATTTTACAGATAATGGGACTTGCTGGACTCTATAGGCACATGAGCCAATTTCTTGTGATAACTCAAATACATACATGCACTTGGTTCTTTTTGTCTGAAGAACCCTAACAGGTGAGTCTTCAACAAATTCTTGGAAAAAGTGTAACACTGAAGAACTGCATTGATGTAAATATGGTTTGGATTAAATAAATATATCTTAATTCCATTTTCCATAAACTTTTTGAAGTACCCTTGTATTACTAGTTTTTACAACACAACATAATGAACTAAGCACTGTATTTGACAATGTAAAAAGCACAAACATGGGGCTGATGCTGTGACGCAGTAGGCTAATCCTCCACCTGCAGTGCTGACATCCCATATAGGTGATGGTTCACTTCAGATCCAGCTCTCTACTTTGGCCTGGAAAAGAAGGGGAAATTATCAAAGTCCTTGGGCCCCTGCACCCATGTGGAGACCCAGAGGAAGCTCCTGGCTCCTGGCTTTGGATAGGTGCAGCTTTGGGCATTACGGCCATCTAGGGAAACAGTGTATGGAAGACTTTCTCTCTCTCTCTCTCTCTCTCTCTCTCTCTCTCCCTCTGTCTGTCTCTCTCTCTCTCTCTCTCACTCTCTTTCTCTCTCTCCCTCTGCTTCTCTGTGACTTTCAAATAAATAAATAAATCTTTAAAAATAAAATGCAAACACTTAACTGTGCCTAACTTACTCAGAAGTAGCTATCTATGACATAAATCTACAGTTTAAGTGTTTTGCTTCTTAAGTAGCAACCCAAATTGGAGGAAGCCTACAAAAATTTTTTCACCATGAACTAAAAGCAATCTGTTTAGGAAGAGAATGTGTATTAAAGCTAGGAGGAAATCCCTAGGCTCTCATCCCCCTCCCTAGAATGTCATCCAGTTTCCTTCTTGTCCACTTTGAAAGCCTTGATGCTAGTTGTCAGTCAGATTGAGTGTAACTAGCAAAAAAGGGGGGAAAAAGCCTCCAGAACTAATATGGAATCCATAGTTTGAACAGTAAGAAAAATTAGTAGCGACTGAAACAATAACTCATTCCTCTGGGATTACTTGTGTCAAGAAACTAACTGGAATTCTTCAGGATAAAATAGATAACAGAGCTGCACTCAGTGGTGTCACCCTCCTCATCCATTCCCACCAAAGTAAAGCTTATGTAACTTTACAGAAAGAAATCTGACCATTTTTTGCAAAATAACATTTATTTTTCAGACACGTTTCTTTCTAGAGATGAGGTGTTCTTGCATGTTCTTGAGGTTGTTTTCAAGGAGATATAAGTTTGTTTTCAAGAAGCAACAAGCTTTGCTTTCAAACATTGCAATAGATTAAATGTATTCAAATACATTATCTCCTTTGAAATGTGTTTTTAAATGTTTTTCAGCCATCCTGTATTTATCTATCATGAAGTGGGAGTTAAGTACACACTTCTCTGAGCATTCAGAATATCTGTATATATCCTTCTGATGTGTACTTTGAATCATTATTATTTCAAAGAGTATACTCAAATGGTTTTGCTCAGATATGTTAGAAATGAATATTATTCAGTTGTACCATTTAAATAGATGGCATTTTATTGGAACTTTATGTTGGAGTTTTAAATGAATTTCTTTGTACTTTAAAACACTTTCCCATATTTCAGAAAATGCTTAAAATAGAGAAAGAACAAAAAAGACCTTATTCAAAGTTTCATTTACTGCAAATAAATGTGGACTCTACTTTGTGCAGTTACTTGGAAATTTTTGGAACTTAGCCCACTTTACCACAGAATTGTTCATTCCTCATTAATTCAATCAATGTTTTTAAGTTGATTCTATGTACAAAGTATTGTATTTAACTCAGTCATTGGATTTCGATATTGTAATATGCTTCTCTCCTAGAATACAGGGTCCAATTCTAAGTAACCAGGAACTAAATACATTTTGTGAGTTATATTAATCAGATCATTTAATTTTTGAACTTCACAGCTTTACTTACTCAAAGTTCCTTAATTCTCATTTTTGGGATGTTTGTACCATCCCCATACTACTGAAATTAAAAAAAAAATAAAAAAAAAGATTTTCCTTTCTTGGGCAATAGAATTAAGCATTTACCTTAAGGTTCTTCTCTGTCAAATCCAGAAGATTCATTATATTAATTTGTACACTTCTGTATATTTACTAATGTTATATTTTATAGGATTTTCATTAAATTCTTGAATGTAAGCAGTTTGCCTGAGCCCAGATTATTCTGATCATTCAATATGTATCTGAATGAACAGAAGAATGAGCTAAAACTGAAAGCTTAAAAATCAAGTGATTTATTTGAATTCAAATGATTTATTTGTTATGGGTTTACTTTATGCCAAAACTTAATATTTCAGGTTCTTGACTTTAACTTAAAGAAGAATTCAAAGCTCAGGCACAAATGATACAGGCAATGTGGTAGAGTTCAGGATTTATTTGGGAAGTTTGATAAATACATATGAATATGATGAAGGGAGAGGGGCCCAAGAAGGGTAAACTGGGAGTTCCATACCAGCCTTTGCCAGAGAGTAGGCCAGAGGCTGCAAGTGAGAGAGGGCATGCGGGCAGAAGAGCAGCCCCAGTGAGCAACGCAGGAGAGCAGGCAGGAAAAGTGGCAAAATGGGGGCCCGCTCAGTGCACTCTAGCCTCTTATCCTCTTACAAAAGGGCAGTGCTTACATAGTAAGATTGACAGGTGGGTGGATATAGGTGAGATCATGCTGGGGGTGGGGGGTGTGGCCTCCAGCTCATGTCCTATCTCTCTTATTGGGTCAGGTCCCATATCAAGTGAGATGGGGGGCCGGGGCCGCAGCTCACTAGGCTAATCCCCTGCCTGCGGTGCCGGCACCCCGGGTTCTAGTCCCAGTTGGGGAGCCGGATTCTGTCCCAGTTGCTCCTCTTCCAGTCCAGCTCTCTGCTGTGGCCCAGGAAGGCCCAGCACCCGCATGGGAGACCAGGAGGAAGCACCTGGCTCCTGGTGGCCATTTTGGGGGGTGAACCAAGAGGAGGAACACATTTCTCTCTGTCTCTCTCACTGTCTAACTCTGCCTGTCAAAAAAAAAAAAAAAAAAAAAAAAGGGATGGGGAAAAAATCAGGCTTAGGATTCAGGTTTCCATGTCTTGTAGAGTGTCCCTATTTCTGCTTCCTATTACAAGATAATAATGGATGACATTATCTATAGTAAATAATAATAATAATAATAGACATGTCTACTTTTGGACCTGTAGCTAAAAACAAAGGTAATGATAAATTAGATAATCAACAAGACAATGATTTGTATCCCAACAGTATTTTAGCTAAGGATCACACATCTACTTTTGAGTCCATTCACCCACACACTTTGGTTTCTCCATCCTACAATAGAAGTTGTGCTCAGAGGAAGAACTACCTAGAGTGACAAATGGAAATAATGGTCCTGTCCTTTTGCCACTTACCTGTTGCCTGTGCTATGAAGCAAAACTGGACCTCATTCCCTTGGAAGTACAGCAGTATATGGAGTTGTGACACCAGATAGTCAGGAAAAACACCCTGCTAGGCTTTCAGTGGTTTTTATAAGCCCTGCGTAGGCAACTCTGTGCCCCCAGCTCTCAAGATCCTAGCTCTAAGCTAAAGTTCTATCAAGCACAGACTCAGACAATAAAAAATTTAGAAAGACTTTTCCCCACTTTGTCTTTCTGGAGAGATTAACCTTATACCATCTGGAGACAAATGGATGAATCTGGTTACCAATAAGTAAAGCAGGATGGCATAGAGTATATCATCAACTTAACAAATATTTGCAGAAATCACTGTTTAAGTATTTGTACATAATTTAGGCATGGATATACATAAATAATAGTCACATACGTGAAATGCATATATATTTAGTCATGAAATATTAGAAGGGGGGCCAGCGCTGTGGCTCAGCGGGTTAACGCCCTGGCAAGAAGAGCCAGCATCCCATATGGGCGCTGGCTCTAGTCCCGGCTGCTCCACTTCTGATCTAGCTCTCTGCTATGGCCTGGGAAAGCAGTAGAGGATGGCCCAAGTCCTTGGGCCCCTGCATCCACGTGGGAGACCCAGAGGAAGCTCCTGGCTCCTGCCTTTGGATTGGCACATCTCTGGTTGTTGCGGCCAATTGGAGAGTGAACCATCGGAGGGAAGACCTCTCTATCTCTCTGTCTCTGTCTCTCTCTCTCTGCCTCTCCTCTTTCCCTGTAACTCTGACTTTCAAATAATAAATAAATAAATCTTTTAAAAAAAGAAATATTAATGCTATAATTAGTACTCCAATGGTAGTTTTTTCACTTTATGTTGCTATATGGGGCAAACTGTTGAAATCTTTACCTAATATATACTAAACTGATCTTCTGTATATAAAGAGAATTGAAAATGAATCTTTATGTGAATGGAAGGGGAGAGGGAGAGGGAAAAGGGAGGGTTGCGGGCGGGAGGGAAGTTATGGGAGGGGGGAAGCCATTGTAACCCATAAGCTGTAATTTGGAAATTTATATTCATTAAATAAAAGTTTAATAAATGAAAAAAAAGAAATATTAGAAGAAACTGCAAGTGAATTAGCAATTTACCTCTTATGGAGATTTTGTGGTTTTGTATTTTGGTCAAAAAATCTCCATAAGGGGCAACTGCTAATTGACTTGCAGTCCCTTCTAAAATGCAGTTAAAGACTGATTAACTTTCAATAGTAATATGAGATGTAAGATATTGTTTTCATGACAAACAAAATAGTCATCAGTTAAATTATTACAACTTAAAATTTATATTAACTGAATTTAAAATCATAAAAATATGCAGTTGTTGAATGTAAAACTTCAAGTGATTATCACATTAATGAGCTCTTATTTCCTCCATAATTGGTATTCATTTCAATAAAATTCCTTCTAATTGAACTTATTGTTTTGTTTTTATTTCCTCAAAATAATATTCACTCTTTGGAGATGAGATTAATGTGACTAATTTTTGGTTGGCCTGTGGGTCTCAGTGACAGAATTATAGAAATTAGTCCATTAAACTAATTGGCTTAAAATTATAATGAATATATAGTATTGCCAATGAAACTTTATATATGTAACAATAACAATAACAGATCATTCATTTAAAAAGTCAGCAAATGTGAATTGCTCCATAGGAAAGACAATACACAGTAAATGGATAAAGGATCTTAACACGTTGATTTATGCAGCTACCAATTTCTGAGAAAGACCCTGACATAACCAGTTAGTCTGAGATAAACTCAGGGATCACACTGATGTGCAAACCAAGGGAAGCACAAACTGGTTTTTTGTTTTTTGTTTTTTAACCTTATGACTACAGGTGGCCTTGGAGGATCCATGGACAAAGAATGATTATACTTTGGTCAGAGGGACCAGTGTTGCAGTACAGAGGGTTAGTTGCCATTTGTGGTGCAGGCATCCCACACTGAACCACCCATTCAAGTCACATCTGTTCTGCTTCTGATACAACTTCCTAATTAGTCAGTAGAAGACTGGCCCTTGCTACCCTTTTGAGAGACCAGGATGGAGTTCCTGTCTCCTGTTTTGGCTGTTGTGGCCTTTCAGGAAGTAGGCCCATAGATAAATTTCTCTCTCCCTCTGTTCTCTCTCTCCCTGTCTCCCTCTCTCCCACTTTCCCCCTCTTTCTCTCTCTGTCACTTTGCCCTTCAAATTAATAAATAAATACATAAATTTTAAACAAAATAAACTTTGATCAAAGTATTTGGTTTTTTGGATGTAATGTGAAATTATATCTTACTGTTAAAAAAAAAAGGAGAGAAGGATCTTTTGAAAAAAATACACTCTAGAAATGTTGTTAGCATAGCAAATGATTTGCTAATATCAATGTCAAGATGAAGCTTATCTAAGACTTAATTCCTGGGGTCAGTGCTGTGGCACAGCAGGTTAAGCTGCCACATGCAGTGCCAGCATTCCTTATGGATGCCAGTGAGTCCTGGCTTTTTCACTTCTGATCCAGCTCCCTGCTAATGGACCTGGGCTCCTGTACCTACATGCGAGACCCAGAAGTGTCCCCTCGTTCTTGGCTTTGGCCTGGCCCAGCCCTGGCTGTTGCAACCATTTGGGACGTGAAGCAGTGAATGGAAGATCTTTCTCTCTTTCTGTTTCTGTTTCTCTTTCTCTTCCTCTCCCTCTTTCTCTTTCTCTATCTCTTTCTCTTCTCTCTCTCTCTCTTTTTCTCTTTCTTCTCTCTCTGTCTTCCTTTCTCTCTGTAAGTCAAAATATTAGTTTTATTGGACAACCAAATAGAATTTCTAAGTATGTTCAACCCAAAGCTGGCAACATAGCAAAGTCCTAATGCTCTGAACTAGTAGAAAAATGTAAATTGTTCTGATGATCCAATATGTGATTGACTAATACATTAAATATGGAAAAAGATATGTATTGAAACACAAATTCATCATTTAATTCACACAGTTTTAAACAATTTAAAATATTTCAATACCTTCTTAAGTTAACTTCTGGAGATCCAAAAAATTAAGGCATTTATGAAATACTTATAACTTTTGAAAATACAAATGTGAGGATTTTGGCTCCATTGTGTTATAAGTATTTTTTTTAATTTTATTTAAGTTGTACAATTTTCATGCATTTCACATATAAACAGATTTAGGAACATCTTGACACTTCCCCCTACTCTGCCTCCTGCCCATACTCTATCCCTTCCTCCTCCTCCCTCTCACATTCCCACTCTTAATTTGTACAAAGATCTATTTATTGTGAAAAAAAAAAATTCCTCAATGGAAGAGACAAGGACTGTAACCAATCATCGAATCTCAAAATGTCTATTTCACTCCAACATGTTAAGCAAAACACGATATCCAATGATATCTGTCTTTTTGGGACTGGTTCATTTCACTAAGAATAATGGTTTCCAATTGTGTCCATCTTGTTGCAAAAGACAAGATTTCACTTATTTTTTTTACAGCTGAATAGTACCCCATAGTGTATATATACCATAATTTCTTTATCCAGTAAAGAGTTGTTTGGAAAAGATACCATTTAACCCATGGTCTATCATTTTTCATATGAGGTAAGTTATATTGTGCTTTTGTTGTGCAACTTGAAGTTCTGTTCAGTTTATTATATAGACCCATCTAAATACCACCTCCAGGATGCCAAGGAGTCAAGGAAAACTTTTGAATGCAAGAATTTTTAACAATGTGTTTCTAAGAAGTAAAAGATTTAAAATACCATCAAACACATAGAGCTCAAGTGTTGTTAAAATATGGCAATGTCTCTGGGAAGACACTGTTGTGTAGCAGGTTAAGCTGCTTCCTGCAATGCATCAAAATTGGGGACCGGTTAAATCCTGGATGTCCACTTCCCATCCAGCACCTTGCTAATAAGCCTGGAAAAAACAGCAAAAGTTGGTCCTGGTCCTTGGATCCCTACACCCATGTGGGAGGCCCAGAGGTAGCTTTTGGCTTCTGATTTTATATCAGCTCAGCTCCTGCAATTTTGGCCATTTGATGAGTGAACCAGCAGATGGACAATTTCTCTCTGACTCTCCTTCTCCCTCCCTCTCTCTCTGTAACTCTGCCTTTCAAATAAATAAATCTTTCAAGAATATGACAATGTCTCTCAGATGCTATGAAACATTTCTTCACTCTGTAGTTCACCATGATTGAGGTATTCCTTTACTACCCTGACCACACTCACAGGCAAAATGATTTGTTTTTCTCTCAAGTCTCACTTTATTCTGTATTTTATGAAATGATTTCTTAGCTTGATATTCTGTTTAATCATCAATACCATAGTTGGCTAAGGCTGAATTAAAGCAAAAGTAAAATGCACACTTATTAATAATATTCATTTATATCTAAATGCATTTTCAATTATTTTGTTATTTTAAAAATATGTTAAGAAGCACAAATTGGAGGCATAAACATTCCTTGGTACTTGTATTTAAAGAAGAATAAAACTATGCTGTTAACTATTAAGATGCTGAAATCCAAACAGGGCTACTTGAAACAAATCCACAATTCTAGGACGGTACACTGAGGAATTTCATGGTAGTCTGTAATCTTTGTGTATCAGAAAAGCGCATGCCAAAATACACATTCTAATGTCCCATGTGCAAACGCATGTGCAAAGCTGCTTTGGGACCATCAGATTTATGATATTGAAATAATTGAAACTTTTCCAAAACTGTGAAACTATTTACATTTATTATTTTTTCTAATTGTATATGCCTTTGTAGAAGCTAATTAAATCAATAAAACATCAAAACTTGGTGCATTAAAGCATAACAAAAACTATTTTTTGTAACTCTGGTAAGAAATTTAGCTCTCTCAAAATTCCAGAAGTGATAATTAACACCTCCCTTAGGGCTCACCACATGTGTCCTGAAACAAATGCAGTTTTGAAATATTAAGATTTCTTATCATATTAAGTGTGTTTAGAATGTGTTTCTTTCCATAACTCTCAGTTATTCATACCTTTAAAACTTTGATTATGTTCCAATTAAAAATGTTACTGAATTTGTTCTGCTTCAGTTGTCCTGTGTAGCAGTCCTGTGGTTTATTTTGTTCATCCATAATCTTATGATCTATAAGCTCTTCCTGGGTATTATTTTCTCAGAGTCTTGTGTTTTTGGAGTAATAATTTTTGAATGCTGGGGAGTCATATGGTTCTAAATGACATTTTTATGACTTAAATAAAATAACAGAGTTTCTAAAACTACCTACTTCTAAACAAATTGTAGAAGCATATAATTTAATATTTTAACTCTTTAAAGAATAGTCTATGTGGATAGTACCATAGTGTATTTGTTTTAGCTGGAACTGTATGATTTATATAATCTTAAATGAAATGATAAAGATGATGAAATACTCATTAATATAGTAAGGCTATGCTGGGCTAGTGGAATAGCCAAGTGTGTTCCAATTATATTTTAACCCAACTATACCTCTTTTCTGTAAAGTCCTTATGTGAAATACCTGTGCAAAGGGAGATAAAGAAATGATTCTCTATCAACCAAGACTAGTTAACTACACTGAACTAAACTGAGCATATTCTACCTAGACTACAATATTTAAACAATAGTTAAAAGCTGTGCATCTCAATGTAGAAAACAAAATTAACAGAGATAGAAATAGAACAAAATGCATACTTCTTGTAGTGTGCTTTGACGGCCGAATATAACCTTCACATGTCCTCGTCAGATTACTCAAGTTGAAATGAAGGCAGTTTAAAAATCAGAAGAGGAAGAAAATAAAAGGTCAGCTTGAATTCACAGAATTAGCTCTGCGTTATCTTATTTTCTCGACTTCATGGAAGGGACAGAAAATGAGATACAAAACCTCAAGCATTGGGAAACTGATCCCCTTTAGAAAATTTACCCTGGAAGATGTGGTCTAATCAGGCCTCACTCCTCACTGTATCTTCCTTCTTTGTGAATTTAGACAGCTTTCCTTTTATTCATTCTTGGAAGAGGGTGGGAAAATGTTCACATGGGCAGAGTATAGGCATTTAGGAACAGAAGAAAGTGGAACATCAACTAATATATAAATATATATATGCTACAGAAATAACGTGTATACTATATATATGTAATATATATGTGAGTGTACTATATTGATATGTGAGCATCTGTAGAGGCCTGCTTTTTCTCTTCAGTGTCAGGAAACAAACCAATTAGATTTAAGATAAAGCATGGATTTGAATCCCTATTTCACTCCAACTTTCACACATAACTTTTAACTAAAAAAAATCCAAATGTTGTGCTTGTTCATTTGATGCACTACCAAGGCTACCTATCTTTTTGGGTTTACACTTTGAGAAGCTAACCAGCTCCTCTTATTCCTTCTATAGCTCTCTGAACGCTGGAGGAAGTCCTTAAATTCTTTACATGTAACCTGTACTCCACACATCTTTACTTTACAGACTTCTGAAGCCCAGCTTGAAGTGATTTCTGAGTATGTTTATATCTACAATTTGTTTACATAGTCAGGGACACACACTGGTGCTGTTCTTGCCTTCTAACCAAGATGGATAGGAAAAACAGTCTTTCAGTTACTTCTTTTCCTAATGAAGACAAAATTTTACATTCCCCGAAAATTTGTGAAGAATTGCTCCACAGAGAAGACAGAGTCGACTGGAGAAATGTAGAAGCAGAAACAGGCTGGCTTCAGGAACAAGCATTTGTTATGACTAAAATCTTGGCAAAACAATTGGGCTTCTTTTCCGTTTTCACAAGAAGGACTTTATTTTTTTACTAGCACATTTGTGGGAGAAAATTAATTTCTGATGATTCCATTTCCAAAGACTCAGATAACAGCCAATGTTACATGCTAACGAGTGTGGGCCCTGAGCATCTACAGAAACCAATAGTCACACTTTAGACATAGCATGAATTTCTCTGTTCCCTCTTTAGGATGCACTAACAAGAAGATAGTGTTGATTTCTCTTTGCAGCAACAGAGAAGTTACAATAACGTTAAAGGAGGGTTAGTATGCTCACCTGGCCAAATCAATAATTAATGAGTGAACATTGATTATAGGCATGGGAATAGAAGAGGAAGGCTGCAAAGTCTGAGAGAAACAACAGAGAAATGTAGCACATTTGAATTAGGACATCGGACAGGAAAAGCCTAAATTCCTACAATATTATTACTTGCCATATGCATTAGGCATATTAATAAGCTTCTGTATTTTCTTTTTTTCATTATTTATTTATTTACATGGTGTAACAGGAAGCAGGAAGCAGCCACACCCTACACAAATTTTAGAACCAAAGGCTTCACAAGAACTATCTCCCAAGCGCATACCCACAATGACCTAAGGAGCTCATACTAGTCCTATCTCCCAGACAGAATCACTGAATCAGGAATCTGTGCTCTTTAGCATCATTAACTTATGCTTTCGGAAGTGCTACATGAGTTGCGGAGCCAAATCATGTTCAAACTATAGCATTAGGTGTCAAATGACTGTCACCAAGAGTGTAATAATTTTGTATTATATAGTTAAATCTGGCAAATATTAATGAGTATGTATTTGAGATTGTCCAGATTGGGTCCAGAGAGAAGGGTGGAGAACATGGTACTTCATTTAGGTATGAGTTGTTGGGAGACCTGGTCAGAGAAAGAGAGAGTACAAATAATTTTATGACTGTTAATAATAGAAAAATAAACTAACTGATAACTGAAGTGAAAGAGAAATTTCAGAGGAAGTTCTAGCCTGAGCCAATTGATCAGTAAGAGAAATATATTTTAAAAATGTATATATAGAAATTTATATTTTGGAGCAAGCTCAAAGTGCATCACAGAGATGGAAATTTGAGTTTTGAGCCTTTGCAAGAAGTGAAGGACAGACTTTAGACTTTTTAAAGTAAACCTAGAATATAATGTCTTGGATATTGGTAATACAGCCTCTGGAGAAGTCATGTTAGGAAAGAGAAAAGGCTAAAAAGAAATTCTTGGGAAGCATCTAGTGTAATAACAAAAAATACAGAAGTTATTTAATCCAAAAAAAGACTTCATATTAAGCAAGCAGTCCGTTTGGAAGAATCATAAAAGCTTTAATAAAACCTATGCTCTTTTTTTTTTTTTTATTTGACAGGTAGAGCTATAGACAGTGAGAGAGAGAGACAGAGAGATAGGTCTTCCTTCTGTTGGTTCACCCCCAAATGGCCACTATAGCTGGCACTGCGCCAATCCCAAGCCAAGGGCCAGGTGCTTCCTCCTGGTCTCCCATGAGGGTGCAGGGGCCCAAGCACTTGGGCCATCCTCCACTGCCCTCCCAGACCACAGCAGAGAGCTGGACTGGAAGGGGAGCAACCAGGACTAGAGCCCGGCGCCCACATGGGTTGCTGGCGCCGCAGGTGGAGTATTAACCAAGTGAGCCATGGCGCCGGCCCGTATGCTTTCTTGAATATAAAGATTTTAGTCTCTTCACCACAATAATTTTAACTGTAAAACATGAAAGGGAGGAATTTTAAGTGTAAAACATGAATGGGAGAAATTTGCTCCATGTACTCCCAACCCCCCACAATGGTTACAAGGTGAGAGCTGGCCTGTGCCATGGCTCAATAGGCTAATCCTCCACCTGCGGCAACTGCACCCTGGGTTCTAGTCCTGGTTGAGGTGCTGGATTCTGTCCTGGTTGCTCCTCTTCCAGTCCAGCTCTCTGCTGTGGCCTGGGAGTGCAGTGGAGGATGGCCCAAGTGCTTGGGCCCTGCACCTGCATGGGAGACCAGGAGAAGCACCTGGCTCCTGGTTTCAGATCAGGTGAACCAACAGAAAAGGAAGACCTTTCTCTCTGTCTCTCTCTCTCTGTCCACTCTGCCTTTCAAGAAAACTAATTAATTAATTTAAAAAAGAGTGAGAGCTGAGCAAGGCTGAAGCTAGGAGCCAGGAACTCTACCTGGGTCTCCCGTGTAGGTGCAGGCGCCCAACAGTCGTCAGTCATCTTCTGCTGCCTTACCAGGGGCATTAGCAGGAAGCTGTATCAGAAGCTGAGAAGCTGGAACAACCACTCTGATGTGGGATGCTGGAGTCACAATCAGTGGCTTAACTCACTGAGCCACAATGCGGGCCCGTGAATAAATTGTAAACCTTCAAACATATTGCATATACTCTAAGTAATTTTTACTGATTTCAGTATTTCACTCCAGAGAGTCTAATTTTGAAAGGTACATAGTATTTCATGGTCTTGTTACATAAAAAGAGTTCATATTCGTTCATTAAAATTATCATTTAACACTGAATGGTATAGTTGAGAAGAGTGATATTCAGATCGTTTCACAGAATTTGTATTACTTACTAAGAAA
Source organism: Lepus europaeus (assembly GCF_033115175.1). Taxonomy (NCBI): domain Eukaryota; kingdom Metazoa; phylum Chordata; class Mammalia; order Lagomorpha; family Leporidae; genus Lepus; species Lepus europaeus. Next base: position 68,276,456 of record NC_084842.1, read on the forward strand.
CAATCTGTGAATTTAAGTATATAATGAAAATTAAGGTAAAAGTAGAAACAGTTTTTACATTTTGTCACAGAATTAAATGACAAATTTAGTTATCTAATGAAAACAGTCTGAAAGATGTTGTCTATAATTAAGAAAATTTTGAAAAGATCAACTTCAAAAGTGTGATTATTGTCCTAGTGGCTTTCCTTTGCCCTTTACTTTTGGAACATTTCACTAATTTTAAAATTTATATTATTGATTTCTTTTACCCAACTTACATATATACCTTGAGCACTTACATCCTATTTTAACTAAAGCTTTTTATTTCATTCAGTTTTTCTCTATGAATAATATAGCCAGTGCTTGAGCTTCAGATATTTTCTTTGTTAGAGAGAGAGAGAGAGAAAGAGATAAAGAGAGAACTTTCATCTACTAGTTCACTCCCCAAATGGCATGACAGTTTGAGTCAGAAATGCAATCCAGGTCTCCTAGATGTATGGCAAAGACTAAACTCTCTGAGTCCCAACTACTGCCTCCCAGGGTCTGCACTCCTGGGAAGTTGGGGGCAGGAAAACGAGCCTGGAATCAAACTCTGCTACTCCAATGTGGAAAGTGATAGTCTTCACTGTTAGGCTAAATTCCTGCTCCCTAGCCACATATATTTTCTTCCAATTTTTGCTTACCAGATAACCTCAGGAAAAGAGACTAAAATCCATTTTAAATGCCTTAATGATTCAAAGAAATTTTAAGAATGAATTTAGAAAAATCGAAGTCCAATATATTTCTCAAATCAGCACTGCATCCTGGGTATAGTGTGGATTTAATTAATATTTGTTACTTGAATTAATGATCTACTATCTTGAATAGAATATTGCCCTAACAGTATGTGACTTATCATTTTCAGAATATTTACAGATATAATGCCTAATAAGAAACAGTAAGACTACTTTTAAGCTACATGTTTCTACCCCTTTCCTGTGGAAAATGAAAAGTCTCTGTCCTCAACTCCTTTATAATGTTTGTCCATTTGTTCTGTTAGTATAGTCTTGATAACAGCTACCTCTCACAATCACATCAACTGGCAGCCGAATTACTGTGCTGAAAACCTTATATATCTTAATGTTTTATTTTATCCTAAGATTGTTTGTTTCACATTAAAAAGCCATTTCCAAATAGTTTAAATTAAAAAGTAATAGTTGAAAAACAGAGGCAAACTAGATAAAAGTGACGAGGCTGCACTTAAATTTTAAGCATGTTGGTTAATGTATTATGAGCAAGGGCATTTGCAGATAGCAGCTGCCATTTGTCAACTTGGTGGCGTAGGGGCATTAAAGATCACTAGAGGAGAGGCAAGTATGGTGCCGCAGGTTAAGCTGCTGCTTGGGATGTCTGCATGGAAAATCCAAGACTAGTTTGAGTACTGACTCCTCTGCTTCCAACTTCTTCCTAATGCATCTATCAGATATCAGATTATGGTTCAAATGATTGGGTCCCTGCCACCCGTGTGGAAACCAAGATGGAGCTTCTGGCTCCTAGCTTTTGACTGGCCTAGTCCAGGCTTTTGCAAGTATTTGCGGAGTGAATGAAAGATCTTTCTCTCTCTCTCTCTCTCTCTCTCTCTCTCTCTCTCTCTTCCCACACACACATACCTTGTTCTGTCTTTCAAATAAATGCAGAAAAATTAACATTAAAAAGGACAATTAGAATAAATGAATAACCAAGATATGCAATGTCTTTATTTTAGTTTAGTTTATGATGTTTTATTTACAATAGTAGGAGTTGAGATTCATTATTGAAAATATGTCTTTTTTTTTATTTCATACTCAGAAGATTAAACATACAAAGTAAAGGGTTCAACAAATAGTATGAAGAAAAAAAACCAGTGGGGAAAAGGTCTGTAAACAAATGCTTTATTTTTCTTCCACTTATCTTTGTTTTTCACACTTCTCCCTTGGTTTTGAGAAAAATGACTGCTTGTAATCACAGATTCATTCATTTCTTCATAGCTTAGCAACTTCTACAGGAAGTAGACGTCTCTTTACCAGTAAGATTTCTCACACTGAAATGATTTTGATGTTCCATGTTTGAGTTATAGTTCTATCCTTGAGCTAATAAATGTATCTAAGAATACATTGCTGCTCTTCTTTCCCAGAGGTTAAGCCTTCATTAAAAGGAAAATTAAAGAATCCTCAACAGAAATCTGGGGGAAATCCAAGGGCAGGCAAAGCAGAAGTTGTGCAGCCTGAAGTCTTGAGTAAAAACACACTATATTCTTTGAAAGATCATATGAATAGGCTTATTTATTAGCTTATTTCTGCCAAGCAAGTCAGTTACATTGGAAACACTGATGATTGTCTGTCAATATCAATCCAAAAATTGAGCTGGTATTTTATACTGACGAATACTGGTGCTAAAGAGAGATTTTTTTAAGGCAAGATACCACTTCTCTCATTATGTTTGGCCACATTTTATCCATCAACTCAAATGTGCCTTCCATCTTCCACATCCAATTAGCCCTTTCTGCACTTAAATCAATGTTGGCACTTGGCAGTTGGTAACTAAAGGAGTTCTGATTTACAGAGGCTTGGGTTCATTGTCCAGATTTTTCTATTGATTTTTTTCTATTGTTCTCTTTTTTCCTCTACTACTTTGCCATCCAACTTTCTCTCACTCTCCTTTTGCTTCTCCCCTCATCCACAACTTCTTTATCTATCTTTATCTCCGTCTCTGTCTCATCTTTATCATTTCTATCATGTCGCTTTTGTCTGTCCTGATGCAAAACAGTGGTGATGGTGGCCAGGGATCCTGGGCAATATTTCTTGCAGGCAGCAAGGAGAACAAAAGCTTGCTCTGTGTTCCAGTTGAAAGAGATAGGGACCCAAAAGAAAGTGAAAAACATCAAGGCTTTTCCCTAATTTTTCTATTACTGTTTGCTCTATTTGTAGGTAATTGCATAGGTATTGATTGTTTTTGCAATACGTTGCCAACCAAATTCAATGATAGTTGATATAGATATTTCCAATTTTATCTTCTTATTGCTTGGACTCACCATAGATGACTGCCCTAATCTAAGAAATTATTTTGTTTTTCTAAAACATTTGCCATCATTTTTGTATCCTTTTACATAATGGCATGACCAAGAATAAACCTTGCGTCAAACCTGACTTAAGAACTATATGATTCCTTAATCTTCCTTGCACTTGTTTTCATTTCTTAAGTTAGGCCCCCAAATGGCCACTATGGCCAGCGCTGCACCAATCCGAGGCCAGGAGCCAGGTGCTTCCTCCTGGTTTCCCATGTGGTGCAGGGCCCAAGCACTTGGGCCATCCTCCACTGCACTCCCGGGCCATAGCAGAGATCTGGGCTAGAAGAGGAGCAACTGGGACAGAATCCGGCACCCCAACCGGGACTAGAACTCAGGGTGCCGGTGCCACAGGCGGAGGATTAGCCTAGTGAGCTGTGGTGCTGGCCAGATGCGAATGCTTTAAAGGCTGATTCTGAGTCCAGGGTGCTGTTTAAGCTATCTGCTATTCTATGAGTCAGCTGTGTATCCTGCTTCCCATGTTGGATCATTCTCTCCTTTTTAATTCTATTAGTTAGTATTAGCAGACACTAGTCTTGTTTATGTGATCCAACAGATAAAGGATTAATAACCAGAATCTACAATGAGATCAAGAAACTCCACAACAACAAAACAAACAACCCATTTAAGAGATGGCTCAAGGACATCAATAGACATTTTTCAAAAGAGGAAATCCAAATGGCCAGCAGACACATGAAAAAAAGTTCAGGATCACTAGCAATCAGGGAAATGCAAATCAAAACCACAATGAGGTTTCACCTCACTCCAGTGAGAATGGCTCACATACAGAAATCTACCAACAACAGATGCTGGCAAGGATGTGGGGAAAAAGGGACACTAACCCACTGTTGGTGGGAATGCAAACTGGTAAAGCCACTATGGAAGTCGGTTTGGAGATTCCTCAGAAACCTGAATACAACCTTACCATACAACCCAGCCATCTCACTCCTTGGAATTTACCCAAAGGAAATTAAATTGGCAAATAAAAAAGCGGTCTGCACCTTAATGTTTATTGCAGCTCAATTCATGATAGCTAAGACCTGAAATCAACCTAAATGCCCATCAACAGTAGATTGGATAAAGAAATTATGGGACATGTACTCTATAGAATACTATATAGCAGTAAAAAAACCAATGTAACCTTGTCTTTTGCAACAAAATGGAGGAATCTGGAAAACATCATGCTGAGTGAAATAAGCCAGTCCCTAAGGGACAAATATCATATGTTCTCCCTGATCGGTGACAACTGACAGAGCACCAAAAAGGGAACCTGTTGAAGTGAAATGGACACTATGAGAAACAGTGACTTGATCAGTCCTTGCCCTGACTGTCAATGAACAACTTAATACTTTATCCCTTTTAGTATTTTTTTTGGTTGTTCTACTTAATACTATTGATTGAACTCTTTAAATAACACACAATTATTCTTACGTGTTTAAATTTAACTGAAAAGTGATCCCTGCTAAATATAAGAGTGAGAATAAGAGAGAGAGGAGATGTACAGTTTGGGACTTGCTCAATTGGACTTCCCTGAACAGTAGAGTTAGAAACATACCAGGGGATTCCAATTCAATCCCATCAAGGTGGCATGTACCAATGCCATCTCACTAGTCCAAGTGATCAGTTTCAGTTCACAATTGATCATAATAACAGGATTAAGAGTCAAAGTAGTCACATATTTATTTTTAAAATATTTTATTTATTTGAAAGGCAGGGCTGGGAGGATAATCTATCTGCTGCTACACTTCCCAGATGGCCACTCAGCCAAGACTGGGCCAGGTAAAAGCCAGGAGCCAGGAAATTCATCTGGGTCAGCCACATGGGTGGCAGGGGCCAGACACTTTGGGCTGCTTTTTTATTAGGAAACTGGATTAGAAGCAGCATATTAGGACTTGAGCACGCACTCTGCTATCTGGTGCTGGTGTTGTAAGCCGTCCAATCCATTGTGCCATAAACTGCATAATCTGGCCCAGTTTTTTTGTTTTTTTAAGTAAAGCTTTACAACTTTATCAGAAATATTTCCATATGAAAATTCGTGTACATATGTTTTACTGAAAGTTATATTTTAGTGCTTGGATGTAGATTACAATATTCATGATGCCATATGACAGTTAAAGTATCACAATTTAGGGGACGGCATTGTGGCGTAGCGGGTAAAGCCACCGTCTACATTGCCAGCATCTCATGTGTGTGCCGCTTCGAGTCCTGGCTGCTCCTCTTCCAATCCAGCTCTCTGCTGAGGCCTGGGAAAGCAGAAGAAGTTGGCCCAAGTCGTTGGGCCCCCTGCACCTGCATGGGAGACCCAGAAGAATCTCCTGGCCCCTGGCTTCGGATTGGCACAGCTCCAGCTGCTGCAGACAATTGGGGAGTGAACCACCAGATGGAAGACTTTCTCTTTCTGTCTCTCCTCTCTCTGTGTAACTCTGACTTTCAAATAAATAAATAAATCTTTAAAAAAGAAAAGTACTACAATTGAATATACGGTTGTTATAATTTTTATTTGTTGAAAAATGGTAGTGTAATTTTGTGTCATACCCACCAATATGCTTGTTTTACCTAGTTAGCATTGATACATGTGAAATATAAATCAATATTAGAAGTGTTAGTGTCTGCGCATTTATGCCTTCACTATGATTAATTTTCAAAAGAAAAAATTATCAGCAGCCAAAACACTTCAAAATTGTAGTTCAGAAATGCAAAGAAGCTTTTACTAGATTAACCAACCATGCAAAAATAGAATCTTTGAACTATAGATATTTTTGCTTAATATGACAGCTAACTAAGCTTTCTTAAATACAGTTTTTCTACAGAAACCTAAAAGCCTTTCCAACTCATTTATAGATTGGATATTTTTATATGTTCAAGAGGAGATGATGCTTGCTTCCTTACCTCTTTAATTTTTAGGTGCTTTTACTCTTAAATAACATGGATTTTATTCAGGTTAATCGTCTTTAGTCAGAATCTGAACTCTCTCTTGTTAGTTCCCTTGCTCTAAAGCTTAAACTACTTCTTAGATGTCTCCTTTTATAATTAAGATAAAATTATCAATTAAAACCACCTCTGAAAGAATTCTGGTTAATTGTCAGATTACCAAGCTGTAAAATGTAACCTAATTCACTGTTAGATCTCTAAACTTCAGACTACAGCTGAAAATGTCCAATAATTCATGTTCATCTGAATATACTTAAGCAATTACAACTTGAACACTTCTTTGAGGCTTAGTAAATGTGTTCTTTCTTTTATGACTTATTTTAGCATTGCAATTCACTTTCTCATTTTCCTATCCTACTGACTTTAAAATCACCAGTAATTCAGCATTCACTGTTTTTAGGTTCTTATTTTTTGGTTATTCCTAAGAAGGAAAAAGTTTTGTCGTATTAAATTTTCTTATCTAAATGGTGTCTGTACAATGGGATTCATCATTGGAACAAATTACACCATTTTATTGTTCTTATTGTCCCATAGAAACAATCAATACAAAGGTCTCTAAATACTATTTTTATAGCAAAATATTCATTTGCTTCACTCACAACTGTACATGTGTATCTGAATTTATCCTATTACCAATGAAACAATGAAAATTGTCTTTGTTTATGGCAAGCTGTTTGTTGACATTTGAAATCAAAGAGTATCTTTGTTCATGATTCAAAGAGACTCAAATAATGGAATCTAGTTGAAAATTTGAATTACAGTATGAGTTTTATGATTTGTTTATCAACGAGGCCATCAGAACATCTAAATGTTTTAGAAAAAGAAGTAGTAGCACTACTACAGAGATCATGATGAGCCCAAATAATACATAATCCCAAGAGTGAAAGGGAACAGAAAGAAAGGATAATTTCTAATGTAATCTTCTACTAGCAAAAAATAAACTGAGTCTGTAAAATCTCAAAGTATTGATTATCTTACTTTTCTTTGCATACAATCTACATCATAGGGAGAAAAGTTAATGTTTTATTTTGATCCTCTTTGATTCACTTTTGCAATAGCATTTATGAGGTATATTAAATATTTATAAATTTTAAAAATCACAAAAGTATGTGTATTGTGCCAGAGTTGTTTGCTCTGCATAATCATGTTTGGAGAACTTCTCACCACCCTTTCTCTTCTTTTTCCGTTATTACTATTTTTGATCCTTGTTAATAACTTAAGAGCTAACATTGCATGATTTAATTATTCACTCTTTCAATACAATATAACTACAGTATGCTGCTCTGTGCTTATTGATTTCATCTAACAAGGTGACTGTTCACAAAAAGCAATCAAGCGTTATGATTGAACAAATGTGGTAAAAACAAAGGCCATTTCACAGATTGGGTTCCCAGGGAAGAAGTGGAGAAGGAGATTGGTATTAGTAGTAGCATTAGCATTAACATTTGTATTAATAGTATTAACGTGGAGATAGAAGTTAGTGTTAGTAGTTTGTCAGCAGAAGCTCTGAGTTCAATGCTCATGTTACTGGAGTAAGTTGGAGTAAAATATGGTCACAGTAAGGGCCTCTGAGGATCTCAGGGGACCCACTAAAACTGGGATAACCCATCGCAATTTTCACAAGTCAGGGCAAAAATGTGATATCTTTACATTCTAGTATCTACATGTCACTGGGTGAGGCCTTCCCTCCCAGGGACCATAGTTTCTCCTTGGCTGAAGTATCTGTGTTCCATCAAGGAAAACTCCCAATGACAGCTCACTGTTGTAGACTGTTGGCCAATGAACTTCTAAACAATTAAGGTAGTAGACCCTTTGGAACAGAAGGGAGGATCTGAGCAGCATGGCTTCCACAAAAGGTAATATACAGTGAGCTCTTCCTATCTGATGTGTGATTGAGCTCAAAGGAGCCCAAAGTTTGTAATTACTGATATTTGAAAAATGGAAGAGAACAGTGCTATCTCCTAAGCAGCTTATTCTTAGTATCATTTCCCTTTTTCCCAATGTCCTACTCTACCTTTTTGTTAGCCTAGTTCTTTCTCTCTCTCTCTCTTTATTTGCTTTGACACATGCCTACTTTCCTCATTGTCGCACTCTGAACTCATAATCTTTCTTGTCTCGTGCCCTCACATTTATTCTTTTCATCAATGTTTTGATTTCAATTAGCAACCTTAAAGGAAACAGTTGTATAACTAAGATATATGGTATCATAGCTCTGTTAATGAATGAATATTTTTTTAAACTTTTATTTAATGAATATAAATTTCCAGTGTACACCTTATGGATTACAATGGCTTCCCCCTCCCATAACTTCCCTCCCACCCACAACCCTCCCCTCTCCCGCTCCCTCTCCCCTTCCATTTGCATCAAGATTCATTTTCAATTCTCTTTATATACAGAAGATCAATTTAGTATAAAGATTGCAACAGTTTGCACCCACATAGAAACACAAAGTGAAACATACTGTTTAGTACTAGTTATAGCATTAAATCAAAATGTACAGCACATTAAGGACAGAGATCCCACATGAGGAGAAAGTGCACAGTGGCTCCTGTTGTTGATCCAACAAATTGACACTCTAGTTTATGGCGCCAGTAGCCACCCTAGGCTGTCGTCATGAGTTGCCAAGGCTATGGAAGCCTTCCAAGTTTGCCGCCTCTGATCATATTTAGACAAGGTCATAAAAGACAGAGTGAGGATAGTAACCAATGATCCTAAGAGTGGTATTTACCAGGTTTGAACACTTGCTCCCTCATTTCTCTATTCTAAGCCCAACTTCTTCTTTCATTTCTCTATTCTCTTCAAGGTAGGAAACTAATTCTATTATGAAGGAATCTGTAGGATGCACAATTTAATCTTTAGACCTTATAAAAGAGATGGCCAACATTTTTCTGTAATAGCATAGCCAAAATAAGAACTTAAATAATAATCTCATAGCTAGATTCACTTCACCATCAGCGAAGTATACAGTAAGTAGAAAAAACCTCCCTTTCAGACCAAAGGGAAAGAAAGTTTTAAAGTGAGAATATAATTTTCCTCATGGGCATTGTCTACCTTAGAAAAACTACTACAGAACATGCCTGTGACTATAGACTTGTAGTTCAGGCCACAGAAGATTAGAGATGGGACTTGGGCACTCCCTTGCCTTGCATCCTCTGGTCTGCTTTAACACAAACCAGGAAAAAACCCCAGAAGCAATGGGTGGCAGGCCTATTAATGGCTGATCTGTACAGTGATCTGCCCTCAAGCAGACCCAACAGGCCAGTCCACTGCAGTGGCTTTCAAAGTGGTAAGCCTGGGCTTCAGCAGAAGTCAGCTTGTGAAGAGCCCTGGCAGCTCTGCCAAGAGTTGGATCACTGGAAATGGACCTGCCCTGGAGTCGAAGGATGCCCAGGTCAGAGCCACAGATCTTATTGGCTCTAAGCTGAAAAGCCCTTCACTCAGCCCAACTGCCAAAGTGACCACTGCAGCTGAGGGGATGGTCAAGTAGGGTCAGCAACATTGCAGGCAGAACAGTAAATTTCTTGTTAGAGATGCCACCTGCATTTACCTGGCCAGCTCTCCTCCCAGGCCAGCCAAGTCATGAAAGTCAACAGAGTGCCTTCCCCTAGGAGGTTCACACCTCCCTTAGGATATACCCCATGTGAAGAGATAGGTAGGTCTGGGCCTCTTAACTTACAAGGCCTAAAGCCCACCAGATTATTATCAAGCCCCTTCTATCAGGTTCTATTTGCCTCTCAATCAGAAAACTTAATTGTAGCTTAGACAGCACCTTTCTTAGCTCCTCTAATAATGACTCTGTCCTTTGTTCTAGACCCTGTCTAGCGTACTTGGGCCTCATTCCTTTGTAATCATAACCTCTACTCTACCACCAATGGCTGTACTCCCAACCTGTGTGTACTGATGGTCCTCTTCCCCACTTAATGCTGTATAATGAATGAATATTTTACAGTAACCCTTTTCAAGGCAGTGTCCTATGAAGCAGGCAACTCACGTTCTCATTCAGGCCACCACAACTCCTGCCTACAGAGCCCTTGACATCTGTGACAGGAAAGATACCCATCCTCTTGTGCTTACTTCCCTAACTGCATAACACTTGATTTTACAGATAAAGGAGATAAAAGAGCTGAGGTCACTTTTCCAAGATTGCAGATCTGCTGCCAATCTTTCCATTGCATCTTGATTTACAGTAAGTGGCCCCTTGGGCATCACAGTTCATAGAGCACAAGCAATCCAGTGATAAGTAATTGTTACTGAAAGTTAGAGGCATGAAGTAAACAATGAAAATGACCTTCATGTGGCCAGTATTGCACCATAGCAGGATAAGCTACCTCCTGGTACACTGGCATTCCTTATGGGTCTCTGTTTGAGTCCTGGCTGGTCCCCTTCCAATCCAATCCCTACTAATGCATCTGGGAAAGCAGCATAAGATGTCCAAAGCACTTGTCCTCTAACACCCACAAGGGAGACCTGGATGGAATTCCTGTCTCCTGACTTCAGCCTAACCAAGTCCTAGCTATTGTAGCCATTTGAGTAGTGAACTAGCAAATGAAAGTCTCTCTGTCTCTCTCTTTCTCTCTCTCTCTTATTCCCTGTCTCTATCTCTCTATCTTTTCCCCTATGCACCTCTGCTTTTCAAACAAAATCTTAAAAGAAAAAGAAAATAACTTATGATAATTGAATATCAGGCTGCAAACTCACCAGCAAGAAGATCATCAAGGATTTAGAACACATATAATATCATAAAATTGATAATGTATAAGAATTGTTTAAGGGTTATTTAAAACTTACATATCTGTTTTATGAGTAGCAGTTGAGAATTTCAGTTAATTGGGTCATTGCTTTATCAATCTTCCATTGTTCCTAGGAATACAGAAATAATTAAATTAGGTAGAGAATAGGAAATATTTAGTGATCTAATTTTTTTGATCTTAGATGTATTCCTCTAGAAAGCAATGGTAATGACAGCATATGTCTGGTCAGGTAAACAAGACCAGGATATTTTAATAATGACTCTACCAATCATACAACCACAGTCAGTTTGTTTATGACTATATCATTTAAATCTTTTCATAGGTCTGAGCTTCAGATTTCCCAGCTGAAAAAAATGCAGTTAAATTTTTCTTGAAGTCTCCACAAGGACAAACATTCTCTAAATATATAAATACCCTTTGACATTTCTATCATTCCCATTCCCCACATATTTTCCATATACATGTAACTTTGCTAATATTTTAGGTGTCTAGTAACTCATATAGTATCTTTTCAAACTTACACATTTCCATGATACATGTTCTTCTGTCAAGCAATCTGTGACAAAAACATCACAATTATGAGTTTCAGAACAACTCTTTGTTAGGTTCTAAAATATTAACATATTTGACAATGGCATGATGACACAAGCTTTGTGAAGTATATCATGCAATACATGTATATTGCATAATTTTATTATAATCAAAACACAAAACTAAAAAAATTCTTAGTGCTAAAATGCTTCTGATTTTGAGGAATTCACCTAAGCATAATGGACATGAATACATATTTTACAAAGCAGAAAAAGAGAGTGCTGTTCGTGTGACATAGATATGGAATTTTAATTAAAAAGGCTTTTGCTGCTCTGCTCAGGTTGCTAGTATATGACTTTCACTGGACAGGAACTTTTATTGCTTCATTGACTAAAGCATTACTTTTATAATCTCCTGTTATTTATTATCTTAATGCTCTGCCAGTTCATCAGAAACCCCAACCTGTATTTGCCTACTCTATAATACGAAGACAAACACTTATCTTCCAGTTGCCTAATACATCGCACCTTTAATTCTTGACTTTAAGAATCAGCACTAGAATATAGTTAATAAAGACTTTCTTAAACATTAACTTAATTCTGGGTTTTAGTCTTTTGGTATTTTTCCTTATTGCTATGACCCTTAAGATGGCTTTTTTTTTTTTTACTTTTGCTGAGTCCAGTGAGAGTTGCAGTCTGAGTGCCAGAATTAATTTCAGAAACCAGATCCCTCTGAGTGCAGAAAGGCTATTTCTTGCAACCGAGGAGCAAAGCCTTTTATGGGAGGAATGTTCCCCAGCCCGACATGCTTGCTAGAAACTTTCATCTTCCAAAGTGTACCTTTTGACATATGTAGAAAATTATGAAGTCCTTCTGAATAAACCTGCAGAATATTTTTTAAGAATAATTTGTGTCAATGTAGCCCATGATGAGAAATACAGGAAACAAGCCACTCATTGAAATGGATGGTCTGAAATGAAATTCCTGGTTTGCTTTAGAAAATTTCATAATTAATGATCCAGAATATGCTTTGATTATTCAAGCATTAATTTATTCTAGTATATGCTTCTAGTAAAATGGTATTTTAAAATATGTAATGATGAATATTTTCAAAACTTCATCTTCAATTCTTTCTTCTTGCTCTCTCTCAGGTAAAGGAATGCAGTAAAGGAGGATAATATTGAAACCTTCATATGAATATCATTTTACTATCTATTGATTTCGCCACTGAGTCACAATATTTTTATCTTCCTTTTCTATGAGTTTGTAACGTACAGGAGAAAAAATATCCTAACTTTGGAGTCAGACTGACCTAATTTCATATCTTAATTCCAAGCTGTGTAACTTCAAAACAAGTTTCAGCTTCCTCATGTCTTTAGAGGATAACAATGAAGAAAATTACAGGAAGATAATAAAATAAAAAGCACCAGGAACCCATCTTCCTACCTAGATAAAAACTGCACTAGACCAATCCGTCTTATGTGAGTATTTTGAAACCCTAGGGTCTGTCGGAAGGTTGCAACTTTCAGAGAAATATTTGGGTTATAAATTAAAGTTAATTTTGGTCAATTTTAGAATAATACAGAAGCAATTACCCATCTTTCACCACATGCTGTGTGTTGGAGATTCTTAGAAGACCCTACACACAGCTTTCAGCGTAGATAAAATGAGCCAGACTTCCGAATATTGGCAATGAATGCTCTGATTTTTGTAGCTACTTCTGGTTACAGAGATGTAGACAAAGAGATGGATGGACATTGTTGTGTCTTTCCATTGCTGCTAATGCTGTAGAAATGACTTCTAGGAGATTTAAAGGGCCACTACATTGTCACCATATACCCTTACTTTGTTCTTCTCTGTTTTAGAGATAAACATTAAAGACAGATATGCAAAAGCATTTGCACATATAGAGAAAAGTTGATAGTGAAATTAATTTTGTGTCCAGCTGCATTTATAACAATGCAATAGCCTTAAAATTAAATATAAATAAATATCCAAAAATAATAAAAATAACAACATGAGAGGGAAAGACTCTAATTCCTACAGTAAATATTTATTAGATTCAAATGTCCAGTTTTTGTTTTTCTTTCTTTCTTTCACTGGCACATAGACACACATACATACTCACACTCACACACACACACACACACAGACCTGGGGAGGAAGTGAGAAAGAGCACACCCATCTTCTAGTTCAATTCCAAATTCTTGAAATGCTCAGAGGCCGAAACAAGGAGCCAGGAACACAATCCATGGGTAGCAGGAGCCCAATAAACCAAATCATTAATTCTGTCTCCCAAGATCTGTATTAAGAGGAAGCGGGAATTAAGAATTGGAGCTGGGGATTGATCCCAGGTACTCCAAAGTGAAATGCAGATATGCTAAGCAGAACCTTAGCCACTAGGCCAAACACTCTTCCCCAAATGTTTGATTTTCTGCAAAAATTGCAAGACATACCCAGAAGCATGACAGTAATGGGGAAAAAAACCAGCACAATTGTCCCCGGAAAAGACTTAATAGCAATTTTAGAAGACAAAGACTGTAAGATTTTAAACTCTTGTCTTAAAGATGCAGAAGGAACTAAAGGAAGATGTGTATAAATTGAAGAAAATGTTTTTGAGCAAAATGGATATATCACCAACAAGACAGAAAGAAAAATAATCAAAAAGAAATTGAAGTGAAGAAATACCATAACAGAAGTAAAAGATTCACTGGTGTAATTCAGAAGATTTGGGGAAACAGAGACAAGCAGCAGCTGATCTGAAGATAGAATGAAGAAGAACAGTGAGCCTTCAGTGCAGCTAAGGAAAAAGGTTAAAGAAATGAAAACAGAGTCAAAGGGACCTGTGGCTCATCATCAAGCAGATCAACATACAGTTTTATTTTGAAGGTTTACTTACTTTGGAAATCAGAGTTACAACAAGAGAGGGAGAGACACACACACAGAGAGAATTTCCACCCACTGGTTCACTCCCCAGAGGGCTGCAACAGCCAGAGCTGGGCCAGACTGAAATCAGGAGATAGGAGTTTTATCCAAGTCCCCCACCTGAGTGACAGGGACCCAAATACTTGGGCCATCTTCTGCTGATTCTTCCGGACCATTAGTGTGGAACTGGGTCAGAAATAGAGCAGCTGGGACAAAACTGGCACCTATATGGGACATAGGCATTTCAGGTGGTAGCTTTACCTACTATGACACAATACCAGCTCCCAAAACACACACTTTTCTGAAGGGAGGAGAGAACTTCCACTTTGACTATGACCTTGTCTAAATAAGATCAAAGTCAGAGAACTCAAGAGGCTTCCATAGCCTTGGAAACTCATGACTAGAGCCTAGGGAGATTTCTGACGCCTTAAACAAACGTGTCAAATTGTTAAGTCAACAACAGGAGTCACTGTATACTTACTCCTCATGTAGGATCTCTGTCCTTAATGTGTTGTCCAATGTGAAGTAATGCTATAACTAGTACTCAAACAGTATTTTACACTTTATGTTCTGTGTGGGTGCAAACTGATGAAATCTTTACTTATATATACTAAAGCGCTCTTCTGTATATAAAGAGAATGGAAAATGGATCTTGATGTGAATGAAATTTGAAAGGGAGTGGGAGATGGGAGGGGTGTGGGTGGGAAGGAAGTTATGGGGGGGGGAGAAGCCTTTGTAATCCATAAACTGTACTTTGGAAAATCATATTTACTAAATAAAAGTTAAACACACACACACACACTTTATGGGGGTCTAAGAAGGAGAAGAATAAAGGGGTGAGAGAATATTTAAAAAAAATAATGGTTTTCCAAATTTAATTGAATGTGCATGCAAATACACAGGAAAATCAATGAACTCTGGATAAAATGATCTCCAAGAGATCTGCAGATCTATGTAAGACACAACATTGTCAAACTTTTGGAAGGCAAAGACAAAGAATATTGAGGGGGTGAGAATTGGCAAATAGATTGTCACCACTTGGAATGCTTGCATCTTATGTCATAGTGCCAAGTTCAGTCCCAGCTTTCTCCTAATGTGCATCCTGAGAGAGGCAGTTGATGACTGCTCAAGTGCTGGTGACCCTACAACCCTCAAGGGGAACTGGGATTGAGTTCCAGGCTATTGACTTAAGCCTGGCCAAGTCCTGGCTATTGTAGTAATTTGGGGAGTGAATCAGTGGATGGGAGATTCTCTCTCTCTCTCTCTCTCTCTCTCTCTCTCTCTTTCTCAAATAAAATAAAAATAAATATATACATAATATATAAATATTGGAAGAAATAGGGAATAAATGATTTCCCACAAGAAATTCTCTATAATAATAGGCAGATTTTTCATAAGAAATTTTAGAGGGAAAAAAGGCAGTCTAATGATATATTCAAGTAGTAAATAAGAACAACACAAATTGTCCATCAAGAATCCTGTATCTGGAAAAACTGTCCTTTGAAAGTGAGGCAGAAATTAATGTATTTCCAGATTTGAAAAAAGTACATGTTCATTACTAGTGCTTCCCTAAGAGATATTCAAGGAATTCCAGCAGGGTGAAATGAAAGTGCAGGAGGCAGTAAGTGGAAGCACACCAAAAAATAAGCTCGAAAGTAAATACGTGGTAATTTAAAACCCTAGTATTGTTGTAATGATGTTTTATAACTTCATTTTTGCTTCCTACAATGTTAAAGAGATTAATACATTTAAAATATATGTAAGGACAGCAGCACGGTTGTAACTTTAATTTGTAGCTCCACAATTTGTTTTCCAGATAATTTAAGAAAGCAATGCACATTTTTCAAATTGACACTTTACATTTTGAGGTGCATAACATCCAAAGATGTAAGGTCAGTAACTGAGAAAGTTTGGGATGGAAGTATAAAGAAGTAAAGATTGAACATGCTATTGAAGTTTAACTCATACACATTCAAATTAGAGTGTTTTAGCTTTAAAATGTTAAGTATCATCACCATGGCAACCACAAAGAAAGTAGCTATAGAATGTATACACACAGGGAAATGAGAAAGAATTTAAACATTTTACTCTACAAGTTTAAGTAAACACAAAAGACAGCAATGCAGTACTGACACAATAAAACATATGAATATCAGGTAGTGAAATAACAGAAGGAAGTCCCTCCGTATCACTAATTACATTAAATTTAAATGAGTTAAGCTCTTTAATCAAAAGACAAAGACTGGCAGAAAAGATTGAAACACAAGATGTGATTAAACTTTGTCACAACAGATGCACTTGAGATCCGCAGTTGCAAATAAACTGAAAGCAATGATGGAAAATTTACTCCATGCAAATAGCATACATAACGGAGCTGGGGTGCCTAGACTCAGACAAAATAAACTCTATACCAAAAAAAATTATAAGAAACAAAGGATACTGTTTATTGATAACATTTTAATAGAGCAATGAAATATGGCAATTGTGTTTATGCACTTTGCAATAAACCATTGAAATATATAAAACAAATAGTGACAAAATTGAAGGGAAAAGTGGACATTGCTACATTCACAGTGACTTCAACAGTCCCCTCCCAAATTTCCAAAAGGTTATTCTTAGATATCTTACATATCTATAAGGGAAGCTGACTTTGAGCTTTCGAATAACCATTCCAGAGCCTCATCACTTTTGTCTACCCTGTGCGCTCCAGAATACAATATTCTTTTACATGAACCACTGTAAGTCCAAGCAAAAAACTATATCGCTCCAAATCTGCAGAAATGATTTCATCTAAAATGTTTCTTCTACCTTGCTTTGTTTTTACTACTGAAATATCAATAAAGGTTTCTGACCTACACTCTTCTCTTTCTCCTGCTTCTATTTCCTAACCCAAATCTGATGCTGCTCCTCAAGCCCAAATGGCAAACTCTGCCTCTGGTTTCCAGGAGTACTATGAGTGAGACAAATATTTATTTCAATGGCATTGACCTCTCTTTGTTAATACTGTCACCTTTATAAATTAAGACCCCTACAGAGACACACAAAGTGATCTGTAGAGTCAATTCAATCTCAGTTGAAGTGCCAAAGGCATTTTTTTTTTTTGCAGAAACAAACAAAAAAAACCCACTTAGAATTCATAGGAAATCTTAATGAGTTCTAAGTAGCTAAAACAATCTTGAAAAGAAAGAACAATGCTCAGTGATTCACGCTTCTTGATTTTGAAACATTCTTGATTTTGAAACATATTCCAAAGCTATAGTTGTAAAGACAGTATGGTACTGACATAAAGGATAACATACACATCAATTGAGTAGAATAGAGATAAGTGGAGAAGTAAACACTTAAATAAATATTTACATGTCTTTTTAATTTAGTTTCAGTTTTTTGAATTTTTATTTAGACATTTTCAGTGTATTTGAAATGTAGAGAGAGAGAGAAACAGAAAGAGGTAATTGTCCACCTCCTGGTTCACTCCCCAGATGCCTGTGCTGAAGCTAGTAGCCTGGAACTCAGTTCATGTTTTCCATGTTCAGGACTTGGGACAGACACAAGTCCGTGAGCCATTATCTCCTGCTTCTCAGGGTACTCATTAGCAGAAAACTGGGTTGGAGGTGGGAGAGCTGGTATTGGATTCAAGCACTGATTTGGGATGCAGCTGTCCCAAGCAGAGTCCTAAATGCCATGACAAGTGACCATCTAGGTACCCCATAGTTTTTGACAAGCATGTCAGAACTGTTCAATGAAAAAAGGGTAGTATTTTCAAGAAATTGCATATCTATATGCAAAAGAATCAAGTAGAACTCTTACCTAATTACACTGAAAAAAATGAAATCAAGACTTACCGTAAGTGCTGAAGTTATGAAATTTTAATTAGAAAACATAGGATAAACATTGTATTTAGCAACAAAGGCATGTGCAGCCAAAGGAAAAATTAAACCAACTGGATTATCGTGCAGCAAAGCATAGTATCAACAGTTTGTCTTAGTCTGTTTCTGTTGTTACAATACATTATTATAGACTGACATAAATAATGGAAAAATATTTTTACAGTTTTGAGGAAGCAGGAAAGTCTATCAATCTAGGGTACCCAGTGTTTGGTCAGGACCCATTTCTCATAGATCATGTCATGTATTTGTCCACAAGTGGCAGAAGAGATACAGGAGCAAAAGGCATTAGGGTATTTCCTTCAATCTGTTTTATAAAAAAACAGGTTCCTAAGGACAGAGAGTCTAGGACTTTACTAGCTTTCAAAATGGTCCTATCTCTAAATAGTATGAAAATATTAGGTTCAACCACAAATTTTAGAGAGACATGCATTTAGATAACAGGAAGAGTAAAAAGGCTACCCACAGGATAGGAGAAAATATTTGCCAGTCTTGGTATCCAGACTATATGAAGAAGTCCTAAAACTTAACAATAAAAATACAAGCAACCAACTCAAAAATGGACAAAGAACTTGAATAGATTTGATCCAAGAAGATCAGGGTCACAAGGAGATATTTGCATACCCAGATTCATGGCAGCTTTATTTACCATTGCTATCATGTGAGAGCAACTCAAATGTCCATTAACAAATGAGTGCAGCAGCAAAATGTGGTATCTACATGTAATGGAGTATTATTAAGATTTTAAAAAGGATGGAAGCTCTGACATATGCTATGACATTGATGTACTTAGAGGACATTATGCTACATGAAATATCTAGACACAAAAATACAGGTACTGTATTTTTCCACTTACATGAGACACTTAGAGTATTCAAATTTATAGAGGCAGAAAGTGGAGTGATGATTACTGTGGGTTGTGGAGGAAAGAGAAGTGAGAGTTATCCTTCACTAAGTTTTAGAGTTTGAACTTTACAATATGAAAACTATTAAGGAGATTAACATTGGTGGTGGTATAGGACATTATAATTTTATTTAAGAGCACTGAAAACAGTTAAGATGGTAAGTTTTATTTGTATTTCACCACTAAAAAATTCTGGGAAGAAAAGTTGAAGAGCAATGATAACCCTTCATAATATGACTCTAGTCAATAAAATGAATCCATGACCAGAAAACACACATTGCACCTTGGTAAAAATTGTTTTACTTTACCAGTAAGTGAAAGGAGAAGCCCTGTGCTATATGTGACTTAAACTGTAATGTCTGAAAAAAAAAATTTAAGCATTATACCATTACTTCATGTGTATGTCTTTAAATTGTTAATTAGTAATAATAATAAAAAACATTTATTGCATATTTAATATTTTCCCAGAACTATAGAATCAGGGAACATAAAATACTTTCTCTAAATATATCAGAGTTCAGAAGGGAAGACTGGCAAATATTTCTGCCTTCTATCTTGCACATTAACCTAATCTCACTCCTTGCACAACACTATTCCATTTTCAATCATTAGTTTTCCTTTTAAAACTTATTTTTAAGCAACATATTTATACTCCCATTTTTCACATATGTCTACTCTACTTATCCCCTATTACGGTGTGATTTAAGGAGCCAGTACTGTGGCATAATGGATGAAGTCACAACCTGCAACATGGATATCCCATATGGATGCCACTTTGTGTCCAGCTGCCCCACTTCCAACCTAGCCAGCTCCCTGCAAATGTGCCTGACAAAGCAGTAGATGATGGCCTGAGTGCTTGGGCCTCTGACACCCATGTGGGAGACCCAGGTGAAGCTCTGGGTTCCTAATTTAAGCCTGGCTTAGCCAACCTGAATTTGGAGTGAATCAGCGGATGGAAGATCTCTTTCTCTGAGTTTGTACAGTTAAACGTCACAGGGATGTAGGCTGGAATTGACTTGGCATCATTCTGCAGGAACGATAATGTGCCTTTGAGGATAGCTGCTAGCTGCTTTTCTGCTTGTTTCTTTTACTTTGGTAAATGGACCTGAAGAGAGAACTTATTTGATAGCATCTGACTAAATATTTATAAAATAGTGAGAGTTGCACTTCTATTTCTCTCTTTTTTTTTTTTTTTTTTTTTTTTTTTTTGACAGGCAGAGTGGACAGTGAGAGAGAGAGACAGAGAGAAAGGTCTTCCTTTTGCCGTTGGTTCACCCTCCAATGGCCGCCGCGGTTGGCGCACTGCGGCCGGCGCACCGCACTGATCCTAAGCCAGGAGCCAGGTGCTTCTGGTCTCCCATGGGGTGCAGGGCCCAAGCACTTGGGCCATCCTCCACTGCACTCCCTGGCCACAGCAGAGAGCTGGCCTGGAAGAGGGGCAACTGGGACAGGATCGGTGCCCCGACTGGGACTAGAACCCGGTGTGCCGGCGCCGCAAGGTGGAGGATTAGCCTAGTGAGCCGCGGCGCCGGCTGCACTTCTATTTCTCTTAAAACCACATTCTCCATTAGGGGTTTTGATCAACATGGTTCACACTAAGACTTCACCCAGGATGAAACAGACACGGGCCAGCAACCAGCGACTCATTGCCTGTTCTTTGGCAGAACCCTCAATTATTGCTCTGAGTCTGATTATAACTGATTGTCAGTGTCCGTCAGAGATACTATTTCCCATGCCGGTGAATTTTTGAAAAGCAAGAGTATAGCCTTCTGTATCTCAAACACTGAGTGTTCTTTAAACTATTTGATTTAGTGATGTAGCACAATACCGCTTATAGGAGGAATGGGATATTTTTGCTATTACTTTCATATCAAAGTTTCAAGTTACTAACTAGAAGTTGTAATAATTTTGATTTCTTAATGGTTTATCACACAAATACTATCTTTCCAAATTTAGATCCTTATCTATCACTTTCCAATATATAGAGTCTCAATTGCATAAAGCAATTCTTGTTAACTTGTGACCTCGGCTATGTCATGTGTTTTCTTGTTGTTGTTATTAAGATTTATTTATTGATTTGAAAGGCAGGGTTACACAGAAAGAGGAGAGGCAGGGAGAGAGAGAGAGAGAGAGAGAGCGAGCGAGCGAGCTTCTGTCCAATGGTTCACTCCCCAGATTGCCTCAACGGCGGGAGCTGTGTCAATCTAAAGTCAGGAGCCAGGAGCTTCTTCCAGGTCTCCCACAAGGATATAGGGGCCCATGGACTTGGACCACCTTCTACTGCTTTCCCAGGCCACAGCAGAGAGCCGGAATGGAAATGAGGAAGCTGGGACTCAAACTGGCTCCCAAATGGGATGACGGCACTGCAGCAGTGGCTTTACCCTCTATGCCACAGCACTGGCCCCTATGTCTTCTGTTAATACTCACTTTCATCCATGAAAAAGTGGAAAGCCACATATTTTTCTTAAATTGCTCTAGAATAAATTTAATCTATGTAAGTTTCATTTTTTTGTTATTTTTCCTTATCCAATATCTTTTGCTTTTGAAGACAGACAATCTAGAGTTGAGTCTATCATAGAATTTATCATAATTGGTTTTGATCTTTTTGATATAATTTTTGACTATTATTTGTTTTGTATTTAAAAGAGACCAAAGTCTCCAATCAGTGTCTTCCAGATATTGAATGCCTTCTCTATATGTGTTTTGTTCATCTCTGGGTTGACTAATAATGGGTTTTAACTGCAGATCAGAGAAAACAATTAACCTTAAGAAGAAACACATAGAACTCTAGTTAATGGAAATAGAAATTTTTTTGTATTTTATTCACATGAATAAGGCGACCTTAAAACACATCCTCATTATCATTCCACAACAAAAATTTCTACTGAATGACTTTGGACAACTAAAACATCAAAGAAATAAGCAAAGCCTTATTAGTGAAGAAGTTCCTTAAACTAGATCATGCAGAACATTTTGTCATATAAAGAGTATAAAGATTTCTTTTCAATGTGAAGTTTAATCCTTCATAGGACAATGAAGGGTACCAAAAAAAAAAAAAGAATAAAAAAGTATAGCATATAACACTTTGTATTTTAGAAGTTGATAGTTCTGGCCGGCGTTGTAGTTCAACAGGCTAATCCTCCACCTAGCGGTGCAAGCACACCGGGTTCTAGTCCCGGTCGGGGCACCAGATTCTGTCCCGGTTGCCCCTCTTCCAGGCCAGCTCTCTGCTATGGCCCGGGAGTGCAGTGGAGGATAGCCCAAGTGCTTGGGCCCTGCACCCCATAGGAGACCAGGAGAAGCACATGGCTCCTGCCTTTGGATCAGCGCGGTGCACTGGCCGTGACAGCCATTGGAGGGTGAACCAATGGCAAAGGAAGACCTTTCTCTCTCTCTCTCTCTGTCCACTCTGCCTGTCAAAAAAAAAAAAAAAGAAGTTGATAGTTCTGATAAAAATAATCTACACTATTTTTCTTACTGAGAATATTTTTATTTTACTTCCACATGCTTCAATCTTCTTGTGTGTACTTGTTTTATGGGTTTTCACTGTGGGTATAGAATAAAATTTCAGGATCTTACAAGGTAGAAGCCAATGCTACTTATTGAAATCTCCTACATTCTGGCCTAGGGGGTAGCACACTCACCCATCACATAATGTATAATATTAGGTATGATGGAGCAGTATCTCACCTAAATGATAACCAGCCGAATCAGGTGTTCTAAATGTGTAGCACATGTAAGAATCACCCAAAGTTTTGTTCAAACCAAAATTCCCATCCCCACTTCCAAAGTTTCCGAGTGAGTAAATCTTAGGTAGGAGAACTTGAACTCCCATCACTCTCCCAAGTGATGTTGAGGCTGCCAATATAGGGATCACAATTTGACACCCAGTCACTTAAACATCTGCCTCTCCTAATATCTAGTCACCTCTGCATCCCATTCATCTCCCCTGTAGACTCTTCACTAGCATTTAATCAATATGCAGCATTTAACTCAGAGATTGCTTCCTAGAGCAAAATTCTCAAACTCCTGCTTACATTTGGAGCTGTTATCAAGTCCACTATGGAAATAGAAATCACACAGTATTCTGAAAATAAAATAAGTTTAATACAGCAAGAATTAATTACACTGGGCATTGCAGTAATGTGGGCATCACAGTAGGCCTTGGAACCCTAAGGCATAGAAAAAATAGATATAAGTTGCAGCCCCCTGGCCCAAGAGCTGTAATGCAGATCTCAGTCAACAAGACATGGGTATGGTGCATTCCATGTCGCAGAAGTTGCCAGTGAAACTTGCTGGAATTCCTAGCTTTATGATACCAGGGGAAGCATGTTAGGGAGGAGGTTTGCCTCTGCATGTTCCAGAGAGACTTCTCCGGACGCCGGTGCTGGGGCTAGGATGCAATGGGGGAATGCTGAGGGCAGCATGAGGGAGTGAAGAAGGAAGCCCCTTCCTCTCACAATGTGTCCCCAGCACATACTACTGAGAGAGCTTAATCTCCTATACTCCAGGAAAAGGAACAGTTTTTAAAGGGCCCATGTTATGTTTACCCAGAACAGGCAATGAAAAACAGGACTGGGTGACAATCAATAAGCTGATAACTGCCACAGTGCCCCTCTCAATTCATCTGTATGATATGTATTGAAGAGTTATGTTGAACTGAACTCCTGTAGTATCTGTGTTTACTTTGGAAGGCCAGTGCCTTATCCATTAGGCAACTGGGGCTTCTAGTATCTGTGTTTACTTTCTTGATACATTTAGTGGTTTTATTTACTAGATGATAGCATTTTATGTATCACATGAGTTTATCTCCAATATTCAGTAAGTACCTACAACATTTTAGGAGCTCAAAAATCTTTGTAGAAGAACTATCACATAATAAAAATAAAATGTCAATTCTTTTCAAATGTCTTTCTTTCTTTATACAGTAACTTTTAGAGAGAAATAATAAATAAAGCTATAAATATGTGAACACTAACATAAGTAGCCATATCAAAATTCTTGTGTTTAAATTTTAGAAGCTTTATTTAAAATGATCTAAGTAACCAAAAAATTTGATATGTTCACTTAGTTATAACTCAGTACAGAAATGATACTGTTTTTAGTTGAGACTCAATTCAGTAGGTCATATCTACACATTGTATTTTACTGTTTGTAGTATTTGCTTCAGAATGTGGTCACCACCTTGATAGCTACAGAGTCTATTCTAAGGCTTGCAAATTGGCAGGAGTGGGAATATTTTTTCTGCCAAAGCCATTTGAATATTTATAACATCATTCATGGACAATATCAATTATCAACTGAAAAATTAGCCTGCCATAGATTTATTGAATCTCAAGTTCTCCTGTGGTTGCCTTGGCAGAGCCCAACAAAATTATTTTTTGCCCTTCCATGCCCTGTGGGCTGGATGCTCCCCACCACTGTCAGCTCCAGTATTACATCTATTTTTTTAGATTTCTTTGCTTTTCTTAAAAAAGATTTATTTATTTCAAAGACAGATTTACAATGAGGCAGAGGTAGAGAGAGAGAGGTCTTCTATCCTCTTGTTCACTCCCCCGTTGGCCACAATAGCCAAAGCTGGGCCCATCCAAAGCCAAGAGTCTAGAGTTTCTAGACTCTCTCACGTGGGTTCTGGGACCCAAGGACTTGGGCCGTTTTCCACTACTTTCCCAGGCACATTAGCAGGGAGCTGGGTTGGAAGAGGAGCAGCTGGAACTCGAACTCATGCCCATATGGGATGGTGGCACTACAGGCAGCAGTTTTACCTGCTATGCCACAGTACCAGGCCCTCCAACCTTACATATTATTACCTCATTGTCCAGGGGAAGATGCAGTTTGTCTGCAGCATTATAAGCAAAATCCAAATTTCTTCCTCCTAGGGCTGGACTCAGAGGCATGTTCATCCTTGATCTATATTAATCAATATAGGTAGTAAGACAAGGGCCACAGCTTGTCTTAGTCCTGGAGTAAGTTTCCTTGTAATACACCTGTATTTAAAAATTACCTCATAGATATTACTCATGAAAACACTATTAATAAATTGACATAAGAGTTGCTTAATTTTAATAAAATCTGGCTATTAATGAAAAAACATAAGTGGTACATTAAGATGGATTGATGCTATAAATTTTCTTTTTTCTTAGATATTACTACCATGTCTTATACATCAAAATGTGGCATGATTATGACATTCCTAAGAATGAGAAGTAGCTTAAAATACTTTAATTTTTAAAAATGAAAAGAAAGACTGAAATTAAAAAAAAGAGGAGAGATACTGTTTTTCACTACAATTAAAACCACAGTGAGAGAGAATCTCCTATCTCAAAAGAGGAATATAGAAAATTTGAAGACCAAGAGCATTCGAAGCATATACATACATATATCTTATATAGATGTACATATGTATGTATCATACTCTACATGAGCACATGTATTAACATATTTAATCTTTACAACATGCAAGGAATGTAGGTGATCACTTTAACTATGTTGGAGATGATAGAACTCAAAGTAACACTCTTAGTAAGCCTGAGTGCTGGGGTTTAAACCCAGGCAATTTGTGATCACAGTGTTTTCTCTCAAATACTGCATTATATTTCTACAGCAGAACATGTGCTAAATAGAAATGTCTGAACACTGGGCATTCGTTGTGGTGCAGCTGATTAAGCTGCCACTTGCAATACTGGCATCCTGTTACTGGAGTGTCAGTTTGAATCCCAGTTCACCCAATTCCAATGCAATGCACCTGGGAAGGTGGCATACAATGACCTAAGTGCTTGGGTCCTCGCCATCTAAGTGGGAGACCAAGATGGAGCTCCCAGCTCCTGGCGTCAGTCTAGACCAACCATGGATGTTGGGACCACTTAAGGATTGAATCAGCAGGTGGAACATCTCTCTTTCCTTTAGTCTTTCCCTTTCTCGAGCTAACTCTGACTTTCAAATAATCTTTTAGAATAAGAAGTGTCCATGTATATAAAGATAATTGGAAATGAAAAAAAAAACCTGGTGTTAAATTGGAAATGGCATAGAAAATTAATTAATTTTTTAAAAAAAATATTATGTAGGATCTCTGTCTTTAATGTGCTGTACACTCTTATTTAATGCTATAACTAGTACTCCAACAGTATTTTTTTTTTCACTTTGTGTTTCTATATGGGGGCAAACTGTTGAAATCATTACTTAATATACACTAAACTGATCTTTTGTATATAAAGAGAATTGAAAATGAATCATGATGTGATTGGAAGGGGAGAGGGAGCGGGAAAGGGGAGGGTTGTGGGTGGGAGGGAAGTTTTGGGAGGGGGAAGTCATTGTAACCCATAAGCTGTACTTTGGAAATTTATATTCATTAAATAAAAGTTTAATTACAAAAAAAAAAGAAGTGTCCATGTCTTATGTAAGTAAATAGCATCTCTTTTCCAAACAACTTATCCTTTTAGCATAATAACCCATTTCTAACTATGCATATGTTCTTTGCTTCAGTCAATCTGTTATATTTTTATTTCTTTCTCTCAACACATTTTGCGTTTTCTTTTACAAATATTGTTGATACTTCACATGCACATTTCTACCTTAATTATTTTCCACCCTCTCTATTTATTGAAAGTTTTTCCACCTTTCTCACTGTGTTCATTGATAGCTCGGATTGCCCGACAGGTGTGAAAGTTGTATTAGCACCAACTCACATAGTCAACCAAACTATCTTTCCCTTCTTCAGCCACAACCCCTCAACCTTAGCTCCTCTTATTTTCTCCCTTCCTGATGCCACTTTTGGAGCCTCACTCACTTATTCATTCACTGAAACTCTTTTATAGGAATGTAAAAGAAAGACTAATAAGAAATTGAACTAATTAAATGTTTATAAAGTAATCCTATTGTAATGAATTTAATCTTTCCTTTTCTCACTATGTTACTGGCACAGTCTCTTAGCTCTGTTAACTTGTTCCAGCTTTCCAGTTCTCAATTCAGAGTGATGTTCCAATATCACTGAAGCATACCAAGGCACTTTGATACTGTAGTGTAATTTAAAATATTTAGCAAATCATACAAAACCCTGACCACCGATTCAGTCTCATCTCCCTCTGCTCCAGAATTCTTTATTCCTAACCTAGAAAGCCACTTGCAGTTCTGCAAAGATCATCTGTTGCTTATCTTATTTCTTTGAATTTTTAAAATATTTTTGCTTATAAAAAGGGAACAAAGTGCATGTATTACATATATACAATTTTAAGAGCACCTTACCCTCCCTCCCTCACTCACTCTTATCTTCCCTATCTCCATTTTTTAATTTTTCTTTTACTATTTATGCAATACTTCAAATTTTCTTTATAATCACTAACTTAGTCCTCTACTAAATAAAGAATTTAACAGGTAATAAGTAGAAAAATTGCTGTTCCTCAGAGTATAGACAAGGACTATAAACAATAATCAAATCTCAAAATGTCAGTTTTGCTCAGCAGTCAATTTACTTTAATGTCCTCATTTTATTTATTCTTTTTCTCTTCCACCTAACTTATTCTTGAAATTTCATCTGAGGTCTGCTAGTCTGGAACCCTGTCTTCAGTTTTCATACACATAAGATATGGGCCTGGCCTGCGCCGCGGCTCACTAGGCTAGTGCTCTGCTTGTGGTGCCGGCACCCCAGGTTCTATCCCGGTTGCCCCTCTTCCAGTCCAGCTCTCTGCTGTGGCCCGGGAAGGCAGTGGAGGATGGCCCAAGTGCTTGGGCACTGTACCCTCTTGGGAGATCAGGAGGAAGCACCTGGCTCCTGGCAGCCATTTGGGGGCTGTACCAACAGAAGGAAGACCCTTATCTCTGTCTCTCTCTCACCAGCTCTGCCTGTCAAAATAAAAAAGATATGGGCCTGTCCTTTCTATTCCCACATTTTTTTATATTTGTACTCATTAAGTTATACACAGATAGGCATAAATCTTTTTAAAATAGCACATTCAAACTGATAGATTACGCAAGTTTTTTAGATTTATTCTCATACTGACTTCTGAATTTATTTTAATTATCGTTGCAAAATCTGAAATTACAAGTATGAGAAAGAACTCAAATTTCCTATATTCAGCAAGACACGATTTATGTTCTTGTTATATAATTTTCCAGTATGTGTGATAAATATTACATAATTATTTTAAAATATTTTATTTGGAGTCTATTAATTATTCTTCATTTTGTGATATATTGCATTTTTCATGTTATTTAAATATCTGATACTGGATTTAATGTCTGTAGAATTATGTTGTGAATGTGATATACCAATATCATTTAAAGTCTACATCTCCTATATGAGGCTGACATCCTGCCAGCCCCTCAGGTCTCAACGAGGCCTACTGACACTCCAAAATGGAAGACAAGCCAGCTTCATTCAACATTACTACCAGTTATTCGATAATGACAGAACTCATCTAGGTGCAATTTGTATTGATGCGCCATGCCTTACATGAGAAGGAAAGCAGTTCCAAGGGAAAGCTGCCATTGTGGAAAATTGGTCTAGCCTTCCCTTCCAGAAAATCCAGCACAGCATCAAGGTACAGGAAAATTAGACCATACAGACAGTTGCACCATCAGCATGGTAGCTGATCAGCTCAAGGCTGACAAAGACCCTATCATGGAGTTCCACCAGATGTTCCTACTATAGGACATCAAACATGCTTGGGTTTGCACCAGCGACATGATCAGGCTTGCCCTCCACAACTTCAGGTGACCTCCTCCCAGCCAGGCGCTCAGTGCTGTTTCCTCCTCCCTCCTCTTCCAGACTGTATTCACACTTCTCCAGATGCTCCAAATATCATACAGAAATGAGCAGGACTGTGGTGGGAGTGGGTACACGGAACTGTTGCCACCAAGGCATTGTGCATGTCTGGGCTCTGGACTAGCTGCACCTGACAGAAGTTTATGTTCTACCAGTGCATACCTTGGAAAGACTTAAATAATGCAAAAGATGATCTTTTTTTTTTAAATCTACTGACAAGTTTCTCTAGTAACCCAAAGAAGTAAAGGAGAAAGCAGCTGCCTCTCTGCCCAGATATTGATTGGTTCAGATGTTTCAATGCCTTATGATACAATAAAATCACAAAACTTTAAAAAAATCTCCTATTTGACAAAAAATAATAACAGTATTAAATCAAAACATTTGCTGAGCACTTATTTTAGGCATGGTACAATGGAGAAAATCTTCTATGAGCAATCCTGTTTAATTTTTGCAATAAGATTATGACATTATTTTTTTTCACATATTTTCTGAAGAAGAAATTAGTCTCAGAGGGATCAAATATACATGCAAGGTCTTCGACCAGGAAGTGGTATGCCAAGACTGGAAGTATTTTGATTCCAGGGGAAACATGACTTTTTCATTTATATTTTTTTATATGATAGAAAGAGAAAGGACAGGCAGAACTACCATGTCCTGGTTCACTCCCCAATTGTTCACCATATCTAGGACCGGATAAGGCCTAAACTGGGACCTGGGAGGCAAGAACTCAATCTCCCACATGGGTGGCAGGAAATCAGCTTCTCCATCCATCACTGCTGCCTCCCAGGCTGCATGAGCAGAAAGCTGAAAACACAAGTCAGAGCAAAGAGTCAAACTCAGGCACCATGATGTGAGACACGACATCTTAACTGTTAGGCTAAATGTCCATCAGACACAGGCTGAGATGTGACTTTTAACAAGAAGACCATAGATACTTTTCTCTTAGTCCCCCCAATATACTCAATAAAATGATGACTATTTGCTTTACTTATAAACAATGGGAATTTTTTGGTTTGTGTTTAGACCTATGGCTCTTCCTGACCTACATGTGCTCTCCTTTCCTTTTCTCCTTTCATTTAAATTTTCTCCTTCATCACACTGATGGAAAACATTATTTTTGCTTCTTTCTTGAAAAAGGATTTACAAGTATATTAGTCTGCAAAGATAAAAGCAAATAAACAATTGAATTAACCAAATACAATAAAAGTAATTAATTACACCTTGTGAAATTTTATTAAGAGTTTTCAGAAAGTTCATGGAAAATGAGTACATTAAAAAAAAACTATGGATTTCAAATTTTATCTTGCACCAACAAACATCTTTTAAATCCATTTTCCATAAACTTTTTGAAATACCCTCATATGACATTCCCTAGAAGAAATAATATTAAGAGATTATTGTTTAACTATTGAACAACCAGATACTTAGAGATTATATTCTGTAAAGCAATTGTTAATTATATTTTGCTCTAGTAGATTTCTGTATTTTTGAATCATTACTATATCCTCAGAAGTGACACCATGTCGAATATGTGGCGCACTCAAGAAGCATTTCTGTAGGTGAACAAATGAACCAGTGGAGGAGTCTTATTCTTCAAGACACTGTGTTCCAAAGCTAGCGGGAACTGTTAGCTCTGTGTGATCAAACAGAGGAAATATACAGAGATATTTTGCTTTGTCAAGTTTCTAATGTTCAAAAATTAGTTTCCATACTTCTTTTCTCAATCATTACTTTATAAACAGCAAATATGACCGTATGGAAAAATGAAACTATCAGTCACTACATGAGATATACTGTTTATCTGCTTGTGTCCACCTAAACAGGCAGCATTAACAGAACACACTACTGCTATTTGAGACTCTTATTGATTTATCTACAGCAGTGCTTCTCAGCCTGAGCAACAGTGACATGTTGTGTGAAGTTAAACAAAGGATCTGTCCTGAAAAGAACTGTAATTTGAAGACAATTCTTGGTGTAGGGCTACGGAGTAATTGAAGAGTACCTGGGTGTTTGCTTGGAGACAGGGCGGAGGCCCCTCCTTTGGAGCTTCAGGGGCAGGAAGAAAAACACATTTAGAGGGATAAAATTAATTGCACATAGTTGCAGTAGAATATGGGCAATAAAGTAGAGAGACATCAAGGACAATAGCTTTTTAGCCTCTATAAAGTATTTTTCTTACCTATAACATTATTTTAAAAGGATATATAATTTGTGTGTTCATTTAAATCTACTCCACATGATTCCAGTAAATAAAGTTGTTAATGCTTGTTAATGATAAAAATCTGGGATTTTGAAAGGTGAAGGGTACTGTCATCAGAGAAGCCACATGACAACAAAGCTAATTAGGAGGCTGGAAGAGTCAATTCTAGTAGAAGCTTCTGGGTTGTAAATGTGTATGATCAGTGCTTTTACATCAAGGACAAACCTTGAGGACATTAGGAATCATTTGGCCTGCTTAGCCTATCCTGGCTTCCCATTGGCAGCTGTGCTCTGCCCCTCATGTGAAAAGGTATGTCCTGAACATTGAAGGTGAGTTTATGGTAACCGGAGTTAAACTAATGGAAAACATGGGATTGATCAGCAGGAAACTCAAGAAAGGTTAAAATAGCCTCCATTTTTATGCCTCTGTACAGTAGTGAGTAATGTTAATTGAATTCCCCTTGTGAGATTCTAAGAGATTTTTCCACAGGATCCTGTGCTGTATAAAAAGGAAACAATGGCTTGTGGTAAAGTTAATTCAAGCTGAGATACATTAACTGCACCACATTATCGGCTGCTAAGAGTGCTATTAACACACATCACCCACTGTGTGTATTTGTGAATTAGGAGGTTTCCTTGTTAATGGAAATGAGACACTTTCCTTGAAAATGCCAGGCACTGTGGATGTTGACATCGTTTTAAAAAGCACAAGAAGAACACTTTATTGCACATGTGATGTAGTTCCTCTCCCTTTTTGTCAGGGCACTGTTTTTATCACTATTTTGTTTCTCTTTGAGTTATTCATTATTGTTGTGTGGATTGTTTGTTTTCCATTTCTGGGTTTTTTTTTTTTTTTTTGGGTGGAGTTTAGGGGATCATTCTGAATAGAATCATACCATGAAAACATTTGCATTAAAGTGCACACATACTGAATTTTCTGTACTAACAGCTGCTTGTTATAAAATAGAAAATATGCCAGTTGATGAGTCAGAAAATTAAAGTTCAAATCCTGCTTCTGGCTCTGCCTCTGTATATATGTGTGCCTGTGGTAATGGAAAAGAGAAGAGAAGCAATATTTATGGAAAGCCTGGGAATGCTTGGTGTTTTACTTTTTTTTTTTAATTAGTTCTTTATAAATCTGTGAACTATATGCTACTTTTCGCCTATCTTAAGGATTGAGGAATTCATATCTCAGAAAAAGACAATCTCTCAACTTATTTTACTTATCTGTAAAATAAAAGTACTACAGGTTATGTGAATTCTGAGGCTTTCCCAATACAAACAAACAAACAAACAAAAACAAATCTTCCCCACTTCCCCTTTCACCACCTTTTCTCACACCAGATACTCAGACACCAATATTCAAAAAGTTAAGAAAAAAATGTAAAAAGCTATTGGAGATTTTCACATTTTTTATTATTCTTGATTGCAGTAACCTTATATAGAACGATAGTTTAGTATTTTCTTTTAATTATCCCCCTACTTACAAACTCGGGCTATGCACCAGTGTTGTTCTACCAGACACTGCTTACACTTGATCAAACACCGGGAAGCACAGCTCTTAAAAGCAATAATTCAAAACTACAGTACTGACATTTTCACACTACATTTGCTTCACTCCAAAAGTGGACCCAGGGTATGAATGGAAATGTAATTCCTCACCAATTACATGCAAACAAATGACAGTACAATTACATGATTAAAAATGAATTTTATTTATGCTTTTCCATGCATGAAATCTACATACTTCCTGCCTGGTTTGTAAATAGACTCTGAAATGCTCTTCTGAATATATAATAATTTTCATTGGTGAATTTCTCATAAAATTGCAATTTATATGTGGAAAACATTAGTTTCCAGAACTGTAAGCTGGAAATGCAGAGGAAGCAACATGAAAGAATTTCAGATAATGTGTTTTCACCTGGCCATACTCTGCAAATGGCTGTGTCTTACACAGAGTTATGAAACCATAGATTGCAAAGGCATACATATTTGTTTCAATCATTGCTTAAAATAACCAACTACAATAAAATGAGTCCTGGTTCAGAAATATTCAACCAGGGACACTTTGCCTTAATACTAATTAAATGTTTATCACATGCTGAAGTACAAAACTCCTTTTTTTCTGTTATGTGCTTATGCTTAAATTTTTTTTTTCCCAAAGGAAATACATTTTGTTCAGGGTAAATAAAAACAAGCAACTCCCCTGCAAAACTTTATCTGAAACAATAAGCGATAAACTAAGAAGAAAAATCGTTTGTACATTATAGACAAAATCTCTAAACTGAGCCCAAATGCAGACTACAGAATATTCTGAATATTTTATAGCATGCTTTACCACTTCTTTGTTCCTATCATTTGTGCAACAAGCAGGTAGTCACTCACCACAATCTGTTTTTCTTTTCTATGAGCATACATGTAGATAACGTTTGCCAGTTTCTTTGTCTTAGCTTTGACCACATTAGAATATATGAAATTTGGGCACAGTAACATATACTCCTCCCAGGCATGATTCTTCAATACGAAAACCTCCTTGCCAAGCTCTTTCATGAATGATCCTGTTAGACTTCTTTATTTGTTTTTACTAGCTGGTTGTCAAATCTTGTGTGGAATTTGCAGCCAGGTATTGAACAAGGCTAGGCCTCCATCAGCCTTTGTCTCTAAATAATAATTTAGGACATAGCCACATTTCAGCCAGTCTACAGTGATCATGCCAACATGATAAAGAACTTTACATTGTGCCTAAGTCATTATAATTTTGGAGAGTCCCAAAATTAAATTGTTAGCCTATGCTAACTAATATTTAGCATTGTTCATTGGTTCTTGAACAGAATCTACTCAATATACACAGAAAACATGTTCTAACTTAGAGCCTCCTGAGAAATATATATATATATATACATGTACAATGAATAAATATATGGCATTTTTGTCAGTAGAATTAGAAAAAAAAAAACAGAAAATATCTGGATACTGCCCATTCTTTTGAGCATCTACCAGTTGACTCAACCTAAAGGAAAGATCCGGCAGCTGTCAGACTATTCAAAAACTAGATAATGCTTGGTTGTTTGTAAACTACTTAGGCAAAACACTAATTGAATGAGAAACACCACACATCCCTATTTTCATAGATCTAAGAATGACTGATCCTGAAGCAATCCTACCCCAGAGGACCTTGTGTAAAAGCTGGGTATTTAGCCCACACTGTATGACTCCAGAGAAAAATAATGCAACAAGCAACATTTTCTTCTTTCTTTAGAGCATGTGTTGCCTCTTTCACTGCTTATTAGCACTTCCAGCAAAACTGGATAAGGAGCAGAATCTGAAAGGCAGCACTCACCAGCATTGATCCCTGAAATTAGTATTGGTCCCAGCATCTCCACTCCCTCATCTGTATGGCCATTCAGTGTCAGTCATGTTTCGACTACACCACTCTGGGGCATGGATTCTAATTTGAAAAATGGAGCAAGCATTGGCAGCAGCAGACACTAGACTGCATTTACTGAGTGCTGGCAACTGAAAGAAGCCCGAAGATGGCATTTTCAAGTCAACGTTCAATCCATTTGTTGCTACAGAGAAAACATCTCCAGTATAAAGAATCATGCACTGAAACAGCTGAACAACATTCATTAGCGAAAATCAATGCTTCCCTTTTCTTCCAAACAACATTGTTTGCTTTTGGAACATGCAGAAATTTTCCACTGCTCACCAAAATGTATTGTCATACATTGTCAAGTAAAACATTTCATGAAAGGATTTGCTTTCATAACCATTTTAATTGTTGTTTACTAAAAGCCTCATGGATTTCAGACAAAAAATATGTTTTAAAAAATCAATTAAAACTAATGATACTATTTTTAAAATATGCAGTTTTTAAATAAAAATCTTACAGTATTGCTGTGCAATTTTGTTACACTTATAATACCAGTATAATCATCCCTATATAATCATTTGTTAGTACAGCATTTTTGATCAACACCTATTATTTATAAGACGCTGTTAAATGCTGGACATATAAACATACATGACATGAACTTGACCTTATGTGAAAACAAGCAGCACAAACTTAAATAAAAAGACTGAGATTTGATAGTGTTGCTTTAGGACAGGGTCCTGTGTGGGAGAGTCAGGTTCAAGTTTAAAAAGTGGAGAACAATTTTATAATTTGTGATATGTTTAACTCACTTGTTCTCATGTGTCTTACCTGCATCTCAATAGAGAATAACTTAAGAGGTGGAATTTCAGTGATATTAAGACAATAGTTTCTCTTTCAAAAAGTTTAGTCATCCATGAGATATTATCATTTTATTTGTTGGGTTGTTTAACAAATTAAATACTAGAAACCTGGCTAAATGTCCTTGGTTTCTATCATATTTGCATATTTGTTTGTTTGTTTGATTTTAGATTTGTGAGTGGTGATCTATGGCCTAAGCATTCTTTAATCCCACAAATAAACAAAAATAAATTTGTCTAAAATGGATTAAAGATACCTTTGCAAATTTTTTTCTAATTGTTCTTCAAAAATATTTGCAGTACCACTTGTAAGTTAAATATTTGCATTATAAATGATTAAATCTTATAGAAGTTAATATCATTTTTACTTATATATTACAAAAATATTACATGAAAATCCACAAATATTTTAGGAATGTAAAACTCGTAGGTAATTAAAGTAAAAGTTTTACTTGCACATAAGAAATGGACTTCTAAGGACTTAGGAAAGGCCTGGATTCCATTCTATAATTCTGATCCCAGCTTCTTCATTATCATATATTAGTTTACTTTAATTTTTTTAAGATTTATATTATGTATTTGAAAGTCAAAGTTACAGAGAGAGGTAGAGACAGAGAGAGAAAGGTCTTCCACCTGCTAATTCACTCTCCAAATGGCAGCTACGACCGGGACTGGGCCAGGCCAAAGCCAGGTTCCAGGAGATTCTTTTCAGTCTCCCACATGGGTGCAGGGGCCTGAGCACTTGGGCCATCTCTGCTGCTTTCCTAGGTGCATTGCAAGTAGGTGGATCAGAAGTGGAGCACCTGGGACTTGAAGCGGTGCCCATATGGGATGCCAGTGCCTCAGGCTGGGGCTTTAACCTGCTATGCCTTGGTGCCAGCCCCTTTATTTAATTTTTTAAAAATCTGTTTGAGAGACATTGGAGCCAGGCAGAGGAGAGGAACAGGAGGAGGAAGAGAGAAAGAGAGAGACAGGGAGAGAGAATTCCGTCTGCTGCTTAAATCCCCAAATGGCTGGAACTGGGCTAGTCTGAAGCTGGGTCAGGAACTCAATTCCATCTCCTGTGTGCATAGCAACAGCTCAAATACTTGAACCACTTGAGCTATCACTATTGCCTCCCACTGTCTGCATCTGCAGGGAGCAAGGGACAAGAACTAGAGTCAGGCATCCAACCCTGGCATTAATACTGAGTTAAACGCCAGTCCCAATGAGACACATAAAATATCCTCAGGGAGGCTGGTGTTTTGGCATAGCAGGCAATACTGTGCCAGCAAAGCCAGCATTGCATATGGTGCCGATTCATGTCTCTAGCTGCTCCACTTCCAATCTAGGTCCCTGCTAATGGTCTGGGAAAAGCAGAGGAAGATATTCCAAGAGTTTAGGCTCCTGCTATGCATGTGGGAGATCCGGATGAAGTTCCTGGCCCAGGGCTGGCTGTTGCAGTCATCTGGGGAGTGAACCAGCATGTGCAAGATCTCTCTCTGTGTCTCTCCCTCTTTCTCTGTAATTCTGACTTTCAAGATAAATAAATATTTTTTTTTCTTTAAAATAAAAGTCCACATTTTGGCTGGCATCGTGGCTCACTTGGTTAATCCTCCGCCTGTGGCGCCAGCACCCCGAAGTTCTAGTCCCAGTTGGGGAACCAGATTCTGTCCCAGTTGCTCCTCTTCCTGTCCAGCTCTCTGCTGTGGCCTGGGAAGGCAGTGGAGGATGGCCCAAGTGCTTAGGCCCTGCACCCGCATGGGAGACCAGGAGGAAGCACCTGGTTCCTGGATTTGGATCGGCGCAGCGTGCCGGCCACAGCACGCCGGCCTCAGCACACTGGCCTCAGCACACCGGCCACAGCACACTGGCCACAGTGGCCATTTTGGGGGTGAACCAACGGAAAAGGAAGACCTTTCTCTCTGTTTCTCTCTCTCTCATTGTCTAACTCTGCCTGTCCAAAAAAAAAAAAAAAAAAAAAAAAATCCACATTTTAATGGGGTCTTGAATTTGATTCATGGTTAATAAATCTTTGTTCACAAGTACTTAGCCATGGGACTCTTAGATATTTTGTGTCAGTTTCAACAGGGACTCTGTTCTTAAAACCAATGAAATCTGATACAACTTTCCTTTTGTAAACATACCTGCAGTTTTAGAATTAAAAATGACTGGGATTCTACATCCTCAGAAACTTGAACACATGTTCTCTTTGTACATTAAATATTGTTAACCCATAATACAGTGTTCCTAGTATTTCTTCTTTGATAGCTCCAGAAAAATGCAAAAGTATGTCCCTCTTAAGACCCTAACACATCAGGAATAATTGTGTCGTCTCATTCTTTCTTGAGAAGCCATGTAGTACAGTTTTACCTTGGCAGAGTCCTAGAGGCAGTGCCATGGCTATATTTTGGGCTTAGGGGTGAAACTAGTTGGTTGATTTCCTCATTGAGGAAACATTCAAAGAAGATCCATTTTCCCCATATTATGATATTGTCATGAGTCTCTCTGTGATATTCTCTGTTTTCAAGAAAAAATAGTATACATGAGTATGTATACAATGTCTACATTTTAAGTGAATATGGCAAAATGTTAAGCTATAAAAAAGAGACAGAATCAAATGACCTTTTTTGCTGTTTATTGTCAGTTTAAACAACGTGAAGTCCATTTCTTGGAACTGAATTTCATATGGTTGCTATAAGAATGAATAAGAAAAATATGCAAAGTATCTGTTATGTAAATATCAGTGCCCTCATCCCTGTTGTTTATCTCTTTTATTTTGCTCTTTCCTACCATACACTTTCCAAAAAAAAAAAAAAAAAAAAAAGGTGGGCTATTAATTATAATCTCTGAATGTTATTATATGTAGAAAGTAGGGGAGGGGCTGTGCAGTGGCTCCCTTGGTTAATCCTCCGCCTGCAGCACCAGCCTCCCATATGGGTGCCGGGTTCTAGTCCCGGTTGCTCCTCTTCCAATCCAGCTCTCTGCTGTGGCCCGGAAGGGCAGTAGAGGACGGCCCAAGTGCTTGGGCCCTTGCACCCACATGGGAGACCAAGAAGAAGCACCTGGCTCCTGGCTTCAGATCAGCATAGCTCTGGCCATCGTGACCATTTGGGGAGTGAACCAACAGAAGGAAGACCTTTCTCTCTCTCTCTCTCTCTCTCTCTCTCTCTGACTGTCTTAACTCAACCTGTCAAATAAAAAAAAAAAGTAGGGTTATGATTATTTTATCTTCCATAAGTCCTTGTTTCTGGAGTATTTACAATAAGGGTATTTATAATAATGGAGTATTATAATAAGAACAATCGATAATTAATGAATAACATTTTTAAACAATTAAAAATGGCGCAGTTTTTAATATTTCACAATGTGGGATTTATTTTTCCCTTGACAACTCCAGGAAGGCAAAACCAGTTTTCTATTTAATCTCCCAATCTACAATTACCTGATAAATCAAACTCATTTTTTGACCCCTTTTCAGATATTTGTTGCTGGTAAAAGTACCACCAAAAATTATGGAAAAGACCAGACAGTTTTGTTTTAAATATCCCACCCACCAAGGAAAGGCACCCAAGGATTACTGCAGTCTCTGTCCTTTTATATTAATAAGAAGGATTTGGATTAGAGTTAGAAAGAAAATGAATTGTTTCTCTATCCATGGGTAGTGAACATCTGGCCCACAGGCTGCATAGGCATATGAAATCATTTGGTCTGTCCCTGCCCAGGCAATAGCAGGTGGGACTTGAAATTCAATAACTCTGTAGTAGGCTAATTTTTAAGTTGATAATTGTGTATTGCCTACAAATGATGTTATAAATATGCAAATGGAAAGTCTGGAATGAAACAGATTCTCCACCCCTGTAATCTCATCCAAAGCTACAGTTTAGGGAGAAAGAAAAATTATCTACTCTCTGTGTATTTGTTCATCATTTGGAATTATCTATCACAAATAAATGTACTCTGTATTTCATGAAGCAGAAAACTATAAGTACATTTCTATTATATTTACTTCTAAGAGTTTCTGTAAGATGGTCTGATGATAGAAATTCATTTTATGTAACTTAAGAAGTTAAAATAAAACAGAATTGACAATGTTAAATTTTATAACACAAATTTAATTAGAAAGAAGTATAATTAACCACATTGAGAAAGAGAAGGTAACCATAACTATATCACCTCCACTCAAGTACTTCAATGGCCATATGCCACTTTGATACATTATAGACATTACCTTAGTTTGTGACATTAAGCATTTAATATTTCATGGAGGATTTTGATATACTTGCCATAGTATTTGCTGCAAACAGTTAAAAAACAGCACTTATTGATTTAGTATTTAGTAATTTCAACTTATTGTTAATATTGATGAGACTGAGAGAAACATAGACCTTGAGTCATGTATTGCATAACACTTGCTCTCATTAGATTAATAAAATAAATTTGTCAGTGCGCTCACCCACAGGGCATGGAAATAGTTTTGACACACTGAACTCTTCACTGCTTTTTTGCAAGGAGGCAAAATGGTTTAGTAATTAGAGAATCTAGCTCTGAACCTAGACCATGAAGGATTGTCAAGTTTTATGATTGACTAACTTTGTAATAATGGTCAAGGTACTCCATCATTCATTGAGTATCAATGTAATAGCCTTGCTGGGATAAAATGAATTAATACATGTAAAATGGGAGGAACAATGCCTGAGGATGTAGTACATATATATCAATGCGATAATTTCATGATTAAGCAAATTGTATTGAAATTCAATCGTAATTTCAAAATCTCATTGATTCTCTCAGTAAAGTGTTTCTCTCAGTAAACTATGTTATGGAGATAGGAATTTGTCCCTATTTCTGTATCATCAATGTTTACAAGTGCTTGCCACAGGATACATGATTTAAAATTATTTGCTGAATAAATTCAGTGAATAAATGAATTCATTTTCTTAAAAGTACATTAAAAGCATGAGGGACCATATGAAATAATAACTTAATAGTAGTAACAATATAATTGTTTATTGATCAATATAACAAGTCTTTGAATTGAGTTGTTCAATGGAAGCATCACAGGAACCTTAGCAGTAGAGTCTTACTACCCCTGTTGTAGATTTGAGAGACCTCATGAAAAAGACAAACTACGTGCTACTTGATGTCCTTCACCAAATTTTAAAGCTAGGATTTATGCCCAAGTAATAGACAAAATGTGATTTTGAGTTTATGGAAGGGAATATTTTCATTTTCAGATTTCTTAAGAAATCTCACAATGATGAATTAAGAAATTAGAAGATTTTGCTTCAATGTATAAGCTTTACAATATTTTTGTTTTAGAAATGAAGTTTTCATTTATATCCCAGCACATACACAGCAAAAGGTGCTCATGATGGCATACAAGGAACAAGAAATCCTTAAATTTTAAGAAAGTGAGTTTCATTGATTTTCATCCTGGCTGAAGGCCATTTGGAAATAAGTTGGTATGTGGCTCATAAAACATACAATAAAAGACAACCAAACAATCAAAAGGCCAAGTTCAAATTTAAAAAAACAAAACAAGACTTTTGAGAAGAAAAGAAAAATACACAATCTGCCATTAGACACAGGGTACCAATTAATTATTTTGTGCATGATGAGGAAACCAATTAAACTATGTCAATATATTCATAGACTTAATAAGCATTTACATATGAAAAGAAGGAAGAGGAAATGTAGCATTTTCTAGCTGTTTATAAGAATGAAAATTTAGATCAAAATCAATGATATGGCGCCAGCACCCTAGGTTCTAGTCCCGGCTGGGGCGCCGGTTCTGTCCTGGTTACTCCTCTTCCAGTCCAGCTCTCTGTTATGGCCCAGGAAGGCAGTGGAGGATGGCCCAAGTGCTTGGGTCCTGCACCCGCGTGGGAGACCAGGAGGAAGCTCCTGGCTCCTGGCTTCTGGCTTCGGATTGGCACAGCACACCGGCCGTAGTGGCCATTTCAGGGGTGAACCAACGGAAGGAAAACCTTTCTCTCTGTCTCTCTCACTGTCTGACTCTGCCTGTCAAAAAAAAAAAAAAAGATTTAACAGGGAACAAAATTCTAAAATTGAAGATTGTTTATTTGTTTATTTGCTTTGTATTTTTCTTTATTTTCCCTACAATTACAGCTACTCACTCAAGAATATGAGGCAACTCTGTGATAAAAGAAGGGAATGAGGCTTAAAATGTATTCTTACACAAAATACAAATGTCGGGGCCAGCGCTGTGCCACCGCTTGCAGGACTAGCATCCCATATGAGCACAGGTTTGAGTCCCAGCTTCTGCACTTCCAGTCCAGCTCTCTGCTATGGCCTGGGAAAGCAATACAAGATGACCCAATTCCTTGTGCCCCTACATTCATGTGGGAGACTGGAAAAAGCTCCTGGCTCCTGACTTTAGATTGGCACAGCTCTGGCCATTGTGACCATCTGGGGAGTGAACCAGCAGATGGTAGACCTCTCTCTCTCTGCCTCTGCCTCTCTGTAACTCTGCCTTTTCAAATAGATAGATATTTAAAAGCAATTTAAATGTTTGCAAATCAAATATCAAAAATAATATATATAGCATTCATGTAATAATACCAATGAGCTAAGCAAATCTATGTCATCACAGATTCAAAAATTATTGCAGGCTCATAAAAATCTAATTTGACATAAATATTCCTAGAATTTAATAATTTCTAGAAAACTCAAAAGGAAAAATGATTACTTATTGTGTTCTAGGAATTAAATTTAGTGATATCTGGAAGAATAATGAAACATAAAAATAATTCCTGACTGTGCACATTTTAATACAACATTGATTTCACACAGGGAGATGATAAAGGGTAGAAGCAGAAATATGTGATACAATCAGTTCCACACGGAGCAGAGGTGTCTTTAAGTGTGCTTGGTGCAGACAGGGAAGACTCGGAAGATGGTTGCTTTTGGAATTGAGTGTCAAAGAAAAGGACACTTTTAGAGAAGTGAAAGAAAAAAGACAAGGCCCTCTGTCAGAGGAAACACGTACAAGAATGCACATCAGATTTAGGGATACAAATGAGATCAGAAAAGGAGGATCCCAAACTTAGAAAATACATGAGGAAAACTGGAAAGATTAGGTCTTAGGATAGCTTTCTCTCAGGTTGAAGGAGTGTGGACAGTAGAGAATACCTGATTGATTGAGACCTGTGTTTTAGAAAACTCATTCTAGTACTCACATGGAGAGTGGTGTGCAAGGGAAAAGAAATTGGAGCCAGAGAACATGGTAACAGGTTCATACGATGGTTCAAAAATGTGTATAGTTGTTGGGGCCGGCACTGTGGTGTAGTGGGTGAGGCTGCCACCTGCAGTGCGGCATTCCGTATGGGTGACAGTTCGAGACAAGGATGCTTCACTTCCGATCCAGCTCTCTGCTGTGGCCTGGGAAAGCAGTTGAAGATGGCCCAAGTCCTTGGGCTCCTGAACCCTCATGGGGAACCAAGAGGAAGCTCCTGGATACTGGTTTCAGATCAGCTCAGCTCTGTCTATTGCAGCCATTTGGGGAGTGAACCAGCAGATGGAAACCCCCCGCCTTTGACTTTGCCTCTCTGTAGCTCTGCCTTTCAAATAAATAAATAAACTTTAAAAAAAAAAATGTGTATGGTTGATGAAGTAGGCCATGCCAGCAGGAAGAAGGTAAAGGGGAGGGGTTAAAGTTAGACATGAAAGCTTTTTTTTCTCCAATTAGAAGTGAGGCTAAATGAAAAGGAATAATCTAGAAAATTACCCTCCTCATTAAACATGTAGGCACATGAAAATTCTACATATACTTTCTTTCTTTTCTTTTTTTTTTTTTTTTTTTGATAGGCAGAGTGGACAGTGAGAGAGAGAGATAGAGAGAAAGGTCTTCCTTTTTGCCGTTGGTTCACCCTCCAATGGCCACTGTGGTTGGTGCGCTGCGGCCGGCACACCGCGCTGATCCGATGGCAGGAGCCAGGTGCTTATCCTGGTCTCCCATGGGGTGCAGGGCCCAAGCACTTGGGCCATCCTCCACTGCACTCCCTGGCCACAGCAGAGAGCTGGCCTGGAAGAGGGGCAACCGGGACAGGATCGGTGCCCCAACCGGGACTAGAACCTGGTGTGCCGGCGCCGCAAGGCGGAGGATTAGCCTATTGAGCCACAGAACCAGCCCTCTACATATAATTTCTGGCAGTTTTCTCAGAATTCCTGAAGTTCAATGGCTAGTCAGGGTTTAACCAGAGAAGCAGAATCAGTAAGAGATAGATAGATGACAGGTAGAAAGATAGATGATAGACAGTGATGATGATTAGAGAGAGAGAGAGAAATGATAGATGATTACAAGATAGAGATGATAGATGATAGAGCAAGATGATAGAATGAGAAGTTGGTTTTCACGATTCTTGGGACTCTAGTCAAATCAAAATTCCTAAACAGGATGGTCTGACCAGGATCTGCAGATATAGCTGAAATGATATACAAAGATAGAGTTTTCTCTTTTTCAGGGAAACCTCAGCTGGTTTTTAAGTCTTTTAACTGATTGAATTGAGTTCATCCAGATTACAAGGCTGATCTTCCTCACTTGAATTCAACTGATTTTAAATACATCTGTAATTCATCTTCACAAAAACACTCGGGTAGTATATGATTCATAATTTTGGACATTAGCCCATCTAAGTTGCCATAACAAAAAGATTACCACAATGAGTTTAAGAAAAAAAAATACTCTCATGATTCCTATAACTTTTACTTACAAAACTAGAATATCACCCTATGATTAATCATAATGGAAGTGATAAAAAAGGAAAGGAGAATAAAATTTTTGGTGAAGATTCTAATATTCTGTATGTTTTTTTAATTCTTGATGGGAGATTTAAGATTTAACTAGGTTTTAATATGATGAATGATTTTTTTAAAATATTCATTTATTTGACAGAGTGATAGAAAAAGATAAGGAGAGAGAAATCTTCCATCAACTGCTTCATTCTCCTTTGGTCATAAGAGTCAGGGCTGCGGCAGCTGAAGCCAGAATCCAAGAATTCCATCCTGCTCTCCCATGTGGGTTGCAAGGGCCCAAACACTTGGGCCATTTTCTCTGCCGTCCCAAACATGTTAGCAGGAAGCTGAATTGGAAGTAAAACTGCTGACTCAAATAGCACTCTG
This sequence comes from Lepus europaeus, assembly GCF_033115175.1. Lineage (NCBI taxonomy): Eukaryota > Metazoa > Chordata > Mammalia > Lagomorpha > Leporidae > Lepus > Lepus europaeus. The sequence continues at coordinate 68,320,757 of NC_084842.1, forward strand.
ATATATCTGCCAATGTTGTTAGTGGTAGATGAACTTGCTTTCCACAACAGAAATCCACACACTTATTTATTTAAAATTGAATTTAGTAGCCAGTGCTGTCATGCACTGGTTTAAGCCACCCATTTTAATGCTGGCCTCTCATGTTGGAATACTGATTTGAAACTTGGTTGCTCTACTTTCAATTCAATTTCCTGTTAATAGGCCTGTGAGGCAGAAGATATGTCCCAAGCACCAGGGTCCCTGCATTTCTTGTGTGAGATCTGTATAGAGTTCCTGGTTCTTGACTTCTGCCTGGCTCAGCTTGGCTACTGTGGTTACTGGGGAGTGAATCAGTGGATAGAAAGTCTCTCTCTCTCTGCCTCTCTCTCTTTGTCACTCCGAGTTTTCTCCTCCTCTCTTTGTCACTCTGCCTTTTGAATAAATGAAGAAGTAAATTGATAAATATTTAAATCAGATTAATGGATTGAAGCATCAAAGTTTTTTAAAAGAAGTAGAGAATAAAAATATTGAAAATGAGCAGGAAGCAGAGACAGAAAATGAAGAAATGGAAAAGGTGAAAGTGAATAGCAACTAGGAGATCTCCTAGAATATTGGCAGGTTTTGGTTAGTTTTGTCTTTGATGTGAAAAAGTTGCAGGTTAAAAGTTTGCAGTAAAATATTACAACCTATTAAATCTTTGTGTAACCATTCTTTGACCAGTGGGTTGCTGTTTGACCAGAGGCAGGTCATGTCTGAGCTGCTGAATTCATTCTCTATTCTGAAATGCTACCTCCAAAAATAGTATTTTTGTAGTTGGCCATGCAATACAGTAATCTTAATTCTAAAACTTTCTACATATTGATCATTGTCAGTGCATCTAGTGGGACCTGTTCTCCCATATATGCCACAATAAGTAAACTGAATATGAAGTAACACAGCCAGGGGCTGATGCTGAATTAGTGTTTTTCTCTCTGTTCCTTTCTTTCTCTCTAAACAATTTCTCATATTTCTTACTGTGGATTTTTTACCATTTCCTAACAATGTTTAGGGACATTTACAGGGGAGTTTAATAAATAAAAATCAAGTTTTCATCATAGGAAAAATAAAATTGAACTAAATTTTCTAGGCTCAGTTTTATCCCAGAAATGACAAATTCTTTATATTTTAACTCTCTGCAAAGTTTATATTAATATTTACTGGAATGTACTTCTAAAAGTTGTTTGGGTCACTCCTTCACACTTTGTGTCATGATAATCAAAATGCTTTTAGCAAATAATGATTCACATATTGATCCGTTATAGAATTTTCCACGCTTTTCATCACCACAGAATTGAGTAGCCAATGACAGTAAGTATTGGTCACACAGAAAAGAGGAAAGATTTTTTGAAGGATTTTTTTTTTTTTTCAGATTTTTTTAGAACATTTGTTTACACTTGTTTTTCATCTAGGACTACTTTCTTTAAGAATTTAAAAATACAATCTATGAATATGTATGATTTGCCAACTGCCGTCAACATTATCTTCCTTTGCACAAAAAAAATCAAAGAATACAATGTTTCAATATGATGCACATTCTAAAAATAATGCTGATTTTGCTATGTAAAATATTTCTGTGCTGTTTTTGGCATCATTGCTATGACTTTAAACATCTGGTTATTCATTCACAATATTGGACATAGTGATGTCCCTTGGTCCTCAACAATTCTTATGACAAAGAAACATATTTTGAAGTGGCATATTCTGAACTTATTTCCTCAAAGAGATGAAAAGAAATCACTGTTAGTTTTAGAGAAGAAACTGTGACTATGAAAGGTGACCTCGGTTCTTGAGTCATGTGAAAGAATTTCCACACGGCAAGGCAGTGAGCAAAGCAAGATTTATCTCAGAGATCTCTTGCCCCAGCAGCCAGGAGGAGGGCTCCAGGAGAGGCAGACCCCCAAAACTGTGAAGGTCTAATCTTTAAAGCACAATTTTTGGAGGGAAAAAAAAAAAGAACAGAACAGCAGCTAACAATCAGAGGGTGGGTACAGCCAAGTAATGAAAGTCAACAGAGTGCCTTCCCCAAGGAGGTTCACACCTCCCTTAGTATGTACCCCATGTGAAGAGATAGATAGGTCTGGGCCTCTTAACTTACAAGGCCTAAAGCCCACCAGATTATTATCAAGCCCCTTCTATCAGGTTCTATTTGCCTCTCAATCAGAAAACTTAATTGTAGCTTAGACAGTACCTTTCTTAGCTCCTCTAATAATGACTCTGTCCTTTGTTCTAGACCCTGTCTAGTGCACTTGGGCCTCATTCCTTTGTAATCATAACCTCGACTCTACCACCAATGGCTCTACTCCCAACCTGTGTGTACTGATGGTCCTCTTCCCCACTTAATGCTGTATAATTGTTCAGACCTGGTAAATGCCACTCTTAGGATCATTGGTTACTATCCTCACTCTGTCTTTTATGACCTTGTCTAAATATGATCAGAGTCGGCAAACTTGGAAGGCTTCCATAGCCTTGGCAACTCATGACGACAGCCTAGGGTGGTTACTGGCACCATAAACTAGAGTGTCAATTTGTTGCGTCAACAACAGGAGCCACTGTGCACTTGCTCCTCCTGTGGGATCTCTGTCCTTAATGTGCTGTACATTGTGATTTAATGCTATAACTAGTACTCCAACAGTATGTTTCACTTTGTGTTTCTATGTAGGTGCAAACTGTTGAAATCTTTATACTAAATTGATCTTCTGTCTATAAAGAGAATTGAAAATGAATCTTGATGCAAATGGAAGGGGAGAGGGAGCGGGAGAGGGGAGGGTTGCGGGTTGGAGGGAAGTTATGGGAGGGGGAAGCCATTGTAATCCATAAGCTGTACACTGGAAATTTATATTCATTGAATAAAAGTTAAAAAAAAAACATCAAAATGCCAACATCATAATCCTATTTTGCTTGTTCAAGATACAAGAAAAAGCCAATGACTGGTTAACTTCTCTTTTTCTATTCTCATGATGAACTCAATCTCAGGAGACTAGAACCACTACTTTCTTTCTATTCTACTGATAAAACTGGAAATTCAGAGGAGTGGGATTTGGACTGGACTTTCATCTTGCTAAAGGCAGCTTTTTGGGAGAACCATGAATTTCATATTCTCTTAAAGAGATTTCCCCTTTCTTCATTCCAGTCAAGATCCATCCTAATTGCTTATTAGTTTATCCACCTTCTCACATTAGGACAAAGGGTGTGGGTACAAACACACACACACACACACACGAGTAATATAGGGCAAAGATCTCATCTCTTCAGAGTTTCTAACAATACCACCTTAAGTATCTAAAAAATTTTGTGTCCATAATCTATAATATTCTAGATATTTTAAACTTATAGTTTCAGATATCAGTGTTGGTACAACTAAATCTGACAAGGAAAAAGAAAAATAAAGATGAAAAAGTTGAGAATGTTGGCCTTGTTTCTGCTAGTGACAATAAAAGAAAGTTTTCCTTATTTTGCATAAATTATTTTCATTGTATATTATGATTTTTTAATTTTTCCACATGATCTTTTATTCTTTGTTCTCCAGCCCACAAAATAGCCTGTTTCTTAAGAATTACCTAAATAAAATTTGACTTGTGCAAAAAAATAACCTTATAGTAGGTGGAAGTTATTCAGCCTTTCTAGACAGTTGATTCTAGATATAGCTGTGGCTCTATCACTTTGAATAACATACTGTAGGGCAAATAGGCTTCAGGGTAATTATTTTAAAACTTGTCCTTGTGAACTATCATCCAAATTGAAAGGTAAAAATGCTGAAAATGCTTAAGCATGATGCTAGCTTGTAGTAGGCATCCCCAAACATATGTATTCCTCTCCCTTTTCTCTCTGTCCTTCCTCTTATACTTTTGTTTTGGTGAGATCTTATCAGGTACTAGTGAAAATATTAATTTGAATGATGCAAAATCAAACACTTGTCCTTAAAAATAATCATAACTTTGCCTTCAAGTTCCTTATCCTTGCTTGCTTTGCCTTTTGCAAAATTCTGTTATTTTTAATTGATAGGAACGCAAAACACTGAAACACATAATAGAATTAACTGGGAGGGTGAGATCCCTTTATTTACTGAAGATATGTACTAGTGATCAACTGCATCGCTGTAGAGCTCTATTAGCTGAGACCGATCAGTGAAGGACTTTGATTTTTTAAGGAGAGACATAACATAACCAAACAATGTATATTATCACTGTGTACAGTGCTAAAGAATAAAATAAATTTTGTGAAATATGGGCAGTGATAAATTTGATAGATGCAGAGACTCATATTAAAGCAGAAGGTAGATAGATGGGACAGAAGTCCCTTTGATGGCAACATGTAATACTGGTGATGAAGTGAGGTATGAGAGAGGTAGAACGAGAGCACAGAATGTTAAAGAAAATACACTCATGATTCTTAGTAAGACCTAATTCTTATTAATGCCTGTGACCAATTTTTTAAGAGTCTTATACAATGAAGTTTTGTGAAAAGGCAGAAAGATTGGGGTCTACTCTAAATACAGATGGAAAAGAGGGGATTTATAGCCAAAGTAGGGGAATAGTAAATTATAAATTGTTAAGTGGTAAGGCAGTACCTTGCTAAACTGATTTTTGGCCACAGTGATTACATCAAAGGTGGGAGATTTTCCCTAAAATTGACTCATTAGGTTTCATGTTAAAGATAGAATAAATCAACCATGGCAGAGCACAAGTTCATGAATGAGTGAAAGACTGTACTCAGAGGAACCTCAACAGTTATGTAAGAATAGATACTTTCTTGGGGCCTGCGTCGTGGCTCACTTGGTTGATCCTTTGCCTGCAGCAGTGGCATGCCATTTGGGCACCGGGTTCTAGTCCCGGTTGATCCTCTTCCAGTCCAGCTCTCTGCTGTGGCCTGGGATAGCAGTGGAGGATGGCCCAAGTGCTTGGGCCCTTGCACCCACATGGGAAACCAGGAGGAAGCACCTGGCTCTCTCTCTCTCTCACTGTCTATAATGCTACCTGTCAAAAAAAAAAAAAAAAAATAGATCCTTCCTTAGGAGGTAGCAGTGAACAAATACTCACTGAAATATAGCGTTACATTTACCCATCCAAGATTCGTTTGTATTTGGGAAGCCCTACTTTATATGGAAGATTCACTGACTTGAATCAGTTAGTATATTAACATGCAAATGGATCAAGTTTTATTGTTTAAAAAGGGAGTACTTCAAAAATTATTAGCCAGTCTATTAAATATTTGTTAAATTTCATTAAAAAAAAAGATGAGCTTAAAGCAGAAAACAAAACTTTAAAATCATTGCTGTGACTTTAGACATTTTGGGAGTGGCTGGGGAAAATGATAGGAAATCAGTCAGGAAAGAGTAAAAATGTCTTGTTAAGAGATAATACGAAATATTTTAGGATGAGCAGGTGACCATTTTTCTTACTTCTTTCTTTATCTACACAATCAGGAAGTACTGAAATGCCCTGAATATGTGAAGCTTCAATTCCTCCCAGATCTCTTTCCATTGTGTGGCTCTGCAGGTATCTTTTTAACCATAAAATCTTCTTAGTTGCCATTATCAATGCTGAAGATCTGTGACCACTGTGAGTGCTTCTTTTGTTCCCTCTGGAACTTTCCTTGACAGTTTTTCAATCCTCTCTTGTAAAACGGAATCCCTCTTTTCCAACTGTTCATCTTTTGGTAATTGCATTCTTATTTGGATAATTATCTCCTTAATGAGAAAATTGTAATTCTTCTCAATTTCTGCCACATTCCTGAGAACCAGTTTATTGAGTTCAGTAATATTAAAGGTCAGCCACCTAGAAATATTTACCCTTCTTAAGTCTCATATCAGTTTCACACCTGTCTTTTTTAGTAGACTGTATCTTCTCCTTCTAGAAACACTATATGCAGTCATTCCTGACTAAATGTCTGTTGTCTCATTTTATGTTAACATTCCGGGGGGATGTTATTTTTAGAAAGCCATTGAAAAAATAACCTGTTTATATTGGCTCTAGTTTTTTAAGAGTTTTTCTCTTTTGACAATGAAATCAAACAATTCTATTTAGTAATTGGATATTTTGGGGCTAGAAATTAGATTTAAAGTTATTGTACTTTTGTATGGCTTTATTTTCACTTATAGCTGAAGAGTTAATTATTTTTCAAATGGGTAAATTGTAAATTACATAGAGCAAATGATATATGCCCTCAGATTTGAAAAACATTTTCTACAGCTCTTGATGTAAGGAAAAGGGGTGCAGAACAGAGAGGAGACAGGATACAAACTCACAGCCAAAACAAACTTATTCAAGGGAAAATAAATTCACAGAGTTGGCCAACTGCCGGAGAGTACACAGACTGAATACATGGCAGAGGGCCCAGTCCTCTAGCAGGCTGGGTCCTATATATCTTAAGGGTCTGGGGGTGGGGGGTGGAGAACAGTAGGTGGAGGTGAGTTTCTTCTAACAGGTTTTTCATAGGCTTAAAAACTTGGAAAAGAATGCAGAGGGTGGGGTGGGAAAGAGCACAAGGTAAGGCACTGAAGTGTTCTCTTGAAAGAATGCAAGGGCAAAGAGTCCATTGAGGGAGTTTGATTTAGTTTCAGGCAAGGAACTAAAGCGGCTGAGGCTTTTGTCCTTGTTGCATCGACCCTGACTCTATAAAAGGGGAGATAGGGTGCCGATTTCTTTCTGGCTACTTCCTGCTGCTACGGGGCATTGACATATCTATACTCTGGATCAGATTGATTGAAGAAAAGCAGTCTTGTGCTGCTGCTGCATGATGGCTTTGGAAACAGCAGTCATGTGTTCCTGTGACAACTTTGAAAACATATTAATTATACATGGCAGGAATAGGAGCACTATGATTGCGAGGATAAAAGGAGATATTAGAGACATTGCTCATGACATAAAAATGGCCAAAATGAGGCAGGGTCATTTTTGGAATACATTTCATCAGCTTCTTTCTCTAGGCATTTGACCCCTTCTCTTAGCACACCGACTTCCCGGTGTAAAAGCAGCACTCTTCACCGGAGAAGAGGCAAAGTCCTCCTTCTTCAGTGGTGAGGTCTAGTTCCCAGTGATTCTAGAGAACTACTGCCACCGATGAACTCAGCTGACCTTAGAGATGAGACAGTTGCTGTGCTAGGTCATCTTTGTTTTCTTTGGGAGTGAGGGAGAAGTCTTCAATTTTATTTGTCTTGTTTACCAAAATGGCCAGTCTGCCTATTACTGTTCCAAAGATACCCCATGAGATTATCAAAGGTGTGAGCCCAACATCCCTCTTGACATGATGATTCAGAAGGACAGAAAATAGAAATTAGTCTAGTGTAGAAGACAAAAGGGAAAATAGGAAGGCAAGAGTACAAGTCCCCATTCACATAGTGGGAAGAGATGTATGCCAGGTTGGCACTGCAAAAGAACACTTCTGTTCTGTTTAATGAGTAAGCTGTGGGATGGTGTTACTCTGGCCTGCTTCTAGTCCCAGGCTCCTTCATTTCCTTAGCTTATGGAAACCCTGGCTGCTCTCAGGGGTTATGGTGACAACCATTCTGGCTTCTTTAAGCTAAATAGGGGTACAATAGGGACCCATGGTCAAAGCTGGATTCCGGCAGGAGGTGGCCTCTTGAGGGGGCCACAGTGTGCACTCAGAAACTGTCTCCATTTGAGGTTTCATGTGCGTGGACATCTAGAATTTCATTGCTTCAAGATTAGAAGAAATAGATCTAACAAGCAGATTAAATATATAGGGTTCAAAACAAAGGACAGAGCATTATTAGAGAAAATGGTGCTATCCAAACAAGGAAGGAGTTTTCCCAAGGAGAGGCAAATAAAAACTGGCAGGAGAGGTTTGATAATAGTCATTGGACATTAAGACTTGGAAGGTATATGTGAGTTCCAGACCTATCTTTCTCTTCACATGGGGCACCGGAAGAGACACCACAGGAGGGGTGTGAATCTCTTTAGGGAAGACACCCTGATGACTCTCATACCCCAGCTGGCCTGGGAGAATAGCTGGCCTGAATAGGATGTAGGTGTAGAAAAGGTGGCATCTCAAGAAGGAAATTTACAGTCCTGCCTGCAATGTTAGTGACACGGGGCCTTCCCCTCACTAGTGGTGGTTACTTTGGAAACTGGGGAGGGTGAAGGGCTTTTTCAGCTTAGGCAGGGCAGACAGGGTCTGCAGCTCTGATGCGGGAGTACTTCGACCCAGAAGATTTCAGTTTCCAGTGTCCCAGCTCTTGCACAGCTGTCAGGACTCTTTGGAACCTGGCTTCTGTTGTGATTGTTCAAAGTCCTGGCTTTCCACATCAAAAGCCCACACCATTTGTGGTGGACTGAGCTTGTTGGGTCTCCTTGATGCAGGTCACTGTGTAAAGATGTTAATCTGTTATTAATTAGCATGCCACCTATACTTCAGTTACTCCTGCTGCCTAACTTGCTCCTTTTCCTCTTGGTCTCTGTTAAAATAGACCACAGATGCAGCCTTTAGGATGTCAGCCAACGGGGTTCTCAATCCTATCTTTGGTGGCCACACTCAAATATTTTACAAGAAGTACTTATTTAAACAAGCCATAACTCTTTTAAAACTCGGCTGCTCTTAGTCAGAATGTAACAGAGACAACAGAGAACAAAATGGATTACTTAAACAGAATGCAAAATCTGTGTCTCTTTGGTCATCAAAACATCAGAAATGAAAACTTAAATATAAGAGTTAGCACATGGAATTATCCCATAACTAGGAATAATTTTAACAGAGTCAGAACTAGAGAAGAGAGCTTATTGGTGCTGGCTAGAAAATGGACAAAGTCACCAATTTAAACAGAAATTATTAAAAAGAGATGCTGCAGTTTTAAAACAGATTTCAAAATTAGAGATTAAGACTATTTTCAAGTATTTCTGTTGATTTCCTTGATTTACAACTTGGAATAACACTTTAAAAATCTCCAAAAAAAGGCAACATTTCTAAATTAAAAAAAAAAAACAGAATTTCAAGCTCATTACTTTCAAGCAGTCTTGAATTATTTTTCATATATGAACAGTTTATTAAAACATATTTGTTAGTAAACCCAAATAGTTTCTTCATAGAACATGAGATGTAAGAGCACCCAATTTTATATTTAGACACATTTATCTCATTTATGCTTACCCAATGTACATTTAGCAATTATACCCAGATGACTGATGTTATATGATACTTTTATCTGAATTAAGGTCAAAATTACATTTATATGGAATTCTCTTACTTGTAAAACTCTAGCTGGAAATCAGTGACATAAGCCAGATAAAGCAAAATTCACCTTAAGATGCTGTAAAAAGAGCAGATTACCCATTGCTATTTAATTTGGATCTATTAAATCAAGTTACAAAACAAGTTTGACAAATTAAAAGGAAATTTTTTTAAGACAGTGATCCTTAGGTTCGTAAGAGAAAAAAATTTTTTAAAGCCAATGTCCAGTTACAGTTGAATCAATCATGAGAAACAATCATGATATTGTTATTTACCAAAGTCATCTCTTTAGATTTTAAATTTAATTTGAGTCTAGTTTTTTACACAAGAAACACCTTAGGCCAATGATGCCTAATCAACAGTCAGCTACTTGGGAATGTCTTTGAAACAAGCATGTTTTCAGGAAGCTTCAAGACAGGTCCAAAGGGTGACTGTGGGCCAGGGACCAGTGTGCCATGGGTGAGGAGCTCTCCGGAGATTGTTCACAATTATGTTATGTTTAATGGGAGAAAGCATCCATCAGAGCAGATGGGCACCCCTCTGAATGGAGAGAGTTCCTATGGAGGAGAATCTGATACGTACAGAGTGAAAGGCAGTTATGGAGAAAGAGATGTGCCTGGACATATTAATTAACCTGGTGAACCTGCTGGCTTTAAGTGCCAGTAATCTTGATCATTATTCCACATAGCTTGGAAGAGATACCTCCCAGGGCAATGTTGCCTTGGAGGGGGCCCTTCATTTTTCTTTCCACTCCCTAGGTGAAACATTGTAGGATAGAGGGCTTTCTGGGTATGGAATTCCTGAAATTCCTCCCAGGACCTTGCAATGGACATGATAGTCCTCTTGGTGCAGGGCAAGGAGATGCCAAGGTGGCTAGGTTAAAAGAATGGGCAAACCTTTATCTCCACAAAATATTGGCAAAGAGATTTCTCTGACACTAGGCAAGGCAGGGGGAAAGATAAAAGGCTAGGAATGAAGCATTCTTTGGAGTGAAGTTGTTCAGGACTTACCACTGTTCTTGAGTTTTTTTCTTGGCTAGCTCTACCAAATATATTACTGGAGATGGTTGAAACACAGTCTTTGTCCTAGTCTTTGTGCTAGAAGGAATTAAGATGTGAGACAGAGTAGCAGTGGGAGATGTGGCTCCATTTTGTTAGGTTTTAGTATTTCAAGGTCTGAAGATGGAGAGGAAGTGGATAATTAAAGTAGAGAAGTTTTTATTTTAGGGAGGACAGAACTGGGCAGGGGGTTAAAGAGAGAATGGGATGGAGGCTGCTCAGACAGAGGGCAGGAGGTTTGAAGTCAGGCTTCATTGGGTTTGAGCAGCAGGCAGAATTCTTTCTTAAGCTGCTTGTTGGGGGAGTTGTAGAACATCACATAGACCCTAATAAGATGAGTGAAAGGTATGAGAAAGGCTCCTTGGTAAAGTTTACAGAGCATTGCCTTAGTGGGTTGTAGGGGCTTTCCACATCAATAAACATTTGACTAGCATTTACATTACCTTTCTGTGCCAAGGAGGAGAGAGTGGCAGAATGGAGGAGAAGGGTCCAGAAAGCCAAGGGAAAGGCTCTTGGGGCTGCTGCAGAGGGGAAGTAGGATGAGAGCAAGCAAAGGGGCAGGCGCCGTAGAGGGTCTTGTTCCTGGGGCAGCAGCATCCCGCAAGGGAGAGGGAAAGTGGAAGAAGGGAAAGTCAAGGGTTCCGAGGAGGCTCCAGACATTTCTCCGGCCTGAGGGCTTTGAGGAAAGATGACCTCAGGGGATAACGATGACTTGGCTGTAGGGGACCTCTGACCATTTGCCATTCCTCTGTGTAAAGTTACTAAGGTCATAGAGATTTTTTCAGCAAAAGTGCCAAGTTCTTGACCAATTCTTTGGCTTTATCTCCCCCTTTTAGGTTCAATTTGCTCAAGTATTTTTTTTAAACTTTTATTTAATGAATATAAATTTCCAAAGTACAGCTTATGGATTACAATGGCTTCCCCCCCATAACTTCCCTCCCACCCGCAACCCTCCCCCTCTCCTGCTCCCTTTCCCCTTCCAAGTATTTTTAAGAGATACACCAGAGGGAAGTCAGGCAAAATGTGAGAAATTTTGGAGCCCATATATCTGGTAGCATAGACCTGGAGGCTGGAGGGTCACTCTCTTAGAGCATCCTCTAAGGTGCCCCATGGAACCAGAATCACATCCAGAAGAATGGTGCTGACTTTAAAACAAGCATCCTTGGTCTAAAGTAGGACAAACCCACACCCAAGTTAAACCTCCTGGGGCTCTCCTCTTGTTCTCAGAACAGAAAGGAAAGGAGGGGGACAGGGCAAAAGTCTACTCTAGACATCCTGAAGGCAGTCAATGGCCGTTTTGTCCCAGCATGTTTTGGGGAGACAAGAGCTTACCTCTTACTAATTTACTGAGAATCAGTTCCAGTGTGGCATGTAGTGATGAGATCTGGCAAGTCTCTGGCTATGAATTCATGGGAAAAGGAGATATTGTGAGCAATGGTGAGGAGGTGAGTGACCAAAGCAATTTGGCACAGAAAGGAAAAGAAAGTTTTGAGGGGGAGGGGATACGTCATGGCTTTTATTCAGAGGATGAAGAAACAGCCAGTTTCTGAGTGGGCAAGAGGCTGATCTCTCCTGGCCTTCTTCAGATAGAGCACCAAATATAGAGAACAGGAGTAGAACAGAGAGGAGACTGGATACAAATAGTCAACACAAATTTATTCAAGGGAAAATAAATTCACAGAGGTGACCTACTGCCAGCATGCACACAGACTGAACATGTGGCTGGGTCTTACATATCTTAGAGTGTGCTAAGGGTCTGGGGGTGTGGCAGCTAAGGCTCTGAATGTGGAGGTGATTTTCTTGCAGGAATTTCAGGTTTTTTCTTTTGTGGATTTTCAATCTTGGAAAATAATTCAGAGCGTGGGGTAGGAACGAATACAGGTGTGAGACTGAACTACTCTCTTGAAAAAATGCAGGGGTAAAGGAGTCCATTGGAAAATTTGATTTACTTTCAGACAAGGAACTAAAATGGCTGAGGCTTATGTCCTTGTTCTTTCACTTGACCTCATGAAATACATGTATGGTATTAGAAATACGTTGATTTTTACCTCATATCAATAAATTTCTATTGGTGCTATGTGTCTGTCTCTTTGTCAAGTTGATTTATTAATATAAGTAAATTCTCTTTTGTAAGGCCATCACAAAATGCACAAAACACCAGAGTTAAGGGAAAGGTTTCTTATTGAGTGGGGAAGACTGACAGGCAGGGGGAGAGAGCAATAGAGGAATCAGAAGAGCACGTTTGCTGGAAGCAGGTTCTGTTAAACCCTTGCCGGGGGGCAGGGAAGTAGGAATAGCAAATCCCGTTAGGGTAGGGGTGGACATGACACCTGTGGTTGGGCTATCTGGTCGCCTGGCTTCCAGCAATGGTGGCAGGGGCTAGAGTCTAGGAAGGTGTCTGGGGCATAGGTTGCACCACAAATAGGACTGTGCCATTTTACTAACACCTTTGAGATCTGATTCAAAAAATTTGAGGAGCAGGTGTTAAGTCTAGTGACTAAGATGCCAGTTAGTATGTCTGTGTCTCATATTGGAGCGTCTGGATTTGTTACCTGGCCTCAGTTCCTGACTCCAGCTTCTGGCTAGTGCAGAATCTGGAAGGCAGCAATGATGGTTCAGGTGACTTGTTCCTTTTTCTCACTTGGGATACCTGGAATGAGTCCCCAGCTTCAGTCTCACTCTTTGCAGACATTTGAGGTGTGAACCAATGATGTCAGTTCTCTCTATTTCTCTCTCCCTTTGTCTTTCTGTAACTGAAAAAATAAAATTTCTTTAAACATTGGAGTTGTATACAAAATACTATCAAAGATTGTGCAATAGGACCGGCGCCGTGGCACAGTAGGTTAATCCTCCGTCTGCGGTAACAGCATCCCATATGGGTGCTGGTTCTAGTCCCGGTTGCTCCTCTTCCAGTCCAGCTCTCTGCTGTGGCCTGAGATAGCAGTGGAGGATGGCCCAAGTGCTTGGGCCCCTGCACTCACATGGGAGACCAGGAAGAAGCACCTGGCTCCTGGCTTCAAATTGGGGCAGTTCCAGTCGTCGCAGCCATTTGGGGAGTGAAACAAAGGAAGGAAGACCTTTCTCTCTGTCTCTCTCTCTCTCTCTGTTTGTAGCTCTACATGTCAAATAAATAAATAAAAAATTTTAAAATAAGATTGTGCAGCACTAAAATGTGAGTTTCTGGTTCTAAATGTTATCTTTGTTAAATAAACGTCCAACTTACCTCCAATGGTGCAACTAGAAATGTGCCAGGGGATTTCAAACCAATCTTACCAAGGAGGCAGGTACCAATGTCAGCGCATTTGGTAAAGTGATAAGTATAAATACACAACCGATCAAAAAGATAGGGTATGTGTCGAAGAGATTCACAAATAAGACCAGTGTAAGCAAATAATGAAGGATAGAATTAAAAGGGAGAGAATGATCCTGCGGGGGAAGCAGGACACACAGCAGACTCATAGAATGGTAAACGCCCAAAACAGCACTCCTGCCTCAGAATCAACCCTTGGGACATTCGGATCTGGCTAAAAGGTCCATGAGAGTCTCACAGGCATGGAAAGCTATGACATGGTGGCAAAAAACAATCTAAATGCAAGACCCTGGTGAACAAGACCCCAGCAGAAGGAACAGGCCATCAAGGAGAGAGGCGCCTTTCTCTGCAGGGAGTAAGGAACCTCCACTGTGATATGGCCTTGACTAAACAAGTTCAGAGTCGGTGAACTCAAGGGACTTCCATAGCCTAGGCAGCTCATAGCAAGAGTCTCGGGTGATTGCTGACGTCACAAATAAGAGTGCCAATTGTTAAATCAACAACGGGAGTCACTGGGTACATGCTCCCCATGTAGAATCTCTGTCCTTAATGTGTTTTACTATGAAACTTAAAAACACTACTAGTCGAACAATACCCTATACCTTGTGCGGTTGTGTGAATGCAGCCTGTTGAAATCCTTGCTTAGTATATACTAAGTTGATCTTCAGTACATGAAGGTAATTGAAAATGAAACTCGATAAAGGGCGGGATGGGAGAGGGAGAGGGGAGGGCCACAGGAGGGAGGGAGGTTGGGGGGGATGCCACAACAATACAAAAGTTGCACTTTGTAAATTCACATTTATGAAATAAAAAAAACTAATAAAAAATGCAAAGTGTCAAAAAAATAAAAAATAAATAAATAAATAAACGTCCAGGTGTAAAATATATACAACCTTAATGTTTTATAATATAAAATTTCTAAAAAGTTTAAATACTGTCTAAGGTAGCATATATAATGCATATTGGAGTCCTAAATACATTAATTTAAGGCCAATTAGTATAACTATCTAGCTTTGCTATCTTGGGCAAGCTCCATAACTGCTCTGAAGTTTTGGTTTTACAGGCTTGCCACACTGGATGTTATAAGGAAAATTGCGGATTATGTGATAGAGCCATGAACATGCCTGTGACCTCATTCCACTCATAAAGGTAAGGACAATGCTCAAATTGTAGGAAAAGGAAAAGGAAATTTAGATAACTAAATGTCTGCATGGAATACAGTCTAATGCTGAGATGGACCACTTACCTTGATATCTTTTTTGAAAAAAGATATAAACTTCTATCTTGTTTAATTACTCATATACTTTATTTAAACAGCTTATCATTGACCCTATCTGATAGTCAAATAAGAATTAGAGTTAAACCATGGATTTAGTTTTAATCAGGTTTGAGGTCTGTTAATACACCACAACAAAGTAAGAGTGGGTAAGCCTAGAGCTGTTCGTGTATGTGTGTGGAGACTTCAAATGATTAATCATGAAATATAAGGTTTGCAAAATTGAAAGTGAGGACATCAGTGGGATAGTGAATGGTGGTAGAGTCACAGGATATAAGGTCAAAGAACTGTGAGAGTTAGGTTTCAGAGAGTGAGAGTGAGGAAAAAGCAGTGGTGTAATGCAATGTTTGTAATTATAAGGATTAGCTTGGCATCTGGAGTTACTAAAATTCAGTAAAAGGGGGTGATACGAGACAGAACATTAAAGAGTAACATGAACAGCAATCTACACAGGAAAAATCAGCTAGAATTATGCCAGAGAAAAGGTTGCGACAGGAGCGTTAAGCCAAAAGTTCAGTTCTCAGAGAATAAGGGGTGACTCAAATGTTGCTCAATTATTTTGACAGGGTGAATAATTATATTTTATAAGTATTTAAGCTTCACCTCAGTCAACTTATTCATTTGAAACTTCACAACCCTGGTGTTCCTGGTGCCACATCTTATCTGTGACTCATTCCAAGAGCTGAGCACTAGGATTCTTCCAAACAGACGGATAAGATACACTTTTTCATATTTTTACCAATGAGAGATAATGACAAATGTTGAATTTTGGAGAAGTTGCAATTTGTTGAAATAATAAACATTTTTCTAGCTGATGTTCTGAGTTTTGTCTTTTTTAAAGCCCAAAGCAAAATGCCACTGTCAGCAAGCAAAAAGGAATTTGTATCACAGCAGGAAACAGGAAGATAACAAAAGAACAGTGTAAGTCAACCACAGCCTCCTTTCTTCTGATCACTCTCCTCTCCTAACTAGAGCGCAGTAATTAAAGGAAACCTGACTTATTTATTAGATACCATGCAAAAGTAAATCAAGGCAGGAAACGAAACGTTGTACCTTAAGGGGAATAAATGGATTGGGTCCCTGGAACAATATTGCACATGAATGACTTTAGTTTTATGTTATTTTTATTTCTTTCAATATGAACACTGGAATGGGCATTTGGCCTTGCAGTTAAGATGCAATTTAAGATGCCTGAATCTCATGAGATGGTGACTGAATTCAAGAACCAGCTCCACTTCTGACCTCAGGTTCCTGCTAATGCGGGAAGTGATGACTCACATGGCTAGGCTCTTGCTGCCCAGCTGGGAGACGGATTAAGCTCCTAATTTCCAATTTCATTCCTACCACTGTTGATATCGCAACACCCATTGCCTCATCTCTTTATTATATGGTATTATCAGATGTTTAAAATTTCTGCCAATGCATTCGATTTAAGATTAGGAGTAATTGTTTTTCGTTTTCATTCCCATGATGAATATTGATGTTAAAAGTATTTTCACAAACTCAGCCATCAAAGACATTTTCCCTTCTACAAAATAGCTGGGTTTTTTGGATATTTTTATTGCCTGTATTGTCATAATTTTCTTATGAACTTTTAGGAGCTATTTCTCAGTTCTAATCTGTGTGAAATATATAGGAAATATTTGTTTTAGTTTGGAATGTATTTTTTTAATCTGGATTATAAGCACATAGTATAGTGAATGGCATCCAGAATTATTAATTTTTTTTTTATTTTGAAAGAGGTGGACTGAAAAAGAGAGCTCCCATCTGTTGGTTCACCTTCCAGATGCTTGCAATAGCCAAGCCTGGAGTTAGGAGCTTAATCCGTCTCCCAGCTGGGCAGCAAGAGCCTAGCCATGTGAGTCATCACTTCCCGCATTAGCAGGAACCTGAGGTCAGAAGTGGAGCTGGTTCTTGAATTCAGTCCCTATCTCATGAGATTCAGGCATCTTAAATTGCATCTTTTTTTTTTTTTTTTTTTTTTTTTACAGGCAGAGTGGACAGTGAGAGAGACAGAGAGAAAGGTCTTCCTTTGCCTTTGGTTCACCCTCCAATGGCCGCCACAGCTGGCACGCTGCAGCCGGCGCACCACGCTGATCCGAAGCCAGGAGCCAGGTGCTTCTCCTGGTCTCCCATGGGGTGCAGGGCCCAAGGACTTGGGCCATCCTCCACTGCACTCCCTGGCCGCCACAGCAGAGAGCTGGCCTGGAAAAGGGGCAACCAGGACAGAATCCGTAGCCCCGACCGGGACTAGAACCCTGTATGCTGGCGCCGCAAGGCGGAGGATTAGCCTATTGAGCCACGGCACTGGCCTTTAAATTGCATCTTAACTGCTAGGCTAAATGCCCATTCCAAGGTTCATATTGAAAGACATAAAAATAACATAAAACTGTGTTTGTAACAAGAGGATATAAAAATGATCAATCAAGGAAATATTATAAAACCAAACCAAAAGTAAATCAAAAGCCAGAAAAGGAAAATATATAATTTTTAATTTTAAGAAAATTTATTTGATTTATTTGAACAGTTGAGAGATGAGAGAAATAGAGAGAGAGAGAGAGAGAGAGATCTTTCATCAGTTGGATTACTCTATAAATGTCCACAACAGACAGGGCAGGACCAGCCTGCAACCAGAAAACAGGAGCCTGGAACACACACAAGGTCTCCTACGTGAAAGGCTAGTGTACTTGAGCCATCACCTGTTGTCTGACAGAGTGCAGGTTAGTAGGGAGCTAGAATCAGAAGAGAGGGGGCACCTGAGGCATTCCAAAAGGGGATGTGAGTGTCCCAAGCAGCACCTTAAATGCTGTGCCAAATGCCCAACCCAGAAAAAAAAAAATTAAGATTTATATATTTATTTGACAGTCAGAGTTACACAGAGAGAGGAGAGGCAGAGAGAGAGAGAGAGAGAGAGAGAGAGAGAGAGAGGTCTTCTATCTGATGGTTCTCTCCCCAATTGGCCGCAACGACTGGAGATGTGCCGACCCGAAGCCAGGAGCCAGGAGCTTCTTCCAGGTCTCCCACATGGGTGCAGGAGCCCAAGGACTTGGGCCATCTTCTACTGCTTTCCCAGGCCTTAGCAGTGAGCTGAATTGGAAGTGGAGCAGCCGGGTCTCAAAACAGTGCCCATATGTGATGCGGGCACCTCAGACCAGGGCTTTAACCTGCTGTGCCACAGCGCTGGCCCCCAAACAATTATTTTTTGAAAGAAGCACTCAGGCTGTCACTTTGGCTCACTTGGTTAATCCTCCACCTGCAGATTCTGTCCCGGTTGCTCCTCTTCCAGTCCAGCTCTCTGCTGTGACCCAGGAAGGCAGTGGAGGATGGCCCAAGTGCTTGGGCCCTGCACCCACATGGGAGACCAAGAGGAAGCACCTGGCTCCTGGCTTCAAATCAGCACAGCGTGCCAGCTGTAGCGGCCATTTGGGGGGTGAACCAACAGGAAGGAAGACTTTTCTCTCTGTCTCTCTCTCTTACTGTCTGACTCTGCCTGTCAAAAAAAAAAAAAAAAGAAAGATTTCAGTCTGGGAAACGCTGAGTCCCGCAGAATTGAGAATGCACTCCAACATCTTACAGAATACTAACTCTGTGTGAAGCTTAAAACCACAAAGGGAATACTGGTTATTTCATTTGCTTGTCAGAAATTGCTGTGGGTACTAACAGGAGTCAAGCTTTCTTATAAGCAAGCTATTGGGGTTTCATTTTAATCTTCAGGTAATTTAGAAGAAGTAAGGGTTAAATAAATTGTTAACAAAAGTTAATGAACTTTAGCTGCATTCAAACATAACCCTGGGTCAGGTGCATATGTGCAGGCAGCCTCGTTCAAAGGTCATAAAACTGGACATAACACGGACTTAACAATGGTTCCTGATCCCATTTCTTGAATCAATTTTACTCCATTTTATTTTTTTTCCCTGACATATTTGAAGGCTTAAACCATAGGCTAAACCCAGCCATAAAGATGCTTCTCTGCTCATAATGAGGTTATGATTCCATAAACAGTTATTATAAGTTGAAAAAAAATGAAAGCTAAAAATGCATTTAACACACCAAAACTATTGAACATCATAACTTTTTTTAAAAAAAGATTTATTTATTTATTTATTTGAAAGAGTTTTTATTTATTTATTTGAAAAGAGAGGAGAGGCAGAGAGAGAGAGAAAGAGAGAGGTCTTCCATCTGCTGGTACTCTCCCCAATTGGCCACAACGGTTGGAGCTGCACTGATCTGAAGCCAGGAACCAGGAGCTTCCTCTGGGTCTCCCACATTGGTGCAGGGGCCCAAAGACTTGGGCCATCTTCTACTGCTCTCCCAGCCACAGCAGAGAGCTGGATCAAAAGTGGAGCTGCTGGGACTGGAACCGGCGCCCATACGGGATGCTGGTGCTTCTTAACTAAGTTAGGTAGACTACCAGATGTTCACCAGTGTGGCTGCATGGATGCACAGGAGTGGCAGCTCACAGCCTATGCCAAGCATTGAAGATGCTCATTTGAAGAACAATTTCTCCTGGATGCGTAACATTTTCACACCATCACAAAGTCAAGAAATCATCCAGAGGAACCATCTTAAGTCAAAAATCATCTGCAGACAGAATGTAGTACTGAGAATAGAATGAAAGGCATGGAGAATAACTAAAATCTCAACCTAAAGATAATCAGCTTTTATATGAAAGGAAAAAAAAAAGAGTCTGGTGAGGTGAACCTTTTACAAAATTAAAGGAATGAACTCTTCAACTCTGCAGTTTTTTTTGGATTAGTTAACCCTTTTGCTGAAAAGATCTTGATAACATTGTAAAGTGTCAAAGGAGCAAGGAAAACTATGAGCTTTTCAAACTATGCGGAAGCTTAGAAATAATAGAGTCCTACATCCCTACTGAACAAATGACTGTCAGAAACAGTGAGCACTGTGGTCAGGTCCACCCAGAACTGGCAGGTTCAAAGAGCACTGCATGGCTCCCGGGGTATCCACATTTCAAAGGAATTAGGACTCAGTGTGAATCATGCCCCTCAGAAGTACTCAATGGATGGGGCCATTCACTGGTGACAAGGATATAAAAGCACAGACAGTGTCACTATTTCATTCTACTAAATAAAATTGTCTTCTTTTTAAAGGCCATGGATATTACACAGACGTGATTGTTAAAAGTCCATTTATGTTAAAATGGACACCTGGTGTGAGGAGAAATAATTTTAAAAGAGAAGAATCATGATTTATTGCCACCCCTCTTCCTCTTACTTTGGTAGATGGAAGTCATATTCAAGGCAGAACTACCATAGATTTGTTAGGCCTCTGTGTGCTGGCTGGGAAAACCAAGCATATATGTGGATAAATCTCAGTGCTATTGATCGGGTGGCTTTGCCCAGGGAATTACTGGATGTGTTATTTCTCAGCTGTGCCCTGAGGTTCTGTCCCATGAAGGTGTCTTCTTTCCTGATGAAAAGGAAGAAGTTCTGTCTAAATTCCGGTAGACATGATATTTTATTGTTTGTCAATAACAGAGAAATCAAAGAGACAAGTGACTAACTCAGAATGGGAGGAGGGGCAATTTAATTCTGAAACTGCAGGCAGAGATTAGAAAGACATAAAGAAATGAACATTTTTCTTCTAAATGTGTCTGGTACACCTCCATGATTGCTTTGTATGACGTTTTGGATCTCTGCTATAGATTTTGCTCACAAATAAAAAGATAAATCACTTTTTGTCTTCAATTGTAGATCTCTGTCATTCCCAAATTCTTCAAAGTTTCTGAAACTTTTTTCTGTAGACATACAAGAGAATTATATAAAAGGAGATACCATTGTTATGAGACATCAGCATTAGCCCTAAACATCAATGCTCTTGTTCACATTAGGGTATTACTGATGGGAGAGGAAGAAGCCCTACCCTTCTTACTAAATTACTTTCTTATTTTAAATACCATAAGCAACTTGAATAACTTTATCATTTTAAAGTAGTTAAGCATACTTCTCTTTCACCCAACTGCTATATTGCAGTTCAAATTAAAACTAGTTAAATGAAAAGGGGCAGCAGGGTTCCTTTTTCTATTGTACTCTGTAACTTTGGACTTGAAACCAAACGCAATTGCCTGATGTCTGCTTGCTGTGAGGTAACCTCAAAGGCAAAGTCGTTCAAATGACTGGTTTTCCAGGTTACTTCTTAATGGTACTGCCTAACCTCTTATACCTGTTCTGGATGGCCTTTGAACAATTGGTTTAATGAGTACACCCACTAATTGCCCCCTAAAGTGACTTTTCCTCTAGAACATTAAGGATTTTAAGAGGTTAGTCAACCTTTCAAACCAAGATCTGTCCTTGAATTAAGAACATGTGCATTTTACTGTATATATTATTTTTTTCACTTCTAATGTGACATGTTCTGATGGAAACCTTTGAAAAATTATTTTCATTATCAAAAATTAAAATATGTTCCTTTCTCCAAGTTTTAACCAATTTATTTATTTATGAGGTATTATCCTTATGATTCTTACCTCCTTGATCCATACAACATACAGGCAGGCGAGCAGGCAGTGGAAAATATTTATTCAGTATCCATCAGAGTCTGACACTGTTTTACTGGAAGGACTTGTCAATAGTCATATAAATTAATAATAAGATTATTTAAAACACTGAGAAAGGCCACAAAGCAAACAAATGAAATGATAATATATGAGAACAATGTTGAAACATTATTTTAGTTAGGGAATTTGTTAAAGGGTTTTCTGAAAAAGAAAAATGGTATTTAATCAAAAGCCTCACTGATGAGAATGGAGAAATCATGAAAACCTATGAGAAAAAGAAGGAAAAAGATGGGAGAAAATTCAGAGTTTCACATAATGCCACATCCTGAAATCTATGATGAGGAATCTAAGACTCTATTCATTTTTTTGTACTCTGTTTTATTTGACTAACAATCACAAAGATTGAATAGACTAGTCATTTTTCATTTTTAATTAAATTTTTAATTTGTTAATATATAGACAACAGATTTTATGAATTTCGTAGACACATTGTATTTTAGAAAATCGTCTTCAGGGCTCAGTGAGTTAACGCCCTGGCCTGAAGCGTTGCCCTCGCATATGGGTTCAAGACCTGGCTGCTCCATTTCCGATCCAGCTCTCTGGTATGGCCTGGGAAAGCAGTAGAAGATGGCCCAAGTCCTTGGGCCCCTGTACCCGTGTGGGAGACCCAGAAGAAGATCCTGGTTCCTGTCTTCGGATCGGCGCAGCTCTGGCCATTGCAGCCATTTAGGGAATGAACCATCAGATGGAAGACCTCTCTCTCTCTCCTCTCTCTCTCTCTCTCTTTCTCTCTCTCTCTCTGCCTAGTTCTGACTTTCAAATAAACAAATAAATCTTAAAAAAAAAAAGAAAGAAAATCATCTTCACAAAGAGAAACATAGCTGGATACTGCTTACAGATGCCACACACGGATTCTTGTAGGGGGAAGAGACTTGGGTACAGCATTGTATCGGTTCTGAACACAGCAAAGACATCTGAGGATTTAGTGAATAACCTAAGTGAGGCTCAGTGGGAGGATGTGACTCAGAGACATCAATAAGAAGATTCTTCTTAAAGTAGCCTAACAATGCTTGTGCTAAGGGCAGGCCAAGGACTAAGACTTCAGGAGCGGAAGATGAGGAACTGAATCAGTTATCAAGGATGGCAGGCATTATTGCTAAAACTGACTTAGCAAGACTCTTAAAATTGGCCTCAGCCAAGGACAGTGACCAAGAAGGAGGCATGGTACAAAGAAGACTTGGAGGGGCCTATGTGAAGTTTGGTAAGGGAGGGTCTTTTTTACTGTCTCTGGGTAGAGATGTGCTGTAAGATTTCTTAAAAGACAAGGCACAAAAAGCTGCAGCATGTCTATTATGCCAGTCTAGGTGGGAAATAGTAGGAGCTTGGCTTAGAGTTTTGGCTTATAAAATGGGAAGAAATGGTTATTTGTGGATGTACCTTGTTAGTTGAGTATGACTGAATTCACCACTATGAAGCAGTCAATCCAAGATCACCAAAGTAATTTCGTCAGCTTTTGGGCTGAACAACTGTGTGGAAATGGTATCAATTACAGAGATGGGAAGACTTGTTGAAGAATGGGAGAGGTAAAGGAATTGATCAGAAGTTCTTTCTGGCCAGGTTTTGTCTGAGATACTATTCCACTACTCACTTGGTTGTTAAATGGATGGTTGATGTGGAAATGAGGGTTAGGACAAGCCTGGGGTTGAAAAATGAGATTTAAATAGATAGGATTCCATCAGATATATTAGGTACTATAACAGAAAAAAAAATATTCAGAACATTTGTTAAATGTTAAGGTGAATTTTATATAGTTAACTGAAATTAGTATAGAATTATTGAAATGAGGTTTTTGGTGTGGGAAAGAGATTAAAGTCAACTCCAAACATAAGAAGAAAAATTAGAATTTATAGCCAAAAAGCATGGGTGGCTGCACAGAATGGAAAAATCACTAACAGGATACCTCAGTGCTTCTAAATCAATCTAACAAATTTTTAAAGACTTATTTATTTATTTACTAATTTATTTATTTAAAAGGCAGAATGACAGACATGGAGGAAGAGAGAGAGATGGAGAGTTCTTCCCTCTGTTGGTTCATTGCTTAAATGCCAACAACAGCCAACATTGGGCCAGGCTGATGCAAGGAATCAGGAAATCCATTTGGCTTTCTCATGTGTGTGACAGGGACCCAAATATTTGGACCATCATCTTCTGCTTCCCAGATGCATTAACAAGGAGCTGTATTAGAAGCAGAGTAGCTGGGATTCAAACTAGATGCTCTGATATGGGATACAGATGTTCCAAGAGGCAGATTATCTCGGTGTGCCACAATGCCAGCCTATACGCTCCACAGCAGGATTCTTGCTGAAGCCAGGCAAAAGTGATCAGACTTCAGCTGGGAAGTGGTTGAGGGTGAAGAATGTGATGGCATGTTGAGTATGATCAAATATTGGGGGCAGAAGATTCTAACTAAATTGGCTTAGTAGAAATCTTACTAAAAATTCCTATGAAAATGATTCATAGGAGCGTGATTATAATTTGGTCTAGGGGAAGACATTTTTCAGTTATAAATAGAAATTACTATAGTTTGTTCATTAAGGATAAATAAAATACTTAGAAGCGCTCATATATTGGATATTCTTTAAACTTTTTTTTTTTTTTTTTTTAATTTTTGACAGGCAGAGTGGCTAGTGAGAGAGAGAGGCAGAGAGAAAGGTCTTCCTTTTTGCCGTTGGTTCACCCTCCAATGGCCGCCGCGGTAGGCTCGCTGCGGCCGGCCGGCGCACCGCGCTGTTCTGATGGCAGGAGCCAGGGGCTTATCCTGGTCTCCCATGGGGTGCAGAGCCCAAGCACTTGGGCCATCCTCCACTGCACTCCCTGGCCACAGCAGAGAGCTGGCCTGGAAGAGGGGCAACCGGGACAGGATCAGTGCCCCGACCGGGACTAGAACCCCGTGTGCTGGCGCCGCAAGGCGGAGGATTAGCCTGTTAAGCCACGGCGCTGGCCATATATTGGATATTCTGACAATCATCATATAAGACGTACATATGGGATGTAATGATAGAATATTGTGTAGGATTATTGAGAAGTAAATTTCTGCCTTATATTCTGTAGTGAGAAAAAGCAGAAGGAAATTAATATATTGATCATCTCCTATTGCTACAACCCATGATGAATTGCTGTCATAATTGCCTCTTTAATTATCATACCATCTCTATGAAATAGCTGTAATTTTCATTCTAGAAAGGAGTGAAGCATAAGAACAAATAAGAACAAATGTGACATAGTTAGATAATAACACTACACAGAAAGGATTCAAATCCACACATGTCTGTTCAAAAAAAAATGTGTGTAGCTCACTAAAGAAAAATTGATTGAATCTTAAATAAATAGAAATAAATTAGAGATACTTTCCAAATATGCAACTAAAAGTTTTAACAGTGGCTTGTCTTCCTGGATTACAACAGCTCAAAGTAAGGCTTGAAATACAGAAGGGACTGGCTTTAAGATCAGCTTTTAATTCCAGTGAATCCTCGAATGCAGTCTACATCTCCCAGTTTTACAAGGTGTGACCACAGAAGTTAGGAATTTAATGGAAAGTGATGTTGAAAAATAGAAAGTTTTACTACAGTTTAAGTTCCCACCTTGGATACACAAATGCTCTTCCAGATTAATGGTGACTCTGGTTATTTAAAATAAAATGCCTTATTTCACTATTCTATGGTTCATTATGCTGCACATTAAGGAGCTATACACAGGCATTTGTTTTATCAGAGTTTATGAGACCATGGCCAGCCAACACATTATTTCATATTACAGCATCTTTCTCTTAGAGGTGTAGGATAGAACTGACATTTATCTTGGAATAATAATCAATTGATAATTTATATAATTGATTTCTAGTTCCCAGAATTGCCTTTCACATTTAAAGTGTCTGATCTTGTTTTATCTTTTTCATTCTACTTTAAGAGTCAATAAACAATTTTTTCCTAAATAACAATTTGAGGAATTTGTGTGTGTGTGAGGGGAAGGGAAGCTAACTGCAGAGCACATCTAAATTTTTTCCCAAACCAATCTGTTAGTTTCTTTGACACTGTAATAGTACTGGATGAGACCTTCATTTTTCACTTGGATGTTTAAAGCTTACACTATTTTTTTTTTTTTTTTGACGGGCAGAGTGGATAGTGAGAGAGAGAGAGACAGAGAAAAAGGTCTTCCTTTTTGCCATTGGTTCACCCTCCAATGGCCACTGTGGCCGGCGCACTGTGCTGATCCAAAGCCAGGAGCCAGGTGCTTCTCCTGGTCTCCCCTGTGGGTGCAGGGCCCAATGACTTGGGTCATCCTCCACTGCCTTCCCGGGCCATAGCAGAGAGCTGGCCTGGAAGGGGGGCAACTGGGACAGAATCTGGCACCCCAACCGGAACTAGAACCCGGTGTGCCAGCGCCACAAGGCGGAAGATTAGCCTGTTAAGCCATGGCGCCGGCCGAAAGCTTACACTATTCTTAACCTATGTGACCAGATAACTTGTTTTAAGTAAGATAGTTCATTTGAAGTGTTCAGAAGGGTACCTGTTAGTTACTAATTAAACGTAAAGACAAAATAAATTGTCAGGATTAGCCATGTGGAAAATTCAGTATAGATCCCAAGATAGAAGAAAAAGTACAAAAGCCCTAAGGCAGAAATACCCTTGGCAAGAGAAAGTTAGAGCAAGAGGGATATTATGGCTGGGGCAGCACCAAGAAGAGAATGGTGGATACATTTGGTATGGCACTCAGGGGCCAGAGAATGTACAGATTTTCTTCTATAGTAAATTCTTTAGCACTGATTTTGTATTATAGGATGACATCACAGAGCTTTTTTTCAGGGAAGTAACACGACTGTATTATCATATATTCAAGATAGTGCTATTTAATTATTACCGTGATTACCATATGTATATACACAAACACTTGCTGCATACACATATCTCTCTATGTCTAATATAGACAAGATATCATGTAGACAACATATCTACATACATCTTCATGCACAGCCAATTCCATTTTATAATCAAAGTGTTATTCACTCAAGACACAAATAAGAATAAGAAATTGGCATGAACTATAATATATTTGCAATCTAATAAAGTATTACAAATGCAATATCAAAAATATGAAAGGGTTAAGGCTTACTTATTTTTGTGTCTCAGTTTTCTTAATTCTACCACTTTTCAATCTTGTAACCACATTAATGCTTTCTTGTTACAGAACAGCAAACACCAACAGATATTTCAAGTAAAGGTAGTGCACTGGGGAAATGTTGTGGTGAAGCGGGTTAAGTCTCCCCCTGCAGACTCTGGCATCACATCTGGATGCAGATTTGGGACCCTGCTGTTCCACTTCTAATCAAGCTCCCTACGAATAGGCCAGGGAAAACAGCAAAAGATGGCCCAAGTACTTGGGACCTTGCACCCACATGGGAAACTCAGAAGAAGCTCCAGTCTCTTAGCTTCTACCTGGCCCAGCCCAGGCTATGGGGGCTATTTGGGGGAGTGAACCAATGGATGGAAGACCTCTTTCTCACTATGTATCCTCCTCTCTTTGTAACTCTGCCTGTCAAATAAATAAAAAATATATCTTTCTTTTTTTAAAAAAGGTGCTATATGGAAAGGCAGCTAGCTGATCAAAGCCACTCTCCCAAAATATGACTATATGAGATTTTGTGGGAAAAATTAATGTAAAAATGTCAACATAGTGCATTGATGTTGTTGCTATTAATAATACATATTGGATATTAGTATATATGAAAGAAATAAATACAGGAAGGAATGAAGGAAAAAGGGATGAAATGAGAGGAGGAAAGTTAAGAGATACTCTGTAAACATGTGCTAAATTTGTATTATCATTTATAACTGTAGAAAAATGATAGCTGATATATGTGAAATTGTCTCAGATCTTCTCTTGCCCTTCTTCTCCCATTTCCCTCCTGAAACAGACCACAGAAATAAGAATTTCTGATACTTCTTTCCAAGGCTGGCCATAGAAACTAGAACTAATCTTCCTTGAAGCCAAAGCCATGAGCCCAGATCCCTATTCAAGTTTCTCATGTAAGTAGATGGGGCCAAAGTACTAGAGCCATCACTTGCTGCCTCCCAAATGCATTAGCAGAAAGATAAATAGAAAAAAGAGTAACTGGAACTTGGACTGGCATTCTGACAAGGGATTCTGGCATCCCAAGTGGTGGTTCAATCCTGTATACCATAATACCCACTTATAATATAATTTTTGAAAATCACACTGCTTTATTTAGATTGGAAATATATACAAATGCTATCACAAAAACATACTTTCTGAAATAATATCAATGATCTAAAGGAGAAAGAGAAATATACAATCTTCCCTCCCTGAGCCTGCATCCAGATATTACCTGTATCCAGATTCTTGTGAAATACTTTTGTTTATTTAACATACAAAAGACTACTCAATCTTTTTATCTAAAATACTACACAAAATGACAGGAGTTGGAGCTAGCATTGGGACACAGAAGGCTAAACTGTTGCCTGTGACACCTGTATCCCATATGCGCACCTGTTCAAGTCCTAGGTGCTTCACTTCTGATCCAGCTCCCTGCTAATGTGCCTGAGAAAAGCAGCATAAGATGGCACAAGTACTTGGACTCCCTCTACCCAAATGGGAGACTCAGAAGCTGCTGGCTCGCAGTTTGGGCCTGACTGAGCCCTAGCCCCAGTCATTGCAGCCATTTAGGGAGAAAACCAGCAGGTGGAAGATCTCTGTCTTTCTCTAACTCTGCCTTTCAAATGAATAAATAAATCTTTTTAAAAATGACAAGAGTGGGCCAGCGCCGTGGCTTAACAGGCTAGTCCTCCGACTTGCGGCGCTGGCACACCGGGTTCTAGTCCCGGTTGGGGTGCCGGATTCTATCCCGGTTGCCCCTCTTACAGGCCAGATCTCTGCTATGGCCCGGGAAGGCAGTGGAGGATGGCCCAAGTCCTTGGGCCCTGCACCCGCATGGGAGACCAGGAGAAGCAACTGGTTCCTGCCTTTGGATCAGCGCGATGCGCCGGCCACAGCGGCCATTGGAGGGTGAACCAACGGCAAAAAGGAAGACCTTTTTCTCTGTCTCTCTCTCTCTCACTATCCACTCTGCCTGTCAAAAAAAAAAAAAAAAAGAAAAAGACAAGAGAGGGGCTGGCGCTGTGGCACAGTAGGTTAATCCTCCTCCTGTGGCACCGGCATCCCATTTGGGTGCTGGTTCTAGTCCCGGCTGCTCCTCTTCCAATCCAGCTCTCTACTGTAGCCCGGGAAAGCAGTAGAAGATGGCCGTAGTGCTTGGGCCCCTGCATCTGCATGGAGACCAGGAAGAAGCTCCTGGCTCCTGGCTTTGGATCGGTAAAGCTCTGGCAGTTGCAGCCATTGGGGGAATGAACCAGCGAATAGAACACCTCTCTCTCTCTCTCTGCCTCTCACTGTCTATAACTCTACCTCTCAAATAAATAAATAAAATCTTTAAAAAAATGACAAGAGTTTGTCAAGCACTTTCTAAGAGCATACTTAACCTAGTTGGCTTGAATTTGGATTCTGATATGTTCAATTCACTTTGACCTCAGATAGTTTATTACTTCAAGGAGCAATGTATTAATTGTATAATTTAATAGTTAAAATTTGTAGCATTTTTAGAGACATAGAAATTAAAGACTCAAACTAGAATCTTGATTTTGTTGTTTGATCGTTCCTTTATTTGAAACCAGATATTTCATATTTCTCTTGAACATTTCAATGAAATGAGATAAAATAACTTTACAAATGAGTATGATAAGAATAAAACTGGGGCTGGTGCTGTGGCATAGTGGGCTAAGCCTCCCCCTATGTCGTTGGCACCCCTTATGGGCCCCGGGTTTGTGTCCCAACTGCTCCTCTTGTAATCCAGCTCTCTGCGTATGGCCTAGGAAAGCAGTGGAAGATGGCCCAAGTGTTTGGACCCCTGTACCTGCGTGGGAGATCTGTAGAAAGCTCCTGGATCCTGGCTTTGGATTGATCAAAGCTGTTATGCCATTTAGGGAGTGAACCAGGGGATGGAAGATCTTTCTCTCTGTCTTTCCATCTATCTGTAGCTCTGCCTCTTAATAAATAAATAAAAATATCTTTTTAAAAAAGAATAAATTTGGTAGCAGGAAAGTCAATAGACAAAGATTTGTTTAATTCACTTCTACTTCCTTTTCTTCCTCATTTGCAAACATGTAAACTGAAGACCAGGGAGTTATGTAAATTGTTTAAGGTCATTCTTCTCTTTTTCTTTAATGTACTTTAATTTTCTTCCCTATTTTTTAATACCCTGCTTTGAACAACAACGACAAATGACTTGTGAATTTCTGATCAGAGTGTGTCAATATCCCATAGACCTCATCAAAAATTCAGTTTGTGGTCCAAGGACACAGGAAGCCATTACAAAGCAAGTCATCCCAGGAAAATCCCTTCTGATTACTCTTGGGAAAATATGACAAAACGTTAATAATAAGTCAAGACAGGAGAATGAGAAGGAAAAGAGGAAGTGATTAAAGTAAATATGGAGGCTGGCACCGGGGCTCACTTAGCTAATCCTTCGCTTGTGGCGCTGCCCCCCGGGTTCTAGTCCCGGTCGGGGCGCCGGATTCTGACCCAGTTGCTCCTCTTCCAGTCCAGCTCTCTGCTGTGGCCTGGGAGTGCAGTGGAGGATGGCCCAAGTCCTTGGGCCCTGCACCCACATGGGAGACCAGGAGGAAGCACCTGGCCCTTGGCTTCAGATCGGAGCATCACCCTCCGTAGCGGCCATTTGAGGGGTGAACCAACAGAAGGAAGACCTTTCTCTTTGTCTCTCTCTCTGTCTAACTCTGCCTGTCAAAAAAAAAAAGTAAATCTGGACTGATTTCTAGGCAGGAATACCAAAGACTTCTGATGTCTTTACACACTTTCTGTGTATACTGCTGGGGTAACAAGAAGGTGCTTTAAAGGAAAGAAAGGGTAAACATAATTGTTAGATTATGAAAGTTGTAAAAATTAGACGTCTTCTGCACGCTGATGACACAAGCCATCAGACCAAGCCTGGCAATTACATATTTTGGTTCGGTTAGTGTTTGCTAGATGTTTGAGTAAGGTTATGTATTTCTATACTGATGTTTTTCCATAGGCTGTATCTGCTTTCCAAACGATAGCCTTGTCTGCCAGCAATGCTTTAATCCAGCCTCTTTGGGAAAGTTCCATTGTGGTTCTTGTCCTCTCACCTTTTGCCATTTCACAGCACTTAGGGGTCATTACTGTCTAGAAACATTTATTTTTGCCTATTATCAACAAATAAAATTTATTCATTGAGAGAAATAAACTAAGGTTATTTTGTAGCAAATTCAGATATGAACTTGTGAAGAAAGGGAAATATTTCAAACAGTGAATTATCTCTGGACTACTCATAATTTAAAATTTTACTTTCAATACATTCATGAAAGCTGGCAAAGATTAGTAAGCATGTGTGAATTTCCCTACTAACTTGTATGCCTTCAAAAGAATGTCTTAATGAACAATATTTAAACTTTTGGTTTGTTTTATTGGAGAAACAGTAAAAGACACATACACATACACATACACATACACATACACATACACATACAGATAGAAAGAGAACCCTCATTCTCTGGTTCATCTTTCTAAATGCCTGTAACATAGCTTGGAACTCAATTGAGGTCTCACATGTGGATAACAAGAGCCCAATTATTTCAGCATTCACTGGCTGCCTCTCACAGTCTGCATTAATAGGAAGCTGGAGTCAGCTGCCAGAGGCAGAGGTCAAATCCAAGTACTTCCTCGTGGGAGGCAGGCATCTTAACCAATAGGCCAAATGCCTATTCCCTTCAAAATTTGTAATATTTTTTTCTGAAAGTAAGGAAATTTTCAGGCATTTTTTATTTTTATTGTAATGTTTATCAATATAAATAGAATTGATTTCATGTATTTTAAAGGTACAATTCTAAGAAGTCAATTGCATTTGCTTGTAGATAGTAATATAGATGCAAATGTACACCCAAAATATTCTCATAATATTTTAGGATAGCTAAATCCCCAGGAAAATAGTAAGGTTTTCTCCAGTAAAATCCTTTGAAATTTGATCATTTATTTCACTCCTTTCCAAGAATGAGAGGCATTTCCTAATCTTTTCAGCAGGGTTAGGTTGTGGTGGAGTAGAATTGCAGCAATCCATTACCTTTCAAATTGTGTGAAACAATTTTATTTTGAGTATTGTGAAATCTTGTGGTAATCACATCCCTACCAATAATATGTTCACATGAATAATTTCTTCCTTTGAGCAAAATAGGAAAATTTGCTGCAGGTTCAAGAGTATTATGCAATCAAAATCATTAAATGTGGGTGTGCATTTGGTACAGCGGTTAAGTTGCCACTTGGGCCTCCTGCAGCCCCTATCAGAAGTGGAAGGTATGAGTCCTGGCTACTCCATTGATTTCTGTTGTCCTACTGATGCACACCCTGGGAGACAGCAGATGATACCATGCATACCTGAGTCCCTGCCAACTATATGAGAAACCTCCACTGAGTTCCTGGTTCTGGCTTTGGCCTCACTCGGCCCTGGCTTTTGCAAGCATTTGGAGAGTGACCCAGTGGATGATAGATCTCTTCTGTCTTTCTTTCTGTCTCTCCCTCTCTTTTTCTCTCTTTCCATTTCAAATAAAAGTGAAAAATAAATAAATAAAAAGAGTTGTTTTGTTTTTTTAAAGCACAAGATTCTAGAATTTGCAAAACAAAGCACCTTGGGGCTGGTGGTGTGGCACAGTGAGTTAAGCTGCTACTTGTGATGTTGGCAGCCCATATTGGAGCACTGGTTTGAGTCCCTGCTGCTCTACTTCTGATTCAGCTTCTTAGTAATGCTAGCCCATGTGGGAAACCTCAATAAAGTTTCTGGCTCCTGTATTCAGCCTGGCCCAGCCCTGGCTATTGCAGCAGTTTGTGGAGTGAATGAGAAGATTGGTATTCTCTCTCTCTCTCTCTCTCTCTCTCTCTCTCTCTCTTTTTCTCTCTCCCTACTTACTTCCCTCTCCCTCTCTCTCTCCCTTCCCCTCTTCCTCTGCCTTCCTCTACCCTCTTGCTCTTTCAAATGAGTTAAAAAATATATTTTAAAAGTAACTTTGGTAGCCAATGCTGTGGTCCCATATGAGCGCCAGTTTGAGTCTCCACTGCTCCACTTATGATCCAGCTCCTTGTTAAAATGCCAAGGAAAGCATTGGAGGATACTGAGCCCCTGCTAAAATACCAACTTGGGAGACCTAGAAGAAGCTCCAGGATCCTGACTTTGGCGTGGCCCAGGGGAAGTAGGGAAAAAGAAATCAGTTTCTTTCTTTCTCTCTTTCTCTCCTTCCTCCCTTCCTTCCTTCCTTCCTTCCTTCCTTCCTTCCTTCCTTCCTTCTTTCCTTCCTTCCTTCCTTCATTCCTTCATTCCTTCCTTCATTCCTTCCTTCCTTCCTTCCTTCCTTCATTCCAAGTGCAAAATGTGAGTCAGATTTATTTAAACTGAGACAATAAGAGTATGCTGAAGTGTGAGTGAAGGTAACCCCACTAGCAAAAAACACCTCTTGCGAGAACCACAGGGGTGCCCATGAAGAGAGAGAGCTCCTGGAGGAAGGCAAGAGAAGGGCTAAAATCAGGGCTACTTCCTCATCAGCTGTCCCCTTTTTGGGGTGATGTAGTCCCAGAATTGAATATACAAATAGGATGGGGTTGGGTGGGGTTTAGTGTGCCTGAGGTTTTCTGGGAGCTTCTTGGAATCTGCAGGGGGAGTTCAACTTCCCAGAGTTCATCATGGAATCTTTGTTCTGTCCTTTTCCTTACATATGCAACGGACATTTTCAAAGCTCTGCATTGATTTAGAGGTGGATTACAGATGAAAAGTCCAATACTCTGTAGTCTGTCAAAAATAGCAGAAGTGGTAAAGTTCTACGTCTGCATCCTCCATGGGGAGTAGGGTCAGAGATGAGCCGTGGCAGATCAAACCGAAGTAATTTCATGTTCCAGTCTAATTCTCCAACAAATGTGTACATGCAGGGAGTGCAAGGCCCAGGGGCATCACTGTGGTCTGGGCTAGAGGTATATCACATCATGGATTCAACCTCTCCTTACTGGACGTTTATATACTGACACAATCAGGTTAATGTGAACATGAAGGTCAGCCATGAAAAGGAAAAGACTTTCATGAAAGGGCAGCCTAAGGTAGATTGAGTATTTAATGGTAGTAAACATAGGTTGTTGGCCAGTTGCGTGCATATAAACCCTGAGTGCTTAGTATCAGAGGCAGAGACATCATTTTTTTTAAATCCACACCCAGCTGTTTCCACAAAAAAAAAAAACAATATTCATTATCCTGAATTCACTAAAAATAACTTTGGAAATGAGCTAATTAATAACATAATTATGTTAAAAATTATTGTTCCCCTTTTAAGGAAAGATGATGTCTTAGATATGTGTGAATGCTATCACAGAGCACCACAGACTAGGTGATGTTAACATTTATTCCTCACAGTTCTGGAGGCTGGAGGTCCTAGATCGGAGGGCCAGAATGGTAACGTTCCTAGAGGATCCTCTTCCTGGTTTACAGACCAGTTGGCCACATTTATGCATGTCCTCCCCAGGGGCAAGATTGAACTCAAGACTGGTGGTCTCTCTCTCTCTCTCTCTCTCTCTCTCTCTCTCTCTTTCAGTAACTTTGCCTTTCAAATAAATAAATAAATGCATTTTTTTTTAAAAGAGGGGCATTATAGCACAGTAGGTAAAGCCAATGCCTACAAATCAGCATCCAATATGGGCACGGGTTTGAGTACTGGCTGCTCCACTTCCAGTCCAGCTCCCTGCTAATGTGCCTGGGAAAGCAGCACACACGTGGCTTTCACCCACGTGGGAGACTAGGAAGAAGCACCTGGCTCCTAGCTTTGGATAGGCCCAGCTTGGGCAGTTGTAGACATCTGGGGAGTGCACCTGCAGATGGAAGATCTCTCTCTGCCTTTCCCTTTCCTTCTCCCTCCCTCTCTCTCTCTCTCTCTCTCTCTCTCTTTAATTCAGTCTTTCAAATAAATGAATAAATAAATAAATAAATATTTTTTAAAAGGAGACCTTTGGTCTTTTTCAAGGACATTAACCCTAATCATGATGCATCTATCTTCACGACCTCATCTAAATATAGCTACTTCCCAAAGGCTGAAATTCCTAATACCATACCATTGGGGATTAGGGGTTCCACATGGAGTCTATAACATGAATTGTGAATATAAGACTTTGTTAAGCCTGGATTGTCAAAATAATAATAATAAACCATATGTTGAGTGTTTATTTTGGTGTGATAAGATTTCATCAAGTAACTGAAGCAGAAATTTACCCTAATCATCACAAAATTCTTATTTCCTCATAGAGTAAAATACGTGATAAGTGCATTCACTTGGAAAAATTAAAATAGAATTCTATAAAGAACAATTCTATCTGTGTAAGATTATGCAGGTGGCCTCATACTTTTGTCAATTAGTATTTTTAAAAGAATAATAATAGCTGAGTACAAGGAAATTATTTATGAAACATAAAATGTATCATTGCATTTCTCTATGTATAATTTATTATTTATTTGTGAATCAGAGAAAGGGAGATGGAGAGAAAGGAAGAGACCTACCATCTGCTGGTTCAATTTCCAAATGGCCACAATGAGCAAAACTGGGGTGTGCCAAAGCCAGGAGCTGAGAACCCAATCTAGGTTTCCCACATATGTAGCGGGGAGCCAATTACTTAAGCCATTATCACCATCACCGAGTCTGCATTAGCGGGAAGCTAAAGTCAGGAGTCAGAATCAGGGAGGAAAGCCAGGTATTTCAGAATGGGATATGGATATCTTAACCAGTCTTAGATATCGGGCTACATAACTGCCCAATTTGTATAAAATTTGGATACTTTTTAATAATGTATTGCCATTGTAGTTTCGGGTACAATGCTTCTTCTTGTAACACCGGCATCCCATATGGGCCCTGGTTCATGTCCTGGCTGTTCCACTTCCAATCCAGCTCCCTACCTGTTAATGGCCTGGGAAAAGCAGTGAAAGACGGCCAAAGTATTTGGGCCCAGCTTCTTCTGGGTCTCTTACGTGGGTGCAGGGCCCAGGGAATTGGACCATCTTCTACTGCTTTCCCAGGCCAAAGCCGAGAGCTGGATTACAAGTGGAGTAGCTGGGATTCGAACTGGCATCCATATAGGATGCCGGTACTGTAGGCGGCACTGGTCCTACCCTAGAGTAATTTTATATATATATATAAATATAGGGTGAGTTAGACAGTTATATATATAGGGTGAGTTAGACAGTGAGAGAGAGAGAGAGAGAGACAGAGAGAAAGGTCTTCCTTTTTCCGTTGGTTCACCCCCCCCTAAGTGGAGGCTATGGACTGCGCGTTGCGCCGATCTGAACCCAGAAGCCAGGTGCTCCCTCCTGGTCTCCCATGTGGGTGCAGGGCCCAAAGACTTGGGTCAGCCTCTATTGCACTCCTGGGCCACAGCAGAGCTGGACTGGAAGAGGAGCAACCGGGACAGAACCAGGACAGAACTTGGACCCTGCACCTGCATGGGAGACCAGGAGGAAGCACCTGGCTCCTGGCTTCGGATCAGCACAGCGTGCCAGCCATAGCGGCCATTTTGGGGGTGAACCAACAGAAGGAAGACCTTTCTCTCTGTCTCTCTCACTGTCTAACTCTGCTTGTCAAAAAAAAAAAAAAAAAAAAAAAGTAAAGGGCTAACAGACTGGCTTCATCTACTCTCAATTTATCTAAATAATTAAAAACATTATTGAGTTGCTTCATCCCTGACCTGGAACTCACTTACTATTTCAAATTGAGATTCTCTTAAACTGAATGATCCAAGGCAAGTATTTCTGCTGAATTGGGAAAATATTGTGGTAGCTTTGTGATTTGAACAAATTTCCATTAGCTACTAGAAAGAAATCAAAAAATCAATTCTCATCTTTGAACTGAGACAGAATGTGAAAATTCTCCAGAGAATGAAAGAAAGGAAAAATAGTGGGCACATAGTTCTGAAAATTATTTCAAGATATTTAACATGGAATATAATTTGATCGAGCTATAAAGAAAACCATGATGCCTGTAATACATATACTATTTTATTTTTCTTAACTATTTATTTCATTCTCCTTAATATCTGCCCTTAAACCATGATAGAAGGGGGTTGAACAGTATCTAGGGTATATTTAAGTTGGAACTGGGGTATCCAAACCACTTAAATGTTTCTTCAAGTGAGATTTCAATCCTCCCAAGCCAATCTTCCAAAACATGTTTCATGGGCATGAAGATATTTAATAGTTACCAATGAATGATGATTAACTTCTCAAATTACTAGCTAATTAATCTGCTGTGAACTTAATTGGTGAATTTAGCCCTCCAAGTCAGAAGCTAGTAGGGTGGGCAGTCTCAAAATTAATTCCTCTTAAAAAAACTAGGAGGATAAAAATCCTATTACTTCATTCTAATTATAACTAATTAGAAAAAATATCTTGATAATCTACAAGATGTTTTGTTAATTTTTAAGCACTACCTGGTGAAGGTGCCAGGTTGATTTTATTTTTAATTGAAATCTTACAATCAGATCTTATTTTAAGTAAGAATTATGGATTTGGAGAATCAACATAAAGGTTCTGCAATTGGGACATGTAAAATATTTGTAAAATAAAACAGTTTAGATGTACAATTGTATGTCATTATCACCTGGAAAATCAAGACAAATTGCTCAAAATGGCTTGTGTTAAGATGATTCTAAATATGTCCCTAATAACATGCATCGGATTGAAATAATGGTTTATATCTAGTGTGAAGAAGTATATTTAAGATTATGGTGCACAGTAGGGGGACTATGGATAATGCTAATGTTCTGCATATTTTTCTATATAAAACTGTAAGACTGGATTTTGTGGATTTTCATTATAAAGAGTGTTAAATTCTTGAAATGATGAACATATTTATCCCAATTGGATATCATATAGTGTATGCATGTAACAAATCATCACTTAGGGGGCCAGTCCTATGGCATGAAGGATAAAAGCTGCCACCTGCAGTGCCAGCATCCCATATAGGTGCCAGTTCAAGTCCCAGCCACTCCACTTCCAATCCAGTTCTCTGCTATGGCCTGGGAAAGCAGAGGAAGATGGCCCAAATCCTTGAGCCCCTGCAAGCATGTGGGAGACCCAGAAGAAGCTCCTGGTTCCTGGCTTCAGATTGGTGCAGCTCTGGCCTTTGCGGCCATCTGGGGAGTAAACCAACGGATGGAAGTCCTCTCTGTCTTTCTCTCTCTTTCTCTCTTTCTCTCTGTGCCTTTGCCTCTCTGTAACTCTGCCTTTCAAATAAATAAATAAATAAATAAATCTTTAAAAAAAAATCACATGGTACTCCATGAATATATACAATTTTATGTAACATTTTTAAAAATAAGGTTTTAAAGAAATATGCCTTAAAATAAATATAAGTACTCTATTTTGGGCATTTTCCATGTCCTAGGCAATACATATGACTTACAATTTGTAAAATTATTTATATTATTACTAAAACTTTTATAAATGAAGAAATTTGGACAACAGATAAGCTAATTGCCACAATTATTGAACTAAAGTTTAAAGCCAGGTGTGTGTAATTACAAGGGCTATGATTATTGAACTCTTTTTTACTCCTGGAAAAACAAAGCAGGAAATAATTCAAACAGATAAAAATAAATACAAACATGCACACACACTTCTGTAAATGCTACAGAAAGTTTCTGTCTACAAGACTCTAGCTTCTGTCACCATTACACTGATCTGACATTAGCAGATGAATTGCACTGAGGTTGTTTCACAACGTTTTGTCAATGATATTGCATCAGAATGTTAAAGTGGATATTATAGAAGCAGTCAAGAACCATGATAAGAAAACCCTGTGTAAAAATATATTTCCTTTTTAGTTTGCTTTCCTGGAGGAAAACACTCAAACTGTATAGATTTTGAGTAAAAAGGAAGAAGCTTATTCTGTTAATTACTAGAATCATAAAAAGAAATCAACTTCTACGCTCTAGATTTATACTTTTCTAAAATGTTTCTTTATTTTTTTTTCTGAGTCAAAAATTGTGCATGCAATGGTCAATGAGCAAGCTTGATTAACTGGAGAGCTGAGGGATGAAATGGGCATTTTATTTTTTATGTTTTCTTCAAAGAGTTTAACATACTGCTTGGCACACCCTGAAATGCTTTTATAGACCCTCACTTCCTTCCTGGCTTAGAATCCTCTTACTTTCCCAGATTGTACTTTTCTTGAACTGTGTATTTTGGGTATTTGTGGTGGTTTTGTGGCCTTTGCCTTGGATTTTTTATTGAATATTCATCAGTGAACTTCTACTTAGAAACAGGGAATGCATTCTCCTGTGACTGAGAAGGAGCAGAAAAGCTGGTCACAAGTCTTTAAGTGTTTAGGCAAATGGATATAACCAGCAATTACTATATTCTCTCTACAGCTTAGGTATTGGTGCTACAAAGACAAATAAGATATATATATATCTGACACTGTCAGTTATTGTCTTCATCTACTGATTGATATTTTTGCTGGTGTTCTCATCCTTATATACCATCCATTAAGTTATAATTCAGGAAAGGTAGTACATGACCCTGACCATAGATTAAACATGCTTAATAATTTAATCCAGTTACTATTGTTTTATGTGGAATAACATGAGTATTTGATCTAGTTGTGGCTAATGTAGCACAAGAGAATTCTACAAAAAAAGAAAAGAAAAGAAAAGAAAAGAAACCTCCTGGAAAAGTTGCATTATTTCCAGTAAAAACCAATGTAGAAAAGGGGGGAAAAAAGGCAGGGAGGAAAGAAGGAGGAAATGGAAAAAGGAAATAGAGTGAGCTATCATCAGTATTCATCCCCAATTAATGTCATGCTCACATTCTCTCTCTTTTGAAAATACTAGGGGAGGTTTATATTTTATAGAATGCATCTAAAGTCTATACATAATTCATTGCCATTAACAGAGATATATAGGTAGGTAGATAGATATTCCTGATGGCTAAAATTGTGTCTGCAGTTATATTTGTGCTACCCATAGCCTTTAAGACATCTAATGGTAAATCTGATGTTGAGTTTTACATATTTGTTTATTCAGAATATCTGGTGATGTTTGAGCATGGTATACAATATAATCTTTTACTCTTATGTCTAAACAAGATTTTATACCCTTGGTACTGGTGCTTTGACACAGTAGTTCCAGTCACTGATAACAGCATCATATTATCAGAATGACAGTTGAGTGATTCCAGGTCCAGATGCTCTGTTTCCAATCCAGTGTGTTCCTAAGGAGTAGAAATTGGTCCAAGTACTCTGACCCCCGTCAGTCATGTGGGAGACCCAGGGGGAGTTCCTGGCTCTTGGCTTCAGTCCAGCCCAGATCTGGCTGTTACATACATTTCAGAAGCGATCCTGTGGTGGAAGATCCCCACCCCTCTCCTTTCTCTATCCCTCTCAAAATCATCATGATTTTAATTGCATCTTAGAGGGCTATATAGCATTCTATATACTAACGCTACTTTATCTCAAATTATCTTTAAAAAGAAAACAGTGCTTGTTAATAAACACTGAAACTAAACTTTAGAAAGATGGAAGATAGGGACATAAAGCAATTCTCATTGTCTTCAATATCTATATAAGAATCTTTATTAGAGGCCTCTGATACAAAATATAGTGAATACAA
Source organism: Lepus europaeus (assembly GCF_033115175.1). NCBI lineage: Eukaryota > Metazoa > Chordata > Mammalia > Lagomorpha > Leporidae > Lepus > Lepus europaeus. The sequence continues at coordinate 68,360,902 of NC_084842.1, forward strand.
AGGGAAAATTAGGAAATTTTAATCATCTTCATTGTGATTGTTGGAGAAAGAAGAAAACAGAACTGGCCTTTTTGGTTTCTTTTTCTCGCCCTGCATGTGCTCAATTTTGAATCATTAGCATCTTTATACACAAGTTAAAATCAAGAAGTTGGCTATTTTGAGTTAAAGAGAATGAGAAAGATTATCAATAGGACTATAGCCCTTCCTAATAACCTCAAATTATGCTACCCAGAGAAATCTCCTTAATCACATCCCATTTATTTCCCATAATCACTAAAAATGAAATATTAAAATTAAAAGACCTCTATTTTGTTTCCACCTACAACTCTTGCAAAAATTTTTTTAGCCAATACTAATCAAGGGGCATATAGTGAAGAGGATTCAGGAAAAGCAGAATCCAGCTTGTCCAAGTTAGATTAGCACACTTTCACGTATTTCTCAAAAAGGGCTTGAAATAAATGAAAATAAAGACCAAATATTTTTGCCAAAGTTTAGTTTATTATAAAAAGATAAATGAATAAATAGGAAGCATACATGCAAACTATCTTTTCTCTCAAAATAAAATTGATTTATTTTTTCCTTTGAAGAAAATAACTAGTCTTACAAATTTGATTGCATACTTTATCACCTAGGATCCTCTCAATGAGAAAATAGTTATTGCATTTTGATCTTACAATATTAATAATGAGGTTTAACTGGTGAATGGCAATATGGGGTTATTTATGATTATTTTCCATGCTATGATATAATGGGTACATTACAAAGTCAATAAGAAAGTAAGGGACTCATGAGTGGCACATTACTTATTATTATGTAGCCTTTAATTCTGATAAAGAAAAATGTGTGGAACACGATCAGGTTTTCCTGAATTTGTCCAGGTCTGTTTGCAACCCTAGGATAAGAAACAGAACAAACAATTCTATAAAATTCTATCAGTTTATTCAAGGGAAAAGGGAAATACATAAATATATTCTACCCTTTAGTAAGTAAAATAATGGTCTCCAAAGGTGACAATATGCAATCAAAGGAACTTCTGAATATGCTATGTTACAAGGCAAAGGGGAATCGAGGTTGCTAATGATCTGACTTTGAATGGCAGATTTTTTCTGGATCATTTAGGTAGGCCTAGCATACTCACAAAATACCTCAATAGTGGGACATGGAGGGCAAATTGAAGGTTGTGGAAAAGTCACGAGGAAAAGACTTCACTTGTCATTTCTGACTCTGAGGTATAAATGGCAGGTAGAATTTAGAAGATGAGCCTATTGAAAGAAAAACTGAGGCCAGTCCAATTTGAAAACGTTTTCATGAGCAAGTAATTATTCTAGAACCCAGAGTTATTCTTGACCAAAGGCAATTCTGAATGCCCAACTTTATCACATATAGAGGTTATACATGTAGTTGGAGAAAAGGGAGCAATATTCAAAAACTAGCTGATTAGCTTCAGTTACCATTTGCTTTCACGTAGACATGCTTGACTGAGTTGAGAGCCTGTGACTTGCTGAGTCTCATTAGCTTGGTTATACGGGGACACTCTGAAGTTAGGCTATAATTGTTTACACATAAAACTACATTATACTTTACAATGTACCAAGGCTGCTTTGGGTTAAAGTTATCAGTCAAGTACAGAGACTGGGTTAGGCCAAATTTATTTTGATTCAATAAAGCACACAATGCGTGAGGTCTCTAGAAGCTTGAAAATGCAAGAAAAACGATTTCCCTTGGAAATACAATGCATATGCTGCCTACAAAATGACAAGACAATAAATGTGTGATATTTCAAACTACTGAGTTTGCAGCAACTTATTACAGCAAAAATAGAAAATTAATATAGCTCCTATCCCTAATGGACATATTCTTAAATATTAGAATGGGAGAAAAGTTTATATTGACAGCTCAAAAGAGGATTATTTGCCCATTTTAATATGTGTTGAAATCTGTTTACTTATATAATTTCTTTATGTTTTAGGAAACAAGTCTGTGTTTATACAAGTATGTAATTTCCATTTCAACATTATGATTGGCTCTTTTTTATGAGTTTCATTCATTAATAAGCATCACTACATAACCTGAAAATTATATTTTCTTATCAGATGCAAACTCTTAAAACTATCAGCGTTTTTCAAGTATTTATTTATTTGAAAGGCAGAATGACAGAGAGAGGTGTGAGAGGGAGAAATAGATCTTAAATGGTCTCAGTGGCTGGAGGTTTGGGTCAGGTGGAAACCAGGAACCCTGAATTATGGCTAGGTCTCCATGTGGATGGCAGGTACTCACATACTTGAGTCATTATCTATTGCTATCCCATGCCTTAGCAGATAGCTCAACTGGAAGTGGAAAAGCCCGGACTTGAACCAAGATTCCGATATGAGGTGCCAGCATTGCAAATAACGGCTTAACCCACTGTACTACAATGCCAGTACCAACTGTTGATAGTTTGAAGAAAAAAACATAGTCATAAAATAATCTTTATGAAAATGTGTTGATTCTCAGTGCCCATAAATTAGAGGTTCTGTTACAGCTATGAGTGTGTGTTCTTCCCCTTAAGTCTGAATAGGGAATGTCTGTTTCTGCCTTTACCAAAATGATTTCCTCTTTTCAATTTTGAGCACCCTATGTCTTTTGCTCCGGGTATCAAATTAAACATTAATTCTTTTTGGAAGATTTACCAGCCACCTCATAACTTTCCTACTAATTTAAATGTCTTTTCCATCTACCACTAATAATGGTTAGGAATTATTGATAACTATATGATGCTTTATAGTTCATTATTTATAAATATATTGGCCTTAATATAAATACATTTAATTTCAATAAATATATTTGCATACTTTAATCATAATTCTGGATAAATTGCACTAGAGAGAGCAGGCTCTTAGCCTATCAGTTAAGGTGTTCATGTCCTACATTGGAGTACTTTGGTTTGATTTTCAGCTCTGTACTCTGACTCCAACTTCTTTTTAATACAGACCCTGAGATCCAGCAGGTGATGGCTGAAGAGATTGGGTTCTTGCTTCCCATACGGGAAACATGGATTACATTCCTGGCTGGCTCTGATCCTAGTCCAGTCCTGGCTGTTGCAGGCATTTTGGGAGTAAACTAGCAGATAAGTTCTTTCTCTTGCTCCCTCTCTCCCCAACCATGTTTGCCTTTCTCAGCTAGTATCTCTCTCTCTCTCTCTCTGTGTGTGTGTATCTATGCTTCTCAAATACATATTTTTTAAATGAGTTGCACAAGGCTTAAAGAGTTTTTCAGTTTAGTCAATGAAACAAATGATCAGATGCATTATTGGATTTACTCACTGAGGCTTAGTCTGAGCCATGATGTTATCTTCCTAATGGCTAAATTTCAGAATTGTACCTATAGACTTCTTGGAGGATTTTGGACAACAGCTCTCAGTTCCTCAGGGATAAAACCTGACATATCAACTCTGAAGACATGTCATAAAGCATAGCTTGCATTATTCAATGATATTTGATGACCTATTAAAATGGATAAATTAATTACTGCTAATGTGTTAATACTATCTTACAATTTTATCTAAAACCTACTATAAGAATAAGCTCAGAAGAGTTGACAAAACAATCTCTAATATTTTGTTACCCCGCACAGAACTGAGATAGGGGAATATGAGAGGAGAAAAATCTATTGTGTAATGTCGTTTCTCTAGCCCATGAAGAAGTATATGATGTGGAAAAGAATAAAAATCTAATGTCCTGTAAGAGAGTGCTAAGGTCAAAACAGATAAAATTCAACATAAAACCCATCACATTTTGAAGGATATAAAGCGACAAAAAGTTTTTACATGAAATAAGGTGGAAAGAAAAAGTCATGCAGGAAGTGTGGAGTAACAAAGGCAAGAATACTTCACAATAAGCCCTAGAGAGGGAGAGAAAACAGATGAATTCGAGTGAATTGGTCCTGAATTTCCTGATGGCTTTATGAGCTCATGCCACTCAATTGCATTGGTAAGCTGAACTTGCAGCCTAGAGGATGTATAGAAAGCTCTCCTGACTGGTATTAGCCAAAGAACAGAAAACTGGATCCATCGAATATAATAGAGTCCACAAGAAACCCACATGCATTTGGTGATTTTTTTTTTTTTTGCCAAAGGAGCAAAGGAGAAAACAACAAAATTTTGTTCAACAAGTGGCATGGGAATAACTGGACAACCAAATGCAAAAAAACAAACAAACAAACAAAAAAAAAAAAAAACTGAAAAGGGAGAATCCAAACAAGATACTACACACTTCAAAAAATTAACTCAAAATGGATAATATATCTAAATGTAAAAGTACAAAACTACAAATTCCCAGAAGATAGCACAAAAAGTTTAGATGATCTAGGGTTTGATGATGACTTCTCAGATACAGCACCAAGGCTGTATAATCCACGACAGAAACAATTGGTAAGCTGGACTTCATTAAAATCTAAATTTTTTTCTCTGCAAGACACTGTCAAGAGAACAAAAAGACAAGCCACAGGGGCTGGCATGGTTGTGTAGGGGGTAAAGCTGCCACCTAAAGTACTGGCATCTTACATGGGCTCCGGTTAGAGTCCCAGCTGCTTCACTTCGGATCCAGCTCTCTGCTATGTCCTGGGAAAGCAGTAGAAGATGGGCCCCTGCACCCGCGTGGGAGACCCATAAGAAGCTCCTGGCTCCTGGATCCTGGCTTCAGATCAGCACAGCACCAGCTGGCCCCTGAGGCCAGCTGGGGAGTGAACCAGAGGATGGAAGACCTCTCTCGCTCTCTATCTCTGCCTCTCCTTTTCTCTCTAACTCTGAACTTCAAATACAATAAATAATTCATTAAATTGGGGAAGCAGACTTGAGACACATTTCTCCTGTTTATTTATTCATGATTAACAACTATATAAGTTCTGTCTTTTCAAAAGATAGGCTTCATGGAGAGTAACTGGGCAGCAGACAGAGAACACCTATAACAGTGAAATTTAGAATTTAAGATGTGAGAATGAAACAAATCTACTACTAGAAAGTCTTCTTTTAGAGAAATTATGTCCAAAGGAACTTTCTGTGAATGATGAAAAAGTTCTCTCTCTGTGCTATCCAATACAATAGCAACTAGACCCAAGTGTCTACTAGTATTTGAAATGTGGCTAATGAGACAAAGGAATGTAATTTTAAATGTAATTTCATTTAAATTTAAATAACCACATGTGGCTAGTGACCATTTCATCATGTAACAAAGTTATAAATCTTTGCAGTGTCATTTTAGGTAACTAAATCTCTGTCAATTTCCTCACTAATAATTGTGACACAGATGGAGAGACATGCCTTTGATCTTAGCAACATACATTTTAAATAGTTCAAACTAAAGGTGTCCTAGGTTGCCATGAATTCTATTCCCTAAGATAAGTCATACATAGAAACTGGAGCTCCTCTATCCCGAAGTAATCCATAAAACCTAGAAAGATTGATTTTTCCCTTTCCTCTTATCCTACGGAGATTCTTATGTCCTATAAAACTTTGATTGCATGAATTGTCATGTTTCTATCTTGTTAATATCTTGTGTTATCTTCATGGTAACTGAGGAAAGTTATAGGTGATAGGTCTGAGAAAATCTACCAAAATAAATTTGTACAGTTCAGACATGAATGGCCACATGAAAATAATTTGTATACTATAAAAAGCTGATTACAAATGTTACAAATATAGCAAATCCCTTTTGAAAGATTTTCTTTTTCTCAAATGTAGTGTAAGAACTTTGGATAGGCCTTGTGGTACAGCAGGTTAAACTGCTATTTGGGATGCTTGCAACCCAAAGCAAAGTGTCTGGAACAAATCCCTGCTAACCCACACTTCACATTCAGCTTCCTGCTAATGTGTCTGGGACCAGCAAATGATGGCCCAAGTACTTGGGTTCCTGAAACCCACTTGGGAGATCCAGATGTAGTGCTTCAATCTGGCATTAACCCGGCCCAGCCCTGGCTGTTTTAAATTTTTGGAGGATGAACTGGGGAATGGAAGATTCTCTTCTCTCTTTCTCTGTGTCTCCCTGTCATTTTCTGTCACTTTGCCCCTCAAGTAAATAAATAAATAAATATATTTTTAAGTAGTATAAAAGAAGAAATATTTTTTTCTTGAAGCCTAGAATCCATTATCACATTAGGGCAAGTGCAGTGAAAATTTACAAACGTAAAATTTAATTAAAATTTGTGAAGCTCTATACAAATTTTGACTCACTATCAGCCATGTTAGTTTCCAATAACAGAGTAATGATTCTTAAAGGTATTTTGATTGCAATTGGCACTGGGACACAGTGGGTTAAATCACCACTAGGTGCAGACTTCTCTTTGACATAGAATTAAACTCTGATGCTCTGTTAAAGCAATGTGTTAAAGTAATCTATTATGTTCTCTTGATGTCTGTTAAATTCTAATTGTTCAAAAACAGCTGAATTTTTATTAAGAGCTATGGGTTATTTAAATATGTGCTTTTTTCAAAAATTTGAATAATCACCTTGTAACAATGATCAAATTTGGTCTATGTTATGTCATGATTTTAAGAAATCTTATTTCAACCAGATATTTTGGATTTTGAGCCTTGTTGGCATTCTTGACAGGCATTCAAAAAATCAAAGTTTCAAACAATCTGGTCTCTAAAATTTCCAGTAAATCCTGGACTTTGGTTTTTCCAGTTTGGGCCCAACTGAAAAAATCGAAGGACCTATGTCTCTCATCTTATAGAGACACCAACTAATCAGTCTATTTGGATTATATTAGAAGGACTGTCAAGATGTGATGTGGTACCAGACTTTAAGTTTCTATAATGGAAAATGCTATTAATACAAATGTTTGAGAATTAAAAAGTCTAATGATCTTGTGTTACTAGACATGATAGTTATCTTAATGAGAAAGCCCCAGAGGCCTAAAGGGTTAAATACTTGTAAAATCCTACAGGTGCTTTCAAAAATACTGTGAAGTAAGCAAGTGCCTCTTGTTGGTTGATGAGTTTATAATTTTAAACATGGCGACTTAAAGTCTTTTGTCATCCACAGTTATATATGATCTGCTGCTCATAAAACTAAAGCGTTGTTGGTTCTGTGTTTAGCTGTCCTCCTATAGGTTCCTATGGACTTTTTCCAGCCACTTTTATTGTATTCAGTACTTTGGGATGGCTCTGTAAACAGATGAAGCCAATAATGTATTAACAGTACCAACTGAGAGAAAGTATGGTTAACTGAGGTTACTAAAAAGAAAAAGCAATTCAAATCAATTGGCAATCTACAAAAAGAGTTAAAGATTTTAAAAGCTATTATTAAAATTGCTATATTGGTCTATTATGCTATATTATATGTGTGTACATATTGTATGTCCACATGGGGAAATTTTATTAAGAGTTTTATTTTAAATGACTTATAGATAAGATTGTCCATAAATTTAAGCTGCTAAAATCAATCAAAGATACATTTTAATTTGTGTGACCTGAAGCTGTGTATCATATGTTTTAGACTTGTTGGTAGAAAGAAACTAAAAACATTTTAGATGGTTGTGCTTAAGTTTACTGGCTAAACAAACTGCACCATGTTAGATATTTAAGAGGTGTTTTCAAATACATGATTCTTAAAATTTATAGAAGGCATTGGACCTTCTGGTAAATGCTTTCTTAAGTTGTTATCTAATGGTTGAAACGGTTTGCTAAGTATTCATGTGATATTGCTATTGTCAGCAAGCGATCTAGGACTTGCTCCCTCATTTCTCTATTCTAAGCCCAACTTGTTCTTTCATTTCTCTATTCTCTTCAAGGTAGGAAACTAATTCTATTATAAAGGAATCTGTAGGACGCACAATTTAATCTTTAGACCTTATAAAAGAGATGGCTAACATTTTTCTGTAATAGCATAGCCAAAATAAGAACTTAAATAATAATCTCATAGCTAGATTCACTTCGCCATCAGCGAAGTATACAGTAAGTAGAAAAAACCTCCCTTTCAGACCAAAGGGAAAGAAAGTTTTAAAGTGAGAATATAATTTTCCTCATGGGCATTGTCTACCTTAGAAAAACTACTACAGAACATGCCTGTGACTATAGACTTGTAGTTCAGGCCACCGAAGATTAGAGATGGGAAACGGGCACTCCCTTGACTTGCATCCTCTGGTCTGCTTTAACACAAACCAGGAGGAAAAGAAAGCTAGGCATCAGAAGCAATGGGTGGCAGGCCTATTAATGGCTGATCTGTACAGTGATCTGCCCTCAAGGAGACCCAACAGGCCAGTCCACTGCAGTGGCTTTCAATGTGGTAAGCCTGGGCTTCAGCAGAAGTCAGCTTGTGAAGAGCCCTGGCAGCTCTGCCAAGAGTTGGATCACTGGAAATGGACCTGCCCTGGAGTCGAAGGATGCCCAGGTCAGAGCCACAGATCTTATTGGCTCTAAGCTGAAAAGCCCTTCACTCAGCCCAACTTCCAAAGTGACCACTGCAGCTGAGGGGATGGTCAAGTAGGGTCAGCAACATTGCAGGCAGAACTGTCAATTTCTTGTTAGAGATGCCACCTGCCTTTACCTGGCCAGCTCTCCTCCCAGCCCAGCCAAGTAATGAAAGTCAACAGAGTGCCTTCCCCTAGGAGGTTCACACCTCCCTTAGGATATACCCCATGTGAAGAGATAGATAGGCCTGGGCCTCTTAACTTACAAGGCCTAAAGCAGATTATTATCAAGCCCCTTCTATCAGGTTCTATTTGCCTCTCAATCAGAAAACTTAATTATAGCTTAGACAGCACCTTTCTTAGCTCCTCTAATAATGACTCTGTCCTTTGTTCTAGGCACTGTCTAGTGCACTTGGGCCTCATTCCTTTGTAATCATAACCTCTACTCTACCACCAATGGCTCTACTCCCATCCTGTGTGTACTGATGGTCCTCTTCCCCACTTAATGCTGTATAATTGTTCAAACCTGGTAAATGCCACTCTTAGGATCATTGGTTACTATCCTCACTCTGTCTTTTATGACCTTGTCTAAATATGATCAGAGTTGGTAAACTTGGAAGGCTTCCATAGCCTTGGCAACTCATGACGACAGCTTAGGATGGTTACTGGCGCCATAAACTAGAGTGTCAATTTGTTGGGTCAACAACAGGAGCCACTGTGCACTTGCTCCTCATGTGGGATCTCTGTCCTTAATGTGCTGTACATTGTGATTTAATGCTATAACTAGTACTCAAACAGTATGTTTCACTTTGTGTTTCTATGTGGGTGCAAACTGTTGAAATCTTTATACTAAATTGATCTTCTGTATATAAAGAGAATTGAAAATGAATCTTGATGCAAATGGAAGGGGAGATGGAGCGGGAGTGGGGAGGGTTGCGGGTGGGAGGGAAGTTATGGGGGGGAGAAGCCATTGTAATCCATAAGCTGTACACTGGAAATTTATATTCATTAAATAAAAGTTAAAAAAAAATCACCACTAGGGATGCCCATATGACAAATCTAAGTACCGGTTTGAGTCTCTGAGGCTGTGCTTCTAGTCCAGCTTCTTGTTCATGCTCTTGGGAGGCAGCAGATGAGGACTCAAGTTCTTGGGCATACGCTGCCTGTGTGGGAGAACGGTGTGCAATTATTGACTAGTGGCTTTAGGTTGGCACAAACCTCATTATTATAGCCATTTGGGGGCGTGAACCAGAAGATGGAAGATATCTCTCTCTCTCTCTCTCCCTCTCTCTCTCCCTCACTCTGTCTGCTTTTCAAAAAAAATATTTTTTAAAAAAATACCTTAAGTATATACTGTACTAGCAGCAAACACATTGTAGTCATAAAATTGTATCATACAAATCAATTTGTATTAAAAAGCTAAATAAAACACTCCTTTTAGATACAGGGAATAAGTAGAAAATAATTTTATTATAATAGCACTTTATAGACAAAGCATAAGGTGGTGGTGCAAGAATTATCTGCCAAATGTATTATAACACAAAGCCAGTGTACAGACTGCTCTTTTTAAAACACAATGTAACCTCATTACTTTATTGAATAATTAAAACTTTATGTTTTCTGTGTTCATAGAGTATATAACTTCACCTACATTCCTAAATTAATTTTTTTTGACAGGCAGAGTTAGACAGTGAGAGAGAGAGAGACAGAGAAAGGTCTTCCTTTTTCCGTTGATTCAACCCCCAAGTGGCCTCTACTGCAGGTGCATTGTGGCTGGTGCGCTGCACTGATCCGAAGCCAGGAGCCAAGTGCTTCCTCCTGGTATCCCATACGGGTGCAGGGCCCAAGGACTTGGACCATCCTCCACTGCACTCCCAGGCCACAGCAGAGAGCTGGCCTGGAAGAGGAGCAACCGGGACAAAATCCAGTGCCCCAACCAGGACTAGAACCCGTGGTGCCAGCGCCACAGGTGGAGGATTAGCCTAGTGAGCTTTGGTGCCGGCTTCCTTAATTAAATTTAAAATTCATTTGTATGTTTCCATGGACTTGAAATGTCATTTATATATGTGTTCTGTTAATTCTCCCTTCCACTGAAAACAGTTTGTACATTCTCTAGATAATGTTCTACTGTTGTTAGATAATGTTTGTTAACAAATGTACTCTTATAGAAATTTCTCTTTCTCTCTTTGCTATTTATATTTTAGCACTGCATACTATTTTATAACATATCACTTTTTTATTTATTTATTTATTCATTTATTGACAGGCAGAGTTAGACAGTGAGATAGAGAGACAGAGAGAAAGGTCTTCCTTTTTCCATTGGTTCACCCCTCAAATGGCTGCTACGGCTGAAGCCAGGTGCAGGGCCCAGGGACTTGGGCCATCCTCCACTGCACTCCCGGGCCACAGCAGAGAGCTGGACTGGAAGAGGAGCAACCGGGACAGAATCTGCCTTCCTGGCCAGGACTAGAACTGGGGTGTTGGCACCGCAGGCGGAGGATTAACCAAATGAGCCGTGGCGCTGGCCCATAACACATTACTATTGACATCCACAGGAATCCCATCCTGGGCCAGATTTGCATTGTAAATCTTTATCTATTTTTTTAGAATGTTTCATATGTGGAGCCCACTCTGGTTAAAAACTTAGCCATGAGATTTATTCTGTAATAAATGTCCTGTAAATATTTATCTCTTAAGACTAAGTGCATGAATGAAATTCTGGATAATTATAGGTTCTCCAGGTGGTTCTGGGGCATGGCCAATTTAGTGAGCATTTACAGTACACACCAAAGAAATCAAGCTAATTTTTTAAAGAAACAAAATTATACTCTCTGCATCTCTTGCCAAATGTAGAAACTAATGAATGTTTAAACATCTTTCTAAGAAAGCAGGCTTGGTTAGTTTTTTATACTTTCAGTTACTATGTGAATTCTTTTTTTTTTGACAGGCAGAGTGGACAGTAGAGGGAGACAGAGAGAAAGGTCTTCCTTTTTGCCATTGGTTCACCCTCCAATGGCCGCCGCGGTAGGCGCGCTGCGGCCGGCGCACTGCGCTGATCCGATGGCAGGAGCCAGGTGCTTCTCCTGGTCTCCCATGGGGTGCAGGGCCCAAGAACTTGGGCCATCCTCCACTGCACTCCCTGGCCACAGCAGAGAGCTGGCCTGGAAGAGGGGCAACCGGGACAGGATCGGTGCCCCGACCGGGACTAGAACCCGGTGTGCTGGCGCCACAAGGTGGAGGATTAGCCTAGTGAGCCACGGCGCCTGCTACTATGTGAATTTTAAGGTGTCACTCTGGTTTTTATTTAACCATGTTCATTATTTAGAGTCAGCCCAAGTGGAGGCAAACATGGATCCCAAAATGTAGTCATTTAAAAAATAATAAAAGCTAACTTTTCTTCCACATAACCTTTCTATGATATCCAGGACATTCAGAGTAGATAACATTGCTCTATTTCAACAGATAATTCAGGGATCTAGGAAAATCAGTTATCTCGAGAATCCTCAACACGGGAATTACTTATGTGTCATTGGGTTTGACCATTTGCTACCAATGGCATAAAGGAAGAATGACTGGCATAAAGGAAGATGGAGGAGAATCAACTTTAGAATTGACATCTGGAGATATAAGTTTTATTTCCATCTGTAGCTGGTGCTGAGCCATGATGCAAAGGGCTTCTATCTGGATTAGCAAAGAGCAATGGCACACCCAGCAAATTGTGATATAATATAATGCAATAATCTAAATCATGGAATACTTACCAATTTATTCCTGGGTCTGATGCTTAATTACCAACTTTAAACTGGGAAGACCACACTTACACAGGAGCGTAGACAAGGGCTAAAAACAACAATCATATCCCAAAGAGATCATTTCATTCCTACACATTTAGCAATGAATTAAGTCTGTGAATATAGAGTGGATTAAAATTATGTCTTCACAAAAACTGATGAAGAGAGGGAAGGGAGGAAAGGGTATTGTGGGGGGAAAGAAGAGTAAAGGTAATGTGGTTGTCTTCTTGGAACTATATCTATGGACGGTGTAAAATCTGCTCTCTTCAGTAATAAAGGCAGTTTTAAAAATTACCCACTTACTCTAAGATCTCTGTTCCTCTACACGTCTTTGAGTTTTTTCTTCTCAAAGTTACATTTTCAAACTGTAAAAGAAAGATTTTTTTTCTTCATTATTTGAAACACTGTTAAATTTTCAGTTTGGCAAAAGTCTTCAATGCCACTCCTAATTTTAGTCCAATCTCTAGATCCTGTGCCCACCTGGCTTGTCCACTTTGAAGGTCAATAATCTCCCTCAAACTCAGTATCTTCTGAACCACCCAGATATATCTTCCCAAAATAGAACATGCCTGTCGTCCCATCTCCTAAGCAACAGTTAATGGCACCAAAACCTAGTTATACATTTACCGCCCAAAGAGTGACCCATCTCCATAGATTCCCCTCCGTAGCACTGTTGGAATTCATCCATTCTCCACTACCTTCAAGGTTATGCCTTCATTTAAATCCTTACCACATTTAATTTTGATATTGCTATAAAAGCATTTCCACTAATCTTACCTTCTATTCTTGTTTCCTGAAAACACATTTGTCATACCCCTAAGAGTTATCCCTAGAAACTATGTATCTGATAATGTCACTTTCTTAGACAGAAATGTGCAGATATTCCCTCAGGTTCAATATGCTAAATCTTCCACATATCTCTATTTCTTAACAGTCTATGCAGTCCCTCCTAATATCAGTTCCTTATATAGAGGAGACTCCCTCATGTGTATTCATTCAACTGATACTTATATTAACAGATATGATGTGCTGGAAGGTAGTAGTGAGTACAGTAGTCAAAATTTCAGCTCAAATCAGAAAGAAAATGTTTGTGATAGCTGAAACAACAACATAGTGATTTGAAAAAGAAAAGAACAACATATAGCATCATAATCAAAGTTATTATCTGGTAGTAATAATAATAATAGTTAAATACCTTAAAATATTCCATCCTCCTTGTCTCTGAACATCTTTCAATGCACAACAATATTTTTAATGATTCCTTTATTTACTTGAAATGTAGAGTTACAGAGAGGTAGAAGTACAGAGAGAGAATTTTTCCATCCACTGACTCACTTCCATAATGGCTGAAACAGCCAGAGCTGGGCCAGATCTAAGCCAGGAGCCAGGAGCTTCAACAGGATCTCCCAGCGGGAGCATGGATCCAAGCACTTGAGCCATCTTCCGTTGCTTTGCCAGGTGCATTATCAGAGAGTTGGATCAGAATTGGAGCAGCCTGGACTTGAACCAGTGCCCATATGGGATGTGGGCATCCAGTTTTGCTACGCCGTAACACAGGCATCACACAACAACACTCTTACAGCTCCTTCCACCAGAGTAGAGCAAAGAAGAAACAAGTTCCTGACACAAACTGGGTACATATCTAAGTCTATCAGAGACTGAACTGATGCTATGCAATGTACTGGAGTTGTGAGTGTTTTTAATACAGTCTGAGCCACAGTGCAACCTCAAAAGTTTGTGTATATGGCAGTTTCTTCAGGATCACCCCACAAGCTGGAAGAGGCTGAGACTGATGTCCAGGTGAAGCATGCATGCCCCGCTGTGATGCCTAGTGTTCAGTGCCTCAGCCTCAAGAAGGGCACTCCTCTATGGACCATCCAGGAGTGAGCTTGGTTTTCCATATCGATGTCTCCCTGGAGAACACTTCTTTAAGCAGGTATGTATATGGATTGAGCACTTTTTTCTAAACAGTCACAAAGTCACCCCATGCACCAGTGGGAACACTGTTGTGACTGACTTTTCCTTCCATGTGTTTTACAGCATTTCCATTATCTTCATTTCTACTTTTTTTCATGAAGAATACTGTTTTCTTCAGTGTATTCCCTTGTATTTAAATGAGTTCCCATATATTCATACTTTCTAATATGTATGTGTGTGGGTTTTCAAAGGTGTCTTTCTTTCTCATGTCCCTGTTAACCTGACCATGTACATTTGTTTCTTCTCCTCATTAGAACAATTGCTTAAATACCAGAAATGATTTAGGGAAGTAGGAAAGGTAAGAGAATTTTGGCCTGAGCTTGGAGCTATGCATAGTAATCATATTCTCCCTCAATATTTACATGTTGATATAAACATAGAAAGAGGGAACTTAATAAGTAACCCAATTATCATTGCAAACATGAGGAATTTTAAGTTAACTTAATTGCTGAATGAACTTGGTACTTGAAATGACATAAAAATAGTAACTTCTATGTTTGATAAATTCTAAGGAGATACCATATATGATGTTTGTATCAGAAAAAGTTCAAAGAAACAATCTGTTTTAAAATTATTATATACTCGCTAGTCAGCAATGGACTGAACCATTTGTTATATTCAGGCTTTAGTTTCTCTATTTTCAAACTAAGGGATGATTTGAGCTTGTAGAAGCTTTTTCAAAATTTACTATTCTGTAGTTATCTACTAAGAAATGATAGGTCTAAGAAAGACTACAAAACAAAATTTGACATCAGAGGAGAGTGACCAAGATTTTGATTGGCCAAAGGAGCTGTATAAAAACATTTTAAATTGAAAGCATAAAAGTAAAGCTTAAATTTAGGAAAAAAATGAGAAGCTCAGCTTTACAAAAATGAATTGCTATTTTAAAAGAAGTCCATATCACCAGGTAAAATGATAAGAATTTACAATTGATTTGACCTTAAAAACATAATTCATATTAGATATGAGTAAAATAAAACTAGTTATTCCTGCAGAACCTATGTTTACAGGACAGTGTGAATGATTTTGGCACTCAATTTAGAGTAGATCTCTAAACCAAAGTCAATTACCATCATGATTATTAATATTACTGCTTTCATTTCTCTCACCAGGGCAAAATGAGCATCTTTATTGAGAAGGGACCAGTTGAATATCCCTGAAATAGATTTTCAAAATTTCTCTCCCATCAGATTTCTCCTGATTTTTACTTTTTACTCATTAATCCCTAGAAAGCTCACCACAGAATTATTCATGTGTAAAGGACAGAAGAGATGGGATTCTGTGAGAGGACATTGTGACTGCCTCTAAGTGTCTCATTTTGCATACCTCAGATCAGTTTTAACCCACATCTCACAGCCATCAAGAGAATACTTGAAATGTTTTGGAGACACCTATTCATTTCAAGTTGCAGAGACTTTATTACTCCCCCAAATCTCCTTTGACTACAACAAACCTGAAATGTGAATCAGAGAAATGTTTTCTTAAGGTTTGCACAGTCCATGGTGCTAAGTTATTTCTTGAAATAAAATCAAAGTCAGCACAAACGTGATTCCACAGATGCTCTGTCATAGTGAATTCTTCTTATTAGATATGAAGAAAAAACAAGATAAATACAAAAAAATTATTTATGTTCAATCAATAATTTCTTGTTTTCACATTTGCATGGCAAAAAATCAGTTTTATAATTTTTGTGTGTTTTTTAAGAATTTAAGGGGATTGGAAATAATGAAGGGCAATTTATCTCTCCATGGTATTTAAAAAATGAAATGTTAAATTTTTTTGTGCAGAATCTATGTGAATATTACATCAAGCTTTTTAAAAATATATTTGCCACTAAGTCTTTGGCTTATTACAAATTGGTTTCCACATGAAATGCTTTATATAGTATAATAAGTTGATTGCCACTGTATATTGGTTTGTGTTCATAATATATTGGATTGAGTGAATAATAAATCTTTCAGCAATTATTTTTATTGGCTTCACAGTGTAAATTGTATTGGCTTCTCAGTGAACCAAAATGTTTTCATGTAAATTATACTTTCTCATTCAGGTGATTTTTAATTTAAAGATTGAGGAAAATATATATATGTGTGAATATTAAATCTTTAAACACCATTAATTATATCCACTTTTGTAAATAATAGAAAATTACTACAATGTCTCACTATATTAAAATTGGAGATATTTGACTTGTTTTCTGTGTCAGTTTGTGTTTTAATATTTGGCATACAAGTGACACTGAATGGATTTTATTGTTTTCCCGAACTTGGACCAAGATATGCAATACATGAAAAATCACAACTCAGCACATTGTAAGGATGGGCATTGTGAGAAGTATAGTTTTTAAAAATGGTAGTAATTCTTTCAACTTTTTTGGCTGGCACCACAGCTCACTAGGCTAATCCTCCGCCTTGCTGCACCTGCACCCGGGGTTCTAGTCCCGGTCAGGGCGCCGGATTCTGTCCTGGTTGCCCCTCTTCCAGGCCAGCTCTCTGCTATGACCTGGGAGTGCAGTGGAAAATGGCCCAGGTCCTTGGGCCCTGTATCCGCATGGGAGACCAGGAGAAGTACCTGGCTCCTGGCTTTGGATCAGCGTGGTGCGCTGGCCACAGCGGCCATTGAATGGTGAACCAACGGAAGGAAGACCTTTCTCTCTGTCTCTCTCTCTCTCACTGTCCATTCTGCCTGTCAAAAAAAAAAGATAGTAATTCTTTCAGCTTTTTAAAAGAAGAGGTACATATGGTTTTATATGTATGTATGTATTTGAAAGGCAGAATGGCAGAGAAAAAAGAAGACATAGAAAGATCCCAGTGGAAAGAATGGGCCATGAAGAAAGAGGTACCTTTCTCTGAAGGGAGGAGAGAACTTCCACTTTGACTATGGCCTTGTCTAAATAAGGTTGGAATTTGTGAACTCAAGAGGCTTCCATAGCCTTGGCAGCTCATGACAAGAGCCTCGAGTGATTACTGATGTCATAAATAAGAGTGTCAATTGTTAAGTCAACAACAGGAGTCACTGTGTATTTACTCCCCATGTAGGATCTCTGTCCTTAATGTGTTTGTTATACTATGTGAATTAACGGTAAAAATACTACTAAAACAGTACTCTATACTTTTTGTGTCTGTGTGGGTGCAAAGTGTTGAATTCTTTACTTAGTAAATACTAAGTAGATCTTCTGTATATAAAGATAACTGAAAATGAATCTTAATGAAGAATGGGATGGGAGAGGATGTGGGAGATGGGATAGTTGCAGGTGGGAGGGAGGTTATGCAGGGAAAAAAGCTGCTATAATCCAAAAGTTGTACTTTGGAAATTTATATTTATTAAATAAAAGTTAAAAAAAGAGATAAGAAAAAAAAAAACAAAACAAGAAAGATCCTCTATCCACAGGTTCACTTTCCTAAATGAATACAACGTCCTGAGCTGGACCTGGCTGAAGCTAGGACCCCTGTATGTCATCCAGGCCTCCCACATAGGTTTCAGGGGCCCAGATACTTGGGTGATCTCCCCTGACTTCCCAGGCACAATAACAGAGAACTAGAATATTAGCAAAGGATCCAATCTTTTAGTATCGCTCTGACATGGGATACCAACCTGGCAAGCAACATTACAACCTGCTGCTCCACACAGCTGGCCCCTCACTTAATTTTGGAGATGACGATTCTCTGACACAAGATATGTATGTTTCATAATGATATGATACCCTCTGAGTTGGAATCCTTGGATTGTTAAAGTCTTCCTTTTAAGTCATTTAAAATGTGAACACTCTATCATTTTTTGAGGTTTATAAAGTTTACTGCTGCATCACTAATCATGCTTATTTCAGCCAGTAGTAATTAAGTGACTACTAAGTGTACAGAAGTTGTATGCAATCTAAGACATTAACCAGCCAGACACATGGAAGCAAATTACTATAAAATGGCAACACAGGTGCCATGACACAATCAGGTAAAGATAACAGAAGAAAACAAAGGAGACGATAGTCATTTCTTTGTAAGTAGATCCTTGAGCACAGTCCTGAGTCAAATTTCCTAGGTTTAAATTGTTATCTCTGCCAATCACTTCGGCAAGGTATTCCACCTGAACATGCTTTGTTTTCCTCATTAATAAAATGGAGGTGGCACTACTTAGTATGGTTTTCATGAAGAATAAATTAGCTATGTAAATAGCATATTTAGAACTAATTACTACATAGTGAGAACTTCATAAGAAGCTATAAAATAAATAATCTGAACCCCCTACGAGAGCACCCAGAGACCAGCAAGGAGAAAGCACCATCTTCACAAAAGTGGAGGCTGTGATTCATGCTCACATGCAACTAAGGCAGCCTATCAAAGGGATAAATTGGTATTCCCCACTAACTTTGAGTCTTTCCTGTAAAGCAAGCCCATCCCCCCCCCCCCAGTCTATCACAGGCTTCAGGGATCAAAATACCAAGGCAGAACATCCATAGGCAGCTAGCTGTGGGAATGCCTCTGCTTGCTCAGTGGATAAGGCAGGCTCAGAGGGCTGAGAGTGGATCCCCCATACCCTGTGACTGTAGGAGCTTTGTTCACTATTGCTCTGAGAATTCTGTGACTGCACAGTAGGAGGTGGAGTATACTGGGTCTCTGAGCATTCACTGTGTCTAGCTTCAGTTCAGAGGCTCAGAGTTAACCAATTTCAAGGATAGGGCCATTGCAGAGGATTCTGTGCTCACATTGAGGACTACACAGATATTTTGAGCAGTTCATGAACCTATGTGGGGAGGGGGGTGTAGCCACTGTGGGATAACCCCAGACATTGATCACCCTAGAAGAGACGAGGTGAGGCTGTGACTATGCCATCAGTCATGATCATACCCTGCCCTCTGCTAACAATAGAGGATGTCTACCATACCCAACATGGGTATAATCCCAGACTCCTGCCCCATCTTTGAGCACTGACCAGAACTCCCTGGCTCCACCTAGCACACACCTCTCCATATCCATTGAAGGAGCAGACACTTCACTAAAAGCACAGAGGCATGCTTCAAAGATAAAATCCATCAGAGTGGACACCAACAAGTATTTCCACAAAACACCTAAAAATAAATGGAGAAATACAAGAAATAAGAAAAAGCAAAACATATGTCTCCCCAAAAGGAACACAACAACACATCAATATTAGAATGTGAAGATGAAGAGATTGATGAGATGCCTGAAAAATAATTCAAAAGAATGGTAATAAGATTACTCAAAAATACAGAGAAAGAAATTCATGACGTAAAGAAATCCATTCACCATATGGATGAAAAATTTTTCTGAGAGAGATATATTGAAGAGAAATAAAACTGAAATATTAGCAATGAAGAATTCAACATGTCAAATAGAAAATATGGTGGAAAGCCATAACAATAGACTTGGTAAAGCAGAAGAAACAATATCCAAGCTAGAAGGCAAATCCTTGGAGATATCTAAGACAAAAGAATGAAGAAAAACTTCGAAAAACTAAAAAATAATGTTTGAGATTTAGGGGATACTATCAAATGGCCAAATATATGTCTTGGGATTTCCTGAAAGTGTGGAAAGTAAGAATGGATTAGAAGCCTTATACCACAAAATAATAGTAGAAAATTTCCCTAATTTGGAAAAAGAAAGAAATGTCTAAATACAGGAAGCATATACAACTCATAGGAGATATGATTAGAAAAGATCTTCACCACAACACATGATATTAAAAAATTAAATAGTACAATATAAATAAAAGTTTCTAAAATGTGCATGAGAGAAATGCCAGGTTATTTCAGAGGATACCCAATTAAACTAACAGCTGATTTCTCATCAGAAATCTCCCAGGCTAGATGAGAAAGAGAGATATAGCCTAATTTCTAAAAGAAAAAAAAAACCAGAATATTATACTCTGCAGAGCTCTCATTTATAAATGAAGGTGGAAAAAAAAAAAAACCTTACAAAACAAACAGAAATTGAAGGAATTTGTAACCACTCATCCAGCCTTACAAATGATGCTTAAGGATGTGCTACACACAGAAACACAGAAAGATAGTCATCACTATGAAAGAATGTGAAGGCAGGAAATCTCCCAGTAAAAGTACAAAAGAAATCTAAAGAGAACAATAGGCATATTTATGAAAAATGGCAGGACAAGTCATTATTTATCAATAACCAAAATTCTCCAATCAAAAGATGTAGACTGGCTGAATGGATTAAAAAACAATACTCTTCTGTTTGCTGCCTACAAAAACATACCTTACAAATAAAGATACACACAGACTGAAAGTGAAATGATGGGAAAAGATATTATATGATAATGGAAAGCAAAAACTAGCAAGTGTAGCCATTCTAATACCAGACACAATATGTTTTAAAACAAAAACTTTTAAGAGAGGCAAAGAAGGGCATTATGTATTGATTAAGGAATCAATTCAACAAGAAGATGAGAATATAATAAATGTGTTTGCACCCAATGCCATAGTGCCTGATTATTTAAGATAAATATTAAAGGATCTAAATGGAAACATGAACCCCAATATAATAATGGGGGACTTCAACATTCCACTTTCATCAATGTACAGATCAACTATACTGAAAGTCAAAATATTTGCAAACTATACTACAGATAAAGGGTTGATAACCAGAATCTACAAAGAAATCAAGAAAATCCACAACAACAAAACAAACAACCCACTTAAGAGATTGGGCCAAGGACCTCAATAGACATTTTTCAAACGAGGAAATCCAAATGGCCAACAGACACATGAAAAAATGTTCAAGATCACTAGCAATCAGGGAAATGCAAATCAAAACCACAATGACGTTTCACCTCACCCCGGTTACAATGGCTCACATTCAGAAATCCAGCAACAATAGATACTGGAGAGGATGTGGGGAAAAAAGGACACTAACCCACTGTTGGTGGGAATGCAAACTGGTAAAGCCACTATGGAAGTCAGTCTGTAGATTCCTCAGAAACCTGAACGTAACCCTACCATACAACCCAGCCATCCCACTCCTTGGAATTTACCCAAAGGAAATTAATTTGGCAAACAAAAAAGCCATCTGCACATTAATGTTTATTACAGCTCAATTCACAATAGCTAAGAACTGGAACCAACCCAAATGCCCATCAACAGTAGACTGGGTAAAGAAATTATGGGACATGTACTCCATAGAATACTATACAGCAGTAAGAAACAACGAAACCCGGTCATTTGCAACAAGATGGAGGAATCTGGAAAACATCATGCTGAGTGAATTAAGCCAGTCCCAAAGAGACAAATATCATTTGTTTTCCCTGATTGGTGACAACTGAGCACCAAAGGGGAAACCTGTTGAAGTGAAATGGACACTATAAGAAACAATGACCTGATCAGCTCTTGTCCTGACTATTGATGTACAATGTAATACTTTATCCTTTTTAGTATTTGTTGTTGTTGTTGTTGTTCTAGTACTAGTGGTTGAACTCTGTAATTAACACACAATTATTCTTAGGTGTTTAAATTTTAACTGAAAAGTGATCCCTGTTAAATTTAAGAGTGGAAAAAGAGAGGGAGGAGATGTACAATTTGGGACATGCTCAATCGGACTTGCCCCAAATGGTGGAGTTAGAAATGTGCCAGGGGATTCCAACACAATCCCATCAAGGTGGCATGTACCAATGCTATCTCACTAGTCCAAGTGATCAATTTCAGCTCACAATTGATGGCTCTGATAGGTCTAAGAGTCAAAGGGATCATACAAACAAGACAAGTGTCTGCTAATACTAACTGATAGAATCAAAAAGGGAGAGAACGATCCAACATGGGAAGTGGGATACACAGCAGACTCATAGAATGGCAGATGTCCTAAACAACACTCTGGCCTCAGAATCAGCCCTTAAGGCATTCGGATCTGGCTGAAGAGCCCATGAGAGTATTTTAGGCATGGGAAGCCAAGATACCATGGAAAAAAAAAAAAAAGAAGACCTAAATGAAAGATCTCTGTGAGTGAGATCCCAGTGGAAAGAACGGGGCCATCAAAGAAGGAGATACCTTTCTCTGAAGGGAGGAGAGAACTTCCACTTTAACTATGACCCTATCAGAATAAGATCAAAGTCAGCGAACTCTAAAGGCTTCCATAGCCCTGACAACTTATGACTAGAGTCTAGGGAGATTACTGACGCCATGAACAGGAGTGTCAAATTGTTAAGTCAGCAACAGGAGTCACTGTGTACTTATGTCTCATGTGGGATCTGTCCTTAATGTGTTGTCTAATGTGCAGTGATGCTACAACTAGTACTGAAACAGTATTTTTATACTTTGTGTTTCTGTGTGGGTACAAACTTATGAGGTCTTTACTAATTATATACTGAATCGATCTTCTGTATATAAAGAGAATTGGAAATGAAAAAAAAAAAAACCTGGTGTTAAATTGGAAATGGCATAGAAAATTGATTAATTTTTAAAAAATATTATGTAGGATCTCTGTCTTTAATGTGCTGTACACTGTTATTTAATGCTATAACTAGTACTCCAACGGTAGTTTTTTCACTTTGTGTTGCTATATGGGGCAAACTGTTGAAATCTTTACCTAATATATACTAAACTGATCTTCTGTATATAAAGAGAATCTTGATGTGAATGGAAGGGAGAGGGAGCGGGAAAGGGGAGGGTTGCGGGAGGGAGGGAAGTTATGGGAGGGGGGAAGCCATTGTAACCCATAAGCTGTACTTTGGAAATTTATATTCATTAAATAAAAGTTTAATAAATGAAAAAAAGAAAAAAGAAATAGCAGAGCTAACTTACACACAATGCACAAATTGACCTAATTTATATCTGCAGAACATTTCACCCCACAGTTGAAGAATACACAGTCTTTGCATCTGTGCAAAGAACTTTCTCTATGATAGACCATTTGCTAGGACATACAGTAACTTTCCAGACAATTCTTAATCTGTTTCCTTTCCTGATATTTTTAAAATATTCTTTGATTATTTCCTCTTCTTTATATGCATCACTCTTTTCATCACTTTTTATTCCTTCCAACTCATTTTTTCCCATTTCTTTCTTTCATTTTACAATAATGTCTGGCAAAATACCCCCAAAATGACACAGACCAGTTGAACGAACAGGCAAGTAAACAGAGAACAAAAGTACAAGCTGCTAATTGAGGAGTAAACACTAGCCACTATGAGAATACATGAAAGAAACTTTTACCTTGTTTCTAGGGATATGAATATCACAAATAGAAAAAAAAATTGCCTTTTCAGTTGTATTTGGAAAGATGACTATGCATTATCTGAGCCTGCCAAAATACATTCTTGAATATTTCAATCAGATGCTTAGCTATGAATTACTTCTAGGACTTTTCAGTTCTATACTTACATGACTGGAATTATTGCAGCTGTATGCCAGTAGCATTAAATTTAAGGAAATCTTTAGGATTTAACTGATAAAAACTAACCAGTTGAACTTAAGAGTAAAATCAGTTACGTTGTATGTCATCTTCTACTATCTGCAGTAACCGCTAGATGCTGTCACCGTTATCAGTGACAAGTACACTAATGACAAATAGAGGTAAGACACTCAATCTTTCCTTTTTGCACATCTCTCTCAAAAAGAAACACTCAATGAGCATGTTCTCTTCTCAGTAAGCAGTCTTCAGTTAATATTGTACTATGATGCAAAAGAATATGAAATGTTAAATGCGAACTTTTATAGTACATTAAATAACATTTTTATGAACAGAAATGCAGCACATAATATTCGAGGCTAAGAAGTAGAACATGAGAATGTGGAAGAAGATGCAATTTATTTTCTTAAAATGGTTCCTGTCTATTATATTTCAGTTCTCTCTTTATAATGGATATCCTTATCAGACATTTATATGCCATCACATTCTGACATAATACACATTGGAGATTTCCAATTTTATCACACAATAAACTTTCTTCATGTTCTCAAAAATAACATGAGTTAGAATTCACTAAAAATAATCTACAATATTATCATAGATATTTCAAGGAAGAAACTGATTTTTTTTTGAGTTGCAACTGACTATAAGGAAGAGATTTTGAAGGATTTTGAAGGATTCTATCAAAACACCCTCAAAAGGTTTTATTGTTTTTACTTCTAGTTGAAGTACAAAAAGTATTTGTCCAGGTTGTTACATGAAAACAAAAGAAGCTAAAAAATATTTTCCCCTATATTTCAACATCTTTTGCAAATTTTTACAACATTTTTTATTTATATAAAGTGAACAAATTTCAGGTACTCTATAAATACAGTTTTAAGAGCATAATAATACTTTCCACTCTCCCTCATTCCCTTCCTCCCTTGCTCTCACCCTCCTTCCTCCTTCCTTTCCTATTTTTCTTTTAATTTTTATAATAACAGACTTTCAATTTACTTTATAATCACAAGCTTAACTTCCCAGTGCATAGAAAAACCTCTATTCTTCAAGAGTACAGACAAGGACTTTGAACAATAATCAAAACTCAAAATGTCAATTTTGATCTTATACATTACTTTTTTGTGCTCTGAATATTAGCTTTCCCTATCAACATTTGTGGATTATATAATAATACTAATGCTTTGTATTTCCTTATTATTTGTTAATTTGCTTGTGCTATAGATTCAGCAAAAGTTTAATCATGATTTCTCCCTATACTTCTACACAAAATTGAAAACAGACCGAAATTCAAAGCATCATAAAGCATGAAGCAAGACCCCTACTTTTCACCTTACACAAAAATTCACTGAACATGGATTAAAGACTTAAATCTATGAACCAACACCATCAAATTATTAGAGAGCATTGGAGAAACCCTGCAAGATATAGGTACAGGCAAAGACTTCTTGGAATAGACCCCAGAAGCATAGGTAGTCAAAACCAAAATTAACATTTGGGATTGCATCAAATTGAGAAGATTCTGTACTTCAAAAGAAACAGTCAGGAAAGTGAATAGGCAATCTACAGAATGGGAAAAAAATATTTGAAACTATGCAACAGATAAACGGTTGATAACCAGAATCTACAAAGAAATCAAGAAAATCCACAACAACAAAACAAACAACCCAATTAAGAGATGGGCCAAGGACCTCAATAGACATTTTCCCAAAGAGGAAATCCAAATGGCCAACAGACACATGAAAAAATGTTCAAGATCACTAGCAATCAGGGAAATGCAAATCAAAACCACAATGACGTTTCACCTCACCCCGGTTACAATGGCTCACATTCAGAAATCTACCAACAATAGATGCTGGCTGGTGAGGATGTGGGGAAAAAAGGACACTAACCCACTGTTGGTGGGAATGCAAACTGGTAAAGCCACTATGGAAGTCAGTCTGTAGATTCCTCAGAAACCTGAATATAACCCTACCATACAACCCAGCCATCCCACTCCTTGGAATTTACCCAAAGGAAATTAATTTGGCAAACAAAAAAGCCATCTGCACATTAATGTTTATTACAGCTCAATTCACAATAGCTAAGAACTGGAACCAACCCAAATGCCCATCAGCAGTAGACTGGAGAAAGAAATTATGGGACATGTACTCTATAGAATACTATACAGCAGTTAAAAACAATGAAACTCAGTCATATGGATCAAGATGGAGGAATCTGGAAAACATCATGCTGAGTGAATTAAGCCAGTCCCAAAGGGACAAATATCATATGTTCTCCATGATCAGCGACAACTAACTGAGCCCAAAGGGGAAACCTGTTAAGTGAAATGGACACTTTGAGAAACAGTGAATTGATCAGCCCTTGTCCTGACTATTGATGTACAATGTAATACTTTATCCTTTTTAGTATTTGTTGTTGTTGTTGTTGTTGTTTTAGTACTAGTGGTTGAACTCTGTAATTAACACACAATTATTCTTAGGTGTTTAAATTTTAACTGAAAAGTGATCCCTGTTAAATATGAGTGGGAGTAAGAGAGGGAGGAGATGTACAATTTGGGACATGCTCAATCAGACTTGCCCCAAATGGTGGAGTTAGAAACGTGCCAGGGGATTCCAACACAATCCCATCAAGGTGGCATGTACCAATGCTATCTCACTAGTCCAAGTGATCAATTTCAGCTCACAATTGATGGCTCTGATAGGTCTAAGAGTCAAAGGGATCATACAAACAAGACAAGTGTCTGCTAATACTAACTGATAGAATCAAAAAGGGAGAGAACGATCCAACATGGGAAGTGGGATACACAGCAGACTCATAGAATGGCAGATGTCCTAAACAACACTCTGGCCTCAGAATCAGCCCTTAAGGCATTCGGATCTGGCTGAAGAGCCCATGAGAGTATTTTAGGCATGGGAAGCCAAGATACCATGGAAAAAAAAAAAAAGAAGACCTAAATGAAAGATCTCTGTGAGTGAGATCCCAGTGGAAAGAACGGGGCCATCAAAGAAGGAGGTACCTTTCTCTGAAGGGAGGAGAGAACTTCCACTTTAACTATGACCCTATCAGAATAAGATCAATGTCGGTGAACCCTAAAGGCTTCCATAGCCTTGGCAACTCATGACTAGAGCCTAGGGAGATTACTGACGCCAGAAACAAGAGTATCACATTGTTAAGTCAACAAAAAGAGTCACTGTGTACTTATGTCTCATGTGGGATCTGTCCTTAATGTGTTGTCTAATGTGAAGTGATGCTATAACTAGTACTAAAACAGTATTTTTACACTTTGTGTTTCTGTGTGGGTGCAAACTGTTGAAATCTTTACTTAGTATATACTGAATCGATCTTTATATAAAGATAATTGAAAATATAAAAAAACAGGTGTTAAATTGGAAATTGCATAGAAAATTAATTAATTTTTAAAAACTATCATGTAGGATCTCTGTCTTTAATGTGCTGTACACTGTTATTTAATGCTATAAGTAGTACTCCAACAGTATTTTTTCACTTTGTGTTGCTATGTGGGGGCAAACTGTTGAAATCTTTACTTAATATATACTAAACTGATCTTCTGTATATAAAGAGAATTGAAAATGAATCTTGATGTTAATGGAAGGGTAGAGGGAGCAGGAAAGGGTAGAGGGAGCAGAAAAGCATTAAAAAAGAGTGATTTACTACTTTTACCCACCAGATTCAGTAGTTTTTGACTTTTCTGTAAAATGTCTCTCTAGAAGTAACTTTGCCTTGCAATCATTACTATTTGCTTCTAAATTCCTCATTCTTTTTTTTTCAAAAGATTTTATTTATGTATTTGAAAGGCAGAGTTAGAGAGAGAGAGAGAGAGAGAGAGAGAGAGAGAGAGGGAGAAAGAGGGAGAGAGAGGGGGGAGAGAGAGAGAGAGATCGTCGATTGACTGGTTCACTCCCCATATGACTGCAGTGGCTGGGGCTGGGACAGTCTGAAGCCAGGAACCAGGAGTCCAAGCACTTGGGCCATCTTCCACTGCCTTCCTAGGCACATTTACAGGGAGCTGGAACAGAAGTGGAACAGCCATTACTCAAACCAGCAACCACATGAGATTCTTAATCCACTGTTCCACATCCCAGGCCCCATAAATTCCACATTCTTTTAAAAGGATTTAGCAATAATGTAATCAGATTTGTGTCTTGTCCCTCTCAATTAATCCTGAAATGCTTATGGATCCCTCCCCTAGTGTTTCCTTCCAAATGCAAGCACAATTGTAAAATTTGCTTGTCTTGGCATATTTTATTATTTAATTATCTATGTAACAATAAATAACAATCACTTTGTTGGGAGGAGGACTATCTGGTTCAATGAGAGATCAAATCCTTTGTGGTTTGGTGGACAATTTAGGTGATTAAGAATTTAGATCCTTACAGGCATTCTTCTTCCAAAGCAATTAAACATGTTTGTTCACATGACAAATAATATATTAACTTTCAAATTCATAAAATTACGCCTCATTACTGCCTATTGTCTGCTTTAATGTCTGTGTGTTCTCTAAAATTAAGTGTATCTTAACGTCTGTAGTAATATAACTTTACTTCACAACTGAGGTGTCCTGACATTTTAGAAAATTTTGAATGACTATTTTACTGTATCTGCACATGTAGTTTACTTGAATGAAGAGGAAGACTCTCTTGACAATTGGATTTGCATCTTGACCCAAAGACCAGTAGCTTTGTTACATGGAGCACCAAGCTAGAAAATGATAATGGAAGAATCAAGTTAATTAATTGGCTAAGTAAATGAAAAAGAGCTAAAAATAGATAAATAGATAATACAAGGTATGGTACATAATAACAAACATTCAAATACTGGCTGTTAATTTTTATGACCAAGTATAGAAAAATCTATCAGTATATGAGATATTTAGTAGATTTGTTCATATGTTCATTTTGTCCACTTATGTTTTACATATATATATATATATGTGTGTGTGTGTGTGTGTGTAAAATCTTGCAACCTCTATTCCAATTAAAAAGCTAATAAATCTGAAACTGAAAAATTCAATAAGGCAGAAATGAATCTTTACCTCATCTTATATACCATCAAATGCACAACTTCTACATTTAATTATTTTACAAAAATTTTTATGTGGTACAAATTAATCCAAAAATCTAATTTTCTTTTCTCCAAGAAATTGTAATTATAGTCCATATGAACTTACGCTAATGACTTTCTCTTAAAGAAAACCCTTTGATGCCTTGCCAACTAAGACATGCCATCTAATAATACTATGGAATCTATTCTGCTATGTATTAACCATTGCAAACTTTAAATGCTATATTCAATGTCATAGAATCAAATTATGTTTATGTAAAATATTTAAAAAATTTATAGACTAAATATAAGTTATTGGAAAACTTCTAAGAACAGTAAGATACTAAAAGAAAAACAAATGCTTGAAAAACTCAGGATTTTCATAAAACAGTATCAGGGAAATTTGTGTAGAATTTACAATTCTGGCAGACAACCAAAAAGTTTGCAATAACAATGACCTCTAGTTAATTAAAACACCTAGTTGACAATGTTTTGGAATGCATTTATCCTTTAAATAAAATGTATATTTCCATTTTGCTTGAAATTCACTAATTCTTTTTTTTTAAGATTTTATTGATTTATTTGAGAGTTAGTGTTACAGACAGTGAGAGGGAGAGACAGAGAGAAACGTCTTCCATCTGCTGGTTCACTCCCCAAATGGCTGCAACTGCTGGAGCTGCGCTGATCTGAAGCCAGGAGCCAGGAGTCTCTTCCTAGTGTCCCATTAGGGTGCAGAGTCCCAAGGACTCGGGATACCTTCTACTGCTTTCCCAGGCCACAGAAGAGAGCTGGATTGGAAGAGGAGCATCTGGGACTAGAACTGGTGCCCATATGGGATGCAGGCGTCTCAGGTGGAGGATTAACCGATTGCGCCACAGCACTGGCCCTCGAAATTCACTAATTCTTAAAAATAAACTTTAGAAAAATAATTTTATAGAATTAAAAATAAATATTGAATAAATTCAAACCCTAAAATTTTATATTAAATATATCCTAAACAATCAGGCCTTTTGTATGCACCCATAATTTTATATGATCTGTGTGTACTTGAAAGAGTAAAATCTATTTTTAAAGAGTACAAGATAAAAAATAATTTATTGGCTAGAATTGCTTTTATTTTACTATATATTAACATATATTTTTAAGGAATTTGGAAAGTTCTTAAAAGATTATCACTTTATTTTGTGCCTAAAGTAGAAAAGTAAAACAAAACTCCTAAATTATTGTGATTTGGAGATTTATTTGATAGATGTAAGGAATTAAGGTGTCCTAAGAATTACTTCAAATGTTTCCCAAACAGCTACATATATATTTATGCACAGAAACTCTTACTAAGAAAGAGCCATGGGAAATAACAGAAAGAAAAAACTAAACCGTAAACTAAAAGTTATTTGTAATGGCTGCATATTATGCAAATGAACTATGGAATATGAGAAAAATTTTCTTTCAAAAAATGCCATTCATTGCTTACTTTGAAAATTTTTCAGAGACATAAAATTTAAACGTATAAAAGAAAATTTTATTCAAAATTTCTTTTACTAGTAATAGTATAAGCAATAAAATATTCAGATTCTGTTTTATATAATGAGAATTACATGAAGTTGTTTTGAAGCTTTAAGGTACTTGAGGGGATGAACATTGTAGTTGGCCGGAGGGGTGGAGGGGCAGCTGTAGGCAATTCTGCATGGCCGTAAATGATTTTTCAGAAATGACTGAACCCAGAGGACAACATCCTGGGAGAAATTTCCCCTGGATCTAGGTGTTTGATTTTCAGTCTCTTCTTCTGTGACATGAGTTTAATCATGCTCATTTAGTAAATGGCCAGTAGGAGGACTGAATATAATTATGTTCTTCTTTGTCGGATCTGCTCAGTAAGTGGATGTGGGGACTTTAAGGAGAACTCTCTCCTGCTCTTCAGCGGTGAAAATGGATCGAGAAAGTTGGAAGAGGGATTGGAGAGAAAATTAAAACAAAATCCAAGAAGCTTCAAAGTGTTTCTTGCATTCCAAAGCCCCAATCTTTGGGGTATCATTTTCTGAGCCCTCATATAAGTGTATTCTGCTGCTTCTGGTGATTAGGGATTGTCTCAACCGACCCTGGCTGGGTCTCAATCTTGGCATTTCAAGTAACTGCCAGGTAAATGGCTCAGCCATATAGGTGTGGGAGCCTGCATTATATTGCCCCTGCTTGCTTGCTTTCTAGCGGGGCAGCCAGACCTGATTTCTTTGGTAAAGTGATTCCCAGTGACAAATCTTTTTCATGTGTCTGTTTATATTACTTTTGCTATTGTCCCATTGACCAAAGAAAATCCGTTGCCAAGCTCAGGGTCAGTGTGGGAAGGTTCTCTAAAGATATAGTTAGAGGATAGCAGGAACGAATTGGGGAGCACTACTGTAGCACTCCTCCTCAGGCTTGCAAGTACCTGTATTTATGTCTAAATGCCAAAATACAAAGAACTGAGACTGAGTCCCACAGAGAACCCCATGCGACAGATTGTTCTCTTTTTTTTAAGATTTTATTTATTTAAGAGGTAGAGTTACAGACAGTGAGAGGGAGAGACAGAGAAAGATCTTCTTTCCATTGGTTCACTCCCCAGAAGGCTGCAATGGCCGGAACTATGCCAATCCGAAGCCAGCAGACAGGAACCTCTTCTCGGTCTCCCACACGGGTGCAAGGACCCAAGGACTTGGGCCTTCTTCTACTTATTTCCCAGGCCACAGCAGAGAGCTGGATTAGAAGAGGAGCAGCTGGGATTAGAATCGGCGCCCATATGGGAGGCCGGCACAGCAGGTGGAGTATTAACCTCTTGCATAACAGCACCGGCCCCATCGACAGATTGTTCTTATTAAGTAACTGATAACTGCTAGCTGGTTGATATAGCAACATATAGAAGGGGATAAATTAACCAAACATACAAAAACCATCTGCTCAAGGTAGATGAAATCACTGTGTATGGAAGCCAGTTCTTTTTAAAAGTTATACTTAGGATATAGAAAAAAAAACATAGATATGATAATGGTAAGGAGAATCAGGTATTATGAGATGTTAAAGTGCAAGAACTGGGCGGTAGAGAGCGGCAAGATAGCGGAATATGAAGGGAGCACACTGATAGTCCGAGAAGAGACAGTTTAATAAAAGTGGAGATACTGCAGGTTCAAGGAAGAGTAGGGGAAGAAACAGCAGAGGAAA
The DNA here is from genome assembly GCF_033115175.1 of Lepus europaeus. Classification (NCBI taxonomy): domain Eukaryota; kingdom Metazoa; phylum Chordata; class Mammalia; order Lagomorpha; family Leporidae; genus Lepus; species Lepus europaeus. Next base: position 68,392,673 of record NC_084842.1, read on the forward strand.
CTCTTCTGGAACTAGTGATTCATGGTGGACCTGCATGGAGGGCTTGGGAGCCCATGGCTTGGGACACCAGCGGCAGAATCAATGCACCAGCGCTGGAACATGAGGTGAGCTGAACCTCAATAGCCTGAGACACTGGCGGGAAAGCAGAAAGAGGAGACTAGAGGGAACAAGGCTTGTAACCCCGTGGGGAAAAGTTCACCAGGCTAACTAGAAGAGAGAGGAAAAAAAAAGTGACCGATATGGACACGAGTTTCTCTCTCTCTGCTCACCTCTCAAAGGCGAGCAAGACAAAGAAGGCGCCACTTTGGACATATGTCATAAGTGGCATGACCTCAGGTCTGCACCCGCCCTCAGCCAAGCAGAAAAGGAGATTAGGACCTAGTGAATGTGTGGTGCTAATGAACTGAGACTGTGAAAAAAAGAGATGGTGGGTGAGAGAACTCACACAATTCACATGAGTACTCTCCAGAGATGCTATAATTCGGTAACTTTGGCAACCCAATGGGAGACTGCAGGAGAATTTGAGCCCACACTGAGGGCAGCACAAATTCCCTGTGAGGTCCTTAGGAAAGAGCTTCCAATCTCTGGCTTCTGTGGGTATATCATTTGCCTGCTAACTACCTTCAGTTCCACTCAGCTGTGCGGAATTACTTCCCTTCTGAATCAAAAAAAAAAAAAAAAAAAAAAAAAGAAAGAAAGAAAGAAAGAAAAGAAAAAGAAAGAAAGAGAGAGAGAGATTTACCATGCCTAACCTGGGAGTGTCACCTTTGGTACACCCTTAACCCTGAGGAACCAAACAGAGCTCTCAGGCCACACCCATCTCAAGCCTCTAAGGCTCCATCAAAAGCAGACAGTCCACTTAATACAGTCATAGAATAACAAGAAAAAAAACACCACAGCGAGGGGAGAAGAATCCAAAGAATATCTCCACAATCTCAAGCAACAAACACAGAAACCAAGGAAACAAGAACAAGGAAGACATTATGACACCCCCAAATGAACAAGACACCCCAAGCCAAGATTATGAAGATGATGAGATGGCAGAAATGCAAGATACGGATTTCAAAAAATTTATGATAAGAACATCCGGTGTGATAGTGCCACAAGGTGGAGGATTAGCCTGTTTAGCCATGGCGCCGGCCTAGAAGTTTTTAAAAACAAATGCTTGAGCTACAGGAATCCTCACTCAGCAGGATAGAAAATCCCCTTTGAGAAAATGAAATCTTAAGGAAGAATCAAAATGAAACGCAGAAACTAGTAGAACAGGAAAGTGTGATAGTGAAGAGAAATCAAAATGAAATGAAGAACTCAATAGATCAAATGACAAACACATTAGAGAGCCTTAAAAACAGAGTTAGTGAAACAGAAGAGAGAATATCAGACTTACAAGACAGAGAACAGGAAAGTTTACAGTCAAACCAAAGAAAAGAAGAGGAAACTAGAAATCTAAAAAATATTGTTGGGAATCTACAGGAAACTATTAAAAAACCCAACATTTGGGTTCTAGGAGTTCCTGAAGGCATGGAGAGGGAGAAAGGATTAGAAGGCATTTTTAGTGAGATACTTGCAGAGAACTTCCCGGGTTTGGAGAAGGACAGAGGCATCCTAGTTAAGGAAGCACATAGAACCCCTAGTAAACATGACCAAAAGAGATCCTCACCACAACACGTTGTAATTAAACTCACCACAGTGAAACATAAAGAAAAGATTCTAAAATGTGCAAGAGAGAAACGTCAGATTACTCTCAGAGGATCTCCAATTAGACTTACAGCACACTTCTCATCAGAAACACGACAGGCTAGAAGGGAATGGTGAGATATAGCCCAAGTACTAAGAGAGAAAAACTGCCAGCCCAGAATATTATATCCTGTAAAGCTCTTATTTGTGAATGAAGGTGAAATAAAGACCTTTCATAGCAAACAGAAATTGAAAGAATTTGTCGCCACTCATCCAGCCCGGCAAAAGATGCTTAAAGATGTGTTACACACAGAAACACAGAAACACGGACATCAATATAAAAGAAGGTAAAGGAAGGAAACCTCACAGCAAAAGATCACAGGAAGTTCAAAGCATATATTAGAAAATATCTTTGGCAAATGGCAGGGCAAAATTACTCCTTATCAATAGTCACATTGAACTTTAATGGCTTGAAATGTCCAGTTAAAAGACACAGATTGGCTGATTGGGTTAATGAACAAAACCCATCTATTTGCTGCTTACAAGAAACACATCTTTCCAACAAAGATACATACAGACTGAAAGAGACAAATATTATATGTTCTCCCTGATCAGCGACAACTAACTGAGCACCAAAGGGGAAACCTGTTGAAGTGAAATGGACACTTTAAGAAACAGTGAATTGATCAGCCCTTGTCCTGACTGTTGATGTACAATGTCATACTTTATCCCTTTTAGTATTCTTTTTGTTCTAGTACTAGTGGTTGAACTCTGTAATTAACACACAATTATTCTTAGGTGTTTAAATTTTAACTGAAAAGTGATCCCTGTTAAATTTAAGAGTGGGAAAAAGAGAGGGAGGAGATATACAATTTGGGACATGCTCAATCGGACTTGCCCCAAATGGTGGAGTTAGAAACGTGCCAGGGGATTCCAATACAATCCCATCAAGGTGGCATGTAACAATGCCATCTCACTAGTCCTTGTGATCAGTTTCAGTTCACAATTGATGGCTCTGATAGGTCTAAGAGTCAAAGGGATCACACAAACAAGACTAGTGTCTGCTAATACTAACTGATAGAATCAAAAAGGGAGAGAACGATCCAACATGGGAAGCGGGATACACAGCAGACTCATAGAATGGCAGATGTCCTAAATAGCAGTCTGGCCTCAGAATCAGCCCTTAAGGCATTCGGATCTGGCTGAAGAGCCCATGAGAGTATTGTAGGCATGGAAAGCCAAGACACCCTGGGGGGGGGGAACCTAAATGAAAGATCTCTGCGAGTGAGATCCCAGTGGAAAGAACGGGGCCATCAAAGAAGGAGGTACCTTTCTCTGAAAGGAGGAGAGAACTTCCACATTGACTATGACCCTGTCTGAATAAGATAGAAGTCGGATAACTCAAAAGGCTTCCATAGCCTTTGCAACTCATGACTAGAGCCTAGGGAGATTACTGACGCCATAAACAAGAGTGTCAAATTGTTAAGTCAACAACATGAGTCACTGTGTACTTATTCCTCATGTGTTATCTGTCCTTAATGTGTTGTCCAATGTGAAGTAATGCTATAACTAGTACTGAAACAGTATTTTACACTTTGTGTTGCTATGTGGGTGCAAACTGTTGAAATCTTTACTTAATATATACTAAATCGATTTTCTGTATATAAAGATAATTGAAAATGAATCTTGAGGTGAATGGAATGGGAAAGGGAGTGGGAGATGGGAGGGGTGTGAGTGGGAGGGAAATTGTGGGGGGGAGAAGCCATTGTAATCCATAAACTGTACTTTGGAAATTTATGTTTACCAAATAAAAGTTAAAAAAAAAAGAATATTATCCGCTAATCTAATTAAAAATAATAAAAAAAAGAAGAACTGGGCGGTAGATTTTATTTTAGGAATAAAAGCTGTTTATTATGTTTTAATTAGGAAACATAGTTAATATATTACTCTTTTTTTAAGTAATGAATGAATAGATTGTATAAGGATGAAAGCTGGGACTCAAATCAGAAGATGAGATTGGTTTGGACTGAGGAAATAGTGGGGATAGAATTATACAGACATAAAATATACATTGGGATTGGAGTTAATAACAATGTCTAATGGATTAAATGTTTATTGTGAAGAAAATGAATAAATTAGAGATTGTCCAGTGCTCTGAATAGGAGTGCTTAATTGATACTATTTATTGATATTGGAACCTAGAAGAAAATAAGAATGAAGTATATTGGGGAACATTATACTTACTGAAATAAGCCAGTCCCAAAAGGTCAAACACCATATGTTCTCCCTGATCTGTGGTAACTAATAGAGCACCCAAAAGGTAATATATAGAAGTGCAATTGACACTTTGAGATGTGATGACTTTGAATAGCCCTTGTCTTGACTGGTGAGGAATTTTTTTTTTCATACTATTTCTTGAACTCACTACTTAGTATAGAGTTAATCTTTACTTAGTATAGAGTGAATCTTAATTGAAGATAGATCTTAGTAAAAAAAAAATGGGAATAGTAGAGGGAGGGGGAAAAAGGGTGGGAGGGTAGGTATGGTGGGAAGAACAACTATACCTATTCCTAAAGTTGTATTTATGAAATACATGAATTTTGTATACTTTAAATAAAAGGTTTCTTGGGAAAAAGAAAAGAATGAGGGATACAAAAATGTCAAGAGTTCAATTTTTTAGCCCTTGTGTAATTTTTTTTTGAATTTTAAATTTAAATTTTAATTAGTTTCTTAACAGATTCAGTTGATTTGTAGATACAATTTTAAGAATAGTCTAAGAATATCTCTCCCTGCCTCTGTTCCTCCTACTGTCTTTCCTTCTCTCTTTCTTACAGTCAAGGAGAGTTTTTCAATAGGCAAGTACATATTGGAGATGGAGGATCTGGTTTCACTGGAATCAAACATTACAGATCTTATCATTATGTGTTATCACCACCTAAAGTATAAGCCCTGAGAAAGTAGAAACACTGTAATACACATTTTGATTCTTTGCATAATGTGGAAGACATTTTTTCACTACTGATCATTTTGATGACACAGGTGGTGATACCAATGATGATTATTACAATGGGTCCAGAGATGGTCCAAAGCAAATAGGGAGCAAATTCATAACCTCAGATAGAAAATTTATAGCTGCAGATGGTGCAATAGATTCTCTGTGTACAGAGATGTGCAGGGGGCAGGCAAGCCCGGGTTCACCTGGGAATACCCACCAGGGTTGAGAGCCCAACCCTGCTGTTTCAGCTCTTTATGGGAACTATGAATAGCTACAAGTACCATTGATCTGAGTAGCTCTGTAACTGAGGGGCTTTTGTTTTATTGAAAATGACCTTGTTGTTCATTGGAAACACACATCTTAGGGCTTGATTCTAGCTGTTTAGTAAAGTATTAAAAACTAGCTGCCTCAGGTTTTTGTTAGTGTAACAAAAATGCATTTGTACCATTCTGATACCATAGTATAAAGGGGTGCCTATAAACATCAACATTTTACAATTCATAAAAATTTGAACTTTGAAAGAGAGGGAGAATAAATATTGCTATCAATAGGTAGCCAGGAATACAATTAGGATTTTCCCTGACATTGTTGATTCCAAACACACTGATTCATTTTGAATAAAAGAACTATGGAGAAAAGACATTTTTAGGAGGGGAGAAGATGAAGTTGCGAAGTTTGCAAAGAGAGGGGCTAGGAGTGAGTAGAAGACACTGTGAAAGGGTTTTCTACTGCTATCCCAGCTCACCTAAGCGTCTCCTTCACCCTTCCCTTTTATTTATTTCTGGAAAGGCTCTATGCCCCAAATCCCTTGGGTAAAGCCCTGCAGTGTTATCACCAAACCCTTTGTGATCCTTTGTACTGTACAACTCAAAGCATATTTAGATCTATGAACGCTGTTCACTCCAAACATTTTTAGCAGCTTTTGGGGGACACTGAAAGCATACTATCACCCTGGAAATGTTTTTATCACTTTAGGCTGTGCAATGAAAAAACAATTGAGAAAATCACAGCTTTTATTTAAATGCTACATCAAGTGAGTACTCATAGTAGGGAGAAATTAATATAGTATTGAACCAAAGCTATTGTATGTACTGGTAAGTAATTTTTCAATGCCACTCTACTAGAATACTTGGCTGAAGCTTCATTGGCCTTTACAATTGCAATACTCCTTTGAGTGAAGAAGCATAAAATCCAGAGTGGCGCAAAGTTCTGTTTCATACATACATTTGGTCTAGTGCAAAGGATAGAGAACACCGTTTTGTTTTCCTTCTACATGCGAGTTAAGAAATACTAGAAACTGAAGGTTCACAGATGGGTGCAGCTCATGGCCTAGTCTATTACTTCCCATACTAATGGTTGGTAGGAGAAATGAAGATTAATAGGCTTTTTTGAGAGAATGAAAAGAAAATATAAAGTCTGTGTAAATAAAGGGATGACTTCTCTGACATTCTCTTGTAACTCAGCCATGAGCTCAGTACAATGAATAGATTAGCACATTTAGTTTTCAATTCAGTAGATGAGGTTTATTATGAAAGTTGAGCAATACAGATGGTATGCAATTATTCATGCTGCATTATGAAACTACTATGAAGACACTATTAAAATGATTGTTGATTAGTAATCATCATGGTTCCTGGAAGAAAAAAAAATACTTTGTGAAAATTAAATTCCTGGTGGGTTCGAATGTTCCCTATTGTATAAGTCCAAAGCAAGGTGAAGATGTTAGTATCATTAATTGTGAGATCAGGAGACCCTAGACCATAAATTTTTTCCCCTAATATCTAATAGTTAAAACCATGGCTATTATCATTTTTTATCAGTATACCTTTCTTTTTTTTTAAAAAAAGGGATTTATTTATTAATTTGAAAGGCAGAGTTACAGAGAAGCAGTGACAGAGAGAAAGAGAAGTCTTCCATCCACTGGTTCACTCCCAAATGCAGCTGCCCAGAGCTGCACCCATCGGAAGCTGTGAGCCAAAAGCTTCTTCCGGCTTTCCTACGCAGGTGCAGGGGCCCAAGCACTTGGGTCATCCCAAGCGTTCCTGTGGAACTGCAGAGCAGCAGGTTGTGCTCAGCAGAGGGAAACTGCCATCAAACCTCTGTTCTTCTCAAGATTCAGCCAGGTCTCGAACTGGCCCCATATGGGATGCCGGCACTGCAGGCAGCGGCTTCACTCACTACGCCACAGCGCCAGCCCCGAATGTACCTTTCTAATTCATCACAGTTCTAATGTAGCTTTATAGCCATTGTGATATGTCTCCTTCTTCCAAAAATCCTGACCTTTTCCTCATTGTCAAAATATTAATTTAATTAGATTTACATTGAAGGCTATTTCCAAATATGCAGTACATAACTTCAACTGATGAACAACCAGACATAATGTAATACTAATTTTATTAGTAGTAGCAATAACTTAATGACAGCTCAATGAGTGGTGAATGATATGAAATATGCTTCTTATCAAACATCTCAAAGTTTTCACAATAGCTTGCCAGTTAAAGACTGAATTGTGAATGCTGCATAATTCATCATTTGAAGCCTCAATCCTCCAATGTGTTCGGATGTGAAGGTAGGACTTTTGACGAGGTAATAATCAGTGTTTAATGAAGTTATCAAGGCAGGGTCTTAATCCAATAGGACTGCTGTGTTTACAAGAAGAGAGAGACGAGTACACCCACACAGAGAAAAGGATCGCATGCAGGCACAGTGAGGAGATATCTGTCTGCAATATGAGGAGTAAGGCTGAAGGAAAAACAACTTACTGATGCCTTGCTTGGATTTCCAGCCTCCAGAACTGAGAGAAAATAAATCCACCCAGTCTTTTGGACAGAAGCCCCATTAGACTATTTAAAAAAAAATTGTTTATTTGATAGTCAGAGTTGAGAGAGAGAGAGAAACTTCCACCCATCTGTTCACTCTCCAAATGTCCACAATGACTGGAGCAGAGCTGAAACCAGGAGCCTGGAGCTTCACCGGGGTCTCCCACGTGGATGCAGGGGGCATCTTTTGCTGCTTTCCCAGGCACATCAGCAGGGAGTTGGATCAGAAGCAGAGCACCAGGGACTCAAACTAGCACCTTATGTGATGCAGATATTGCAGACAGCAGCCTTATTCACCTGCCCAGGCTAATTCTTGAGGTAAAATTCCATAAGTATGTCCATGTGAAAGAAAAGAAAATGTGCCCTTCAAAGCTCAGTTTACCACATCTCAAGAGTGTTTTCTATGGCAATTAGTCCAGTCCATGTTTGACCAATTTAGGGGTATTCTGTTTGCATCACAGTGTACTAAATGGTCTTTCAGGAGTGAAAGATACTCTAATTTAATTCCAAGTTCTCCTGAGATACATGGAATTTGAGGTACAGGAGTAAATGTTTTTGGCATTTTATAATATTGTGGTGCTCAATTCTAGTTTTCTGGCTCTTCCAAGATAGATTTGCTGATAAGAAGGTAATCAAATAGCTCATGTAACATGCACATGATGGAAATTAACACATGGATCTCAAAATTTTTACACCAAAATAAACTTGTCTTTTTATACCAGTTTTCCGTACATTGTTGAAGCACCAAAATACTTTGAAAAAATTTTGATCACTTAATTTATACATTCAAAGCAGTAATACCTATCAGTGACTCTCTCTGACTCAGGCAGCATTTTATTATTATGGATTAAGCAAATCAGAATCCTCACTAAATGTTCTAAGTTATCAAAGTTCAATGGAAGAGACAATCAAGGAAACAAAGAATACTCACTGGCAGTTCTCTGAACTCATTTCAGCACACAAACTGTTACTGTTCTACCAAGCAATTGGTATAGAACTTGAGCAATCATTTAGCAGCTTCTAAAAAAATTTAAGTACAAAACACAAGGTTTGTATTTCACAAAAGTACCAGACTGGTCTATAACCAACCTGAAATGAAACAAGCAAGTAAACAAAACAGTTTTTAACTTTAGTGAGATTAAAAGGCATTGCTTCATGTGTTATCTCTATTTGCCTCAACTTGGAGGAGGAGAAAATATGGAAAACACAATTCAAACTAACATTCTGCTTACTGGCTATTCCGCACACTTTTTAATTGTGTTTACTTTCACTTAGGTAAAAAAGAAATTCAGCTAATACTATACTTGTGGTCAGTTATGGAGTATACTTATTTTAAAGTAATAAAGAAAAAGAATATTCTGAGACAATTTTGTATAGATCTAGTTCCTTTCTTTCTCACATTACTTTGTCTTGACCAATAAGATAAAAATTGAAGTTAGATAGAATGCGATGGTCTGAAATTTATATCCTCTTCTAAAGTCAAAATATGTTGCAACTTGATCCACAGTGTGATAGCACTGAGGTATGTGGGAATGACCTTGTCATGTATATTCTGCCATCATGAATGGGATCAGTGCTGTTATAAAAGAGGCTTGAGAGAGCTAATGTCCCATTCCAACACCTGCAGACACATAGACATCATCTTCAATGAGAAATGAGCTCTTATCAGACACTAGATCTCTTGACTAACTTGATCTTGGATTTCCCCATTTCCAGAACTGTGAGCAATACATTTATGTTGTTTATAAATTACTAAATTTAAGGTATTTTGTTATAGCAGCCAGAACTGACTAAGACAGATGGTAATTAGACACTCTTCTTGTTTAGTTTGATAAGTTTGCAAAGTAATTATGCAGAAATCTCTGCTTCTTTTACTACAGACTAGCAACAAGATGGGCAGTCAGGAGGTAGTTCTCTTTTGAAGTCTAGAGCCAGGTAAGATTAGAGAAATTTTGCAAAACATTATGACCAACACATTCTTTCTGGCTTTCCAAAGACAAGCAAGTTGTGGATTCATGTATTCATGTTCCTTGGGTTAGGCCAGAAGAATTCACTAACATCCCATGGATCCCCAGTCATGTGCCCCCGACAAGGAAAGAGTGGACAATAGGAATATCCTGTTAGGATTCACAAGTTATAGGAGTTTGGAAAACTGGTTGATATAGTTATTCTTTTCTTGAATTTTAATAATTGAACAATATCCTTTGGTAAGTTTGTAGAATAAAGTACTGTTAATTGTGTATCTAAGAAATAATTGCTACAAACATCCAATTAATAGTAACTTTTCTTTCCTAAAATTTAAGGGAAGTTATGCATGAGTATAAAGTGTTCTTGCTATGTAAATTTTCCTTTCAGCCTATTCTAATATGGATAAGCAGTAAATTTTTGTAAGCTGTGTTAAAAACTCCTATATTAATCTTTAATAGGTGTAATCATCTTTCTTCACTTGCTTTATGTTTCCAATAAGGAGAACCAGTTTTATTTTTCTTTTGTCTTGAGGAAATCTGGACAAGGTGTAGTAGAAAACTCCCTGAATGGTCCCTAGAACAAAACCTTTACAAAATATCCCTTTCTATTAGAAACATAATTTTTCTAGGGCTTCTTTTTTTTTTTTTCATAGTTCTTTTTTCAAGTGAGAAATATATAGAGTCCAATTTAAACTTAAGATATATTTAGTTTCTTTATTAGTTTATATAGCTTTTCTTGATCCAAATGCAGGTATTTTTCTAACAGAATAGTCTATAAGTCAGGCTGGCATGTGGCATAGCAGGTAAAGCTGCCACCTATGGCTGGCATCCCATCTGGGCTCCAGTTCATGTCCCAGCTGCTCCACTGCCAATCCAGCTCCCTGTGGATGGCCTGGGAAAAACAACAGAAGATGTCCCAAGTGCTTGAGCCCCTGCTATTCATGTGGAAGACCCAGATGCAGCTCCTGACTCCTAACTGCAGCTTGGCCTGGTGCTGGCTGTTATGGCCATCTGGGGTGTGAACTAGAGGGTGGAAGATTCTCTGTCTCTCTCTCTCTCTTTCTCTCTCTCTCCCCCTCTGTAGCTCTGACTTTCAAATAAATAAATAAATAAATCTTAAAAAAAGAGTATTCTGGCCGGCGCCGCGGCTCACTAGGCTAATCCTCCGCCTGCGGCACCGGCACACCGGGTTCTAGTCCCGGTCAGGGCGCCGGATTCTGTCCCGGTTGCCCCTCTTCCAGGCCAGCTCTCTGCTGTGGCCAGGGAGTGCAGTGGAGGATGGCCCAAGTGCTTGGGCCCTGCACCCTATGGGAGACCAGGAGAAGCACCTGGCTCCTGCCATCGGATCAGCGCGGTGTGCCGGTCGCAGCGCGCCAACCGCGGCGGCCATTGGAGGGTGAACCAACGGCAAAAGGAAGACCTTTCTCTCTGTCTCTCTCTCTCACTGTCCACTCTGCCTGTCAAAAAAAAAAAGAGTATTCTGTAACTGCTAAGATTCATTTGACTCTGAAATGTCAGACTGTTTGAGTAAGGCTTTGATATTCATAATACAGATACAACAATAGCTTCATCAAGCAAGCATGTTCCATTATTTCATTCTTTTTCTAATTAGTTAAAACATTTTAACAAAAGGTATAGCTATTACTCAAATCCTAGAGAAACTGAATGTCAAAGTATAAAATGGAAGATGAAAGTATACAACTTATTATAGTTTAATTTCTATAAATATATGAAAATTCATGAAAGAAACATAGTGCCTCTTTTCCATTTTTCTCCCACTCAGTATAACATGCAAAAGAAGATGTAGCACAGAGAAAGAGCAAGTACAGTGTGATTTATTGCTACAAAGCTTCCTTCTTTTTGAAAATAATTGTGCTATATCTGAATCAAAATAAGATTTGAAATTTGTCTCTACTAGTATCAAATTCAGTATTTTGAATGTACCATATACTGTTTTCTGATACCTGGTCATTTTTATCCTCTGTAAACCTCAATTTTGGTCTATTCTATCAGCATGATTATAAAAATTAGGAAAAACACTAAAAGAAACACTTGTATTATAAATTGTAAGTCTTGACATAAATGACTGTCTTAGGTTTTCTTGTTTATTTCTGTTGCTTCTCCATCTAGAACTTGAAACATTTGATACTATGCTGTCATGGGAAGAAATTTGCATATTTTATTTTAAAACTAGGGACAATATGGTCAGTATATGTGCTGAGGTAAAATGTCATTGGGGTGTTTTTATTTACATTGATCTCTGAAATAATAGTGTCTCCATCTGTCGATTTTTACATTGCAACCCAGAATATCCATATGCTATCTTCCATAAATTTATCAGATACTTTCTTGAGCATGTTAGTAATTTAATTATTTACTGACAGTTTATCTCATAAACTACTTTTTAGGGACTTTTTTTTTTTTTTGATAGAAACACTTTAGTCAGAGGTAAAGTTTCAGGATCTGAAGTTTCCAAGGAATGAAAATGTTTAAATAATTTCCCTAATGTAATAGAAGATATTTTCTTACAGTGTTTTTTCCTCCTAGCATTTTTGGCACTTGCCTGTACCTCTGGTAATCTAGAAAAGACAAACATCTGTTTGGCTGTTGAGACTTGAAGAGTTTCATTGCCCTCATTTAGCAAAGGAACTCCACAGAGAGCCGTTGATATATCACAACCTTTCAAAGAAGTGCATTTGACCCAAGGTTGTATATGTCACAGAAACATTTTCTCCTATAATGTAACACAGCAGGAGATAGATTTTGGTTTCCCTCTTCTGTTGAGCCTTATCCACTTTCTGATTTCCATGATTTACAACATAGCTATCGTTAGCGCTCAGTGTTTCTAATCATCTTAGACTGCAGGACTCAAAATTTACATCATACTTTTGAGGATCACAAGTACATAATGTTTTTAGATGCATATATATGGAATTTAGTGTAAGAATTTTACTATAAACTACTGAAAGTGGATTTTATAAGGAAATATATAGACCAGAAAGAAATGAAAGACTCTATAGTATTTAAAAATAGTTCACATCAAATAAACATGATTTGGTTCTACCTTCTCTCCCAGCTAATAAAGTTATCTCATATTCCAGGAGATTTTCATGCACTGTTCCTGAGAAAGTGCCCTGCCTTCCCTTTTCCCAACACCTGCAATGTCCTTGTTCTCCACTCCAATGTCTTTCCATGACTACTTCCAGATCTAGTTTCTTAATTCATGGTAATTTACTTACATAAAAGCTTTTTCTGACTATTCATCCTTACTCATTTTCTCACTGATGCATCTTCAGAAATTGTATGACATTAGCTATGCAGTTGTGGAATTTATGTTTCTAGGTAAATAGAAATATCTGTTTTATTCACCACTGAACTATCAACATCAAGAATGTCTGACATTGTGAATTTCCTATATATGGTTATTGTCTAGCTAAATGAATCAAGTTCCTTTAACTTTAAAGAAAATGCAAAATTGTCCCTCTAAAAGTAGTGTGGATAATTTAGGATCTATTATCCTTGACATTATATTGGAGCTCGTTCATTTGAATATAAAATATCTATAAGTTAAACCATGCTGAAAGAAATGTAATGTTTATTTGCCATCAGATAGAGTTGGATTCAAGCTACGTGGCTGTAAAAAATGTATTAACCTAGATAGACTTCAGTTTTTTCTTCTACCTACTGGGAAGAATAACATTTCTTCATTATACACCTCATTGTACACTTCCACTCCTGGCCTCACTCTAAACTTGTGATTTTATTTTCATCTGCCTTGTTGACATTTTCACTTGGATAGCTGGTTGGTAGCTTAAACAAACATTCCAAAGCTAAACTCAGAGATTTCCTCAAGAAGCTTCTCCTATAATACTTCAGACTTTAGTATGAGTAATGTGGCAACTTCATTTCAGATATTGCTGTGGGTCAAAAATCTTGGAATCATAATTTAATAACATATTTCAAATCTCACAATCCACTTACAGTCAAGCTATCTTTCATTATATGAAAAATGTATTCATGATCCAATTCTTTTTTTTTAAAGTGGCATACATTGGCAATTTATTTTTTCTTCTGTCAATCATTATTTTCTTTTTTTAAAGATTTATTTATTTATTTATTTGAAAGTCAGAGTTACACAGAGAGAGAAAGAGAGGCAGAAAGAGAGAGAGAGAGAGAAAGCGCTGTTCCGTCCAATGGTTCACTTCCCAGGTGGCTACAATGGCCAGAGCTGAGCTGATCCGAAGCCAGGAGCCAGAAGCTTCATCTAGGTCTCCTCTCAGGTGTGGGGGCCCAAGTACGTGGGCCATTCCCTTCTGCTTTCCCAGGCCATAGCAGAGAGCTGGATCAAAAGCGGAGCATCCAGGACTCGAACCAGCTCCCATATGGGATGCCAGCACTGTAGGCTGAGGTTTACCCGCTACTCCACAGCAACAACTTGTCCATGTTTTGATCTCCTCAATATCTCAAATATTCTCCATCAACCCTCCCAATTTACTCATTCCATTTCAGCTGTGGATGTTCTCTCCAACTCTTGAACATGCGAACTCCTCACCTGAGGAGCTCTTACAAGAAAAGTCCTACCCAAATATCCACAGGACTGGCACCTTTCTTCCAAATAGCTACTCAAGCATAGATGCTTTACAACTATGCAATGTAAAATAACATCCCTTATAACATCAGTCTCTTTCTCTTTACCCTGTATTTTTTTTTATGTACAACTTAGACTGATATCATTAATATACATTTATGAATATATGCATTTTTATTAATTGTTTACTGCACAAAATGCAATTTTCTCTAACTTGTAATCTGTTTTAATAACTGTTTAAGGTAGTATTGGCATGAAACACGAACTTGATCATCACTGTGAATGAATGAACGATAACACTTAGAAGATTTTTACAAAATAACAGACTTTATAATTATCTTCTAGTTAAAGGAAATCATGAAGGGCTGTCATTGTGGTCTAGTGAGTAAGGCACCACCTGCAGCTCTGGCATCCCATCATGGCTGCTCTGTTTCCAATGCATCTTCCTGTTAAGGGCCTAGAAAAAATAGCAGAGATAACCCAAATGTTTGGGCTCCTGTCACCCACATAGGGATCTGGATGAAGCTCCTGGCTTCTGGCTTTGCCTGGCCCAGCCCTGGCCACTGTGGCTACAGATTTTTTTTTCTCAAACACTCCTTCAGAGATCTTTGAGAAAATTGTGTAATGTGATTAACATGGAAATTACTGAGAAGAGTCCAAATCTATAATTCTAATAACATGACAAATAATATTTTAACATGTGCTGCAATATATGTATTGTATATTTTGAGTAGTGATCACCACAAACACTTTATTTCCTCTCCTTTGATTTTTAAAATTTTAGTTATTCTGTTTGAGAAGGAGATAGACAAACACAAAGAGAGGAGCAGAGACAGAGACAGAGAGAGCCAGAGAAAGGCAGACACACAGATTGAAAGAGCTCCCATGTGCGGAGTCTCACCCTAGATGCCTGAGATTGCCAAGGCTGGGAAATCCTATCGCTTGAGAACCATCACTACTGCATTGGCAGGAAGTTTGAGGAAACCATGAATTTAATCCAAGTCCTCCAATATGGAATACAGACGTCTCAGCTGATAGGCAAAATACTTGCTCCCAATATTTTCTTCCTTTACTTCTCTTTTAATTAGTGCATCCCTAATTTATATTTTCTACTCTGGTCAAATACAAACAACCGAATGGTTAAATACAAACAAGAATGTATGTTGAAACAGTGCATATCTAAGGTGCATTCCAGATCTTGTTATAGAAACCAGAAATTACCTGAGAATATCTACACTGATCTTCAATTAAAGCAAATCTAAGTGAAAAAGGAATACCAGAAATCTATTTTTGACATGTGATGTGTATCTGGGAATACAATAAATTATTCTTCAGTCTAGCTCAGACATAAATTTACTTTCCAAAATTGTTTGGAAATGCAAATTTCACAATGCAAATTTCAAGTGCAATTTCATAGCATGACTTAGACAGAATACTATAGAATTATAGGATATTTAATGTTTCAAGGTCCTATATTGGGTCCCTTCAAAATACTAGTTTTATAACTGAGAAATACTTTAGAAGTATTTTCTTAGAATTGCTAACTCACATTACTAATGATAGAACCCAATTTTCTTGACACTTAAGCCAATTAATCAAGAAAAAAAAAATCACTGAAGGAATGTATTTCTAAATATAAATAGAGAGAAATCTAATTATTTGAAGTGTGGTTTGTATTAGCAATCTCAGTAATTCCTTTCCTCTTCCAGCTTTATCGAATTTTAATGGATAATAAAAAATGAGATATACCTATATATATATAAAGTTTGCAACATAATTTGATACATATGTGCATTCTGCAATGATTATCACAATCAATTTAATTAACATATCCAATATCACATATACTCTCCATTGATTGGAGATAAATCACATAGTGTTTACCTTCTGTGTCTGGCTGATTTCACTTAACATAGTGTCTTCCAGGTTTATCCATGCTGTCCTATGTTTATCTATGTTGAGGTATACATATAAACATACATATTATATGTTTTAATTCAACCTGTGTTTTCTAAAAAAAAGATTTATTTATTTATTTGAAAGGCAAAGAGAGAGACAGAGACAGAGAGATGTTCCATCCAATGGTTCACTCTCAAAATGGCCTCGATTGTTGGAGCTAGGCCAGTCGGAAGCAAGGAGTCAGAAAGTCCTTCCAAGTCTCTCACATGAGCAGCAGGGACCCAAACACTTGGACCATCCTTTGCTTTCCTAAGCACATTAGCAGGGAGCTGGATCTGAAGTGAAGCAACTGGGATTCCAACCGGCTTCCATATGGGATGCCAGCACCAAAGGCAGTTTCTTTACCCACTGTGCCATGGCCACAGCCCCTCAGTTTATCTTTTTTGCAGGGGAGTTTCTTGGTAGTGTTTAAAAATACAAATGATTTTTGAATGTTGAATTTGTATCCTGTAACTTTGAGGAATTAGTTTTTTAGTTCAAAGAGTTTTTCTGTATATTATTGATGGTTCTCTGCAAAGAAGATCTTGTCGTTTATAAATGGAGACAATTCGACTTCTTCCTTTCTGATTTGGATGACTTTGCTTATTTGTCTTGCATTTTTGCACTAGCTAGGACTTCCAATTCTTTGTTGAATGGAACTGGGAAAATAGGTACCTGATGTTAGAGGGAATGCTTTAACATTTTCACAACTGAATATGATGTTGGCTGTGGGCTTATCATTATGCAGCCTTTATCACATTGAGCTACATTCCTTAAAATAATGTTATGTACTTTTCCTGCAACTATTGAGATGATCATATGAATTTTTCCCTGACTTGGTAATACATTCAACTAGCTTTCTTAATTTGCACATGTTGAGCCATTCTTCAACACCAGGGATAAATTCTACTTGATCATAGTGTATGACTCTTCTATGGGCAACTGATTTTGATAGCTTGCATTTTTAAAAAAACATTTATATATCTGTGTTTATCAGAGATACTGATCTATAATTTTCTTTTCCTGTAGAGTCTTTATATAGTTTTGGTATAAGTGTAGTGTAAATCTTATAAAAGAAGTTTAGATATTTTCTTTCCTTGGGTATGAAGCTTCTTGTGTCTCAGTGTATCAACATGTGCACCATGGAAAATAAACAAAGGAAAACACCATGGCTGTTCACATTCCCTCAGAACACTGTTACCGGCCTTATTTTTGGTTTTCACCTTTCTTAGTATCAGTTTTAGGACATTCAGATTTGTTCCAAAACTTGAGCATTCTGTTGTATTTATCCTTTTAAATCTGTTCATCATTGAAACGCTGTATGATCTTATGAACCTCTAAGGTGAAGTTCATGAGAGAAGTCCAGTTGGGATTAATCCAGACATGTTTTCAGATCAAACTTGTTGAAGCATTACTTATGTAGGACAGTCTCCAGAGAGCTAGACACCCTTGTATCTCCGGAAGAACTCATCCAGCTGCTTAGTTTGGGCTTCAAGAGCCTTCCAAGCAAGTATAAACTTAAGTTTACAATCAGATCTAGATCTACTGTAGCACATATCATATATCCTAATCGTATTACTCAGCAAATTGACCTGAGAGCAAACTGGTGCTTATATATGCTCAATTATCACGAAAGTAAGAGACTATTAATATAAAAATTACCTCCTATTTTTTGATCCTCCTCGGTAATTTTTTAATAACCTGCATATATGTTAGATTTCACTTAAATTACAAATTTGTATTAGTGTCTGTGAAACAGAGATTTTTACAATTTCTTTTTATATTATTTTTAATGTTTATTCATTTATTTATTTGTTTGGAAGTCAGAGCTACAGAGAAAGGTGGAGAGACAGAAAAAGAGAGATTGCCCATCTGCTGATTCAGTGCCCAGATAGCTGCAGGGCAACTTGTCTACCATGTGGTTGGCAGTGGCCCAGATACTTAGGCCATCTTCAGCTGCTTATCCCAGGCCATTAGCAGGGAGCTGGATTGGAAGTGGAGCAGCCAGGACACAAACAGGCACTCAAGTAGGATGCCAGCATCCGAGGCAGCAGCTTCACTTGTTGTGCCACAACACCAGTCCTTGAAGTTTCTTTCTTTGTTTTTTGTTTATTTGTTTTAAAGGTTTATTTATTTATTTTTATTTGAAAGGCAGAGATACGGGAGGTGCAGGGAGACACCTTCCAGCCACTGAATTCCATCCTCAAATGGTCTCAAAGGCTGGTACTGGGATAGGCCAGAGCCAGAAGCAGGAACAGCCAGACTCAAATAGGTTTCCATATGGGGTGTCGGCCTCTTAGGAGGTGGCTTAACCTGTCAATGTCACAATGCTGGCCCTGTTATTTATTTTTTATTTATTTTAATTATTTATTTTAAAGAGATTTATTTATTTGAAAGGCAGAGTTACAGAAAGAGAGGTTTTCCATCCACTGGTTTACTCCACAAATGGTTGAAACAGCTGTGGTGGTGCCAGGTCAAAGCCAGGAGCCTGGATCTCCAACTGGGTCTCTCACATGGGTGTCAGGGGTCCAACACGTAGACATTATTTCAATTGATAAAGATGAAGAAGATACTTTGGATAAGGAAAACTGCCATGTAAGTAGGGTCCGTGGAATCACAGTAATATCTAAGTAATTTTAGTGACAACAATGATATCTGATAATACTGACAACAGGCAACTTTGATCTTCAACAATCACACATCTAGTGATTGATTAATTTGTAAATATTTATTTTATTTATTTGAAAGGCAGAGAGAGAGAGAGTTCTTCCTTCTGCTGGTTCACTCTCCAAATGTTCAGGGCTAGACCAGGCTGAATCCAGGAGCCTGGAACTCCATCTGGGTCTCCCACATAGCTGGCAAGGGCCCAAGCACTTGAGCCATTATCTGCTGCCTTCCAAGGCTCATTAGCATGGAGCTAGATTAGAAGCAGAGCAATTGGGGAGTTAAATTGGTACTCATATGTGATGGCAGTGTCTTAGGCGGCCACTTAACCCATTGTACCACAATGCCAACCCCAAACATCAACATTTAAGTTCAAAAGCTCTAGTACATTCGACACTGTTGTATCAAAATCTATCTTCTTGATACATTAAAAAAACTCTGAGTGAGATTCAATAATTCCTTTTACAATTAAAAAATACACTTCACTAATGCATATATGTGCAAATTGTTTTAGCATTTTAAATTCACAAATACACTTGGGAATTTCTGGATATCTCAGTCTACTCTGAAACACCTACAGAAGATGTTCCTTCATCATTTTGACAATAGGAACAATTTTGTAACTGCTCCTCGAATGTATTTCACAGGTCAGCAGTCTCACTCCAATACAGATCTGCATCTTAGATTAGATCATAATTTGTTTTCTGCTTCACCTTCATCTTGACGTACTATTTCACATAATGAAACAGTAAATCAATATAATCCTTGTGGGTGGGATTCTGTAAAGAAAACAACCTGTGTTCTGCTTAATTATAAACTCATTAAAATAAGAACATGACATTTCTGAAGCACTGATTTATTCTTACAAATCAAATTTCACTGAGAGCTAAGTATGGGGCTCACTGTCCTGAAAACAATCTTTGTTAAGTAAAAGCTTGAACAAGCAGTTATCACAGATCTTGTTGGACCTGTGGAGACTACTGATTTTGTCCCCAGATGAATAGGCACAGCAGACCACAAGTATTACCTACCAAATTTTAACTGAAATATCATTTAGTTCAAAACTCCAAAAAAAGAAAAATCATAGAATATTTTCCAGAGTACAATCCTTTTTTTAATATATTATTTCTGAATGAACTGTTATTACAATTCCTGTGGGAGAAATCTTAGTTTATGTCTCAAAAAAGAAATTATGAGGTGCTGTCCAAAACTTCTAATGTCCACAAAGAAATAGATAATTAATAATTTAACTACACATATGTGGATGCATTTTAATTTGCCTTTATTCATTCTTCTCTGGTTTCCCTTTAGTAGGCTAGTATTTTACACATTGGAGGAGAGCCCCACAGCATGGTGAGGCTAGGTGGTGATTCATGTATACATTGATAAATGATTAAATCATGGTAATTGATGTGATCATCGCAGCAAATACTTAGTATTTTTGTTATGAAAACACTTAATATCTACTCTTTTAGCAGTTTTAAAATGTACAACGCATTATAAGATGTAGTCACCAGTACTTTATCTTCCTGACTAAAATTCTGTGTCTTTTGACTAACAGCTCCTCTTTCTCGGGCTTCGCTCTTCAGCGAAGACTTTGTAATCATCATTATAACTTCTGCTACTTGGGACTTGATTTTTTTCAGATTTCAAACATAAATGAAATCATGTAACATTGGTTTTGTATGCCTGGCTTGTTGTAATTGTCATAATGTCCTCTAGAGTCATAGTGTTGTCACAGTGTCTGAAATTCCTTCTTTTTTTTTTTTTTTTTTTTAACTTTTATTTAATGAATATACATTTCCAGTGTACAGCTTATGGATTACAATGGCTTCCCCCTCCCATAACTTCCCTCCCACCCGCAACCCTCCCCCCTCCCGCTCCCTCTCCCCTTCCATTTGCATCAAGATTCATTTTCAATTCTCTTTATATACAGAAGATCAATTTAGTATAAAGATTTCAACAGTTTGCACCCACATAGAAACACAAAGTGAAACATACTGTTTGAGTACTAGTTACAGCATTAAATCAAAATGTACAGCACATTAAGGACAGAGATCCCACATGAGGAGCAAGTGCACAGTGGCTCCTGTTGTTGACCCAACAAATTGACACTCTAGTTTATGGCGCCAGTAACCATCTTAGGCTGTCATCATGAGTTGCCAAGGCTATGGAAGCCTTCCAAGTTTGCCGACTCTGATCATATTTAGACAAGGTCATAAAAGACAGAGTGAGGATAGTAACCAATGATCCTAAGAGTGGCATTTACCAGGTTTGAACAATTATACAGCATTAAGTGGGGAAGAGGACCATCAGTACACACATGTTGGGAGTAGAGCCATTGGTGGTAGAGTAGAGGTTATGATTACAAAGGAACGAGGCCCAAGTGCACTAGACAGGGCCTAGAACAAAGGACAGAGTCATTATTAGAGGAGCTAAGAAAGGTGCTGTCTAAGCTACAATTAAGTTTTCTGATTGAGAGGCAAATAGAACCTGACAGAAGCGGCTTGATAATAATCTGGTGGGCTTTAGGCCTTGTAAGTTCAGAGGCCCAGACCTACCTATCTCTTCACATGGGGTATATCCTAAGGGAGGTGTGAACCTCCTAGGGGAAGGCACTCTGTTGACTTTCATTACTTGGCTGGGCTGGGAGGAGAGCTGGCCAGGTAAAGGCAGGTGGCATCTCTAACTAGAAATTTACAGTTCTGCCTGCAATGTTGCTGACCCTACTTGACCATTCTGTGGCTCTGACCTGGGCATCCTTCGACTCCAGGGCAGGTCCATGAAATTCCTTCTTGAGGTGGGTGTGGAGTATCAGTTGAGTCCCAACTACTCAGCGCTTTGTCCAACTTCCTGCTAGTGAGCCTGAGAAGGTAGGTGATATAAGTTCAAGTGTTTGGGTTCCAGCAAGCCCTGGCTGTCATGGACATTTGGGGAGTAAACCAGTGGATAGAAGTGTATGCTCTCTCTCCTTCTCTCTCCTTCTGTCATTAACCATTGTTCTCTATGTACTTTGTCTTTAGTTTTTTTTTTAAGATGGATGTATATAACTCAATAGTATATATACTGGGTATATATAAGACGTCTTTTTAAGATGTGTAGGACTCTATAATAGCCTACTGGGTGTATATATAAATATTTCATACTTTCTTTATCCACTAATCCTTTGATGGATGTTTGGGTTGACTCCATATCTTGGCTGTTCTGGATAATGTTGCAATGTATGTGGGAGGGCAGGTAACTCTTTGATATATTGATTTAAGTTCCTTTTTAGGCATCACCAGAATAGGGTTTTCTGGATAATATTCAGAAATTCTCTTAAAATTTCTGAAAAGTTGTTCACCTACTATATTCAAACATTGGACACTTGAGGCATATTTTCTCAGTACATAATGATTGCCAAACCTGTTATTGTCTCAATTTGATCATAATAAGAGGCTTCAAAGGGCTCACTCCTGGAACATTCATTCCAATTTTAAAGATCGATTTATATTAGCAAGCTTACTTGCCATTATGGATTTCCATCTAAAGGAAATATATTCTGGGGACCGGCACTTGTGGCACAGCTGGTTAAAGCCCCAGCCTGCAGTGCCAGCATCCCATATGGCTGCCAGTTCAAGTCCAGGCTGCTCCATTCCAACCCAGCTCTCTGCTATGGCTTCGGATCAGCTCAGCTCTGGCCATTGAGGTCATCTGGGGAGTGAACCAGCAGATGGAGGACCTTTCTCTCTCTGGTTCTACTTCTTTCTATAACTCTTTCAAATAAATAAATCTTTAAAAAAATTTTAAAAGAAAGTATATTCTAACAGTAGCTAAAATATAGCATAGTTGAAAGAATTATCCATGTCAACAAATATTTTGAAAATGCAAAAACAAAAAAAAAAAAAACACAGCTATTGATCCTATCATTCTACCCCCAATCCATTTTTCTAGCTGATCTCTTCCATATTTGCGGCACTGAAGTCATGAGAAACATTCTTTTTTTTAAAGATTTATTTATTTATTTGAAAGTCAGAGTTACACAGAGAGATTAAGGAGAGGCAGAGAGAGAGAGAGAGGTCTTCCATTTGCTGGTTCACTCCCCAGTTGGCCGCAACAGACAGAGATGTGACGACCTGAAGCCAGGAGCTTATTCCGGGTCTCTCACATGGGTTCAGGGGCCTAAGGACTTGAGCCATCTTCTACAGCTTTCCCAGGGCATAGCAGAGAGCTGGATTGGAAGTGGAGCAACCAGGTCTCGAACCAGCACCCATATGGGATGCCAGCACTGCAGGCCATGGCTTAACCTGCTACACCAGCCCTGAAACACATTCTGATATGCTTTCATTTTCATTTTCTCTTACATTTCTTGGCAGATAATGAGTATATGAGCATATGAACTATCATCATGTTAGATATAATCTTTAGAATAGATTTTCTTGAAAAATGATGCAATATTTTTGTCTTTGTGGCTTCCTTGTTACTAAAAGGTACTGAAAGGATTGATGGTACTAAAAGGAGCAGTGTGAATGGGCCATTAGCCTAGAAGTTGATACCTGCAACCTTGCAATGCCTGGGTTTAATTCCTGGCTCTGGCTCCTGACTTCAGGTTTCTACCAAGGCAGATCCTGATGGCACCAGTGATGGACCAACAAATTGGGTTCCTGCCACACATGTGGGAGACATGTGTTGTGTTCTTGCTCCTGGCTCTAACTCTGACACAGCCCTGGCTGTTGTAAGCATTTGGGGAGTAAACCAGCAAATGGGAGTGTTCTCTCTCCTCTTCTCTCTTTCTCTCTCTCTCTGCCTTTCAATTATATTTTTAAAAGCATTACACAGGCCAGCGCCGCGGCTCAAGCATTTGTTTTTAAAAACTTTTAAGCCGGCGCCGTGGCTCAACAGGCTAATCCTCCACCTTGCGGCACCAGCACACTGGGTTCTAGTCCCGGTTGGGGCGCCGGATTCCATCCCGGTTGCCCCTCTTCCAGGCCAGCTCTCTGCTATGGCCCGGGAAGGCAGTGGAGGATGGCCCAAGTGCTTGGGCCCTGCACCCGCATGGGAGACCTGGAGAAGCACCTGGCTCCTGGCTTCAGATCAGCGAGATGTGCCGGTTGCAGCGGCCATTGGAGGGTGAACCAACGGCAAAAGGAAGACTTTTCTCTCTGTCTCTCTCTCTCACTGTCCACTCTGCCTATCAAAAAAAAAAAAAAGCATTACACAGTTGATATGTGTATTTCACATCTAAGGGTGATGGCCTCTCTTGGCACTTGGATGAAAACCACCCCCTGTAAGCTGTTATTCTACCTTGTAACTTGTCTTCCACTCTCTAAGTCTGTCTTACCCCCCAGGAAACAATAAATGGAAGCATCTTCAAATAAGTAATAAGTGTTCTTTGGTCACTGTATAATTGGACTGGATATATTTATATTTCAGTAGATTAGGGTCAGAGACTTCGATTGAATTTTAAATTACATTGTAATTCTCCCTAATTGAAAAAAGAAAATTGGAAGAAATGATCTCTGTAGAATTATATAGTTAAAAGTTGAGCCTCTGAAGCTTGCTAATGATTTACCTTTGAAATATTTCTCCCTGTAAGGGTCAATAATCTAAATAAAGGAATCTACATTTGCTCCTCACTAGAGGCTGTTAATAGCTGATAGGCTCTGAGTCAAAGGGGAACATCTTTAACAAAGCAGACTTTTCTATGTCTTCCTTATATTAAGAGTTAATAGGTCACTGGCTTGGGAAATATTTACTTTTGAGTTATGTTATCTGAAATGTTTTGTTATATGGTTACAGTTCATACTTTTGTGGTCAATAGAAAATACATTTGTAAATATGTAAATATAATACATATAAAATATGTCAAGTATGTGTAATTTATATTCCTATATATTCAAATTTGGCAATTTAGATATGTAATAATAGACAAAAGTTAAACAGAAATTAAGTATTTGAGATGCAACAGTTTAGAAATTCTGATTTATAAATTTAGACATATACAATTATTGTTTTAGACATATCACTCTATGTCTTTATGTACCACTTATTCTATTCCAATTTGACATGTAGTGATGCTTACTTAGGAAAGGATTTGCTATTTCTGTATGGCTGGAACAAAGTCAATAGTTTAGAAAACTGTAGCTTCCTAAATACGATGGCCTAAAAAATCATCTAAAAGACATAGCTCTGAGTATATCAAGACACCATATTTTGGAAGACAATGCAATACTTATCTGTAATGAAGTGGAACATTGGGGCATACTTAAATAGTCCCATGGAAGAACAAATACAGAAACTCATGAAACACTGATAAATTGAACATAATTTTCACTCAAGAGGCTATTTGAAATGTCAAAAATGTATTGTCATTTAAGTGGCAGGAATATATTTCCAAGATTCAAGTGGAGTTTGATGCTTAAATTGAAGAAGCAGTACAAGTCTTCAATTGGTACATTCCCTTCTGGGGAGAATTTCCTTGGTGTCTTTGATTATGCTATTTGTTTCACAGTCAATGGATTTTAGAGTGGTTTGCATATAAATGTTTTTCAAAATTTTCATTATCATGATCCATCCTTGGAATCTTAACTCTTCAGTTAATATACATGCCCAAAAGACACATTTTGCAATCATTGATTTTTATAAATTTTTAAATTTTTTTTGACTGGCAGATTTAGACAGTGAGAGAGAGAGAGAGAGACAGAGAAAAAGGTCTTCCTTTTTCCATTGGTTCACCCCCAAAATGGCCGCTTACACCCGGCGTGCTGCGCCGATCCAAAGCCAGGAGCCAGGTGCTTCCTCTTGGTTTCCCATGCAGGTGCAAGGCCCAGGGACCTGGGCCATCCTCCACTGCCTTCCCAGGTAACAGCAGAAAATCTTTTACTTATTTATTTATTTGAAAGGCAGAGTTTCAGAGAGGCAGAGGCAGAGAGAGAAAGAGAAGGGTCTCCCATCTGCTGGTTCACTCCCCAGTAGCCTGCAACAGCTAGAGAAGGGTAGATCTGCAGCCAGGAGTCAGGAGCTTCTCCCAGGTCTCCCACCTGGGTACAGGGGGACTTGGGCCATGTTCTACTTCTATCCCACACCATAGCAGAGAGCTGGATCAGAAATGGATCAGCTGGGACTCAAACTGCCACCCATATGGGATGCTGGCACTGCAGGCAATGGCTACACGGCTACAACCACAGTGCCAGCCCCACCATCATTAATTGAAAGTAATAACTCAATACCTTATCTTTCTAAATGTAAAATTAAATGATTGTATTTATAAGTAGAATGCCCAGAAAATTTCGTGGCATTTTTTTAAATTGTATAACATGTTTAGAGTTTATGTGTAGGGCAGTATACAGAGTAAATTCAAGGCCAAAATATTTCCAGATAAAAGAATTTGTAGTTGTTTCTTTATAAACATATCCTAAGGAATTTTGTTTACATACAGGAGGCAAGTTGAAGGTTTATTGGATTATGTGTTGCTTTTATTCCTTGTGTTTCCTTTAATTATTTTTAACAGGAGGTTTCTAACTTATCTAGCTTGTACTAAGCTACAAACTGATATACCAAGAATTCTGTGTAAAATGTAGATCTTAGTGGAATTTGTGAACTATTCTTATTTATACTTCCTTCTGTTCCAAGATTTTCCACCCATCAAGAAGGGAACATGGGGCATGTTTGTGGGAAGGAAGCAATTACAGAAATCAAGTATAAACCATTTGGAATAAGGTTTCTCAGAAATATATCTATCCAAAGAGTGTTCAATTCTATTTTAGGATCATGTATCATACTCAACTTGATTTGGTTTTAGTGTCCTTTGTATATCTTCTCAGGCTATAATTCATCTTCAATCTATGTTCACATATGTTTGCTTTTCTTTGTGTTTGGAGAATTCATATAGCTCCTGGAAGGCACATTTCCAGCAAAAGATGCTTCACAGCTCATAGTTCTCTACTCAATGACAACTTGCCTAATTAGGCAACTTGCCTTGTTAGAAACAAATCCAAGCATTAAAGCTTTCTCACCAAAATCATCGGCACAGAATTTCATAGCATTCTGTGCAAGTCAGCTTCTTTTCTGTCATAACTCGCAGGCTTCCTTGGATCACCACATGTGTTTATCTTATATAAGTTTCATTACTTGACAAAAACACAAATCGTTAACTACAGGGACATTCTTGTATAAAACAAAAATGACATATATAGATTATGTTGGAGAATTGATAAAGCTTTTGTTCTAGTTGTTTTTTTTTTTTACCCTACATCCATCAGAATATTCTGAGAGTAGTGTATATCCAATGGCCATTCACTTAAATTAATTTGTATTCTAATTGGCTGAAAGATTTCATTTAAATTATGTCAGCATGAACAATAGATATATAAAAAAATTACAGGATTTTTTTTTTTTTTGACAGGCAGAGTGGATAGTGAGAGAGAGAGACAGAGAGAAAAGTCTTCCTTTTTGCCTTTGATTCACCCTCCAATGGCTGCTGCGGCCAGCACATCGCGCTGATCCGAAGCCAGGAGCCAGGTGCTTCTCCAGGTCTCCCATGTACGTGCAGGGCCCAAGGACTTGGGCCATCCTCCACTGCCTTCCCGGGCCATAGCAGAGAGCTGGCCTGGAAGAGGGGCAACCGGGATAGAATCCAGCGCCCCGACCGGGACTAGAACCCGGTGTGCCGGCGCCGCAAGGTGGAGGATTAGCCTGTTTAGCCAGGGCGCCGGCCAAAAAATTAAAGGATGTTTTAAAGCCAAATATCCGGTATGTTTTGAATATGTTTTGGACTGCTATTTCCACACCATTTGGAGTGAACTTGATGTGGTACTAAAGAAAATACAGAATATGGTTTACTGATGACAGAGTATGTTTTCTTGAGCCACTTTTTTTTTTTTTTTTTTGACAGAGTTAGACAGAGAGAGACAGAGAGAAAGGTCTTCCTTTACTGTTGGTTCACCCCCAAAATGGCCGCTATGGGCAGCATGCTGCACCGGTCCGAAGCCAGGAGCCAGGTTCTTCTCCTGGTCTCCCACGCAGGTGTTGGGCCCAAGCACTTGGGCCATCCTCCACTGCACTCCTGGGCCACAGCAGAGAGCTGGACTGGAAGAGGGGCAACCGGGATAGAACCGGCGCCCTGACCAGGACTAGAACCCAGGGTGCCGGCGCCACAGGTGGAGGATTAGCCTAGCAAGCAGTGGCGCTGGCCCTTGAGCCACTTTTTTATATATAGTGTCCTTTGAATCTGAGATCCAATTATCATCATTTGGGGAAAGAGTCTGAATACCAATTTAATATACTATTTTTTTTAGCAACCTGAAGTGATGAAGGAGGAAGTATAACTACAACCTTATTTAGTGTTGAATTATCTAGTCTATGTAATAAGCAAATTTTGAAAATGAAGAAAGGATGATTAATACTATTTTTCTCAAATTACACAGATTGGATGTCCAGTAATTTGTCCAAATTGATTTCTGATCAATTACTTAAAATAAAATACATTTTATGTATTAAGCTTAGCCTCTCTTTTTTGAGATTTTTCCTACTTAATAAAGTGCCTCCTGTTTATATAATACCTGTCTCCCAAGAACTGAATGTAAGTATTAATCCTGAGAGTATGACTGGAAATTACGAGATTATTCCTTTACAGTGATGGAAACTGAGGCAGAAATAAATTCACTGGCTTCCATAAAATCATACTGTGGCAATTTGCGATCTAGGAGAAACTGTCCCTTCTACACTGGCAGCACTCATAGGTCACCACATTCAAAAGTTTCCATAGATATTGCCCCTGAACTTTCATATTTTGCAGTTCATTAGCTGAGAGAGATGCTTCATTTTGGTTTTTGTCTCCACGTGTACATTTGGAGAGAAAAATATGTTCTGCAATCACTAGCTCAGTGGTGAGGAGAAAACAAAGGAACTAAAGAGTCTCACTGACAGAGCCAGGGCAGATATCTTTTCTTGTTATCAATCCATTATATCAGGTTGTGAAACAAGTCTCCCCAACATAGTCTAGGAGCATAATACCTCAGAAAATAACCTATCATGCCAGCAATGAGGCTAAGAATCCCAAGTCTAATGTCAAGGGTTCTTGGAATCCTATTATAATGGTTTCAATTTTTAATATATTTGGTATAATAGAGACTTCAAACTTTCAGTAGGAAGCAAAATAGATGATAGTCTTAGTTCCTTATAACGGTGTCGCTGTGTGTGTTCCTAAGTGCATTATTTTCTTAAAAACAAAATGAAAATAACAAACACGAAGTCTCAGATCTCACCAAGCCTGAGCGATTTTTCTGAGAGGCCGAAGTCAGCCATCTGTATAAAAATTTGTCCCTAAAAGAAAATATCTTTTTTTTTTTTAGTGCTTTATTTATTTCTTTGAGAGACAATGAGGTAGATAGACACAGAGAGAGCTGTCACCCACATGTTCACTACCTAAATGCCCAGAAAAATTGGGGTTGAGTCAGGCTAAAGCAAAGAGCCAGGAGTGCAATCCAGGTCTGCTAGGGCCTGTCGAGATCTGCATTGTCAGGGAGCTGGAGTCAGGAGTTACAGCTGGTTTGTTTGTTTGTTTGTTTGTTTTTTAATTTGACATACAGAGTTAGAGAGAGAGAGAGAGGGAGAGAGAGAGGTCTTCCTTCCATTGGTTCACCCCCCAAATGGCCGCTACGGCTGGTGCTGC
This sequence comes from Lepus europaeus, assembly GCF_033115175.1. Lineage (NCBI taxonomy): Eukaryota > Metazoa > Chordata > Mammalia > Lagomorpha > Leporidae > Lepus > Lepus europaeus. Next base: position 68,421,972 of record NC_084842.1, read on the forward strand.
ACCAATCTGAAGCCAGGAGCCAAGTGTTTCCTCCTGGTCTCCCATGCAGGTGCAGGGCCCAAGCACTTGGGCCATCCTCCTCTGCCCTTCCAGGCCACAGCAGAGAGCTGGACTGGAAGGGGAGCAGCCGGGACTAGAACCCGGTGCCCATATGGGATGTCGGTGACGCTGGCCCTTAGAGCTGGGTATTGAACCTGGATTCTCTGATGAAAGATGTGAATGTCTTGATTCCCAAACTTAACACTTGCTCCAAGACACTTTTTTAAAAAACAAACAGACATATATAGCATTAAATGATACAAAAAAAAGTTTACATCAAAGAACATGTAGTAATTATATTGAATTTTAAATATCTAAGCAGTAATTATTATAATGATTGGGACTGACATAGTGGTGCAGTGCATTAAGTAGCACTTGTGATGCTAGTATTCCCTATAAGCATATGTTTGAGTCATGACTGCTCTACTTCCAATCCAGTCCCCAAAAAATGCTCATGGGAAAGCACAAAAGATGGCTCATCTGCTTGGGTCCTTGCCACCACATGGGAGCTGCAGATGGAGTTCCTCACTCCTGGCCTTCGTTTGGGAAGTGAACCATTGGATGGAAGGTTTGTTTATCTTTCCCTCTCTCTCTCTGTAACTCTGCCTTTCAAATCAATCTTTTACAAATTATAATGATTGTTAAATTGTGCTAAGAAGTAGATATGGGAACTTATTCTGTAAATTCCAATCACTGACCCATTGATCTGCCTGACTCCTAATACATGCTTCCAAATATCTGCTTTAACATATTAAAAAGCCATTTCTGAGAACTCCTTTGAAACCTTATTTTTTTATCTTTTTGTTAGAAGTCTAAATTTGAACTCTCACCAATGTAGTAACTATTGAAATGCCAACTTTAATTATTGTATTTTAGAAAATAAGCAATGCTATACCTACTGAATAGCTCTAAAATTACTATTAGCTCTCTCTCTCTCTCTCTCTCTCTCTATATATATATATATATATGCTATATGTATATATACACTTAATAATGCTATTCTTGGTTTAATTTAATAAAATTAGATAAATAAAACAGAAACGTGCTTACGACACACATCTTTCTTATTTTTCATAGGAGATAAAACCTCCAACAATCTATTCTAGAGAAAGTAAAGTAGGCACCATGTTATGCACAATTGAAGATGTAACACAGGCTGACTTTGGCTCCCTGCAATGAAATGTGGACACCTTTGAAGGATGTGAAGCAACAGAAGCAGAAATGATAGATGGAGAATTTCAGCTTGAAACAATGATGGAAGTTGTTATCCAAATCACCCTCTGTGAAAGTACACATTGTTCACTTTGTAAAAGCAAGAGGAAAAAATCAATATACAGTTACAGAATATGGTGTTAACAGTTTAGTTGGTAACTTTTGTATTCGGACTTGCTTCTCTTAACATATTTTTAAATGGTAAATTGTACTTACATCTGTATTAATGTTCATGATCTTTTAACACTGGACTGTCTTTAACTTCAAAGAGGGTATGATGCGATAGGTCACAGTTCCTTACATAATTCCTGACTCTGATATTCTGAGAGCACTTGCTGAATTTCCAGACCTGCTGAGTAGGAATTCCCAGAGGTAATCAAACTGTGTTGTTCATGTAGTTCTGATATTTGCATAAAATATTAGTTTCCTTCTGCTACTTCCACAGGTTACCACAAAATTAGTAGCTCAACACAACAAATATATTACTTTATAGATCTTGACATCAGCCTCTGGAAAAGGGGTCTCTCTGAACTAGTGTCAAGGCATCAGTAAAGCTGGCTCCAGTTGGAAGCTCTAAGGAAAATCCATTTCCTTACCTTCTGCAGGTTCTAAAGGTTGCTGATGTTTCTGGAGAGTTAGCCCCATCTTTTGTCTTCAAAGCCAGGAGAGGAGCATATTTAACCCTCTCTCTTCTGCCTTCATAGTCATATTGCCTTGTTTGGATTCTGCCCTCTCATCACCCTCTTTTAAGGACCCTAATGTTTGTATTAACTCCAACAAAAGAACCTAGGAAAATAATCCTGTCATAATATGCTTAGCTTAATCATATGTACAAAGTCACATTTTATTATGTAAGGTAACATATTCCAGATTATGGATATTAGAACTTGGTCTTTTTGAGGGATCATTCTGTCCACAACAACAAGTGTTAATGATTTCACCCAGAAAATAAATTCTGTAATTCTATAGGTTTTCTATAACATTTCTATTTGCACTTTTAAGCATTTACTTATTCATTTATTTATCGATCCAATAATCTGCTCATCATCCATCATTCAACAAGCATTTCTTTTATACCTACCAAATATGGAATATGGGATAAGTCCATGGAGACATAAAATGAATGGAAAAAATGACTACCTACATAAAGTTATATATTTCAATGAATAGGTCCTGAACTGAATTAATGTACATATTTACTATTTAACACAAAAAAGTTATAAATAAGGTAATATGGTCATGTAGTAGATATAGATTATGTTATCTTACCTTCATTTAAATTACAGTTATTGTTCCAGAGGTATATTCTAAGATAGCACAAAGAGACCACCAATGAAACATATTTCAGAATTACTAAAAAAAAAAAAAGAAGAGGGAGTCTGTAAGACTATAGCCTAGGGAGGTACACTGAGCAATTGACACACTGCTAGGGTGTCAATAAAATAAAATTTTGCCAGTTAGAAGAATAATGAGCTCTTCTCTCCCTGCACCCAAAGGAGATTAATTCAAGAACATGTATTTTATGCATGTTTCTCACCTCTCTCGACAAAATGAAAGTGCTAAAAGTGGTCCTCTGGGGGCGGTTTTGACTTTATATTTTATTCTCTCTACTGAAAAGAAACTAGTTGTATAACTTCTGTTACACACAAAATACCATAATAGACATTTTGTTAGACATTTGGATTCCTGGCCAAGTGACTTAATGAATGTTCAATTAAAGGATATGTTTTTTAAAATTATCATATCAGAATTGACAGCACAATTCCTCTACTGTTAAGAATGTCCAAAGTTAAGCAACAATCTGTTCTCTCTCGCTCTCGCTCTCTCTATCTCTCTCTCTCTCTCTCTCACACACACACACACACACAGGGAAATACGCAAGTCACTGAAAGGAAGTAGGAGCTCTCCCTCTCTGTAGTCTGGCTTTTCTGAGATTCAGCCTAAGAATCCCCATTCCATCCTGCCTTGGACTCATTCTATCTGCTTCTGTAAGTTTCTGTCTGCCCTGTTGCTCCCATGTGCTTTTACCATAGCTATCATTCACCCTTCTGCTGGAATAGTGACAGAGATGCTTTGTTTGAGTACAACTTCAACACTATAATGCATAAGCAATTGTTTTCACAGTCTTCTGTTTTGTCTTTAAGAGACCTGTGCTTTGAAACTGTTCTCTAGATATTTAGCTATCCCTTTGAGTTTGCTTCATGCTTTGAACTTTCCCCTTTTTAAAGCCTTATTGACTAATATTTGAATGGCAGAGCATGAGAGGGAGAGAACAAGATGGAGAGCACCAGTGAGAGAGAGAGAGAGAGAGACAGAGAGAGTGCTTCCATTATCTGGTTCACTCCCCAAATGTCTACAATAGATATGGTTGGGCCAGGACAAAACTAAGAGCCTGGAACTTCATTCAGGTCTCCCATGTGAGTGACAGGGATCGTTGTACATGAGCCATCATCTGCTTCTGCCCAGGGTGTGCGTTAGCAGGAAACTGGATTGGAAGTGGAGTGAGGATTCTAGCCAGGATCTCCTGTATGGGATGCAGGTGTGCCAAGCTGTGTCTTAACTGTGATTCCACAGTGGCTGCACCTTAAACTTTCTTTGTGTTCCTCTGTTTCTCCAAATGTATCTGTCCTATTTTCTATTCTTTTTACATTTGAATGAAGAAAGTCTTGAAGAAGTGATTTGAGCTTCATGTTAATGTGTACTCCTGGCTTTATAAGATTACACTCTCAGAGAACATGTTTTCATTTTAACAGGAGCCATCAATACCAAAAGCCTGTGCTTTTCAGACTATGAAATGCAAACATCTGTTGAATAATATATTCTGGATATCAAAAGCTAAGCATGATGCATTTGTCTGAAGCATGCATTTTAGTTCATTCTAAGTAAATTAAAGTACAGCTTTTGTATTACTGAGTAGGATATGGAATTTATGTTAGATGCTTTTAAGCCAAGTTTCCAACTTCAAATAAGTTTTGTCCTTATGATAGGTTATTTCAGGTTCATGTAGCTCTAAATCTTTTCCCTACAGAACAGAACACAGAAGAGTTTTCTCTCTCTTCTGCTATTATGGATATTTCAGTTAAAAGGTTTGAGAAAATGTTCCTTTAAAAAGATTGAGATTTAGCTTTGTTGGAAGATTTTTCAGTGACTCAAGGTCCATTGGGGTCACTATTAAGCTTATACCTGGAGTGGGGCAGGCATATGTTAGTTTTCAATTCATATACACAGTAAGTATTTATTATTTATTTGATGATAATAGGATAATTGGAGAAGCAAAGATATCAGAATAAAAATGAATAAAATATAAAAAATTGGATGGGGCCAGTATTTTGGCACAGCAGATTAAACTACCGTTCAAAGCACCAGCATACCATATTGGAGTGCCAGTTGGAATCCTGGCTGTTCCACTTCTGATGCAGTTTTTTGCCAATGTACCCAGGAAAACAGCAGATGATGGGTCAAGTACTTGGGTCCCTGTCACCCACATGGGAGCTTGGTATATAATTTCTGAATTTTGGCATTGTTCTGGCCTACCTCTGGCTGTTGAGAGTATTTTGGGAGAAAGGTAGCAAATGAGAGATTCTCTTTCTCATTAGTTATTTTGGCCTTTTGGGAAGTGAATCAGTAGATGGAAGATATTTCTCTCTGTTTCTGTCTCTCTCTCTGTGCATATGTGTGTGTCTTCCAATGTATAAATATAAAATTGGTTAATTCTAACATAATTTCTTTTATATTCTAGCCAGCATCTATAAAGGTGAGGAGTTTTATGACCAATGGTCAGACAAAGAATTAGACTATGGGAGTTAGACAGACATTAGAAATTACGTAGAGCTCTATCTTTATTTTATAAGTGAGAAGATGAGGAGCTTTTGTGTTGTATTTCATGGATGTCAACTGGAAGAACTGGACACTCTGCTGAGAGAATCAGTCAAGAAAACTTTCTAGCAAAATACAAAAACTCCAACTTGAGAAAGCTCAAGGTAAATTTGGGGTTCTTTGGATCATGTAACCAAATCATGAAATGAATAGAGATAAATGTACACGGAGGATTGGCTGGAAATATATATTTAAGTTTGGTTACGACTGGCTCCACTTCAAGTGTCAGCTTCATGTTCTCTTTATGTGTGTCCACATTAAAATTACAGTTAGTAAGATGAGGTTTGTTGTTCCTTTACCCAGCAGCTTTGCACCTACAAAGAAAGCCACCATTTTATACTCTTCCAGAAATTAAAATCATGAGGAAGAAATCCTATTGCACTGGATTGAGTCACATGATAGAACAAAGGAGTTAGATTAAAGCCCAGTTGTCTTTAGATTTTCACTCCTGTAGTTAAGAAAACAATTTCAAAGGAAGAAGTAGATGAAATCTCAGTGTAGGTTCTAGGGCTCTACTAGTGAGTAAATGAGACACACCAAGTTTCTGAACTATGTGCACTTACTCTCTGGCAGGAGCATTTTATACCCATCATGCTCCACTTTAGTCGACTTGGATATCACTAGAAATCAGTGTTAAAAAGTGGTGTCAAATCTGCCAGGGCGACAAGGATCAACTGTTCTTACAATTGTCATCCTTTCTTCTTCATTTTATTATATGATTCCCAGTATTCATACATTATGTGACATGATATGTATAGATAAGGCAAATAGCAATTGAAGATTACAGAGTGTCACTTGCTTACTTTTCAAAAACAACCTGTTTGGATACTTCTCCAAGTTTTATTTTTCTGTACACTTATTTTTGCTGCTCACTTTTTCAAAACAAAACAAAAAATATCCTGTCTAGTTTAAAGCACAAATTAAGGTAATATTTAAATGAGGTGAGTCTGATACATACACAGACTTTATCTTGTGATATAGTTCATTGTAGTCTAATTTTTCAAAGCAACCATGTTATTTCCTATAGACATTTGTTGATTGTTTACAGAACTTCATCACTGTGTTTAAAAACATTGTGCAGGTGTGACAGTGTGGCATAGCAGGTGAAGCTGCTGTGCTACTCCAGAACCCTGTACAGGTGCTGGTTCAAGTAACGGTTGCTCCAATTCTGACCCAGCACCCTACTAATGGTGTGGGAGAAGCAGCGGAAGTTGGCTCAAGTTCTTGGGCCTCTGCACCCATGTGGGAGACCAAGATAATATTCCTGGCTCTCCTAATTTTGGACTGGCTCAGCCCCAGCCATTGCAGCAATCTCTGGAGTAAATCAGCAGATGGAAGATCTCTGTCTCTCCCTCCTTCTCTGTAACTCTAGCTTTCCAATAAATAAATCAACCTTTAAAAAAGTAAATAAATAAAAATATTGTGCTTTTTTTTTTTTTTGACAGGCAGAGTAGATAGTGAGAGAGATAGAGACAGAGAGAAAGGTCTTCCTTTTTGCCGTTGGTTCACCCTCCAATGGCCGCTGTGGCCGGCGCATCGCGCTGATCCGAAGCCAGGAGCCAGGTGTTTCTCCTGGTCTCCCATGCAGGTGCAGGGACCAAGCACTTGGGCCATCCTCCACTGCCTTCCCGGGCCATAGCAGAGAGCTGGCCTGGAAGAGGGGCAACCGGGATAGAATCCGGCGCCCCAACCGGGACTAGAACCCTGTGTGCCGGCGCCGCAAGGTGGAGGATTAGCCTGTTGAGCCACAGCGCCGGCCTGCATTTTTATTTTTAATTGATACATAACATGTATACATTGTAATAGAATATAGTGTGTGAATTTGGTACATGCATGCAATGTATTCTGGTAATTAAATCAGGGTAAGTAGCATTTCCTGCTCCATAAATATTTAACATTTCTTTTTTGTATAGAAATTTGGATCTCCTCTCTTCTGTTGTTTATAAAATATAAAACAAAGCTAGGTGAACTATATTTACCATACTGTGCCATGAAGCATTAGAATTTGTTCTCCCTGTGTAATTATATTGTGATGCTGATTATCCAACTTCTTTTGTGTGGAAAAAGTAGAATTCCTATCCATTATCAGTCAGAATGTAAATTAGTACAGCCATTACTGAAAACAGTATGGAGGGTTCTCAAAAAACTAATATATACATATGTGTGTATATATATATTATATTATGAATATATATCTACCATTTGATCCGGCAATTCCACTACTGAGAATATACTCAAATAAATTGAAGCCAGTGTAGCAAAGAGGTATTTGCATTCTCACATTTATGGTATCACTATTCAATCCAGTCACGATAAAAAAATCAATCAGTAAGTCCATCAGTGTTTGAACTAATAAAGAAAATGTGGAAAATGTGCACTTAGACACTGTGGAATAATACTTATCTTTCGAAAAAAATGATATTCAGCAATTTTGGCAGCATGTTTGAAATTATTAGATATTAAGATAAGTTAGATAACCAGGAAGAGAAAGAAAAATAATGCCTCTTTTCAGCCATATATGGAAGCAATTAAGGTTAATTTCATAAAAATAGAGAATAGAATCATGGTCTCCAGCATTACTTTGATGGCAATTAATAAGAACAAATCAAATATTATTGTTTTATCAGCTATTATAACAAACATTTGATTAGGAAAAACAACTTTTGAGTATTTTAAACTTTGTTTATTTATGTCTTTATATATTAGAAAGCCACAGAGAGTGTATATCCACTGATTCACTACCCAAGTGCCCACAAAAGCTGGGGCTGGGCCAGACATAAGATAGGAACGAGGAACTCTATCTGCATCTCCCAAGTGGGTGGCAGGAAACCTGGTAATTACTCCATAGTCTGTAGCCTTCCCAGGCACATTAGTAGGAAGCTGAATTGAAAGCAGAGCAGTTTCACTCAAACTAACACTGAGACATAGGGTGTTGGCATTGCAAGTGCAGGCTTAACCTGCCATGACACACCTCCAGCCCCACCACACACAATTGTTAAGTATGAGTTTTATTTAGGAAACAAAAAGGAAGCAAGTTACAGAGAGAGAACTTTTTAGGTGTAATAAGGACACTGGGCTCAACTCAGACTCAGCTGTGATCTTGACAATAAGACTGTCACAGGTGAGAAGCCCCTTTGTCTTCACCCATAGCTGAAGTTCTTTCTGTATAGCTCTTTTGTACAGGATAATGTAAAAGGAAAAAAAAAAAAAGGAAAGAAATGATTATGTCACCAAAAAAAGGGAGATTTTATTAGTCAAATGTCATGAGAAAGTGTCACTCTTCTACCTGCTACATCTTAGAGAAACATTCACCAACGTCTTACACACTGAAATATTAGAGTAGCTTCTTCACTCTCCTCTCATTTCAGCTACTCTTGTAACCATAGCAACCTACTCATATAAAGGAGTAAGAGAAGATGCTCCTAATTCTGTGTTGTCCAAACGTCCTAATACCTGGCATTCCATGATTTATAGCTCGAGTAGCAAATTAAGTATTCTTTCTTTTTATTTTCAGATTCTTTAATTATTTTCATGGCATTTGAAACTACCATGAGAATGACTAAGACAATAGTTTATCAGTTGTACCTTAGTTTAAATTACCCTTCTTAAAAGTTGTGGCTGTGCTCTTATAAATGAGAAAGAATCCCATTTGAGAGAGCAGAGTCTCTATCCCCACAGAGTTCTATGAAATTGTAATTCAGTCTTCTCAGATAGACAAAGAAGAAAAGAACAAGAATAAGAGAGAGACCACATGGTATTGTTGAAAGAGCCTGAATTTTGGATTGGGACTACCTGTTTCAAATCCGAACCATGCACATCCTGCCAGAAAGCATTTAGACAAGTCAGTTCCATCTCTGGGGCTCTGTTCTCACTTTCAAAATAGGGATATTGATAGGCACGTCTACACACCACCGAGATTATGTAATAGGATTGCATATATAAATCCACAAGCACAGAGTGTGCAGAAGTAAAGTAAATAAATGATTTTAACCACACTCTTTTCTCCCTTTCCAAATCAGAAGTCGGAATAAAATATGGGAATTGCAACTGACTTGGGCCACTGACAATAATGAAGTAAAACTTCAGAAAAAATCTCCTTGATGAATCTAGATTTTCTGTTGGTTCTGATGGGACAAAGCTCAGGTGTTGTTTCCATTATTAACTGGGTGACTCTGTCAAACAGGCTGGAAATTACCTGGGTCCTACAGCCAGCTATAAAGTATAGCACCTCTCTTCACAGCATCTTCAAACAGCAGCCTAGGGATACAGCTTTACAAGGCTATCTATAGGTAGGATGATAATGCCACAAATAATTTAAAGCAACTGGTCTTTTAAGTGGCTTATTCCAGATTCTCTGGAGTTACCTTAAGAATGCAGGTCCGGATATTTGGAATCATCATACATTGCTGCATCCCTTGATCTTTTGCTGTTTCATGGAGCAGAAACAACACTACTGATGTGAGTTCTCATACTTCCCACTGCTGATCAAACAAGATGTTAAAGCACAAAAGCTACCAATGTCCCAGAGGCATTTTTCTCTCAGGTGCCCAGGCACCAAAGGAACTCAGGAAAAATCATGAATGCTTCTTCACGTGTCGCTTTTCTGAAAACAGTCCTGGATGCCCCCAGATTCCCGAAGGCTAGATGTGCCAAAATGCCAGAGAAGCGTCTGCCTTACTATTTCAATAATCTTGTTGCATTCTGAGAAGTGAGTTTTAAGCCACTGAGGTCATGCTGATATGCTAGTAGTCATTTCCTAGCTGTCATAGGGAGAGATAGTATAGGAAGAGCACTGCATTCTGTGTCAGATGACAAGGGTTCTAATCCGAGCTCTGTCACAAGGCAATTATGTGAACTTATGTAAATCATTCAATAGCTCTGGACCTAAGGGCCCTCATCTATGCAGGCTAAATTATTTCTGAGCTCCCATGCAGGACTAAGATTCCATGATCTATACCCTCAATTTGCCTCTGCTAGTATAGCAGGCGAATTGAATGCTCTTATAGATGTTCTAACCATCCTTCCTCAGAACACTTGCACACAAGGTTATTAGATAAATTTTAAAAAAGAAGAGTTTCTATTTGCAAAAAAAAAAAAACAACTTCTGGCACTATCACTTCATATTAATATTAATGCTTTAATATGATAAAGTCCATGTGCATAAAATTTTTCATTCTTTTCATATTATTCAGGAAATATGGATTTTATAAACATGATATGCTAGCTCCCTCATTATCTCTGTCACTAGACTCTGTAAGTACCCTAAAATTGCAGACACTATTTGAAAATTTTCTTTTACCTCTAACTATCTAACAGTCATTTTGTTTTGATGACAAAATTACGTTTGTTAGTAGTTTAACACTCAAATTGAACATATATGGCACCAGCATTTATGGTGACTCACTTATTCGAAAGGCAAATTAGTAATGAACAATATGGTAACTCAGCTTTATGAAAACTACAATCATTTATCATGAGTGGTTTTGCTCATTGACAGAGATCTAGTAGGACTCATGTTTCATGAGTTTCATCTAGTAGGAGTCACGTAAGCCAGCAGGTCACAGCTTCTACAGGATTTTGTTCCTTTGCACTACACAGTGACACAGCTTAAATTCGTATCTATCAAATATCGGACAGGACTTTGACAACATTTCACTGGAGCACATTGCTGGATAAGTAAGCTACATTATCTATGCAAACTCCTGCAATCCAAGGATGAGAAATATAGTGATAGATTTGAGGTTAATCATTTCTATAAACTACCTTAAATATAACTGTGAAAACACTAAGACAAAAGTATAGCAAATATCATTTTTAAATACTTTTGTCAAACTAAAATGTAGCCCGTGGAATAATTACACAACTACCTGGGGTCAGTGGATCAGGTACGCCATTTTGTATGTTCAATTTGATTTTCTATATCTGATTTTGCTTCATGCTTTAATTTTCATGAGCCCCTTTATAACACCTCATATTTATAATCACAATGAGAATACTGAATAATTCAATTACAAATAGGGAGGCTGAACAACTACTTGTCATATCAACTAATATAGATGAAGATAATCCTAAATGGGAGAATCTGTGTTTCTCTGTTCATGAATTGGCATTGGTAAGAAATAATATGAAGTTAATGACATCTAGATTTTCATCTCAAGGATGTTGTACATCTCAAGGATACAAGGTGCATCATCAATAACCTCTGGAGAAGATGCAGAGAAAGAGGTGGTCCATCTGCTTGTTGAAAATGTTGACAGCATGGAAGTGAAATACTAAAAGCCATCTAGGTTCTCTTATCATTTTTTTTTTTTAGCATCCCAACAGCTGTAACACATAAGGATCAAGTGAGTAATACCATGTTCATTCAAAAACAATAACAACAAATCTATCATACAATATAGAGCTGGTTGTACTTTGTTTCTGCTTCCAGTGAATTTGTAGATCAACAGAGAAGAGTTTATTAAAATAAGAGTTATTAAAATAACAAAAATATCCAGTGCTATGTGATATGCATAGGTATACACAAAGAGATGCATTCATGACCTCTTTAGTCTTATTTAAATCAGTGACTATGACTGTGTGAATGTTTGCCTGGTTTCTCTCTTGCTAATGATAAGATGCAACCTTCAAACTGCAAAATTACATTCACGCTGCAAATTAAGTGAAGCATTTATAGAGTAACTAGTTTCAGAATCATGCATATGATATATACCCCACATGTCCTCTGGATCATATCTAGTAGTATCACTGATCATGCAGAATATGGATGAACAAATCTAAAATTGTTATCAAAATCTTATTAGAATTAACTATTTTCATTTACAATGCTAACCCATAAAATTCATTGATGTTTGAAAAAATCGTAAAAAATTTTATTGATAGCTTGAAATATGGATTTCCATAAATAGGAAAGATAGAAAAGAAAGAAGCCTGTTTTTACAAACCAAAGAAAAATATTATGCAAAGATGTAAAGCTACAGCATTAAAGATAATGCATTGGTATTGAGAAAACATATATTGTACCCTTATTGTAAGAGATAGTAGAAATGATTATAAAGATCTCAAGCTGGGGCACCGGAGCTATTGTGCAACAGGTTAAAGCCTCTGCCTATGGTGCCAGTATCCCATGTGGGCATTGATTTGAGTCCAGGCTGCTTCACTTCCAATCCAGATCCCTGATAATGCACCTGGGAAAGCAGAGGAGGATGCCCCAAGTCCTTGGGCCCCTGAATCCCTATAGGAGACCCTGAGGAAGTTCCTGGCTCCTGGCTTCAGGTAAGTCCAGCTCTGGCTGTTGTGGCCATTTGGGGAGTGAGCCAGCAGATGGATGATATTCTCTCCCCCCGACCCCCATAACTCACAGTTTCACATTTTATCTGGTCTAACAGTTCATTGTGGTTAGTAACTAGATTAGGTTGACCTAGCTTTAGAATATTGGAGAACTGCAAGTGGTTCCTTGCTTGCTTGATGGGAGAAGGATATATAACCAATTAGAACTATATTTAGTTGATTACTAGAAAATGCAATTATGTTTTCATCCACTCAGTATGTAATGTTTGTCAAAATTCAAATTCTAAAATAAGTCTTTTTTTTAAGAATCACATCAAACTTGTTGAAGGTTACAAAGGAGTGTCAACATTATTTTGGTCTATCTGGTTCATAGAAAATTGAAATGCTGTCATTTAAAATCATGCCCAGTTTAAACACTACCCATAAACCATCTGATATTCTTGTCTTTTGAGTTCATTATTCATGTTAATTTTAAATCTCAAGTACCTTCTCACAAAGGAAAATTCCTGAGTTTTTACCTAAAGAGAGGATGGGAAAGAAAAAAACAGTATGTGCAGTCAAGTGCATTTCTCCAAATTTACTTTGCATGGAGAAAATTACAATCACATTCTGATAACAATAAGAACTGGGAAAATATACTTGCTATTATATACATTTGAGCAAATCAGTAAACAAATAAACATGTATAGAGTAATATGCCTTTAAGCATCTACTAAAAGAATCACAAATAATTAAAACAAGCATGTTATTGACTTGCCACTTTCCTTTTGCATGTTTCACAACTAAGAATATATTTTAACTGGCATTCCATCTTACTTAGTTTTGGTAGAGTATTCTTTCAATATCTTTCGCATTTTTCTAATATACCATTACTTTAAAATGATAAAATGGATTTTCTACATAATAAATTTGTTTCTTCCTAGGTGGCATTGCTTCATGTGCCACCATACAGAGAAAGACATACAAGGTGCAACTTGTGCTGTATGTGTTCTTGTTATTTCACTGTGGAGGCAAGTCTTCACAAGTATTTACAATTGAGGCACAAGATCAGTTGAGTTCAGCTGAGTAAGACATTTTTACTGAATGTTGGATTTGAAATACTCCATTCTTGTTCAAATCTACACAAGCTATTTTATTACTTATAATAAGATTTTGCTCAAAGTGTATATTTGCCTCCTCTACCCTATTATTAAATGCTTATTAAACGTTTCCTCACAGGGAACATGTAGTGGAACTATATGAGGAGTGTAGCAGTTTCAGTAGACAAGATGATAAATTGAGTTGAGAAAAATGGGCTCAAAGTGAAACAGCAATAAAGACCTATGGTACAAGCCTTCACAGAGAACCCAATAACTTTGCTGTCACCAGTTACTGGGCTCCCAGAGAGCTGACAACGAAATAAGTGCAAATTTGATTCTATAGAATAAATAAAACCTTACACTGAGAGATATACTCTTTCTGGCTTGGGCATTTGGAGTAGTGATTATGACTCCCTTCAGACACCCACATCCCCTATTGGAGTGCTTGAGATGGAGCTTAGCTCTGCTCCTGATCCCAGTTTCCTGGCAGTGTACACTCTGGGTGACTGCAGGTGATGGCACAAGTATTTAGATTCCTATCAACCCTGTGGAAAACCTGAATTGAGTTCCTGGCTCCCACCTTCAACTTGACCTAATCCTGGTCATTGTGGGCATTTGGGATATAAAAAAGCAAATGGAAGCTCTTTCTCTCTCGCTCACTCTCTCTCTTTGTGGAAGGTGGGGAGGTATATCTTCTTGTTAAATAAAATAAAAATTGAAAAGGACAGAAAGCAATATATTGTCTCAGCAATGTATGTCAATGTTGCCATATACTGCTGAGGACCATGTTCCAACCAACATGGATATAAAGCAACTATGCCAAAATTTCAAAAGGCTATCAGTAGGTATTGGAACACGATGGGATATTCTAAATTTTTGAAGTAAAATAAAGTCAGAAAAATGCTAGCTTCATTTTATAACAATATTTAATTTGCTCACTTTTTATAGTAGCCCCACTAGGATATGAAGGTAGAAGCAGAATAGCAATGGTAGATCTGATGAGAGAGAGGCATCAAGGGGAAATCAAGACTCAAGCCTCAAGCATTAGAAAGTTTCACTTTTTTTTGTTATTTTCCTGAGGATGGGGAGTTTATTAGTATTTCTAATACTCACAAAGGGCAGGAAGAATAGACACACACACATACACACACATAGTGGGAGGGAGAGAAATAGAAATTACTTAGGAGTCTCTATCTATCTATCTATCTATCTATCTATAATTTCATAGATATTACATACAATGCAATACTTTTGAACCCTGACTGCACTGTAGAATGACCTAGAAGAGCCAATTTATACTATCTAATCCTGAGTCCCAACCCAGACCAATTAAATCTGAATTTCTAGAAATACAAATCATAGACAATTCTAATAAGCACTAAAGGTTGAAAACTACTGTTCTAAGGGTATACAGAGCAAGATGAGGTGCATTTTGATAGAATGGGAGACTCAGCATGTTATCTGACTCTGTTAAGATATAATAATAAATATAATCCATGTTTCAAATGCTGAGAATGGGTATAAAAGACAACTGCATGAGGAACCTGTGACATCAAGACACTTTAAATGAATGTTGTGGGGTTTCCTTCAAATGTCCAACACTTTTCCTATACTCTGCATCATGTGTATCTTCAAGGCTAAATTCACATCATGTCTTCTTAATTAATATCTTGTCGTTAGGATACATGTGGTAGTACTGAACTAAGTGTCACTGGTGAACCATGTGTTGCTAGACTAGCCTTGTTGTCTCACAGTTTACACAACAAAGTTGACCTCTCTGGATAATAATAGCTTATCTCTAAAATTGGGTTAACAGTATTTACCATTAAGAAACAAAATAATAATGCATTATATAAATACAAGTGACAATGAGCAATTAGTAGTAGAAAATTGTTCTGATATACCATTTGGCATATTTCTCTTACACTGGAAACACATCCATTTGGTTTATAAAAGTGGAGGATCAGGGACATGCATTTGGCACAGACATTGAAACATCAGTTAGGATGACCAAATCCCACATGGGAGTGCCTGGTTCAGTCCTGGTTCCTCTGTTTCTGATTGAGCTTCCTGTTAATATGCATCCTGGGAAGTAGCAAATCATGACTCAAGAAATTGGATCTCTGACATCTATATGGATTAAGTTCTGGATCCAAGTTTTCTCCTGGTCATTTGGAGAATGAACCAATGGATGAACTATTTTTCTATGTCTCTCTGCCTTTCACATAAAATGAAAATAAATCATTTTTAAAATACCTAAAAATTTAAAAGCTAAAGTTTATCTATATGAGACTTAAAAGATTTAGAAGAATATGTGATGAGACTGAGTTAGTTTTTCCCACTCCCTGTAGTAGGCAAGTAAGCTCCCAACTTGGAGTCAGAAATGCTAAGTGGAATCTTCCTGAAAATCAATTCAAACCCATTTAAACAAACTCACAAGAATTAAAGTTATTAGAAATTTCAGATACGTTTTGGGGACTCAGAAATTATGAGATACAGATTCTTCTCTTCATTAGTATATTCCAGGAGATAAAATTCTGCTCCTGAAAATGAATAAGAGAAGAAGTATTAGAAGCAAAGACTGATGTCTCTATATAGAGGGCCTGAAATTCCATCAGAGAGTTCAAGAGGCATCAGAATAGTCCCATAAGGCAACAAAAGATTTTGCTAAAGGAAACCTCTTGTTTGAAATCAAGAAACAACATAGCTGCAACCTTCACATAACAAAACAATGAGGCAGAATTAAGTTTAGCTCATTAAACATCAGACTGGAAATCTGGTCACTAAAAATAGGATTTCCTATCACCATTTTTTTTTTTTTTTTTTGGACAGGCAGAGTGGACAGTGAGAGAGAGAGAGAAAGAGAGAAAGGTCTTCCTTTGCCCTTGGTTCACCCTCCAATGGCCGCCGCGGCCAGTGCGCTGCGGCCGGCGTACCACACTGATCCAAAGGCAGCAGCCAGGAGCTTATCCTGGTCTCCCATGGGGTGCAGGGCCCAAGCACTTGGGCCACCCTCCACTGCACTCCCCGGGTCATAACAGAGAGCTGGACTGGAAGACGGGCAACCAGGACAGAATCCGGCACCCTGATCGGGACTAGAACCCTGTGCGCCGGCGCCGCAAAGCGGAGGATTAGCCTATTGAGCCGAGGCGCCAACCTCCTATCACCAATTTGTAAATATCCTCAACTTAGAGGAAAATGTATACTTTTTTTGAGATGACTGACATTTTTCCTAATCCATTAGAATTGAGTTAAAATTAAAAATTTTATTGTGTAATATTAGTCATATTTCTTTTTTTTCTGCTTTAAACAATTTTTATTTATTATATATAAATTTCCAAAGTATAGTTTATGGATTACAATGGATTCCCCCCCCATAATTTCCCTCCCACTCTCACCCCTCCCATCTCCCACTCCCTCTCCCATTCCATTCACATCAAGATTCATTTTCAATTATCTTTATATACAGAAGATTGATTTAGTATATATTAAGTAAAGATTTTAGTCATATTTCTTCACTGAGTTTGTTTAGATTTGTACTTTGTATGAAATTTGTATCAAAGGCACCAAAAAGCCAAAATAAAATAAATGCCCAAATAGATCATAGGATGAACTCCTCTTGATTTCTCTGGATTTTTGATAACATAGGCTTCAAAAATGTTTACTATGTCAAACTTGTAATATCAAACCACCCTGATGTTGTGCCTTATCTCTGTTAGCTCTTGTTTTTCACAGTTCTCTTCATTGTGTTTTTAATGCTAGCCTCAACTTAGGACTGAAGTGTGTTGTAGTTTTCAAATTGAAGTTAATGACTCAGATGATCAACTTGAACTCATTCAACTCATGTATTAAAAGCATTTATATTAAACAATATACTCATATTTAACTCTACATTTTATACAAGATTAGTCAGTAAAGCAAAAAAAAAATGTAACAGTCTACTAACATTTCACTTTGTGTGTATAAGGTACACAATAGTTTAAACTAGCACAAGAAAATTTCATCTTCCATCTATTAATTGTGTGCCCTACTGACTTTTCCCATGGAGAGACAGACAAAATTGGGTCTAGAGTGAAGAGAAGGTCAATTGGTAACTAAAATTAAACTATGAAGAGAATGATCTGCGATCAAGAGAGAGCTTGGTTCTTCCCCTACAGAACAGCCAGGATATAGAAAATATCCTCAAGGGATGAGCTGCCTCAGGGCTACAAGTCCCCTGCCTGTTCACCCCATGGCATTTAACAGCAACCCTGTAGCACTCTCCTCCACCCCACACAACAGCCAAACTACAAACAGCAAGAAAAAAAATAGTGGTAAAAATAAGACCTGGATTTCCTGAGAGAAAGTAAAAGCCTGAAGAGAGTGCTTTGACTGCCATTTCTGAAAACATAGTGAGCTCATATATCTTGACCACCCCTTCCACTAACAACTGTTGTTATTGAGGGAGAAAAATAGGATGCTGCAAAAGCGTGAATCAAAATTACAGTGGCTAAAGAAAATGGAAATGCACAAGTGTATTTCTTTCATATCATAGTACTTAAAGCTCAGGTTGCTGTACTACAGGCATGTTTACAAATTGAGAAGATAGAGTGAGAGGAAGAAGGAGAGAGAGCAGGGATTGCGGGAAAGAGAGGGGTTATGGAGGGAACCAGGGAGGGGAGAGGGATGTAGAGAGGGAAAGAGTCTTGCTATTCCTGTATGCTGGAACTAAAGTGGAACCACTGGGTATTTCTATGGGTGCAGACAGCAGTCTCATCATCCCTAAATTAGAACACAAAAACTCCATAGTAGTGAGGGGGCATTGGTTGCTCTTTTTAATGTATACTCAAGTGCTTTCTTATCCACCATTCATTAAGAAGACTCAAATCATACCATGAGCAAGTCAGAATCTGTCCTGTGTTAAATATTAAAGGAATAAAGGTCAGCATCTATTCTATCATTTTAACTCAACATTAGAAAAGACATCTGAAAAGAGAATTCTGAAGTGGATATCAGAGAAGAGAGGAACTTGGGACAGGAGTTAGGATACACAGGCTGTTATGACCTCACTAATGTCAAAGATTCACACCCAACTTCATCTTTACCTGCATTTTGTTACAGATGGAGTTTAGTGTACTATAGTTTCATTCTTTATACTGTTCCATATGTAAAAAATATTTGCTTTGAAACTTTTCATTGATTTATTTATAGATTTACTTACTTGACTTATTCAGAAGACTTATCCTTCCCTTCTCACTCTGCAATCTCGAGCCGCCCTCAATGCACTGAAGTATATTCAGTATTATAAATGCACTGTAACTCCAGAAAAGCTGCAGTGCACAGAATTTGATGAGTGGAAATGGTTTGAGAGCATGAAGTCTCATTAGCCACAGGTAAGTAACCAAAATCTGGGCTGGATATTTAAATATAAATAGTTCCTGATATCTGGACTGTGACAGATATAAAACACATTACCACTTCTTAATTGCCACCATTACTAACTTCATTACTTCTTTTTAGCTTTAAGAGGACCTTGTGTAAGCTCATGGGGCTCAACTGCTTGGGTGACAGAGAAATGAGCACTTTTCCATGGGTATGTGGTTAGGATTTTGTTGATACACATCACACTCCAACCTCAGGTTATGCTGCATGAGAAACTAAAATGATCCTTCGGGAGCTGATGGTATGCGTGGGCTCCATAGCAACACAAGTGCCTGAAGTCAGCCCTGCCTATCACATGTGCCAGACTCTCCCAGCGTTCATCTCATCTCCTCTCTTAGAGCCCTAGTAGCGCTGTACCTGGAGGCCCATTTGGCTCCTCTCAGATAACAGGTATATTTCACCATCAACATTCTTTTCTATCATTGAAATACAATTATTTTTTAAGAAAACTCTCCACAGTGTCATGCTATATTATGCAGTGAGACTTTAACTTCCCCAGAAGTGTATAACGTCTGAGGGTTGAATTGAAAAATCCAAGACTGCATTTCCTTACTGGCAGATAGAAATGGTACAATTAGCTCTGTCTTATACACGCACTTTGGGGCATATTTTGCTGGTGGCTGATATTTTTCAATAATCCCCTCTCTAGAGTGTTCCTGTCTCTGATTATCAGATGATAATCTTCAAATCCCTTTGCCCTTTTCTCTTTCATGCAGATATTTAAGCTCCCTCATTTATAGGTTTATGTAATATATTCACTGTGCTTGTCAGACTGCAGCTTCTGTTTTTTTGTTTTTTTGGTTTTTTTTTTTTTGGAAATTTTTTCATGGATGATGACTAAAAAAATTTTTCTTCATTGAAGGAAATTTAGGCTATGGAAATTATGTCAGAATAGATCATTGAATGTGACAATTTTGAGATATATCTCTTGAACTTGGTAAGTAATTATTTAGCTATTGTAATGTACTAATAAATAGCTATATTGTGCTAGGCCCTAGGCAAACCTACTGTCCAATACACACCTTCTTTAGTTTTGAGAGATTGAGGAGTATCACATAGCAAACAGGAAATTGCAAGCTAAATGCAATATAAAGTAATAATTGAAAGAGTAACATTAGAATTTTTGCCATACTAGCTATGAAACCTTCAACTAGGCTTCTTCATTTGCATAATGAGTTAATAATAATACCTCATCTGAGGAAGAAATTGGGAGGAAAAACACAGTTTTTGATCCAGATTTGGCACAATAAAAATAAATGATTGTGCTCAGATCCATGGGAGTGAAAATCAAGGAGAAGACGCTGCTCTTAAAGTAAAAATGATGTAATCATCAATATTCTGGGTGAACTGGATAGATCTTGGATTATGGAAACGTGCTTTGACTTGAGCCCAATGTTAAAATGTTTATGTGTATACGCATGTGTCTGTGTGTAGAGGATATTTAGCTTTAATTTGTATTTTGCTTCTTTTTAATTGTTTTTAGAGATTTTATTGTTATATATTTAAAAGGCAGAACATCACAGCGAAAGGAAGAAATAGAGGAAGAGAGATATCCCATCCACTGGTTCACTCCCTAAATGGCCGCAATGGCTAGGGCTGGTCCAGCCCAAAGCCAGGAGCTAGAAGCCTCTTCCTGATCTCCCACATGGATTTACCACTTGGGCCATCTTCTGCTTTCCCAGGCACATTAACAGGGGGCTGGATCAAAAATGGAGCAGCTGGGAATAGAACCAGTGCTTGTAAGGGTGGCTTTACCTGCTATTCTACAACACCAGCCCCTCTTTTTATTATTTGTTTTTTACCAGTGAATGAAGTACTCTTATTAAACACATTGCATCACTCATAATTATTTGGCTGAAACATAATCTAACTTTCACTAATTAGTTTTGAGAGAAATCTTGCTTGAGATAAGAGGGGACGTAGTGACTGAAAGGAATGATCAAGAACTAGGCTCAGAGAAGGAGGTAATCCAGCAGTCATAGTGGTGAGAACTGCTCCAGATAATCCTTGGGCTGTCTCTGCTAGAATGAACAAATTCCAATTGCTTTCTTCATTCTTCCCCTTAAAAAGTAAGATTCCTATTATGATCCTGCCCATGCAGTTTGTCAGTCAACAATGTCAACCTATACAGAGGGACAATCATTAAATGGTTTAGTACTTAAGACCATGCAAACAAATGGACCCCTGAGTAAGGTCACCCACCACCATTAATAGGCAGTGGGTGGGCTGGCGCTGTGGCTCACTTGGTTAGTCCTCCACTTGTGGCGCTGGCATCCCATATGGGCGCCGGGTTCTAGTCCCAGTTGCTCTTTTTCCAGTCCAGCTCTCTGCTGTGGCCCAGGAGGGCAGTGGAGGATGGCCCAAGTGCTTGGGTGCCTGCACCTGCATGGGAGACCAGAAGGAAGCACTTGGCTCCTGGCTTTGGATCGGTGCAGCGCTGGCCGTGGTGGCCATTTGGGGAGTGAACCAACAGAAGGAAGACCCGTCTCTCTGTGTCTCTCTCTCACTATCTATAACTCTACCTGTCAAATAAATAAATAAAAAATCTAAAAAAAGAACATAGGCAGTGGGAAAGGGATAGAGGATGTGATCCTGGGACAGCCAGTCAGTAGGATGTTAAAATCATACTAACCTGAGGCTAAATGTGAGTGGTCACTCCAGCTGCATGGGAGGAAAACCAGATGGGGCCCCATGAGCTGACTTGCATGGAATCACTGGGGCTGAGCACAGGTGAACAAGTCTGCCCCTATCCATCATGGAAGTTCTTAAGGGTTTAACCAAATGCCATTTTGTTGTAAGTGACTTATGTCTTTTGTTCTTATTCCTTCAAAGCTTTTATGGGAAAGAGATCATGCTTGGGAAATGTGACTACCCCATGTGAGTGACTCCCCCATGTCTATGGCAGTGCTTTCTACCGTGACTTACAGTTCCACCACCACTCCACAAAAGGATGACATGTATTCACCGTTTGAGAAAGGAAATGTTGACAGGACAGCCAGAGGATGAGAAGGAGCCCTGAGGGTGTCCTGACAATTAATCCTTGTAATCTTTTCAAAAGTTTCAATAAAACAAAGAGAAATGAAGGATACATTTCATGGGGAAAAAGGTTATATTGAAAGAGGGAATCAGGGAAGGAGGAGAAAGGAAGAGATAATGATGCAAAGAAAATATTAATGTAAAATGAGGATGGTATTATGACTTCAATTTTCTTTGACATCTGTACTGTTGATAAACCAGTGCAATTATTAATTTACTGTGACAGCTTAACCATTTTAATATTTTTTCAGGACATGTTGAGATTTACTAATGCTCCAGAAAATTTTTGAGATTAAGTGTTCCATCACAGCATAAGAAAAGGTAAGTGATAAATTATTTTAATGAACTTACACAATCATACTCATGTAAACATATAGAAGGATTTTTTAATATGGGAAATTGTTTTATCATAGACATTGTGCATAGTATGAGAATATTTAATTCAAACAGCCACAAAATATATTTTAAATGTTTGGAAAAGAACCTCAAACTTCCAGCAGATGATTTAAATATCTAACCCAGTCACATAGTTCTTTCCAGATTAATTGACCATGGTTTTTCTTGATCAGGAGCTTTTCCTAGGCTTCAAAAGGGGAAGAAAACATATTTCTGAAGATCATTGACTTAACAATAAGACAGCAGACAATATTATAGCGTGAATCTTTAAAGAAGAATAAAAGCATTACACCAAAATATGTATGATTTAATGACAGCAGTAATTTCAAATCATGTTCAAAATTGACTCAAAAGTTGATGCCTTCATTCTGTGCATCACTGAACATAAATTACATTGTAATATATCTGACTCAAAAAGTAAAAATAATCCCCACTGCTCTTAGCTTCACAACAATAAGTTATAATTCGTTTGTATTGCACAGTAACAGTCTACACTATTAAATCATGTGCATCAACCCTGAACTCATGCCTGAAAGAAGTAGAATAGAAGCTAATCTACTTCCATGTGGTTTCAGCATTTGGGACAAGCTCTCTGATAGCAGAACTCAATGTAATTGGCCTCCCTGTTAAATAATAAAATGCTTGCAATGCAGTACAAGGGAAAAAGAGAATTGGGCATAGAACATCATTTCTCCTACCCTAAGTCCACTGCAAACAAGCTTCATAATTTTAGAAAAATATTTTTTTCTGTTAATTTGGGAAAAGATCTGTGATTCTCTTGAGTTCTTTGGAGTGATTAAGAGTATATCTTTATAGACGTGCAAGCTATTATTGTTATTGAATCCAGCATGCTTCCACATTTCCTCAAGAATAACTGTTCGTGTTGAGTCTGAGAGTTTAAAAAAGAAGAATCCATACCAGAGCTGGCTTTCCTTGAAATATTAAGGAACAGTGGATATGCTTGCATTAAGATTAATTTGGACTCCTGTCTATTTGTGTTGAGAATGAGTGAAATGACATTCTGGGAAATTATATGAATGATTATTGAGTATTCATTGTGTCTAAGAATTATATTAAGTATGAATGAGCTAACATAAAATTTTCTTATTGTAAAGGGAGAGCCAGACAAACAAAGGTAACAACAACAACATATGATAAATCAAAAGAAGTACAATGCACTATAGAGAATACTTGAATCATTTT
The DNA here is from genome assembly GCF_033115175.1 of Lepus europaeus. Classification (NCBI taxonomy): domain Eukaryota; kingdom Metazoa; phylum Chordata; class Mammalia; order Lagomorpha; family Leporidae; genus Lepus; species Lepus europaeus. Next base: position 68,445,524 of record NC_084842.1, read on the forward strand.
TCTTGGGAAATTGTCTCTTGAGTTCTTGTGATACCAATGCTGTAAAACCAGTGGTGTGCTAGAGTCAGATCCTGTGGGTTCAGGAGAGCCAATGGTGTGCTTCAGGGGACTATACTCTGGTAGGTTACAATTGACATGGTAGGTCTATTTAGATCGTGGAAATGAACTATATAGCAAATCATTACTACCAGACCCTGTCATCATTTTTAAAACATGTTAGTACAGTAATGTTTGTATACTACTGTATGAAATTCTAAGAGTAGAAATACTTTATTTTTGTTTACTTAGGATAAGTCAACTGACATTTTACATTTTTTCTCTTTTCTATGAAAGTATGGTTAGCATGCTTGTAATAGTATTGGAATTACTTTTTTTATTGTTTTTTAGGAAACTCCAGAATAAATTATAATAAATAATTAAAAATTCCAAATGAATGACTGACTTATTAAGACATAATACAAATGATAATTTTAATAAGTGATTACAAAATCCTTCAATATTTCTCCTCAACTGAAAGGCTGATCATTTCCCTTTTTTTTAGGTTTATTTATTTATTTGAAGGTCTGAGTTACACAGAGAGAGAAGGAGAGGCAGAGAGAGAGAAAGAGAGGTCTTCCATCCACTGGTTCACTCCACAGTTTGCCACAATGGCCAGAGCTATGCCAATCTGAAGCCAGGAGCCAGGAGCTTCCTCTGGATCTCCTGCGTAGGTGCAGGGGCCCAAGGACTTGGGCCATCTTCTATTGCTTTCCCAGACCATAGCAGGGAGCTGGATCAGAAAAGGAGCAGCTGGGACTCGAACAGGTGCCCATATGGGATGACGATACTGCAGGCAGCAACTTTACCCACTATACAGTGCCAGCCCCAAGGCTCATCATTTCATATGATGAACAGTATCTCTCATCATTTGTTATTAATCAATGCATAGTAAAAATGAAACATTCAACTGGAAGACTGGTAAAACCTGACCAAGCACTTGGCTGTCCAAAAGGCCATAGGCAATAATAACATGCCAAAATATCAACTGAAATTCAAAGAACAGCCTTGCTGGATTGAAAGCAGTTTTGCTCAGGACAAATTAATTTCACAGTTTCCTTTTTCACCAGGGATCGCCAAGGATCCATGCCCTGCTGCCAATAAATAAGACTTCATTTGTTTCTTGAAATAATTATTTGTGTGCAATAGAATTTGCAGAAGGCAGTTTTTGTAGCCTGTGGCTATTTCTTCTCCACTAGAGCACTCTAAATTCGTTAACTTTAGCAATTACTTCTGTACCAGATGATTATCTTTCTAACCCAATCAATTTGCACACATTTTCATCACTACAAAGTCTTTAAGCTGAAGGAAAAATATGCCTGCTTAAGTATCTTGTGCAGGCCCAGTTTCCAACCCAGACTTGCTCTTTTTGACTTATGATATGGTTAAGAAATGGATGAACTCTAGTTCATTTTGATTAAGATGACACCACTTGCTCTCAGGCTTCATTTACCATGGAAAAAGGACTTACCTAGTTTTAGATGATTACCCATCCTATTTCCCCTGAATTGCTATAGGAGGCGACAGGTTATAGGATGCTGTTGAAATTACTTAGCAACGTACACACTGAGAACTGGTCTATTAGGTTTTTTGTGTTCTGCTGTAGGCATGGACTGTTTATACCTGAGGGTGATTTTAATTGATAACATTTCCTAAAGGCAGGTGAAAGTGAGCAAGTAGGCGAAAGGGAAAAGCTGAGAACACATAATAGCAGTTTTCCCCAGAGCTCTAATAGAAAAATGTAGAAAACAAGAGATTCGCATCACATTTTTCAGTGGATATGTGAAAGGTCATTCATTATGTTAGAGACTTGAAGTTTTAAAGGGACAAGGAATATAAAAAAGGCCTAGGTTTTGACCCAAGGTCTACTCTGGTTTTCTGAGACATGGTCTCCATGATTATTGAAGTTAGTGGCCACTGAAGTGAGAGCTAGCACACTCAAGGAAAGACATGCAAAACTATTCCAAAGGGAGTGCTTTGGAAGCCAGACAGATGTGAATGAAAACTTGATTTACAACTTAGTGGGATTGCAGTTTTGTCTGAATTTCTTTACTACTCCAAGAGCTAAAGATGGGTAATGTCACTGAGGTCAAAATGATAAATAAGTATATATTGAATATTTTTATTGATTATTTAATTGTGCCTGGCACCAGATTGGAAGACTTTGCATGTTGCAAACCTTTAAGCATCTCTCTGTGGTATGCCTTACAATGATCTCTATTTTCAGTGAGGAATTGGAGTTTTACTGTGACTACATGGTTTTCTCAAAGTCATATTATTCATGATTAACAGGGGTAGAATTCAGATCTAAGAAGTGTGATTCTGAAGCTCACAATTTTCATCCATTTTGTCATAAGAACAACTCTTTTTCACCTCTTTTGTTCACCATGTGGAACACATAAGTATTTATGAATGTCATATAAAAATATTACAAATTTAACAGCTGGAGACAAAACCATTTATTAGTTTCTAGTTCCATGTCAGAAGTCCAGCATAGGGTGGCTGAGTTGACTGCCTGGGATATGCCCACTGGGTGAGGATATCGAGGCATCAAAGCTGAAATTGGAATGACAACTTGTCTAGTTTCTCATTTAGAAACTCTGCGGGAAAAAATTGTTCCTAAGCTCATTCTGGTAGTTAACAAAATTCAGTCCTCTGCTGTTGTAGGACTGAGGTCCTCATTTCTGTGACAGCTGTCAGTTGTGTGGGACTTTCAGCTCCCAGAAGCTGTCCTTTTTATCAGGAGCTCGCAACTTTCTTCAGGCCAGCCAGAGTGGATATTTCTGACTTCCTGCTCTTGACTGGTCAGAGAAATCAATGGCTTTGCTCTTAAGGGTTCACCTGATTAACTAATCCTGCTTGAGTAACCTCCCTTTCTTAAATACACACAGGAGTCACACAGTGTAACCTGAGCACAGGAGAAAATATTTCCTATTGATAACTTCCAGTGTCATGCAGGATGTCTTCTCTAGGGACAAAAAAGTGTGAGAATTATCTTAGTATCCTGCTACCACATTAGGTATCTGTAACAATCTCAAATAGTTGTGAAGATTAACAGAAATAATATCATTTAATAAGTTTAATGCTTTGATTAGAATGTGATACCTTGTAATGATGATGATTAATGTGATTTTAATATTTGTGTCCCCCCAAAATTTGTAAGTCTAAATATAATTGTGAATGTGATGGTGGAGCCTTTGAAGATAATGAGATCATGAAAGCTGAGTTCCCATGAATGAAATTAGTGTGCTTATTAAATTGAGTTGAGGGACTCTCACACATACCTTTTCTATCACATGAGATTCAAGTGAGAAGATTGCTTTCTATTAATTAGGAAGAGGGCCCTCTCCATATACCAAATCTAGCAGCACCATGATCTTGGACTTTATAGACCCCAGATTTGTGAGAACAAGTTTCTATTAAAGCTTCCCAGTCTATGGTATTATGTTATGGCAGCCTCAGTGGGTTAAGACAATCATGATAGTAATGATGCCAGAAGGGATTTATCCTCAGGTCAAGTACAAAGAATGGAGCCAAAACCAGGGGAAAAAATAAGAGATTCAAAGTCAAATAACCCAGAGAAGGAACAAGACTAAGACATTCTGAAAGGGTTCAGATATTGTTGTTGGGACAGATTTTTGTTTTTGGGGATTCTGTGTAATGACTGGTAGTAGGTTAAATAGGTCCTAGCTCAAGTTGTAAGGCATATGGCCGTGATTAATATTACCCTTATTTGTTTCTAGGCTTTGTATTGCCAATTTATTTCTATCCAAGGTATGGATACTCTCTTCAACTCCACCTGATGTTCTGGCAATAAGCCATCTCCTTACCAGAGCTAAAGATTGTGTTAGTTCCTTTCTTGTATTACCGAAAACACTAGGAATAGTTTATTCTTGTCTACTCTGATTATTAATTAATATATCTCCCAAATAACAATTATATGACTTCTGCATGATCCATTATTTTAGAGACTAGTAAATCACATGTATATATTCATCCCAAAACAAGCTTCAGTATGCACAAGTGATATAAGAGCCATGGTTGTTGGCTAATGTAAATTATGACAGTGTCAAATGAAGCTTCAGTGTAGTGCATATTAGATCAAGTAAAGGCAACCATATGTGAGTCCATAATTCTTTCTCCTCCATATTTTATCACAGCTTATATAAAATCAAACCATAAACAAAAATATAAGATAAAGCATGTTACTATAAATCACCAGTTTTTGCAACAAAACAGTAATTATCAAGATACACAGATTCTATATCAAGAATCCTTGACATTAATGAGAATGATAATTATTGAGTGAAAAGGAACTCTCATTCCATAAAGCACATAATGAGAGCCTACATTGTGCTAACCACTGGTGATATGTAGTAGGAATAAGTAATATCTGCTTTCTTGAAATTTATGATGTATATAACGGTGAAGCAGAGAACTAAATCAATGATTATATACTGAGTTAGGAATTGTGCTCAAGTTAAGCTCAGAAAGAGATAGGGACAACTATTATTATTATTTTATTTTATTATTTTTTTTTTTTTTTTGGACAGGCAGAGTGGATAGTGTGTGAGAGAGAGAGAGAGAAAGGTCTTCCTTTTTGCCGCTGGTTCACCCTCCAATGGCCGCTGCGGCTGGCGCATCTCGCTGATCCGAAGCCAGGAGCCAGGTGCTTCTCCTGGTCTCCCATGCGGGTGCAGGGCCCAAGGACTTGGGCCATCCTCCACTGCCTTCACGGGCCATAGCAGAGAGCTGGCCTGGAAGAGGAGCAACCAGGACAGAATCCGGCACCCCAACTGGGACTAGAACCCGGTGTGCCGGCACCGCAAGGCGGAGGATTAGCCTGTTGAGCCACGGCACCAGCCGACAATTATTATTTTTTTTTTTTTATTTTTGACAGGCAGAGTGGACAGAGAGAGAGAGACAGAGAGAAAGGTCTTCCTTTTGCCGTTGGTTCACCCTCCAATGGCCGCCGCGGTAGCGCGCTGCGGCCGGCGCACCGCACTGATCCTAAGCCAGGAGCCAGGTGTTTATCCTGGTCTCCCATGGGGTGCAGGGCCCAAGCACTTGGGCCATCCTCCACTGCACTCCCTGGCCACAGCAGAGAGCTGGCCTGGAAGAGGGGCAACCGGGACAGGATCGGTGCCCCGACCGGGACTAGAACCTGGTGTGCCGGCGCCGCTAGGCGGAGGATTAGCCTATTGAGCTGCGGCGCCGGCCGACAATTATTATTTTAAAATAAATAAACTGAGCTATAACATGGATTGTAGATTGTGATTGTTGACTATACAGTCCACAAAAGCAGGCTACAGCCTGATCTTCATACTATGCTTTTTCTCTAACTCCTATCATATTATCACACGCATCATCGGTTTTTCATGCACTATATGTTCAATGAATTTTTTGAGAAAATGGACTTTGAGCACATTGGCTACTATTACCTACCCTACTTCCCTTTAATTATTTTCATATAAAAAGTTATGATCCATCCATATCATTTTCTTCCCAGGACTCTGTTTCAGAGGAATTTTACTCTATCTCTGCTTCAGAGTTTAGACATAACTCCATCAGACTAATCTAATGGTTCTCATCTGGGATAATTTTCACTCTACAGAGGAAATTCAGCAATTTCTAGAGACTTTTTTTTCCCACAGGAAGAGACATAAGTTAGCATTAATCTATAGAGGGCAGAGACCACAGATATTACTACATATCCTAAAATGCAGAAGATATATTCCTCCCCAAAGAAGCATTACCCAGTCTCAAACATCAATAGTATAGATATTGAGAAATGTCACCTAATATCATTTGTCTAGCCCCCAAAATTGGCTTAGCAGTGAACACATGACCTAAACTGATCCAATCAGACCAAAGTTGGGAGTCTTTCTTTGATGGTTAGAGGAAATGAGGCTCTTGTGGCAGCATTAATTCAATGAGGAAGTTCATAGTGCTGAGTCCTAGAAAAACATGAAGGGAGAGTTTCACCTGAATAGCCTCCAACTCAAGGAAGTGAGCAAAACCAAGATTACCGTGATTTGAGCAACCAGATTAAACAAACCCTGAAGCCTGTTGTCCCTATGACTGTTTTGGTAATAGACTCCAATAAATGCCCTTTGAGTACATCCTGTACTAGTGATAAAGGCAACAACAACAAAATGACTAATGCATACAGGAATATAAACCATCCACTGAATTCAGTAATGTATTTGTGAAGTAAAAACATGATTTTTTTTTAAAAAAATAACATTTGGGGTTGGTAATGTGGCCTGGTTGATAAAGCTGCCACAGGCAATGCTGGCCTCCCATACGGGCGCTGGTTCATGTCCTGGCTGTTCTACTTCCTATGAAGCTCCCTGATAGTGGCCTGGGAAAAGCAACAAAAGATGGCCCAAGTGCTTGTGCTCTTGCACCATGTGGGAGATTTGGAAGAAGCTCTTGGAACCTGGCTTTGGCCTGGCCTCGCCCTGGCTGATGCAGTCATTGGTGAGTGAACCAGCAGATGGAAGAGTTCTTTCTCTGGCTACCTCTTTCTCTTTATCCCTACCCTCTCTGTAACTCAAATAAATAAGTATGTCTTTTGAAAAACAACCTTTTAAGATCCTTAGAAGGGGTAGGCATTGCGGCAGAGTAGGTAAAGCCCCTGTTTGTGACACCGGCCTCCCATACAGGTACTGATTCATTTCCTGGAAGCTCCACTTCCAATGCAGCTCCCTGAAAAACAGGGAAAACATCAGACTATAGCCCAAATTCTGGGTTCCCTGCTGCCCACGTGGGAGACCTTGATGAAGCTTCTGATTCCTGACTTCAGCTGGACTTAACCCTGGTCATTGTGATCATCTGGGGAATGAATCACTGGACAAAATTTCTCTTTGTCTTTTTCTCTCTCTTTGTCTCCCTCCTTCTCGCTCTCTCTGTCACTCTTTCAAATAAATAAATAATCTTAACTAAATACATAAATAAGTGAATAAAGAAATAAAAATAAAATCTTTAGGATCGACTCTGTCAAATGACCCACTTCACTATCCTAATCACTAAAATAGAGACAGAGAGAGATGGTTATAAAAATTGGATTCAGATCCTCTTTTTGATGATGTTTTCAAGTTCAAAGCCTCACTTTCTCTACTTCCAACACCAAATTATCATGTAAAGATAAAATAAAGTTTCATGAATAGTGTCACTAAAATAAACATATCCCTTCTCTATGACTACTGAGAATGGAATACATTGCAAATTCTCATGATTAAAGAAAAGCTAAGCACTTTTTAAAGAGGATTGCTAGCTTTAGATTTTAGGTTATTTTGTTTGCTAGGTCCTCAGCTGACCGTATAATATAAGGGACAAACATATCCTCTCCTTAACTTTTATCCTGAAAATATCCCTCACCTTCCCACCATTACAAATATTAACACTTTGGAACATGGAAACACAAGCAAATCAAAGCACATTACTATTACCCTCAGAAGGAAGTATCTGGGCATTGCTTTGATCCTCAGTTGCTGTGAGTCTATTTGTCTTGAACAGAGTAATAACATATTCTTGTGTGTTAATTGAGGGCAACATTTACTTTTAGCATCTTTCTAGGAGCACCACACACCATGCATAATGTGTCTCCTCTCTGTTATCTCTGTTATCTCATATCTCCAAAATAGTGTTCCTAAAAACCTGTTCGGATATTGAACTCCTGCTTTTAAAGTCTCAACAACATCTCAGATCTCTGAAGTACATGTCAGAATTTTTAGTGTGACATATAAGAACCTTTAGATTGACTCTGTATGGGCCACCTCTTTCCCCATATGCTCTCCCACATGTGACTGGTACTATCTATTCATTATTAAGTACTTTCAACATGACAGGCTCTTTCATATATAGGTTTTTGCATTTGAATGCAAAGCATTCTCTCCTCCTTTAGAAATGACACATTTTGATTTGCATTGTTGATTTAAACTCTGAAATTTACTGATCTTTTACTACTCCACCAAGGGCCAACATGAGTTTCCCTCCAGTGCTTCTTCAACACCATTTGAAATCTTTCTTTGTTTATTGTTTCATTTGTCTTCCTCTTCAAACTTGTAAACCTTTACAGGGAAGGAACTGTTTATATTACTGTTGTTATCCCATGAAAGATTGACTTCCAAATATTTTGGGCCCATTATTCATATTAAGAACTGTTGGTTAGGTGCCAGTGTTGTGGCACAGTAGGTTAAGCTACCACTTGTGACACCAGCATCCTGGCATGCTGTATCAGAATGGCGGTTCAAGCTCAGCTGCTACACTACTGATTCAGTTTTCTGCTAATCATTGCAGAAAATTTCTGGGAAATTAGCAAATGATAGCCCAAGTACTTGGGACCCTGCCACCAATGTGGGAGAACTATTTGGAGTTCCTGATCCTGGATTTGAAGTGGTCCACCCCTGGTTGTTGTGACCATTTGGGGAGTGAACCAGTATATGCATTTTTTTAACTCTCTCTCTCCTCTCCTCCCCTCATCTCTCTCCCCTATCTTCATATCACTCTTCTTTCCTAATACATAAGTAAAGGACATATGTGTTAAAAAGTGTCTCAAATCACAAATATTTTTTGGTGAAACTGTAAATATAAGTTGTTCTTACCCAAATTCACTCTGATGTTCTCTCTTATTTTTATGACTTCTTTATTTCCTTTTTCAAAAATCTGTTCTCTCTCCAAATATTCTTCCTCACATTTAAGTAAACAGCATAGATATTCATTAAACTGTTCCAGCATTCTGAAAGTCAAACCCATCTCTCCTTTTTTCCCATCTCTTGTGTCATCCATTTGCTCTGCCCTCACTGCTTTCATCCAAACTCCCACATTAGTTCTGAACATAAACACTCTCCGTGTTGATAATGAGAACAGCCAGCACCAGGTTTTCTCAGTTTCATAAGTGCTTTCCCATAATCTTTTTAAAAATTGAAATCTAAGTCAGGCCATGTCATTTTGTGTTAGTTTTCCATGGCTTCTTTAACAAATGACTACAAAACTCAAAGCTTTAAACAATAGAAATGTACTTGCACATAGTTCTTGAGCAAAGAAGTATGAAATCAAAGTGTCAGCAGGTTGAGACCCTCTCCAAAAGCCCTAGGGGAAAACCCTTTCTTGCCTATTCCAGTTTCTGATGCCTGCATAGATGTTAGGGATTGAACAGAACTTGGTTCACCAAATCCTTGCAGATGATAAAACTTCACGTTAATATTATGAGATCAAGGGTGGTGACTTGAGAGCTGGAACTAGTGGGAGGTCTTTATGTCCTCAGGGACTTGCCCTCAGAACACAATTATGAGATGAGAGGTGGTTATGTAAGCCTAGCTAGGTCTAGATTACCTCTGCTTTCTGCATCACCATGTATCATTTCTTCACACCTGCTCTTCTATGGACAGCCTCTAACAGACACCAGACTGCAGGTCAAAATAAAATTTCCTTTTCAAGGAAGCTCCTCTCTGGTATTCTAAAGTATGAAAAGCTGACTAACTCAATGGGTTTATTGCAGAATTCTAGCCCTTGCCTGTGTCTTCCCATGGTTCCATTCCTTCATGTCCCTGTCTCAAGTCTCCCTTTGCCTTTCCATTGAGAGGAGATCTGTCATTACGTTTGAGGTCATACTAAGTCGAGGTTAATGTCATATTGAAAATTTTTGATCTATTTAAGGCACAAAAATTTCATGTATTTCATATACTCAGATTTAGGAACATAGTGATACTTCCCACCCTACCCTCTCTCCTGCTTAACTACCACTCTTCTTTTCTTTCTCCCCCCATGTCCTTTTCCCACTCTCAGTTTTTACAAAGATCTATTTTCAGTTTACCTTATACTCATAAGGTTAACCCTACACTAAGTAGAGTTCAATAAATTGTATGGAGAAAAAAACACTGCTCCCCAACAGCAGAGACAAGGACTGTAAACAATCATCAAATCTCAAGATGTCCATTTCCCTTCAAAACTTTACATTTTAGGTACTCTATTAGTTACCACAGATCAAGGAAAACATATAGTATTTGTCTTTTGGGGACTGGCTTATTTCTCTAAGTGTAATGATTTGGATAAAGAAATTATGATATTTATACACTATGGAATAGTGCTGAGCAGTTGAAAAAAAGAAATGAAATCCCAAAATTGTTAATTACATATGCAAAGATTCTTTTTCAAAATAAAGTCATAATTATACATTCCTGGGAGATATACCTTTTAGGGGAACCACAATTCAACCCACTTACCCCTCTTAAACCCTTCCGGGATATCCCAATACCAGATTACATATGTAAAACTTCTATGTTATATTAGTAGTGATTAAGAAATCTATGGTAAAGGAGACTAAACATGAAATGTTTATTAGATTTGTTTTTGTCTTTATAGCTTCTACTGTATTTGGTTTACACGGTTTTGTGTGTGTTGTTTTTTGTTGTTGTTGTTTGTTTGTTTATTTCTTATGCCACAGACTAGATGATAAATTCATAGGATAAGACATTGTTTATCATTTTTAGTAGTATAAATCTGTGTATCTGGAATATTGCCAGCATTCAATAAGTATGGTTTTTATATTTATATTTTTAAAGGTTAAACTTGTGTGCATGTGTTGATAAGAATGTTGATGACATAGTGTTATACTATCAATCCCATTATGAAAGGAAACATGTTTCATATATAAAAGTATCTGTGCTGATATGACATGACTAAAGCATGACTTTTAAAAGAAATAAAATATTGAACAGAGTTGGGAGGTTTAAGGTAGACAAAAATGTATATTCCTTTGGCCTTGACTGAATACTTGCCAAGCATTGAGGAGACAGAGAGCATGAAGGATGGGATAGGACCTAGACTATGGGCTTCGGTGAGAAGTTAAATATGGATACACATACACACACACAAGTTATATACCATACGGTTTTCTTTGCTCTCCTTCCACGTGAATCGAAGTAACAGTATTGTCGGTTTCTTAAGGCACCTGGGAAGTCTGTTGTCAAGGTTCAAATTTTGGTGCATGATTGTAAATAACAGAATCAATTCCCTCAAGTAATAATTCTCAACTTTGGTGGAATATTATAATTAGTTAGGGAGCTTTTAAAAATCCCAATGCCCAGGCCATGCCCCAGAGCAATTAAATTGGAATCTCTGGTGTTGGAATCCAGACATCAGTATTTTTTAAAGTTCCGTAGGTGATTATAACGTACAGCCAAGGCTGAGAACCACTGCCTAAGAGTGATATTATCCTTCTTTTCATTAACTCATATACATATATCCTTGTTTATTTGTATATGTATGTTAATGTATTTCCTGACTTTCTATTCTGCTGATTTGTTTTCTGATACTGTAATATCATTTAGAAGTAGACATTTTCATCTTTTTTCTTATTTTCATTCTTTTTCCTCCTATTTGTCTATTTAAAAACACTTTTCTTTAAGTAATATATAATATTTTGAATGCTTTATATTTCACTTTTCAATACAGTGGGCTCTATTTATTCACTACATTTTAAAAATTGTTTCTAGTATAAAAATATATTGATCTTGGATCAAGCAACTTTATTTAAATCATGTTAGTTTTTCAGGGTTCTACTTGATTTATCTATTTTTTTTATGAAATGCTTCAAGAATTTGCTTATCATCCTTGCTTAAGTAACATGCTAATCTCTGTATTCTTCCAATTTTAAAATATGTACTCCCAAAGCAAGCACTATTTGATATCTTAATTTGTAGCATATATAAAAATGAAGATATATAGATTTTTGTTTTCTGTAAATACTCTGTTCATACTGCACTTGATACAATTCACAGAGACACTGAATTTAAAATGTTTAAAATTAAAAGAATTTTAAAAATCTAGTACAGTGTTTTCCAAAATGCTGTCATAACTCACTGTAAAAATTGTATTTTACATCACATTCCTGGCTACATTACAGGGACATAATCAAAACAAAGTATCATGATGCAGTGGTTACCTTTAACGTGTTTGAAACCATGTGATATGTCCTTGTTTAATCTATTCTAATTCATTTTTACATGTGTGTTATGAGGGCCTGGCATTGTGGCCTAGCAGGTAAGACACTGCCTGTGACACCAGCATCCCACCTAGGTCCCAGTTTGTGTCCCAGCTGTTCTACTTCTGATCCAGCTTCTGGGAAAGCAGAGGAGGATGGCCTAACTCTTCAGGCCCCTGCACCCATGTGCAAGACCCAGAAGAAGCTCCTGGCTGATTGACCCAGTTCCAGCTGTTGCAGCCATTTGGGGAGTGAACCAGTGGATAGAAAACCACTCTCTGTCTCTCCTCTCTCTGTAACTCTGCCTTTAAAAAAATAAATAAATTTTCTTTTTTTTTTTTTAAAGTGTGTTATGATACCAAAAATTGTCTTATCTTCCATGTAAGTGTTGAAAAATACCTGAAGGCTGTTTTCATCCATTACTCTTATTTATAGGTAAACTAAGAACCACTCTCTAAAAGAGATTTCTTAAGCTGATACAAATATGTAGTGATCGCATTGTGTTAAGTGGCCAGGTCTACTAATGAAAGTCTTATCACATCAGTGCTTCTAAAACCTAGCTATTCATCAGTATTACTTCAGGGGAAGTAAAAAAACTTGCTGATTTTCAAACTCTTCACCCTGGAAATGCTGATTGATTTATTTTTTTCCTAAATCTCAGGTGAAGGTATTTTTAAAAGTTCATGGAGAATAGAATTAAAAGAGGTTTATTCTAGTGCAACATGTTTGAAATTCATGCATAGTTTTTTTCATAATACATGATTTCTGTGAACTTCCTAAAGTAACTTCACATTCTGTATTCTTTTGTTTTACTGTATAGTACAAGCATATTAGAAAAATTGAAACACCAACTAGATAATCACACTATAAAACTTTTTCAAGTTTTGTATGAGGCTTCATCCCAGTAGTTGATAAACTCATTTTTCAAGTGCCTAAAATTTATACTAGGTATAATTAAAATAGCTAAATTCTAAGAGAAATGTATTCCTCAAAGATCAAAGCGAAAGTGTATGTTATATCAAAGTCCTGAATCAGTAATTGCTGTTCTAAGAAACTACCTGAGAATGAGACAGGAGACACACACGGGATGTTTCTCTATGAACTTCTAAAATAAGTGAATTGAATTATTTTTCTAGATCTTTAGTTTCTAGACTAAAACTCACTTCCTCCTAGAAAGTTGTTCCCAAATGTTTTGCACTCTTTACTATAAACTTTCTGAGGATATACCCTGAGCATTATTTGTGTGTATATGTGTATTACATATGTATTACATATTTTACACCTATATATTACATATATAGTATATTTTCCAATCATAAATTAATAGATTTTATAAAATTATAGCATTTTATTTGGTATTTGCTTTTGATTTTCATTTTCACTTTCAGTTTGGTTATATACAAAAATACATACATACACTTAGACATACTCATACACTACTTACTATACCTATAAGCATATACATTTTGCAACATTGGTATTGACACCTTCAACTAATCAGAAGCTCATGATTATTATTAATTTTAAAGATTTATTTATTTATTTGAAAGTCAAGGTTACACAGAGAGAGAAGATGCAGAGAGAGAAAGAGGTCTTGCATCCGATGTTTCACTCCCCAACTGGCTGCAACAGCCAGAGCTGCACAGATCCTAAGCCAGGAGCCAGGAGTTTCTTCTGGGTCTCCCACGTGGATGCAGGAGCCCAAGGACTTGGGCCATCTTCCACTGCTATCCCAGGCCATAGCAAAGAGCTGGATCAGAAGTGGAGCAGCCGGGTCTCGAACCAGCACCAATATGGGATGTTGGCGCTTCAGGCCAGGGCAGTAACCTACTGCGCCAGCCCCTGAAAGTTCACTATTATTAATTTTAAGAGTATTGAACAAGCTATTTTATGTGATGATATATGTTAAATATATAAGCACATTTGGCTTGATGATGTCTCACCAGAAATTAGAATGGATTATATCAACAAATTTGCTTTCAATTTTCTTATCAAATTTTCTATTTATAAACAAAAAAAGAAACAAATAGGATTTATCCTTAGTTTTTCTGTGTTGAAAAGTATTTTAATCCTTAACCTCTGTCTAGCTGAGAAGACTATGATATAGTCTAAAAGAGGGATAATTTGTTTCCCTTTGTGCAACTGTATCCTTAGTAGGAACTAAGAACATTAAACTGCTACAAAATGCATCCGTGGCTTTAGTAAACTTGCTTAGAATTCTTGACAAAAACTGTCAAAAATTGTTCTAGAAGAACTGCTGAAATTATGCTCTATAAATCAATAATCCATACTGGGAAAAGGAAATTTATGGAAACTTCTGTTTCAGGAAAATTCTGTCTTTAGGTAAAATTGTCTTAACACAAGTAATTGTCCAAGTCTATTTAACTTATAAAAATCTTTCTAAAGCATTCTATGAAAATTTTATGTTCTTTGTGTCTGTTTCTAGTAAATCATGTCATTTATTCTGCTTGTTTGTTTTGCCCAAAGCAAAAGCAACAATTGCCTATCAGTATTTAGTATTTCTTTTTCTTTTTCTTTTTTTTCTTTCTTTTTTTTTTTTTTTTAACAGGCAGAGTAGACAGTGAGAGAGAGAAAGGTCTTCCTTTGCCGTTGGTTTACTCTCCAGTGGCCGCTGCGGCCGGCGCACCGCGCTGATCCGAAGCCAGGAGCCAGGAGCCAGGTGCTTCTCCTGGTCTCCCATGGGGTGCAGGGCCCAAGGACTTGGGCCATCCTCCTCTGCACTCCCTGGCCACAGCAGAGAGCTGGCCTGGAAGAGGGGCAACCGGGACAGAATCCGGTGCCCAGACCGGGACTAGAACCTGGTGTACCGGTGCTGCAAGGTGGAGGATTAGCCTATTGAGCTGCGGTGCCAGCCTCAATATTTGGTATTTACTCAGGTAGCTATTACCAAGAGTCAAAAAATTATTAGTATTCATTCCACCAAAGAGTCCAGTTAGATGGATTTGTGCATAATTTATTAGTTGGACAGAAAAGCTTGTAACCATTAGCTATCATCTGCAACTATTAGCTAAAGGCTATATATTTGACATTTAATTAATGTAGGTTGCATATGTGTCTGACCAAACACTAATTCCCAGATCAGAAGTACGTATAAGGTAAATAGAACTCATCTTCATAATTTAATTTTGATTGTTAGTTTTGTTCCCTTTACCAAATCTCTCTCTTTTTTTAAATGATTTACTTATTTATTTGAGAGGCAGAGTTATAGAGACAAGACAGAGAGAGGTCTTCCTTCCGATGGTTCACTCCCCAAATGGCTGCAACTGGAGCTGGGCTGATCTGAAGCCAGGAGCCAGGAGTTTTTCCATTTCTCTCACGTGAGTGCAGGGGCCCAAGCACTTGGGCCATCTCCCACTATCTCAGACCATTAAGAGGGAGCTGGATTGAAAGAGGACACTGGCCTCTACTCAATATATTTTTTGCATAAATGTAATTCAATAACATTCTCCGAAAGGATAAGATACATGAAAAGTGAATAGTCCGTGTTTAGCATTTTCTACTATATGGGAAGTAATTTCAAATTTAAGCCTTTCATTATATGGCATGTATTTTATCCTTGATTTATAAAAGTAAAAATACAGAAAAAAGGAATGCGGAAAATGAAGTTGAGTATTTGTGTGGACAGTTTTAAAAATATGTTGAAATGTGTGCCAAGTGAATGAAATAGTTGCAAAGCAGAGCTGACCCCATTAAATGAATTTGCCCTCTGCCTTACTAAGAACACAATGATAGCTGTCTTTAATGCCTGCCCTAAGAATTCAAATGTATTTATGGCTTAAAATTCACCAGCACACAAACTTGAGCATAATAATAATTACTAACTTTATTGTACACACACTCCATACTGGGCACTATGCTAAGTGTTTTAAATAATAACTGATTATTATTTGTAAATGTCAACAACCCTGTTAGGTAGAGCTATTATCACTCCTATTTTACATATGAAGAGTGAAGCTTAGAAAATAAAATAGCTTTTTCAGCTAGTAGGTGGTAGATGAAGGATTTAAGACAATTCTCTCTGGTTCCAAAATAAATCTCATTAGTAATTTTCCTCTTCATTCAATTGTTGTGCCATTGGAAAAAAAAATCAAGGACCTACCACTGTCCATCCTGCCTAGAAACTAGAGGTGGAGAAGTAAACAAGGCAATGTCCTCAACTCTGTGGAGCGGTTAATTACTCACTGTGTGATTAATCGATATTTGTTAAATCACAGAAGTTAATATTTTGAAGCTTTTGTGGCCTTTCTTGTCTCAAATAAGTGGCAACATTTTTCATGGCTCTTTCTTCATTATTTCTCTCGGTCTTTGGTCCCATGGAATATAGGGTGAATTAGCATATTCCTCTGTCTTAGCAGTTCAGAAATTTTGAACTTTTAATGATTTGTCCTAGGGTGTGCTAAATAATTAATTTTGAAATATAAAACTGAATAATTGTTCATATTTTGAGCAGGAACTTCTCCCTACTGCATCCTCAAACCTGGTTTTGCTAGTATCAATTAACTTTCAGTGACCAGAGACACCAGAAATAGTCCAAATTGAGATTTCTCTGTATTATCTCCTCCCTGATGCATTGGTGTTGGTCACCAGGTTATATTTATCCCTTCTACTCTCTTGCAACAGTATTACATAGTAGCTGTCTTAATGAGGAATAGATATAATTTGCTTATTCTTAAACTCATGCCTCATCCTAAGCAAATATCCTAACCTTGATCATTAACCCTGTTCTTCTGACACCACTTCTTAGGTGACGGACACATCTGTCCCTGCCTCCCAGTTATCATTATCACTACTCTAGTTTAGGCACTTTTCTTCTTTCACCTGACTACTGCATGATCCACCTAACAGTCTCCCTGCCTGTGATGTGCACTGCCCACATCACATCCATTTCAACTATTACAATGCCTAGAATCAACTAGCATGGATTAAAGTGCAAATATTTCATAGTATTCCCATAACACAATATTCCATCTTTATAATCTTACTGCACTATATGGAGTTGGTAATACAGGTATTCCACAATCACTAGAACAAGCTCCTGAGGATGCACGTCCCATTGTCTATGTATCTAATACTTAGTAACATGTAAATCATATTGGTATTCAGCACATTCTTGTGGAAGTGAACCAAAATTCATATGCATTATCTTTGCAGAGAAAGGGAAATCATTCATCTGACTTATCTGTGTATTGCTTTGCTGCTCCCTTCCTGCCTCCCTCCCTTCTCCCTTCCTTTCAATCATGCATTGACTATTTTATAAATACCCCACTTATTGACCAGGCTCTTTTTTTTTTTTTTTTTGCGATACAATGAGACAAGTGTCTGCTCTATAGGAGATAAGTTTTATAATTAAAAATTAAAAACGAGGGGCTGGCACTGTGGCAGAGTAGGTTAAAGCCCTGGCCTGAAGCACCAGCATCCCATATGGGCACCGGTTCTAGTCCTGGCTGCTCCACTTCCGATCCAGTTCTCTGCTATGGCCTGGGATAGCAGTGGAAGATGGCCCAAGTCCTTGGCCCCTGCACCCGCATGGGAGACCTGGAGGAAGCTCCTGGCTCCTGGCTTTGGATCAGCGCAGCTCTAGCTGTTGTGAACCAGTGGATGGAAGACCTTTCTCTGCCTCTCCTCTCTCTCTGTAACTCTTTCTTTCAAATAAATAAAAATAAATCTTGGAGAAAATTAAAAATGCAATAAAAAGTGGGACATATTATCCAATATGTGTTCAGATTTTAAGTCCTGTAGGGTTATTAAACAAAAATTGTGCAAGGAAATTATGATTCAGAATGACAGAAACAATAACTATGGAGGGTTGAAACATCAGACATGGAATTCTGAGTAGATTTCATTGAGAAATTGATTTTTGAACAAATACTAGAAATAGATGAAGGAGTAAGTTAAGCAGATATTACAGGAAAAAATCATTCTGGAAGATAAAAGAGCTGTGGTAAAGCCATGCATGTAATATCTCCTTTTCTCTCACTCTCGGCATCTAAATATGACAGTACAATCTCTCCTGATGGCCTTTACAAAACAGAACATATTGGACTATAATGCATGCCTATAGGATTCGTATTGTTATCATTCATCCTAGTGCCTGCTTCTAGGCATCAGTTCCTAGTATCCATACTCCAAGAAAAGACAAAAGTGCAAAGAGGTAGCCGTGTGAGGGAGGAGGAAGAAAAGCTGGAAGCTACTCTTGGAAGCTGTGATGCGAGCAGACCACTGCCAAGCAGGGGCTCGAGGCAGAACTCTGGATGAACACTGAGTGGACTGAAGTAAGCCAGGGACACAGGGGCAGAGAAGGCAGGGGTAAGCGAGAGGTCTCTTTTAAGCATAAAGCAGAGCTTTTGACTGTGTAGTAAGGCTGAAGTTCAGGCAGAAGGAAGAGCCAGAAAGAGGAAGCAAAATTTTTTTCTAAGTTGTTTCAAGCCAAGAAATAATTAGATTCAGCAAATATTACTTTTCTGTGAATGCAGGCTTAATTAAGGATTCATGAATCTAGTAAAACAGATCAAATTGTAGGAACAATGAACAAGTCATGGGCAGGCATTTGTGTGTGTGTGTGTGTGTTTTTTTTTTTTTTCAAGAAAAATCTAGAATGCATCCTTTTCTATATATTATTTGCTCTAATAATAGTAGTGGGGTTTTGTTTTCATCCTTTAAGAACTGACAATGCCTTTTAGCAGAATGTGCACAGTTAAAATATTTAAGAAATTATTACCATTGTAAACAATACTTGTTGCTTTTCCTTACAATTTTACAAACATAAACAAGCAAACAAAGCTATTAAAAACAGTCAGAGGATAGACTGAATAAGGCTTTCAACTCTTTTATTTATTCTTTACTATTTATTTTTTTCCTGTTCTTTTTTCTTCCTCTTTATTCAGTAGGTTGCTCAGCGAGTCCTTTGATAAAACAGCTTTGTTTCTTCAGTCACGTAGATGACTTGGAATTATCTAATGAGAGCTAAAAACAACAAGGAAACCAATAGTCCTACCAGCTGGATTCATCAAATAAGCAGGGAGTGCTTGTGGGCTGAGGGGTAGTGAGGGGTGGCATTTTCAAGTCAAAGACTTAGAAACTTTATCCCCACTGATATCTAGACAGAGGCTACCTACTAGGAAGACCGTGTTTCCAGGGAACATCCATACATAAGGCAAAGCATCCAACAAGAGGGGAGAAAAGAGCCCAGAGAAGTAGATGAAAACTCAGCATCGAATCAGTTCTCAGGAAGAATCATGGAAAGAACAATTTAAGTCACTCAGAGGATAATGTTGTTAAAAGTCACAAAATGACGCTGGCGCCGTGGCTTAACAGGCTAATCCTCCCCCTTGCAGCACCGGCACACCGGGTAATAGTCCTGGTTGGGGCACCGGATTCTATCCTGGTTACCCCTCTTCCAGGCCAGCTCTCTGCTATGGCCCGGAAAGGCAGTGGAGGATGGCCCAAGTCCTTGGGCACTGCACCCCATGGGAGACCAGGAGAAGCACCTGGCTCCTGGCTTGGGATCAGCGAGATGCGCCAGCCGTAGTGGCCATTGGAGGGTGAACCAACGGCAAAAAGGAAGACCTTTTGCTCTCTCTCTCTCTCTCTCACTATCCACTCTGCCTGTCAAAAAAAAAAAAAAAAAAAAAAAAGACACAGAATGACAAAATAGGACGTGAACTGAGAGGGAGCCCTTGAATTCAAACACTGAAAGTCTTGATGGAGCAGTGAGGAAAGAATTGGAGATGAGGTGATGACTACGCTGAGAAAATACTAGATTTTATTTTTTTTTAACTTTTATTTAATGAATATAAATTTCCAGTGTACAGCTTATGGATTACAATGGCTTCCCCCTCCCATAACTTCCCTCCCACCCGCAACCCTCCCCTCTCCCGCTCCCTCTCCCCTTCCATTCACATCAAGATTCATTTTCAAGGCTCTTTATATACAGAAGATCAATTTAGTATAAAGATTGCAACAGTTTGCACCCACATAGAAACACAAAGTGAAACATACTGTTTGAGTACTAGTTATAGCATTAAATCACAATGTACAACACATTAAGGACAGAGATCCCACATGAGGAGCAAGTGCACAGTGGCTCCTGTTGTTGACCCCACAAATTGACACTCTAGTTTATGGCGCCAGTAACCACCCTAGGCTGTCGTCATGAGTTGCCTAGGCTATGGAAGCCTTCCAAGTTTGCCGACTCTGATCATATTTAGACAAGGTCATAAAAGACAGAGTGAGGATAGTAACCAATGATCCTAAGAGTGACATTTACCAGGTTTGAACAATTATACAGCATTAAGTGGGGAAGAGGACCATCAGTACACACAGGTTGGGAGTAGAGCCATTGGTGGTAGAGTAGAGGTTATGATTACAAAGGAATGAGGCCCAAGTGCACTAGACAGGGTCTAGAACAAAGGACAGAGTCATTATTAGAGGAGCTAAGAAAGGTGCTGTCTAAGCTACAATTAAGTCTTCTGATTGAGAGGCAAATAGAACCTGATAGAAGGGGCTTGATAATAATCTGGTGGGCTTTAGGCCTTGTAAATTCAGAGGCCCAGACCTATCTATCTCTTCACATGGGGTATATCCTAAGGGAGGTGTGAACCTCCTAGGGGAAGGCACTCTGTTGACTTTCATTAATTGGCTGGCCTGGGAGGAGAGCTGGCCAGGTAAAGGCAGATGGCATCTCTAACAAGAAATGTACAGTTCTGCCTGCAATGTTGCCGACCCTACTTGACCATCCCCTCAGCTGCAGTGGTCACTTTGGAAGTTGGGCTGAGTGAAGGGCTTTTCAGCTTAGAGCCAATAAGATCTGTGGCTCTGACCTGGGCATCCTTTGACTCCAGGGCAGGTCCATTTCCAGTGATCCAACTCTTGGCAGAGCTGCCAGGGATCTTCACAAGCTGACTTCAAATAGTAGATTTTAAAGCAGACATAAAATTGGGTTTTCAGGGAGAGGTGCGGGCAGGGAAGGGTCTATTGAGAATAAGCAGAGTTTGGTTTTGTTCTTTGGTTGGGGGGTTAAGGGTAAGTAAAGGACAAACATTTAAAAGGTCGAGAGATAAAGGGAGGATAAATATAAAATTGTTATATATGTGATCATAATTTACATTAAGTACATATTAATAACAATAGTCTTTATTTTTTAAACTATTGCTTTATAAGTTTCACCCTTTGTTTAATAATTATAGTATAAACTACATCCTGAAACAATATATTTGATATTTCTCTTACAGTCATCATAGCACCTTAAACAATTGACTCAAGAAGAAACATGATGAAAGTATTCTCAATTAATTAATTGATTTTTATCAATTTGAGAAAGATAGACAAAATCTTAATCCCTAGTTGTCTCCCTAGATGCCTTCAAAGCAGGGGCTGGGCCAGCCTGGGTCTCCTACTTTGATAGGAGGGAACCACATACTTGAATCATCATCTGTTGCCTTGCAGGGTGCACACTATCAAATAACATTAATATTAATGTTATATATATTATAACATTATATTAATATAATTAATATTAATATTAATATATGATATTGATATAATATTAATATAATTAATATTAATGTTATATATACATATATATACATGTATATATACATGTGTATAGAAACACATTAATAGCAAGAGCAGAACTGGGACTTCAACACAGACACTCTAATATGGGATGCAGGCATCCCAAGAAGTTTCTAAATAGCTGTTTCACATGCCTGCCCCAAGTAAATACTTTTTAAATTATAAAATAATCATAGTGAATGATGTTATAAACTGTTTTAAATGATAATCCAAGTATTTATTTTAAGATATCAATCACCCCAAATATTTGCCAGGTTATTTGAGCAAATGCTTTTTTTATTTTATTTTATTTTTTTTAAAGATTTATTGTATTTGTTTGAAAGACAGAATTATAAAGAGAGGTAGAGACAGAAGTCTTCCATCTGCTGGTTCACTCCCCAGATGGCCAGGAGCTGCACCTATCTGAAACCAGGAACCAGGAGCTTCTTCTGGGTCTCCCATGAGGGTGCAGGGGCCCAAGGACTTGGACCATCTTCTACTGCAATCCCAGGCCACAGCAAAGAGCTGTATCAGAAGAGGAACAGCTGGGACTAGAACCAGCGCCATATGGGATGCTGGCACTTCAGGCCAGGGCTTTAACCTGCTGTGTCACCAAGTAAATGCTTTTATATAAGAATCTTATTCCTGGCAAAGTTATTTAAAACATGCATGTATTAGCTTCATATCATATGCCGAGTTCTGTTCTATGCCTTCAGGTTATGGCAGTAAACCAAACCACGTATCTGCTCTCCTGGAGATTATGTTTGAGTAGATTCACTATGATTTTAAGCAGAGTTTTATTATTCCTTCAGCTATAAAACAAAGACCTATATTATGATAACTGACCTGAAAAATGGTCTAACACCACATCCGTGAGTGCTTCTGTGTAGGGACATATCTCAGTCAACTGCAAATATTTCAGGCTTCTGGGATATATTTTAGGAACAACAATTTCAAAGGATTGTTCTAGATACCTGACCCATTTGGTAGAGGTGTGTCTTTTATTCCTGCTGAAGATGACAGTGTTTGATTTTTGGCACTTCAATAATCATTTTTACTTAACTCATAAAGCCAACAATTTTCTAGTTCCCGACTGCAGGTGTTTGATTACTCCGCACCCTGTTTTTTGGTATAGAAACACATTAATTTCACCAACATCCATATCTCACATATCATCTCTCCTCCTACAGCAGTGAGCAGAAGTACCTGTACCCCAGCACTCTTTATCTGTGTCAGTGTATGTCTAAAGAAAGTAGGTGGAATAAAGATTTCAACTTAGGGAAAAAATTATATGACTTAGTAGATTGGAAGCTGGCTATTGGAAAATGTGGATTTTCCAACTGTCCACCATAATTTATTTAGACAATCGCAACAATTGTTTAGTTTATGCTATTACTTTCATTCATATATAGAATTTGGAATTATGCAATCAGCAGAAAGTATTAACTACCTGGTGGTGGTCAGTCAAATGACATGTACAGTACTCACAGAAAAGCTGGAGGTAAAACTGCATTGTGAGTGAAAGCAGAGGTTAAGAGGCATTCCTTTAAACTCCCTTCACCCTAGGGACTTCTCTAAATGTGAGCCAACCCTCCTGGGAGAAGTTAGAATCCTCTGAGCATTTTTGATTTTATGATTTTTCTCCTGGAGGAGCACGATTGCTACATGCAACCCAAAATCTGTTAGCTTTCATAGCTGTGCTCACTGAAACTTCAGTCATGTTTAACCCATGTGCGTTAGTCCAGTGAAATACAGTATAAAAGTGGAGAATTGCACCCTGCATTTTCCAAAAAGAAAAAAAAAATGAACTGGCATGAAGGAAGCAATGATTTCTGGAGACTGGTGTCAAACACACAGATTGTGCCAACACTTTGCATAGATTATTTCACACGTATATGTCTGCAAAGGTATTATAGATATTATGAGCTACAGTACAAATATTATTACTATTATTGACTAGTTTGACCTCTACCTGAAACATTTTCATTTTCAGAAATTATCTCCTACCACAGTTGTCAATGGAGAAAAGAAAAATAAAAGATTGATTACTCTCTTTGTAATCTGCTTGTGGCCCACTCAAGAGATTAAAGAATTAAAAAGATAAAGCAACAGTAAAAGGTCTATAACTGCTCTTCAGGATCTTGCCTCCAGCTTTCTTTTCATCTGTTTTCTATGCCCAGCTCTCAACATCACATTCCTATAACAGGAAGATGTGCTCAGTGTCTTTATGATTCAAATTCTTCCTCCTCTATTTCTTTCTTCTTCTTTCCTTTCATCCTCCACTCCTTCTTCCTTCTAACAAATGTATTCTTTCAATTTTGATTTACTCATTTTAATTTTATTTGAAAGGTAGCACAATGGAAGACATGAAAGATCTCCCACATACTGGTTCCCTGCACATGTGTCTTCATCAGCCAGGGTGGGGCCAGGCTGAAGTAAGGAATCAGGACCTCAATCCCAGTTCTCCCACATGTACTGTAGGGAGCCACACTCTTGATCCATCACCTGGTGTCTCCCAAAGTTCACAAGTAGGAAGCTAGATCAGACATGGAGCTGGAACTTGAACCAGGCACTCTAATAAGTGATATGGATGTACCAAGTGACAATTTAGTCCACTGCACCAAATGCCTCTCTCTATAAATATTTTTAAGTCATATTATGTGCAAAATACTCAAGAAGATATTGATTAAACTATAGTTTTGACTCTGAGAATTTTTTTAAAGATTTATTTATTTGAAAGTCAGAGTTACACAGAGAGAAGAGAGACAGAGAGAGAGAGGACTTCCATCTGATGGTTCACTCCCTAATTGTCTGCATTCGCCAGAGTTGAGCCAACCCAAAGCCAGGAGCTAGGAGCTTCCTCCAGGTCTTCCATGTGGGTGCAGGGGCCCAAGGACTTGGGCCATCTTCCACTGCTTTCCCAGGCCATAGCAGAGAGCTAGATCGGAAGTGGAGCAGCCATGTTTCGAAGTGGCACCCATATGGGATGTTAGTGCTTCAGCCAGGGCATTAACCCACTGTGCCACAGCACTGGCCCCAACTCTGAGATTTTATGGCTTGAGCAGCATTTTATCTATGAGAAGTTTTTATGCTATGTAGTTTTCCCCTTTGTGTAAAATAATTCATTTGCCTTGAAGTAAAAAGCCAACATGTTAGCTTACATCACATTTTCTTACAAAAAAAAAAAAAAACTTTTAAAGTTCAAATATTAAATTATATGTTATTTATAAAATTAGTTTAAGTTGGTGAAAAACAGTTCATTTATTTTCCATGATTAAGTGACCCACCCCAACTTTTTGCCTTATGCTTTTGGAAAATTGGTGCTAGTATATATAAAGTAAAATTTATTTAGAAGATGAGAAAGCAAACACACACACGCACACACACACACACGAGTATGGGTGTCACCCGCCATTACTAGGATGTGGGCCCAGAAAGAGAATGGAGTGGGAGAGGGAAATAAAAAAGAGAGGGAGACCCAGCACCTTTTCCAGTCATGGTCTCTGCCAGGAGAGAGCTTCCCAGTTGTCAGCCTCTTTTATGAGGTTGGATGGAAGTGACTATTTACATGGTGTCTTGAGCTTGCCCACCCCCAGGGCCAGGATGCATCCCAGGAAAGGGGGATTTCTGAATAACAAAGAGGAGGGTACTTATGATGTGGAGGTGGGTGCTATCTTGTGACTTAAAGCTCCACGGTGCTCACCTAGCTACCTGCCTATCATATCATTTGTTTGTCCTTTTCTCCTACCAGATCATTCTGATTGAATTTAGGACCCAGGCTCAGATACCATGATCTCATCCCAATGTAACTTAATTACATTTGCAAAAACCCTACTTCTCAAAATGACCACATAATGACACTGCAAGTAGAAATGAAATATGGGAGGACACTATTAAGACAATATATGTGATAATCTGTAAAGTGAGGGTTTTAGAATTGTCACAGGTTTTATGGATGCAATGCTACAGCACTAGGATCCCCTTTCAGAACTGAAGGATCTACTGCATGTATTGCTAGCAGACTACCCTGGAATATCACAAGCAGTTTTTAGAAATTGTTTCAGCTGAGATGGACCACCTAAGTCAAGATTCCCAGGGCAGCATCCAGTGACTGATTAACGTGCAGGGGAGGAGGCATAAAGACTCAACCCTCTTTCCCCTACAGATTGTAGTTCTTGATAGAGTAACATGTCTTCAGCAGAGTCAGTCTGGGTCTCCACTGAGGTTAAAGTCATTTTCTGTCCCTGTCTAATGCTCTCTCTTTCTTCCCTTCCTATCCATGTCTTGCTGCTCTTTGCCAGATGCCCCTCCTCATTTCTAAACCACAGGCCTTCACTTAACTTCCTGTGCATAAGCTTTTGGCCCAGATTATTTTTTTCTCAAGAGCTCTATATAAAGGTATGGATGCACAACTCATGTGAATGTTGCACAGAACAATATTAGCCTCCACCATCTGTGATTTCCTTTGCTATTATTCTATTCTATTCTATTCTATTCTATTCTATTCTATTCTATTCTTCTATTCATCCAAACCAATGCAACTCTACTGCTTTGACTATAATATTAACAATGATTTGTGTCAAGATGAACTCAATGGAAATCATGAGTCAAAATTAGAAAAGAAGCCATTGGTATTTCATGTTTACTCTAAAATTTAAACATGTTCTTTTAACCAGTTATATTGACTCCATATAGACAAATCTTTTAATTACAAATATTTTAATAATAATCCTATAGACCTTGCAAATGGTAATTTGTGTTATTTTTTCAATATTCTATAATAATTTCTAGACATGCAATCCATACTCACTAGATTTTAGATAATAATAATTTATAAAATTTGAACTATAATGTGAGCATTTTGTGGCAGTTAAAAACAATGCTTAGGATACCCACATTCCATTTCAAGGTGCCTAGTTTGGTCAAGGCTCCTCCACTCCCAATCCGGATCCCTGCTACTGTGAATCCTTGGAGGCAGAAGGTAATGTGTAAAGTACTTCGGTCCCTTTCACCCTTGTGGGAGACTCAATAGAGTTCTGAGCCCCTGCCTTTGACCTTGGCCAATCCTGGCTTCGTAGGAATTTGGAAGGTAAACTAGTAGATGGAGATCTGTCTCTCTGCCTGTCAAATATTTTGAAAATCAATAAAATTTAGAGGGGTTAAGGGAGAGAGAGGGAGAAGGAGGGCGTTTGGTAATCTTAGAATTATACCTATGAAACACCTGAAATCTGTTCTCTCTATATATTAATAAATGCTTTTACAAGTTTAAAAGCAAAACATTTTTAAAAGAATAAAACTAAAAATATGAAATAAACTAAAATCAATTTATTTGAAATATAAGCTAACATAAATTTTATCTAAAAGCATTTAATATTTGTTGATAGTGAACACATCTAGAAATCCTACTTTCTAGGTTTTATAAAGAAAAATACAGTAAATTATTATCTTACATGCAGCAGAATCTTACATGCAACAGAACCCCAAAATTTCTTACTCTTTCTAGCTATAGTTTAATACTTGTCAATTAATCTTTCCACAGCCCTGCTTCCCCAATTCTGTCTCTAGCCTCTGGTAAAAAAAATGTATTTTTAACTTCTATCTCCTAATTTTTAGATTCCATGTGAGTAAGATCACATATTTGTCTGTCTTTGCTTATTTGACTTGCCACAATGACCTTCAGTTCCATCTGTATTGTTTCAAAGGGCAAGATTTCATTCTTTTTTGGCTGAGTAATATTCTGCTATGTGTGTTGTATGTGTATAGCACATTTTCTTTTTCTGTTCACCACTTGAAAGACACTTGTTTCCATTTTTTTGCCTATTGAGAAAGGTGGTGCGGAAAACACAGGAGTGCAGATACCACTTTGACAATTGTGTTCCTTCTTTCTTGGATACATACTCAATAGTGGATTTCCTGGATCCCATGGGGTAGTTCTATTTTTGTTTGTTGAGAAACTTCCATGTTGTTTTTACATCAACAGCAGGGTTATCTCTCAATCAGAAACTGGCCAGCTACAGTTAAGCTTGCAAGATAGCAGTCCTTGCTCTACAAGTTCTCAAATGATACCAGGTCATTTATACGAAATGTAACCTATATCTCTATACCTTCCATGTTGTACTTTTTTTTTTTTTTTTGACAGGCAGAGTGGATAGTGAGAAAGAGAGAGAGTGAGAGAGAGAGAGAGAGAGAGAGAAAGGTCTTCCTTTTTGCCGTTGGTTCACCCTCCAATGGCCACTGCGGCCTGCGCATCTCGCTGATCCGGAGCCAGGAGCCAGGTGCTTCTCCTGGTCTCCCATGCGGGTGCAGGGCCCAAGGACTTGGGCCATCCTCCACTGCCTTCCCGGGTCATAGCAGAGAGCAGGCCTGGAAGAGGGGCAACCGGGATAGAATCCGGCGCCCCAACCGGGACTAGAACCCGGTGTGCCGGCGCCGCAAGGCAGAGGATTAGCCTGTTAAGCCACGGCGCTGGCCCCATGTTGTACTTTTTTACAATGAACCTCATATACCTGAAAACTGTAAAAACTGAACGGTCAAAGCAATGTTAAGTTTCCTTCTTCCTGTTTTCTTTTTTATTGATTTGACACTTAAAATAATAGAAATAATTATTATATGTTTATTTGAACATGATTGATTTGGGGCTTTTAGAAAACATTCAAAACAAAAATCTAGACGTAGTATAATGCTCAAATAACCCACCTATAATCTTAGAATCAAATCCTGGATTTGAATTCAGTTGTTTGATATTAAAAATAGACTTGAATATTATACTTCACATTCTCATTTTAAAGATGGTGATGGTGAGGTCAATGTTGTGGCTCAACTTTTTAAGCCTATTGAGCCTTGGCGTCCTTTATGGGATTTGGGTTTGAATTCTGGCTGTTTTTCTACCAATGCAGCTTCCTGCTAATGTGACTGGGAAGACAGCAGATGATAGAGCAAGTATTTGCGTCCCTGTCACCTGTGTGAGAGACCTAAATGCAATTCCTGGATCCTGACATTGGAATGGCACAGACCTGGCTGCTGTGGTCATTTAGCTAGTGAACCCGTGAATGGAAGATCTCTCTCTCTCTTTCTCTCTCCCTCTCTTTGTAATTCTTTCTTTTAAATATTTTTTTCTTTAAAAATGATGATTGTCTTAGTCCATGTCTGCTACTATAACAAAATAGCACAGAATGGCAATTTAGAAACAACAGCATTGTATTTCTCACAGATCCCAAGGCTGGGAAGTCTACAGCAAAAGCTCTGGAAGAATTGGGGTTTCATGAAATCTTGCTCTCTGTATCCAAGATGGTGCCTCATGCCTGCACCCTCACATAGGAGAAGGAAGAAAGGAAAAAGGGCCAAATATTGCATGAAACCTCTCTTACAAGGTTTAGTAGCAGATTTATTACTACAATGAAATGCTTTAGGCAAATACATTTACAAAGAAAGGATTCTTATTTGGCTTACAGTTTTAGAAACTCACAGTCGAGAACTGGGTGGGACCCATTGTCTGGGCCTCTGGAGATGCCTTTCTTGGCTGCAGAGTCCAGAGGTGGTACAGAATATCACATTGCTAGGAGTGCTTAAGTTTTTGTCTGTGGTCTCTTAAGCTGCCTGGCTTTAATCACGGGGGTTCTACTAATGACCCAATCCCAAGCAATCACCTATCCAAGGCTCTATCTCACAAATACCATTCTTGGATTTTCTACCACCTTAATACCATTAACTTACAATTCTTGAATTAAAACTCTTGCGCAGGTTTGGGAGCCAAAGTGTAGCATAAGTGCAGCAATCCCATTCACATGTCTGTAATTCATGACCTGATCTGCTCCTAAAGGCGTCATATTTTAGTGTTATCACATTAGTGGTAACATTTATTTGCTCATTTAAGGGCAAAGTCACTCCTTCCCCCTAAACAAACAAAAAAATAGCACAAGACACTACCAATTTTGACTTATTATATTCAAAAATAAAAACTGCTGATCACACCCCAACACACAGAAAACAAAACACAAAGTGCTGAATGAATTTGCTCCAAGGCATACTCCATGCCCACGATGTAGCTATACTGAATTCAAAGTATTGAGCCTCTAATAATTCTTCTTATAACTCCCCTGTGTGGTTAATGTTCTGAGAGTCACTCTTTATTGTTATCCAAAGCAGAGACACAGAGCCCAGAAAGGTCACAGTGCTCTGATAAACTCCTTTGAGAAAACAGCACATAAGTCCAAGATCTCAATTCTGTGAGAATCAATAATCTTCCACATGTCTCTGAAAAGATTTGTTTCCTGTGGGGATGATTGTTCTTTCCTGATGGGCAGCTGCCTCACCTTGGGTGCTTCTCCACTGAGGAGTCGACTAATTGTTGCAAGAAAGTATTCCCCAGAGGAGATGGGTCCTTCTCTTTTCAGCCCAGGAAACCGAGGGATGGTGTGTGGGGAAGGAGCAAAGTCAGAGAAGGAACGTGTAAGTACAGTGCAAAGCTGAAGTGCACATTGATGTATCATATACAGTGCATTTCGTTGGCTGCCTGCCTTTTTTTTTTCCTGTCCTGTGCTAATCTCTTAATATTTTACACTCCCATATCTTCATTTTTTTCTTTTCCATAATTCAAAAATTTTATATGTGTGGTTAAAATCTGCCATGACAGTGAAAGCAGTATGATCTTCTGGAAAACAAAATCTCTCACCAGGCACCTTAAGAGCTAGGCAGAAGTTGGTTAATATATTTCCAGAATCTGCTTGGCTCGACACTGCAGACCATCTCCTTCTGACCATAACATGGTCATGAGATCATAATCAACTGAGCTTATAATAAATCAGTTAATACTTGGCATGAACTAGGCTTTATTTCAAATATAACATCAGCAAGATCCACGTGTTTAAATAGTACATCTAAAATGCATTAACATGGGGCCGGTGCTGTGGCTCACTTGGTTAATCCTCCACCTGTGGAGCCAGCATCCCATATGGGTGCCAGGTTCTAGTCCCAGTTGCTCCTCTTCCAGTCCAGCTCACTGCTATGGTCCGGGAAGGCAGTGGAGGCCCAAGTGCTTGGGCACCTGCACCTGCAAGGGAGGCCAGGAAAGACACCTGGCTCCTGACTTTGGATCGGCACAGTGCGCTGGCTGTAGCAGCTATTTGGGGGGTGAACCAACAAAAGGAAGACCTTTCTCTCTGTCTCTCTGTCTCTCACTATCTAACTCTGCCTGTCAATAAAATAAAATAAAATAAAATAAAATACATAAACACTATTTTTAATTCAAACTGCTTCTGACTTAAGAAAGTGTTTCACCGATAGTTTATAAAAACGATTTTTTTCCAAAATTATTGCATCTATACAAACTTCCATGAGGTGGAAATCATCACTCTAAGTTGAAAGTTACCTCTTTTTTGTCCTAATCAAACTTTTATTTAATCAAATTTAAGTATCATTTGTTTAAATGTGACCCGAACAATTTCATATAATTTGTGAAAATTATTATTATATTTATTTAATTATTATTACTTATTATTTTAATTTATTTTATTTTAATTTATTCGAAAAGCAGAGCATCAGAGGTATACACAGGAAGACATATGTTCCCTCCACTGGTTCACGCATCAAATACCTGGAACAACTGGTTTGAGCCAGCTGAAGCCAGGAACCAGGAACTCCATTTTGGTCTCCCACATGCATGGCAGGGACCCAAGCACTTGAGTCATTATTTTCTGCCTCCTATGGTGTGCATTAGCAGAGCACTGGATCTGAAGTGGAGGCACAACTTGTATCCAGGCACTCTGATATGTGCTTCAAGCAGCAGCTTAAGCATATATACCACAACATCTGCATCAATAGATATTTAATTAGCTTTAATATCCAATGTATTCTTCACATATATACTCCCTTCCCAGCATGCACTAGTTCATCCACAGGGAGGGGGATGAAAAGGATTAAGTCTTTACCTAATGTAAAAAAGAAATTATTTTATTTACAAAATGGGTAAA
This sequence comes from Lepus europaeus, assembly GCF_033115175.1. Lineage (NCBI taxonomy): Eukaryota > Metazoa > Chordata > Mammalia > Lagomorpha > Leporidae > Lepus > Lepus europaeus. Next base: position 68,477,090 of record NC_084842.1, read on the forward strand.
ATGGCTTAGATAGGCAACATTTGTAAAAGGATTTATTTATTTATTTGAAAGTCAAAGTTACAGAGAGTGAGGGAAATGCACACAGAGAGAGACATAAAGGGAGAGAGATCTTCCATCCCCGGCTTCACTCTCCAAATATTCTTAATGGCCGAGTTTGGGCCACGATCCCCAGCTGGTCTCCCATTTGGTGGCAGAGGAATAAGACTTGGACTATCTTCCATTGCTTTTCCCAGACCATAAGCAGGGCGCTAGATTGGAAGTGGAGCAGCCAGGACATGAACTAGCACCCATATGTGATGCCAGCATCACAAGTGGAGGTTTTACCTGTTGTGAAACAATGTGGGCCCCAAGAAGGGTAAAACATTTAAAGAAAGATTCATCTCTGTACCTTTACTCTAAATACTTGGATTATTTTATAGTAACTAGCTGAAGGGAGAGCTTCTGCAGCCAAACTGTAGATTAATGCCCTGTTTTCTCCATTTATTTCCCATGTGATCTCGAAAAATTTTGCCAAATATCTGTCAAGCTAAGTAAAAAAAGCAATGGCAATAATAGAAAACTAAATATACTAGCTAATTATTAAAATTCATTGAATACAGATATGTACAGAGCAATTGCAATCCCCCTTGTTCATATAGATGATCCTAGATGAGGGATAGGTAGATATAGACATTATTACAATGAATGTGTTAATTATAATTTCTATATTCATGGCACAGTATTGTACCATAAAACTTTGAGATTATCTTCACAACTGTTTACAGGTAAAACCTTTAGCCTAATCCTTACAGGAAAATTATATGCATAAACATGCCATACATATGAAATCTTTTATTTATATAATCACCATACATGAAGATGCATTATAAGGCATTTAAAAACCAATATGTGTAGATTCTGGTCCCAAATAGTCATTCAAGAAAGCTCCCTTGCTTGAGTCAAAGTAGAGTAAGAGGAGCAGAGAGCCCTATCACTTGAGACATATCTTCAAAACATTTGTGGAGACTATTCTATCTTTTTTCATGTCTGTTCAGCAAATACTATAGGTCAATCAGTCACTAATATTAGACCAGTTTCAAAGAATACAAAAATGAATAAAAAGTATGATTGCACATATGTGTGTTTCAGTGTAGCAAAACAATGTTTTTGTCATAATAAAAATTTCATTTATCAGACAGGAATTGAATGAGCATATCTGAAAAAAATTGGAGTTGGTACCTGATGAAATTTTTCAGCCAGATTTTGGAAAAGCAAGGCATTCTGAACTTGCCAAACAGATATTGCAGTGAAAATAGACCACATTTACACAGTAAGAAAAAAAAAAAAACAGTACTTGAACCTTGGAAAGCTGAAAATGTTTCAGCAGGTGTGTCATTTGGGTATCCAATACTAAGCTGGAGAAAAGAAGTTTGGTGACATATGTAAGACCACAAAAACTACACATGACCATGCACAACACAACCTAGGAATTTGTATTTTATTGTCTAGTATTTTGGAGTTCCTTAAAATGTTAAACAGTAGTTATTTGATCATATGTTTTCAATATAGAACAATTTTGACAGTAGTGTTGTGTGGGGGCTATTTTAAGGGAAAAAAAGTGGAAATTATGTCAGTGACACACTTTGAATATAAGTGGATATATCAAAATGAAAATAATAAGCAGTCAAGAGATAAGTTAACATCATAAGATCTTACCCTTTTGCAATTAACTTGAAAAGGAGATACTGGTATTTATGGAGGAAGACCCTGAGAGGTGTGTGCTGGTGAACTGAATGACTGCAAAATGTGTATAAAACTCAAAATACGAATTACCATGATACATATAGTCCTTGACAGGCCAATTTAAAGCTACCAATAGGATGTTGTTTATTAGAAATGGAAAGAGATACAATTGGCTCTCACCAGTTAGTGAGGAGCTAGTGATAGCTCACCATTGACCCTAGGTCACTGGTTTGCATAACCAGGAAGACCAGGGTATCATTAAAGGTGAGAGAATAGAGAAGTAGAAAAATCACAAAGGAAGGATCAGTTCTGAATTTATTTTGAAATTTATTGAGTATTATTTCTATTTGTGACATCCAGATACAGATGTCCATTCTGGTGACCACTGAGTGACAGAACTGGGGGGAGTAAGTGGGAGTAGAGACATCTAGCAACCTTAGCGAAAAATTACATGATACTCAAGGGAAAAGGAAGGGTGGACACTGTGGCACAGAGGGTTAACCTGTTGGTTAAGATACCTGAATCCCATCTTGAAGTGCCTGGGGTCTAGTCCCACCTTGACTTCACATCTGACTTCTTGCTACTGTGCATTGTGAGAGGCAGCAGTTGATGCATCACTTACAAGGACCCCCTACCACCAATGTGGAGACCCAGATGATGAAGATCCTGGCTCCTAGCTTCAATCTGGCCCAGCTCCAGCTGTTCTGCATACCTGGGGAGTGAAACAGCAGTGACAGATCTCTCTCTGTTTTTCCTGCATGGAGTTGTGCTCAGCTGAGATTAAAAGAGAAGATAGATTGTTTCGATAGAGATCAGGAGAACAGTACCGTATTCCTAAAGGTAAGAGGGAAGGATAAACAGAAAAATGAAGCACACAGTTACACGATGATTTACAGAATATCCTGTCCATGTGACAAAGTGATAACAGATAAGGTCAGAGATGTTCTCTGTAGCTGGAGACAGATTCCAGTGATAAAATGGAAGAAGTATTAGAAGAAAGCAACATCGATTTCAGAAAGAAAGGAACTATATACAGAATTTGGAGTTTGTGAGATGATTAAAATGAAGAGATGGTGGCAGGGAGTGAGGAGAGTTCGCTCTAGTTGTTAGGCCAGAGGTTGGGGTGTTCTTATCCCATATTGGAGGACCTGGGTTAAAGTCCAAGCATGCTCCCGATTCCAGCAGGCAGAATGTGCCGGAATACTTGTTGGATCCCTGGCACCTATTTGAGAGAACTACATTGAGTTTCTGGCTCCTGGCTTTTAGCCTGGAGTAGCCCCAGATGTTACATGTATTTGGGGGAGTAAACTGGCAGATAGGGGTTTTCTCTGTCTTTCAAATTAAAACAATAAACAAAAAGAACAGGAGAAATAAAAAATAGTAAATCCTTAGGGAACATATTCAATAGTTTAGTCTTGCATAGGTGAGAATTGGAAATATGCTGATATTTATGATATTTGAAAAGAAGAGAATATTTAAGAATATCATTTCCCGTTTTATAGAGTTGAAGTAGTGACTCAGAATAAACATTTTCTTTTTGCTCATCCCTGTGTCCAGAAATTGAAACAGCAGTCAGCAATAGCTCTAATATTTTCAAATTAACTGTGAAGATTACAATTTTAACAAAAGAAAAGTGAAAACAGAGAATGCCATGCCTTTCAGAGGGAAACTAACACAGTTCACTCAGTTCTCAAACTGTTTGGAATGCATATGAGTTGAGATAAGATGTCTAATAGAGCGGAAAACTGAATCAAATTTGGTAAGGAGAGAGAAATTAACCTGTGGTATTACAAATAACTGCTTTGCCTTAATGTGTTTCTTTCTTCATTCTGGAATCATACTTATTGCATTTTGCAATGCAAAGCATCAAAGTATAAGTGTATTAACTTTGAGGTACACATTTGTTCTTCCTAGGTTATATTTCTATGTCTTTCAGAAAGTTAGACTACAACTGATCTCAGACAGATAATACATTAGAATAAATAAAACATTTTTAAAAGTTTTCTCTTTGCATAGTATAAAATTTTCAATAATCATTACTAATTGTTCAATTTCTAAGTATTTATGCCATTTAATCATTATCATTTGGCCTTGATGATTACAAGTTTTGTTGTAAATTTTGGGTATACTTTTTATTCTTTAGAAGGTATCTTCTGCCAGTTTATTCTCTAGCTTTGAAAATATGGTTTAAATTTAGTGTAAACATTATTTTTATTTGAGATAGATGAGAGAGAGAGAGAGAGAGAGAGAGAGAGAGAGAGAGAGAGAGAGAGAGAGAGAGACTGGGACAGACAGAAAGAGCTCCCAACCACTACCTGACTCCAAATGTCCACAATGGCTAGGACTGGGCCAGCCCAAAGCCAGGAGTGGGAATACAATCTATGTTTCCCATGTGGTGGGCAAGGATCCAGTTATTTGAGTCATGCACTCTGCTTCCCAGTGTGAGCATAAGAAAGAAGCTGGGATTCAGAACCAGACTAGGGAATCAAACTCAGGCACTCCAATACGAAGCACGGGCTTCTTAATTCCCATCTTAACTGCTACACCAATTGTTCAATTCCATCTAAAACTTCTAACTGATAAACATATTTCTTCCTCAAGCTCTCTTACCCTTTAATTATCTTTCTTTTTTTAAAAAAATTATTTGTATGGATCTCATAAATACAACAGTTGGAACATAGTAATTCTTCCCACTATACCCTCCTTCCCACCCACTCTCCAATCCCTCTTCGTCTTCCCTCTCCTGTTTAGTCCAAAAAAGAAAAAGAAAGAAAAAAAAAAAAAGAAATAAAGTAAAATGAAAAATCTGAGGAAACTGTTCCTCAACAGTCCAGACAAGGGCTGTTCAAAGTTATTGCTTCTTGAAGGTGATTTTGCTTTTTTTTTTTTTTTCATTTTCCTTTCTCCTTTCCCTTCCTTCCTCACCCTTCTCTCCTTTTAGAAACTTAATTATCCTTAGAGAAGAACCCAAGTGTGAGATATCTTTTGAGAGCTCTTAGACATAACTATAACTTATGAGACATAATAATATCCTCCACTTAATACACTGGAGGGAAATGATTCTTGAGAACAAGTTTTACTAGTGAGTCTCATGACACAACTCTTTAGGGACAGAGGTCCTGCAAGGGAAGTTAGTGCACAGTGACTCTTGCTTATTTAACAATTAACACTCTCATGTGTGACATCGGTGACTACAAGGCTCTTGACATGAGCTGCCTCAGCTCTGGAAGCCTTTTGGATCCATGCTGTGATATTAATTAGCAATCATTACTGAAGATTTTTTTCCCTATAGTTGTGAAATACCTATGTGAGAAATCATTTATTAATACCTTGATTACTTTTATTATTATTTAGTTTTATAGGATAATAATTTGAATATTGTTCTCAGTTTTCATAATCTCTACCAGATGGCCTATTAGCCATACATACCATTCTAAAATCTGATATTATCATTTTGTCTACATTTTAAAACCCAGGCTCTGGGGCCAGCATGTTGTGGTAGTGAGAAAAGCTACTGCCTGCAATACCAGTAAGCCATATGGGCACCAGTTGAGTCTAGCTGCTCCACTTCCAATTCAGCTCCTTGTTAACAGTCAGGGAAGAACAGCTAAAGATGGCCCAAACATTTGGATACATTCCACCCATGTGGGGGACCTGGATGAAGCTCTTGGCTTTGGCCTGGTCCAGATCTCACCATTGTGACCATCTTGGGAATGAACCAGAAGATGGAAGATCTCTTTCTGTCTCTCCCTCTACCTCTGTAATTCTACTTTTCAGATAAATAAATAAAGCTTAAAAACAAGCAAACCCAATGCTTGGTGCAAAATAACACTGGTTAAATGCATGTTGAAGTACATTGCTTGCAAATCTCACTTTCCCATTTACTCTTCATTCTGTCTTTCAGAAAATCTTTATGTCTTACACAAATTATATCCTTGCATTTTTGGTATTTCCTAAATCAACTAAAATTTAAATAGGCCTTTGCTTATGAATTTTCCAACTGTCTCATTCCTGACACTATTTTAGGGTCTCACTCCCCCATAGTTTTCATAAGCAATCTTACTTGAAGATAGAGTCAGGAAGAGCAGGGAGGCATATTTAGCTCAATCATTTTCCTATTGCTAGAAACTGTCATTTGAAACAAGCAAGCAAAAAAAAAAGTCTTGAGGAAATTATGCACATATGTATGGATATGAATCTCAATTATCTGTATTAACCCTGTTAACATTTACTTGAGTAGTTGAAAACTGATGCAAACAGAACTTTTATTATTAGATGTTACTAAACAATCTGAAGCACCTAAAATTCATCCACCATCCACTGAAAAATAACATTACCATGAAAAGGTGAATTGTTCCAAGTTACAAAGGATGGATAATTGAACTAGGAATATAAATAAACTGTGACACAAAATACATTTAAGAAGCAATTCACACTATAGCATCAGATTTTCTTAAAAGTACTAATATGGAAATTTATCTCATATTTAGAGTCACCAAAAATTTCCATTTCATGTCCATTCTATTTCTAACTGAAATTTTATGATTTAATAATATCTAGTTAAGATTTATGGATTTTGAAGGAGTTTCCCAGGATTTGCATTAAACATTTATGTATGTATTTTAGTCATGGAGTAGGTGTGATATTCTGAATGACTAATGAATTAGTAATAAGTTTTTGATAGAGATATTCCCTTAGCTATATGCAATACCAGCTGACTTGCATTTATACTGTATCTATTTCACATGGAAAAATATCGTAACCTGTCACAGAGGATGAAGAATTGGGGAAGTTGTCAGTTATTTCACCGGAGATGATGGCAGTTGTGAATGTTCAGTTTTTCTAGAAATTGGAATTGTCATGAATACAATCAGAATGATTATTTTTTTCAGTAAGTATTATTTCTTAAGATTGTAAAATAATCAGTTGTATACTGAGCTATGATTTGTAGAGAGCTTTTATCTACTCTGCTTAAGTTTATCTTGACTTCTGAGTCATAGGACAAGATGTTTGTTGAAACTGGCTTTATTAAGTGATTTTAGGTGGTATTTCCACTTGATCAAAAATGTACTGAAATGCAATCATTTTTAGTGATGCTGGAGGTAGAACAGAGGCATGAAAGTAATTTCCTGATGAATAGGAAACTCAAAACAATGAAGAAATAAAGAGGACTCTATAACAACTTTAAAACTGGGAAGCCGTACCGTGTAGAAGAGACAGATCTTTTATTAAGAAATAAAAAGCATTCAGATAAGCAAATAATACAAAGAAATAGTTAATAAAACAGGGACCTAACTGTGGGAGAAATGTTAAAATTATCAGATATAGATTTAGATGTAGATGTGAATGATATAGATAATATATATAGGCATGTATGTGGATATATATAGGAATATAGGCATATATATATAATATCATAAATGAATGTATTAAACAAATACAAGTAAACAACATAAGGAATATAGTAATGAACTTTAAAGATAGTGTCTGTAACATAAAAACAAAGAAAATTGGAAAAATGGAACATATGTTATCTTCAGGACAATATAAAAAAAAAAGTATGTAACTGGATTAATACTTTTGAGAATTAAGAAAATCTTTTACCATGCATTGTATAGGAATTTGTTGGAATATTTTTATTTAAGGTTTATTTTGATTGATTTTATTTGGGTATAGAACTTCAGGTTTGACAAATTTTTATTTATTAGAAAAATTGTACACCTTTATGAGCTACAGTATGACATTTCAATGCATATGTACAATGTGCATTGAACAAATAACTGTTATGAATATTTCTTTTTCATTGAAATTACTTTATGATTGACATCTTGGAACTCATTTCTTCTATTTGCTCATAAAATATGTAACAGTTCATTGTCAGAGCTGGTGCTGTGGTGTAGCGGGTAAATCCACCACCTGCAGTGCCAGCATCCCATATAGGCGCTGGTTCATGTCCCAACTGCTCCACTTCTGATCCAGCTCTCTGCTATGGCCTGGGAAAGCAGTAGAAGATGGCCCAAGTGTTTGGGTCCCTGCACCCATGTGGGAGACCCGGAAGAGGCTGGCTCCTGGTTTCAGATTGGTGCTGCTCTGGCCATTGCAGCCAGTTGGGGAATGACCAAGTGAATGGAAGACCTCTGTCTCTCTCTCTGCCTTTCCTTCTCTCTCTGTGTAACTCTGACTTTGTGAGCTATAGCCACCCAACTATATTAAACAACACTGTGAAGTAACTCTGACTTGCTGTTATCTGCTATCCAAATGCCGTCTATTTCTACCTAGTTATTCCAGCCTCTAATATTGTGTTCAGATTAAATTTTCTAGTTTCAGTATATGAGGGAGAACATGCAGTATTTCTCTTTGTGTCTCTTGCTTATTTCATTTAACATGATATCCTCTTGTACCATCCATTTCTCTGAAAAGAAATGAATTTCATTATTTTAATGGATAAATAATAATCAATTATGTGTATATATCAGGTTTTCTTTCTTCATTCATCTAAGGGTGGGTACTTATGTTATTCCAGATATTGGATTTATAAACAGTGCTGTAAAAAACATGCTAGAGTAGGTATCTTCTTGATACAACGATTCTATATTTTCTGATATATATCCAGCAATGGAATTGCTGGATCATATGATAGCTCTACTGTAGATTTTCTTTAAGGAAATTTCATACTGTTTTGTACAGAGGCTATACTGATTTATAATCCCACCAACAGTATATGAGCTCCCCTTTATATCTTCTCAGCATTCGATATTTTGTATTTTTTATATTTGCCATTTTAACAGGGATGAGATGACATCTCACAACAGTTTTCATTTGTATTTCCCTGATGGCTAGTGAGATGGAATATTTGTCTCATGGATTTGATAGCCACTTATATTTCATTTTTTTGATTAATGTCTATTCAGGTCCTTTGCCAAATTCTTAACTACCTTACTTGTTCATTGTTGCTATTGTTGTGGAGTTTTCTGAGTTTTTGATATTCACTTTTCTCTTGTAGCACTGTAAGATTTTATTCTATTATCACTCAGTCTCCATTCTTCCAAGTGAGAAGTTATGGTCTCAGAGAGAACATGTTTCATGTCCATTTTGTATACAGATGCTTTTTAATGTTTTGTTTTAACTTTGGAATTTACAAAGTTGAACAAAAATGCATCTAAGTAAGATTTACTTTATAGTTTTCCTTCTTAAGACTTTATGAGCTTCAAGGATGTATAGATTACATTTTATAGAAATTTTTAAAGTTCTAAAATTCTAAGCCATTACACTTTTTCCTACTTTTCCTTTCATGTCTAATATTTCTTCTCATACTGGAAGTATAATTCTGTGAAGGTAGACTACTAGGTTAAAGACATATTATAATCATAAAGCAACCACAGAGAAAAAATAACAAGGCACAAATTTAAAAAAGAAACCTGATTGGTAAAATGATATGCCATTGAGGTAAATGAGTGTACAATATTTTTATAAAGTACAATATTTTCATCAGTTTGCACCCACACATAAACACAAAGTGTAAAAATACTGTTTCAGTACTAGCTATATCATTACTTCACATTGGAGAACACATTAAGGAGAGATCCCACATGGGACATAAGTACACAGTGACTCTTGATGTTGACTTAACAATTTAACACTCTTGTTTATGGAGTCAGTAATCTCCCTAGACTCTAGTCATGAGTTACCGAGGCTATGGAAGCCTTTAAGGTTCGCCGACTTCGATCTTATTCCGACAGGGTCATAGTCAAAGTGGAAGTTCTCTCCTCCCTTCAGAGAAAGGTACCTCCTACCTTGATGGCCCCATTCTTTCCACTGGGATCACACTCCCTGAGATCCTTCATTTAGGTCTTTGTCTTCTTCTTCTACTTCTTTTTTTTTTTTCCCATAGTGTCTTGGCTTTCCATGCCTAAAATACTCTCATGGGCTCTTCAGCCAGATCCGAATGCCTTAAGGGCTGATTCTGAGGCTAGAGTGCTATTTAAGACATCTGCCATTCCATGAGTCTGCTGTGTCTCCCCCTTCTCATGTTGGATCCTTCTCTCCCAACTGATGAAATCTTTACTTAATATATATTGAATCGATCTCCTGTATATGAAGATAATTGAAAATGAAAAAAAAAAACATTGGTGTTAAATTGGAAATTACATAGAAAATTAATCAATTTAAAAAAAAATATCATGCAGGATCTCTGTCATTAATGTGGTGTACACTGTTATTTAATGCTATAACTAGTACTCCAACCATATTTTTTCACTTTGTGTTGCTATGTGAGGGCAAACTGTTGAAATCTTTATACATACTAAACTGATTTTCTGTATATAAAGAGAATTGAAAATGAATCTTGATGTGAATGCAAGGAGAGAGCGAGTGGGAAAGGGGAGGGTTGCGGATGGGAGGGAAGTTTTGGGGGGGGGAAGCCATTGTAATCCATAAGCTGTACTTTGGAAATTTATATTCATTAAATAAAAGATAAAAAAGTACAATATTTTTATTGAGGCATATGTATTAGGTGATGGGTACAACCCAACAAAAGGTCCACTAAATGATGGAGTAGATAAAGGCAATAACTGAAAAAAAAATTCATTGAATGCTCAGAGGCAATGGCATCCAGGATGCATATGCATATAGCACTATTGGACTTAGATGGAGCAGGGATGTAGGCATAACTGGAATTTTGGTTATGTCAGGCTACTATAACAGGATGACAAAAGATAAAGAGCATTGAAAGTATGTGAAAGAGGATATTTACAGAGATGGAAAATAAAATCTACATCATGTGAGGAGGCAGGCAATGTTTCCACTGAAGCCACATGAAAACATAATGTCACAGATGGAAGTCCTGGGCTCCATGGGACGATGGAGGAAAATCTGATACATATAAAGCCACTTGAGAACAAAATTCTGTGTAAAGATGATGATTTCTGAAATCTTTTTTTTTTTAATAATTTAGGGCCTTCGCAAATGGTGGAGTTAGAAATGTGCCAGGGGATTCCAACACAATCCCATCAAGATGGCATGTACCAATGCCATCGCACTAGTCCAAGTGATCAATTTCAGCTCCACACAATTGATATTGTGATTCAGCTATCACAATTGATAGCTCTGATAGGTCTAAGAGTCAAAGGGATCACACAAACAAGACAAGTATCTGCTAATACTAACTGATAGAATCAAAAAGGGAGAGAAAGATCCAACATGGGAAGTGGGATACACAGCAGACTCATAGGATGGCAGATGTCCTAAACAACACTCTGGCCTCAGAATCAGCCCTCAAGGCATTCAGATCTGGCGGAAGAGCCCATGAGAGTATAGCAGGCATGGAAAGCCAAGATATCATGGAAAAGAAAAAAAAAAGACCTAAATGAATGATCTCGGTGAGTGAGATCCCAGTGGAAAGAACGGGGCCATCAAAGAAGGAGGTACCCTTCTCCGAAGGGAGGAGAGAACTTCCACTTTGACTATGACCCTATCGGAATAAGATCAAAGTCAGCGAATTCTAAAGGCTTCCATAGCCCTGGCAACTCATGACTAGAGCCTAGGGAGATTACTGACGCCATGAACAGGAGTGTCAAATTGTTAAATCAGCAACAGGAGTCACTGTGTACTTACACCCCATGTGGGATCTGTCCCTAATGTGTCGTCTAAAGCCAAGTGATGCTATAACTAGTACTGAAACAGTATTTTTATACTTTGCATTTCTGTGTGGGCACAAACTGATGAGGTCTTTACTAATTATATACTGAAGTGATCTTCTGTATATAAAGAGAATTGGAAATGAAAAAAAAAAACAACCTGGTGTTAAAATGGAAATGGCATAGAAAATTAATTAATTTGAAAAAAAAATTATGTAGGATCTGTGTCTTTAATGTGCTGTACATTGCTATTTAATGCTATAATTAGTAATCCAATGGTAGTTTTTTCACTTTATGTTGCTATATGGGCAAAATGTTGAAATCTTTACCTAATATATACTAAACTGGTCTTCTGTATACAAAGAGAATTGAAAATGAATCTTTACATGAATGGAAGGGGAAAGGGAGCGGGAAAGGGGAGGGTTGCGGGCGGGAGGGAAGTTATGGGAGGGGGGAAGCCATTGTAACCCATAAGCTATACTTTGGAAATTTATATTCATTAAATAAAAGTTTAATAAAAAAAATGAAAAAAAATAACAATTTAGGGCCTTGATGGTGAAGAATTAAGAAAAAAGATAAAATAGAATTAGTTCTTACAAATTCTGAGAAGAAAATATTAATCATTTCCTCCTCAGCCTCCTCATCCTTGTCCTTCAGAGAAAGGTTCCTCCTTCTTTGTTGGCCCCATTTTTTCCACTGGGTTCTCATTCACAGAGATCTTTCATTTAGGTCTTTTTTTTTTCCAGGGTGTCTTGGCTTTCCATGCCTAAAATACTCTCATGGACTCCAGCCAGATCCGAATGCCTTAAGGGCTGATTCTGAGGACATCTGCCATTCTGTCAGTCTGCTGTGTACCCTGCTTCCCATGTTGGATCGTTTTTTTCCCTTTATGATTCTATCAGTTAGTATTAGCAGACACTAGTCTTGTTTTTGTGATCCCTTTGACTCTTAGACCTATCAGAGTGATCAATTGTGTACTGAAATTGATCACTTGGACTAGTGAGATGGCATTGGTACATGCCACTTAAATTATTAAAAAGATAGGAATGGTTTCACTTGCTTCATTCAAATTCAAGACATTACCACATTGTAGAAATGCTCACTCTGTGCATTGATACTTTGGATTATCATCTTATAGAAGTATTTTCCAATTTTGTTTCAGGAAGGATATTGAAGAAACAATATGGAACAAAAGAATTGTTGCAACTGGTGCTGTAGCACAGTAGGTTAATCCTCTGCCTGCAATGCCAGTAACCTATATGGGTACTGGTTCTTCTCGGCTGCTCCTCTTCTGATGCAGCTCTCTGTTATGGCCTGAGAAAGCAGGAAAAGATGGCCCAAGTCTTTGGGCCTCTGCACCCACGTGGGAGATCTGGAAGAAGCTCCTGGCTCCTGGCTTTGGATTGGCTCAGCTCTGAATGTTGCAGCCATTTGGGGAGTGAAGCAGCAGATGGAAGACCTTTCTCTCTGTCTCTCCCTCTCATTGTCTGTAATTTTACCTCTCAAATAAATAAATAAATAAATAATAATGTATTACCACTCAGAGGAAATTAACACTCAGAAGAAAATAAGAGAATCACTGGCTCCAACTCTAAAGACAGCACACTTTAATAGTCTATAGGAACTCAAAAAATTATGACATTTAAAAATGTTTATAATTATAAAAGGTGGATTTTTCTACTTCTGTTTAAGGGATTTGATCTTTGCTCATAGTTACACTTCTCCACTGCTTAGTTAATTTTGATTAGTCCCGTCCACTCCCTATTCTTCCCTTTATACATGAAGGGTCTTTCAAAAGAGTTCTGGGTAAACTCATATTAAGTATTTTAATGTTTATTTCTCCTTATCCACTTGAAAGGTAGAGAAAGAGAGACAAAGAGAGAGAAAGAGAGCAGAGATATCCTTAGCATTTTAGTTTACTTACCAAATACCTGCAACAGCCAAAGCTGAATCAGATGTTTCTGGAACTCAATCCAGATCTCCAACACAGTTGGCAAGGGCCCAAGTACTGCCTACAAGGGTTTGCATTAGTAGGCTGCTGGATTAGAAACAGAGTTAACTGTCCTTCAAACAGACATTCTGATATGTGGTGTGGCATCCCAAGCAATGTCCTAACCCCTGCACCAACCACCTACTTCAATCTTTTAATTCCTTTTACAGAGTTGATGTTATCAAACACAGATGTCTTAAAATTACTTTAATACTGTGGAAGAAGAAGTACTAAGATGAAGTGATTAGTATGTTATTACTATCCTTTTAAATAATTTCCCAACTCTTTTCTTTCTTTTAGAATGAACAACTAACAGAGTTGATATAGATTTATTTTTCTTCTATGCCTTACGCCTTGCTTGGCAAGGTTTACAATTTGTTAAGCCTCTTAGTGCTGAATTTGCAGCAGAGAGGTAAAAATAATGGAAGCAATTTTAGGGTGTAATTTATAAGGAAAGTATCAGAAAGTGAAATTTCTAACCTGGCAATGACACACAGGAGTTCAGTCCTTGTGAATTCATAATAATGACATCTAGAGATAATGCTATATTTTGTAGTATAAAAATAGGCCAAAGAAGAAATCTTTTAAAATATCACTTAAAATATTTATTCTCAAAAATATTAAATGAATCCAGGCAAAATATTTGCATCTGCATTTCTTTCTCAATAGCACTCAGATTTGCATACAGGAAGCTTAGGTTCTACAATTGATTTTTAATGAGGCAAATCCCTGAGATTTAGTGTAGAATCCCTGAAGGCCTTCTATCAATTCCCTTTTATTAAGATAATGACTTTTTAAATGAATTATTTTAGGGAAAAGAACTAATGGACTTGTAAGTGTTGTTTCTACCCTAGTTGAAAAGTCTTCTGGCAAGATATGCTTTATGAAGGGGTACTTTTACTCATTTCTCAGCAATTGCCACCCAATTATTTTAGAAAAACACACAAAATTATCTGGGGGCTAAGAGCAAATGCTTTCAACCTTAGAGTTCCTGTTTTAAGATTTATTTTTATTTATTTATATGAAAGATAAAGACACAATGGGGGTGGAGAGATAGAGTAAGATCTTTGATCTGCTGGTCCACGCCCCAGATGGCTAGGACAACCTAGACTGGGTGAAGCAGAAGCCAGGAGCTAGGAGCCAGGATCTCCCTAGTCACCTGTATATGTTTTATCATCTGACTCTTTTCTGTATATTCCCAGAGTCTTCCAATCCTCATCAGTGATTAAAATTGCATAGTTGATGGATGATGTTTCCATCATCAAACTTTAGGTATTATGAGCCTCATCCCCCACTAAAATACTTAATAGCCGTAACTCACCACTATTTGCAGAACAAACATCAAAGTGGAAATACACCTCTGCGACTGCTCGGCTCATAAGCAGAAACTCAGACCTAAAAATAAAGAAAGACAAGAGCAGCAAGTAATGTAAGTGCTAAAGGTAAAGATTTGTAGAAGAAGAGTTTGAGATGGGAAGAGGGTACTATCAACCATTCTTAAATAGTTATTAAAGCCACTCTTATATGCTAGCTTTCCAAATACTTCACTATTTATAAATACTTAGGGGGAATGCTGCAATGATATGAGAGGGAATTGGGAGGGAGGGAAGCTTCATTATATTCCTAGAATTGTATCTATGAACTACATTCAACCTGCCTTCTTGTATTAATATCACATTAATATGAGAATTGGTGAGAATTGTGTTGCAGTCATTAACATGTATTTGTTTGACCTTGAGAATCTAATGCATTAATAAATTCCTTAATTAAAAATAAATAAAAAATAATGATGCAGAAGAGAGGAGGCACTCAGAAACAAAATAAAAAAAAACCTTCTGGTTTATTTTAATCTTTAAATTCATAAATCAAAAGCCACATTGCAATATTTATAAATAAGCATATGAAATTAATGTCTGTGTAGCAATAGAAGGTATAAATTAATAAAAATAATCTCTATCTTGTGTTAGGTAACTCCTCAAAGGTATCTACACAAGTTCAGTCTCTTTACTTGTCTTTCCATCTCCCTTCACAATGGAAAAACTGTATGTTACAAAGAACAATTCTTCCATGCATAACCCTTGCTTACTTTGAAATATACTTTCCTGTTATTCGGCAAAACTCATGTAACAAATATAGAGATCACAAGCTCTAATGACAAGCAGCTCACCTGACATCTGTGTGACAATGGCCACATTGCTCTTTGGCCCCTAACTTCATCTACTAAAAGAAAGTAATTGTACCTATCTTGTACAAGTGCTGTGCATCACATTTGAATTTATGTAAGGCACTGGGCACCACAGTAAACATATTTCTTTGTTTTGTTCATTTTGTATTTCTGTCACCTGGAATAGGGGTTCGTAAATAGTATCTATCAGTTTCATATTGCTTAGGAGCAAATTAGCAAAAAATTTAGTAGCTTAAAACAACACGGGTTTATTATTTTCAGTTCTTCAGGTCAGAAGTACAAACCTCAGTGGTTGGTTTCCTTGCGATGCCTTAGGAAGATCTGTTTCCCTGCTTTCCCTGGATTTAAAAAGTGGTCTGCATTCCTTGATTCAGGGCCCCATCTCATCATTTTAACCTCTACCTCCCACTCTGACTCTGACTCTGCTCTCTGTATCCTTTAAGAACATATGTAATAATACTGAGCTCATAGCAATAATCCTTTATCACATCCTATCACAATACTCTTAATTGAATCACACTGGCAAAATCCCTTCTGGTATTCACAAGTTTGGAGGATTAGCATGTGGCATCTGTGAGGGGCATTAATAAAGTCTTCAACAGATCCTTATCACTTTATTCAAATGTATACATTGCAAGCAGAAAGCTGATTTTTTCATTGATGCAATTTATACTCATTAAACAGCCATACATCTAATTCATATGCCTGCAATTTAAGGAAAGCTTGAGTTGGCAAATTATAAATGAAAAATAACTTTTTTTTCATAATGCCATCCATTACAATTGATTTTTATCACTTATTTTTATACAGACAGAAAAAAATATTTCAGCAGGTATCATACATTTTTCCTGTTACTCTCAGGGAATAGAAACTCCTCCAGCTACTGTTAGGCAATAAAAATAAATATTTTCCATATATTACAAATGTCAAATCTACTTTAATATCGGAACACTCAGTTGATTTGAAGTTTCTTCCCTCCTGTAGTTTAGGCCACACTGGGCCAGGGCATCTACAATAAACAAACCAAGGCAACATTTCTTTTCTCTATTTTTAAAATAATGTCACTAATTGGTGCATTTACTTGAGCAACAGACAGACAGACACACTCACACAGAGAGAGTGACAAAGCAAGTTCCTATCAGCTAGTTCACTCTCCAAACACAAACAGCTGGAGTTGTGCCAGGCCAGTCAAGAGCCTGGACATTAGCTCTGGTCCCTAATGTGAGTGGTAGTGATCTAACTACTTGAACCATCACCCGCTCCCTTCCAGAGTGGACATTAGAATAAGCTGGTGTCAGAAGAGAAGCTGGGACTTCAGACAACTCATCCTGAGATGGGATGCAGTCCTTTCAAATGATGACTTAACTGCCAGGCCAAGCACCCACTCCTCTGTTCTAATGTTAGATTGCTATCCATACCCTGTATGATTATAGAATGGAAAAGAAGAGGCATGAGCAAAAATTATCGTACTGAAAGGATACAGTTTGGTGTTGGTGCACATTTGAAGGGACTGATAGAACGACTGACTCCCTTTCAGGGAGGTGTGCATTAGATACTTTAAAAGCTAAGCTGGGAATGCATACTTATAATTTTGTGGATGTGAATGATAGCTACTCCAATTGACCACATACAAATTACCACAGCTCCCTAGATGTTGGCAATCTCCTCCTTTGAGATACTAGCCCCACGTCCTTCCCAACCCCTACAAGTCCCCAGGAATCCTACTGGGAAGAGTCTGGCTCCTTTCTTGCTTGGTTCATAAAGAACACACACATTCCCATCCCTCAACATACTTTACATGTTCCCAGATTTTTTTTTCAGACTTTACAGTATGGCAGTAGCATCTGTAGCCATAGACTCTCAGCTGTCCACTTCTTCAGTCACAATTCAGATACAATACCTGTCTCTCGAAATCCAAGGGGCATATTTATGTTTTCCGAAATATTTTCCATGGATCCTCTGTAGTCAGTGTCTCTTCCCCCTCCAAACCTCTGTCAAGAAAGCCCTACTACTGCCATTTTCAAAATGAAGTGTTGTTTTCTCTTTATCTTGGAAGAGTGTGGACATGGTGGGATAACATCATTCATATGTTTTAGAATCTCCAGCATATTTGAAAGGTGGAATTATACCCCATTCTTTGATATAGGAGAATTTAAAAAATATTGGATTGGTTTTGATTTGATGATATTTTTGCTAAAATATCAAAACTAAAATAATCACTTTTCACATTTATATGAGAACGAATAAGGGCTACCTGTTGAGAACTCCAGCTATAAATTCAGACTTTGAGTATTCAAATGAAGGTCCAGCCAATTTTCAGCAAGATTATCTAAGAGTGTTAATATAGCAGTTTCAAACAGGAAAAAAATTAGAAACAACTGAAATGCCCAACATGAGGATGAATAATAAAACTATTGTGTTCAAGGGAATACTTCACAGCAATTGAAATGAACGAATCAAAGATATATGGATAAACCCTGATAACATAACTTTAAGACGGAAAAAGAATGCTGAAAATGAATACATTCAAGAAGTTTCCATTTTTTTAAAGATTTATTTATTTATTTTAAAGTCAGAATTACACAGAAAGAGGAGAGGCAGAGAGAGAGAGAGGTCTTCCATCCGATGGTTCACTCCCCAGATGGCTGCAACAGCCCTAGCTGCGCAGATCCAAAGCCAGGAGCCAGGTAGCTTCTTCCGGGTCTCTCATGTGGGTGCAGGGGCCCAAGGACTTGGGTCATCTTCCACTGCTTTTCCAGGCCATAGCCAGAGAGGTGGATCGGAAGAGGAGCAGCAGGGACTAGAACCGGCACCCATATGGGATGCCGGCGCTTCGATCCAGGGTGTTAACCTGCTGCACCACAGCGCTGGCCCCAAGGTTTCCATTTTTATAAATGTCAAAAAATAGTAAAAATTATTAAGGAAAGGGAAACAATTATTTTTTAAATATATAATAGATTAATGATTATCCCTGGGTCAGAAAAAATAGGAACGAGATAAATACTTAGAGAATTTTAACAATGTGAGTGCCTACGTAGGTTTCTAAAATTTCACTGTGTTCTTGCCAGTTTATTATCCTTTATGAGTTATGAGTATAACTTTTTGTCTTTAGAATTACCAAATGTTTTATAACAAAAGAAAATATATAAGCCATTAAAAACAAAGCCAACACAAAACAGGCTCACCATTTATTAGGTATGTTATCTTGGATAACAAAATTTCTAGAGCACTCTTTTTTCATATTTGAAATAGAAATAATGGAGTTTATATTAAACTACAAAGAGTGCAGTTGAAAGTGTTTGGTATATTAAATGTGTGTAAAGATAAATAATGTAGACAGGTGTATAATTTCTTTTTAAATACAGTAAACTAACAATAGGCATTATAATTATACTTGAATCTTTGTTTGATCATAATTTAATGATTGATTAAAAAAATTAAGAGTTCAATGAACAAGAAAAAAACACTAGATTTTTGTTAGTATGTCCATGAATTTTTATTTTCACAATGTTATAACTTATATTCTGAAAGCATATTATTTCAAAAACATAACAGTGATTAGTGAAGTGTCATTGATCAATTGAAGCTGATTTTTGCATCTGATATTGAAAAGTTAATAATATATATGGATTCAATTGTACCTTTGATTATTAATCTGGGAAGGAATCTTTGGAAAGGTTTACTTTATTTGAAAATTTTTTACTAAAGGGAGATGAGCATTTGGTCCAGTGGTAAAAATGCCTTTTGGGACACTCATTTCTAAGTGCCTGGCTTTGAGTCCTGGTTCTGCTTCCAAATTCTAGCTTCCTACTAAAATGGATACTGGAAGGCAACAGGTTATGGCTCAAGTACTTGAGTCCCTTCCACTCATGTGGGATACCCAGATTCAGTTCTAGGATCCTGACTTCGACTACGCCCAGACCTGATTGTTGCAAGCAAAACAAAACAATGGATGGAAGATCTTTCTGTCTTTTTGTCTCTGTCTCTCTGCTTTTCAAATAAAATAAAAATTAATAAATAATATCTAAAGTTTACTGAAGAGAAGGTTCAGGCACAACGAAGTAGGAATTTGGCCAAGTTAAGTAAATTGACAGGATAAAAACCTGAATTCTTTTTCAGTTGTATCTATATTGCCTTATATAATTCAACTGACATCAAATTTTTATCTAACATATGTCATACACGCTACTAAGTTCAACACTTTATTTCTCAAAATATTTACTGAATACACAGTAAGAGCAACACTACTCTAGGTCCTGATAAACAGTGACATATCTCTAAAGGAAAGGAAAAGCAAAGAACTAGAGAGAGAAACAAAAATAAGATGAAAATAATTACCAGTATATGAATTGTTAATAAATAGATAACAAGAGAAATAAAAGGGAGGTCCTTTGAAATGATGACAGTAGCCTTGAAGCTGGAAAGGTGAGCTAATTCTATGGTAATAGAATTGAGCTAATTCTAATTCTATGATAAGCAGCTAATTCTATGAAGACAAAATGGGACACCATTTTACATTTTTACATTTATTTTTCCACTTACTGCTAGTCACTGTCCTAAATTAAGATCTTGAATTTAAATCCATGAGAAAAATAACCATATTTGCTTCACCATGGAACCTATGTAGGTAATTTAGATAAATTCACAAACAAATTGACAAAAATTGTAACCTATTATGTGATTATAAGTGCTACAGATAACGAAAAATAAAGCATGATACAAAGTTTGGGAATTCTGATGGAAGGACATGGATATCGATCCTCTGTCCTTGAGGGTGGCCATTATCAAGACAGATGAAATAGCAAGGTCAAATCCCTGAGTCTAGAGCATGGGATACAGAGACAGGAAGTAGTCAAGACATGAATAGCTGAAGGAGATCAAGTAAGGCCAGATCATGTAAGAGTTTTTGTAGACCATTGATTGATGTTGACTTGTACCTTAAACTCTGCAAACTGCAATGAAGCATTTTAAGGGGAGTAACAGGATCAACTTTACCCTTGATCACTCACCTGGCTGTGTGAAGACTAGATGTAAGGAGGGTGAGATGAGCTCAGAGTGGAAGGTTGGCATTTACTAAGATAATTCAAATAAGAGACAATGGTGGCCTAGGCCAGGATATAGCTATAGATGTGGAAATGCAAGAAATATGGATGTTTTACAGGGTGTGCCAATAATTTGGTGAATGGCTAGATGTCAAATGTTACAGACAGATGGAAATCAGACAATTTCATGGTTTCATACAAACTGAATGGAATGTGAGAGGGTTATTGTGAATGTGTGGGAAGTGGATAGATAAATAGGGATTCAATAAATGTAGTCTTAAGTCATTCAAGTGGAAGTGAATAGTGAGCAAATGGTCATAAGAAATGCGGAAGAAATGCTGAAAAGGGGGAGATATTTGAGTACTTGTAAGTTTTTATTTTATTTAGAGAAACAGAGAGAAGTCCCATCTCTTGGCTCACTCTCCAAATGGCAAGGAGGGTAGAATCCAGGATCTGGGAACTCAGTTCAGGGCTCCCACATGGATGGCAGGAGTCCAAACACTTCAGCCATCAGTGTTGCTCTTCAGTATCCAAATAAGCAGGAAGTTGGAGTCAGGGGTTGGAGTCTAGCTTCATTCAACTCCAGGCACTCAGATGTGGGATAGGCATTCAATCAGTGATTTAGCCAGTACGGTAAGGGTCTGCCCTCAGATGTCCTAAGTTGTCATGCTTGTTATGTTATTTAAAATCATAATCTTAGTTGCAGTCATTTAGGAAGTATGTGTAAAAAGGCAAGAAAGTTAGGTGCTCAGCTTTTGGACAATCTAATATTTAGAGATTAGATAATTACAGAGCAGCTAATAAAGGAAAATGAAATGAGGCAAGTTAAATAGGAAAATAATGACATTCTAAAATAAAATTTTAAAAACAACTTTTTAAACTTACTTATTTATATTTATTCGTTTGAAAAGCAAAGCAACACTGATAGAGATTTTAATGGTTTGTTCCACTGGCTTTATTTTCACTTTTTAATAAACAACTGGAAGATAGATAAATGCACAATTATTGCTTTCTATTTTGTGCAATTTACCACTTTTTTGTACAAACTAGGTCCAGATTGCATTCCTGTTAGATACGGAAGTTCTTCATGTTAAGGCTTTTTGACTGATGGAATGACAGATAAGTCAATTGTTTCTCTCAAGACTTGTGCAGCATTTTTGTCATTGTTGTTGTTACAACTCTATAAAGACTTTGTGAAATGTCAATTCATGTTCACAATCCATTAGCAATTAATTAGTATGTAGTTAAATCTGCCAAAGAAATTGCAAAATATACAAATCAAATAATTCATGACTATCCATCCAAACAATGAATTAATTTTCATTTGGCTCAAAGGAATTGGTGTATTAGTAGTTAACATTAATTCAGTTATCCCTTGTTGTTTAATAACAAATTTAGTATGCTCCATAGGACATCCAATAACAATTAAAGGAGGCCAGCATTGTGATGCAGTAGTTAAGTCACTACTTGTGACACCAACGTCCTATATCACACTGTCAGTTTGTATCCTGGCTGCTCTGCTTCCAAATCCAGCTTCCAGCTAACACACCTGAGAAGACAGTGGAAGATGCCTTAAGTTCTTAGGCTACTGCTACCTGAGTGGGAAACCATTTGGATTTCCTGGCTCCTGGCTTTGGCCTGGCTCAGACGTGGCTACTATGGCCATTTGGGAAGTGAACCAGTGAAGGAAAATTTCTCTTTCTCTCTTTTCCTGTCACTCTGCTTTTTAAAATAAATAAATAAATCTATTTTAAAGATATTTACTTTATTTACTTGAAAGGCAGAGTTACAGAATGAGAGGGAGAGACAGAGAGAGATCATCTATCTGCTGGTGCACTCCCCAAATGGCCACAATAGCCAGGGTGGACCAGGACGAAGCTAGGAGCCAGGAGCTTCTTTGAGGTCTCCCACGTGGGTGCCAGAGCCTAAGCAGTTGGGAAAAATTCTGCTGCTTTCTCAGGCACATTAGCAGGGATCTGGATAAGAAATGGAGAACCTGGGACTCAAACCAGCACCCATATGGGATGTCAGCATTGTAGGCAGTGGCTTACACCGCTGGGCCACAACACTAGTTTGTAAATCCTTTTAAATAACAAAAATTAAAATTAAAAAATTGAGTTTCTGTCATTTGAGACCCTCATTCTAGGAGAACGGATGAAATTAAGGTGATTTAGGAATTCTGCTGGCTTACTCTAATTTACTTTTTTAGAGGAACATCAAAAGCAACAATAAAGAAGTAATAGTATAAGATTAAAAAGCAATGGTATGTATAGATCAACCGTATATCTGAATAATAATAAATAATCTCTTAAAATATGCCTGGGTGGGAAACAAAAAACATTGCTAGTGGCCTTATGCAAAGGAACTCCCTTAAAAGTGAGTTTTAAGAACCATCCTTCCATGACAGAGGTTTGGTGCTCATGCATACTTTCCTCCTACTCAAGGTAGATTACAATCATTAAAATGGTCCAGTTCTCAAGCTGGAACATGAAAATGATACGTGGTTTCTGCAAGACATTATAAAAGACACAACTTTTTGAGCTTCTTTTTTTGCATTTAATAACAGATTAAGCAGTTATGCTCTAATAGGCCGTGTATTCTCATCTGTAAAACTAAAACTATGTATTTTAAAAAATTGCTATCATGGTTATATGAAGTCCTGCTTGTAAAAAACATGTTATATGAAGTCCTCCTTGTATTTAAAACATGAAATTTGATTATAAATCAAACATTTAAATTTCTACATGTCTACAGATGGAGAGGATTCAAAAGTAGAAATCCAAGTACCTAGCTAAGATTTTTTGGCTTTTTTTTTTTTTTAAAGAGGTGAGTGGAAAAACAGGATTTACTGAAAGGCAGCAAGATAGCACATACTCAAGCATGAGTACAGGCAACCTCAAGATAGAAAATCGTCTTACATCTAAAACTTTTTCAAAATGTCCAAACTGGCAGTAAATATGCAGGGGAATGAAACTACACTATTATCAGGACTGAAAAGAGTTTCCATTCCCAGTATTCTAGGAATGACATGTCATATGCTGAAGGCACATCTATACACAAAATGAGAATTTTTTAAAAAATGGTTTAACTTTCAATTCATAATAATATAAGTAAAATGTACTATAGATAACAAAGTCTACTACTTTAAATACTAAGAGATCGTGGTTGTTTTAGGTTGTAACCAAATTATGATTCAATCAAATATTTTTTTAAAAACTAGAAAATCCCCTCAGAGTTGGAAATATTTTATAACTGTGATTTTTAACCAGCATTGTGGGAATAAATAAATACCCAGGAAGGCTGACATTGTGGTCTAGCGGGTTAAACCACCTGCAATGCTGGCATCCCACATAAATGCCAGTTCAAGTCCTGGCTGCTCCATTTTCAATCCAGCTCTCTGCTAGGTGCCTGGAAAAGCAGCAAAGGATGGCCAAGTCCTTGGATCCCTGCCAACTCTGAGTGAGACCTAGATGGGGTTCCAGGCCCCTTGCCTTGGCCTGGTCTAGCCCTGGCTATTGAAGCCATTTGAGGAGTGAACCGCTTGATGGAATATCTCTCTGTGTGTGTCTATCCCCATCTTCCTCTCTCTGCAACTATGTCTTTCTAATAAATAAATAAATCTTTTTTTAAAAAAGAAATAACCAGGCCTATAGCCTTTGAAACAATTTTACATATATTTTATTTTATTTTTAAAATTTATTTATTTATTTGATAGGTGGAACAGAGAATGAGAGAGAAAGACAAATCTTCCATGTGTTAATTCTCCAAATGTCTGAAACAGCTGGGGCTGAGCCAGGCCAAAGCCAAGAGTGGGAGGGACCCAACTACTTGAGCCATCATCCACTGTTTCCCAGGATGCCTGTTACAGGAAACTGGATAGAAAGCAGAAGACCTGTTCTCAGGAACTCCAGTAGGGGATGCAGTCATGCAGAGCAGCAGCTTAGTCTGCTGTGACACGGCACATGCCCCTGCTTCATTGTTTAGATTGGTGTCAGTTCACCTGTAAATGCCCCAGTTCATCAGGGCTGAAAAAATAATAGGCAACCAAGTTAATGACAGCTTCTTCTTTAGTGTATTTTTTTTTAGAGATTTTAATAATGTGTCCATCTTCCTTTCATTTCGTTCCACATTGACCTTATTTATATCCAGATTATAACATTCCTTGATTTCACATTCAATGTAATCTTAGTACACAGATATAAATAAACACATACAATACGGACATGCAATTTGCATTCATATTTATTGTGAAAAAGGAAAAACACACCCATCACTCTCTGTGTACTATAATATACTACACAATTGGCTGAAATGTTTTCCAGATTAAATCTAGTTTTATTTCACAATACTGATTTTTTTTTCTTCAACTGAGAAAAAAAGGGCTTTGACTTCTCAGAGAATCTTTTATACAATTGCTGCAATTTTTTACTCCTGAGTAGATTGCATTACAACAATAATAACTGGCTTTGAAGAGCTATGATGTGAGGGAAAGGTTAATTTTCCTAAAACGGAAATCTCCAGCCATCTCTGTGATAATTGAGAGGATGTCAAAAAATAGATGATTTCATAGAAATGAAAATTTCTCAGTGTTAAATGAGAATTTTTGTTGGCCATTTCTACTTGCATTGATAGTATAAATGAACTGAAGAAAAAGGCACATATACTGAACTGACTTGCAGCATGCTCTTAATGAGAATGAGACTTCTGAGTTTTTTTTTTTAAGATTATTTATTTATTTATTTGAGAGGTAGAGTTACAGACAGTGAGAGAGAGAGACAGAGAGAAAGGTCTTCCTTCCTTTGGTTCACTCCCAAAATGGCCACAGCAGCCAGAGCTGCACCAATCTAAAGCCAGGAGCAAGGCACCTCTTCCTGGTCTCCCACGTGGGTCCAAGCACTTGGGCCATCCTCCACTGCTTTCCCAGGCCACAGCAGAGAACTGGATTGGAAGATAAGCAGCGGGGACTAGAACCGGCGCCCATATGGGATGCCAGTGCCACAGGTGGAGGATTAATCTACTTCACCACAGCGCCAGCCCTCAACTCCTGAGATTTTATACCATGATTAACCACTAGTACTGCCCAAAGAAATAACTATTGCAAACAGTAAGTCAATGAATTTTCGTAAGTGTATTTGGTATACATGGAAGTCCAGTGGTTAGTAGAAGGAGGCTACCTCTGCAACAAGTACATGCTTTAAGGCAAAGATCCAAGTTCAAGTTCCTTTGTTAGTAGTTCTTAGCCAAGAATCTTGAGCACTCTATTCTGAAGCTGTGTTGTAATCAGTAATAAGAATCTTGATGGCAATAGTAAGCAACTGAGAGGGCTCCCTTTCCCAAATTGCCGGAAAAAACAAGAGCAAGATTGCCCTATCATAAGGAGAAAAAAAGTCACTAGGAGTCAAGTCTTGTAGTCTACATTCCAACATACTTGCATTTGAATGCTAAATCTGTAGATTATAAACTTTATTTATTTTGTCTTGTTAATTTATTGCCCTGAAATTTGATTTCCTGATCTGTAGAATTTTGTAACAGAATTTTTGAGAGAATTAAATGACATAATGCATGTCAAGTGATTGGGATTATTTCTAGCAAGATTATAAACACTTAAAAAATAAATGTTAAGTAGTAGTAATTATTTTATTTTGTTTTAAGTAATGAAGTGGTTAATTAAGAGATTAGTTGGTGAGCCAAGCATAAGAAAAAAAAAAAAGTTACCAGGATTGTTAAGGACCAAGAGTGCTAGGTCAGCTCACCCATCTTGCTGGCAGCTGAATCCCTATATTGAGTTAGGATATGCAAGACTGATGTCAATAGATATTTGAATATAATACATAATACTCTTTTCTCTTGATACCATTATTTCCAAGCAACCACTTATTAGCTAACTTTCAATTAGTTTGCCTAGAGGGAAAAAATACTATTTTTCCAGGCCTAAAGAAATATCTGATTTGTCTCTTAGCTATGGTTTCCATTAAAATGAATAGACAGACTTTCTGATTTTATACATTAGTCTTTTATATGTTTCAGCAGGAGTTAGTCACTTCAGACTTTACAGCCTCTGGATATACAATAAGAATTCTAAATTCTCAAAACTGAGAACATGATTTGGGTTGGGCTGAACACATTTAGTTATGGCTTCTCTCTAGGGGTTCATTTGGAAACAGATGGGAAACTTGTAGCTCTTTACATAACCCTACAACTAGAAGCCTGCTTTCTGATGAGCACTGGTTTAATTAAAGACACTAGTGGGGGAATGTAAGTGAAAAATAAGGGGTTGAGAAATAAAGCATGGATGTTTAGAATTATTAGGTTGATTACAGGACTCCTAGGAAAAAAATAAGAGTACCTCCTCTGGTCGGGGGACGGACTAGGGTACAAGTGAGATTACTTGCTGCTAATGTTTTATACATATCGTTTCTTGGGGCTGGTGTTGTGGCATAATGGGTAAAGCCAGTGACTGCAGGGCAAGCATCCCTTACAGGCATCAGATTGTGTCCCAGTTTCTCCACTTCCTATCCAGCTGCCTGCTAATGTGCCTGAGAAGGCAGCAGAAGATGGCACACATGTTTGTGCCCCTGCACCCAGGTGGGAAACCTGGAAGAAGCTCTGACTTTGGGCTGGTCCAGCCCCAGTCCAGGAGGCCATTTTGGAATTCTCTGTCTTCCTTCTCTCTCTGTAAGTCTGCCTTTCAAACAAATAAATAAATCTTTAAAAATATTATTTTTATTGTTACAGTAAGAAAATTATCCAAAAAATGAGAATACAAGATAAATAGTAATCATTTTGACAATTTTATAACAACACTTAGCTGTTTAGAATGTGGCTATTGTACTTGTGCAGTATTGTCCACGTTGCATGTTTCTTACCAAGAGTCTGTCTCTAGGAAATTCATTTTAATAAGTAAGAATTTTTCATTACCATATTACTACTGTAATATATTCATGATTTCCTCTGAATTGTTTTTGTCAATCTAAGCATTTTGCATAAATAATCATCCCAATATCAGTTGTAAAATTGATGTGTCAATGATTTTATAAGAAAAGATAAACTATAAAGTTCTCATTTAAATTTTCATAAGTTTAGAATTGTGTAATCTGAAGTAAATAATGGTTAACTGTAGCATATTGAGTGAAGAATATACTGGTCATTGAGAAAGCTTGAGAATTTTGTGCTGGGGCTGGTGTTGTGGTATAGTGGGTCAAGCTGTGATCTGTGATGCAGATCACATATGGGTGCTGGCTTGAGTCCTGGCTCCTCCACTTGCAATCCAACTCCCTGCTAATGCACTTGAGATGGCAGCGTTGTGATCAATTGGGAGATAAATTGGTAGATGGAAAATCTCTCTCTCCCTCTTTCTCTCTCTCGTGATCATCTCAGTGTGTGTGTGTGTGTGTGTGTGTCTTTCCTTATCTCTCATACCTCTGCCTTTCAAATAAATAAAATAAATTTTTCCAAAAAAGAATTTTTCTGTAGAATTACATGTTGAACAACTTTTTAGTGCTTATTTTCCATTTTTACATCTTCTTAGAACTACAGATATTTTATCAATTTTAATTACATTGTATTTCTACTCAATATTGAGTTTCAACAGTTATTTTATGTGGTAATTCTTTATCAAACCTCCTCTCTTGTCTGTGGCTTGTCTTTGTATGTTTTCACAATGTTTATAGAAAGCAACTTTTAAGTTTAGCCAAGTTCAATTTATTATAGATCTTTATTAATTATGCTCTGTTATATCAAAAAGCTCATTGCCAAATCAAAGTTCACCTTTCTAAGTCTTCTAGAAATTTTATAAATTGTCATTTCACATCTAGATCTATGATTTACTCTTACTTATTTCTCTGAAAGATATACAGTCAGGATCTTGGCTCATCTTTTTTGCATATAGAAATTCAATTGTTTCAGCATCATTTGTTGAAAATTCTTCCTTCCGTACTGAATCAAATTTTTGTTCTATGTCTACATTCTGCTTAAATTCGATGCTGTCTTCATTATCATAGCTTTATAATTTTTAAAAGAAGGTTATCTAAATCTTCCAGTTTAGTTTTTCTTCTACTTTGTGATGGCTGTTCTAGGTTTTTGCCTTTCCAAATAAACCTGTACCATCTTTGTGGGTATTTATAGAATGTCTTGTTGAAATTTTTGGATGAAATTGCATTAAATCTGTATGTCAGATTTGAAGAACTGACAATATTTAGTCTTATAATTCAAGAATGTGTGAAATCTCCATTTATTTAATCTTTTACATTCCTTTAATATGTTTTGTAGGAATTTGTGTGCATGCTACAATAGATATACTGTTAGATTTATATATAAGTAATTAATTTTCAATTTTGGGGGTGCTCGTTATAGATGGTATCCTTTTACTTTAAAAATTTCAATCTCTAATTCTTTCCTGGTATATAAAAAATAAATTGCAGGGCTGGCATTTGTTGTAGTAGGGAAAGCCGCCATTTGTGATTCCAGCATCCTATCTAGTCACCATTTCATCTCCTGGATGCTGTATTTCTGATCCAGTTCCCAGCTAATTAATTTGGGAAAGTAGCAGAAGATAGCCCAAGTCCTCAGGCCCCTGTACCCATGTGGGAAACCTAGGGTGAAGCTCCTGGCTCCCAGCTTCAAGATAGCCCAGTCCTGGCTGTTGTGGCCATCTAGGGAATGAAAGGACAGATGGAAAATCTCTCTCTGTTTCTCTCCTTCTCTCTGTAATTCTGACTTTCAAATAAATAACTAATCTTTAAAAAAAGGAAGTTGCATTTTGTGTATTAGACGTTATGCCTTTCTTACCTTATTCTAGGAGGCCTTACATATTATTTTGATAGATCTTTTGGGATTTTCTACATAGACATTCACATTGTCTATGAGAAAAGATGGTCTGCTTTCTTCTTCCTAATTATATATACTATTTATTTCTTTTTATTGCTTGCTACACTAGCTAGAAATTCCAATATGATATACCATGTGATTGATAAAGAAAGTCATCATTAATTTATTCCTGATTTTTGGGAGAAATATTCTAGTTTCTCATCATTGAGAATGTTTTTAATTGTAGGTATTTTACATGTGTGCTTATTGAGTTCAGAAGCTATTTCTTTCTAGTTTGTTGAGTTTTTTTATTGTAAGTGGTGTAATTTGTGAAATATTTTTCTGTTTTAATTGATACAACAAGTGATTTTCCTTCCTTAAGTTGTTTATATAATGGTCTGATTGTTTTCATTGTTGAGCCAACATTGAATCCCTAAATAATGCTCCTCTTGGTTGTTGACTACCAATTTGGATCCCATTTACTAGTAGTATGCTGAGATGGGATTCTGCCCCTATACTTAAGACAAATGTTAGTCTGAGGTTTCTTCTTTTTTTAATATTTATTTATTTGTTTGAAATGCAGAATTACACACAGAGAGAAGTAGAGGCAGAGAGAGAGAGAAAGAGAGAGAGAGAGAGAGGTCTTCCATCTGATGGTTCACTCCCCAGATGGCTGCAACTGCCAGAGCTGTGCTGATCCAAAGCCAGGAACCAGGAATCTCCTCCAGGTCTCCCACATGGGTGCAGGGGCCCAAGCACTTGGACCATCTTCTACTGCTTTCCCCGGCGATAGCAGAGACCTGGATCAAAAGTGAAGCAGCCGGGACTCAAACCGGTGCCCATATGGGATGCTGTCACTGTAGGTGGTGGTCTTATCAGCTACGCCACAGCGCCAGCCCCTTGAGGTTTCTTCTTTTATCTGCTTTTGATTTATAGCTAGCCTCATAGAAAGTCTCAAAAAGTGTTCCTTCTGCTTCTATTTTTTAGAATATAATTTATATAGAGAATATTCTATCATGTTTGACAATAGTTTCTCCTCTGTTGGACTCGAGTCAGTATTTCTTGATCTGACCTCGGGAATTTTTGGTCTGCTTCTTGGAGGTGAAACACTTAAAAGGTGTGTCGTCTCACCCCCCAAAATATATCCAACTGGAATTTCTCACTCTCACAGTGATAGTTACTCGATCTCCAGCAAATTGTTAAAATTACCATTCACATGTTTCTATCCGTTTATGTCTCCAATGTCTCTGGTCCAGGTATGCTGCTATCAGCTATGACTGATTTCACTTCTCATTTCAGATTGGTAGTTTTCCCTGGGACTTTAGTTGTTTTATGGATTCTGCAAAGGTCATTGAATAAAAGGTTTTCTCAATATAAGAATGAAATTTAATTATGAATTTTCCTTACAGATGATGTTTTTATTGCTTCTCTATCGACATTGTTCACACACAAAACCCCATGTCCATTTATATCACAAACATTATCTATATCAATATTAAGCATTATGAGGTTAAATGTACAAGTTGATTACTAAGCTTTATGCAACTTTATTGTTTTTGATGTTATTTTTGCTTTCCTTGGAGTTAATAATTGCCTTGGTTGAGTAATTTTGTTTTCTTATATTAAATCAGAAAGCAAAAAGGCAAGAAGAAAGAAAAGAATAACTATAAAATATAATGAATAGGGGCTGGCGTTGTGACATAGCGGGTAAAGCCACTGCCTGCAGTGCTACCATCCCATATGGGTGCCAGTTCAAGTCCCGGTTGCTCCACCTCCAATTCAGCTCTCTGCTTATGGGTTGGAAAAGCAGCAGAAGATGGCTCAATTCCTTGGTTCCCGCTCCCAAGTGGGAGACCTGGATGAAGCTGCTGGCCCCTGGTTTCGGCCTGGTCTAGCTCCGACCATTTCAGCCATGTGGGGAGTGAACAAGCAGATGGAAGATTTCTCTCTCTCTGTCTCTCCTTCTCCTCTATAACTCTGCCTCTCAGATAAATAAATAAATCTTTAAAAAAAAAAAAAAGATAAAGAAAAAGTGAATGAATAGAGAAGGAATGCCGAGGGAGAGAGGAAGGAAAGAAAAAGCCCTGCAATGTTTCTTTCAATATTGTCATAAATCATACGTCCTTTCAAAATCCTCATTAGTTTCCTACAAAATAGCCCAAAGCAATTATGTCTTCTACTGACTATGTCTACTACTGAGTGTATTTTCAGTCAGAACATGAAAAAATGCCATTCTTATTATTGCAGCTGAGCATTCTGATAATCTTTTATTTCTGCTTTGTACAAGGCCTGGTTTTTTCTCATTGGAAATATTTTGAAGTTTGTCTTTAACTTTGTTGTCGACGTCTCAGCTTATAAGAATTTCTGCCGTATCCGATATTTTGAGAATTAAATAAAATACGAAATTGGAATTGCTTAACATAATAACTGGCTAATCATGGACATTAAATTAATACTTGCCATGATAATGAAATCGATTATTTTTTATTGTTAATTTTAGCTAAATATCATGAGATTCCAATCTCTTCTACATCTCATAATGATCCCCACTCACATTTTTATGAGCGATTACTCGTTCCTTTGATGTTCATAGAACTTTCATTATTTAAAATGAAAGTAATTATTTTTATAAGTAAAAAATTAAAATAAACACTGTCTATTATGATAGATCAGGTTCTGAATGCTAGTGCTACCATACTTTAGGGTATAATATCAAGAATAATATTAAGTCATTCAATAATAAATTTCTTGTCTCAAATGTTTAGTGTAGGATTATATAAAACAAGGAATGTTAAGAATTTGAGCAATGTCATTCACACAGATTTTCAGATGTTAATTTCCTTATAAGTTTTTCTTCCTTCCTTCCTTCCTTGCTACCTTCTTTCCTTTCTTCTGTCTTGAATTCTGACTTCTGCTAATCCTTGCTTTAACTCGTGAGGACTACCTTGCTACCCACAATATTGTGTATGACTGTAGACTTAGGAAGCCTAAAACCATATCATATAAGAAAAGTCATAAATGGATCTGTTTACATTAATAATATGAGAGCATAATACACTCGTATTCTATAAACTGCAAAAGTATGTTCTAAAATTTAGACAGCTTTGCATACTTTCAGAAAACCTGAAAAATGTTTGTAATCGACAAATTTTGGCCAAGTATAGATATTTTATTTTAATAATAAAGCTGCTTAGATTATGAGTAGTGTTTGAATGGAGTGCAGCAGATTTTTTTTCTTCCATTTTATTCAACCTTTGGAAGAGTTGTCAAGGAAGGATTTCAAGCCCTGCTGGAGTAGTTATTTGGCAATTTTATAAAGCATTATATCAGTCAGAGTGTCAATTTAAATTCAGATTTCTGAGCTTCACCCTTTTAAGTGTCTAACTTTATGGGTGATTGTGAAATGTGATGCTGAGGCAAGGTTGATGCAAATGCATTTGAGAAATTCTAGTGTAGGGGTAAGACATGATGAATTTTAAAGTTTATTCCAAAGTTTGTGTCCCATGAATTTAATAAGGTAAATGCCTCTAGCAAAGATGTGGTTCAATCTGGACTTCCAATGATGAATATAATTTCGTAGGGAATCTCAATATTGCACAATATGAGAGGGTCCTGACCAGCATCACTTAAATAAAAGGACAGATAAGACTTTAACCCCAACTAATTTTTAAATATTAGCAAATTCATAGCAGAAGTAAACAATATTTGGCCCAATGATTTTATTCTTTCAATTATCATGCCTTAACTGTAATGAATCAGAAATCAAGTGGTACTTACTGCTTCTGAGATGATATATATAAATACAATCTTAATGTACTGTACATCAATCAATGTTATCATTGTAACATAGCCAAGCGAAATGCAGTATTTATTCCAGAATATAATTACTCCCTGTGGAAGAGAAAAACCAAGCATACTTTAACAATACTGGAAGCTATTTAAAAATGTGGTGCAAACTCAGTGCTATGCTTTTTTAAATTGACAGTACTTTAAGCCTGAACGGTTGGAAAGAATAACAATAACATTTCATTCTCATAAAAGCCTCTTACTTCTCGAGTCTGCATAGTAAGAGAGGCTTAAGAACTTTATAATTCTATGATTTTTATCCTGGGAATATTATTTTTTGTTTGAATAGCTTTCACCTCAACGCACTTAAATGAGAAGAACAAGGAGTTTTGTGCAATTACAATATTTTAGAACATGCAATGGTAATTCATATGTATTAAATATTTAAGATATATTACTATTCAAATATTTTGAAGGTTTACAAACGTCATCTCCTCTTCATTTCTTATTCTAGTTTCTTTAAATAATCATAATCAAGAAGTAAACTTAGCTGAATATAACAAGTTGTGGCTGTTTGTGACACTAGAACAGGTTCCAGGTAGAGATTTTTTTTTTTTAAGATTTATTTTATTTATCTAAAAGACAGAGTTACAGAGAGGTAGAGACAGAGAGAGAGAGAGAGAGAGGTCTTCCATCCGCTGGTTCACTACCCACATGGCAGCAACAGCCAGAGCTGCGCCAATCCCAAACCAGGAGTCAGGAGCTTCTTCCAGGTCTCCCACACGGGTGCAGGGGCCCAAGGACTTGGCCATTTTCCACTGCTTTTCCAGGGCATAGTAGAGAGCTGGATCAGAAGAGGAGCAGCCAGGACTTGAGCCAGCGCCCATATGGGATGCTGATACTTCAGTCCAGGGCTTTAACCCGCTGTGCCACAGCGCAGGCCCCCAGGTAGAGATTTTTATGACTGTTTAAAATTCGAGATTGTAAATATCACACAATGTAAGAAATAGAGTAAGAAATGTATTATTTTCAAAACAGAGTTAGTTCTGTAGAAAGTATTGGCACCATTGCCATAGTTAACATGTAATTATTAGTGTGTTCAAAATATTACTTCAAAGAGGCTGGTGCTGTGATGTAGTGGGTAAAGCTGCTGCCAGCAGTGCCACCAAACCATATGGGTGCCAGTTCAAGTCCCAGCTGCTCCACTTCCAATCCAGCTCTCTGCTTATGAACTGAGAAAGCAGTAGAAGATGACCAAAGTACTTGGGCCCATGCACCTGCATGGGTGACCCAGGAGAGCTCCTGGCTCCCTGTTCCTGGCTCCTGGCTTTGGATTGGCCCAGCTCTGGCTATTGCAGCCATTTGGGGAGTGAATAAACCTCCGTCTCTCTCTAACTCTTTCAAATAATTAAATAAATCTTTTTTAAAAAAGAAACGTTACTTCACAGTTGAATAATATTTAGTGCATAGTAGGCACCTCCGAATGCTATTGTCACGGAAGCCTAGGAAAAGAGCAGTCAAGCAAATGTGCTGGTTCACCTCACTCACCTTCCATCCAAAGCTCACTGAAAGTATGGGAGGTGAGTCATTCAACTCCCCAGACTCAGGGATCACATTCAGACAGCCATTCCTGTAATGAAAGAACCAGCATGGAAACCCATTGCCCTGCTATCAGGGCACTGGACCAGCACAGGAGAGAGTTTCAATTGCTTGCAGGGCAGATGTCTTGCCAGTGGTCATGGATATGTGCTCCCCTCTAGTGTCTTCCTACAAAGATTTGGTACCTAAGGTTTGCAGGCTTCTCATCACATGCCGGGCTTGTGAAAGTCAGTTTTAATGGACTGCTTTTCCTGATGAAAATGGTGATAATTTATATGACTGAGCCTCCCTGTTGTTCAGGTTGTTGCTGCTGTCTTCAATGCCTAATGAACCACCAAGCCATGTGAATTTATGCAAACTGACAATTAAACAAGGGATTATCAGTCAAATCAATCAGATATTGTATCTATTTGAAACGATAATGTAAGCAATAATTGATGGTGCATAATTAATGGTTAGCCAAGGTTGTTAAAAATTAAATGTTAAGAAGATATGAGAGGAGAGAGGTTCTGGCAGCTTGGGCCCTCAGCCAGAAATGCGAAGAGTGCATTTTTCTCAAAAGCATTGACACCCTTTCTTGCTACATTTATAACTATAAGCACATGTTGGGAGCCTGAGTATTTCTCATTGTTCTCTAGAAAGTTTCTTGAGCCAGTGAAGTAATTAAATAGTTTGGTGTTACAGAACCCTTAGGAGGTTTGACTCCTGACTTTAACATCAACCACTTGGAAGACCTTGAGAATCCATGTAATCTTTCTGATTGTCCATCTTCTAAATTTTTAAAATGACTACTACATTATAGTACTATCCATATATGATCATGGTGAGGATTGAATAAAATAGTAAATGTAAATATCTTCATTCTAGAAATTGCGTGCAAACTTTTTAAAAAAAATCATTTATATTTTTGAGAGGCAGAGAGTTAGATGAAGAGAGAGGGAGAGGGATAGACAGAAGAGTGGATTCCTATCCACTGGTTCATCCCCAAACACCTGCAATGTCAGGAGTTGGGCGGGATCCAAATCTGGGAGCCAGGAACACAAGTCAGGTGCCTCACGTGTATGACAGGAATTCAATTACTTGAACCATCCCCACTTTCTCCCAAGATTTACATTAGCAAGAAGCTGAAGTCAGGACCCAGAGCTAGGAATTGAACCCAGGTACTGCAATGTGGGATGCAGACA
The DNA here is from genome assembly GCF_033115175.1 of Lepus europaeus. Taxonomy (NCBI): domain Eukaryota; kingdom Metazoa; phylum Chordata; class Mammalia; order Lagomorpha; family Leporidae; genus Lepus; species Lepus europaeus. Next base: position 68,513,038 of record NC_084842.1, read on the forward strand.
TCTTAAATACTAGGCAAAACACCTGACTCAAAATAAAAATTACTTACAATTATGATTAGCATTTCTTTTGTAACATCTTCAGGTCTATTTTTTGCCCCATAAACCATCATACTATGACAAACATTTGAATGTTATTTTTTGGACTTCCTACTTAATTTTTGACTCAGAAACTCCAGATAAAAATACATGACATCACAATACCAAGGTACTATTCAGTGCCTTGTTGGCAGGGCAATGGGCTTCCATATTGGTACTTTTAAATATTTGAGATTTCAAAATTATATGATTTATAATAAATAAAAAAGGGAAGAAGCATTTTAATTTCAAAATAGGGCTAGTTCTGTATAAAGTATTGACACTGTTACCCTATTCAACTTGCACCATACTGGTAAAGACAGGAGTGGCTGAATGTGATCCCTGAGTCTGGGGAGTTCAATGACTCACTTCCCTCACCTTTAGGGAGCTTTGAATTTAAGGTGAGTGAGGTGAATGAGCACATTTGCTTTATTACTTTTTCTTACAGTTCCATGAAAATAACATTTGGAAGAACCTACTATGTTCTAGACATGGATTGGGAATTGTATGTATTTGTTCACATACATTATTCACATCAATCCTACGAAATTTATTGTGCTAATCTACTTTTAGAGGTCACAATTTTGACAAGTGACACAGCTACAATAGTTACTAAATTTAATGGACCTAAATATCATCTGATAAGCTGGATTAAAAAAAATCAAATATTTCTGCTCTGTGAAAAACACGGCCATGTGAATAACTAAACAAGGTACAGCCTGGGAGAAATATTTGCAAAAGATGGATTTGTTGAAGCCTTATGATACAAAATATACAATGAACTCTTAAATTTAAATTAGAATAAGATCAGAAGAAAAACTGAGGGCAAATAAGCATATGAAAAGATGACCTACTCCAAATATCATCAGGGGAATGGGAATTAAAACAAGGATGAAATACTCTTGCAAAACTATTAATATGGTCAAAATCCAAAATACTGACAAGAGCAAATGCTGAAGAGGATGTGAATTAAAGAGACACCCATCCATTGTTGATGAGAACACAAAATAGCATAGCTACTTTAGAAGACAATTTGGCAGTTTTGTATAAATCTAAACATAATTTTACCTGAGGATTCAACAATCCAAACAGTAGGCATTTAAACAAGGGAGCTGAAATTTTATGTCTACAAAAAAACCCACATACAAATGTTTATAGGAACGGTATTCAAAATTTGCAAAACTTAGAAGCCATTGACATGTTTGTCAGTAGGTGAATGGATAAATAAACAGTGATGCAGTCAGAAATGGGGAATTATAGTATTGAGCTTAAAAGGAAATGAACTGTCAAGGCACGAAAATACATGAAGGACATACACATGCATATTACTCAGCGAAAGAAAGCAATATGAAAACGCTAGCTATTCTATGATTCCAACAATATGACATACTGGAAAGTAAGAAAAGACTATAAATACAGCAAAAATATCATTGGTGGTGAAGGTGTAGAAGGGAGAGTGGCATGAATCATCAGGGCATTAAAACTACTTTACATGATAGAACAATAATGGATACAACATTGAGAGTGAAATCTAATGTAAACTATGCACTTGAAGTTATGATGTGTCAATTCGCACTCACTGGTTGCAACAAATGTACATTGGGGGTGTGTGATTTTGACTATGGAAAGGTTATTTATGAGTAGGGGCAGGGCGGAACTCTGCATTTTGGACTCAATTTGCCTATGAACCTAAAAATTCTCCAAATAATAAAATCTATTAAAATATGAAGAATAAACCTCACAAACTTTCACATTTATGATAAACCCCAAATCTTATTTAATTCATTCTTCTGGCCCCAGAATGACTCAAACTTCACCTGCTATTTAATATCCTATTAAATTTAGATATGTTCTGGAACGTTCCATACATTATATTTCTGAGTGTACTCTCCTTTATTTGACACCATTGTTTTATAATATCTGATGATTCTAATACAAGCACCACAAAGGCATTGGTTTATTTTTCAGGTAAATTTTCCATTCTTATATCTATATGACTATTTTCCCTAATTCAGTATTAAAAATCAGCAGTTCTTCTAAAAAGACATGGCCATACTCAGCTGATTTAAACCATGAACTTATTAATCACTCCATGAGTATGAGAGCAAGAGATTCAGATTGTCCATGGTGGGATGTTGCTTTCAGCCTGTGCCACAGTGAGTCCTGTGTATAAGCTTCACTGCCTGTCATCTAATTTAGATTATCCTGATTTAGTCTGACAGAGGTATTGGTACTATTGCCTCTGCTGTAAATATACTTAAAACTCTAACCTCTGATGTGAAGAATTTCAAGGGGACGAGAGTTACAAAAGAACAGGCCAAATACACAAGTGTTCTTTGATTGTTTCTCTAGGGTTTAGTAGGTTGTCTTTATGCCAGTATTTTCATTTGGGTTATATTGGTTTCATTATTATTCTGCTTGAGTTAAATTTAGAGTGACCAGCATAAACCAATCTTTCCCACTAGCCCATTTTTTCATGCAATTTTTTTTTTCAGAATATTATTTAGGGATGTTTTTTAAAGGACTCAAATTATACCAGAAATTTCATTGTCATTTCCAGAAAAGACAGAGAGTGGAGGTTACATGTATATTAAGCTTTCTCTAAGAAATGTAATCACATTTATTTATTTTCACTGTACTTGAGAGCAATGAGGGACAGACATACAGACAGACCAAAAGAGATGTTCCATCCTCTGGTTCTTTCCCAAAATGCTTGCAATAGCCAGGGCTGAGCCAGGCCAAAGACACGAGCCCAGAACTCCATCTAGGTTTCTCATGTGGTTAGCAGGGACTCAAGTACTTGAACCATCATCATGTACTTGAGCTCCCTCCAGGGTGAACATTAGCAGGAAGGTGGATTTTAAGTGGAGAAGATGGGATTCAAATAAGGCCCTCCAACATAAGATTAGAATGTACTCTGCTCTATTGGACTTGCCCCAAATGGTGGAGTTAGAAACGTGCCAGGGGATTCCAATACAATCCCATCAAGGTGGCATGTACCAATGCCATCTCACTAGTCCAAGTGATTAATTTCAGTTCACAATTGATCACTCTGATAGGTCTAAGAGTCAAAGGGATCACACAAACAAGACTAGTGTCTGCTAATACTAACTGATAGAATCAAAAAGGGAGAGAACGATCCAACATGGGAAGCAGGATACACAGCAGACTGATAGAATGGCAGATGTCCTAAATAGCACTCTGGCCTCAGAATCAGCCCTTAAGGCATTTGGATCTGGCTGAAGAGCCCATGAGAGTATTTTAGGCATGGAAAGCCAAGACACTCTGGAAAAAAAAAAAGAAGAAGAAGAAGACCTAAATGAAAGATCTCTGTGAGTGAGATCCCAGTGGAAAGAACCGGGCCATCAAAGAAGGAGGTACTTTTCTCTGAAGGGAGGAGAGAACTTCCACTTTGACTATGACCCTATCGGAATAAGATCAAAGTCGGCGAACCCTAAAGGCTTCCATAGCCTTGACAACTCATGACTAGAGCCTAGGGAGATTACTGACGCCATAAACAAGAGTGTCAAATTGTTAAGTCAACAACAGGAGTCACTGTGTACTTATGTCTCATGTGGGATCTGTCGTTAATGTGTTGTCCAATGTGAAGTGATGCTATAACTAGTACTAAAACAGTATTTTTACACTTTGTGTTTCTGTGTAGGTGCAAACTGATGAAATCTTTACTTAGCATATACTGAATAGATCTTCCGTATATAAAGATAATTGAAAATAAAAAAAAAAGGTGTTAACTTGGAAATTGCATACAAAATTAATCAATTTTTAAAAAATATCATGTAGGATCTCTGTCTTTAATGTGCTGTACACTGTTATTTAATGCTATGACTAGTACTCCAACAGTATTTTTTCACTTTGTGTTGCTATGTGGGGGAAACTGTTGAAATCTTTGCTTAATATATACTAAACTGATCTTCTGTATATAAAGAGAATTGAAAATGAATCTTGATGTGAATGGAAGGGGAGAGGGAACGGGAAAGGGGAAGGTTGCTGGTGGGAGGGATGTTATGGGAGGGAGGGAGCCATTGTAATCCATAAGCTGTACTTTGGAAATTTATATTAATTAAATAAAAGTTTAAAAAAAATGTCCCCACAAGTGTTTTTAGTGCTGCAACAGATGCATATCCCCTGTAGCCTACCTTCTAACAGTACCAGTAACCACTGCATCAACACCTGATCCCTCCTGCTGGTCAGTTTCCTCCTGAATACCAGGGCTCAGTAGACCTCCTATGTGCATCCCCAGTCTCCTCTGCTTTATATTATAATTGGTCATAATACTGATCACATGTTAATATCCCATTCATTGTTTGTTTATTGCATATACTATCTCCCTAAAGCTTCCTAATCAATATCATCACCAGAATGCATGATCCATGAGTGAGAACAGGAACTAATGTGTTGCTTTGTATTTTGCCACTATATTGTCAGCATATGGAAAAACTAAAAGAATGACTAAATTAAGAGTGAAATCTACTGTAGTTATAAGCAACTCAGGGAGAAAAATTAATGAAGTTGGGCCAGACTTTCACAAATAATTCTGTGTAATAAGAGCACATGTATTGTCAACAACATTCATGGAATATAGAATTAGCCTTCCCAGGTCTTGGTCTGTTTGGGCTGCTAAAACCAAAAAAAAAAAAAATGTTTTTAATACTTCTAAAAGTTACAAAATGCAAGATTTGAGTTACTGGAAGATTGAGTATGAAGTGAGAGCCTGCTTCCTGATTCCGAGATGGCAGTCTTCTCACTATGTCCACACAAAATCAATCTCTCTCTCTCTCTCTCTCTCTCTCTCTCTCTCACACACACACACACACACACACACTCACTCACTCACTACCCCTCTCACTGTTTTAAGGGCCCTAATCCCATTCAATAGGACATCACCCCCATAATCCATTCACCTCCCTAGACTTCTACTTCCCAAAACCATCACATCAGAAGATTCAGTTTCAACATATGTGTTTGAGGGGACACAAAGATCCAGCCCTTAGCACTTCACATAGGGGGCATGCAAAGGAAGTAAGGTTATCATGTTCAGATTCTTCATGACTTAAGATCTATACTTACTAAACTCAATATACCCTCAGCGTATGAAAAAAAATACTATTGAAACCACTAGGATGTTCACAAAAACGTTCCTAGGCAGGAATTCACAAGCTCTTCACTGTTTTGTAAAGCTCTCAAAAACTGAGATAAGCCGTCGTATTTATATTCATATAAGAAGTTTTACCAGCTCTATTTATCAGTAGGGCCAGGGATAATGCTGCAAGAGTCCATTGAAAGAGAAGGCCCAACACAGCTGTCTCTCAGAGATTTTTTTTTAAGTGGAAATATGGATGTGAAGTTTAAGAAACTGAAGTATTATAAGGACACTATTCCTCTTTCTCAAACTGGAGAATCTTATTGAAACCTAGCACAAATCTTTGTTACTTTAGAATAAGATTTCAATTTCTGCAAGTTGACACTGCTATGAATAGACTTTTACTTCTCTCTGGTAGCACTGTCATAGCATGTGAAGAAAAACACAGCCCTAGATTTGTATTCTAACAAAGATTGGCTATCTTCATCACTTTGAGCAAAATACCTTCTCTACATAAATTGTCAATGTTTTCCCCTTCTGTGATTGAATAGTAGAACAATTAGCTTACATTTGAGATTTAAGATTCTATAAAATAGCATATTTAAGTATAAAAACAGTGCTCAATTAATATATAATAGTTCATACCCATCTCTTAAAGTATGCCTTTAAAATTGCTATATTTTTCGGCCGGCGCCGCGGCTCACTAGGCTAATCCTCCGCCTTGTGGCGCCGGCACACCGGGTTCTAGTCCCGGTCAGGGCACCGATCCTGTCCCGGTTGCCCCTCTTCCAGGCCAGCTCTCTGCTGTGGCCAGGAAGTGCAGTGGAGGATGGCCCAAGTCCTTGGGCCCTGCACCCCATGGGAGACCAGGAGAAGCACCTGGCTCCTGCCATCGGATCGGCGCGGTGCGCCGGCCGTAGCGCGCCTACCACGGCGGCCATTGGAGGGTGAACCAACAGCAAAAGGAAGACCTTTCTCTCTGTCTCTCTCTCTGTCCACTCTGCCTGTCAAAAAAAAAAAAAAAAGAAATTAAAAAAAAAAGAAAATAAAATTGCTATATTTTTCTTAATAAAGCTGTAAAACTATTGGTGAGTGGACACTAACAATCACATTTCCTAGCCCATCACAGGGGCTAGGAAACTGTGCATAGTGACCTCAATTTCCCGTGCTTCGTAGCACTGAGAACTATTGGAGCTTTGAGGGATTCCAGGGAGGCACTACATTAACAAATATTTAATGAGATGGTACAATGTTCTGGGAATTGCAGCAAGCAAGGCAACGTGGCCCAGAGCAGAACGCCCAGAATCCATCATCATATTTTAATAAATATCTCAACAGTCTCTTCTGAGACAATGTGTGCTTTTGTGAAGTGAGTAAGCTCCTGTGTGTGTGATGAATAAGTAGCTGATGTTAGCATAATGGAGGAGTCATATTAGTTTAAATGTGATTTTTCCCTGCCAGTTAATTCTTGTGTATTGTCAACCTAGCACAGCAAGCAATTCAGGAAAACAGGCCTGTGCCTCATGCCCTTCTCCTCCCATGACTCAAATTTACCACCTGTTCTATTTGGGGAATCATTTTTCTGATTTGTGTGCTTTTTGACCTTGTGTGCAGAACTCAACAGCTCCAGCTCTTCTTTAACCTATTTTCTCAAAATTCTTTTCCCTTTTCTTTTATAGAAGCCCTGTGTATTCCAGAGCAGGTTCTTTGATTGTGTCTCTAGGGTTTAGTAGGTTGTCTTTATGCCAGTATTTTCATTTGGGTTATATTGGTTTCATTATTATTCTGCTTGAGTTAAATTTAGAGTGACCAGCATAAACCAATCTTTCCCGCTAGCCCATTTTTTCATGCAATTTTTTTTTCAGAATATTATTTAGGGATGTTTTTTAAAGGACTCAAATTATACCAGAAATTTCATTGTCATTTCCAGAAAAGACAGAGAGTGGAGGTTACATGTATATTAAGCTTTCTCTAAGAAATGTAATCACATTTATTTATTTTCACTGTACTTGAGAGCAATGAGGGACAGACATACAGACAGACCAAAAGAGATGTTCCATCCTCTGGTTCTTTCCCAAAATGCTTGCAATAGCCAGGGCTGGGCCAGGCCAAAGACACGAGCCCAGAACTCCATCTAGGTTTCCCATGTGGTTAGCAGGGACTCAAGTACTTGAGCCATCATCATGTACTTGAGCTCCCTCCAGGGTGAACATTAGCAGGAAGGTGGATTGGAAGTGGAGAAGATGGGATTCAAATAAGGCCCTCCAACATGAGATTAGAATGTCCCCACAAGTGTTTTTAGTGCTGCAACACATGCATATCCCCTGTAGCCTGCCTTCTAACAGTACCAGTAACCACTGCATCAACACCTGATCCCTCCTGCTGGTCGGTTTCCTCCTGAATACCAGGGCTCAGTAGACCTCCTATGTGGATCCCCAGCCTCCTCTGCTTTATATTATAATTGATCATAATACTGATCACATGTTAATGTCCCATTCATTTCTTAATGTCAAGCAAAGTAGAGAATTTAAATTTACCATTATCTGGCATAGTATTTAGGCCATGGTCTGGTGCATAATACAGCATAAAGAAGTACTTCCTGTGTGACCAAATGCACTGAAGCTTCTCAGTGTGCACATCTCAGCAGACAAACCTTTATCTGCAGAGAGTCCTCACTGGAGGTATCATAAGAACATCCTCGTCAGCATTATCAGATGCAACTGGCGATTGCATCTTGTGTTTTTCAGCTTTTGTAGGCACCCAGATCCACAGTTTCAATGGTCCACTTCTATTTTACAGCAGTGATCCTTAAGGAAAGCCTCATTACTACTTTCACAGTTGGTGAAATGTGAAGACTAGAGGGCAAACCATTTCGTCTACAGCTACACAGGTATTAAAGCCATGCTGCCCTCAGTACCCCCTGCCCAAATAGTTCCGAGTCACAGCAATTATTCCCAGGGATTACTGCTCAGTGAGATTTATAGGAGGATTATTTAGAACGCAAGGTTTTGATTCCTGACACATTATCCTTTCTGTTCCTGTGGGCTAAGTAGACCAGGAATTAACATATTTTGTATGGATTAATGCTTTCATTTAATATCTCTGTGGAGAAGGCTTTGGAGCATTGTATGATATTCTGTGCATGCTGATATGAGGAGGCAGGAGAGGGAATGCTTATTTGTTGACATTTTGGTTTTGGTAAATAAAGTGACCTTTAGCTTTCAGTCGCACACTTGAATTTAAGTAAAGATAAATGAAAGTCTGGAAACAGCTAAAAACAAAGTATGCTTGCAATGAGTTGTGCCTTGAGCTCTAAGTAAAACATGCATTGCGTTTTTCTTCAGGCATGTTTTCCCTTAAAATATCCTCATGTTCATGAAACATAGATTGGACAAGTGATTCCTGATCAGTTTCATTTTTGCTCGCAAAAGCATTGATAATGTGATTTTAAAAGAGCAAGTGGTTTGAGTAGTTATAAACCACATCACAGCCTCTGAGACAGCATCTGTATGCATTCCTTCATGTGAGGTTTATTCCGCATATTCTATGGACTAGACACTGTGCTAGGTGGGAGGGCAATGCAGGGGAATGGAAAACACAGTACGAACCTATGCTTTTTCAATAAAGGACTAAATAGACTCTTTTGGTGTCTGTATTTTGACAGCACACCCACTGTGCAGATAGAACTAAACCAACAGAGACTGTAGTTTGTCTATCTAGATAACCATGAGCTGCACATTTGATGTCTAGGAAGTCTGGAAACAAACCAAGGACTCACTCTCTTTTAGAGGAAGCCAATGGACTTTCCGAGAGAGAGAGAGAGAGAGAGAGAGAGAGAGAGAGAGAGAGAGAAATTCAAATGTCTGTGTCTTCTATTCTAACCTATGTTATTCACACAAGCCTATTTTGTGTTACATTTTACTTATTATTTTTAGGAGAATAAGGTTTTTGTTACACCTGTTCCAGAGACACCTCATATAACTGCCAAGTTTCCAGCTCAAATCTATTGCTTACTCCACTTTGATTCCTGCCACAGGTCCCAGAACCTCCCCAGATCGGCTATCCTACATCCACTTTTGGAAGATTGTAGTTGTAACTATAGCCTCAGCAGACTGGTATACTTGAAAGCCACCTATTCGTATACCTTGTTTCCATGACTTTCTACTATACCACAAATATATGACCAATAAGTATGAGAGAAAGATGGGGGGGGGGTGGGAGAAAGAGAGAGAGAGAAAGTTCCCACTCCTTTAATCCTTACCTCTTAGGAATAGAACTCCAAATCCATCTAGGATCCCTACCACTCTCCCCATCTGGATAATAGCACGTAGTTACCCGCAGAGTACAGAGTCTGCTTTCTGAGATAACCACCTTGACTGTTGCACAGGGTTTTATCAGAACAAAGACTGGATCTGTGATGGCTCTTTTTGTTTCTACATTGACTGAGTCAAAAGATGCCCAGACATTTGGCCAATCCATCATCCTGGGTATGTGTGTATGAGAGGAGTGTTTCTGGATGAGGTCACATTCGAATCAGTAGACTGAATAAAGCATTCTTCCTTCCCCAGTGAGGGTTGATCATATCACATCAGTTGAAGGCTCGAATTAAATAAAACACTGAGTAAGAGGGAAGTGGTCCTGCCCGAGTGCTTGAGCTGGAAGTTTCATTGGTCTCCTATGGCCTTCTCACCCGGACTGGGACATTAGCTCTTCTTGGGTTTAAGTCTGGCTTTCACCCTGAAGCTGATAGTATTACTGGTTGTTCTCAGGCCTTCTTATTCAGACTGGATCCACCCATCTGCCCTCCTCTCTCTAGCTTGCTGACTTCAGATCCTAATACTTTTCCAACCTTCTTATTTGTTCTGTTTCTCTAGAGAAAACTGACTGATACAGCGTATGGCCCAGTCCTAGGTGTGCCTCAGCCGCACACATGCACACACATAGCTATTATTCTGAGAAACAATATAAAGAAAGGAACTGTTTCTCCAGAGAGCATATAATTCACTGGTATTATCATACACTGCAAACTAAATTCATTTTTCTTTCTTTTTTTTAAGATTTACTGATTTATTTGACAGTCAGAGTTACACAGAGAGAGAAGGAGAGGCAGAGAGAGAGAGAGAGAGAGAGAGAGAGAGGTCTTCCATCCACTGGTTCACTCCCCAATTGCCCACAATGGCCAGAGCTGTGCCCAGCCGAAGTCAGAAGCCAGGTCCTTCCTCTGGGTCTCCCATGTGGGTGCAGGGGCCCAAGGAGCTAGGCCTTCTTCTACTGCTTTCCCAGGCCATAACAGAGACCTGGATTGGAATTGGAGCAGCAAGAACTTGAACCAGCCCCCAGTTGGGATAATGGCACTGCAGGGGTCAGCTTTACCTGCTAGGCCACAGCACCAGCCCACTAAATTCACTTTTCACATTATGAAGCAGAGTAGTCTTAGTATCATTATTTCTCTGTTCTATACTTCTTTTCTAAGCCAGTGTATACAGTAGAAATAATTCTTACATAATTTTAAACTTAATTTGTAGTTAATTTTCCCCAAAATGAAAGCCACCAACACTCAGACACACCCAGCTATCCCAACACTTACGCATTATTTCTATACACATTGGGCAAACACTTGGCAATACAAAATTGATCCCTATGGACATCTAAATTGATCTTATGGGCATTTATGCTGTTGTTCCCAGAATATTCTCTGTGTGGAAGAGAAGCAGGGTAATGAGGGTTTATTATGCCTGTTTCAGAGATAAGTTCCAGAGCTCCAGCAGCCCAGAGCTTCATGAGACCTCGTCTTATGTTCTAGACTGCCAGTCCTGAGTGGAGGCTGTGCGGTATCGCAGACACAACGACTATGATCGCAGCACTAGGAGCACACTGAGGGCAGGAGCTTCTTCTTTATTCATTGCCTCATGTCCAGCTCTTAAAACACTGCCCAAACAAAAGTTGCTTCCCAATAAACTCAAATATTTTTTTTTTTTTTGACAGGCAGAGTGGATAGTGAGAGAGAGACAGAGAGAAAGGTCTTCCTTTTGCCGTTGGTTCACCCTCCAATGGCCGCCGCGGTAGCGCGCTGCGGCCGGCGCACCGCGCTGATCCGATGGCAGGAGCCAGGTGCTTCTCCTGGTCTCCCATGGGGTGCAGGGCCCAAGGACTTGGGCCATCCTCCACTGCACTCGCTTTCAAAATATATTTCCCAAGGGTTTACTAGTGCCAGAAATTGTGTGGAGAAAAAAAGGAGTATGCAAGAAAGGATTCCATGACAAAGGAAGCAGACTTAAAGTCTTATTGCAATTATATTCATAACAATAACATGCTAAGTGTTGGCTACATGGCAGGAGACAGAGAACAGGGGTTTCTATGGACAACAAAATTTTCTGATCAGTAGCTCATCATATTTAGAGGCTGATTGTATTTTCTTGCTCAGCATATCTTCTTTGGATGTGCAGTTAAGCAATGAGGCAAATTGTTATATCCCATTTCCTTCAAAAATTTTAGTTTTGAAGTTTTCAATAAAAAGAATAATGAAAATTGAATTATAAAAGAAATAGATATCCCTGTAGCAGTACAATTATTTCATACTGATTTTTTTTTTAAAGATAGATTTTGAAGTTTACCTGTGGGACTGGCACTGTGGCATAGAGGGTAAAGCCACCTCCTGTGGTGCTGGCATGCCATATGGCCACTGGTTCAAGTCCAGGCTGTTCCACTTCTGATCCAGCTCTCTGCTATGGCCTGAGAAAGCAGTAGACGATGTCCCAAGTCCTTGAGTCCCTGTACCCACATGGAGGACCTGGAGGAAGCTCCTGGCTCCTGGCTTGGGATACAACTCTGGCCATTGTGGCCAACTGGGGAGAAAGCAAGTGGATTGAAGACCTCTCTCTCTCTCTCTGCCTCTCCTTCTCTCTCTGTGTAACTCTGACTTTCAAGTAAATAAATAAATCTTTAAAAAAATTAACTGTTTCAATTTTGTCATCTAGTTATTACTCTGAAAATGTCATTGATTTCTAAAGTCAAGAAATACCAATTCAGCTATTTGGGAATATTTAATGTAATGATGGTTTACTCTCAGTTTCATTGAAGTCAACTGTTTAAACTACCTACTGTAAGATTGAAAGGATTTTAAATATATTCAAGTTGATGACAGAAAGACATGGCAAATATTTGCCAAAGTCTGATGCAACTTTCTGGGAGTAACTAGTAGAAGTCACTGGAATAGAAAATTTACTCGAAAAATTTAGTGGTTCCCAAAGACAGTGTAGTAGCAAAATTTAGAGAATAACAAAAAGTTAGTTAAGATTTATGTGAAAATAAAATTTTAAAATCTTAAGTGTGTGGTCTTTAAGTCAATGGAAGTTGTTTTTTTCCTATAAAAGAGTATCAAAAGTGGTAAAAAATATAACCAATATTAGTAAGCATTTGCAATGTGTCAAACTGTGTGGTAATTAGAAATCACTGAATTTAAACTTCAAAGCACATCTGAGAGATGTTTCTCATGGTATACATATTAATGCATGTAGTCTCAGTGGGAAATCCATGGTGTTTAGGAAATTGGAAAAGACCTGCCAAGCAGCAGGACTTTGGTTACAGACTTTGGGAGCCAACTGCTTATTTATCAAGTTATTTTGCTTCTTTCACAGGAAAAGGAAGAAGGAAAGCAAGCAGGGCTAGTACTTTGTGGGCTCTAAGTTTCCACTGACATTTAAATCTTCCAACAGACTCCAGTTGCAAGCCTTCATCCTGAATTGGTGTCTACCTCTCACCCACCAATTTTAGACTTGTGTCCCGACTCACATTGGCTCTCTCTTACCTGTCCTCTTGAGTTCTGAACACTTACATGTTTCACAGCTATCTCAACCACATCCCCTATTGCCACATAGCAATAAGAATAATGTCACCTTCTTGCCCTAATGTCCAGGACCCTGACCCAAAACACAACTCCAGGCCTTCCTGTGAACTTGGAATGAGAGTTCAGTGTTCCTTTCTTCTTGAATAGTTCTTTGCCAACATTTTTGGAAGTTTTGTCAAGTAAACAGAAGCCTCATTTCTTGATTCAGCCTATATATCACAATGAATAACTAGATAAGCATAATGAAAACAAAAATGGTAGCTACCCATGCATCAGAGTGTGGAACCACCTTTTGTTGTTGTTTTGCCTAGGTGTGTTATTTGTTTTCACTTCAGGATTACAGCTGCTAGTGAAAAGTGTCCAGCCTTTTATAAGCATTCAAAAATCTTTGTTGGCTCACTCTGTGAAGAGAAACAGGAACCAACGGAAAAAGGAAGACCTTTCCCTCTGTCTCTCTCTCTCACTGTCCACTCTCCCTGTCACAAAAAAAAAAAAAAAAAAAAGAGTTTTTCTTTCTTAATGAGATTCTGAGTTCCCAAAACAATGCAGCTTATTTAGCACTGTTTACTTTTCACATTGTTCATGTGGTCAGAGATCCATGGCTCCGGTGGGCTGTGTGAGGACAAAATTTAGCCTGAGGCTAAAGGTTTTTCAGCATAAATTTTCTTGTCATTTCTGTAGAATTCTCAAATAAAACCTCTTCAGATTTTTGAACTGGGACTTTGAAAGCAACAGTGTATCTAACGCTACTGGTGAGCATAGGAGAGATGGTGTAAATTGGAAGGTTGGGAATGAGGTCTACAGACCCTGCAGTCCCTTCCACTTCCAAAACCTGCTCCAACCACAGACTTTGCTGGGCACTGATTCATTTTTATCTGTTTTCATACAAAATAGAAGTCCAAGTCTTTATAATGCCTTAAACAGCTCTACAAAGTTTGGCTTTTTATTTTTTCCCAGTGTCATATTCTTTCTCTCTTTCATAATAACTACATGCTAGATCTATAGAGCAGCTGAAGTCTACCTAGCACTCTCTGCCCCAGGCCTTTTGTACTGACTGTTCTCCTCAATGCCAGTGTTGGTCTCATCCCTCCCCTCTAAATGGATGCTATTCCTATGTCACCTTCTTAGTGAGACCAACAACATCCATGCATTTTCATCTCCACTGTAAACTCTTAATTCTCTTCTTAGATCAATATTTTCATATCATTTTAACCTTTTAGTATAATGTTTTATTAGCTATAGTTCACTAGTTACTGTCTGTCTTCCCAGGGAGAGATTATTATCCTTTTGCTTATGAAGTATGCACAGAGCCTAGGACCATTCCTGAAAGTCTTTAAGTATTTACGAAACAAATAGAATAAATGATTGTGAAGATTGAAAAGGTAGTCTGTTAATTAAAGAACACCAGGGTTTGGAAAGGTACATAGTTAATCAGAATCTCCAACATTGTACATGGTCTCCTGAAATAAGAGGATGCTTTGCCAAATTTATATTTAACCTGAAGCTGGTGAAAGAAACTAGAATGTAAAAATAATTTTCTTACTTATATTTTGTGCCCAATTTATGCAGTAAGAGTAAAAATAAATATTTAGTTGAATAAAATTAAATATTTAGTTGAATCCAGTTATTATCGTTCTTTGAATGATCCTGATTTAGTACATATATCGAGTAGAATTCAAAGGTTTTTGTGAATCAATCTCAGGGTTTGTTCAAATGATTTAATGCCTAATAACGTGGACATCATCAACACTTAGCATTGGCCTAGCTGGAAAGAGATCGGTTCCTGGAGTGAAGATGGTGCTTCAGGTCAGAGATCCCTTGATGTTAGAGGAGATGGGTGTTCTGTGTTCTCCTTCCCTTCTGCTACAGATGCACCTGGAACTATTAAATAATTTTCCTATCCCAGCTGAATCCAAAATCTATGAAAGCATGACTCTTTGGAGTTTGCAACATTTAAACCCAACATTTAGGAGGCTATTTTATCATTTTTAAATTTGTTCAAGCTATTTTAATAGTTGTTTTAATGCCACACTCTTTTAAGGCTACTTTAGGAGCTTCCCTGGAAAGGTTTGTGTTTACACTTCAAGGCAGTCTATATAAAGGACTTTTGGAGTTTTGTGAGAAGCTCAACATCTTATCAGGGTAAATTGATAATAGTGCAAAAGTTATAATAACAGAATCAAAGTCTGTAGCCTACTTAAGAAAACCAATTTACAAAGATGAATTATATTAAAATAGAACGAATCAATTGGTCATCTCTGGCCTTCCTCCCTTTATAAAAAGTGTCATGGAGTGCTACTGCATATTGATTGTATATCTCCAGGCAATGTCTCCCACTCCCTCTCTTTATCTCTGTATCTCAGTTTGGAGGTTCATGATATTTTTACATGAGTATCATTGTACAAACCTTCAACTGGTTCTTGAAAAATAAAAGAACACTTTCTTCCTATTATTTCTATCATAAGTCAGCACAAACATAAAACATGTGTTTCCATAGGTGTTTTAATCAACTATTGCTGTGTAACAATTTAAAATATTTGATGGTGTAAGACAAGAATTCTCTCATGTTTGTTTTCAGCATGGCATGGTGGCTCTACTTCATGCTAAGGGTCTGCAGGTGAGGCTCCACAACACATGTTTTCCTCATCGGAGGACTGTGGGGAGGGCTGGAGTGGTTCTTTTCATGGTGAAAGGATAAGCACAAAAACATCAATTGAAACATGCAAGGTGTTCTAGAAATTACACTAGGAATTTGTGTCCAGTCATTTCTGCTTACACCTACTTAACAAAAGTAGATTGTATGACACAGCCCAAAATAAACCATGGCAGACAGCACATCACCTTCCAAGAAATTACTTCCAAATATTTTGGAACAAAAGAAAAAAAAACTGTAAAGAGTACCTATCTTTGATCCTACTTGTACTTTCTTGATTCAGTATCTACAAAGTCCTTTTACTTGTATATAATAATTTTGAAATCATTTTTCTGCTTCACCATTCCTCAATCTCCGATCTCGATCTCCTTATTACCACAACAATGCAATGCCAGCATCCTAAGTATTTAACATTTTAAAGCAACATCCTTCATTTTATTTCCTGCACTAGAATAATCTCCTCTCTGGAGAGACAGAGAAGGCAGTAGTGATAAAGAACACTGAGTCAAAGAGTGAGAGTCTCTGAGTTTAAATAGTCCAGCCCACCACTTCTAATGTACTTGTAATACCTCTGGCTATATTATAAGTATATACCCTGTATAGCTGCTTCCTCATTACTTTATCCTTTTTAGTATTTGTTGTTGTTGTTGTTCTAGCACTAGTGGTTGAACTCTGTAATTAACACACAATTATTCTTAGGTGTTTAAATTTTAACTGAAAAGTGATCCCTGTTAAATATAAGAGTGGGTGTCCCCTCAGCTGCAGTGGTCACTTTGGAAGTTGGGCTGAGTGAAGGGCTTTTCAGCTTAGAGCCAATAAGATCTGTGGCTCTGACCTGGGCATCCTTCGACTCCAGGGCAGGTCCATTACCAGTGATCCAACTCTTGGCAGAGCTGCCAGGGCTCTTCACAAGCTGACTTCTGCTGAAGCCCAGGCTTACCACATTGAAAGCCACTGCAGTGGACTGGCCTGTTGGGTCTCCTTGAGGGCAGATCACTGTACAGATCAGCCATTAATAGGCCTGCCACCCATTGCTTCTGATGCCTAGCTTTCTTTTCCTCCTGGTTTGTGTTAAAGCAGACCAGAGGATGCAAGTCAAGGGAGTGCCCGTTTCCCATCTCTAATCTTCGGTGGCCTGAACTACAAGTCTATAGTCACAGGCATGTTCTGTAGTAGTTTTTCTAAGGTAGACAATGCCCATGAGGAAAATTATATTCTCACTTTAAAACTTTCTTTCCCTTTGGTCTGAAAGGGAGGTTTTTTCTACTTACTGTATACTTCGCTGATGGCGAAGTGAATCTAGCTATGAGATTATTATTTGAGTTCTTATTTTGGCTATGCTATTGCAGAAAAATGTTAGCCATCTCTTTTATAAAAGAGTAGGGTCAGCAACATTGCAGGCAGAACTGTAAATTTCTTGTTAGAGATGCCACCTGCCTTTACCTGGCCAGCTCTCCTCCCAGGCCAGCCAAGTAATGAAAGTCAACAGAGTGCCTTCCCCTAGGAGGTTCACACCTCCCTTAGGATATACCCCATGTGAAGAGATAGATAGGTCTGGGCCTCTGAATTTACAAGGCCTAAAGCCCACCAGATTATTATCAAGCCCCTTCTATCAGGTTCTATTTGCCTCTCAATCAGAAAACTTAATTGTAGCTTAGACAGCACCTTTCTTAGCTCCTCTAATAATGACTCTGTCCTTTGTTCTAGGCCCTGTCTAGTGCACTTGGGCCTCATTCCTTTGTAATCATAACCTCTACTCTACCACCAATGGCTCTACTCCCAACATGTGTGTACTGATGGTCCTCTTCCCCACTTAATGCTGTATAATTGTTCAAACCTGGTAAATGCCACTCTTAGGATCATTGGTTACTATCCTCACTCTGTCTTTTATGACCTTGTCTAAATATGATCAGAGTCGGCAAACTTGGAAGGCTTCCATAGCCTTGGCAACTCATGACGACAGCCTAGGATGGTTACTGGCACCATAAACTAGAGTGTCAATTTGTTGGGTCAACAACAGGAGCCACTGTGCACTTGCTCCTCATGTGGGATCTCTGTCCTTAATGTGCTGTACATTGTGATTTAATGCTATAACTAGTACTCAAACAGTATGTTTCACTTTGTGTTTCTATGTGGGTGCAAACTGTTGAAATCTTTATACTAAATTGATCTTCTGTATATAAAGAGAATTGAAAATGAATCTTGATGCAAATGGAAGGGGAGAGGGAGCGGGAGGGGGGAGGGTTGCGGGTGGGAGGGAAGTTATTGGGGGGGCGGAAGCCATTGTAATCCATAAGCTGTACACTGGAAATTTATATTCATTAAATAAAAGTTAAAAAAAAAAGAGTGGGAATAAGAGAGGGAGGAGATGTACAGTTTGGGACATGCTCAATCGGACTTGGCGCAAATGGTGGAGTTAGAAATGTACCAGGGGATTCCAACACAATCCCATCAAGGTGGCATGTACCAATGCCATCTCACTAGTCCAAGTGATTAATTTCAGTTCATAATTGATCACTCTGATAGGTCTAAGAGTCAAAGGGATCACACAAACAAGACTAGTGTCTGCTAATACTAACTGATAGAATCAAAAAGAGAGAGAAAGATCCAACATGGGAAGTGGGATACACAGCAGACTCATAGAATGGCAGACATCCTAAACAACACTCTGGCCTCAGAATCAGCCCTTAAGGCATTCGGATCTGGCTCAAGAGCCCATGAGAGTATTGTAGGCATGGAAAGCCAAGACACATTTTATTTACAAATCAAAAAATAACATACACTGATGAAGTGTGGGGGAAAGGTACCTTAATACACTTGGTGGGAATGTAAGCTAGTACAACCATTATGGAAGATGGTATGGAGAGTCCTCAGAAATCTGAAAATAAGTCTACCATATGATCCAGTCATTTCACTGAGAACTTACCCAAAGGAAATGAAATCAGCATATGAGGTATCTGTATTTTCATATTTATAGCAGCTCAACTCACACTAATTAACATATGGAATCAGCTCAGATGTCTATCAACTGATAACTAGATAAAGAAATTGTGGCCGGCACCGTGGATCAACAGGCTAATCCTCCGGCTTGCGGCGCAGGCACACTGGGTTCTAGTCCCTGTCGGGGTGCCGGATTCTATCCCGGTTGCCCCTCTTCCAGGCCAGCTCTCTGCTGTGGCCCGGGAGTGCAGTGGAGGATGGCCCAAGTGCTTGGGCCCTGCACCCCGTGGGAGACCAGGAGAAGCACCTGGCTCCTGCCTTCGGGTCAGCGAGGTGCGCCGGCTGTGGCAGCCATTGGAGGGTGAACCAATAGCAAAGGAAGACCTTTCTCTCTGTCTCTCTCTCACTGACCACTCTGCCTGTCAAAAAAATAAAAAATAAATAAATAAAAGAAATTGTGGTGTATATATATATATATATATATATATGATGGAATATTACTCTGTTGTAAAAAAGAATGAAATCCTGTCTTTTGCAACAATGTGGATATAATTGGAAATCATTATGCTTAGTGAAATAAGCCAGTCTCAAGAAACCAAATATCATATGTTTTCCCTGATTTGTGGTAACTAATATACAGAGTACAAAAAGATATATGTGAGTGAAATTGACACTTCCAGATTTGATTATTGTTTATAGCTTTTGTCTATACTCCTGAAGAATAATGTTTTTTATACTTACCACTTATTGAATTTTTTACTTAGTGGAGGTTAAGTTTGTGATTATGAATTCAAACCATGTATTTGTAAAAATTAAAATAAAAATATGAAAGGATGGAGGAGGAAGGAGGGGAGCAAGGGAGGGAGAGTTGAATAGAAAGTATCATTAGACTCTCAAAACTGTTTATATGAAACACATGAATTTGTTCCCTTTACACAAATAAAATACTATAAATATGTATGTGTGTGTACATGTGTATGTGTCCATGAGAGTGTGTGTGTGTGTGTGTGTCTATTTAGTTGGGGAATATATATCTGTCTCCATAGCTAAGTGCTGCTGCTGCTTATTTTTGAAAAAAAATATTTTCAGCTTTATTGCAGTATAATTGGCAAATAAACATTATACATAAATATATTCAAACTGTACAACATTATGATTGATGTATGTACAAATTGTAAAATGATTATTTTAGTCAAATCAATTAACATATCCATTAGCACATAGTTACCATTTGTGTGTGTGAGAGAAATGAGAATGCATAAAATTTCTTCTCCTACCATACTTCAAGTTTTGAAAGATTTTATTCATTTTACAGCTGAAAGCTTATACCAACATTTTTTAATTTCTTCACCCCAGTCAGGGACTGATTTTTATGATTCCTGTATCAATTTGTATTCTTATTGCAATATATAAAGATTCTCTTCTTTACACATCCTTGCAACACTTACCTCTTGTTTTTTGATAATGGCCATCCATGCATGTGTGACACTCACGCTTGGTTTTGGTTCACATTTCCCAGATAAATAGTGATGTTGAACACATTTCAGAAATGCGCTGCCATTTATATGTGTTATTTGGCAAAATGTATATTCAGGTCCTTTATCCGTATACTGATGGATAATTTTTATTTCTGTATGTTTGCTATTGAGTTGTGAGTTCTTTACATACGTGGTAACTTCAAATAGTTCACAGAAAGTAGATTTAAAAATTAATTTTATTCTGACAAAAAATATGAAACCAGTGTTCTTCAGAAAGCTCATGGAAAGTTGGGCATTTGGAGCACCTGCATCCCATATCAAAATGTCTGATTGAGTCTCAGCTCTGCTGCTTCTAATCCAACTTCCCACTATTGCACACCGCAGGTGACAGCCAATGATTGATTTACAACTGGCATCAGTGTCATCTGCATGGGAGACCTGGATAAAATTCAGGGGTTCTGATTTCAGCCAGGCCCAGCCATATTTGTGGAGTGAACCAGTAGATGAAAGACCTGTCTTTCTGCCTTTGTATATGGCTTTCAAATCAACTGAAAACAAATTTTAAAAAATCATGAAAAAATGTATAGTATGAAGAAATTATGCCCACATTTTATTTTTTGCACCACAATAAACATCTTTTAGTTCTATTTTAAGGAATTTTGCTACTTGCCCTGGTATTTTTGTCCAATCTCTTATCAGAGATTTGCAAATGATTTCTCCCATTCTATAGATTACATTTATATTTTATTGATCATTTTCTTGGCCATTCAAAAACATTCTACTTTGATGTAGTCCTGGTTATTTTTTATTTTATTGGCTTTGCTTTTGTGTCACATTGAAAATATCATTGCATAAGCTAACATCAAGGCGTTTTCCTGTATGTTTTCCTCTAGGAATTTTAGGATGGCAGGTCTTACATATTTAAGTCTTTAATACATTTTGGTTAATCTTTTCATATGCTATAAGATTAGGGTCTAATTTCATTTTTGCATTTGGCTGAACACTGTTCTCAATATTGTTTATTGAAGATACTGTGATTCCCCATTGTGTATTCCAGACATATGTGTCAGAGGTTAGTTCATTTTATATGCATGTCTGTATTCTGTTCCATTGATATATTTGTCTGTTTTTATGACAGTATCATACTGTTTTCATTACTGTAAGTTGTCATGTAGCTTTAAACCAGGGAGGACAATGCCTCTAGTTTTTTTTCAAGATTCCTTTGGCTATTTAGGATCTTTTAAATTTCCATATTAATTTTAAGATTGCTTTTCTAGTTCTGTGAAAAATGTCATAGACAATTTAAAATAAATACCTTGGGTAGTATGGGCATTTTAGCAATATTAATTCTTCTAAACTATAAATATGGCATACCTTTTCATTTGTGTCTGTTTCAGTTCCTTACATCAATGTTTTATCATTTTCATTGTAAGTTTTTCAACTCCTTCGTTAAATTTACTGACAAAATATTTATTCTTTTTGATGTTGTTTTAAATAGTATTGCTTTTAACTTCTTTCTCTGTTCATTGTTAGTGTATGGAACTATAAGTGACTTCTGATTGTTGATTTTGTAGTTTGCAACTTTACTGTATTTTTCTTAGTTCTAAGAGATGGTGGTGTAGTTTTTAGGGTTTGCTACATATGAAAGTGTGTCATTTGCAACCACAGCCAATTTAACAGTTTTCTTTCTGATTTGGATGACTTTTTTCCCCTTGCCTACTAGCTCTGGCTAACCTTTGAACAGAAATAATAAGAGTGGATACACTTGTCTTGTTTCTGATCTTAGAGGAATAATTTTCAGCTTTTTACTGTTGAGTATGATGTTACCTGAGGGCTTGCTTCAAATGGCTTTTAATTTAAACACATTATTCTTGAAGATACCTTAGACTCAGTTTTCTGGGTCAATAAGTAATACTTGGAAAGGTATGTGGAAACTGAAGAAAACTTATAACAAAGTTGGAGATATTCAGAAGAGGAGATGAGTTTTCTTGATATTATGTAAAGGTATTCTAACTTATACTAAATAAAGAATTGTTAAGAATATTGAAAAATCAATTAAGGTATCAAATACTTGGTTCCTTGAAGGTCATCCTCAAATCTGATATTCTGTGATTATTTAACTCACATTGGTATGTTAATTCAGTACTGTTTGTAGAAGAGTTATAAAATGCATGAGAAAATGCACTTTCAAAATGTGATTTTAAAATCTGGAAAGCAGTAGAATAATGAAATAAACAGAAAAGCAGAGTTAGATAGTGAGAGAGAGAGACAGAGAGAAAGGTCTTCCTTCCGTTGGTTCACCCCCCAAATGGCCGCCACGGCTGGCGCTGCACGGATCCAAAGCCGGGAGCCAGGTGCTTTCTCCTGGTCTCCCATGTGGGTGCAGGGCCCAAGTACTTGGGCCATCCTCCACTGCCTTCCCAGCTACAGCAGAGAGCTGGACTGGAAGAGAAGCAGCCGGGATGAGAACCCAGTGCCCACATGGGATGCCGGCACTGCAGGTGGAAGATTAGCCAAGTGAGCCACGGCGCCGCGCAATATATTGCTATTTTAATATATGTATTTTATATATGGAGATTATCTACCCAGTATCAGAAAGACCTGGACCAAGGTAAGTCCCTCAGGTTAAGAGATTCTCCATTGGGAGACTTAGAGCTGCTTGTCCATTGTGTAGCCATCAGCAACATACATGTAAAAGAACACTTGAAATGTGTCTAATAAAATTATGTGTGCAACAAGTTTAAGATACACATAACATTTCCTTTTTTTTAATTTATTTTACAGAGTTATAGACAGTGAGAGAGAGAGAGAGAGAGACAGAGAGAAAGGTCTTCATTCCATTGGTTCACCCCCAAATGGCCGTCACGGCCGAAGCCAGGAGCCAGGTGCTTCCTTCTGGTCTCCCATGTGGGTTCAGGGCCCAAGCATCCTCCACTGCCCTCCCGGGCCACAGCAGAGAACTGGAGTGGAAGAGGAGCAACCAGGATTAGAACCTGTGCCCATATGGGATGCCTGCGCCACAGGCAGAGGATTAGCCAAGTGAACCACTGCACTGGCCCCTTTTTAAAAAATTTTATGTATTTGAAAGGCAGAGTTACAGAGAGAAAAAGCAGAGGCAGAGAGAGAGAGAGAATGAGGTCTTCCATCTGCTGGTACTCTCCCCAGTTGGCCACAATGGAAGCTGCACTGATCCAAAGCCAGGAGCCTGGAGCTTCTTCCAGGTCTCCCACGTGGGTTCAGGAGCCCTAGGACTTGGGCCATCTTCTACTGCTTTCACAGGCCATAGCAGAGAGTTGGATGGGAAGTGGAGTAGCTGGGACTTGAACTGGCGCCCATACAGGATGCTGGCACTGCAGGCTGCAGCTTTACCCACTATGCCACCGTGCCGGCCCCAACATCATATTTCACTCACTTAGTACTAAGAATGTAAAATACATCGTTACTATATTTTTATAGGTATTGTATGCTTAAGTAATAATATAGTATTTAAATATATTATTCTATTTACTGGTCCATTCCTTACCATTCCTCATTGCATATTCTTCATTTTGGATTCATAGACTCTTTATGATTAAGTGTAAATGTCATACCAAGGCATGAAAGGATCTTCCAGCATAAAAGAATTTTCATCATAAAATCTCCCCTGGCTTCATCTTTGTGTATTCAAATTTAGCAGTAAGAATCCTTTAATATTAAAAACTGTACAGTTTTCTGTTGATTTAAATCCATATGCATCTACTCATTTTGTCTGGAATAGCTGTAGCCAAAACTAGATCTTACTATAGCAGCTTCTTGACGTTCAACTTTTCAGTTTAATTATCACATCATCTATGAACACTCCTAGAATCTCAGGACTGGGTATATGTTCTTATATTCTCCTATAGCGCCATATAACTAACGTTATTATCCAACTTAATCACCCACTACTTATTTGTGTCTTTTACTGTTTGCCCCATCCACTTTACTTTAACTTCTTGGAGGTCACCTCAGTGTCTTATTCATTTGACCCCCCAGTTTCTCAATCCTGTGATATATAATATGTAGAATTTAGAATATCTATAAAGATAAATATAGAATATCTATAAAGAATTTAGAATATCTATAAATTTAGAATATCTATAAAGCATAGACAAGAATGTGAATTGTGTGTGAATAAATTAAAACAAATCTTTAATTCATTGTAAGAACAAAATTCCTTATGTGAATGAGAAAATGCTTTGTAAATTCTATCTTGGAATTTTATTGTAGTTCCTGTCTGTTTTTCATCCCCTGGCATCTACAATCACAGAATAAAGGTTTTTGAGAAATAAGTAACTAAAATAGTCCTATAGTTTAAAAAAGTAACAAAAACTAAGTTATCAGAGCATAAAAATATCTATGTGATATTGTTCTCTATGAGCTGAATGAGCTTTTTAAGTTGTTTGCAACATGCATTTCTTTACTCAGCTGAAAATCGGCAGTCTGGAAGTTTTGAAATGGCTATTCCTTTATATTTGTCTTTTGCTTCTCATGAATTAGGCCAGCACACAGCATTTCTACACTACCCAAAGCCAAACTCTTTAGCCGTTTCTATTATACATTCATTCCCAAAGAAATAATGGCTTCCATTTACCATAGTGTTAGAGGCCAGTGAAGCCAAATCGGCTGCAGCTGCATTGTTTTATAACAGAAGATAATGTTATCCCCACTGTAGTTACAAATGTGATTTCCTCAGAGTTCAAATACTCTTGGAGCTAAACTGTGATTTGATGTCTAATGGTCAACTCATGTTCTGGGGATTAAGTTAATTAAAACAGTTGCCCTACTCTATTAAAGCTCCCTGTAGACTAATTATTAAAGTGCCAAGCACCATTACAAACCTACAGCAATTGAAAGTCACAAAGGGAGTTGCTTATATTATGGGAACTCCAGAACTCAGTAGATTATCGCCTGTAGTAAAAGAACACGCACACTGAGAAGTAGATTACCTTCTCCACAGCCACTGAGCTATTATAAAATGTACAAAGGAAAAGCCAAATGTACAAGCATTTGGATTCGCAGCCCTTAGAATCTGCAATTTCCAAAGCTAGTCAAATATCAGAAAAGCAGCGCAGTGAAGTGCAGAGGACAGTTCAGGGGATCAGGAAGCACATTTCTGAATCCCAGGGCCCCCTCTGTCTCTGTAAACTCACATAATTCCCTTCGCCCTGGGTAATCAAAGGTTTCATCTACGAACTTATATGGAGCTTATATGAGGCCAGTGGTTCCATTTTGAGACATTTTGAGTCAATCAGGGAATTTTCTAAACAAAATATTTTGGGGGAATGTAGAAAGGTGTAGCCTGAAGTGTCAAACTTTATATCCAAGACACTAGGCCTCCTCTTCAGAAATCCTTGCTGAAGTTAAATTTTTTTATTTACTCTGCTAACAAATAAAGGAGAAGTTTAATTTTTATTTTTCATGATGAATCCCACAGAAGTCAAAGGTAAGCATATTTAAAAAAAATACTTAACATGTGTTTTCTTAACATGTACATTTTCTCACCATAGTAGGTCAATAATAGTCACAAACACAAAAAATGTAAAACATGTTTATATCTATATTAAAATAATGAGACACCATTGGTTATACATTTAAACTGATACAGATTTTAATTCTAAATTTAGTAGCTCTGTGAATTTAAGACAAATTGTTTCTCCTTTTGAAACCTTGATCTGTGCCTACCACAAAAATATCCTTTGCAGCTCAGCTGCCAGAAAGAAGTAGGACAAACACACCTACATGCACACATCATGCAGTGTGCACTTAAACACACCTCTTCCAGTTTATAGAGCAGAGAGAATGTATCCTTTTCAGAGTATGCTTAATATAGTTAGATTTGAATTTATTTCTGAAGGTTGGACTGTGATTTAAGATATTTAATAGGTGGACACATGACATTCTATGTTGTGTTTTGATAAAAATGCCATCACAGGTACAAAGGCAGAAATTGCAGTGTTTATTGGGATGAAAAAAAAAATCAAGGCAAGGAACTTAATAAGTCTGAGGGTAATTATTGTTTCAAGGCTGCCAATGAGCTATCACAACCATGCAATGTTTTCCTATACATATCACACACAGTTGATTTTCAAGCATGCAAGCCATTAAGATAGGACTTAGATCTTTTCATTTGAGATATGCCAACATGTAAATATTTTTAAAAATTTTTCTATATTAACTTTCCATTTATGTAAGTTTAATGTCAACTGATAACGCCATTGTTACATGTCAGCTAGCAAATTGCTTTGGGAATCATGTTATGTAATCAATACATCATGTTGTAAAATCCCTTTTCTCACTACAGTAACAGCAATATCTATTAGGAAGCAGTAGTTCTCATTACGACTCCAAGAGGTGCCAGGGCATCAAAATATAGAAACTCTGGCAACACTCATTTGTCAAGATGGGCAATCTGTTTCCAACATTAAAACAGAGGCTGAGAAGCTCCAGAGACCAATATTTGGGTGAAATAAGTAGGGATTTAAAGATAGAGGGAGAAGGAAGGAGGGAGAGAGAGAGGACACAGAAAAGCAAACATAGTTTAACCAATGTTATATGTGTGAAGTATTATATGTACAATTACTGAGATAATATTGTCCTTTACAAACATTTGAAGGTGAATGCATTAACTAATACAGTTCTATCTCTAGAAAACAAAAAGAAATCTATACTGGTAAAAAGATACTTGTAAAGAGATGCTTTATTTATTAATTTATTATGATATATTAGCATATTCAGAAACTATGTTCAATGATATTTGCATTTTTAGACAGTGCTTTAAACTCAGTAACAATATTAGTCAATATATCTGAAAACTTGCATATGCATATAGAATAACTTTAAAAGCCATTATTATTGGATACTCCCATAAGTAAAGCCTCAGGATATACTTAACTCCTAAGAAGCATGGGTGGCAGAGCCACAAAATATCAGTACTCATAGTTTCCAAGTGGATCGGATTAGGATACTGCAATACATCACATGGCTCTCAGAACCTACTTGTCGATCCTTAGAATGTGAACAACTAAAATTATTGGTGCAAATTTGATTATCCTATCATCTTTAATTTTTATATAATTATCCAACTTGATTAATGTTGCTCATGTTTTAAATATGCAAAACATAGGCCCAAAATGGCATACGTCTCCTCAGGTGAGTAAACACAGGGATTGATAACTAAAATCACATAGTCTATTTGATAATAGCATTATCATCGAGTATTACTAATGCTGCAGTTATGGGCTGGCAATTTGGCACAGCAGGTTAAGCTGCAGTCTGCCATGCCAGAATCCCATATAGGCTCCAGTTTGAGTTCCGGCTGCCTCATTTCTGATCCAACTCCCTGCTAATACACCTGGGAAAGCAGTGGAAGATGCACTCACATGAGAGTCTCAGATGAAACTCCTGGCTCCTGGCTTTGGCCTGGCCCAGTCCTGGCCATTGTGGCCATTTGGAGAGTGAACCAGCAGGTGGAAGATCTCTCTGTCTCTCACTCTCTCTCTCTCTCCCCCCCTAATTCTGACTTTCAGTAAATAAATCTTTTAGGGGCCAACGGTGTGGTGTAGTGGGTAAAGCTGGTACCTACAATGCCGGTATCCCATATGGGCGCCAGTTTGATTCCAAGCTGCTCCACTTCCGATCCAGCTCTCTGCTGTGGCCTGGGAAAGAAGTAGAAGATGGCCCAAGTCCTTGGGCCCCTGCACCCACATGAGAGATCTGGAGGAAGCTCCTGGCTCCTGGCTTTGGTTCAACGCTGTTCCAGCTTTTGTGGCTGTCTGGGGAGTGAACCATCAGATGGAAGACCTCTCTGTAACTCTCACTTTCAAATAAATCTTCAAAAAAAAATAAATAAATCGTTTTTAAAAATGTGGCAAATAATCATGGCCTTCTTATCTGTCTGAATCGACCACATTGAGTATTTATTCATTGTACACTTAATGTTATCATTCTAATTAAACAAAAATGTTAATGCTCGATATGGTGGTGGAGTAACGTAACTCACTTATCATATAGATTTTCCAAAATTTTAAATCACCCTGTATTATTCAGGATTCTTCAGAGAAATTCAAAATATATAGAGATTGTGACGAATTGGCTCACTTGCTTGGAGAGGATAAGTCCCACCATGTGCCATCTCCAAACTGGATTCCAGGAAGTCTGGTGATGTAGCTCTAGTTCACAAAGGCCTTAGACTCCAGAAAGGCAGAGAACAAGAGTAGGAGGAGTGGGTGGCCCAGTTCAAACACACAGAAAATTCACGCTTCCTCAGCCTTCTCATTCTCCTCCATGGGGTGGATTGTCACCTTGGTGAGGGCAATTATCTTTGCTCAGTCTCAATGTTAATCTCTTCCAGACACAACAGCACAGTCATACCCACAAATAATGTGTTGGCTGCTCTCTGGGCATCACTTCATCCAATCAACTTGACACACACAATTAACCATCAAGCATTCCAAGTAATTGTGTTCTTCCAAACCAGGAAATTGATCTATATGATCCCTGTTCGAGGAAAAGAAGAAAATAAAAGAGCACCATTTTGATTTATCACCTACCATAGAGCCATTTTTTTCTTCCAGATTTGATTACAGCTCCTCTCAAGATCAATGGAAGTTCAGTGAGCTTCAGAATTGGCTGTGGCTGTGTTACATTGGATGGGATTTTTTTTTGACAGACTGTGGCCACCGTAATTCCACATGTAGGACTTGCTTGTTGGCATTTTAGCTTCTGAATGAGAATGGTTAGATGACTAGCATTGTTGCCATTTAAAGAAATCCACTCATAAAACATATTTTTACATGAAAGCATCATATCTTCAGTTTCATATAATAAATTAAAGTCAGCATCAGGAGCCACAGAGAAGAGAATTACTCAGAGAGCTGCATTAAATCACCATCCCGATTTTTACATAAAGCACTTGGTAAATCAGAAAAGCACAGCAGAGTTATTTCATGATCATACAGTAAATAACCAGCAACACCACTATAAATTAGCTCATACCATAACTATATTTTCAGGCTTGACATTTTCAACATGAAAGACTCCCAATTTGCCAAAAATGGTTTTCTGGTTGCTGGATGGATAGTGACACCATTACAAACTGCAGAGAAAATAAATTTAGAATAAATATCTGAGGAAAGGCTGTTTACAAGTCTGACAGCAGTTACAATCAAAGCCTACTATATTTTCTCGTTGTCAAATGAATATGAGCTGGAGCATCTTCAATAGCGCTGCTTTATTATCATTTAAATGTGTTCCCAGCACAGACATTGGCAGGATTGAGCAACTGGGTTTTGATCACAACAGCAAAAATCTAGTTTTCAGGTATATGAGCCATTACTTTTTTAAAGAACTGACTGAAGGACGTAATAATAGGAAGCAGAGCGTACTCCATAGACTTCATTTCCAGAGCCTCGTTCTCTTTCTCTCACTCTCCGTTTCTGTGTCTTCCCCTTCCTCCATCCCTACCACCCTCCTTTTCCTTTCTCTCTTCTTCAAGTTCACAGGTTGCTAAGATTTCATTTCTTATATTTTACATCATTTTAAAATTATTCATACTAATTAATTATTTTCCTAGCTAAATCATAGAAAAATAATACATTTCCTTACTAAACTGCATTTCATCATGAAGCTAGATAGCCAGTCACCAAATTTTTTGAATATAATAATAAACTACAAAAATAACAGACTTCAGAGCTATAACTATATTATAAATTTAAACTTTTCCTGTTATTCAATATATTCAATAGCTGTTCATAGAATTGTTTCTGCACGCATAATAAAAGTGCTGAGTCTATTTGATGCACACATATAGTAATTTTCAAAGTACATGAAAATGTGTCTATCATAGTTGAGTATATTTAAAAATATTTGCTAATATTATTTTCTGATTACAAAAGTTGAATTTTCCAATAGGAATTACCGTAAATGTGTAACTTGGGGAGTAAAATAGCAAACCAGATCTTGTCTGAGAGTGCAGGCTGTCGTGCCCTGGATGGCAGACATGTCACTGGAGTGCTGAGATGGTAGAAGTGGCTAGCATCTACGCTGTGCAGGGTGTTGGAGAAGATGTTTGTAAATAGTTTTCTGAGAGTAGCATTAAAAGAGGTTCCTTTCTGCTTCTGGGACCACAGTGCTCTGCAGGATCCCAATACTGGAGAAAATCAGAGACTGGTAGTAGGGAAACCATCCAGGCTATGGAGCCAAACCATGGAAAAATCCCTTGCTCTGCAGGATCCTGCTGAGACAGGGAGATGGAAAGGGGGAAGAAAAGCCATATGTCTCACAATGTCTCTCTAGTGCCCTCCTCTGCCTGATAAGGGTTCACAGTGCCAGTCAGCATGGTGAAACTTTTAAAGAGCTTGGGCTTACCTCTAGTTTCTGATAGCCAGCACTGATGGATGGATTTGGACCTGTAAGGAAATAAATTGAGAATGAGATCCTACATAATATTATGTAGGATCTCTGCCTTTAATGTGCTGTACTCTCTTATTTAATGCTATAACTAGTATTCCAACAGTATTTTTTTTTTTCACTTTGTGTTGCTATATGGGGGCAAACTGTTGAAATCGTTACCTAATATATACTAAACTGATCTTTTGTATATAAAGAGAATTGAAAATGAATCATGATGTGATTGGAAGGGGAGAGGGAGCGGGAAAGGGGAGGGTTGTGGGTGGGAGGGAAGTTATGGGAGGGGGAAGCCATTGTAACCCATAAGCTATACTTTGGAAATTTATATTCATTAAATAAAAGTTTAATAAAAAATTGAGAATGAGTACAATATTGTAAAAATTAGAAATCCTCTTGAAAAGATGAAATATGAACAAAGACATGAGAAGATTGGAAGGATTAAGCCAAGAGAAGGTGTTTTCCAGAGGGAAGTATGCTGAAATGTGCCTGGTGTTACTTAACAGCAAAGGGAGCTGGACGAGAGTGACTGGAAGAGAGTGAATGATGGTGAAAACGATGAGAGACTAGAGCAGGAAGGAAAGAGAGCAGATGCATTATGTAGGGTATTGTAGGCTTTTGTCAGATGTTGACATAGAGTTTTGAGAATAGGAGTGCTATGATTCCACTTCTATTTGTGAATGCTCTGATTGCTACTTTGAGAACAAATTGTACTGAGTGGGATCAAGTGCAGGGAGAAGAATATACATCAGCACATAATCACATTAATCCAAGTTAAATTAATTAATGAGCATTAATGGTGGCTCAGATAATGGAGGCTTCAAACAATGGTCTATTTTGGCATATACCAAAGCTTTGAAAGAATCGGTAGGTATCCCAAATGGACTGAATGTGAAGCCAAGGGTGATTTTGGTCTGTGCAGCTAGAATTATGATTGTTATTAACTTAGATGCAAACATTTCTTTTGAGTAGAATGGAGAAAATAGAGATTATAAATTTGAACATCAAAACTTTCATGCTTTCAAAGTTGTAATATTTTATACAATAATTATTAATAGGCTACTTAATTTTGACAAATATGTTGATTTTGAAAATTAGATTGTAAAACATGCATTAATTAAAATGATACATGTCATTAAAGTTTTCAAATTGAACACAATATTGAATGAATCAATCTACTATAAAGTGCTTGGGTTTGAGTCCTTATTTTCTGTTTTTTGTTTATTTAAGTGAATTTAGTTAATTTGCATATTTTTACCTAATCAAAGAGTTTGCATTTTTTAACAATTTTACTTGTTATAATGGTTTTAAATATAACTATTTGAATTGTTTCTGCTTCATTTAATCTTTAATTTTGTAATTTATGTATTTTTTATCTTTAGTAATGAAAGATAAAAATATCTTTAGTAATGAAAGATAAAAAATATAAAATGAGTTTTATCTTTTCAAATCCATGACTATTTCTCTATAGAGAGACCTTTTACCATATATACTAATTGAATCATGACTCAGTTCTGGTTATTGTGATTGTGACTCACTTCCAGCTGGAACAGTTCAGGAGATAATTAATCCCCATGCTTGTTTGTTTTAACTCTGCTCTTTCCATCTCATTATCTCTAAAAGATGCAACTGTATAAACATATAGATATACAGAGGTATTTTAAATATCGCATGTTACAAAAGCATGGTCTCTTTTGGCAAGATAAAGCTTGGTACATATATATATATATATGTATATATATATGTTTAATTTTATTAATCATAATCTCCTTATTTGATTTCTCAAATTGCTGTGTGTCAAAAAGAAGTTTGTTCCAATCATCTTTTTTTAAAAAAGTATTTACTTATTTGAGAGGTAGTGTTAGAGACAGAAAGAGGGACAGAGAGAAGGGTCTTCCATCTGCTCATTCACTCCCCAGATAGGTGCAACTGGCTGGAGCTGGACTGATCTGAAGCCAGGAGCCAGGAGCTTCCTCCAGGCCTCCCACATAGGTGCAGGGGCCCAAGCACTTGGGCCATCCTCCGCTTCCTTCAGAGGCCATCAGCAGAGAGATGGATTGGAAATGAAGCAGATGGGATATGAACAGGTGTCCATGTGGGATTCCTAAGCCACAGGAGGAGGCCTAGCCCACTATACCATAGCATTATGAGGAAGCTTCTGCCAGTCTTTAGGCTAAGATTAAGTGAGGGAATTTCTGTCTAGATTTCATTACATCTTCATCATTTACTTGTAAATTTTAGTGTTATTTATTGGTGGCAAACATAACCATCTCAAAAAAATTTGGGGGGGGGGGCTTACATCCTAAGTAACAATAACTTCCATCCTTTCAAATAGCTCTCTTTTGTGTTTTCAATTCTTGGTTTATTGACAAACATTGCATCACAATATTTACTTTCTTTTAATTTGTTTTGTTTAAAATTCATTGTCTATAAAAAACATATATACTTACTTTAGACTTTCTGAGTCACATTACATTAAAAGCAGCTTGAAATTTACTGAGTGTTTTTAATTCAAAGTTACATAGCCTGATTTATAGGTTTGTTATGAATTTTAACTTTATAAATACCTATTTTAAATACACATTTTATATATGAAACAGAATGATTTTAAATTTCATTAATTCTTACTATAAATGCATGCATATATAAACATATATGGTTGTAAATATGCATGCACACATATTTAAAAAATAGCTTGTTTATATCTAATGCTGTAAGTTGTGTTAAATGTCGTCCATCCTCATTCCTCCATCTACATCTGGTATTCACCATGTTCTAGTCTACTATATCAAGTTATTTTAAAAATTTGGATTATGGGGGCAGGCATTGTGGAGCATTGGGTTATGCCAGAGCTTGCAACACCTCATCCCATATCAAGCCTTGACTACTTAGCTTTCAAGCCAGCTTCCTGAATAATGTACCTGGCAGGGAGCAGAGGATGGCTGAAATACTTGCCATCCATGTGGGAAAACTGTACGGTCTTCTATGCTACTGGTTTTGGCCAGTTCAAGCCCCAAGCAAAAGCTGTTGTGTGCATCTGGGGAATGAACCAGAGGATTGAAGATTCTCTCTCTTTCTCTCTCTGTCTCTCTCTCTCTTTCCCTCTCTCTTTAACTTCAAGTAGATGGAAAAATAAAATATATAAACATTAAATATTGGATTAATACCTAAAATATATTTTATATATCTAGCTTAGGGAATGAAAACAGTCCTGTAATATTAAGAATATACAGATCAGCCGGCGCCGTGGCTTAACAGGCTAATCCTCTGCCTTGCGGCGCCGGCACACCGGGTTCTAGTCCCCGGTCAGGGCACCGATCCTGTCCCGGTTGCCCCTCTTCCAGGCCAGCTCTCTGCTATGGCCCGGGAAGGCAGTGGAGGATGGCCCAAGTCCTTGGGCCCTGCACCCCATGGGAGACCAGGATAAGCACCTGGCTCCTGCCATTGGATCAGCGTGGTGCGCCAGCCGCAGCGCGCCTACCGCGGCAGCCATTGGAGGGTGAACCAACAGCAAAAAGGAAGACCTTTCTCTCTGTCTCCCTCTACTGTCCACTCTGCCTGTCAAAAAAAAAAAAAAAAAAAGAATATACAGATCAGTATTGTAGGATCACAGCTTGAACTGCTGCCTGCAATGGCAGCATCTCATATGACCATCAGTTCAAGTTCTAGCTGCTCTGCTTCTAATCCAGCTCCCTGCTAATGCATCTGGGAAAACAGCAGAAAATGGCTCAAGTGCTTGTTCCCCTGTACCCATATGGGTGACCTGGACGAAACTTTTGGCTCCTATCTTCATTCTGGTCCAGCCCATTTGTTTTGGCCATTTGGAGAATGCATCAATCAATAGAGCTCTCTCTCTCTCTCTCTCTCTCTCTCTCTCTCTCTCTTTCTCGCTGTCTTCTTTTCTCTCATCTGTAACTCTGCCTTTCAAAAATATAAAATAAATCTTAAAAGAAGAATACACACAGAGATAAACACACATGCACACATATGATGTATATGATATATGGATTCAATGCACATAATAATTCACATATGCAATTTCTATTCAGTTCCTTTGAAAAGCGACATATCTTTCAAAAATTAGCCTGTTCACTGGAGCTTTACTAATCCTTTTGAATCTCTTTAGAAAATCCTTAGACTGTGCTAATATCCAGCATGGACTTGCTGCTAACAATAACAGCTAGTGAAACAATTTTGTATCAGATTGCATCCTATGTTCCTTATGTACATTAGTTTATGGATCCCTATAATAACCATATGAGTTCTGTATTATCCTCACTTTGCAGATGGAGAAACTAAATCACATGCAGTTGCCTAGCTTACTCAGGCTGTTCCCCTAGTATTAGGATGACATTTCCAACTTAGATCTAATTTTCTGAGAAACTAAACATTTTTAAACGGTAAGATATTTTCTGTGACATCCTCTGGACTATAAAACTTCCATACTGTATATTTCTATTTTTTATTTTCTCATGTTTATGTACTTTGAAGCTTCAAATGCATGCCTTTTATTTTAACGTATGTATGTGTATCATTTATAATTTCCTGGATTCCATAGCGAAGCCTTTTCACACTTTCACTATGATTCAAGATGTTCTTCAGATTTCATAAGCATCTATGAGTGGAGGCTTAATGTTTTAATTTGTCTGGGAATTGGTTCTCCAAAAGGAGAACGCTGGTGTCCTGGCTTGCAATGTGTTAACCCCCAAGTTAAATTGCTTGAAATACACTGTAACTTACAATTTAACCTTTAAAAATTATCTGAAACTATAAATTTAAAGAGCTCATTTCATTTATTGCCTTCTTTATTTTTAAATTATAATTTCTGGAAATTTTTAAACATTTTTAATATCTAGGAAAACATAATTATATTTAGTGAATAGTTTATTTGGCCTTGATATCACAGGGTCACAAACTGATTTCCCCCATTATCCAGTGTCTAGCTTGAAAACAGAAAATGTGAATTCTTTAGTAAACTTAAATGGTTTTTAAAATAGACGACATTTATGGCATTGGACTTGACTTAATATGCTTAGGAATTTCATAATTGCAATTACAGAACATTTATGCATATGTATATATATATGTTTATATACATAGGTATTTAATTTATCTAATATGTATATTATAAGCATAAAGTAAATATCTCTCACATATTGTAAGAGGGGGAAATGTAGGAGGATGTGGATGATAGACAACTTGTGAGAAAGGGAGAGCAGAAAGATGACAAAAATAGTTTTTTAATTTGGTTCAAAACATTAATTTAAATTGTATTTTTTTCCATCAACAGCAAACTTTTTTTCCTACAGAAAGTAATGGGGAAAGCATGTTGAGCTTTTTCATAACATGTACACTGGTTGCAGTTCTAGAGAGGATGTGATATCATGAATGATCCATTTCATCTACCAAAAGCAATTATGAAGGTCATAGCTTTATAACAATAATAAAATAAAATTGCTATTTCATATTGATGATTCAGGCCTCCTGTTTACTGATTCATGGTTTTGCAAAGATTGTTTTACAGCATAGACTTAAAATAATTAATAATGAGAATTATTATATTTGAGAAGTGCAAAGCAAGATATTGGAGAATGAAAGCATATGTCAGAAAGAAGCACACTAATCAAGAGCTTGCCTCCTCATGATCAGCTTGAAAATGCTCATGCATTCTCCACTATTGAATTCAGCAATGAAGATGAGCAGGCTTCAGATGTCTTGATGATGTTCCATCCTATGAAGAACAGCACTGATCACAGAAATCAGGGTTGAGGAGATCCTAGAGGATGTATGTTTGGAGGACAAACCACACCAGAGCAAATCTCCTACAGGAGACAACTCAAGAACATACTCCTCTGCCACACTCTGAAGATGTTAAAAATTCCCCAATAGAATGTTACCATTTGAATGTTTGACAAACAAAGGACGTTAATAAGAATGGATATTTGCCCTAATGGCTAACTTACCCATGTCCCATTATCAGAGTACCTGGGTTTCAGTTCCAGCTACAGCTTCTGATTCCAGCTTCCTACTAATTCAGAACCTGGGAGGCAGCAGGTGATGGATCCAGTGATTGAGTTCCTATTGACTGCATGGAAGATCTGGACTGAGTTCCCATCTCCTGCCTCCAGCCCCATCCCAGCCCCAACTATTTGGATATTTGTGCAATGAACCAGCAGACAGGTACTCTGTCTGTCTCTGTGTATCTCTCTGTATGTGTTAATCTCTCCCACCACCCCTCTAAAATAAAGCTTAAATAGGACATTGATGATAACCAATGTCCGACAGAGTAGAAGTAGCAGCATACAAATACACAGACACGTATGAAGGAACTTCAAAACTTTGTGGACGATGAAATTAAAAGATAAGTTTATTTTGCGGCAAAATATTAAAGCCATAAATAGATTTTTTTTCATAAAACTATATCCCATTAACTTCTTAAAGACTCCCTCATATACAACCAACATAGAGAAGTGGTCTGGGAAAAAGGGTTGTGTGTGTGGAGGGGATCTGGAATTTTAAACCAAACAAAAATCTGTTATTTGTTTGCAGTGAAAACTTACTGAGTGCTTGAAAAATAACAAGAAAGAGAAATCCACCATGCAATATCCAAAGACATGTCAGGAAAAGAATATTGCATTTTCACTTTACCAAATTAAGATAATTCAATAATTGGGATGCATCTTCAAAATGTACTCTTCATTGTTTTTTGCAGATGTTCTGGAGATTTTGTAATGAGAAATTACTTTCTTTCTCCAGAATATAGTAATGAAAATAAGAATTCTCATAAATCTGCCATTAATGTTTCCAAAAACACTTTAATACTTTCTTGAACTTCGCTTTCTGTTTTGACCATGAAGGTAGTTGCTATGTTTTCCAGAGGCACAATTTCTGTAGGTTGGATTTCTGTGTTTTGTGTACTTTTCACATACCTCACTGCCAGCATCCCCCTCAAAGCCTAGTTTAGCTTAACTTAATTACTTCCAATATGTACTTCCACCTATTTTTTTTTTTTGCATGTACCATTTTGCATAGTAGGGAAAAGGCAAGCAAGACTGGTGTACAAAAGATATTAAGAAAATGGAGATTATCTTTTACGTTGTATTTTTAACCTTTACATTTCTAATGAAATTCAACCATGGCCGGTGCCACGGCTCAATAGGCTAATCCTCTGCCTTGTGGCGCCGGCACACTGGGTTCTAGTCCCGGTCGGGGCACTGGATTCTGTCCCGCTTGCCCCTCTTCCAGGCCAGCTCTCTGCTGTGGCCCGGGAGTGCAGTGGAGGATAGTCCAAGTGCTTAGGCCCTGCACCCCATGGGAGATCAGGAGAAGCACCTGGCTCCTGCCTTCGGATCAGCGCGATGCACTGGCCGCCGTGGCCATTGGAGGGTGAACCAACGGCAAAGGAAGACCTTTCTCTCTTTCTCTCTCTCTCTCACTGTCCATTCTGCCTGTCAAAAAAAAAAAAAAATTCAACCACATATATAAACAGCCAGAAGTCATGGTTTTAAAGTTTTTATAATTATACAAAATAATTTTTTGTATTCATGAACTTTAAATTTTGAGCCAACAATGGGATGCTGAATTTCTCACTCATTCTCTCCTCTTTGCTTAATTGCAAAGGACTGAGTGGTGAAAGTGAGAGAAATATTCATTGATTATGAAGCTCGAAGATTTGACCTGATTCTCTGTGGAAATTAGATTTTGATGTGTTTTGAACCCCAATGCAATTGCAAAACTGTAGTGTTCTTTATTAACTTAGCTTTCCTACCTACTCATGTTATTTTTTAATGTTCTGTTTTGTACCAGAACTGGCATCATACAGCACTTGATGTGCCAGCTACTAATTAACCAAGTAAATTTAGAGTTTTCAGTGATTAAAAAGCCTAACACTTTATTTCAGTTGTATTTGCTATTTTAATTTTTTCTTTGATTTAAAATGCATCTGGCAGTCAGTGATCCTGGAACACAAATTTTTATCCAGACCTTGAAAGATTTGTATTTATTATGAGGTTTATATCCACCAAGGACCTTCAGAATCTGTAATTCCTATGTTTAATAATTTTGTAAGTTTTGGAAAAATTTTACTCAGCAATGTACAGGCCACCACAATGAGAATAGTGTTCAGAAGAATACATTCTCTGGTTCCTCTCATTGCTGCCTTTAGTTTTGAATTATACATTCTACTTCAATGTGATTATTGACTGGATTATACTATTTGGTCAAAGGCCAGTCTACATTGCAGTCCAGTGGGAAAGAAGACTTAATATTCTGTTAATTACATTTGTCCTAGTAAGCTTGAAAATCTCATTGACTCTCCAAGTTCTCAATTTCTATTGCTTGTAGGTGAGTGTATTGATGTATTTTACCACACTCTGCAATCCCCACTTCAGTGCAGGTGGTCATTCAATTGTCCCCAATTTAAAAGGAGACCTGAGTTCAGCAATACAGAATTACAGAGGTCAGAAGTTAGAAACATGTCCCTACTGTTTCTGCCAGTCTTTATCATAGCCTGTAACCTGTGTCTCAACAAAAGTCGATGATGGGAATTCGCTTACCTTAAAAGTAAATGGTATTTTATATTATTTAAGCTTTTACTCATTGCTCACAAGCGTATTATCATTTAGTCACCTAATTATCATTATTTCAATTTGATAGATGAAGAAATGGAGGCCTGGACAGTCAATGAAAAGCAATTCTCTGGTTCCAAATGTGGTCCCAAAGTATAAATGTATGTGTCTCATATCATAGTTTTCCATTTTTCCTAAGAGACACTTTGAGAGCAGAAACTGCAGCCAAAATACTGAGAAGTGAATCTTGGCTCTGACTTGTGTACTTGTGTACTTGTGCTCCTTGTGTAAACTTGCTTGCTTTCTTTGTGTCATAGTAATCCCATCTGTGATATGAGAAAAGAGAATATCATAACTACCAAATAAAGTAGTTGTAAGTTTAAACCAGTTAAGGTGTGTAAGGTCCTTGAAAATAGTTGTGCCGCATCCTCAGTTAATATAAGTCTGCTTTAGTTACTATCAGATTAAATTCTCTTTCTTTTTAATACAGAGCTAGAATCATGCTTGTAAAAACAAAGAAATGTCAAAAAGTTCTTGTAAAACAGAATTTTTTTAAAAAAAGTTATTTGAGTATAAAATAAGAATTGGAATCTATACATATGATTTTTTTGAATATGCATTTTCCATAAGCTTTTTGAAGAATGCTGTACAAAACAGTTGAAAGTACAGTTTTCTGACCTTCTTTCAAAGATATTGTTACCTAGCATAGCTGTCTGCTTTGAATGGTGAGAATTTTACAGGTAAAACAATTTCACATTTGTTTTCTGTTTGGCGAAAAGTTGTCCGTCATAATGTCATATGCTACCTGTCAGTGGTTTTTCTATTCTGGTTGTGAAAGAAGAAACTGAGATCATTGGAACAACTAATTATGTTACAAGGCATGCTTCAAAAAGTGTTCATAAGCAGGTCTCTTGCCAGAAAGAAATGATTGTTATACAAATGAAGGTCAAAATTCCAGAAGCAAAAATAGTTTGTGGTGTCTTATGTGTACATGGCAAGGTATGTTATTTGCTTATTATGTCAAGGAACACACATGGATGGATAAATTTAAATGACTCATTTAAATTAACATATCTGTAAACATAATAAATTGTTACCTTTTTAATGGTGTTGTATTCTCCTTTTTATGTATAAAGTATAATTGTTCTAGTTAGCAATGTTCCAACACTTCTAGACCTTGGTAGACCTTGGTCCACTTTAAGAGTTTCAAGGTCAAGGTCAAAATAAATTCTAGGAAGAAGTGTTCAGCTGTATGTTCATTCAATCAACATCATAAAGCACTAGTTATCATTCCATAATTTGATTAACATTAAGGCTTTTCATACCATGAATACCAATTCTGACACTTGGAAGGTGTTTGAACTGGGGAAAGGTGATGAACCTGTTGAAATCTTAGTTTACTTGCTTACCAAATAAAGATGGTCATCTGAGTACTATTGTAAGGGTTGAAAGAGATGAATTATACAAAGGATCTGGCCTACTGCTGGTACATAATAAGGTAAGTATTATAGTAGATGTAGTGACTATCATTATCTTAATTCCAACATCAGGTATACATATATAGAAATTGCATTAAACTTTTTCCATCAAAATTATACTTCTGTGGGGCTCTAAATTTCAAAATGCATTGTGGGGCTTATAAAGAAAAGAAACAAGCTCTGCATTCTTACCTGTCTACTCCAGTTTCCTGTTTCAAAAAGCTGAGCTGTCTCTCCTGGTCATTTTCTGTATGTTATTAAATAAAGTGCTTTTACTGTTATTTCTTGATTTCTTGGTTTATGTGCTCAGTTTACTTACACAACTCAGTTTTATGCACAAGCCTCAATTTTTGTTTCTCTTAAAATTCTTTACTGGGTGAAAATTGAGTGCTCCTGTAATTTTCAGAGTCTCCACGTAGAATACTGTGATTACATTTGATTGTACAGGATAGTTCATTACACAGGACAGTTCTCTACAGCTCCTTAGACTGCACTGGTTCTCCCTACATCCCACCTCTTTATTGCTTGTAATTTTCAACACTAATACTAGGATGTGCTGAGAATACTATGTGTTGAGATAGTGAAGGACTGCTTTTGCTTGTTCCTGCCCTTCCTAGGAAATTTAAGTTCTGGAGTTAGGGAGGAACTTTCCAGCACAGTCTGAGTGTTGAGCTTCTTCTTTTTTTTTTTTTTTCTCTCCCCTATAAGCAGGATGTTCTTCAAAATTAGATCCCAAAAATCACATAGTTCTTGAAGTATACAACCTAGATCAAGTTCCTCTGGGGGGTCTCCCACATTGGTGCAAAGGGGACATGTGCAGTCAAAAGTCCATCCTTCCCGGGCAATTTTATTGAGCCATGGGTGGCCAAATTCCAACAGATCTGAGATGTTTAAGTCTATTGCCATCTATCTGCAAGTAATTCACTCCTATCAGATAATTTATTTGCAAGTGTGCTATGTCAAACCAAACTCAGACAAATAAACCTAGTGTCTGGTAGATTTGAACAGTAGTGCAAGATGCACTGGGCATAAGCACGTGCATTCATGTTTCTGGTGTTTGGTGTAGTGATGCTCTT
Organism: Lepus europaeus; assembly: GCF_033115175.1. Lineage (NCBI taxonomy): Eukaryota > Metazoa > Chordata > Mammalia > Lagomorpha > Leporidae > Lepus > Lepus europaeus. Next base: position 68,554,677 of record NC_084842.1, read on the forward strand.
TGCTGGTCTCCACACAGTGAGAGTTCTCTAGTTGATGGTCATTAATGAATCCAATTCACATGTTATTTTTTGATTTTAGTGAAACTTCTTCTCCAGATGTATCCACATCTGGCCTTGACTGGTTGATTTCTCTACTCTGAAAATCTCTCCCTAAGGAAATCTCTTTTCTGTCATTCTGGAACATTGCCTTCAAGCATCCCCCTTCCTGGAAAATTTCATTCTGGAATTGCACTTCATCAATTTTTACTTAATACTCATTAAAGGGAGGAACTGATCTCTTAGTACTTTCCTAAGAAAAAACATTTGGAAATCAAATCATTGAGAACCCATATAAATGAAAATTTTAGTAGCTTACTTGTTTATAGAATTTATATTCTAAAATGATTTGAATTGAAACATGCCCTCCATTACATTTGAGATTAGAGTTTTGTTGAATCCAAGCCCATTCAGATAACCAAATATTTATATATGGTCCATTATATGTTTACACATACATGAAAGGAAAATTGCTGGACTTAGGTGTGTCTTTCATCATGCTCTAGGCTGGATATATTTCAGATCATGCAAATCTATAATTTTACGATATTCAACCAGGGGAAACTTGATAGTTGCTTCAATTTCACTGTCTCTCTTTTATATTTCTAAATATCTATTATTCAGATGCTACAGTTGTTTTTTTGGTTAATACTCTACATTTCTTAATTCTATTACCCTATTTTCTATTTCCTTCTTTGTTATTATTTTTTGTTTGTTTGTTTGTTTGACAGAGTTAGACAGTGAGAGAGAAGATAGAGAGAAAGGTCTTCCTTCCATTGGTTCAACCCCTTCCCACACACACACACAAATGGCCACTATGGCCGGAGCTACACTGATCTGAAGCCAGGAGCCAGGTGCTTTCTTCTGGTCTCCCATGTGGGTGCAGGCGCACAAGCACTTCGGCCATACTTCACTGCCCTCCAGGGCCACAGCAGAGAGCTGGACTGGAAGATGAGCAGCTGGGACTAGAACCCGGCGCCCATATGGGATGCCGGCGCTGCAGGTGGAGGATTAACCAAGTGAGCCATTGTGCCACCTCCCTCTTTGTTATTATTTTTAACTTCTGGAAAATATCATTAACTTTTATGTTTATTTCTTAACTCTATCATTGAGGTTTTTAAACAAATTTATTGTATTGTGTATGTCTAAGAGCTTTGATAGGGCTACAATTTTTGTTTTTTGCTTGTTGCTCTTAATTCTCCCTTTCTTCTTTCATGGTGGTAGTAGCTTCATTTACCCTTCTGAAGATTTCATGAGAGTGTATTTTCTTTATTTATATCATTTTTGTGATATAAAAATATGTATTTTTTTGAAGAGGGAGACAGAGAGAGAGAGAGAGAGAGTCAGAAACTCAATCCAGGTCTTCCACATGCTCTGGCTGGGACCTAATTATTGGAGGAGTTACCAAGTTAGCAAGAAGTTGGAATCAGTAGCAGAGCTGCGACTCAAACGCAGGTGCTCCAACATGGAATGTGGGTGCCCCATCTGGCATCGTAACTGCCAGGCCAAATGCAAACCCTGATTTTTTTTCTTTATGTATTTACATATTTTTGATTTTTCTTATGACTCTGACATGTTAATAGCTGTATTGTTTTGTTACAGTTGGATTTTTCTATTTGTATTTTAGTTTTATATTTTTTGTTTTCATTTTGTCAAATATCTGTTGATTTTTAGGCATTAAATTGTTAGGAAATAAAATGCTAGTTGGAATCTAAGTTCGGTGTAAGGTTTTTAGGTTGTATATCTCAAAGTACAAAGCTTCATGATTTTATGTCTAGGTGTCCTCTAACTTTCACTACTCTAGATAGAAAGATAGTTTATTTGGAGGTCAGGTTTCACCAGGAAAGTGTCACTCAACCTCTGCAGGAGTGTACTGGTAGTTGGAGAAATAGTTGGGGGAAGTTTCCTTTTTCAATTATGAATGTGTTTATTCCCTTTTTCTCGTATGTGATATCTTCAGCTTCAAATATGCTTTGTATCTCCTAGACAAAGTAATGCTGGTTCAGCATCTTCATAGGAAACATTTGTGTTGAGCCCCATCTGTCCTCCACCTTTAGAAGTAGCATGTGCCTCCAGTTGCCAAATATCCTTGAAGTTACATACTTGACCTTAATCTAGGCCTCTCCTTTGCCAGCTTACTGTTAAGAGATCTCTTTGAAGAAACTCAGTTGCCATTGATCTATTTGGTTTTCAGTCTTCAAAATGCGCCACCATCATCTTTTATCATTCTCTTTGTCTTCACAGCATTATTTCCTTATCATACAGTAATTTTAACAAGAGTCAGAAGTAGTCATGAGCAGTCATTAACAAAATCTGACAATTATTTTTTCCAGGATGGAAGAAAACAAAATAGTGAAATTGAATTTAAAAATAGATTTCAAATTGATTTTAATTAAATTTCCATTCCACACCGACCTTTGTCAGATTTGCAAGCATTACTAAACATCTGTATGTTTTTTACACCTAATTCTCAGCCTTGAAAACATTCTCATTAGTCTAAAATCTTAATCTTTGAAGTGTACACTATTGTACAGTTATCAAATGGAAATGACTGTTTAATGAGTAACATATTGATTTGACCATTGAATAGTGACAGAGTACTAATGAAGATCCCCTCAAAATTCATGAATCACAATGCTCTTCACTTAGTGACAAAACCAAGTAGACCAACACTTGATGGTTAGAATTTTCATAAATTCACCTGTAAACTCTTCTACCATGCAAGGAAGGTTGTAGTAAGAAATTAAACATCTGCTTTATTTACTAAACTTGTGACAACTTCATCGGTTTACTCACTAAACTTCATTGTTTCAATGATGAAAATGAGGGGCATAATATTCTTCAACAGCTTGTGAAGAATCAGTGAGATAATACGTGTGAACACACGCAGAGTTGTATATACACAACATTTTTTCTTAATAGGAAATGGACCAGCATCATTGCCCTTCCCTTGTCCTCTTCGATGTCTTGTTCTTAGGGAACATATTTAAAGCACTACATTTCTCCAGTGCAACAGTTTCCTGGCTTGACTTCAGTAGAAAATCTCACTGTGTGTATCTCTTCATGGCATTGAACTAAGTAGTGAGGCAGCAAGATAAAGTGACAATTTCATATGACACTCCATGTGTTGAGATCAAGTGCCTGTCACAATCCCATTCCCTACAGGAAAAGCAAAGCCTGCACATCAGAAAATGAGCAGTAGGACACTGAACACTCCACTGTGCACTGGAAGGAGATGGGCCACCTTTTGCCTGCAGGCATTCTTGCAGGAGGCTCAAGGCCAGATATTTAGGTCAGGCAGGGAATGGCCATCTATCAGGCACAGCTAACACCCTGTCGAGCTTGGTTACTGCAATTAAATGAATCTGTCTTAATATTTTTAAGGATAAAATAGGTAAATAACTATTTATCAACATTTTGTACCATAGCAGATTACTCAGTCTAGAAATAGATCTTCGGATTTCGCATGACATGAATTAAATTGAAAAGTGATTTTGAAAATGAAATCTTTTCATCATGGTAACTAATTATCTTGCCTTTCTCATCTGACCTCCTCTATTCCTCTCACTTCGCCCCCACACTCTATTTTTCAGCCTTTGATTTGCTCTCTGCCTCCCACCCCTACCCCCTCAAATCTGGCTTCTCAGCATCTTTGGGAACTCAGAACAGCCATGTGTGACAGTTCGCAACTACTTTATAATTCCAATTTCACCTTTTCGTGTATCTGACTAAAGTTCAGGCATCAGGAGAAACACAATACACACTCTGTCTTATCCACCTGTGGCTTCTTAGACCCTTGGTATAATCAATAACAGTAAGAACTGGACAGTGGTAAGTCTTGAATGTAGAGACCAGCGGTTTTATTTTTCCCATCCATATGTTCTTTTCTCCTTTATAGAAGGAAACTTCTACTGGAGCCAGAATCCAATCCAAACCACAGATTTTTATTAATTCTGTTTCACTTATTCACCTCCTACTTGGTGTGAGGTTTTGTTCTTGGCTCCTGGAAATTGTTAAACTTATGACACTGTCGCTGATTTCAATTAGCTTATAGGCAGAGTCAGGATTTAAATGTATGACTCTGAAATTTCATAACTGCCCCGCAAAAAGTCAATATAGGATTCCATATTCGCAAATTTGAAAGATGGGTTTTGTTAGTGAGTTTGATTAAGGATTCAGAAAGGAGATAAGGCTTGGTATGAATCTTCAAATCAAAGTAATAGCTCTGGTGAATCCAGGCAAAAGCAAGGAAAGGGTAAAATTTGTAGATGTGGGGGAAACAAAAAACTTTGCTCATTGGGGAAAAAAAAAAACTAAATTTACACAATTTCTGGAAATGCAAGATGCAAGTCGTCTCTATTTATAACTGGAGCAAAAAAAGGAGCCTTATTTTTGTTAGGTCATACTATACCAAAGGAAGCAATTCTGGCTTTATTTCTGTGGGCTTTCAGGAACATGAAATGAGTATTTTTGCAGAGGAGTGTCGCGCCACATTTCATTTTAGGAAGATCACTCTGTGGTGTGGCAGATGGTTTAGGAGACATAAAGAAAAACTTGTGGGAGAGATACAGTTAGGCAGTTACCACAAGTCAGGCAACAAGTAATCAGGGACTAAGTGAAGCCATCATAGTAGATGCCAAGTGGAGGTGATTCTTAAGAACAGCGTGAAAGTGCTGAACAGACATAATATCGGAATGAGGGAAATGGAGGAGCAAAACACTGTTCTTTGGTATCTGACTTACACTACAAGCACAAAGAGAACAGGGAAGTTGGTGATTTAAGTTTCCAGATTTGGACATGTTTTGTTGGGCAGTATCTAACTCTTCATTTATAGTTTAAATCCTGACTCTAACTGCTTGAAGTTATGTTAATTGGGGCAAACTGCCTAATATCTCTATGGTTAAATTAGTCCTCTATAAAATAGAATCAATCATAGTTTTTAACCTATAGGTTGGTGTATAAAGCCTGGCCTGTAGTAACTACGAAAAATGCTAATTTCTGTGTTATGATTGTCACTATCATTATCATCTTGGGAATTGTGCTTGGCTGGAGGTGAGGAAAAATAAAATTCTACAACTTAACCTTTCCAGTGTCTCAATTACAGTGAAGTTTTACTCTCCACATTAGAGTTCAAGATTGACCTCTATAAACTGTGTTTATACTTCTAAAAATAAATGCATAGTACATTGTTGACTTGACTTTCTCAAACTTTACCCATTTACATAAACTCCTCCATGCCTAAAATTATAGAATAATCAATTTTTTATCCACCTCTCTCATCTAATTGTTGGCTTTATACATTCTATTCTTGAAGGTCAGAATAAAATTAACACTCCAGAGAACATATGTTTTGTGATATCTACTCAAATATTTACATGATTTTAGCATTAATTTTTAATTTTGTTTCTTTTAAGACATTCCATTCACATTTCCATTTTATAGTATCAGGCATCCTATTCTGGTGTTCACATATAAATGGACATCAGCCATCCTCCCTTCCTTAAGCAAATTTTCTGTCTTAGAATATTCTTTATATCATTGAACATATTGAGCATAATGCCTTTTTCATGGCAGGGATTCAATGCATATATATAGATAAAATAGATATGTTAATTAGTGAAAGTCTTAATCTTCAAATCTAAACAAAATAAGTACATCAATAAGTAATGAGTGACTTAAGCTCATAAAAACTTTTTTTTTTAAATTCACTATTAATGGGACTCAGGATCCCAAAACTCTGTGTCTCAGAATACTAATTTTTGTTTCTTTCCTACCTTGTTTTAAGTATTAGGATATAGAAAAGATTGTTCACAATGTCATATTATTTTACTTCTAATTTTAATCATTGAACTAAAAATCCTTTCATTAATTAGTATAAATTATTTAAACATTTTTTGTGTCTATAGAAGTGATAAAAAGGACTAGAGATAAGAGAAAACAACAACAAAATAGGTCAGAATAGGGATTAAAAAGCATCAAATAATTAGAGAGATTAACAATAAAGGGGAATTAATGGAAAATTAGTTCAGGAGACCATTCCAAGATTATTTGTGTACAAAAAATAAGTAAAATGATAGCACCTTATTTATCCTACTTGAGAATGATTGCTCAAATATTATAAACAATGTATTCAATGATGTTCAAGGACACTGTTTTTCATTAACCTGGTTAACCTTGATACGTAGGAATAGAGTAATGTTTTTTTCTAATGCCATTGGTAAGCAGAAGTAATTCTAATTCATAAAACTAGGCCAGGAAGCAATTGACCCAATCAAACTTGGATTCCCCTATGCCAGTTTTTAATTAGAAGTTTAGAAGATTCTAGTTCTAAATCCAAAGACTTCTTACATGAGCGAAAAGTCTAGTTGTATAGAAACAAAATTCTGTGAAACTCATTTTATATGACAACCTGAAAATACAGATTCTCTAGGTGTTTACACTAGATTCTTTGTTTGCATCAAAACAACATCATATTTTTCTTTAGATTCTTTGCATAGATGAGGGTTGGCAGGTAAATTTCTACAATGGCATATTTTTATCTGTTCCTATTCATTTTAAGAATTATACTTTGGATTCAAGGAATTTAATTTCATTCTGAAATATCAGTATATATACACACTAAAAAATAAAATACTTAACTTTTACTTCTTCAAAAGAAAATTGGAAACCATGAAGAAAAGGAGGCAATGAGGGATGGGAAAGAGGAAGAGAAAAAAAAAAGTCTTCTGCAGGCTGGGAGAAGTCTCTGGAATATGTGAGAGGCAAGAGGTACTGGGAGGGAAAGATAAGGAATGCTCATATAATGATCAACTTCAGTTATCAGTTTGCTTGACTGGATTAAGGAATATGTAGAGACCTGGGAAAGCATCATTTTGGGTGTGTCTGTGAATCTGCTTCTGACAGAGATTGGCACGTAAATCTGAGTGGACAAGTGAGAAGAATCAACCCTCATTGTTGGCAGGTGCCATCAATTGGCTGGGGGCCCAGAAAGTATCAAAAAGGAGGTGTATTGATTTCTTTCTCTGATTGTGGGGGCATCATTGGCTCTTGCCTCAGACATGAGGATATGAAGGCTATATGAAATGGAGAATTCTATAAAAATGGCTACTCTGAGCAGAAGGGTGGCCATGCAGGAAAAAAGATAATCATTTTCTGCCCCAGTTTCCTATTCAACTGCTTTTCCAAAATTTTCCACATTAATTACTGGCTCCACAGTGCTTTAAGTCATTAATATTTAAAATAAACAATGATTCCTGCGTCCTTCCTCATCATAAGCTGATGCCACCAACTTTTGATGTTTCCCTTCATTCAAAAAATACTTGAGTATTTATCATTTGTCAAAGTAAGATGCTTCTCAACTTGCTGTGGTTTCATCCCCATAAACCCAACTTAAGTTGACAACACACATAGCCTGTGAAATATCACACTGCTGAGCAAAGCAGTATTCTGTAGAGTGGCAAGGGTTTTCCTTTTAATTGTTTGGGAGTTAGTGTCCACTGAATAACTACGGCATGCACTTTATAGTAAAGTCAGAAAATCATCAGAAATCATCTGTAACATTCGTAGAGCTCATCAGTTACTGGAGAAGCAAAGTCATTTACCTCTTAAGTATTCTCCATTAAACTGCTCTTCTCTTCCGCAAATACCTAACTGAGGCCACGTGTCAGTAATTATGATGTGGGGATCGTATGTATCCTGCTACCTTTTTTTGTGTCACCAGCAAATAAAAATGGCTTTTACAGTCTTAATGGTTGAAAAGAATTAATAGAACAATACTATTATGTGACATATGAAAATAGTAACAGTGTGAGATAAAATGGAAATTTATCTTTCATAAACATAGTTTTATTGAAAACACCAATTCACTGATTTACATTTTGTCTTCATGTTGAGCTACAGAGGCAGAAATGAGCATTTGCAACAAAGACTGACCAGCAAAACCCCAAATCTGTATTCTCTGAGCATGTACAGAAATACAGCTTGTTGACCCTGGGTGAGGACCCTTAATATCTAGGTCTGCACTACCGAATTCCCTTATCACTAACTTCCCTGCTCCTTCTCATTTTGCTCCTCAGATCCATCTGCTGCAGAGCCAGCAGAGTAATATATCTCAAATGAAAATCTACTCTTGTCACTCCCTTAGTTAAAACTCTCCACTGCCTCTCCACTAACACTAGGAGAGTCCGAGTTTTGGAAATGAGCACATCATCCAGATATTCACTCACCCGCTCTCTTGCTTCTCCACACTGAGAGAAATGAGAAATCCCAATGTGGGACATATAGCAGCAATATTGCTCTCTGGAATTACCTGTCCTAATGTAATAGATGTGAAGAAATGCAGAAACAAGACAGCTTGTAGACTACTGACAATAGCTGAGACAGGATCCCAGCAGTCAGAGGAGAGATCCCAAGGCTCCTCTGAGCGCTGGGCTTCTCTGAGGATATATGAGGCAGTATCAAGTCTACCTGTGACTAGCAGTTGGAATGATTTTGTCAGTTACATACAACCAACAACAGCTAACAATACATGAGACTACTCTATTTTGAAAACTGCACTATTCCAGAAATTATGCTAGCTGTTAGAAATCAAAGAGAGAACTGGGGAATCACAGATAAATAAACAAGAATATCCATTAGCCTGGGAGATGTCTACTGATAATATAAGTGCAAGGTTCTGTAAAAGTGCAAAAAGGCGCCCTTTTCAACTTGTGGAGTTCCAAGGAAGACTTCCTGGAAGAAGGGACCACAGAACAAGTAACCAGGAGTTAACCAGGCTAAAAAATAGTGTTCCAAGCTGAAAAAGTATTATTTGAAAAGAAAGTAATGTAGGAACTAAATAGCTTCAGTCAGATACATGTATATATAACCTGTCTGAGTTCACAATCTGCTTTATCCACTACACTGGAGTTCTCATAACTGAGATTTTCTGCAGCTGGATTTTTTGCATTGTCAAAAAGATCAGTGTTCTGTATGACCTAAACATGGAAACCAGCTACATGAGCCCCTCAACTTGAAACACATTGACGACTGAAGCCAAAGGAGAATTAATTTTGAAAGATACATAAAGAAGTGAGTGGGCATTAAAGATACCATAGGGGTGAGGAGTGAACACAAATGATTTTAGATAAATTTTGTGGTACCCTGGAAAGGTCTAGAAGAGACCTGGAAAGACCTAGCATTTTTTATTTCTTTTCTAATCCTACTAACAGCATTAGATTTACATTTGATGAAATTCTGAAAGAAGTAACAATGATACTACTATACTGAATGATAATAAAGATCTGTGGAGTTTGGACAAGCCTTTCTAGATTTTCCAAGACATTTCTCCCTTGCTTATAACTGTCATTTCAGAAGTGAATACTGGTTTAATGAGGTAAACATCCCTCTTCTCCTTACACTGCAATGAAATAATCACCCTTTAATGCTTCATTTATCCTGTTATCTCCCTGTGGAATTATCACCTACAGCATTCTACAACTATATTTTGTTTTTTGGAACATTTTATTTGTTCTATGAAATTGCCTGAAATTTAGAAAAAGAAAGTGTTATTATTGAAAGTAGAAAACTGCAAAGAGTTTGTTCAAGAAAGGTGCTCACTCTGAATTTATTTTTTTTTATTTCTGTGCATTAAATGCAAAGATTCATGAAAAAGTCCAAACCCATAGAAATCATTAAGAAAATGATAGTTGTGCATATATACAATATTTTCATTGTTTTATTATTTAAATTTTACCTATTAGTATATTAGATATTTCATTATTCACTTGATTTAATTTAAAGATCTTATAACTATTGGTGTGAATATCACAAGAAACAAAAAAGAAAGGTAAAAATCTGAAATACAGAATGTAAAACAAATGGATGACTGTTTATGTTTCATTGTTTTACTGTATGTGGCTTTTCAAAAATTTCATTGACAAAGGCCTGTGCTATGGTGTAGCAGGTAAAGCTGCCACCTGCAGTGCTGGCATTCCATGTGGGCACTGGCTCAAGTCTTGGCTGTCCCACATCTAATTCAGCTCTCTGCCTATGGCCTGGGAAAGCAGCAGAAGATGGCCCAAGTCCTTGGGACTTTGCACCCACATGGGAGACCCAAAGGAAGCTCCTGGGTTCGAATTGGCACAGCTCCAGCTGTTGCAACAATTTGGGGAATGAACCAACAGATGGAAGACTTTCTCTATCTCTGCCACTGCCTCTCTGTAACTCTGCCTTTCAAATAATATAAAATAAATCTTAAAAACAGTTACAGACAGATAGATAGACATACAGACAGAACTCTATCTGCTGGTTTATTCCCCAAATACCTACAATAGCCATGCTGAGCCAAGCTGACGCTGGGAGCAAGGAACTCAATCTAGGTCTCCCATATGGGTGACAGTGACCCAAATACTCAAGTAATCACTGCTACCTTCCATAGTCTGTAGGGCAGGAAGCTGAAATAGGGAGTGGAGTTAAGACTTGAACCTCCACTCTCTGATATGTGATGTGGGCAAACAAATTTGTATCAATAACTAGGCCAAACACAAAGGGCTATTTCTTTCTTTCTTTTTTTAAAGATTTATTTTATTTATTTGAAAGAGTTACAGAGAGAGGTGGAGCCAGAGAGAGAGAGAGAGAGAGAGAGAGAGAGAGAGTCTTGCATTATGCTGGTTCACTCCCCAAATGACTGCGACGGCCAGAGCTGAGCTGATCCGAAGCCAGGAGCCAGGAGCTTCTTCCAGGTCTCCCTCTTGGGTGCAGGGGCCCAGGGACTTGGGTCATCTTCTACTGCTTTCCCAAGCGATAGCAGAGAGGTGGACTGGAAGAGGAGCAGCTGGGACTCAAACCAGTGCCTATATGGGATGCTGGCACTGCAGGCTGGGGCTTTAACCCGAAGTGCTGGCCCCACAAAGGGCTATGTCTATGCAAGATTTTTTTCCTATTATCTGACCCAGTCCACTTTACTCCCTTGAGTTTATTAAGATTTTTCAATTTTCAACTACTCTACCTGAAGGATTTGTGCCCCAAACCATAGCATTAATAAGGAAATGAAAGTGTTTTGGAGTCAGAAAAAAACATGAGTTTAAGTCTCTCCAAAATTTACCAAGCTATTCAAACTTGGAAAATCATTGTGTGACTGATAAACTCTCGTCAAGCTCAGAGGGCTGCTGTTAAGAATGAGTAACTGTGATGCGTAGATAGCAGTACGTAGCACAGAGCTTGGAATGTGGTCTTTGCTCAAAAATGCCTGGGCTGTGGTAGTGGTGTGCTCCCTGCCCCAGTCATAACCACATACCTCCTGTAGTAGCTGCTTCAAGAAAAAGTATAACCAAAGGGATAAGAATAGGAAGCAGCTTACACAGGAGAAGCTAATGAAAGTTTATTCTCTGTCAGACAGAGAGCAACATTGAGACACTACTACCAACGTGACAAAACTCACAATTATACAGCTAGCTCCACGGGAAGGTCGAATTTGTTTCTAGGCTAGAATAGTGAGGTCTGTAGTAGAGGAGCCCTTTCAGTGTATCAAAGGGAAGAATAAAATTTAGCCACTTTGTGCTGAGTTCTGAATGATATTTTATCAAGTAGTGCAACTATCTTGTGTCAAACTGTCTCTTCTGATATGGCTTGAGGAGTTAGAAGGCTTGTAGAATGTTATTCTTAAAAAGTGTAACTGTCAAAGTCCAAGCAATTGACTTACACACAAATGACATAACATTAATACATCAGAGTAATTAGGCATTTTCCAAAGTTGGCCTCAAAAATTGACGTCTGTTTAACACATTTACTAACTCTAAAGTTCCCAACTTGCTTTGTCTCTTCTACCAACAGAAAGTAGCAATGCAATGAACCTAGCTTAAGTACATAGGCAGGCAAACATTAACTGATTTGGGAATTTGAAGGAATCTAGGTATGTATTTTATATTTAGGGTTACCAGATGAGGTAAAGGACTACCCTGTGTATTTGAATTAAGGATAAATTATGAGTAGTTTGTTAAAGTATGTCCCATAAAAAATTACCAAATCTTGACATCTATTTATAGAGACACACAGACACACACATACAAGCACACATACCCACTGAGGACTTCCAACGTTCATAGAAAAGGAATTAAAAGATTATATATATTTTCCATAAACAATAAACAAATAAACATAAACAGATAAACAAATAAACATAAACAAATACTTGGGCCCCTGCCACCCATAAGGGAGATCCTTTGAAGCTCCTGGCTCTTGGCTTTGGCCTGGCTCAGCCCCTGGCTATTGTGAATATTTGGGGAGTAAACTAGCAGGTGGAAGATTCTCATTCTCATTCATTCTCTCTCTCTCTCTCTCTCTCTCTTTCTCTCTCTCTCTCTTTCTCTCGTTCTCTCTCTCCCCTTTTCTTTTGTAACTGTGCCTTTCAAATAAAATTAATTAAGAAAAAAACTGAAAAGTGCTGTATTGCAAAGGAAATAAGCAGCATATTGAAAAGACAGCCCAAAAAAACAGGAGAAAATATTAGCAACCATACACGAGATAATGGGTGGCTATTTAAGATAGTAACAATTTGGAAAAGGCAAGACTGAGGAAAAAATGAAAATGATACAATAATGCATACAATGAACGATGAGATGAAAGACCTCTGCTCATTTATTTGACTGCTCCACATTGAGCCTCGTTTGCATTCCAGATGATCTGCCGATATTCTGACATCCATTATATTCAGAAACTAAAGGAACTCAGTATTTCTGAGCATAGCACATGTGCACAAATGTAACAGAAGGGAGATAACAATGGTAGAAGAGAGATGAAGTAATGGAGGTAGGCAGAAGTTGAATTCGAGTCCTTTTCTAATGTGAACAAATTTACTTTTACCCTAAAGTGCTTGATGACCTCTAAAGCATCTGGGGCAATAAATAACATGACTGTAATTAAATTTTAGAAACTTCAAATAGCATCAAGGTGACAGGATGATTAAAATTAAAGTGTGGGGTGAGTTAAAATCAGGGGTTCTAGGACAGAATTCCTATGATGATGAATATTTTACTAGGAGTCTTGCTGCCCACTGGTTTATTTTTCTCTAGTTGGCTCCAGGCCGCATTACTAGCATCAAATCCATGACAATGTTTAGAGTGAGGTTGGGAAAATGGACTTGGAAGCCTCTGGATTTGACCTTCAGATACCTTCACTATCTCCATGAACTTGGGAGTTAGATAAGTGCTTAAATTATTCCTCTGTTTCATCATCTGTAAAATTTGAAAAAAGAAAACATACTTATCAGATCATTCTAGAATCAAGTGAATTAATGAAGAGGCGAGTAAGATTTCTAGATAAAATAGAGAAGGTCTATTTAGATTTAAGATAAAGAATAATTTTTTTAATGAGAAATATACCAAGTGAACAAATAATCTAAAACATTTCATGGAATATATCTGTTTTAAAAACCAAATTGTTCACTTTTATTTGAAATTCTAACTTTAGTTTTTATTTACAAAATCTTCTAATAAGTCTTCCTAGCACATAGGCACTATTTAGGCATAAACTTTATTAGAACAAATGTTTTCTCACTAACCTGTGGATACATTCCAGGCACCAGTATTGATGTGGTCTGGAATCTCTTTCTCAGTTCTCCAAGAATTCTTCTGTCAGGCATATTATCCAAAATACCTAAAAATGGACAATATTATCCTGATTCTTAAGTGCCAACTTATATATCATGATAGCTGAAATTGTACTTTTGTATTCCATAAAATACTTTCACATATGCACTTATAATTTTTTCGTATTTTTCTGTACAGCTGCTATAAAAACAAGATTCTGCAGAGAAGTCAATATAATTTAAATAATTATGCACAAAAGTAAATCAGCTAAGACTGTGGAGTCATGAAATAATTTTCCCCTATTGCATAACTAAGTGCATTCTATTCACTAGACACACAGCTATGCAGTCTTGTCACTCTGTGAAGATCAGAGTTTAGTTTTCTGATCCCTTCTCTGCTCCATAACTTGACAGCTCTTCTTCTCATTGTGAAACACACACACACACACACACTCACACGTACACCCTCTTGTAGTATTTGAGACAACTATTGCAAATATCTTAAACTGCTTGTGGAAAAGATAGGATTCATATGTATAAAAATTTGTATGAGATCCTAAAATTCTACATGTACTCTTCTTCTAAATGTCTGTCTATTTGCTTACTGAATTTATAAAGCAGCTTTCATTTCTGCATGCCAGTATTGTTCAACTATAACAGTAAAAACAATAATGAATCTACCAGGGGAAAATAATTGTCCTGTTTCTCTGATTTTGCTGGTTTTCTGGATATATGTCAATTAGTCCATTCATAAAAAATCTATCTATCTATCTATCTATCTATCTATCTATCTATCCATCCATCCATCCATCCAACCTTTTTCTTTCTTTGTAATTTAACACATAAGGCTTCAAATAAGAAAACAATACCTATCTTCATTTGGCATGTATGTTTTCTTCCATCTCTTGCAGACATATTCCAACTTCTATCTACAAAGGATCTAATAAATTGATCCACGGCAAATTGATAGCATTGTCTGTCCTCCTCTATCTGTGCAAACATTTGGTTTTGCATCAAAAGACTGAGGGAAAAGGATAGTGCTTAATAAAAATGTTCTGATACATGCTGTAAAATCTCAGGTATTTTGGTACCTGTGTCTGGCTGAGGCTTCAGAGCAAGAGTTTACATTATCTTTGTTTTTAATTTAAGATTTATTTATTTATTTGAAAATCACGATTTAGAGACAGAGAAATAGACAGAAGGAGACTCCCAACAGCTAGTTCATCCCCCAGATTGCCGCCATGACCAGAGCTGAACCATCCCAAAGCCAGGAACCAGGAGCCTCATCTGGTTCTCCCACATTGGGCTGTCTTCCACTTTTAAAGTACCACGTAACATGAGAACTTTTCCTATGCCATTATCAGGGGGCTGGGTTGGAAGTGATGCAGCTGGGACACACTAACATCCATATGGGATACCAGGGTTGAAGGTGGCAGTTTTAACCTTTATGCCACAACACCGATCCCTATGCTACATTTCTTAAATGAACACATCACATTGTCATCTTTATAGTGCACACACTAAGCCTAAAGACTTAGCAAATCATCATGCAGGTTCCAGAGAAAAAGCAATAAGCCCTTTTTCTTCTTTGCCATGAAAAAAATAAAATCTGAAAGGTCATCATCTAATTATTAAATATTAGGTATTAGGCAGTTTAATAGTGTTATTTTGTTATAAATAGCATTAATGGCTTAATGATACAGAATGCACAGAGATGATTATTAGCACTAAGGAATGCACACTAATTATGGGAAAAAAAATCAAAGAGTATTTCTTAAATTAAGAAAAATGTATTCCTTTATCTCTTTGACAATGCCACATTGAAAAGACATAAAAACCTTTGTTAACAGCCTTATGAATATTAAAGAATACCATGAAAACTTTCTTTTAAAGAACTGATTCATTATTTAATGTTTATTTTCTTTTTATTATTGTTGCCAAGCAAGCAACTTCCTAGTGGTCAAATAAGAATGTTTTCATATTTTAGTGCTACAACATTAGCTCATTTATTATTAATACAACTCATAAATACTCTCACCATCAAAAATAGCCTCAAACAACCTTATCTGGGCAGACTCAGACTTTACTTCTTCCCCAGGGGTTTCCAGTTTCTGGACTATAATTAGTTGTCATTTATTCTGACAGAGAAGATTCTACCAACCTTCCCCTATGTCTCAATAATGTTCTTGACAGATTTTATACCCTGAGGCAATCTAAACAGTTTACTAAGTGAGATACAGAGAAGAGGAAGAAAGATAGAATAGGGAAAAAAAGTTGAAAACCCACTATTTTCAGGCAGAAGTCAATTAGGTGTTTTTGTAGGATTATTTTCCTGAAGGCATTCATAGTTTGCCAAATGCAGTTCTCATGTTACGTGGTACTTTAAAACAATTTTAGTTACTTGTTTCACACTCTAATTGTACATGAGTAAAAAGGAAGTTGATTCTCTCTAATTAAGTCTCCCCACTAAAAATTTTATGCTGTTAAATAATTCTTCTAGAATTAACAGTCATATATTCTAGAAAATATCTCAACTGCTATTATTTCTTAAAACAATGAATTGATACCATAAATGGGCACATGAAATTTACCAGAGATGCTACTTCTGGGAAATAATACTACTTTCAAGCTACAGCTAATAAGAATAAACTCCTTTTTCTCTATCTCAAAGGATATGTCAACTCATCCTCCACAGAGGCCAGTGCACATTGGAAAATGATCACAGAATACTAATCAAGCATAACACAACCAGTCCACGGTTGCAGTATCAAAACAATAATAGATGGAAATCAGCTTGCTTTTAGAGTCATATCTTGGCTGTATCATGGATGGCTGTGTTTCAATCATCATTGTTATGCAAGAAATATACATGAAAATTAATAATATGAAAGACTTAAATTGTATGAGTTATACTTTTTTGAGATAAATTATTTAATAACTCAAGGTCCATAATTCAGGAAATTTGGGAGCCTGAAGTGCAGAGTAGGTAAATAAAAGATTACTTATGCACACTGATGTGAGTACTGTGATAAAGATTCCAAGACACAGAAGGGCCTCCCTTCCAATCTGCAGGTGAGATGGTAATGAGTATTTAGCTAAGTCTTCATAGAAAATGGACTATCTAAATTGAGTCTTGAAATATAAGTAATAGCTCTGTAACTGAAATCTGAGTGGGAGTAGAGATAGGCCTGAAATCGGCAATTTTAATCATAAGTTGCTCCTTCTGGACAGATCATTATTGCTCCCATAGTTCTCCAATCTGTATCTCTGACTCTACACATTTTCTATCTTCAGTTTAATGTTATTTATTGAGAAAGTGAAATAGAATGGAAGGTATTGCAGGAAGCAGAGAAAAGCGTATTCTTGAAGATGGCAAGAAAAATACGTGGCCTTCACATCCTATAAGTATGACATTGGGTAAATTAATGAAGTTTTCTATATCATGTCTTCTCATTTAAAATATTATCAATTTCACAAGGTTTTCCTGAGTATTGATTTTTAAAAATTTTTAAAAATATTTACTATAGCTGTGATGATGATGATAATAATAATGATGATGATGATGATACGATCTTATCAGCCTAAAAACTATTTAAATGTGGTCTCCATAGGAATATTTTAGATCAGGTTCTAGTAATTCAACTAAATCAAACTAAATTCCTCCTTAGACTGAGATAAAGTGGAATGCACTTTCCTCTAAATTGTTGCTTTGAGATAAATAAAGCAAACCAGATACCTTCAGTTTTCTTTAGCTAGATGGACATAAAATATATTTAGGATTCCCACTTGTATCCATAAGACAGTTCCCCTATCAAATCTATGTACTTTTTGTAAGCAAGTATAAACAAGCAAATATATATATATATATAATGGAGCAACTGTTTTCAGGCAATGGGCAACAGAGCGTGCAAAACTATTTATATTAAAGAAGGAAAACCTCTAAGTGAGCTCTGCATTCATGCTGGCTTCTTGCATAGGGATTTTTTTCTATCAAGAAACATGAGAGCCAAGTAGAAAGGTCAGTTTCAATGAATGAAGAAGGCAGAAAAAGTAACCCACTCTCTCTGAGGTGGCTTAAGTTTGTGAGCCAGGACAGTAGAAAGGAGAGAGCTCTGAGAAAACAAACAAACAAACAAACTAAAAACCCTTAGGCCAGCATGTTGTTCCCTCTGCCTTAGCTGAGGGCAAGGTAAGCCTGCTCAGGTTGAATCCTGAAGGTCTGGCAGGGAGCAACTACTGGTGAACTAGCAGCCAAATGAAGACACCAGAGGCTGCTCAGGGCAAAGGAGGAAAAATAACTAGATACAAAATACTGATGTTAAAGCTTCCAGCACACTCATCACAGTGAAGATAGATGAAAATGAAATATGCTTGTGTTGTCAACCTAGAATACACTATGTAGTGAAATTATTATATATGGAGCTGGAGGTAAGGAAATGTGCAGTTACACAGAGACTGGAAGAATCAGTTGCCTATAATAATGTAAGAAATGGTTAAGGTTGTTCTTAACGCTGAAGGAAAATGTTGCTAGATAGAAACTCAGAAATTCAGCTATACATGAAGAAATAAAAAAGACTGGAAAGGATAAATATAAATTGGTTTTTTTCTCTTAATATCTTACATGGCTGTTTAAAGCAAAATATCAACATGATAATATTTATAGATGAAATACCTGGAAACAAGGATATGGGATTGGAAGAATAGATGAAATTATATTCTCGTAATGCTTTGTTGCTTTTGTATTTTACATTTCATAGGCAGTATTAAAGTACTTCAACTTAGCAGAAAACAGAAAGTAATATACTGTAATACTTAAAACAAATTTGAAATAATTATATAATCTGGCATCAATATGTATATACTGATATACTGTAGTAGAAGGAAAATGTAATTTTTGTGTTAGGTTTAAAAACACATGTTAGGGAGTCGCCCGCTGCCCGGGAACCCAGCTGAGGTGCCAGCTGCCCTCTTGGTCTGGCTGCGGGGCTCTTCCTCCACGGCCTTAGTCGCCCCATCCTCTGCGGCTGCTAGTGCCCCAGGCCTGCAGACGTCCGTGCAAGGGACTCCCGCGGTCTCTGCAAGACAAGGAGCCCTGAGCCACTGCGCTGGGGGAGCTGCCAGGCTCCCTCCCAGCCTCCTGCCTTGCATACCCTTCTCCCATAAATGCGTTTTCCAGACTGACACATTTGAATGATTTTAGTCTTGGGAAAAAAAAAAATAAGATCTGGCTTCTTTCAGTTTTTGAAGAGATGGAGAAGACAGAGATGTTCCATCTACTGGTTTACTCTCCAGATGGCTGCAACAGCCGGGGCTGTGCCAGGCTGAAGCCAGGAGCCAAGAACTCAATCTTGAGCTCCCTCGTGGGTACAGCTCATGCATAGACTCTCATCCCAACATTCTTAGCAAATCAGTTAACTCTCACCCACCCAACAAGTGATGAAGATTCCAGAAACACTTCATACTAGAGAAGATGTGGCAAGACAGCAAGTAGCGGAGGCACAGCATACTCAGAGAGGAGATGGCTTGATCCTAAGAGGAGGGGATGACTGATGCTAAGAGGAGGGGCGCGATGTGATGCTCAGGCTGAGGGTTGTGAGACTCCTACTTCCCTTCCTTGCCTTGTTTTGCAAGTAGATAGGAATCCTCCTTATCCCACCTTCACCCTAACCAGCTACCAGGAAATCTGTGGAATGGCCCCAAGTAAGAGATTTTTTTAAGAAACCAACAAATTTCTTGCACCACTTGTTTTCTAGAAGGTTGGAGAAGATGTTGCAGCTATGAAGTAAGAGCAGAACACAGTAAAATAGGAACAGAGGGCCAGAAAGATTGGGTTCGTAGAAATTAAAATAATGATAAAAAAAATTTCAGTAGAAGATCAAGGAGATAAAGTGGAGGAAATCTTCCATTAACAAGGAAAAATAAGATGGAAAACAAGAGGAAAAAAGACAAGAAAATTAAAATATAAATAAGATTTGTTTTAACAAGAGATCATCTTTTGAGAACTAAAGGGCATGAGTTTCCAGATTGGAAGGACCAGCTAAATGGCTTAATGTAAAGAATGAAGTAACACTCACCACGAAGCATTACCACTGTGAAATTTTAGACTGTGCATAATAAACAAATGACAACAAAAAACCCCAATCACATTCAAAGTATTGAAAGTCAGAGTGGTGTTTGCACTTTTTTTTTTTTTTTTTTTTTACAGGCAGAGTGGATAGTGAGAGAGAGAGAGAGACAGAGAGAAAGGTCTTCCTTTTTGCCGTTGGTTCAGCCTCCAATGGCCGCCACGGCCGGCTCATCGTGCTGATCCAAAGCCAGGAGCCAGATGCTTCTCCTGGTCTCCCATGCGGGTGCAGGGCCCAAGCACTTGGGCCATCCTCCACTGCACTCCCGGGCCATAGCAGAGAGCTGGCCTGGAAGAGGGGCAACCGGGATAGAATCCGGTGCCCCAACCGGGACTAGAACCTGGTGTGCCGGTGCCGCAAGGCGGAGGATTAGCCTGTTAAGCCACAGCGCCGGCGGTGTTCGCACTTAATACAAGATCTGTAAGCTAGACCACCAGAACAGTACTTTCTTTCAATGATTCCCCATGTAGAATTCAATATTCAACCAAACAGCCAGTGAAGCATGACAGTAAAATACAATTTTCAGACAGGCGATGACTGAAAAGATGTGCATTTCCGGTGTCCTTTATCATGGAGCTACTGGAGGATGTGTCCCAACAAGACAAGGAAATAAACAAAACGAAATGAAAAAGAAGGCACAAGATCTAGAAAGAACGAGTAGAAAGGTAGCAGGTAGACGACTGTTGTGTAGCAGTGTAGAGAATAGAGTTCAAATTGGAGCAGAGAGATTATAAGCAGTAGGAAACATGTTGGGAAACTTGTTCTGTCTTGGAAGACAGAAATCCATATTCAGAAGAATTTTATAATTCCATTTGAAACTCTGAGAAGAATTAGTAGCAAACATATAATAATTAAGCAAGTGAAAAAAAAAGAAGCAAAACACCAGAAGTTATAGAAAAAATAAAATATAATCAATATGCTAAGACATGCTTGTCTTAGTAGTGATTATAATCAGTCATAAAAATATAAATATGGGGTTGGAGCCATGGCTCACTTGGTTAATCCTTCGCCTGCTGCACTGGCATCCCATATAGGTGCTGATTCTAGACCCGGTTGCTCCTCTTCCAGTCCAGCTCTCTGCTGTGGCCCAGGAACACAGTGGAGGATGGCTCAAGTGCTTGGGCCCCTGCACCTGCATGGGAGACCAGGAAGAAGCACTTGGCTTCTGGCTTCGGATCTTCCATAGCAGCCATTTGTGGAGTAAACCATTGGAAGGAAGACCTTTCTCTCTGTCTCTCTCTCTTACTGTCTATAACTCTACCTGTCAAATTATGTGTGTGTGTATATATATATATATATATATATATATATATATATGCTGGATTTTGACTTTTTTCTCTTGAATATTGATTTTACTCAAAATTGCCCTGTAACAAAATTGGAATGGAAGTAATTTTAAAGTAGTGAATCCTCAATCTCCACATTGTAAAATCAGTAGATAAGGTTGGAAATACCAGTGTAATGGATGGTCATTTGACCTAGCAGTTAAGACAACACTTGGGATACCTGCATTCCTTATCTGAGTGTCTGGGTTCAAATCCTGGCTCTCCCCTGGTGTTGCTGTGGATTCATTCGGAGAGGAGGAATGTGGTGGGGGCAAGAGGTGCGGAGTCACCACACAGATACCAGGAGTCCGGTGAAAGCAGGCCAGAGGCGAGCAGCGCACAGACTCATTTATTTCAGTTGGTACAGCAGCTTATATAGTCAAGGGGTGGTTTATGCCCTAACATATCACAGCCTTTTGCCAGGCAGGCTCCATTGCCAGGTGGTTTCCCAAATCGTTTCCCAGGGGGTTTCCGAAGCTATTCCTGAGTAGCTGATGCGTGCTTGCCAGTGGCCATCTTGGTAGGGCTTCTCATTCCACTACACCCTGGTTCTCTGATAATGCAACCTTGGAAGGTAGTAGTTATGGCTGAAGTTGTTGGCTCTGTGCCACCCATGTGGGACCTGGATTGCATTCCCAACACCCAGCTTTTGCTGGCCCAGACTCAGCTGTGTATGGACACTTGCAAAGTGAACCCGTAGATAGGAACTCTTTCTATCTGCCTCTAAATAAAAAAATGAATAAAAGATGCAATCCTGAATCTACCTTTTGCTAGTTATGTGTCCTAATAAATCTCTCTTCAATTTTTTTTGTAAAATAGAATAAAATCATACCTATCACATGTGTTTTTATATTGATTAAATAATCCATGTAAAAGTATTTAAAACAGAGTATGACACATCCTTAAATGATAAAGAAAAGTTATACTATACCATTTAAAACAAAACAAACAAAATATATTAGGGGCTAGCATTATAGCATAGCAGGTAAAGCTGCCACCTGCAAGGCCAGCATCCTCTATGGGTGACAGTTCATGTCCCAGCTGCCCCACTTCTGATCCAGCTCCCTGTTAATGTGCCTGGGTAAAGCAGCAGAAGATATCCTGCAAACCATATGGGAGACCCAGAAGAAGCTCCTGACTCCTGGCATTGGATCAACCCAGCTCTGGCCATTGCAGCCATTTGAGGAGTGAACCAGCAAATGGAAGACCTTTCTCTATCTTTCCTTCTCTCTCTCTAACTCTACCTTTCAAACTGTATCAAAGGATACAGTAAATAATGATATTTTTTCCTTGATTATCATTTTTAAAATGGGTGTCTGGGAATAGGTAAGTAATTGTGTTTGTAAGTTCCTTTAAATAAATTTCATTTATAATTGATTAGCTTGATGGGGACCTTTAATTATGTGTATGTATTTACATTTTCAGACTATTTGGCTTTCATTTACTTTTAATAAACTGAGTGATGACATCATGACATGTCATTAAAAGAACTGGACAAGTGAAATGGGCAGCTTTGCTCAGTTTAAAGTTTAAGTAAAATAACTTCCAGGTTCTGTCTTTTGGTTTTAAGATTTTAGCTTCCAGAAGAGGTGAAAATGTGTGACAATGGGACCATTGATTCTTGTAATTAAAATTTTTTTTCCTACTAGCTTACCCTATAACAACAGCAACACAATAACAATTATAGTTGTTCACAAAGGATTTTAGAAATGGTGAAAAGGCCAGCTTGAAAAAGTCCTGGTTTTAATCTTCCAGAGAGAACTGTACTCTTTCATTTCTGCTGTACTAGAGTATAAGAAATCAATGACAGGTACAGCTCTCTTTGGAATAACTTTTATAACCTTCTCTTTAAAAAGTCTCTATTCTTGGCATGCCACCCACAGTTCACTGACTTTGAACTAGTCATGTCCAATCCCCAGCCCAACTAGACTGTGTCAGCTTCCTCAGGTGGAAGAATCCCCTGAGACTTCTCTGCTAAGATATTTCCAGTTGTGCCTCTCATAATAAAGATGACTTTTTAGAGCCAGACGCGTTAGTCATCAGATGAAGTTCAGGGCTTACTTATTTTCTTCTTTAACATTTTGAAGGTCATATCTGTTTGCTAGTGAATATTTTTTTTAAAAAGTAAAAAAATGCTGCCTACAAATTGATCCCTTTATCTCTGATTTTATTATTTTACTTTCTTACAAATAGTGAAATTTTTATGCTATCATTGTTTCTGCATGTGAGGGAATTTGTCCTTTAGGAAATAATAGTATATTCATGATTCTAATTAGAAACACTAATTAGATTAGTCAACAATTATTTATTAAGTCCTTACTGTGTGCCAAACACTGTGAAGTATACTTACAAAGGCAGCTAGAGCAGAGAATAATCATAAGCTTGTGGGATCATTACCAGGTAATGGGAAATTAAAGAAGATACACAACAAAAAGTTCATGATATAGTGTAGTAGAAGGTAAGACATGCTAAGGAAACTGAAGCAGGATAGAGGGTTTGAGGAGGGCAGGAGGGAATTTCCTTAATTTTTTTCTTATAAATTTAGTAAATGGGTATATGAATCATGGAGTAGGTGACTCATGGACACATGGTTTCAAAGGGAGATAACAGTGGTTATGTTGTGACACAAGAGCATGTTGTGCATATTTGAAGAACATGTCATGAGTTGAGTGAATAACATCTGAATAACAGGAGGATGGAAAATGAGACAGTATGGATGATGAGCCCTATGTTTTGACTGAGACATTACTTGTGCAGAAGTTGACCAAGCAAACTCAATCTTGCTGAGGTATTAGATGTGGGCCTTAATGAAATGATTCAAAGATGAACCAGTTTTGGATTTTTCATAGATGTGGTTATTTTGTATTTTTGTTTTTTTCTTGATGGACTAGAAAGATGGAGTCCAATGTTGAGGAATAATGTATGGGCATGGAGCTTTTTCTAGAACAATCCCCAGTTCTGTTTTGAGGTTTGGGTTTGAGATGTTACAAATAAAAATGTCAATTACATTATATGTAGTTTATGAAGTTTAGTGGATAAATCTGGACCAGAGAGACAAGTATGCATAGAATAAAAAGTGCTTGCACTAAGATAAATCTCTCTCTTAATTCTATTTATGAAAAGTTTGTGGAATCTATAAATTATTGCTGTCAATGGTATATAAATAAATATTGAAATTGTGAAAGTAGAAGAAATTGTTGACCTGAGAAAAAGAAGAAATTTCCAAAATGTGATTCCTAGAGTCCTTCAAATATAAGAATTTGGTGAGAATTAGGATTAATGAAAGACACAAGGTAGGACCAGCATCAGTAGAAAAACAAATCAGAGAATGTGATATCCAGAAACCAAATGAACAAAATCCTGAAGGATATGATGAAAAGACAGGACTTTACGTTAGTAGCTTTCCTCTTACAAGCATAAAACTCTATGTACTATGAAAAAAGCATGAGTTAGAGTCCAGTAGATACTCTGCAAACTGAGGGTGTTATCTTTCAGAGATTTCAGCAAAAATAAATAATATGGCTGGAGTTACCTAGGTAAAAATATATATACAATATTTAAGCACAAAGTTTCCAGTAATTTTTGGCATAAATAGAAAATTAATAAACCTACCAAGACATAAGGTTGGTTTTTACCAACAATAACCAATTGAATTCAGTAGATATAGTTTCCTGAGACAGGAGGATTGCCTAAGCAGGGTCATGTATGAACAAGCTGCATGAGTAGGTATCCCTCACTGCTCTGGTACCCATTACTGTTCTTCTCAGCTCAAGGCCGTAACTCTGCAGGAAATCTGTACAAATAGTTAAAGGAGATTGGTTCCTAGCATTTATTTTCTAGAGGGTATGAACAGTGAAATGAAGCTGGATTATAGCTGCACTACAGCAGTGGCCTTTAAACAAAGTCATAAGAGAAAATGTTCTCAATGACTAGAGCTTCAGGCAGTGCACCTGAGCTTTCATAGTGTGTGAAAACAGAAGATGTTTGAGGTTATTATATTTAGCTCATGCACAGTGGTGAATTTCCTTATTTGCTGATCAAATTTGAGATAACGATTGCAAAAATAGGGAAAATGAGTTACAGCAATAGAGGAATATGACTGGACACATGAGAGTAAACACAACTGTGATGATTTTTGTTTCGTTTTGTTTTATTGTTTGAGAACAGAGAGAGAGAGGGAGTAAGACGGACATAGAGAGCACTCCCATCCACTGATTGACTCCCCAAATATCTGCAATGTTATGAGCAGCCACAGGGGGAATCAGGGAGCTGGAAACTCCTTCTGGAAGCCAAGGAAGACTTTTTGGTGACAGAAGCCAATTACTTGAGTCGTCACCTGCTGCCTCTTAGGGACTGCATTAGCAGGAATCCAGATTTGGGAATGTGGCCAGAATTTTGACCCAGCGACTCCACGATGTCTTGGAGCAAACATGGGTGTCTTATCTAGCAACTCAAGTGCTAGGTCAAACACCCTCCCAAGGCATAGTCATTTAGTTTCACACATTAATACCTACCACCAGGTGTTCTCCATGGAAGAGGTATTAAATAATTAATTATCTATGATCTTTATTGTTTTATATTAGTTAATGCAGAAAAAATACATGGGTGCATAAAGAAAATGGTGACAATGTCAAAGACAGAAGCTACTCATGGGTACATCATAGATCCCAACTTTCCAAGGCTGATCTAGCTACTACCAAAATTAAATGCCTAATATGGCATTACTCTTTAAGGAGTCCAGCTTGAGGGCCAGCATTGTACAGCTGGCTAAATTGCTGTCTGTGATATTGGCATCCCACATGGGTGCCTATTCATGTCCTGGCAATTCCACTTCTGATCCAGCTCCCTGCTAATATACCTAGGAAAACAGCGGACGATGATCCAAGTACTTGGGTCTCTGCCACTCACATGGATACTTGGATAGAGCTCCAGGCTCCTGGTTAGGACCACACCCAGCCCCACCCAGACATTGGAGATGTGAACCAGCAGATGGAAGCACTCTCTCTCTCTCTCTATCTCTCTCTCTCTCTCTCCCTTTCTCTCTATCCCCTTCTCCCTCACTCTCTCCCCATCTATCTCTAAATCTGCATTTTAAATAAATAAATAATTCTTAAATAATCACTCCCACTGTATATAAACCTGTGCACAGGCAGCTCATATTTTCCAATCACTTTGAATAAATGCAAAATGCCATGTATAATGCTTTATGTACACATACATTGCAAAAATCATTTTCACCCAAAATCCCAAAAGTTGCCTTATTTATAGGTAGATTTCTGCCTATGATAATCACTTCCTGTATATGCTTTTAAGGAAATAACACTTGATAATTTCTTTATTAACAGGAAATGTGTGAGGAAAATAAGAAGCAAACAAAGATGGAAAACCACTGTTTAAGCCAAGTCTTTCCATCTGTCTGACAGTAAAATTAACAAATCATTTAATTAGCAGTTATTTATTCCTTATTAATTTGTTGTTTAAAAAGATTTCAAATCCCTTTTCATCACACACAAATATAGGAGAATAGGAATGCAATGGAAAACATAATAAAATAACAATATAAAATATTAAACCAAAACAATAATATGGAATGATTAATATGTATCAAAATATCCAAATCTCACTAAGGTCCTGTCATAGAAATTCACTGATTTGTCTGTTAGTGATATATCAGGTCCTTAAGGAAACATGTGTCTATAAAAATAGTTAGAATGTTCTGACTCCAAGCCTGATAGAGTAGTAAAAGCTACATTTGCCCTGGAGCTTTAAACAAAGAGAAAATTAGGCAAAGCTGAAACACACAAACTTAGAGGTACTGACTGGCAGAGCACAGATCTGATCCCTGAAAGGTGAAAGAAAGGTGGTTACTGAGCATACTAATTCCAGTAATGACGCTTGCTTATGCCCTGGATACATATTCCCTGATGTACACAGAAGGAGAATTCAAGTAAACCATGGGATTATCATTGGATTAAGGAGAGACAGATATCTGAGCTTGGGGAGCAAAATACTAGAGAGGAAGACAATGAACAGAAACCTTAGAGAATTACAGATGACACACTCTCTAGTCTTTAGGGAAGACTCTTTGAAAAAGTAACACTTAAGGCCGGCGCCCTGGCTTAACAGGCTAATCCTCCGCCTTGTGGCGCCGGCACACCGGGTTCTAGTCCCAGTCAGGGCACCGGATTCTATCCCGGTTGCCCCTCTTCCAGGCCAGCTCTCTGCTATGGCCCGGGAAGGCAGTGGAGGATGGCCCAAGTCCTTGGGCCCTGCACCCACATGGGAGACCAGGAGAAGCACCTGGCTCCTGGCTTCGGATCAGCAAGATGCGTTGGCCGCAGCGGCCATTGGAGGGTAAACCAACAGCAAAAAGGAAGACCTTTCTCTCTGTCTCTCTCTCTCTCACTATCCACTCTGCCTGTCAAAAAATAAATAAAATAAAAAAAAAGTAACACTTAAGACAAAAATCTGAATGAGAAAATAGGGCTACTGGTTGCAGAGGGGAGGGTGGTTGCCGGAGTGAGTTTTGTGGGTTCTTTCCCCCAGTTCAATATAGAAATTAAAATCCAGGAAACAATTTGTAAAGAAGCAGAAAGTTTTATTTGATTTACAAGGTACAGAAAAGCATCTGATCTTAGAAGAGACGAGGCAGAGTGCCCAAATGGGACACACGCTTTGAGGAACTGCCCTGGACATTTAAGGCATTACTGTCTGTTCATTGGGTCATTCTGTAGGGGTATCCATTGGACAGGGGTTTCACATATGGTATGTTGATTGGCTGGGGGCACATGATGATAGCTGGAATCTCCTGGAGACAGTCTGATTCTCCTTAGGAGCTCAGCCCCCTCCTCTACTAGCTCTGGATGGAAAACCGCAACTAACTTGAAGATGTGATTTAGAACTGCAAGGTCTCACATGCAGCACAAGGAACTGTAGTGGGGGAGACGCTCGCAGTTCTGGGAAAAAGTTTCAGCCTGCCTGTGAAGGACATTCTACCTACCCCAGCCCCACTGGACGGCCTCTAATAGTAGCATTCATATGTCCAAATAAAGAACATTTAAAGCTTAAGGACTAATAAGGGTGACAATCTAATACAGAAATAAATTTGGAATATTTGATGTTAAAAAATACAAAAGCATAATTAGTAAAGGAAAAATTGCAAAGAGATGGACCAAGTCAGCAGAGTACAGATGTGGCAGGACTTCCCAGGATTTTCAATTACATTGTTAACATCTCAATAAATCATGAAAGAGCTGAACATCATCCAACTTGTACCTGGGAATAATCACACTGGCTGCTTGGTAGTAGAGGTGTGGCAGAACATTGTGAATGAAGTTAAGAGTGTTCTGTCATCCTAGTGAGATCTGATGAGGGTTAGTATTTGAGTTGTTGAGAAGTTTATGAAAATTAATCATTTTCAAAATATATTTTAGCAATACAGTCAAAAGTTTTACTGATAGATTAGCTGGGGTATGTAAAGAAAAGATAGAAATTAGGGCCAACTTCTTGTGTCCCTGCACCCATGTGGGAGACCTGGAAGAAGCTCCTGGCTCCTGGCTTCGGATCAGCCAAGCTCTGGTCATTAGGGCCATTTGGGGAGTTAACCAGTGGATGGAAGACCTTTCTCTGTCTCTCCCTCTCTGTCTGTAACTCTACCTTTCAAATCAATAAATAAAATCTTTAAAAAAATCACTGATTCTGATAACCTTAATTCACATCAATACAGTACAGTTATAGAGTCAAATATGCACATAGAGTAAGAATAAAGAAGCATCAAAATGATCATGCAGAAAAAAGTGAATGAGCTCAGACTACCTGAAACCCAAAATAGGTGCAAAATATTAGATAAACTTATTAGTTACATTTTCTATTAATCTGCTTAATATTGTTTTAATTTACAACTATAAAACCAAATATTGTTTATTTGGAAAGAATATTATAATTACACTAACTTTCTGGCATTTACTTTTGGGGCACTCTGTAGTATATTTAGTTTTGGATATCAGACATTGCACTCTGTTGTACTGCAATGGAGACCAGAAAAATCAGGCAGTTTTTCGATGGAATATGAGAATCAAAGAACTCTATTTTTAATTTTTTTCTTTATTATTTGCCAGTGGGTGGATAAAATTAATACATATTTATAGATTGATTGGGTTGATCACTTCACTGGCTAAAACATAATGAAAATGACAAAGAATGTTAACTAGAAATATTGACAATGCACAAAATTCTTGGTGAATGAAAGATATAGTTAGTAATCTGGAGATGATAAACAGATTATGATGTCTAAAAAGGAGTTTTGTTTTGTTTGTTTTTTTTTTTTTTTTTTGCTATGATGGTCTAATGCTTAGACACAGAATGGTGGTTTAGGTAGAAAAAGCAAAATATTCTCAGAGCCAAAAAGAAAAAAGAATTGGAGCATCAAAATGCTCTGTGTATCATTTCCCCGGATTCAGTCGATATTTGTAATAGGCAAAAGAGTGAGAAGGAAGACAACAAGTGATGGTGAAAAATGATAGGGGTGCCTCGGATGTGACAGCAACAAAGAGGAATTAATGAAAAAGTTTGATTGCATAGATTTCATAGTAACTGAGGTTTTGAAAGAAAAAGTAATTGAATTTGAACTGAGGACCATGTGTATATCAACCCTGCAAGACTGGAAATGTATAAAGAACGGCCTGCATTTAAGAGGTCTTGAGAAGGAATCAGAAGTGCATATTTCAAGGTTGGAATGTTTACTTAGGGCTACATACTTAGTAAGTTTCTCAAAGTGGGCAGGCACCGCTGCGCATAGAGTTAAGCTCTCACTGGGGACACCTGCATCCTTTAAAGGATCATGGACTCGAGTCCTGGTTAATCTGCTTCTTATCCAGCCCCTTGTCAATGCACCTGGGAAGCAGTGAATGACAGCTCAAGAACCTGGATTACTGCTACCCATGTTGAAGACCTGGATGAAGCTGCTGGTCATAGACATCAACCTGGCCTAGCACTGGCTTTTGTAGCCATGTGTGGAGTAAACCAACAGATGGAAGATCTCTCTGTTTGTCTCTGTCTCCTTCTCTGTCACTCCTTCTTTCAAATAAATGCATAAATAAAAAAAAATCTTAAAAAGTGTGCTATTATAAAACAGGTTGGTAATTACTGCAATTCTCATATAACTTTAACCAGTGTGAATTTTAAATTCTATGTATGATACATGAAACTACAGTATGCAGTAACCAACCAAACCATCATATCAGAAAACTGATGTATTCAGTGTGGGAAACTGGTGTCGTGACTATTAAATATTAAATATACCCATTTCCAAACTGACATTCAACTCTGCCCTCAGGAGTCCACAAATTTTTATCAGGTTACTCTATAACTTTTTCATCTGCTCAAAATGAATGTTGTTTTTTAGCTTCGCAAAGTCTTCTCTTCCTATCATTTATTAAGCATTCTTAGTCAGAATTCCAGACCTTAAATTCTGTCAGGATGGCTCTCACTAAGATCAATGCAAACATCTTCATTGATATCATCCAGTCTGTAGGTTTTCACAATCTAATCTGAAGAATGTCTGTACAATAACTTCTCAAAATCCCTTTGTGGACAAAAAGCTTCAATTTCATCCATGGATTCCAAGAGGACACTTAATATAATTAAACTATATAATATTTTTCCTTTTCTATTGTCTTTCTCATCTTAGAAAACTTTTATTTACGGGATACAAACTTCATGTATTTCATAAATACAACATTAGGAGTATAGTGATTCTTCCCACCATGCCCACCATCCCATCCACTCTCACATCTCTTCCTCCTCCCTCTCCTATTCCCATTATTTTTTATTAAATCTATTTTCAGTTAACTTTATACACACACGGTTAACTTTATAGTAAGTAAAGGGTTCAACAAGTTGTATGATAAAAAATGTTCCTCAACAATCAAGACATGGGTTGTTCAAAGTCATTGCATTTCGGCTTTTTATCACGGCCCTGTTGGGAGGTGGTGTGATTCATGGCCCAGCGGGGAACAACAACTGTCCTATCTACGTGGGTAACTTAACTCCAGACACCCAAACCAAGGACAGTGAGGATGTGTTTTACAAATATGGCGCCATCCGAGACATCGACCTCAAGAATTGCCACGGGGGACCGCCAGTCGAGAGCACCTGCTATCACACAGCTCGACAGAGACTAAAAGCAACATGTCAGAGCACAGGGAAGAAAAGAACACAAGGACACAAGACTGTCATTCTAATGAGAGATTTTATAGCTTACACACCAGGGTTTCTTTTTAATCACACTACTCATCAGCAAGCTCACTGAGGTCAATACACTTATCAGTATCAATATACTTATCAATACTATTTAATACACTTATCAATAAACTTAACACAACTACTTAATCATGACTTAACTACTTAACGTAAGTATTTAGCTTAACATAATTACTTATCTTCTACTTAACTTACTTACTATAATAACACTTAACTATCAGAGTCATACTATTTCCTTAATGACTAGAGGACTACTGGAATCAATACCATTAATATCAGTATCAATAATATTACTTGAACTTATTCATTAATCCACAGGTCACAGTATACAGTGTTAAAGCAATTTTGAGGGCTATCCAATTATAATAGTATATGTACATCAAGGTCACCAGCATTATTTGCAGATACCTTGCCTAGGGTCAAATCATAGTTATATTATATTACACATGACTAACATTATTTGTAAAAACTGTGTTTTCAAGGCTCATATCACAGTCACAAAAAAGAGTGTCAGTGTTCAAGGTCTAGAGCTCCCTGTCTTGGCAGAGACGGATCTCAGATCAGTCACTCACAGGCAGGAAGTTGTGGGGAGGCTGTCAGTCTGGGCAGTAGACTCAAAGTTCCCAGGTGGATGGCAAGGTGAGAAGTTGGAGAGGTCCCCTGCTGAGAGGCCTGGTCTGGCTTTGTGGTCAGGTCTGACAATAAGCTGATAAGGTGTCCAGGCAAGGCAAGGCAGTGAGGCAACATCTCAGCTGGAGCTTTGATCCCGTAATCACCTTTTGTCTCTTAGCAAGGGGGCTAGTGAGCTGGCTCTTTAGCTCCAAGTGCGAGGAAATCCAGAGGTTCACACACAGCGGGCCATGATCCCTGAGAGGATGGAGAGTGGTGCAAGGGCTCCCCTTTTTATCCTCATTTTCTGGCAGTCCTCCAGCTTGCCGTCCTTTGACATATTGTCCAATCAATGTTGTTTCCTCCTTGCTTGCAGTTGAACAGTCCAGTCAATACTGTCCCCGCCTTACTTATGTTGAACAGTCCAGTCAGCCTGGGTAGGAGGGTGTTGTCCATAGCACACTGTTATCTGACTGACCAGAGATGTCTGCTTGGTATGATTAGGAGCGTCTCCCTAACAGCCGTTAGACATTGCCTCAGCTCCTGTGACCGCCGCGGCCAGTGTGCCGCGGCCGGCGCACCACGCTGATCCGATGGCAGGAGCCAGGTGCTTCTCCTGGTCTCCCATGGGGTGCAGGGCCCAAACACTTGGGCCATCCTCCACTGCACTCCCTGGCCACAGCAGAGAGCTGGCCTGGAAGAGGGGCAACCGGGACAGAATCCGGTGCCCCGACCGGGACTAGAACCCGGTGTGCTGGTGCCGCAAGGCGGAGGATTAGCCTACTGAGCTGCGGTGCCGGCAACTCCTGACTTATTATGAATAACTCCACTTTACTTTTATTTTGTGGCTAGTGGTAACTTTTTAACTCAATGTTTTAACTGTGGAGTTTCCACAGTCCACCTCCTTTTCAGGTAAGTGGTGATCCGTGGCTCTTTTTGAGACTCCTGTGGGATTCCCCACACTGCCCTTGGTCTTCATTGAGTTCGAGGACCTGCAAGGCGTGGAAGATGCCATGTAGTGTCGTGACAGCTAGGATTATAATGGATATCATCTGTGGGTGGTACTGGTCTAGATGGCGGCAGGGGTGGGAGTGGGGGTGGTGGAGTGCCTCATCCAGGCAGTCTGAAAACAGAGTGGCTATCTCTGGGCTGCCTCCCAGTGGAAGCTGGCAGGATTTACAGGATCACATGCATGAGGCAGGTGATGTATGTTATGCTGATGTTTACCCCAATGGCACTGGTATCATGCAATTTGTCCGGAAAGATGCTATGACCTATGCAGTTCGAAAACTGGATAACACTAAGTTTAGATCTCATGAGGGAGAAACAGCCTACATCCAGGTTAAAGCTGATGGGCCCAGAAGTTCAAGTTATAGAAGATCTTGATCTTGAAGCCCTAGTCATAGCAGAAGCCATATAGAAGCAACAGCAGGAGTCGCAGTTACTCCCCAAGGAGAAGCAGAGGATCACCAAGCTATTGTCCCCGTCATAGCAGATCTCGCTCCTGGACATTAAGATGATTGGTGACACTTTTTGTAGAACCCATGTTTTATACAGTTTTCCTTTCCTCAGTACAATCTTTTCATTTTTTAATTCAAACTGTTTTGTTCATAGTGGGCTAACATGTTGAATCGCATTCTTGTGTAATGTCCCTTTGCTCCTAACATCTGTATGCCCCTCATGTCTTTGATAAATTGTATTTTAAGTGATGTCATAGACACGATGGTTTGAATTTAGTTAATTCTCTATGCTCTTCAGACTGTGATATTGTGTATATGTCTATTCTGCGCTGGTTTGTGTGAACTGGGATGTTGGAGGGTGTTTGTGGTTATCTTACCAGGAGAAGTTCTTATGTTTATCTTGCTTTTCATGTGTCTTTCTAAAGATATATATAAAGAGATGGATTAAGAATGCTTTGTATTAAGGATTATGGAGCACATTTCAATCATTTTAGGATTGTCAAAAGGAGGATTGAGGAGGATAGGATCAATAATGGAGGCAATGGTATGACTCCAAGTGCTATTGTCACAGATGAAATTGGCAGTATTGATGTTATATAAAAGACATGGGTTAAAAATGAGTATATCTACCTTAAAATACTTTTAAACTGCTTCTTATGCAATTATCTTTAGCTACAATTTCTTTCCTCCTTAAAGCTTGCAAATGTGGCAAAATTACCTTCCCCATTTGTAACAACTTGCTCCCTTCCCCACCTTTTTTATTTTAATAGGGACTAATGTGGGAAGAACCGGCTAATGTGCCATAGTGCTTAGCTGGCAACTGTTATTTGTGACCTGCTGTTGATATACATGTGGGTATAGGGTGTCATTAATTCCAATGAGATAGAGTATAATATCAATACTGCTAAATCTGCATGTCCTCTGTGTGACTGCTAGAGCATTGCTTTTCATTTTTTAAAGACAAAATGAAAGCAAAATATAGAATTCAATATATTGGTGTAGATAATCTCGTTCGGAGTATATTTAAGTCTCACCTTCCCCTTTAATAGTCATAATTGACTCATGTTTGAAACACTTTAATTTACAAATTGCATTGCAGATGGGAACATTAGATTTAGTTTAGACTTAGGTGGGTTGCAATACCAGTAAACTTTTCAACTACATAACTCTTTTTGCAATCACAAAACCTGTAATGCACTGTAAATAAGTGTTGGCATTATCATTTGAATTGTAAACATAAAATGCTTCTTCCAATTAGTCTCTATGATGGTTAAGTTTCTAAAATTTATCTGAGCATCATTCAGAAACTTGTCTTGGGGAATTTCATAGTTATTGATGTACATATGTTAAACTGAAGACAGACATAACCCATCATTCCCCAGAAACATTTTTTTGATTACAGTATCTAACATTTCGCCTGCTCTTTTTTTGGTTTTGCTGGTTATAAAGGTTTGGATTGAAGAAGGCTCATTGGATCCCAATCCTTGGAGCTGGATCACTGGATTCAAATCATGTGGATAGGATAGGGCAGATGGATTACAATGGATCAGATTATCAGGAATATAGGAGTGGATTCCTGCCCCAATCAAAATGCATTTGTGTGGAGTTTTTTATTCAACTTAATTGGCTATTCCAAAGATTTTTTCCTATTTTTGATTATTGGAGCCCTTAAGATGCATGATGGAATTGTGTTTTTCATTTTTTGCTAAAAGGAGCAAAGCAAGGACTTAGAGATAATACGCTGGAGCAATCTCCTTGGAAGGATTCAGTGCAAGTAGATGGTAAACATTTACAGGGGAAAAAGGGTGGGGGTTTGTTTAAAATAGTAATCAGTAAGTCACTTCTAAATTTAAAGAAAACAAAATTGGAGTTGAAGAATAAGTAGGTTTCCAATTGGCTATTGCCATTTTTCTTTGAAAAAATCAATATTTTTTAAAAAAACAAAGTCATTGCATTTCAAATTGTTAATTTCACTTCTATAGATTATCTTTTAGGTGTTCTATTAATTATCACAGATCAGGGAGAACATATGGTAGTTGTCCTTTTGGGATTAGCTTATTTCACTAAGTATGATGTTGTCCAGTTTCATCCATTGTGTTGCAACTGACAGGATTTCTTTTTTTTTTTCTTTTTCCACTCTGTGGTATTCCAGTAGTGTACAGTCTTTATTCAGTCTTCAGTTGACTGGCATTTGGGTTGATTCTGTATCTTAGCTATTGTGCATTGAGCTGCAATAAACATGGGGGTACAGATAACTGTTTCATATGCTGATTTTGTTTCCTTTGGGTAAATACCCAGGAGTGGCATGGCTGGTCACATGTTAGGTAGAAATTCAGATTTCTGAGGTAGCTCCCGACTGTCTTCCACAGTGGTTATGCTAATTTACATTCCCACCAACAATAGATTAGGGCACTTTTTTTTGCCATATCTTCACCAGCATTTGTTGTTTATTGATTTCTTTTTTTTCTTTTTTTTTATTAAACTTTTATTTCATGAATATAAATTTCCAAAGTACAGCTTATGGGTTACAATGGCTTCCCCCTCCCAAAACTTCCCTCCCACCCACAACCCTCCCCTTTCCCGCTCCCTCTCCCCTTCCAATCACATCATGATTCATTTTCAATTCTCTTTATCTACAAAAGATCAGTTTAGTATATATTAGGTAAAGATTTCAACAGTTTGCCCCCATATAGCAACACAAAGTGAAAAAAAAAAATACTGTTGGAGTACTAGTTATAGCATTAAATAAGAGTGTACAGCACATTAAAGACAGAGATCCTACATAATATTTTTTTTAAATTAATTAATTTTCTATGCCGTTTCCAATTTAACACCAGGTTTTTTTTTTTTTCATTTCCAATTATCTTTATATACAGAAGATCGATTCAGTATATAATTAGTAAAGATCTCATCAGTTTGTACCCACACAGAAACACAAAGTGTAAAAATACTGTTTCAGTACTAGTTATAGCATCACTGCACATTAGACAACACATTAAGGACAGATCCCACATGGGATGTAAGTACACAGTGACTCCTGTTGCTGACTTAACAATTTGACACTCCTGTTCATGGCGTCAGTAATCTCCCTAGGCTCTAGTCATGAGTTGCCAGGGTTATGGAAGCTTTTAGGGTTCGCTGACTTTGATCTTATTCCGATAGGGTCACAGTCAATGTGGAAGTTCTCTCCTCCCTTCAGAGAAAGGTACCTCCTTCTTTGATGGCCCTGTTCTTTCCACTGGGATCTCACTCACAGAGATCTTTCATTTAGGTCTTCTTCTTTTTTTCTTTTCCATGGTATCTTGGCTTTCCATGCCTACAATACTCTCATGGGCTCTTCAGCCAGGTCCAAATGCCTTAAGGGCTGATTCTGAGGTCAGAGTGTTGTTTAGGACATCTGCCATTCTATGAGTCTGCTGTGTATCCCACTTCCCATGCTGGATCTTTCTCTCTCTTTTTGATTCTATCAGTTAGTATTAGCAGACACTTGTCTTGTTTGTGTGATCCCTTTGTTTCTTAGACCTATCCAAGCCATCTAATGTGAACTGAAATTGATCACTTGGACTAGTGAGATGGCATTGGTACATGCCACCTTGATGGGATTGTATTGGAATCCCCTGGCACATTTCTAACTCCATCATTTGGGGCAAGACTGATTGTGCATGTCCCAAATTGTGCATCTCCTCCCTCTCTTTTTCCACTCTGAAATTTAACAGGGACCACTTTTCAGTTAAAATTTAAACACCTAAGAATAATTGTGTGTTAATTACAGAGTTCAACCACTAGTACTAGAACAACAACAACAACAACAAATACTAAAAAGGATAAAGTATTACATTGTACATCTAGAGTCAGGACAAAAGCTGATCAGGTCATTGTTTCTTATAGTGTCCATTTCACTTCAACAGGTTTCCCCTTTGGTGTTCAGTTGTCGCCGATCAGGGAAAACAAATGATATTTGTCTCTTTGGGACTGGCTTAATTCACTCAGCATGATGCTTTCCAGATCCCTCCATCTTGTTGCAAATGATTGGGTTTCATTGTTCCTTACTGCTGTATAGTATTCTATGGAGTACATGTCCCATAATTTCTTTATCCAGTCTACTGTTGATGGGCATTTGGGTTGTGTTTATTGATTTCTATATGAAAGCCATTCTAATGGGGTGAGGTGAAAACTCATTGTGGTCTTGATTTGCATTTCCCTGATGGCTAGTGATCCTGAGCATTTTTTCATGTGTCTATTGGCCATTTGGATTTCCTCTTGAAAAATGCCTGTTTAAGTCCCTTGCCCATTTCTTAGCTGGATTGTTTATTTTGTTGTTTCTTGAGTTTCTTGACCTTTTAAAATATTCTGGTTATTAATCCTTTATCAGTCGCATAGCTTGCATATACTTTCTTCCATTCTGTTGGTCGCCTCTTCACTTTGCTGAGTGTTTCTTTTGCAGTATAGAAGCTTCTCAATTTGATGTAATCTCATTTGTCAAATTTGGAATTGATTGTATGTACCTCTGGGGTCTTTTTCAAGAACTCTGTGCCTATTCAATGTCCTGCAGTGTTTCTCTGATGTTCTCTAATAATTTGAAAGTATCAGTTTATAGATGTAAGTCTGTTATCAGTTTTGAGTGGATTTTTGTGTAAGGTGTAAGGTAGGATTCTTGCTTCATATTTCTGCATGTGGAAATCCAGTTTTCCTGGCAGCACCATTTGTTAAAGAGACTTTCCTTGATCAATTTCCAGGGATTGATTTTTAACTCCTTTTTTCAAAGTTGGTTAAAGATACATGGGTTGATTTCTGGTGATTCTATTCTGTTCCATTAGTCTACCTATCTGTTTTTGTGCCAGTACCAGGCTGTTTTGATTATAACTGCTTTGAAATCAGGTATTGTGATGCCTCTGGCTTTGTTTTGTTGTTTAATATTGATTTAACTTTTTGGGGTATCAAGTATTTCCATATGAATTTTAGCATCCTTTTTTCCAGATCTGCAAAAAATTTCGTTGGTAATTTGGTTAGAATCACATTGAATCTCTAAATTGCTTTCAGTAGTATGGACATTTTGATGATGTTGAGTTTTCTAATCCATGAACATAAAATATTTTTCCATTTTCTTGTGTCTTCATCTATTTTTTTCTTTAATGTATTGTAATTCTCATCATAGAGATCTTTAACATCCTTCCTAAAAATTTATTCCAAGGTATTTTAATTTATTTGAAGTTTTTGTGACTGGGATTGATCTTAGAAGTTCTTTTTCAGGGCCAGCACCATGGCATACTAGGTTAATTCTCCGCCTGTGGCGCCAGCCTCCCGTATGGGTGCTGGTTCTAGTCCCAGCTGCTCCTCTTCTAGTCCAGTTCTCATCTATGGTCTGGGAAAGCAGTAGAAGATGGCCCAAGTCCTTGGGCCCCTGGACCCCCGTGGGAGGCCAGGAAGAAGCACCTGGCTTCTGCCTTCAGATCGGTGCAGCTCCAGCTGTTACGGCCATTTGGGAAGTGAGCCAGCAGATAGAAGACTTCCCTCTCTGCCTCTCTCTCTCACTGTCTGTAACTCTACCTGTCAAATAAATAAGTTTTTTTTTTTTTTTAAAAAAACAAGTTATTTCTCAGCCATGGCTTTGTCTGTGTATATAAAGGCTACTGGTTTCATATCCTGCTAATTTATCAAACTCTTCTATGAGTTCCAATGGTCTCTCTCTCTCTCTCTCTCTCTCTCTCTCTTTTTTTTTTTTTTTTTTGACAGGCAGAGTAGACAGTGAGAGAGAGAGAAAGACAGAGAGAAAGGTCTTCCTTTACCATTGGTTCACCCTCCAATAGCCGCCATGGCCGGTGTGCACACCGTGATGATCAAAGCCAGGAGCCAGGTGCTTCTCCTGGTCTCCCATGGGGTGCAGGGCCCAAGCACTTGAGCCATCCTCCACTGCCTTCCCAGGCCATAGCAGAGAGCTGGCCTGGAAGAGGGGCAACCAGGACAGAATCCGGCACCCCGACTGGGACTAGAACCTGGTGTGCCAGCGCCACAAGGCAGAGGATTAGCCTATTGAGCCGCGGCACCGGCCTCCAATGGTCTTTTACTGTAGTGTTTTGTATACTCAATATATAGAATCATATCAACTCAAAATATGGATAGTTTAATTTCCTCCTCCCCAATTTGTATTCATTTGATTTCTTTTTCTTGCCTAATAGCTCTGGTAACACTTCCAGGATTATATTGAATAGCAGTGGTAATAGTGGGCATCCTTATCTGTTTCTGGATTTCAGTAGGAATGCTTCCAACTTTTCCCCATTCAATAGGAAACTGGCCATGGATTTGTCATAAATTGTCTTGATCATGCTGAGAAATGTTCCTTCTATACCAATTTGCTCAGTTTTCATCATGAAAGGATGTTGTATTTTATTAATTCCTTTCTCTACATCTGTTGAGATAAACATATGGTTTTTGTTCTTCAATTTCTTAATGTGATGCATCATATTGATTTGTGGATGTTGAACCATCCCTGAATACCTGGGATAAATTCCACTGGTCGGGGTGAATGATCTTTCTGATGTGTTGTTGGATTTGATTGACTAGTATTTTATTGAGGATTTTTGCATCTAGGTTCATCAGGGTAAGTGGTCTGTAGTTCTCTCTCTCATATCTTTTTCAGTTTTAGGAATTAAGGTGATGAGTTTCCTAGAAGGAATTTTGGAGGATTCTCTCCCTTTTAATTTTTTTTTTTCGATAGCTGGAAAAGAATTGGAGTTATTTCTTCTTTAAATGTCTGGTAGAATTAAGTTGTGAAACCATGCAGTCTTGTGTTTTTCTTCATTGGCAGGCTCTTTATTACTGATTCAACTTCTGTATTGGTTATTGGTCTGTTTGGGTATTCCATACCTTCATAGCTCAAATTAATTAGGTTGTATGTGCTAGGAATCAAACATTTCTTCTAGGTTTCACAGTTTGTTGGCAAACAGGTATTTGTAGTAATTTACACTGATTCTTTTTATTTCTGTGGTGTCTGTTGTTACATTTCTTTTTTCATCTCTAATATTATTGATTTAGCTGTTTTCCCTCTTTTTTTGTAAGCTGAGGAAATGGTTTACACTGCTGTAAAGAACATAAAATGTAACAGCAACTTTGATGAATGTATCTTGTAAATTCTGACCTTGAATTCCATAGTTGTTCAATCTGTAAGTTATGATTGTGTTGACCAGATATGTAAATGTTAACTTTAATGCAAATATAGCAGTCCTTATAACATCATTCAATTTGTATTATATGGATCAAGAATTGTATGCATTTTCATTACTAGCCCACTGCACAAGTTCTCCAAAATTGAAGGTAATGATGAGAAAATATATCCCATATTCAGAGAAAGATGATCAACTAAGCAGATTAAGGATATTGCTCATAAAACACACCTTCCTAGAGATAAAAATCTTCACTTTGGATCCAACAGAAAGCTATCAAGTTTTTCAATGCATAGTTTGAAGCCCTATTTTTGTAGTTTAATCCTGGTGTTTTATAAATCAAAGTCTTTAAAATTTTCAGTTAAAATAATCTTAATTCTTGATAATATAAACTCTTCATTATATGGTCCAGAGCTTTATTCCTAAATGTACTTCACATTAAGAGAGAGCAGCAGTGTAAGAAGTTGAAGAACTACATTTTGTTTTCATTGAGTTATTGCCATCATTATATAGTTATCCCCAAGATGATACAAATCCATAATAGCAGGCATTGTATGATCTGGACCTTCCATTAATGTAGCCTCATAAGTTTATTAAAAGTCAAAATAAATGTTCTTGTTTTTCTAGGTTTTTTTTAAAATAAAACATTAAGTTCATATTATTGGTTCTAAAAAGCCTGCTTTAAAATAAAATATGTACTGATGTCACTCAAAGACAGTTGGTGTTTATTTGTTATTATTATAATTTACCTTCATTAGTACAGAGTGACAGGGCAACTGTAGAGCAAACATGGGGTTATTAGGATATTAAGATCATTGATAATTTGAATTTAAATATTATAGGAGTTTAAATTTCAACATTTAAATAGTGCACCTATTTGAATTCTGTTAAGGGAAGTGCTATAGATGTCAAGCAGGAAAGAAAAGCACAGAACTCGATATGATGATACTTATTTTCCCTTATATTTAAGTGAAAAAACAAATAAGGAAATAAACTGAGGTTGAAATGGATTCACAGGGGCATGAAGCATTGTATCTAAGCAACAAGTATGAATCATTGGAGCAGAGATATTTCATTAATCGAAGTAACTTGCAACCTTTACTCAGGGTCATTATCATAATATCCTTTAAAAATTAGACTAAGATCATCTACAGCGTGTGCTTGTGCCTTTATGTGTCTTTAGAAATTAGTGTCTTTATTTGAAATTGAAATAATAGAATCACTAAATATTCATACCATCTAGAAATTAAATTAATTCAATGCATTTTCTCAACTTTCTTCAGGGAACTAGAGATATACTTGCATATGTTCTTGTGTTGCAAGTTCAGACATTATTTTTCATAAAATGTACATACATTTGCATGAATATTAAACAGATAAAGACTACTGAATATTTTACCTCACCCATCTAAATGCAAACTGAACAGAACCACCATTTTGTTCTTTAAGTAAACACTAAACTCTAGGTAGTTACATACTTTTTGAATATTATAAGAAATATACAAATATATAGTTTCTAGATATAGTGTTATAAATTGGTACTAATGATTATTGCCAGCATTGCTGTTACTATCTGTCATTGATGAATTTTTGTGAACTAATTACTAAATCTATGTAAAATAGATATTGTGGTAAACTCATTACATGTATTAACTCACATAATTGGTGAAATAAGTTGCAAATAATAAAACTGAGAAGTATCTGAGAAGTCAAATAACTCCTTCATGTCACACAGCCAGTAATTTACAGAGCAAGAAATGATCTGTCACATTTTCACTGCAGATACAAATCCTTGACTGTATTTTTGTTATGCTTTTAGAGGTACGTAGACAAAATCTGCCTCGAAACTTTGTTCAAGATATCACTATTGCTTCATAGAAGGACTGGTGTTAAAGTGGGAAATGCAATCCTAGAAGTCAAATCTACTGTCTTCACTTGAGTTATGAGAGTCAAGAAGGAAGGCACACAGAAAGCAAACTTCAAGCTGATCTTGAAGCATGTCCAGGAGAATGAGCATCTTGTCAGGAGTGATATCCCAAGCTTAGGATTTGGGTACAAAATCTAGCTTCATAAAGAAATTATGGGAGTATCACTAGGGCCAGAAGAAACAGTGATATGGACATAGAGAAGCAAAAGAAAAAAAAATCTGAAGCAACCTTATATTCTCAGGATTTCAGACATTTGCCACATATATTCAAGGTAATTTTAAGATAAATCTAGCATAGCATTTAAAATATATGCTTATTTTAACATAGCAAGAAAAAACTAGCCAATTGCTATTGTGAAGTTTTTAATGGTTATTGTGAGTCCAAAATAAATATTTAGATTTAAAATGATGTTGATTTACGATAAACTATTTTGTTTTTAATTTATTTGACAGATAGAGTTAGACAGTGAGAGAGACAGAGAGAAAGAGAAAGGTCTTCCTTCCCTTGGTTCACCCTCCAAATGACTGCTACGGCCGGTGCTTCCTCCTGGTCTCCCATGCGGGTGCAGGGCCCAAGCACCTGGGCCATCCTCCACTGCCCTCCCAGGACACAGTAGAAAGTTGGACTGGAAGAGGAGCAACCGGAACTACAACCCAGTGCCCACGTGGGATGCTGGCACTGCAGGTGGAGAATTAACCAAGTAAGCAACAGCGCCAGCCCCTAAGGTAAAGTATTAAGTGTAAAATGACACACCAGTACATCACAGGGAGAGATTGAAAAATGGTTTTGAAATTAAATCTAAGTACTAAATAAGGAGTTTGATTTTATCCTATTTACAATTAAGAATAGTTGAAAGGTTCAATATGATAGATTTTTCTTATTATGATTTTCATCTTGAAAATATTCATTTAGTTGGGCCTACATAAGATCATGGAGAAGTTAATTACTAGTAAAGCATTAAAATTTAGGCAAAGGATTCCAAGGAATGTAACCTCAGTGAGTTTCTCTTAGGCAAATGAGGGCTACTGCTTCCAGCCAATGAAACGCAGGACACAGAAGAACCAGTGTTGTGTTGTGCTGTGTATTTTGATAGAGGCAGGTCAAAGATTTTAGACTCAGACATGTTCACACTGAATGCCCAAATGCACATGTCAAAGAGTTGGGCTTTGGGAGAGTGACTAAGTATTTTGATAGGGAAAATGAATTTCTCTATGGTGAAAGTTTTACTCATCAGCAAAGTAAAAGTTGAGCTTCTCATACCATGAGTTTTTGAGCATGCTACAGTGTCTTGTAATTATTTGGATGCAAGTGTCCAAATAATTACAAGACACTGTAGCAATATATGTTTGCTTTCTATACCAAACCTACTGGATCAGAATTTATAGTTTTATCAAGTTGCTCAATTAATTTATCAGTGTAGTTTAGGAATGTTTA
The DNA here is from genome assembly GCF_033115175.1 of Lepus europaeus. NCBI lineage: Eukaryota > Metazoa > Chordata > Mammalia > Lagomorpha > Leporidae > Lepus > Lepus europaeus. The sequence continues at coordinate 68,598,578 of NC_084842.1, forward strand.
CATATTTAATTTTAACTTTTTATTATTTTTCAAGGAGAGAGATAAAGATATAGGAATTTCTCATCATGTGGTTCACTGCTCAAATGCCTGCAACAGCCCAGGCTGGGCCAGTTTGAAGCCAGGAACTAAGAACTCAATCCAGCTAACCCAGAGTCAGAGTACTTGAGCCATTATAGGTGCCTCCCAGAAAGTACAATTAGCAAGAAGCTGGATTCAAAGCAGAGCAGAGACTTGAACCCAGGCACTTCAAATGAAATGTAGGAGTCCCAAGCTGTGTATTAACCACTGCACCAGATGATTATTCCCCAAATCACTATACATGAATACAATCATCCTTTAGATACTTTTTGCAGATACCATTTTACTATTTCATGCTAATGAGACATCATATTAAATACAATCAGATACACACAGAGTGTTCTGTTTTGCTCAGTTTAAAGAATCATGCCAGAAATGTTCAGGAAAAATAACATCCATTATTAAAGAAAGTCAGGTGTGAGGAAGCTGGACCTCAATGGGAACAGCTGGTGTTCAGCCGCAGGTGATTGTTGCTTTGCTGGTAGGTGGGTTCACTGTTATAAATACACATACATTTTAAATGTTTAATTGATGATTAATTACAATTAAAATAATACAATAAGTCCACGGGCTGATTTCAGCCTTGATTCCTCTTTCTGAAACTTGGCAAATGCATACTGACCCATAATATCTCATGGAATAAGGAAGAATTGCAAATGATGGCTTCCCTTAACCTTCCATCTCTAATATATCACTGATAAAACATAATTCATTTTTGAATGACACTGATATAGTAACTACATAATTATGCATTAGTATGGATTAAATCACTGATTGGTCATATACTTTCAACACTAAAGTGCATTACAAGTTTTTCTCTATCACACTGGTGGAGAATTCAAAGAATGTAGCATTGTTTGTTTTGATAGTGACCTTGAGTTTGGGCATTCTAAAACTATACCATTTTCTATCTCCCTGCTCAGAAAATATGCATTCCTTATATTGCTCCATATGTTGCGTAAAATATTGGCTGATTTATTTTTGTCTTTCAGTGTTACCAGAGATATTTGAAAGCTTGTATGTTCAAATAATGACTCACTGAGCCATTAATCATAACAGTAACAACGAAATGAGTGTGTTCCACTAGGCAGATAACAGTTTGAGATAGCAACTTTGGGCTTCTGTGCTAAGTACCTCAGTCTTCCATTCAAATCTTATTCTCCATCCTTTCACAATTTACTCTCCATCCCAGGAGGCTTACCGATATTGATGCAACAGGTATCTTCTTGTCTTCTGGACACTGGCAGACTGAAGGAGGTGAAGAAGAGACAGGTGAGAGACAGGCTAGGGCTCAATTTCCCAGCATATTGCCTGGTGTCTCTACCTCCTTCTGATTCAAAGTCCTCCCAGGCTGCCCATTTCCTGTTCCTCCTACTCAAGGTGTGGTCCATGGACCGCTGCTGGTGATAAGAAACATCTGGAAACTTTCATTATAATATTACTGAAACATTTTAGGTCTACTGGGATTAAAGTTTTAAAAGTGAAACTTGTATTTTGTTTTTATATTTCACTTTTCCAGTAATTTTTTCATGTCCTTTGCAAAAGTATCTGCTTGCAGTGGATTGAAAATAAGCAAAACAAAACACACAGACTATCTATTCTTCTTTATAGATAAAGTTGCCAAATTTAACAAGTTTAAATATGACATGTCAATCAATTTTATATTGCCAAAAAACAATAATGCTTTTCTTATAATTCTTCCCAAATGTCATATGTGTGTTTATTTGGCAGCCATACTATAGACGGTTTCAGATATGTTCTGAAAGACTCTTTTAAACTTTGGACTTTTGGTTGTAGGTAGGGGTGATAACAACCATAATATTGAGTGCAACCACCTGTGTGATTTCTGTGGTCTTTTTGCATTGAGCCTATGCCTTTATCAAAACTTCCTTAATAAAATCCTCCTTTGATCATCTTAATTTAAGCAGTCATCTGTTCCTCCTAGGACATCGATGGTATAACATCCATGCTAGATGCTTCCACTTATTTCTAAATGTCAGTACTCAATGCCCTCCTCAGTTTTCTCTCTAGATTCCCCATGCTCATAACTGCCACTTTGTGTACAGTAACATGGTCAAAAAGAATAGAAGCAGACACTGAATGTCTGATTTGGGGGAGACAAGATCCATTAAGCTGCCAATCAGCATTATCCAGATGTCTGCATCTGGTTACCTCATTCTTCATATCAGTTTCTCCCTCTGGCTAACCACTTTCATATGGAGTTGACTTGTTCTCAGACTCTTGTCACCACCCCACCTTAATTGCCCTAACTCACATCCTGCAACTTTGCAATGAGGAAAATTAAAAAAAAAAAAAAAACCAACTTGCTGTGAGCTGACAGTCACTAACTATGACACTAAACACACTCCTATTTTCCAGTGCTAGCACTGTGCCCCCTTTGAAAACAAAGCCAAGACACCATGAACAACAACGGTTTCTCTTACATTCAGAAAAGAAGGCTAGAACTCTGGCTTGAAAATTCTTTACTCACCTCTTTGTTCTATAGGCATTTCAGTTACAGGAAAACCTCTATTTCTGACAATGCCTTAAGTCGAGATGAAGTCATCCTCTCAGTAACTTCCAGTCCTGGTTTCCAGTTCTGCCCTTGGCAGGGAGGATATGTCTTTCCTTGCTTATCTATGACAGACTTTCACATCAGCATTTAATGTGTGCCAAAGAAAATCATGATATTTTATTAGACGCCAATTAAAATTTACTGCAATATAATGAATCACATATCATCAAAAATGTTTATGCATACACAGTTTTCTGAAAACTGTGTAAGCCTTCTTCAAGGTACAATCATCACTAGGTGCCTGAACCCTGCCTTACAAAACTAGTTGTATGTCATGTGGACCTTCTAAAAATTTCTAAGCTAGCAAATAGTCACTTCTTATGTGTGAATAAAATGATTTTCCAAAAATTAGAAGAAAACAATACATGCATTGGAGTGAAATCTGAGTGTGCCTCTTATTAGCACGGTGATCTTCAACAAAGCCATTTTATTATTTTATAACTCATAGACACTTTTATTATAACATTTCTAACAGAAAGACTAATTTGTACTTTTGTTGGTCTTTTAATATTGCACTCATATTTAAATTCTGCCGGCCAGTGGCATGGCTCACTTGACTGATCTTCTGCCTGCGGCGCTGGCACCCCAGGTTCTAGTTCCGGTTGGGGTGCCGGGTACTAGTCCTGGTTGCTCCTCTTTCAGTCCAGCTCTCTGCTGTGGCCCAGGAGGGCAGTAGAAGATGGCCCAAGTGCTTAGGTCCCTGCACTCGCTTGGGAGACCAGGAGAAAGTACCCGGCTCCTGGCTTCGGATCGGTGCAGCGCAGGCCGTAGCAGCCATTAGGGGAGTGAACCAATGGAAGACCTTTCTCTCTCTAAAAAAAAAAAAAAAAAAAAAAAAACTACCTCATATATTCAAAGATGACTCTATAGCATGTCATATAAAACTGTGTATAACTTTCATGAATAAACCTGCTACCATATTTCCTTATTTAACCATGCATACAAATATGTATCTACTTTTTAAAAATGTAAATATGTTATCATCTGTGTTTATCCTATAATGGACTTCATTGAAACATGGCTAAATGAAAGTCTTGGCATAACTAACATAAATATTTTTGAAATAAAAGAATGTGGACTATTTCTTTATACCATTAACACCTTTTCAAAATTTTCTTCTGTTTACATGCCCATTTTTTAAGAAAATAAAATCATAATGAAAACCCAAAATTGCTGAAAACAAGCTAAAAAACAGTTTCAGTTGGAAATAAATGACACTGGATTCTAAATATATTTTCTCCTATCAGTGCTCTCCTAACAATTATTTTCCTAAGAAAAGAAGGAAATGGAAAATTGGCCATAAATATTTATTCATGTTTAAGCATAAGAACCATTAAAGTTTAGGCAGGCAAACATTTGGAATATGTAGTTTTTAAGACTTGCTGTAGCATTTCTCCTGCTTTTGTGCTTTGATTTGAGCTTTGACAAGTGGAAGATGCCTTTCCCTACATTACACAGTGCTGTGGTCTCTCTAGACAGAATCACAGAAGTGAACGTTTTGAGGACAAGAGTCTGGCTCTTGACCCTGGTTGTATTCCCACCCCTTTTCAATGATTCTGGCACCTTTAGGCTCACATTTTTTTAATGAATATGCTTCTACCACACAGTGGCCTCATTATTCCTCCACTCATTCATCATTCTTTCAGTCATTTAACAGTTTCTGCTGATTGCTTCCCATGTTGCATTGCACTGTGCAAGTCTCCAGCTGTGTTGCCTTCACCTTCCATACTAAACCATAGAGCTCTTTCTAAAATTTTAGTCTCCTCACATATCTTTCTCTTTAAATCCTTTAATGAATCTCTAACATCCAAGAGATAAATAATATGATATGTGACATACAGAATGTACTATTCTTCATTTTCTGTATTATGCTTTACATTTTCAAACATCTTTGCTATTGAAAGCACAATTGTTCTTACTCTACAGATTCATTATTCTGTACATGATTCTTCTATTATACCATATTTCCTAACAACTCAGTGATTTTTTTTTCATTTTCTGATATGTTTTTCTGACTTAACCTATACTTTAATTAGCATTAATAACTACTTGTGCCCTGGAAATAAAATACAATGGTTAATACTTACAAACTATGTAAAGAAGATAAACTACTTCCTGTTTTGCAAAGAAAAATCATGCCCAAAGATCTCAACGTATTGATAGTTTCTAAAAATTTATCAGAATGATTTTTTCAAAGCAGAATCCATTCTGCCATATTTTTCTTCCTTTTTTCATACATTGCTGAACAGTATGTTAACTAGCTTTCAGGGACTTTCACATCCATTTTTATTCATAGAATTAGTCCAAGGGCCGGCGCCGTGGCTTAACAGGCTAATCCTCCGCCTTGCTGCGCCGGCACACGGGGTTCTAGTCCAGGTTGGGGCACCGGTTCTGTCTCGGTTGCTCCTCTTCCAGGCCAGCTCTCTGCTATGGCCCCGGAAGGCAGTGGAGGATGGCCCAAGTCCTTGGGCCCTATACCCGCGTGGGAGACCAGAAGCACCTGGCTCCTGGCTTCAGATCAGTGAGATGCACCAGCTGCAGTGGCCACTGGAGGCTGAACCAACGGCAAAAAGGAAGACCTTTCTCTCTGTCTCTCTCTCTCACTATCCACTCTGCCTCTCAAAAAATTAAAAAAAAAAAAAAAGAATCAGTCCAAAGCTTCTTTTCTTTCATACCCTTGCCTCATTTTGCTATGAAAATGGAAATACACAAATGCACACATATGTTCTAAGTGCCTTTAACTTTGCCTGCAGTTCGCCTAACTTCAAACAGGTTTTCTTCCTGACTACAGGCTACTAACCTCCCTCTTAGAGCATTTACTTTAGAAAATTTGCCATCATAAGTTCTTTGCCAATCCCTTAAAATGTGAATCTTCACTCACTCTGTGGTCAGGTTTACAATCTGGGATTTTTTCTCCAGGACTTTGGGGCCATCTTTTGAAATGTGATCATGGGAAGAGTTAATGTCTTTTGAGCAGGCAGAGCCTAATTTTGCTCAGTGCTAGTTAACACATACACACATAGCCTATATATGTTAAGGGACCTTCTACTAATATCATCCAGTGCATTTCTACTAGCTTACTCCAGTGTTTAAGTTGCTCCCATCTGTTGTTTCAATGGAGTTAAGTCCAGTATCTCTCCCCTATTGCAGTAGCTTGGTATGAAGTATAACTTTCCCGTTTAGATTTGTCTAGTGTGATTTTTTTTCCTGGCAAAATAAACACATACATATACTCTGAATGTAGTCCTTTTCACCTCTCCTTTTCTTTTAGTCTTTGGTTTTAGGCCTTACTTTTAAGATTTCGTATTTATTTCAAAGAATCACACACACACACACACACACAGAGAGAGAGAGAGAGAGAGAGAGAGGGATCTTCCACATACACTGCCTCACTTCCCTGGTAACCGCCACAGGCAGTCTGGGCCTGATTGAATCCTAAGCCAGAAACTCCATCCGTATTTCCAATGTGCCATCATTTTCTACTTCCTAGGTGCATTAGCAGGGAGCTGGATTGGAAGCAGAGTGTCAAGGACTCAAATCATCACTCCAGTATGGGATGCAGTCATCTCATACTGGCAGCCTAACCTGCTGTACTACAACATCCTTCCCTGGTTTTATGCTCTTTTAAAAAATAACTTCATTATTACATAAAACATTCCAAAGAGTAAAGGTGTATTTTATTTCTTAACCTAGAAATTCCTCTGTTTGAAATAACATTTGAAATATACATTTGATATGTATTTTCTAGGACTTTTTTTTTGATGATAGGATGAGAAATTATGTGAGCTACATGCAAGCTGTTTCTTGGACCTGATGTCAACTCTTCTATTAGGAATCAAGATTATGGGCTGACACCACGGCTCAATAGGCTAATCCTCCTCCTGCGGCACCTGCACACCGGGTTCTAGTCCCTGTCAGGGAGCCAGATTCTGTCCTGGTTACTCCTCTTCCAGGCCAGCTCTCTGCTGTGGCCCAGGAGTGCAGTGGAGGATGGCCCAAGTGCTTGGGCCCTGCACCCGCATGGGAGACCAGGAAAAGCACCTGGCTCCTGGCTTTGGATCAGCGCAATGCGCCAGCCACAGCACCATTACAGGATGAACCAACGGAAAAAGGAAGACCTTCCTCTCTCTCTTTCTCTCTCACTGTCCACTCTGCCTGTCAAAAAACATAAAAAAAAATTAAAAACAGTAAAAAAAAAAAAGAATCAAGATTATGAATTCCCTTCTTTGTAGCAGCAACATTTCTTTGTCCTTTATCTCTGTAGACCCTGGAAACAGTTCATGACAAGGCACATATGAAGGAATACAGATATGTTGAGGGATTTAATTAACATAACTTTGCTGTATATTTTATCTTTCATGATGAACCTTCACAATTACTCTACAGAGTTGCTCATGTGATTTAGTCCAGTACTGTGATAGTCACTTCTATTTTCAGGGCCTATTTGCTATCAATGGATCTGTCCTGCCTTCAACTTACTGTGTTTCTGTAGAGCAGTTACCCTTCTTCAGCTGGTCAAGTGTCTCTCATTTCTATTTAATTCCAGGGAACAACCTGTCTGTGTTTAAGAAAGCACATGTCTACAGAAATTTTAATTTGGGAAGATACCTTGGAAGATATAATAGTATTTTAATATTTATTTAGTAATTTTTAAATTTCTAAAATAGTTGGGGCCAGCGGTGTGTCAGTGGGTAAAACTACCACCTGCAGTGCCAGCATCCCATATGGGCAACAGTTTGTGTTCTGGCTGCTCCACTTCCAATCTAGCTCTCTGCAATGTCCTGGGAAAGCAGTAGAAGATGGCCCAAGTCGTTGAGCTCCTGCTCCCGCATGAGAGACCTGGAAGAAGCTCCTGGCTCCTGACTTCAGATCGGTGTAGCTCTGGCTGTTTCAGTCATCTGGGGAGTGAACCAGTAGATCGAAGACCTCTCTCTCTCTCTCTCTCTCTCTCTCTGCCTCTCTGTAATTATGCCTTTCAGATAAATAAATAAATTTAAAAAATTAGTTTTAGTCATCCATTTCTACTGTGCTCTACTGCATATTTGTTTTCCTAAAGAGTTTATAGTTTGAGGTTGTTGAACAATAAAAATTGTCCAACACACCTGGGGAGGTAGTTAAGAAAATAAGTAATCACGTAATTTAAAATTTTAACCTACTGGGACAGTTAAGTATCTGCAGGAACTTCGAAACATTTGAATCAAAATTGTCATTTTCATAATAGCTTCTTTGCAACTCGCTATGCACCAAGATAATTCAATGGTCTTAAAAGATAGAAAGGAGTTAGTGTCACTCTTCTGCTTAAAGTATTCCAATGTTTCTCTTTGTTCATGAAATGAAGTGCAAAATTTCTTAAATAGCCTTTCAGATTCTACCTGAGCTGTTAGTGCTTGGCTCGTGTCCAGGTTCATGTTAAATGTTCTCAATTCATGTCCTTCATTCACATGGGAGGGATGGTCTTTTTTTTTTTTTTTTTTTCAAAGGTTGATTTATTTGAAAGGTAGGGAGAAAGAGAGACAGAGAGAAAGCTCTCCCATAAGTCCATCAGCTATTTCACTCTTTAAGCTCCTGCAACAGCCAGGGCTATGCCATGCTGAAGTGAGAAGCGAGGAACTCTATCAGTCTCTATCTAGAAGCCAGACTCAAACTAGCACTCTGATATGGCATGTGGGTTTACAGAACAGTGGCTTAACCAGCTGCACCACCATGCCTGGTCCTTGTGAAGGGAATTCTGAAACACTTAATGACCAGGCTTGTGTGCAAACGTCAATTTTGAATGACATTCTCTGCTAATATTTATTTCTCTGCTAAATGCAATGTTTAAAGAGTTGACGATAAGTCTTAGTGAAGGAGGCCATGTGATTCTTAATCTGGAGGGTGAGCATAATTACAGTCCATGCAAACTTTCTTATGACATGAGAACACTGCATGTGGCCCTCACTGTCTTCAGGGTCAGCAGATTAAGTTCAGTTAGAGAAGAAAGGGTTTTTCGTTTTGATAATTTGTGAACACACTTCTAAGGGAGAGAATGACGGTAGTGATATTGTTTCTTTTATGTGAAAGGACTAAAGAGTCTCACTTTTATCAGACTCTGAAAGAAGTGACACTCTCTACTAAATATTTAAAGAAGGTCTATAACACCTTAGAAAAGGCTTGAATTAATTCTTTGTAGAAATAGCATCTACAGGGAAAGGAAGAAATACATCAAACGCTAGCATTTATTGTAGTTTATTATGAGAATTTATTTGAGACTGTGAATATCCTTTAATATGCCTTATAGTATCATACATTTTAATACATTTAAAGAACATATTCTGAAACTCTATCCTAGTGAAGTATGACACTGCATTGAGAATAAAATGGCTCCTTGTTACTCATGCCTGATTATTTTTTCTTTAGGAACAATTTAAATGGCATTTTAGGCACTCACTCCAGAAGTTTTATACATTATCCTACCCATGATGAAATATGTGTACCTATCTCTCAGTCTATTTCAATGCTATACTCCTAACCAACTAGATTTTACACAATCACATTTGTCTAGAACAAGTTTTACTATTAACTCTCATAATATAACGCTTTGAGGACAGAGATTCTGCATGGGAAGTTCGTATACAATGACTCCTGTCATTAATTTAACAATTAACATTCATATATGACATCAGTGATCACCCAAGCCTCTTGAAATGACTTGTCTGGACTATGAAAGCCTTCTGAATTCACAAATCTGTCAGCCTTTAGACAAGAACACAAGCAAAATAGAAGTTCTCTCCTCCCTTCAGAGAAAAGTGCATCCTTCTTTGATGACCATTTCTTTCCATTGGGGTCTCACCCACAGAGGTCCTTCCTGTAGGATATTTTTTGTCAGTGTCCAGGCTTTCCATGCCTGAAATGCTTTTATGGGATTTCCAGCCAGACCAGAATGCCTTAAGGGCTGATTTTAGGTGAGACTCAATTTTTGTAGATTGTATATTCCTAGGAATCTACCCATTTCTTTTAGGTTTCCCAATTTGTTGGCATACAGCTCTTTGTAGTAATTTCTATTGATTCTTTTTATTTCTGGAGTATCTGTTGTTACATTTGCTTTTTCATCTCTGATTCTATTGATTTGGATATCCCTCCCCCCTTTTTTTTGGCTAGTTACACCAACGGTGTATCAATTTTTATTTTTTCAAAAAAAACCAGCTCCTCATTTCACTAATTTTTGTATGCTTTTTGGTTTCAATTTTACTTATTCTCTAATTTTAGTTATTTCTTTCCTTTTACTATGTCTGGGTTTGGTTTGTTGTTGTTTTTCTAGGTCCATGAGATGCATTGATGGCTCATTTATTTGGTATCTTTCCAGTTTCTTCATGTAGGCACCGAATGCTTTAAACTCCCCTCTTAACACTGTTTTTACTGATCCCATAGATTTTACATGATGCATTGTCATCTTCATTTGTTTCCAAAAATTTTTCGATTTCTCAATTGATTTCTTCTGTGACCCACTATTCCTTTAGGAGAATTTTGTTCAGTCTCTATGTGTTTACATATGTTCTAGAGATTTTTAAGTTGTTGATTTCCAGCTGCATTCCATTGTGGTAAAAGAATATGCATATTAAGATTTTGATTCTTTTGAACTTGCTGAGACTTGCTTTATGGCCTAGCACATGGTCAATGCACTGAACCGAAGAATGTGTATACTGCCGCTATGGGATGAAAGGTTCTGTAGCTATCTGTTAGGTCCATCTGGTCTATAGTGTTGATTAACTCTGTTGTTTCCTTGCTGATTTTCTGTCTGATTAATCTGTCCATTGCTGGATGTGGGACGTTGAAGTCCCCCATTACTATTGTTTTGGAGTCTGTGTCTCCCTTTATATCTATTAACATTTCTTTTAAATACCCAGGTATCCTGTCATTGGGTATGTATACAATTATTAATCTGACAAATGCTTATTGAATTGATCCTTTAATCATTACATAGTGCCATTCTTCATCTCTTTTAGCAGTTTTTATGTTAAAGTCTATTTTGTCTGATTATTAAGATGGCAACAAGAGCTCTTTTTTGGTTTCTGTTAGCATGGAATAACTTTTTCCATCTTTTCACTTTTAGTTTGCATGTATCTTTGTTGGTGAGATGTGTTTCTTGTAGGCAGCAAGTAGATAGGTCTTCTTGTTACCCGGGAAACTTGCTCTTCCCTGGAGCATTGACCAAATCTCCCTGGCCATTTCCACCACACATCTCTTGGTACTCACTGAATGTGCATACATTCCACTAAGCCATAGAATCATAGCTCAATGATAAAAGTCACCAGAAAAAAAAAAAAACTCCACAAAATTAGTTTCAGAGGATCTCCTATTAGACTCACAGCTGACTTCACATCAGAAGCCCTATAGACTAGAAGGCAATCATGATACATAGTCCAAGTCTTAAAAAAACAAAAACAAAAACAAAAACTGTCAACCCAGAATTCTGTATCCTGCAAAGCTCTCAGTTATTAATGAAGGTGAAATAAAAACCTTCCATAACAAACCAAAATTGACAGAATTTGTTTTCACTCATCCAGCCTTACCAAAGATGGTTAAGGATGTAACACCCAAAGAAACACAGAAAGATAGCCATCATTAATGAAGAATGAGGAAGCAGAAAATTCCCCAGTAGAATTACAAAAGAAATCCAAACTAAACAATAGGAATATTTATGGAGAAAATGGCAGGGCCAAGTTGTTACTTATTAATAATCACCTTGAACACAAATGTCCTCAAATCTCCAGTTAAAAGATATAGACTGGATGAAAGCATTATTCATTATTTTGCATCAAGAATTTGATGTTTTTGTAGGGCAAGGAGGTACAAAATTATCTCAAGTTTTAATTTGTATGTATTAGGGGAAATTTCAACCATTCATTCTCTGTCTACAGATATTGATATGTAATCATATACATTCTAACACTGCACCCTTTCCTAAAAATACTGTTTAGTCTCGGTAGAGGCTCAAAACCCACTGAGGACCAATGAAATTCCATCCCAGGGCTTTTTTTCCCCCAAAATTCTGAGAAACAGGGACCCTCATTTTTGCTGGGCTTGACCCTGAAAAGATGTAGGACTTGAATTTCACCCATTTGCCACCAAGAATGTTCTAGTAACAGAGAGGAGAGCAGAACTAACAGCCATTGAGAGATCAGATCCTGAAAGCCCCTCAATAAAATGATACTTCAAGCTAAATAAATTCACGGGTTGGAGGTTGGTATTTGGAGTTGTAAATAAAATGCCACCTAGAATGCCTGGATTCCATATCAGAGTGCCAGGGTTGAGTCTCAGCTCCACTTCTGATTCCATCTCCTGTTATTACCCAGTCCCAGAGACAGCAAGTTATGGCTCAGTATTGGATTCTTGTTACTGATGTGGAAGGACCTAGATGGAGTTCTCTCTCTCTGCCATTGAATTAAGATACAATCTAGCTTGCATCTTTTATCCAAAGCATTTCTAAATGTGCATTTTCTTTGAAAAAACAGTGTTTTCATTATTCATTAAGAAGTTCTTCATTAGTATTCTATTCCCATACAATTTGTGACCTGAAATTAGATAACTACATTTTGCCAAAATAAATCATTCAGTGTGGTATTTGTACTTTTTATGTGTTTTGCTGCCATAATATAGTTTTTTTTAAATTTATTTATTCTCTTTGGCAAGCCACATTTGTCAGAAAAATTTATAGAAGATATTAAATTCTTATTATTACTCCAATGTGTAGTAAGAATTATTCACTTCTTTTTCCTTATTACCTCTTAAATAAATACATTAATGTTTTCTACTATATACACCTGAAAGCAATATTTTGTATCTTAATGATCTTTTAACTTTCACACTTAGTGCGGAAACTACCATATGGCAGAAACTCTATTGATATTATTGGGTTAACTGAATTGAATTTTCACCCAAGTTAATACAATATCTCTGGTTGGCTTCATAAATGCAAATACAATTTCCATAACAAGGGCAGCAAAGTCTCAGGTGTTTAATCAATAAAAATTTGTGATCAGTTCTGGAACCATGTTTTTGCAGAAATAAGAGGGATAACAAAAAGGGCATTGGTACTAAAATGGCCAGACTGAATTATTGAATTTGAAATGTTTAAAGACATTGAAGAAATTTAAGATATCTAATAACAATAGGAAGAGAAAATTAATCCTATATTGAAACAGAGAGCAAACTAAAACCAATGGTTGAAATTATATAAAGAAACTGAGAATATATGCAAAATATATTGGATAAATAAATACTCTACAGCTTCAGGTAGTGTAAAAGCACTCTATTATCTAAAAAGCTACCAAAGATAGAATAAAAGATTAAGCTGTAGGAATTCTATCATCTTTCAAATAAGGAGTTTTAATTCAATGAAGTGTTACAAGTATTATTGAACTATAAATTAGATGGTCTTGACAATATTCAAATCTTAACCAACAAGTAGCTATAAAAAGCTTTAATTTTTGTCATGCTCTGCTGTTTCACTTGCTGAGGAGTGGCTAGGATCCTAGTGATCCAAAAGATTTTCCAAGCTTAAGACTTCTAGGCCAGAGCCGCGGCTCAATAGGCTAATCCTCCGCCTTGCGGCGCCGGAACACCCAGTTCTAGTCCCCGTCAGGGCGCCGGATTCTGTCCCGCTTGCCCCTCTTCCAGGCCAGCTCTCTGCTGTGGCCCGGGAGTGCAGTGGAGGATGGCCCAAGTGCTTGGGCCCTGCACCCCATGGGAGACCAGGAGAAGCACCTGGCTCCTGCCATTTGATCAGCGCGGTGCGCCGGCCGCAGTGTGCTGGCCACGGCGGCCATTGGAGGGTGAACCAACAGCAAAGGAAGACCTTTCTCTCTGTCTCTCTCTCTCACTGTCCACTCTGTCTGTCTAAAAAATAAAATAAATAAATAAATAAATAAATAAATAAATAAATAAAGACTTCTAGACTTTTTATCTTTTCTTGAATATTTCCCTTATTCTTAGTTGACATCTTATCTTGATAATTAGTCTGGAATAAATTCTGGAAGAAAATAGAACAACCTGAATGTTTGATTGCATAGATTAATGAAAAATGTATGATCAACACTCAAATTTAAAAAGCTAACTGTCTGTGTGTTGAATGTTCTGGTATATTGGATTAAACCCTCCAGCCTGGACATCCACATCAGATAGAATCCCAGTTTGCATCCTAGCAACTTTATTTCAAATTCATTTTCCCGCTAATGTATACAAGGAGGCAGTAAAAGATGATCCAAGTGCTTGGATCCCTGACACCCACATGAGAATACAGATGGAGGTCCTGTCTCCTGGCTTTGACTTGGTCCTGCCTTGGCTGTTGTGGGTATTTGGAAGTGAATCAACAAATAGAAGATTTCTCTCACTCTCTCATTTTAAAGTAAGTAAACATTTTTTTAAATTATTATTATTTTTTTTTGACAGGCAGAGTGGACAGTGAGAGAGAGAGCGTGACAGAGAGAAAGGTCTTCCTTTTCCCTTGGTTCATCCTCCAATGGCCGCCGCAGCCGGCACACTGCGGCTAGCACACAGCGCTGATCTGAAGCCAGGAGCCAGGTGCTTCTCCTGGTCTCCCATGGGGTGCAGGGCCCAAGCACTTGGGTCATCCTCCACTGCACTCCTGGGCCACAGCAGAGAGCTGGCCTGGAAGAGGGGCAACCGGGACAGAATCCGGCTCCCCGACCGGGACTAGAACCCGGTGTGCTGGCACCACAAGGAAGATTAGCCTGTTGAGCCACGGCGCCGGCCAAAGTAAGTAAACATTTTTAAAGATTAAATGTCTCAGATAAAAGTATAACTTTTGTTTGTATTAATTTACAATGATGGCATAGTTAGTAATTGAGACAACACAGTTTTAATACCTAGGTAAGTTATTAAAGTATATTTTCCAACAATTTTTAAGTATGCACTTGAAAATTAAATTATTCTTATTCAAACAAGAGCAATGTAGATGCCATGAACACTAACTGAGGAATTCACAACAGCAGGGAAATTATATCGGAAATTTTACATTAATTTTTGAAGAAACATAATAAACATTTATAGCACATTATATAAGATATAACTAAACAAATAAATATATAAATCTGTAAAAAGATTTAACTGAAGAAATTAAGAAATAATACACACATTTTAGAAAGATAAAAAGAAGCATATTAAAGAATTAATATGTGGTTTTAAGCAAATACTGTAGAACAGAATTGAGTATGTGGACTTAGATTATGAAGCTATCTAATTTTTAGTATTTTGGGAAAAGGATATTTAAGAAAATCTTGCAGGAAAAAAGTTCATCTTAATAGTGGATATTTGCTATAGTTACTTGACAGGTTATAGATAAATGTGGTCAGAGGGAATCAATTATTGCTCTTAGCAATGTTGCATACCTTATTGCACTACTAATTTTATAAGAAATTACTTTACCTTGAGACTTGAGATGATAGTTGTCTAATTTAATGTTTTTATAAATGATCTAGAAGAGAGAAAATATGGCTTGTCAATTATTCTAATCTCTCCCATGTGCCAAAATTCCAAGTCAATGAGATCTATTTTAAATCTCACTATTAATGTTAATGGGTAGGAATATGGCAGACAGTAGGGGCAAATACAAGGGTATACTTTGGGTGAAAATGGTCCACCTCATACTTGGACAGGATCATGTCTGAAGGTGTTAATTTGACACTGGTGATCTCCTCTCCTCACAATTAACAACAGATTCAAGTCCTCAAAAGTGCATCAAAGCAATGATTTGACTTAAATGGATGAAATGATAACATTCCTCACTGTGAAAGATGTAGGAAGAAATGGAATTATGATAGCTATAATAAACATTGAATATTTACTTTGTGCCAGACTCATAAGCATTCCATACACATGAAGTGCTCATGGAAATCCTTAGAATTCCCATATTATATCAGGGGAAATTGGGACCCTGCAAGTTAAGTGCTGTAGTTCTCAGCCATGGAAGATTTTCTTCTCAGAAGACTTTTAGCAAATAATTTTGAAGATATTTTTGGCTGTTATAATTGGTAGGGAATGGGGTCCTACTCCTATCTAGTAAGTAGAAGCAGTAGATTCAGCTAACTATTCCACAATGCATATGATAGCCTCCACACCAACAAAAAAATCATTTGACTCCTAGCAATGTCAGAACTATCAGGATTTATGTGAGTGATTTTTCAATTAATATCTGTATCTTCAGACTGCAAGAGTCACAATGTCCAGGACCTGGTCTCATTTTGTCCTTCCATTGCAGCCCACAGCAGTTACATGTAGTTGGTGCACAATCAATATAGTAAAATTTCATAAAATAATATTGTTGGAGTAATAAGTACTATTTATAGCATGATGGCTTTTTCATCTGAGAGAGTATAACACCACCAATTAAGAAAGTTTCTTTTTGTCTTTTTAAGTGTATGAATCTTAGCAAATCTAGAAGATGGGTAGTATATTTCCACAGGTATTGAGAATGCACAATTCTATTCTAATCTTACATAGCTGATATTCATGATGCACAGGAAATATTTGAGGTTGTGGTAAGTAATATCCTACAGTGAAGCAATGAGCTGCTTAGAACGGTGCTCACTGTCAGAATCTGAGCTTAGACACAAAAGGTAAATCAGAACCAGGAGATGAGAGTATTTTCACATAGCAACAAATGATATATTTCAAGGTAAGTCTAGAAAAAATGCTTTTTTTATTTGTTTTGCTTCTAAAATGATCCTGGTGCCATTGTGTATGGTGTAGGTAATTATGTTTGCCATTATGTTTCTGAGATACTCCTCTTTTGAGATCATTTATGTCAAATCCATCAACACTTTGCTGTGTTCTAAATAAAACATATTCACAGGCTTAAAGTTGATCCTGTCTTTATAAATGATGCTGCAAGAAAACAGTAACTATATGATGTATCTTCAGAGTGTGAAGACAATTTATTATAGTAGATTTGATTTGAAAATGGAGACATAAATTATATGCAACACTAAAAATTATAAAGCTTAATGATAAGCTGTACTGTAACACTCATCTGAGACAAATGTTATCATAAAAATCTAAATCAGCATTTAATGAATCGGCAGCAGCAGGAATATATAAGACAATGCTAGGTAGAGAAGATTTAAAAGACAACTCAGGTACAGGGTAGAAGTCTGCACCGCCTCCATTCAGCCCTCTGGACAGAGAGCCTGGTAAATTACATCTCTCCAAGGTACAGAAAAGACTGTTGAGGGGGACGGCCTTGATCTGTACAAGAACCAACCTCTCATTTTTAATGCTCCAAATGAGACAAAGAATGAGGAGCTGAAACATCTGTTCCTGCATATGCTGAACAATGGATAAATCCTGTATTTAGTGTAGTGGCAGACAAAGGGGAGAGTGATCTGGAAATGTAAATCACCAAAGGGATTTTCCCTAGAGTGTTAATAACAGGTCAGTAATTACTCTGAAAAGGAAGGAGACAGATAGAATTCTATTGAGAATCTAACCTACCCTGCTATACACCCACAATGTTTTCTTTAGGGGAAGTAATTTAATTTCATGGGAAAATATATTTTCTGGCTGCAATCTCTATTAAATGTTTAATTGAAGTTAATGGAAAGGCTCCGTTTAAGAAAACAATTAAACACTAGAACACTAGAAAATGTTTTTCCCCCTCTTGGTTGCTACACTTTTGGAAATAACAGCACCACGATTGTCCTCAGTGCTAAGAAATAACTAAATGGAAGCATCATTTTTCAAAATTTATTTCTATGTAAGAAGAGAAATAACTTATTTTTTAAATAACATAATCCCTATGACAAATTTTCATTGACAAAATGAAGAAGTTACACTAGTGATTGTTTGCATTACTATTTGCTTTTAGCATTGTTCATTGGAGACATGTATCCAGGAAAGTTTTATCTGGTTCAGATGGCTAAGCAAAAGGACTTCATTTTGGAAAATGCTCAGTGAGCCAGACTTCAAAAGTTAATGAGTATCTGGGGCCTTCTTAGATATGAAATTAAGACTTATGTTTTCTCTTTGACAGGGCTGGTAGGAAAATCTTCACACTTAGTCTTTTTGGACTTGTGGATATATTTAGAATCTCACAGAGAGAGACAGATTCAATGGCCTGAATGTGTCCTTACACCTCCCCTACTGAAAGAGACATAATAGAAGCAGTGACATGCATTCTAAAAACCCCACACTTGACTCAGAATCAATGCAGAGGACATTGCTGTTTTATTCACCTTCGGAGCATCAGCACCCAGCACAATGCTTCTCACAGAGTAGGAACTCAATGAAATGTTGCTGAAGGAAGAAATATATTTTACTCAATTGTTTTAAGTTTAAAAAGATGAATTTTATGCAGTACTGTGATGTCCCTGTGTGTTTAAAGCAATACTTTCTGTATGGACCCTCTTACTCATTTTCTAGTAACACCAGAAATATGGAGGGATAAATGCGTGTCTACATATCAACAGAGATAGTTTCATTTCAATAACTAGAGAGAAAGATGTTGTGAACAATCATTCTTATGTGATTTTGGCATTTACAGTGAAGTTTATTGCAGATGGTAATGTAGAAACAGGAGAGAACAATAGAGTAAAAATCTGTGTGTGAATTTTTTACTGTTTAGCTTACCATTTTCTCATCTAAATGACTCTCTATACCTTATTGCTGTAGAAATTGACTGGGCCACAGAGAAAAATTAGGAAGCAAAGCGGTTTCCTTCAGAAAACTTGCAAGCACCTATTTTCTCTAGAATTGAGATAATTAGGTGGACTTCTTTGTCCCGCTTCTCCTAAATTGAACTAAAGCAAAACCCTTTTATGTTAGCAGAGCATTTAATTGACAGAAGTATTTTCCAATCTAGGGAGGATGTGAAAACAAGATATAAAGGACAAAAGGTAAACTTTCTGGCAGGTGGAAATGGAAGATACAAAGGAAATCATGATGAGAATGAATTATAAAGGTTGATGTGCAGGCAAGTGGAAGCTGAAGTGAAAAAGGCAGAAAAAGTGTGAGAAATGGAAGTGGAAAGAGAAAAAACAAACAGTAGTGGAAATACAAATGTTAGTTCAGGCTTAATTTTCAAGGACTTCAAATATATTTGTTTATATTTTTTTAAAACATCCAAAGGAAACATACTGTGGCAATAAAAGAAAGATGTTATATTTTGTAAAAAACAAGTTCAATAAAAGCATTTTTTATAACTTGATTTCCTAGAATCGATACCACTTTCTCTTAAACTATGGATATCATAATTGTGGTAATTTTGACAAGTATTTATTCTTTTTTTGAAAGTTTCTTTTATTTATTTGAAAGACCAAGTTACAGAGAGATGTAGAGCCAGAGAGAGAGGTCTTCCATCCACTGGTTCACTCCCCCAATGGCCACAACGGCCAGAGCTGAGCTGATCTGAAGCCAAGAGCCAGGGCATCTTCGATGTCTCCACGTAGGTGCAGGGGCCCAAGGACTTGGGCCATCCTCTATTGCTTTCCCAGGCTATAGCAGAGAGCTATATCAGACGTGGAGCAGCCGGGACTAGAGCCAGGCCATAGCAGAGAGCTAGATAAGAAGTGGAGAAACAGGGTCTCGAACTGGAACCCAATTCGGATGCTGGCACCAGGGCTTTAACTCCCTGCACCATAGCACTGGCCCCACAAGTATTTACTCTTAATAAAGATATAAACCAAATGGGAAGGCTGCCTTTAGTCACAATGATAGTTTCTATGTTAGGAAGTAGCCCTGACAACAGAAAGCACTGTAGTGCTTTCTGTTCTTCATTTGTTATATAGCACTCCATGTAATTCTTGTTTCTACACCTCCAAATTACATTCCTGACTCTTTTCTGTTTCCATTGTTATCATATTAAAACACTTCTATAGATTCCCTTCCTGAAGAAGACCATGGCTTCCTAACTGAACCTCTTATGCTCTCTCATCATTGTATGTGATCTAATCTTTGCATAGTCACTACCAGACCTTTAAACCCGTAAAAGAGGTTAAATTAGTCCTCTACTCAAAATTAAAAAAGAAGAAGAAGAAGAAGAAGAAGAAGAAGAAGAAGAAGAAGAAGAAGAAGAAGAAGAAGAAGAAGAAGAAGAAGAAGAAGGGGCAGACTTTTGATGCAGCAGTTGACACCATTTGTAATGGCTTCATCCTGTACCTCAGTGACTGGATTCGAGCTTCAGCCTATTTCCAAGCCCAGCCTTCTGCTAATGTGTACCCAAGGAAGCAGCAAGTGATGCTTCAAGGATCTGACTCCCTGCCATCCATATGGGAAACTAGGATCGTGTGCGGACTCCTGCCTTCAGTCTGGCCCAGCCTCAGCTTTGCAGGCGTTTGGGGATCAAAAGAGCACGTGGAAGATTTCTCTCTGTGTTTGTCTCTATTTCTGTCTCTCCGCTTTTCAAATAACTGACTACTAAATAAATAAATAATCCAATGATACTTAATCACACTAAATAAAGTCAAAATTCTTCATCCCGACTTCAGAGTTTCATGGGTTGCAATGCTGTTTGCAATCATCTGTCCTCTCTCCTGTAGGAACATGGCATTCCTATTCGTATCATGTCTTCTCATAGCTAGAATAAACTCACCCATAAACTCACTCATTCCGAAGCTTGGCAATTCCTGCTTTATGGTACAAAGAAGTCTCAGTCCATACTCAAACACCTATGCATATGAGATAATCAAAAGAAAATGTGAGTACAGCATCTGCCATCTTCCTGTCATTTGATCCAGCCCGGATCCAATCATACGGAAGCCTAAAAAACAAGATCCTGGCTATCTATATTTGTGAGAGCCAGAGAGCATAAATTAAGTCTCCTTTACAGCAGAGCCCACAGGATGGAAGCTGACTTAGTCTCTTCCCTTTACTGAGGAGGCTTTTCCCTGTGGGAGCTTTTCGTACACGCTGGGCACCAGGGCCATATAGCTGACATTGGTGGCATTCTTAGAACTTATTTAGGGGAGAGAAAGAATACAGCACATACAGGGGCAAAGAATGGTTGTGTCCATGGATATTAACAGTCCAGTCTTTTTCAAAACTCGTGGGTTGTTGAAATAGGGAGAAAATGACAAGAATGTGAAATCTGAGAGTCTGAGAATGGAAAAAACCCTGGATTTTTTTTTCTAAAGGAACCGATCACTGAGAATTCTCTGTTGTAATAATTAAAGCTAAATTATTTGCCCATGGTATGAGTAAAACTATAAACACTGAAAGCCTGCTTGCTTTACTGTATAACATGATTCCAGTCAACTCCTACTGCAATTAAATGACCTAAGACAGGGAATTTTTCAACTTGAGCATCAGAGGAATTTTATTTTGCTTTCATGGGGTTTATTAAGATTTACTTACAGTTTAGTTAAGCCAACATTTAAAATAAATGTGCTGCTGTGGTTATGCAATGCAACAGTCTGAAGTTCAAGCAACTGTTTTAAGTAAATCTGAATCAGAATGTTCATAAGTGCTTGTGAATTGAAGCTGCAAGTGGCTTAATCTAAATCACAGCATGAGTAATTGCAGTAAATCCTGCTCACACAGACAACAATTCACCAGAGGGCAGATCTGTGACAATCTTGTTCTCTAGCTTGGAATTGTGAACAGGGCTTTGACAAAAGACACTTTCTATTGGCAAATTCACAGTGCCTTTATTTCTGACTTGGCCATCTACAAATTCAAAATATTTGTTTCATTAACTGTAATATACATAATCATTTTTCTTTAATAATAACGGGTTGGTAATAAATTTTAAATAAGCCTTAAGCATAATTTGTTTCAAGCTGTCATAAATTCTGAAAGCAATATTCACATGTAATTTTTTATATGTGTGCTGAAATCTTTAATTGGGCTGACTAGGTTAAATATGTTGTGAATTGAAGTTAGGAGCTAAATATTTACATAAATGGCCTTGGATTTTTGGGGTGTTTCAAGTAAATATTGGAGACAGTTTGGGAAGTCGACACTGACTTACACACTACTTTCATTGCATGGAAAATATAAATATTATAAACACTTTAAACATTAAACCTTTGTCTTGCATTTTCTTCATACAGTGTGCAACCAGTGCGACAGACATCAATTTTTCTAGTTATATATGGATTAAAATAGAAATAAATTTTGACTCAGATTCTTGTTTTCCTCTATTCAGAGCAGACTGGGTCTACTGCTGAGGATATGATTGGATCTACAACATGACTGGATGTGAATTGCTTCAATTCTGAAGAGGACATGTGCTGCAGAATATTTGTACTGAGAATCAGAATCAGGGATAAGCTCCACTTTGGTGGACCATTTTAAATCATCTTTAATGAATACTTAACCAAATCATGAGGAGATATTAAATACATTTATTATTCATACCACATTCTAATTGTCAATTCAAAATATTGTAAAGTTTTCATGTCTAGGGGAAAGAAACATTTATTTTGCAGCATATTCACATTGAATATAATTATCTTTTGTCAAAATTACCTTTTTAAGTTTACATACAAAACTTCTTTCTTCTTATGATAGCTTATTTATTTCCAACTTTGTGTTCTAAAAATCCTAACACCAGTACTATATCATGACAATGGTGGGCAGATATCAATTACTATTGTCCATCTGTCTGAAGAAGCCTGTAACAAAGAATGCTATGTTAACCCACATTATTTTACTATGTGTGTAGATTTTTCTTTCTCATTGACTTGGATCCATTAGATATTGCCAAACTAAATTCATTATCCTGGTTTTATTTCCTCTTTTTTCACTGTAATGGGAGCTATAACACTCTTTTTTATTTTGGAATGAGAATTAAGTTCATTCTTGGGCTCCTTGTAATCTGTATGTAAAAACTAGTGAAGCAGTTTTCAGTTGTTCCCAGATACTCAAGTGTGGAGTAATATACCAGCGGAGGCACTCAAATTTTAGTCAATGTCACTTTGTTACCCATCCACAAATGGATGTACCATATCACATAACATAGCAAGAAGTACACAGGATCTGGACTTGTCAGGATCCATTCCAATTCATCATCAGGGTACTCAAGGGTGTGTAAAGAATGTGTGCGAACTCCCTGCTTTATAAACCACAAACTATTCTGTTACCTTAGAAATTTCCCAATATATCTTCTCCCCTAAAGTCATTCTCTCTTTACCTTAATCTGCAAGAAACAGAGGATGCCTCAGATATCACTGTGACTTTGTGCCAGCACAATGACTGAGGAGATGGGTTGGTAGACTTAATGTGTTATGAAGAGTTATCTGAAAGATAAATGAAAGATTTCTCTTAAAATCAGAGTGGAAGAAATGTAAGATGAAGAGTTTTGGAGTCTGCACCCCTCAATGCTGAGGTGGATCCATACTTTGTAGAGTCTTCAATGTCCTGCAAATCTTCCCTCTGAAGGGCTGCAAACCGGGTTCCTTAGTAGTGTCTGGTAACTCAGAGAGAAACCCTGTGTTGTCTGGAAGTGTCAAGGCATAAAGCTGTGGTTTGGAAAATGCTTTTTAATTTGACTGGCATGTAATGTGTGTCCCCGAGCTATTTGTGAAGTGCATTTTCACAATGTAAACCTCTTGGAAGCTTATTCTGTTCTACCCACATTTTTTGCAAAGTCTGTCATTAAATGTTTGAATACACGTACGGGTTTATGCTTGGGAAACATAAGATTTAAAAGCAGAATAGAGTGCATCAGGATTCAACAAAGTCTGCACAACAGAACAAGTTTGTTCTACGGTCTGTGGAAGACAACTGCTACCCTTCAAATTTTGCAAGTTTTGTAAGCAAAATTCATTCATCTCCCACGTTGATCCACATCCTTTCTGAAATGTTGAATTGGGAAATAACATGAGGCACTACACATGGGCTGTATGTGGATGGGAAGAGATGTGGCCTCCAGGAGGTTTGCAAGGAAACTACATACAATAAAAATGGAACTGCACCAGCCCTTTAACCCTAAACATCACGTAAAACATGAAGGCTCATTAGCAGTTTGCAACAAGTTAAAGACAGATAGTGATTGTATATTTATTTCCAATTGAAGAAATACCCAAGGAATGTAAGAATTTCTTTTTAAACAGAAACTTTCTCCAAATGTCTATGTATCCTTGACAAAAAGAAAAATGACTTCATGTAAATTCTTTTCAAATGATTCAATGAAAATCTAACAGTTCTTATTCAATTTATATAATTTTTCACCTGAATGATAATGTGTACCTTTTAATTGATAGACTTTTTTAACATAGGAAACAATTTTTCTATTAGAGATATTTTTTTCAGATACTGAAGATGAGAGATCTATAATTCTTTGAATCTGTGTAAAAATATAGTCTTATTTCACCACCAAATTTATGAGCTCCAGGCTCCTGTAACAGAACCTGCACTGTCAGGTGCTCTGAAGTGTTGTGTTCATGGTTTAATCTGCTTCTATAACCTTGCCGTGTGGCAAACCCTGAAGTAATCGTGCTATTATGTTGTCTGAATCCTGTGCTGGAGCTCAAACCTGAGACAAGCAAAGGGGTACACTTGGAAATATAATATGTGAGAATTAGTCTACTCTGAAAAGAAGGCAGAAGAAACCCTCAGAGGCGAATGAGTCAAAGATAACGAGTTGTGAAGCCTGCAAGCTTTTCATCAGCTGAAAGAAGCCTCCCTGCTGCAAGGATTTTTTCAGAATCTTTTCAAATCCCCCTGTGTTCTTTTGTGAAAATTACTTATGCCAATGATTTGTTTAAATTTTTAATTCATTATTTATTTATTTAATGTTAGTTGAAAAGGAGTGGAGGGCAGATCTTCATCCCCTGGTTCACCCCTCAAAGTCCTACAATCACAGGGGCTGAGCCAGGCCATTTCCCAAGTGGGAGGCAGGGGCCTACGGACCTGGGCCATCTCCTACTGCCTTCCAGCATGAACATTAGCAGGAGACTGGAATCATAAGCAGAGCAAGGAACTGTGCCCAGGCCTTCTGATATGACATAGACATCAAAATCAGATGCTTAACTACTCTACCTAAAGACCACTGTCAGCAATGTATATTTTACTTGTTTCTTTGGTTTTCTTGAGAACATAAATTCCTTAAGAGGAGGAATTTTTACCTTTTTTATTAAACTTAACATGCATAACCTTAAGAGGTGTTTGGAATCTATTACGGCTTACTTGATATATATAGGTTAATAGACACCACGTTGTATGTAATGAGGGAGACACAAACATAAACATAGAGAAATTCCATGCTTGAAATATTCTATTTTATTTGCATGTTTCTGCTGAAAATATCTCCACAGTTCACAGCATCTGTTTCTTCTTCCTTTAGCCCAAATTCTCCTGACAGGAGAACTGTGACTACTCTGATTCTATATATTCAGCCTACCCTCTGCCAATACTGGGCATTCAGTGAGTGGGTGGATGAATGATCTTGAGATATAGGCTCTGCAAAACGAGGAGTGTGGTCTAACACAGGGTTCATTAGTCATTTTTAAAGGGTGCTTTCTTCACATGCTAGGTGGCCATAGTATCCATCCCAGTAGAGGCATCCAAAAGTGTCCCCACATAGTCACAAGTGTCACCTGGAAACAAAATAATCTCTAGAAGAGAATCATTACTCTAAAATTTTGGAATATTTTATAAAATCACAATTTTAACTTTGTATCTACTATTCTAACAGATGATCCGGGCTTCTTGTTCAATCTCTTCAACCACCAAAGACTTGCTGTCATCCACATAGCAGAATGAAAAGATGAAATATCAGTGAGCTGAACTACGTTGCCCTGATTTAAAGTTAATGAGTATAGCTTTAATGTTCCTGTACTTGTTCCTGTTTAATCATCTCTGCCATCAACTCACTATTAAGGATATTGTTTTCTTATTATGTGTGCGAAGGTGATGTTTAAAGTGCCAATTACAATGAAGTGAGTTGCCCTGCTGGTTGAAACAGGAAACAATTATATATGCCCCAAAGCTGATGAAATCAACGCTTAGCTTTCTTTGATATTATCTAGTTCTCAGGAGAGTTTTGACTGTTAAGTTTATCCTGGAGCAAAAAAACATAGTAATACCAAGATATTGCAGCAAGAGTATTAAACAATTGTAGTTCACACTTTCACAATTTGGCAAAATAAAAATGAGTATTGTTTCTCTATTTGTCAGGACATGTATTTTTTGAGTGAAATATTGCAGACAGTAAAAAAAAAAATCTTTCTATAAACATCCATTGTTTTCTTTCACAGTGTTTCCAACAATTAAGAACTGAAACTACTTCTTCCATCATGTTTGAAATCTGGAGAACACCAATGAGGTGACTCAAAAATCATTTCAATTCAGTGTTCCCTAAGTTGCCATTATTCTGCAGGAACATTGAAATGTTGCTAAAACAATTTAACTCAATATTTGCTGACTATGGGGGACATAGTGCATCTCTTAAGTCAATCAAAAATGGGATACTTTTATCAAAAACAGGTAAATCTTTAGCCTTACATCCATTTTTTAGCCTTGTTTCTCCCTATCTACAATTCATATAATTGGCAGAGCAAACTAAAAATACAAGTTAATCTCTGTGTTGAATGATGTTCTCTGTATTTCTAACTTAGCCTCTATATCTGTCAGGATAAACTAGCATACACTGCCATAGCAAGCAACACCCACCATCTTAGAAGTTTAAAACAAAAGTGTATTTCTATCATTCTGCACATCCATCTTGATGTCAGGGGGATATTTTCTATTTTCTTCAAATGGAGACCCAAAAATAAAGTCTCCGGTGGTAGGAATATTAATGACTAAGGAAGACAGCAAGGCGAATTGGGATAATTCTTAAAGGTTCACATCTGTTTGGCCAAATCATATCACACACTTGTGCCTCACTTCCAGTCACCTGTCTGCCTAGTTGGATGAGAATGAGAAGCAAGATTAACACAACACTGGCCATCTCTGGCCTCCTCTTCCCCATCTTTTCTCTTCTGTGTGCATTATCATTACTTCTATCATATCAACACTGTCTATAGGTGGCTTTTCTTTTCTGCTACCAAAATCCCAATTTTGTTACCAAAAACTCCACCTGACTATATAATTACAGCAGAAGAACTGTGCATGTTATTAATGCAGAGAAACTGTTTTAGTCATTCTTTTATCTTCAACACAAGACAATGCTTGATGTGATTGAGGGACTCAAGAATGCCCCTTAGAGGAAGAAAAGAATGAGTAGATAAGTTTTTTTAAATAGATTTATTTATTTATTTGAAAGGCAGAATAACAAAGAGAGAATAAGAGACACCAAGAGAGGTACACACAGAAATTTCTCCTTCTGTTGATTCACTCCCCAAAGAGCCACAATAGCCAGGAATGAGTCTGAACAAAGCCAGGAGCCAAGAACCTGGAGCCAAGACCAGGAGCCCTGAGGTTCTCTCATTGGTGACAGGGAACCAAGTACTTAAGCTATCTTTTGCTCCTTTCCCAGGCACATTAGCAGCAAGTTGGGTTAGAAGCAGAGTAGCTGGGCCTTAGATGAGCAGTCTCAAATGGGTTATTAACATTGCCTGGGGCTGGTGCTATGGCACAGTGGGTAAAACCTCTACCTGCAGTGCCAGCATCCCATATGGGTGCCAGTTTGCATCCCAGCTGCTCCACTTCTGATCCAGCTCTCTGCTATGGCCTGGGAAAGCAGTAGGAAATGACCCAAATCCTTGGGTCCCTGCACCCATGTGGGAGACCTGGAAAAAGCTCCTGGCTCCTAGCTTCAGATTGGCTCAACTTTGACCATTGCAATGAGTTGGAGAGTGAACCAGAGGATGGAAGACCACCCCATCCCCTCCTCTCCTTCTCTCTCTGCGTTACTCTGACTTTCAAATAAATAAATAAATCTTAAAAAAAAAAAAAAGACAACAAAAAACGTTGCCAACAGTGCTTAACCCACTGCCTCACAATGCTGGCCCCTGAAGGAATGAGTTTTAAGAAGTAGGGAATTAACATGATCTTTGAGCTTTCCAACTAAAAGGATGGTAATTCCTTTAAATTCAGACAGAAAGAGAAATATAGACAAAAGAAGAAAATACATAGTATGAAACTTTCTATTATTATGTTTTTCCCTTATTAATATTGTGATCTTCCCATAATAATGCTGCTCTCCCTCACTTTTTACTTTGTATACACCATCACCTGTCATGACATGACTGAATCATGAGGTCAAAATCCATGTTCACTTTTGGTGTTTCAGTATGGTAAAGCCATAAAAGAAGCTTATTGTCTATTGTGACAATATTGTAAGGAAGTGAATCTTTAAGAGAAGCGGCTCAATGGAAGAAGGTTAGATGACTGTGGCAACCCTCTCAGAAGGGATTGATGTAGTTTTACAGGCATTAATTCTCAAAGATCAGATTTTGCAAGGAGGCTGCCCTCCATGTTTTCCCCCAGGTTGCACACAGCCATCTTAATTTCCACATCTCTGCCATATTCTGGAGCAGTCAGTGTCAGGGGAGGGGCCTGCTAGCTGCTAGCAACCAGCTAATTGGAGAAACAAACACCAGACTCACTCAGAGAAATCTTTGACACATGTCAGATATTCTGCGGCAGCAACATAAACTAGACCAAGAGGGTATCCGTAACTACATTGCAGATGAGGAAACCAAATCCCCAGTGCACTAACTGACGTGTCAAAGATCAAGTCATTGCTTTGTAACAGCAAAGGTGAACATTCAGTTTTCTCATCTCTTTATTTATTTTGAAATTTTTCTGGGAGGTATGAAAGTGGGAAAAGGGTTTATGGTCCCTACTTCTTAGGAGATCAAATCAAGATCTAAAGGTAAGGTGACTGGCATAGACTAAACTGAAGATCTTGTTGATAATTATTTACAAGACAAATGGTGAAAACTTAAATGAATGAGATGGTGAGGAAATTAGATATTGTTTGGTGAGGAAAAATAGATATTGTTATGATAATTCCATTCCCAATATGCTTTTACAGACATTAATTCACTTTATTTTAACTAAAATGTTATTAATCTATTATCTATACTTTTTCCGAACAGCACAGTAAGTATCCAATGTATATAAGTGACTGCATAAGTTTAGATAAGCTAGAGAAGACCATATGTCTGTGACAATGAATATAAAGTAGTTCCAAAAATTCTGCTTTTGGGTTTTGATAATATGAATAATGTCTATCAGTTTAAAAATCTGTATCTTTCATTGTGCTAAATTTTAAACAAAAAATCTTACCAGTAAATATTCTTTAGGATTACTTCTTACTTGATTATGGTCTGCTATAAAAATTAGTCTCTGGCTTATTATTTTCTCACCTTCCATGAAAGTAAATTTTGGATACTTTGTTTAGAAAAACTGTACTAGATTTTAGAATGAAATTAAGTCATTAATTTTTATTTTTTGGAATGTGCATCCAAAAAAGTGTCCATTCTAGTCTACAGCTTAGTCCTAAATCAATCATTACAGTCCCCTTTTCTCTTTGACATCTTCATTTCCTTCTGAATCTTAAACCTCTCAACCATGATCTGTATGTTAAGATGTAAAGGGTCCAAAGAAGATATGACTGTAGCATAGTCAGTAGCTTTAGCTCTAAGTTTTTATTTTGTTTCTCTCTAAATGCATGCAGGAGTATAACAGGAGGAGCCCCAAGTGTCATCTTTGGGCATATTTTCCTCATTCTATGGTGAGAATGACACAATATTTGGTTTTTTATTTAAATAAATGTAGTCATTTGACAATATCTCTTTAGCTAACAGTGAAACTCACAAATCACTATTTTCTTACATGGTTGAAATCACTTCATTTCTCTGAACTTAAACATTTTCTCTGAAAGACCAGAGGAATAATATTGACCTTACTCTCTGTTAACTAATAAAAGTGATTGCCATCATCTTAATAGATGCAAAGTGCTATGCAAATGTAAATGTTAAATGAGGCAATACGTCTCATGGAATATTTTCTGCTCTGTTAAAATGCCTGGATGTTATATCTCTATAAAAATGGCTTTGTATTACTGCTAAATATGTTCTATAATGAAATCATGGCAACGTGCATTGATTTTTTAAAATGAAAAGTTATAATATTGTTTTAAGTCTACTTAAGAAATACATGCCCTAAGTGTGCTTTGTAAAATATTGGGCAGGTCACTTAAGTTGAAGGATAAACTGATATTTAAAAAAATTAAGCTTTGAAAGGTAGAAAGCCAGAGAAAGAGTGAGAGCAAGACGGAGAGAGAGAGAGAGAGAGAGTACGAGTGAGAGGAAGAGATAATCAATTATCTATTTGTTCACTCCCCAAATGGCTGATGCTAGCTAAAGGCAAGGTCGAGAGCCTGGAACTCCATCAGTGTTTCCTATGTGGTGGCAGAGAACCCAAGCACTTTGGTCATTTTCTACTGCCTTCCCTGGGTGCACTAGCAGAGACTTAGATCAAAAGTGGAACAAACAAGATTTGAACCAGTACTCTGACATGGTATGCCGGCATTGTAAAGGGTAGCTTAATCTGCTTCGCCACAATGCCAGCCCCAATTCTTTTTTTCTATGATGTGAAGCAGTCATTTCTAATTATTAAATCACCTGATGGTAATTAATAGAGAATATCATGGGGTCAGGTGTCTGACACAGCAGTTGACATGGCTTGGGATTCCCCCTCCCATATTGCAGTGCCTGGATTCAAGTCCCAAATCCACTTCCAATTCAAATTTTATGCTAATGTGCATCCTTGGAAGCAGCAGGTGTTGGTTCAAATTGCTTCCTGCCACACATGTGGGAGATTCAGATTGAATTCCAGTCTCCTGGCTTCAACCTGGCCCAGTCTGAGCTGTTGCAAGCAATGGGGAGTGAAAAAATTCAAGGAACATCTTTCTTTGTTGTCTCTTTCTCTTTTTCTTTCTCTTTCTCTTTCTGTCTCTGTTTCTATATGCATTCTAAATAAAATTCAAATAAGTAAACAATAATAAAAAGGGAATGTATCTGAATATATATATTTTTGTGTGTGTGTGTATATATATATATATATATATATATATATATACATATTACTTAATGTTCTCACTAGGAAAAAAAAACTACTTACAGGGTTAAGACTAATACAAACTATGGATTCTGAATGAAAAGGATCATGGAACTGGCTTTTTGTGCCCTCTCTTGATGTAGACCTAGTTAGAATAATCTGAGCATTAATAAATAAAATTAACATAATGCTATACATTTTGAACGAGTAATATGGATCAGTTACCTCACAGTTGCACCAGCGTGGATAAAGTATTATGAAAACTATTTACAGATAACAAGATGAAGAATGTAACACACAAAGTAACACAATTTCGAGTTGTTTAAATTTCGCTACACACTTAAAGAATTTGAAAGACTGTTATTTTTCCTCCTATAACATGATTATAGGCTGGCGCCATGGCTCAACAAGCTAATTTTCTGCCTTGCGGCGCCGGCACACCGGGTTCTAGTCCCGGTCGGGGCGCTGGATTCTGTCCTGGTTGCCCCTCTTCCAGGCCAGCTCTCTGCTATGGCCCGGGAGTGCAGTGGAGGATGGCCCAAGTCCTTGGGCCCTGCACCCCATGGGAGACCAGGAGAAGCACCTGGCTCCTGGCTTCGGATCAGCGCGGTGCACCGGCTGCAGCGCGCTGGCCGTGGCGGCCATTGGAGGGTGAACCAACGGCAAAGGAAGACCTTTCTCTCTGTCTCTCTCTCACTGTCCACTCTGCCTGTCAAAAAAAAATGATTATAAATACTAAAATTATGTATTTCAACTTTTTTCCTACTTTCCACAAACTTTTTAAAAAACATTTATTTATTTACTTGAGAGGCAGAGTTACAGACAGAGTGAAGGTGAGATAGAAATAGAGGTCTTTGTTTTTGACTGCTGTATAGTATGCCATAGAGTACATGTCCCATAATTTCTTTATCCAGTCTACTGTTGATGGGCATTTGGGTTGGTTCCAGGTCTTAGCTATTGTGAATTGAGCTACAATAAACATTAAGATGCAGACAGCTTTTTTGTTTGCCAATTTAATTTCCTTTTGGTAAATTCCAAGGAGTGGGATGGCTGGGTTGTATGGTAGGGTTATATTCAGGTTTCTGAGGAATCTCCAGACAGACTTCCATAGTGGCTTAACCAGTTTGCATTCCCACCAACAGTGGGTTAGTGTCCCTTTTTCCCCACCTCCTCTCCAGCATCTATTGTTGGTAGATTTCTGAATGTGAGCCATTCTCACAGGGGTGAGGTGAAACCTCATTGTGGTTTTGATTTGCATTTCCCTGATTGCTAGTGATCTTAAACATTTTTTCATGTGCCTGTTGGCCATTTGGATTTCCTCTTTGGAAAAATGTCTGTCGAGGTCCTTGGCCCATCTCTTAAGTGGGTTGTTTGTTTTGATGTTGTGGAATTTCTTGATTTCTTTGTAGATTCTGGTTATCAACCCTTTATCTGTTGCATAGTTTGCAAATATTTTTTTTTCCCATTCTGTCAGTTGCCTCTTCACTTTCCTGACTGTTTCTTTTGAAGTACAGAAACTTCTCAATTTGATGCAATCCCAGATGTTAATTTTGGCTTTGACTGCCTGTGCTTCTGGGGTCTTTTCCAAGAAGTCTTTGCCTGTACCTATATATTGCAGGGTTTCTCCGATGTTCTTTAATAATTTGATGGTGTCTGGTCGTAGATTTAAGTCTTTAATCCATGTTGAGTGAATTTTTGTGTAAGGTGAAAGGTAGGGGTCTTGCTTCATGCTTCTGCACGTGGAAATCCAATTTTCCCAGCACCATTTATTGAATAGACTGTCTTTACTCCAGGGATCGGTTTTGGATCCTTGATCAAAAAATAAGTTGGCTGTAGATATTTGGATTGATTTCTGATTTTTCTATTCTGTTCCATTGGTCTATCCATCTGTTTCTGTACCAGTACCATGCTGTTTTGATAACAACTGCCCTGTAGTATGTCCTGAAATCTGGTATTGTGATGCCTCCGGCTTTGTTTTTGTTGTACAAGATTGCTTTAGCTATTCGAGGTCTCCTGTGTCTCCATATGAATTTCAGCATCATTTTTTTCCAGTTCTGAGAAGAATGTCTTCGGTATTTTGATTGGTAGTTCATTGAATCTATAAATTGCTTTTGGGAGAATGGACATTTTGATGATGTTGATTCTTCCAATCCATGAGCATAGAAGATTTCTCCATTTTTTGGTGTCCTCTTCTATTTCTTTCTTTAAGGTTTTGTAATTTTCATCGTACAGATCTTTAACTTCCATTTGCAACAAGAAGGAGGAATCTGGAAAACATCATGCTGAGTGAATTAAGCCAGTCCCAAAGGTACAAATATCATATGTTCTCCCTGATCAGCGACAACTAACTGAGCACCAAAGGGGAAACCTTTTCAAGTGAAATGGACACTATGAGAAACAGTGACTTGATCAGCTCTTCTCCAGACTGTTGATATAAAATGTAATACTTCATTCATTTTAGTATTTTTTTTTTGTTCTAGCACTATAGGTTGAACTCTGTAATTAACACACAGTTATAATTAGGTGTTTAAATTTTAACCGAAAAGTGATCCCTGTTAAATATAATACTGGGAACAAGAGAGGGAGGAGATGTACAATTTCGACATGCTCAATCGGACTTGTCCCAAATAGTGGAGTTAGAAATGTGCCAGGGGATTCCAATACAATCCCATCAAGGTGGCATGTACCAATGCCATCTCACTAGTCCAAGTGATCAATTTCAGTTCACAAATGATCACACTGATAGGTCTAAGAGTCAAAGGGATCACACAAACAAGACAAGTGTCTGCTAATACTAACTGATAGAATCAAAAAGGGAGAGAACGATCCAACATGGGAAGTGGGATACACAGCAGACTCAGAATGGCAGATGTCCTAAACAACACTCTGGCCTCAGAATCAGCCCTTAAGGCATTCGGATCTGGCTGAAGAGCCCATGAGAGTATTTTAGGCATGCAAAGCCAAAACACCCTGAGAAAAACAAACAAACAAACAAAAAACCAAATGAAAGATCTCTGCAAATGAGATTACAGTGGAAAGAATGGGGCCATCAAAGAAGGAGGTACCTTTCTCTGAAGGGATGAGAGAACTTTCACTTTGACTATGACCCTGTCGAAGAAGATCAAAGTTGGCAAACTCAAAAGGCTTCCATAGCCTTGGCAACTCATGACTAGAGCCTAGGGAGATTAATGACACCATAAACAAGAGTGTCAAATTGTAAAGTCAACAACAGGAGTCACTGTGTACTTACTTCTCATGTGGGATCTGTCCTTAATGTGTTCTCCATTGCGAAGTAATGCTATAACTAGTACTGAAACTGTATTTTACACTTGTGTTTCTGTGTGGTTGCAAACTGATGAAATCTTTACTTATTATATACTGAATCAATCTTCTCTATATAAAGGTAATTGAAAATGAATGTTGATGTGAATGGAATGGGAGAGTGAGCTGGAGATGAGTGGGGTGCGAGTGGGAGGGAAATTATGGAGGGGAAAGCCATTGTAATCCATAATCAATACTTTGGAAATTTATATTTACTAAAGAAAAAAAAAAGAAATAGAGGTCTTCACTCCCCAGATGGGGAGGTTCACTCACCAAATTGCCTCAATGGCCGGAGCAGGGTTGATGCCAGGAGCAAGGAGCTTCTTGAGTGTCTCCCATAGGTGTGCAGGGTCCCAAATGCTTGAGTCAGCTTCAACTGTTTTCCCAGGCCATCAACAGGGAGCTGGATTGGAAATGAAACAGCCAGGACTTAAGCCAGCACCCATATGAGATGCTAGCACAAGTAATTGCTTATCTTGCTATGCCACAGTGCTGGCTCCCTATTTAAACTTTTCATTATATATTTTCAAATGGCAGAAAATCCTCAAAATTTATGGATAGACTTGCATTCGTAACAATATGCATATGCATAAGAGAATTTCAAAACGTTCATGGAAATATGGAATTAAAATATAAGTTTATTTTGGTGCAAAATTTTTTGAAATCTAAGCATTTTTTATAATACAGGTTTTCTACAAGATTTTTAAGAATTCTCATAGGTAGGCTCGAGCTGTGGCATGGCGGGTAAAGCCGCTGCCTGCAGTGCCAACATCCCATATGGGTGCCAGTTTGAGTCCCAGATTCTCCTCTTCCAATCCAGCTCTCTGTCATGGCCTGGGAAAGCAGTAGAAGATGGCCCAAGTCCTTGGGCCCCTGCACCCAACTTGGGAGACCCGGAAGAAACTCCTTGCTCCTGGCTTCGGATCGACTCAACTCCAGTTGTTGCAGCCAACTGGGAAGTGAACAAGCAGATAGAAGACCTCTCTCTCTCTCTCTCTCTGCTTCTCCTTCTCTCTGTGTAATTCTGACTTTCAAATAAATAAATAAATATTAAAAATAAGTAAAATAAAAAGAATTCTCATATGTAAAGGTTTAGTTCAAATCTCATTTATTAACCAACAGTTTTATGTTAGGTGTAGTTCTTAGTGCTAGAAAGAGATACATATTATTAGTTTAGTTCCAGGAATCACTTTAAGTATTTTATTAATTAAAACTTAAATCTAGGGCCGGCACTACGGTGTAGCAGGTAAAGCCGTCGTCTGCAGTGCCAGCATCCCAAATGGGCAACGGTTCAAGAACCAGCTGTTCCTACTTCTGGTCTAGCTCTCTGCTATGGCCTGGCAAATCTTAGAAGATGAATCAAATCCTTGGGCCCCTGCACCCAAGTGGGAGACCAGGAAGAAGCTCCTGGCTCATGGCTTTGGATAGGCCGTTGCAGCCATTTGGGGAGTGAACCAGTGGAGGAAGATTTCTCAATCTCTCTCTCTCTCCCCCCCGCCCCCGTCTCTGCCTCTCTGTAA
Organism: Lepus europaeus; assembly: GCF_033115175.1. Classification (NCBI taxonomy): domain Eukaryota; kingdom Metazoa; phylum Chordata; class Mammalia; order Lagomorpha; family Leporidae; genus Lepus; species Lepus europaeus. Next base: position 68,634,017 of record NC_084842.1, read on the forward strand.
CTCTGCCTTTCAAACAAATGATCCTCACAAAAATAATTTAATCATTAAAACCTTCCTATGTGTTACATATATTGACCCCTATTATCTTCACACATATAATAATAAAGAGAGAATATTATTTTCCCTTTAAGAAATAGGCTGGCACAGCTGTGGAAACTAGCAAGTCAGAAATTTATAGAGCACATGGGTAGCCTGGAATTTAGTTGATATTGCAGTATTGACTCTAAAATCTGTGTGCAGGAAATTTTTTTTTTTTTGAGATTTATTTGAAAGTCAGAGTTACAAACAGAGGAAGAGAAAGGGAGAGAGAGAGAGAGAATCTTCCATAGCTGGTTCACTCCTCAAATGGCCACAATGGCCAGAGCTGGACCAGGCTGAAGCCAGGAGCCAGGAGCTTCATCTGGGTGTCCCATGTGGGTGCAGGGGCCAAAACACTTTGGGGCATTCTCCTCTGCTTTCCCTGGATTGAAAGCGGAGCAGCTGGGACACAAACAGGCCACCATATGGGTGGCCAGCACTGCAAACAGCAGCTTAAACTGCTGCCCACAGTGCCAACCCCTAGGTATGTTTTTTTTTTTAATTCATTTAATTTATTATTCTTTGAAATAGATATTAATATCACAAAGTGAAGGATTCAGGGCCGGCGCCATGGCTCAACAGGCTAATCCTCCATCTAGTGGCGCTGGCACACCAGGTTCTAGTCCCAGTCGGGGCGCCGGATTCTGTCCCGGTTGCCCCTCTTCCAGGCCAGCTCTCCGCTATGACCCGGCAATGCAGTGGAGGATGGCTCAGGTGCTTGGATCCTGCACCCCATGGGAGACTAGGAGAAGTACCTGGCTCCTGCCTTTGGATCAGCGCAGTGCTGCGGCGGCCATTGGAGGGTGAACCAACGACAAAGGAAGACCTTTCTCTCTGTCTCTCTCTCTCACTATCTACTCTGCCTATCAAAAATAATAAAAAAAAAAGTGAAGGATTCATGACAACGATCATAATATAGGGGAAGAAGAGTTTATATTGTCAATTACATGGGGTGATTCAGTGAAGAAATATTTACAACTATATATCAAAATGTATGATATTCACAGAATTTTATACTCTATGCTAAACTTCCATAAATTACACAAAACATGCAATGGCAAGGTTTCTATTTTGCAGTCTGAAAGCATAATTATTACTTCTATAGGAAATCTCCATCTTTGCCATTAAAATTTTCAACTGACAGGTCGAGAATCATGTCTATCATGGTTTTGCTTGTTTGTCATTTTTTCAAGAAATCAGAAGATATCACAATCAAGTAACATGTAGGATATTTCCAAGTTGTCAAATAAATAACAAATATTACTATACACTTCATTATATTAAGCTAAATTAATTATTGTGTATTACTTTCTTATAATTATTCTTGAAAATAAATGTTAATGAATATAACCACATAATACGTTGATGCTATCAACTTTATAATTTAAATATGCAGTCAATACAAATTGGGTGTTGATTTCGGTTTGCTTGAAGTTTGCTAGCTAGTACATTGCCAAAAAAAAAAAAAGAACTCAAAACTAAGTCATCACTACCATATTTTAAATTTAATTTCAAAATGTTCCTTAAAATTAATTTGCAAAGAGTATATAGGGGTTTTAGATACTAATGAAAACTTTTTGTAATGCCACTTGATTTTCTTGGGTTTTATTCAAAGGGCATAACTTGAATCTTATTCATTTGGAGAGGGCTTTTGTTTACAAATTATTTGCAGATTTTGTTTCTGGATTACAACTTAATAAGATTCAAACCTCTAAGAATTATGCATATAACCTCCAATTAACTGGTTTTGACTCCAGATTACTGGAAGCAGCATTACTTCCACTTCTTTTCTATTAATCTTCAGTTGTAAAAGATGGCACTGTATGTAATCTCCACAAAGACTCTTTCTTCTTTTATTGCACAGATAAGCTGCTTATATTATGAACATTTTCTATGAGAAGTTCTGGAACTTTGTAAAGAATATCATCTTTAATCATAGTCCAAGAGGAGATTGCACCAGCAGCTCCTGTGGTCACCCACAGCTTTAAGGGTAGAGGAAGCAGCTGAGGACAGGAGTGACTGAGCTCAAGAAAGCCTGAGAACTTGACCTACAACAATGGATATCACTAAGAATAAGCTAGGGGCTTGCTTCAAATAAAGATAGATAGATGCCATCCTTAATAATTCAAGTTCACTAGCTCTGATAGGAAGACGCTGAATTTTAAATTTTGAACAAGATCCAAGATGAGCAATGTGCTACCTTTGAGAAAAACTGGCCCAGATAATACAGGTATTTATGTTTCCAAACTATCCTCTTAGCTAAGTGGGCTTTTGGTTCATTTAACCTAGTAAATAGACTACAAATAAATAGACTACAAATATTCAGCCATATTGCTCCTGCATCACTTGTATTTCTTTCATGTGTTCCTAATTCTAACTACTTTTAAGAGGGGGCAGGGAGAGGCAATGTGGAACACTGACTCCATGGTACAGTGAGTTGAATCATGGCCTGCAGTACCGGCATCCCACATAGGGGCAGGTTTGAGTCTCAGTTGCTCCTCTTCCGATCCAGCTCCCTGCTAATCCACCTGGAAAAGTAGCAGAAGATGGCCCAAATCCTGGGTCCGGGCATCCACAAAGGGGATCTGGAAGAAGCTCCTGTCTCTTGGCTTTGTCCTGGCCTAGTCCTGGCTGTTGTGGCCATTTGGAGAGAGAACCAGTAGATGGATGACATCTCTCTTTCCCTGTCTCTCTGTTTCTGTAACTCTGACTTTCTAATTAATACATAAATAAAATCTTTAAAACAAAGATTATCCGTCAGTTTCTTGACATCAAATATACTATATTTTATCACCATTTAAAAAAAAAAGGTTCAATAATTTGAAAGACAGAATGGCAGAGAGAGAGAGAGAGAGAGCAAGAAAGAGAGATCAGCTATCCACTGGTTCACATCTTAAATGGTTACAACAGCCAGAACTGGGTCAGCCTGAAGCCAGGAGCCAGGAATACCATCTTGGTCTCCTACATGGGTGAAAGGGGCTCAAGCACTTGGGCCACTTCCATTGTCTTCCCAGTGGATGGAAAGAAGAGCAGCCAGTAGTCAAACTGGCAATCTGATACTGGATGCCTGAATTACAATTGGCAGCTTAATCCACTTTGCCACATTGCTTGCCCCTGTCATTATCATAGTTTTTTCTTCCACAGTTGGTTTCACCCAAAAGTGACCACCAATCAGCATGTCAGCTTCCATTCTAGCAACTCTACCGTATTGTGTTACACTTAAAATGATGACTTTTTTCCCATATTCTTCAAAGCATGCCCTGATTGAGGGCCTGTCTTTGCCCTGGTATCATCGTGTCTTCAGACTCCTAGGAGACTTATTTATTAGAGCACAGAGACTATCAGTAAGAAACAGAAGAACAATGTGGGTCACCCCTAAGTTCTGGTTGTGTATGTCATGTTATTTGGTGGTTGATGATCCTCTTCCCCACAAATCTGTTAGGATAATGTGCATCCTTTGTGACTATACAGATAGAGAATCAGAAAATTTCAGCCCTCAAGGCTGCACATTTACCCTTTCACCCGAGACAACAGAGCTTTTAGTATCCTGGCATCTATTCACTCAACTCCGATGACATTTCCTTTGTCATTCGAGTTAATGGATGTACAATAACCTTATGGGAAGTGTGAAAGGACATCTGAAAAGGCACTCCAGCTTTGCTGCTATTTCCAGTACTTGCAGAAGATGACATGACTGATGAATCAACTCTAAATGGAGCCATAGGGACTGTCAGTTACAAATATGCAGGGCATACACCACTGCTGGTTCATATGTCAGGAGCACAGCCTATTTTTTTTCCTTCAGACAATAACTTAATGTTAACTTCAAAAATTTCTCCCAGTACAGCAAAATAGGGTTAGAATTGCCATAAATTCACAATTCAAAATTATTATTTAAGCTTATTTTTCAGATCATTTAGTATACATGTTAACATTCAGTGAATGTCTGAGTTAAAGATAAGTGTATGTTTAAATTTATTATGGATCTCTTGGATCCCCAGGATCACCCTAGATAATTGATTTTCACAGTGAAATAAGGAAAGAGGCTTAGGAGAAGCAAATACAACAGGACTCTGTGTCACATAGAATCAAGTTCAAATGTAAGTGCTCTAGTTTGAGAAAATATACATAAAAATGATCCCTATCTAATAAAAAATTTGGAAATTACATAGATATGATAGATAATATAAAATAAAATAATTGTCCTAAAACTGTCACATACCATGTTGTTAGATAAAAAAACAAAATACATACAACAATTAACTATGGAAAACACACATCGTAAAGAATTTTACAATAATCAAGAACAGAAATAATCTTAGAAATAAGATGAATATATATTGATTTTACCAAGGGTTCTGGGGGTCTGGTGTTATGGCCCAGTGGGCTAAGTACCCATGTTTGTGGTAATAATATCCCATTTCAGAGTACCAGTTTGAGTTCCAGCTATTCTGCTTCTAGTCCATCTTCCTGCTAATGCACCTGGGAAAGCAGCAAAGATAGCCCAAATACCTGAGTCCTTGTCATCCATATGGGAGACCAGGATGAAATTTATGGCTAGTGTCTACCCTGGTCCAGACCTGCTGTTGCAGCCATCTGGGGAATCACTCTGTCTACTCCTCACTCTGTCTGTTGTTCTGCTTTTCAAATAAATAAATAAATAAATAAATAAATAAATAAATAAATATTGAAGGAGACTAGGAGGGAGAGGGGCGGAGTGAGGGAGAAAGGAAATATCATGTTCTTAGAATTGTACCTACAAAGCACATTGAACTGTTAAAAACTAATGAAAATTTTTAAAAAATTAAAATATTAGGGGTTCATTAATATTAAGCAAAATTGGTGCAGAACTAATGGCTTGGTAAAATACTGCCATCATTTTAGAAATGATATAAATCAAGAAGAAAGATTGTATTTTTGAAATTATATTCTTAATCATAATGAAATGCTATCAAGAAGCTCTACAGTTTTATGTATATGAAATATTAAATAAAGACAAATATTGAATGGATTTAATATTTCAATTTAATAATATATAAAACTATGAAATATGACATATAATAGTACAAAAACTGGAAATATGGTATATTAATTAAAAAGGAACATAAAGATTTAGAAGTTATAAATGCAATATGAATACATATTTGAATTAAAGATTCATGTGAGTTAAATTAGAAAGAAAAATTTTAAAAAAGCTCTATACCTACAAGTACTAAAGAACATCTAAATGAAAGAAATGCAATGAATACAATTGTTTTACTTGGACATTCTGTTTCTTTTATTTTCAGTGTTTTAAAGTTTCTTGATCATCATAACATGCAGAAACAAGACATGCTACATTGAATTTACCACGAGTTTCTGAATGTCCTTGATAAATCACTTGCCTTCTCTTTAAGTTCACAAATGTACAAATAGTAGATGATGAAAGTTGTATTAAGGATCACTTGGAGTCACAAAAGTATATTTCTTTTCACATCACAGGTAACAAACAAAAAGTCATTTGCATGAATTATTCTTTCAGCCCTAGTCTGTCCCCACATGTATTTCATGAAGGAATGGATTGTATAATCTCTAAAGTGTCTGGCCATTTATTGTTAACAGTTCTATTACAGCACATTTTGTAAGATTTAGAATGTAAGGGCCTGGGGCCAGTGTTGTAGCGCAGATGGTTAATGCTCTGGCCTGAAGCACCAGCCTCCCATATGGGCGCCAGTTTGAGTCCTGGCTGCTCCACTTCCGATCTAGCTCTCTGCTATGGCCTGGAAAAGCAGTGGAAGATGGCCCAAACCATTGGGACCCTGTAACCACCTGAGAGACCTGGAAGAAAATCCTGGCTCTTGACTTCAGCACAGCTCTAAGTAAGGAAATGTGCCAGGGGATTCCAATACAATCCCATAAAGGTGGCATGTACCAATGCCATCTCACTAGTCCAAGTGATCAATTTCAGTTCACAATTGATCACTCTGATAGGTCTAAGAGTCAAAGGGAACACACAAACAAGACTGGTGTCTGCTAATACTAACTGATAGAATCAAAGAGGGAGAGAACGATCCAACATGGGAAGTGGGAAGCACAGCAGACTCATAGAATGGCAGATGTCCTAAATAGCACTCTGGCCTCAGAATCAGCCCTTAAGGCATTCGGATCTGGCTGAAGAGCCCATGAGAGTATTTTAGGCATGGAAAGCCAAGACACCCTGGAAAAAAAAAAAAAAAAAAGAAGAAGACCTAAATGAAAGATCTCAGCGAGTGTGATCCCAGTGGAAAGAACGGGGCCATCAAAGAAGGAGGTACTTTTCTCTGAAGGGAGGAGAGATCCTCCACTTTGACTATGACCCTATCGGAATAAGATCAAAGTCGGTGAACCCTAAAGGCTTCTCTAGCCTTGGCAACACACGACTAGAGCCTAGGGAGATTAGTGACACCATAAACAAGAGTGTCAAATTGTTCCATCAACAACAGGAGTCACTGTGTACTTACATCTCATGTGGGATCTGTCCTTAATGTGATGTCTAATGTGAAGTGATGCTATAACTAGTACTAAAACAGTATTTTTACACTTTGTGTTTCTGTGTGGGTGCAAACTGATGAAATCTTTACTTAGTATATATTGCATCTTTTTTTTAAATCATTACAAACTATTTTATTTTGAATCACAGAATAGAGTCATACAGTCATCACCAACACAAATTTAGGCTGAGATGCCTATTGTAAAGACAATACAGTTTATTGCAAATGTCTAAGCACTACTTAATCTTTTAAAAAAGTATTATTGCTAATAAAACCCATCTTATTGCCCTAATTGGAGAAAAACTAAATCATAAACATTAAAAACAACTACAGTTTTATAATAAAAAGATTAATTCAATAAAAATAATCACTTACTCTTGTAAATGACTTCTGCAAGTCAGGCATTGTGCTAATGAGAGAGTCAAAGATTTTCCTCAATTCAAAAGAAATGCTACTTTTATATTTTCCAATGGAAATAGATATGTGGTTTCTTAAAGTTTTCCCAGTGCTACTCATTTTCTCAAAGATGTGTGCTTTCATCCATGCACCAGTCAGAAAAGGGTCAGTTTGATAGATGAAGGGGAAAGTTTTGCTAAAAGGAGAAATCGTGACCTTGGGCACAGGACTGACTGATGACCTTTGGAGAATGCATGTGTGAGATTACCCATATCCATGGAAAAGGGAATCATTTCTCATTATCTATCACTTTTGAATAATAAAATGCTAGTGTCACACTTTCATCCTGATTGATATAGGCTGTAAAATGTCTGGTGACCATCCATTCAAAGTTAATTTTGCCTGCTTTTCTCAGCATTTATATCTCCTCTCAACCTCAGGAGGTCATTTATTTATTAATGTAATGAATTTGCAGATGACATGAGGCTATCTATGGCTTATTTCTCCACATCTTCTTTATATGTAGCTTCTATGAGAATTTGTATGTGTGTGTGTTCATTCAATAGCTTGATTTTTAATCTACATTATGCTGTTATATCTTTGGAGCAAAATGTCTGTTTGATTCTCACAGCTCATCAATCCACACAAAAAGGTTATATTGAAATCATAAATTAATTTAAGATTGTTTTCAGAAATTATGTGTCTCATTTCTCTTCTGCGATTTAGAACACAGTAATTATCTCGGAATCATCATGTATTAGTTTTCTAGGAATGCTAAAATGCAGGACCACAAATCATGGCTGAAAGCAGCAGAAACTTGCTCTGTTCTGAAGGTTAGAACTGAGAAAGCCAGACGTCAGCAGGGTTAGTTCCTTCTGTGGAGTCTGAGGGAGAATCAGTCTTTGTCCTAGATGCTGGAGCTGACTCACAATCGTGGGTCTCTCTCAGCTTGTAGAAGCAGCTCTCCAACCTCTGGTTCCCTCCTCGCAAACCCTGCCCACTGTGTCTCTTCACCCTTGTTGGAAATTTCTCCTAAAAGAGCTTATTTTCAAATCAAGACACATTCTGAGATACAGAAATTATGCGTTAGCACATACCTGGCCATAGTGGGGTGCAGAATTCATCGGTAATGCCTATTAAGAAGAAAGGTCCCTGAATGGCTTTTTCTGAAGTGTTGAGCTACCTCTCTTCATACTTCACCCTCAAACCACAGACCATTGCCATCTTCCTCAGTACTATTCCGATAACTAGAAAATTATACTCTTAGTACTGCTTTGTGGCATTTGTTACACAGAGACCTTTTTAAAACTGTTGAGTCTACAAATTATTCTAGTAGATCTATGCTGCACAACATATTACCTCATATATTGATTTTACTTCCCTTGTGGTCAAAGATGTTATGCATGTCAAGGGATGGAGCCTCCAAGAATCATCTGGACTCCATCACATTTCAGACTGGCATCCACTCACTTAGGTGAGGGAAGATATGGTTCTTTAGTCCCTGCCTAATGCTCCTATTGTAAAAACCACCTGTGGTCATTCATCATTCAGTATTGCAAGAGAACCAAGCTGAAAGAGTCAGCTCTATCAATATTGAAGTTGTTTTTAAAGTTATTTTTATTAAAGTCTCAGCATTGTAAGGGAGTACTATTTTACATACACATGTGCACACACAAACATACATAAAACACAACTCTTTTGGAAAATTCTGTGCAAAGAAAGCTCTAGAGAACAATATAACAACTGTTAGCAGAAATACCACTTGTTAAATTTTGATCTAGATCAACATGCGATAAAATCAGTGGAGATGGCTCAACAGGCTAATCCTCCGCCTAGCGGCACCGGCACACCAGGTTCTAATCCCGGTCGGGGTGCCGGATTCTATCCCGGTTGCCCCTCTTCCAGGCCAGCTATCTGCTATGGCCCGGGAGTGCAGTGGAGGATGGCCCAAGTGCTTGGGCCCTGCACCCCATGGGAGACTAGGAGAAGCCCCTGGCTCCTGCCTTTGGATCAGCGCGGTGCGCTGGCCGCAGTGCACTGGCTGCGGCAGCCATTGGAGGGTGAACCAATGGCAAAGGAAGACCTTTCTCTCTCTCTCTCTCACTCTCCACTCTGCCTGTCAATAATAATAATAATAAATAAAAATCGGTGGAGAAAAATCCTTTGTGAAGTGACAGAAAGCATCATGCCAACCTGCCAACCAAGAACAAAACATCACCATGTACCACATCTCTGTGTCTATTCTTTTATGATTGATGTTTAGCACTCTATAAATTCACAAATCTGCTGGTGAGCAACTTCCAACTTGATTAAGAACTTAAACATAGAGGACATTAACATAAAACATATTGAATCCCCTCGAAATAATTATATTAAAAGAGAGTCATGTGGACACTAAGTTGAAGTTGAAACAGTTTCATCTAGTTTCAAAATCAGATCATTTAACAACTTAGTGTTTTGGATTTACTTGTCATTCCATAAGTATAAAACATAAAATTATGTTTATTATGTTTGATGAGTTACCTAAGGAAAGATTTAATCAATCTGTTGTCTGTGATGAGTTTCGTTCTGCTTGTGTGCAAATGGTTGTCCTATCTGTAATCAAGCTGACTAGCAGTACGTGCCTTTTCAAATTCACAGTGAATCTAACTATCAATACAACCAGACAATGTAATCCATGTAATATACATATTGCTTCACACAATCCTTGAAAGTTTACATCTACTCACCTTGTCATCAACTCATCTTTTTTTTTTAACAAAGTTGAATGCAAAATACCCACATAACTCAATGTCTATAATCTTTATAATCCCAGTTCTCTACACCAGAGCTATATTATGGCAATTTCTGAAAGCTGCTTGCATTTATATAGCAATATTTAGCTTGTTGTGGTGCTTCCTTCCAGCAGAGCAGTCCCACAACATACATTTTATTTGTTGAATTTGAAGGGAAATTGTTTTTCCTTAGAATGTCAAAAATACTTAAGAACTGCGGCTTTGGACAAAGCTATTCTTACACATTTTGTTCTCAAAACACTTCCACATCCTTTAAAATTATTAAAGGTACCAAAGATCATTTTCTTTTATGTGTTGTGTTGACCAGAAATTAAAACTGGATTGGAAATTAAAACTGATTTAACAATTTAGAACTGTTTTAAAATTTAAAACATAAGTATACATATTTATAAACTATTTACAAATAATAAACATGCAAATTCTGGCAGAAATAATATATATACTATGAAAATAAATAAAATGTAAGAATTTCTTTTTTTTTTTTTACAGGCAGAGTTAGACAGTAAGAGAAAGAGAGAGAGACAGAGAGAAAGGTCTTTCTTCCGTTGGTTCACCCCCAAATGGCTGCTAAGGCCGGCATGCTACACCCATCTGAAGTCAGGAGCCAGGTGCTTCCTCCTGGTCTCCCATGTGGGTGCCGGGCCCAAGCACTTGGGCCATCCTCCACTGCCTTCCCGGGCCACAGCAGAGAGCTGGACTGGAAGAGGAGAAACCAGGACAGAATCTGGGGCCCCAACCAGGACTAGAACCCGGGGTGCCGGTGCTGCAGGTGGAGGATTAGCAAAGTGAGCCATGGTGCCGGCAGAATTTCTTGAGTGACATCATTTTGCATTTATTTTCTAAATCCTTTTTTTATTTTCTAGCCTTCACAAAAGTGAGTTGAATCCTCATGGCTGCATCTGAATCCAATGTGAAGTAAAATATTGTTTGGATTAAAATAAGTAAAGGAAATTGAAACTCAAGCAGATAAATATTTTGAAATTGGAAGAATATCTTAGTAGCATTCTCAGATGATTGTGGATGTCGTTTGTGATACTACAATCATATCGCCCTATGATAATTTCTTAGTTATTTGCAATGCAAAATTTGAAATCATGATCACGTGCACAAATATTTTAGAGCTCCATTTTGAATGCACTTACATTACTCATGACATAGAGACAAATCATATACTGAGAATGTGAAGGAAGGGTTATTAGAAGTCACTGAAGAAAGAGTAGCTAAGAAATAATCTGCTTCTAGAATAAGAAAAAATAGAATATCAGAAGAGTATGGTAATTCTCTCTTACCCAGTGAGAAAAACATCATCACATTTAGTTGTATTATTAAGAGATTTTTTTTTATTCCTTTCTCCAACGAATCTACAATACCCCATGTATGTACAGCAATTCATTGAATTCAACAAACGTTTGTCCAAATGTGATACAAGCCAGGTAGTCTGCTCAATCTTCAGGTTACCAAGATTAACGACATGGCCATTGCTCTTGTGGTTTCATAGTTTGATGGTCAAGATTCCACGTCAAAAGTGACTTCACATAGAATTTATAGATCTTGTGTCTTGTGATTTCTAAGAGGAGAAAAAAATTCGATAATAATTTAATAAACAGGAAGACAAGAGAAGCTATATGGAAGAGGTTAACATATTAGCTCGATTTTGAAGGATGGAGATAATAGCAGAATCAGAAGACCTGGGCTAAGAGGTCTCCTTGTAAGTATTATTTTTCAATCACTATATTTATATTGTAGGATTCAAGGACGATCTTGCAAATTGTACTTATTATTCAGTTATGACAAAACAACATAATGTAATGGTTTTCTAGTCCCTGGGTTAATTTTAAGGTTTAGACTTAAAGAGATAATTTGCTTCTTGACTTTTTTTTTCATATATTAATTGCAGAAACAGTTTCCCTAAATTTCTTTCAAAGAAAAAAATCACAGCTCTCCCTTTCATTTATTCATTTCACCCTAACTTATTGAATGTTCATTTTGTCCCACCAGGATAAAGAGAAAAATATGAGAAAGTTTAACACTGTGAATTTTAATTCATTTTGTTTATAATTCATTCCCTTGATTTGTAACATTTTTTAATCTATGAAAAGAAACTCTACTTCATGATTAAATTGCCCAGGGTCAAAAATTCAAAACCAAAATATTCACAATAAAGCACACAGAGATGTAGCAATTAAAGTGGAATAATAATAAAGTATCACATTGTGATAACTTCTTTTAAAGTAAAAATACCGCACATTATACTACATCATTAATTTTACATGAAAAGATTCATAAACCCTTTCTGCTTGCTATCTGCCTGCAGTCAACTTTCTGCACAATAGGAAAAAAAAAAATAGGCCTGACTGGGTATAATTCATTCTATTGCAATTTCTCTAGTTGCTATTGATGTGTGGGTGTATTTTTTTGCTTTATTTTATTTTTAATTAGAAAATGAATACACATTTGTAAAAACTCAAAGAGCACAGACATTTATAAATTAAATGTCAATTTTCTACCATCCATCCTGCTTTCATCTCTGTCAGCTGTGAGGTGGGCTAAGGAGCACTAGCGCTTTGGAATTTCTGCTTTCAAACTTTGTATATGACTCTTGTACAAATACTTATGTATTTTTTGTACACCTTTATATTTTAAACAAACAATTATCTGCTGCTGAAAAACAAACCTGCTATCTAGATACATCTTTGGTCAATGTATAAATAACAAACCAATTTGTTTATTGCATTTTCTCTCTAACTGCAGATGTAGCATATATTTAGCAGTTGCATTTTGTTTGACATTCAGGTTGTTTCTAGGTTGGTAACTGTTTTCAGTGTTATCCTTTTGCAAATACCTAATCTCAGCTTTTGTTTGCTTGATTTTTAAGGAAAATTTACTTTTAGTAGACATTGGTATATTATTTTCCTAGATTGTTAAAATACAAAACTCAACAGAGGTAGATAAGTAAATGTTCCCTTCATACATTTAAAACAATGTATGCTAGCAGTCTTTAAACTTATTTGTAATAAAGTAGGCTAAAAACTTGTATGTATTTATTGTTTTAGTTTTCATTTCCATTAGTACAAGTGATGTTGATCAATTATCTAACATGATTTGCTATACATATTTTTTCTTTTTTGTGTATAAACTAACAGTGTCCATTTTCATTAGAATGTTGATACTTTTAACAAATTTCCTAAATTTCTTCATGCCTGTGAATTTAATTCTTGTTTTCTTATGTCTATATTTAATTTTGTTTTGTAAAAACTTAAAATTTTTTACATTGTGGTTTTTTTAGTATTAGATTCCTTGCTATTGTTTACACAAATAAGAATATATTTATACTTTTATTATTAATTTTTATATATTAATATTTCTAACACTTGTGAAAAATTTTATAGCATTTAAAGTTTGAGAAAACAGGGGTGTGCATAATGAAGCAGCAGTTAAGCCTCTGTTTGGAATGCCTGCATCCCATATCAGAGTCCCTCATTCAAGGCTCAACTCCTCTGTTTCTGACCCAACTTTCTGCTAATGGGAATCCTGGGAGGCAGTGGGTGATGGCTCAAGTACCTGGAACACTCCCACTCACAATGGAGACATGGCTTCAAACTAGCCCAACCCCGGACGTTGTGGCCATTTGGAAGTGAACCAGTGAAAGGAGGAATCGTTCTCTCACTCCCTCCACTTCCTTTAAATAAACAAAAGCAAATAATGAAGCTTAATAATAATAATACAATGATCATTGTTTTGTGAAAGATATTGATTGCAGACCTGTTTTATTTCTATATTATATTAATTTATCCATTTATCTATAGCTGCTGTATTTATTGAACCATTTGAAAATAAATGACACATACCTTGGCATGTTGTCTTAAACAGTGGGCATATTCAGTAGTTCATTCAATTAGTTGCTCTATTTCAAACATAAAATCAGCAAGAATTCCCTTTCCTATCTATTCTCAATCCATACTTATTCCCATTCATCTTCTCAACCGTCTAAACATATAGTTTTATTTTTCCAAAACAAGATCCAACTGTGATGCTAAAATCACTCACTTGTGAAAACATGATCACTATGTACTTTCAATAAAATGGCCTATATAGGCTTCTCATGGATTTTCCCCTTTGATACATCTCTTTTTTAAAATCTTATATAAAGGCCAGTGCTGTGGCTCACTAGGCTAATCCTCTGCCTGCGGCACCGGCACCCTGGGTTCTAGCCCCGGTTGGGGTGCCGGATTCTGTCCTGGTTTCTCCTCTTCCAGTGCAGCTCTCTGCGTTGGCCCGGGAAGGCAGTGGAGGATGGCCCAAGTGCTTGGGCCCTGCACCCTCATGGGAGACCAGGAGGAAGCACCAGGCTCTTGGCTTCGGATCAGTGCAGTATGCCGACCGCAATACGCTGGCCATAGCCGCCACTTGGGGGGTAAACCAACGGAAAAAGGAAGACCTTTCTCTCTATCTCTCTCTCTCTGTCTAACTCTGCCTTTCAAAAAATAAAATAAAATAAAATCTTATTTAAGGTATAAAATTTCTTACATTTCATATATACAGGTTTAAGAACATAGTGATAATTTCTGCCCTTCTTCTAACCCCCCCACCCTTGTTCCTCCTTCATTTCCTATTCCTACTCTTAATTTTTACAAAGATCTATTTTTAGTTTACTTTGTATCCATTACAGTAACCATACACTAGGAGTTCAAAAAATAGTATGAAGGATAAAACACTGTTCCTCAACAATCCATACAAGAGATATAAACAATCATAGCATATCAAAATGTCAATTCCAGTCCTATACAACACATTTTAGGTACTGTAATAGTTATCACAGATCAGCAAAAACATATGGTATTTGTGTTTGGGTACTGGATTATTTTACTAAGTATGATGGTTTGCAGTTGTAGAAATTTTGTTTCAAAACACATGATTTATTTTGTTTTTGTTTTTGTTCTTTTTTTAACCACTGAGTAGTATTCCAGTGTATAGATACCTTAATTTCTTTATTTTGTCATCAGTTGATGGACATCTAGTTTGACTCCATATATTATCTAATGTGAATTGAGCTGAAATGCATATGAAAGTGCAGATAACTATTTCATAAGCTGATTTTATTTTCTTTGGGTAAATTCCCAAGAGTGGAATCATTGGATCATATGATAGTTCTAGTTGATGAGTGTTTATTTTGTAGTGAAGAAGCGTCTCATGTTTATATAATCCAGTTTTGGCTTTGATTGCCTGTGTTTCTGGGGTCTTTTACAAGAAGTTTTTGCCAGTGCCAATGTCTTACAGAGTTTCTCCAATGTTCTCTGGTAATTGGAAGGCATCTGGTCATAGATTTAGGTCCTAGATCCACTTTGCGTGGATTTTTTTGTAAGGTGCTTGTCTTATTTCATACTTCTGCATGCAGAGATACAATTTTCCTAGCACCATTTCATAAAAAGTGTGCCCTTGCTCCAGGGGTTGATTTCAGCTCCTTTGTCAAAGGTCAGTTTGTTGTAGATGCATGGATTGATTTCTGGAGTTTCTATTCTCTTCCATTGGTCTACACGTCTATTTCTCGGCCAGTACCTGGTTGTTTTGATTATAACTGCCCTGTAGAATGTCTTGAAGTCTGGTACTGTGATGCGTCCAGCTTTGCATTTGTTATATATGATTGCTTTAGTTATTCGTTTTTTTTTTGTGCTTCCATATGAATTTTACCATAATTTTTTTCTAGATTCGAGAAGAATATCTTGATATTTTGATTGGAATCACATTAGATCTGTAGATCGCTTTTGGTAGCAAAGACATTTTGTTGATATTAATTCTTCTAATCTAGGAACATGGAAGATTTTACATTTTTGTGTCCTCTTCTATTTTTTTCTTAAATGTATTGTAATTTTTATCTTAGAGATCTTTTACCTCACTGGTTAAATTTATTCCAAGGTACTTAATTGTTTTTGTGGTCATTGTGATTGGGATTGATCTTCAAAGATTTTGTTCAGCCTTGGCATTGTCTGTGTATAAAAGACTATTGATTTTTTTGTGTTAATTTTATATCCTGCTGCTTAACCAAGCTCTTTTATGAGTTCCAATAGTCTCTTAGTGGAGTGCTTTGGTTTTTCTATATATAGAATCTTATCATCTGCAGATAGGGCTAGTTGACTTTCTCCTTTCGAATTTGTATTCCTTTGATTTTTTTTTCTTCACTAATGGCTCTGGATAAAACTTCCAGGACTATATTGAATAGCAATGGTGAGAATGGGTATCTTTATCTGATTCAGGATCTTAGTGGGAATGCTTCCATCATTTCTCCATTCAATAAGATGCTGGTTGTGGATTTGTCATAGGTTACCTTGATTGTGTTGCATAATGTTCCTTCTATACCCTATTTGCTTAAGGTTTTCATCATGAAAGGATGTTGTATTTTATCAAATGCTTTCTTTGGATGTATTGAATAATCATATTTTCTTTCTTCAGTTTGTTAATGTGGTGTATCCATTTATTGATTTGCAAAAGTTGAACTATCCCTGAATACCAGGAATAAATCCCACTTAATCAGGGTGAATGATCTTTCTGAGGTGTTGTTGGATTCGATTAGCTAGTATTTTTCTAAGGATTTTTGTATCTATGCTGATCAGGATTATTTGTCATTAATTCTCTTTGTTATTTATTTTTCTGGTATAGGAATTAAGGTTATAACAACCTTATTGAAAGGGTCTAGGAGGATTCCTTCCTGTTCAATTGTTTTGAATAGCTTGAGAAAAACTGAAAGTCATTCTTCTTTAAATGTCTGGTAGAATTCAGCAGTGAAGCCAATAAGTCCTGGGTTTTTCTTTGTTGGGAAGGTCGTTACAGCTGATCCAACCTCTGTCTTGGTTATTGGTCTGTAAGGTTTTTTATATCTTCATGACTCATTTTTGATGGACTGCAGGTATCAAGGAATCTATCCATTTTTTTTTTCTAGATTTTCCATCTTGTTGGCATTAAGATCTTTGTAGTAATTCCTGATGATTATTTTTATTTATCTGGTTTCTGTTACATTTCCTTTTTTCATCTCTAACTTTATTGATTTGCTTCTTCTCCCTCTTGTTTTTAGTTCGTTGGACCAAGGATGTATCACCTTTGTTTATTTTTTCAAAAAGCTATCTCTTCATTTCACTGTCTTTTGAATAAATTCTTTTTGGTTTCAATTCTGTTTATTTCTTCTCTAATTTTAATCATTTCTTCTACTAATTTTGGGTTTAGTTTGTTATTGGTTTTCTAGAGTCTTGAGATGCATTGATAGCTCATTTATTTGGTGCCTTTCCAATCTCTTGAAGTAGCTATCAATTACTATAAACTTCTCTAACACAGCTTTTGCTGTATCTCATAAGTTTGATATTTTGTATTGTCATCTTCATTTGTTTCTAGGAATTTTTTGAATTCCACTTTGATTTTTTCTATGATCCACTTTGCTTCAGGAGCAAGTTGTTCATTCTCCATGTGTTACACATGATCTAGAGATTCCTGAGTGGTTTATTTCCAGACCCATTCCATGTGGTCAGGAAAGATGCATGGTATGATTTCATTTTTTTTTAAAATTTACTTTATGATCTAGCATGTGGTCTATCCTAGAAAACGTTCCATGTACTGATGAAAAGA
The DNA here is from genome assembly GCF_033115175.1 of Lepus europaeus. Taxonomy (NCBI): domain Eukaryota; kingdom Metazoa; phylum Chordata; class Mammalia; order Lagomorpha; family Leporidae; genus Lepus; species Lepus europaeus. Next base: position 68,651,406 of record NC_084842.1, read on the forward strand.
ATTTGTTTTCTGCAACTGTGGAATGAAAGGTTCTGTAGATATCAGTTAGCTCCATTTGGTCCATAGTGTTGAATAATGCTGTTTTTTTTTTTTCCTTGATTTTTTTGTCTGGTTGATCTGCTCATTAATAAAAGTAGGTGTGTTGAAGTCCCACAGTACTATTGTATTGGAGTCTCTGTTTTCCTTTAGATCCATTAACATTTATTTGAAATAGTTAGGAGCCCAGGAATTGGGTGCACAGACATTTATTATAGTCACATCTTCCCACTGGATTGATTATTTCATCTTTACATAGTGTCCTTCTTTGTCTCTTTTAACAGTTTTTGTGTTAAAGTTTATTTTTGTCTACTCATTTAAAGTCTATTTTGCCTGCTCATTTTTGCTTTGCATTAACATGGAATATCTTTATCCATCCTTTCACTTTCAGTCTGTGTGTATCTTTGTTGATGAGATATGTTTCTTGTAGGCAGCAAATAGATGGGTCTTCAAATGTCACTTTTTTGTAACCCTTCAGTCATTGCTTTTAGCAATTATTTGTCTCTATCACACACACCTCCACTGACACACTCAAAGGACTAATGAATTTTTACTTGTTCAGTCTTCAGGAATTTATTGGAAGAATGCATATCAACATATAAATGTCATTAAATGTGACACATTTAATCTATGGGTGTCTCTGTAGGTTTGACTTCCTTGTACTGTAGTTTGTTCCTCTATTAGTGTTTGAGTTCTACTTTCTTTTTGACATAAGACATTTCAACAGAACTTAATTGCTTTCTTTCCTGGTCCAGGAAGTAGCCATTTCTCAAAAATCCCCTAATTCATCTTCATGATCACTGATTTTTTAGAATCCTCTGAGATGAACTCATTGATACAATCTCTTTTCTGATGCTGGTTCTCTCCGGTACCCACCTCTATTTCTCTAAGGGACATCTTTGATTTGTAGGTGTCTTTTGTTCTTCTATAGCAAGACCTTTACAATGCTGCTACCATTACCCATGCACTTTTCAATCCTCTTTCTTTTATACTCTAGAGCCAATAAACTGACCCATTGGTGTTAGAATTCTATTTAATATTTCCTATGTTAACTAATATTTTTCTTCCCTTTCCCACACTAGCACAACATGCCTCTTGGTTTTCATGCAGGCCCCAGAGTTAATGTAACTGGTCTCAGGATGCCTGCTTACATGAGTAAAATAACTTACTTAGAAACAACTGTTTCTAAATTATATGCAAATATGTGCTGTGGGTGATGTTACTTGTTCTTGTCTTTGGCACTTTCTGTTTTTGTCTCTGTTTTTTAGTTAATGTTAGAGAGACTCCACTTCATGTATAGACTTTATCCTGTAGGGAACAAATAAATATGAGAATACTTAAAAAAGATTATGGAAAATGGAAACAAATATTTATTTTGGTGAAAAAATTATTTTGAAATCCATGCATGGATTTTCATAATATGTATTTATACATGAACATTTGAATACCATTCACTTACATAATATATAACTGATTCTGAACATTCATACGATTTCTGCAAATTTTTCCTTCACATCAGTGTAGTGTCATATTCTGCTGATTGTTACAGATCATTAAATAGATTGATATGTGTTTCTCAAGTCTATGCTTAATCCTTTTTTCTTTCTTTTTTTTTTTTTTTAGTTATTTTAGTTAGGGATTTTTTTCAACTTTGATTTAATAAATATAATTTCCAAAGTACAACTTTTGGATTATAGCAGCTTTTCCCCCTATAACCTCCCTCCTACCCATAACCACCCCATTTTCTGCTCCCTCTCCCATCCCATTCTTCATCAAGATTAATTTTCAATTATCTTTATATACAGAAGATCAACTTAGTATATACTAAGTAGAGATTTCAACACACTGCACCCACACAGAAACACAAAGTGTAAAGTACTGTTTGAGTACTAGTTATACTGTTAATTCACATAGTACAACACATTAAGGATAGAGACCAACATGGGGAATAGGTGCACAGTGACTACCATTGTTGATTTAACAATTGACATTCTTGTATATGGTATCAGTAATTGCCCAAGGCTCTTGTCATAAGCTGCCAAGGATATGGAAGCCTTTTGAGTTCGCCAACGCCTGTTGTATTTAGACAAGGTCATAGTCAAAGTGGAAGTTCTCTCCTTCCCTCAGAGAAAGGTACCTCCTTCTTTGATGGCCCATTCTTTTCGCTGGGATCTCACTCACAGAGATCTTTCATTTAGGTTTTTTTATTTTTTATTTTTATTTTATTTTTTTTGCCACAGTGTCTTGGTTTTGCATTCCTAAAATACTCTCATGGGGTTTTTAGCCAGATCTGAATGCCTTAAGGGCTGATTCTGAGGCCAGAGTGTTGTTTAGGATATCTGCCATTCTATGAGTCTGCTGTGTATCCTGCTTCCAATGTTGGATCATTCTCTCCTTTTTGATTCTATCAGTTAGCATTAACAGACAATAGTCTTGTTTATGTGATTCCTTTGACACTTCATCCTACCATTATGATCAATTATGAACTTAAAACAATGTATTTTCTTTTTTTTAATTTATTTATTTTTGACAGGCAGAGTGGACAGTGAGAGAGACAGAGAGAAAGGTCTTCCTTTGCCATTGGTTCGCCCTCCAATGGCTGCTGCGGCCCGCGCACTGCGGCCAGCACACCGTGCTGATCTGAAGCCAGGAGCCAGGTGCTTATCCTGGTCTCCCATGCGGGTGCAGGGCCCAAGCACTTGGGCCATCCTCCACTGCCTTCCCGGGCCATAGCAGAGAGCTGGCCTGGAAGAGGGGCAACCGGGATAGAATCCGGCGCCCTAACCGGGACTAGTACCCAGCGTACCTGCGCTGCTAGGCAGAGGATTAGCCTGTTGAGCCATGGCGCCGGCCAATGTATTTTCTTTAAAACATGTTTAACAATTTTAAATGATTAATTGTACCACAAGTTTTAGTTGTTTTATCCAGATTTACAAGTGAATTTTAACTAGAAATCCATTGAATGTATAAATTTATTTGAGAAAATTGACATAATCTAATATTAAATTTTATATTCTAAAGAATTCTAATTCTCTTTGATATTAGGTGTTACATCCTTCAGTTAAATGTAAGTGCACTTTTATGTCAATAATCTACTTTTCTGTTTGGACTGAGTTACACACACTTGAAGTAGTTTTATTTTAGCAAATGGAATAATTTTCCCATTTATGTCTATAAACAAGTAAAATATACTGATGGCAAAATATTGATTTTTACTTACTTACAACTTTTTTAACAACTATGCTTTATTAATGTTGTGGAAAATATCTGGTATTTTTTATTAAGCTTTTTTTAAACTTATTAAAATTTATTTACATACAGGTATACATTTTCAAACAATGGCCACAATCAAGCTAATTAACATCTCTTAACATAGTTACCGCTTTTAAAAAATATTTTATTGGCCGGCGCCGCGGCTCACTAGGCTAATCCTCCGCCTTGCGGCGCCGGCACACCGGGTTCTAGTCCCGGTCGGGGCACCGGTCCTGTCCCGGATGCCCCTCTTCCAGGCCAGCTCTCTGCTGTGGCCAGGGAGTGCAGTGGAGGACGGCCCAAGTACTTGGGTCCTGCACCCTATGGGAGACCAGGAGAAGCACCTGGCTCCTGCCATCGGATCAGCGCGGTGCGCCGGCCGCAGCGCGCCAACCGCGGCGGCCATTGGAGGGTGAACCAACGGCCAAGGAAGACCTTTCTCTCTGTCTCTCTCTCTCACTGTCCACTCTGCCTGTCAAAAAAAAAAATATATTTTATTTATTTATTTATTTGAAAGACAGAGATACAGAAAAAGAAGGGGAGAGAGAGAGAGAAAGAAAGAGATCTTCCATCTGTTGGTTCCCTCCCTAAATGGCTGCAAAGGCCTCCTGGGCCAGGGTCAAAACCAGTAATCAGGAGCTTTTTCCGGGTCTCCCTCTTGAGTTCAGGGGCCCAAGCACTTGGGCCATCTTCCACTGCTTTCCTAGGGATATCAGCAGGGAGATGGATGGGAAGTAGAGCAGCTGGATCTCAAACTGGTGCCACAATGCTGGCACCATAGTTACCATTTTGTTTATGTGTGTAAAAGTATTTAAGATCTGCTTTCTTAGCAAATTTCAAGCATGCAACATAATATTACTAACTTTAGTCATCCTGAAATAGGTGAGATACCCGGAAATGCATAATTAAAAGTTGGTACCCTTGTACAGGTGCCTCCTATAGTCTTCTCCCTTTTTAGCACTTCAATAAATTACCTCTGCTGCTGCATTTGTTCATTTTGGGTTCAGTTTTCTTAAAATTAAAAAATAGTTTATAGTGTTTTTTAAACACTTAAATCATTTAAGATCCATAACCACCTCTAAATGAAGTTTTAATTTCATCTTATTGTTTTGGCATTATATTCTCCCTTTTTAAATACAAAATTGTATCTGAATTTAGTTTCTATGTACTTTTATACCAAAATAATTTTATGTGATAATTTCAAGTACTTTTATGTGATTATGATTGTGTAATATTGTCTTAAAATGCTTGAAATATTTATCCAAGACTTTGAATATTTGATCAAATTATCAAATTTTTTAAGTCTTTAGAAATATTTAATCTTCTTGATGTCTTAAACATAAAATAGGTTAAACTCATCCACTCAGTTATGTTAGCTACTTATCATTGTATTTTAGATGTATGCAAAACACCCAGAGAATATTACTGTGAGACATCATTTTTTTAAATTTATGTAACATGGGTACAAATTTAATGTTTTAGGATTTGAGAGTAACCAGAAATATAGAGAATTTTGTCTATTTTCTTTAAAGTATTACTCATGGAACACACATAACAAATTAAGACAGGGTGGTCATGTGTAAAATTTTTTAAAGATTTATTTATTTGAAAGTCAGAGTTACAGGGAGGGAATGAGAGAGAGAGAGAGAGAATCTTCCATCTGCTGAATAACTCTCCAAATGGCCTCAATAAACAGGACTGGTAAAGCTGAAGCCAGGAACCCTGATCTCTATCCGGGGTTGACCAAATGGGTAGCTAGGGCCAAGTATTTGAGGCATTTATATTTCTTTCCCAGATATATTAGTAGGGAGCTGGATCAGAAATGGAAAAACCAGGACTCAAGACATCTCTCATATGGTGTGCTGGAATCACAGGCAGCAGCTTAACACAGTTCACTGCAATAAGGCCTCCAGAGACTGTTTACTTAATAGTTATGGGATTATGATGACATGCTTGACTCAGTAAATTACCCCCACACAATAAAAAAGACGTAACACACATATCCACACATGCAAGTAGAAATGTTATATGCTTATTCAGTGTTCAAATGCAGTCTGTTGCAGTAAAAGACTTCTATTACTAACAACACGCTTGCATAAATTAAATTTTGTGTATTTTGCTATGGGTGGATGGAATGCTTTATAAATGTCAGTGAGATCAAGTTCATTAGCAATTTTGCTGAGGTTCCCTGTATCATTAACAATTTCTGCCTGATTTTTCTAACAGTTATTGTAAGAAAAATATGTTGAAATAACTTAATTGTTGATTTGTCCTTGATATTGCAAGTTCATATTTTTTCTTTAATTATTTTGAAATTCTCTTATTAGTTATTTAACATGATGATTTGTCTTTTGAGTGACTTCACCCCTTTCAGATGAAATTTCCTTCTTTACCTCTGGTAATGAGCTTCACTCCAAAGTTCACTTTTTTGATACTATTTTAATTATTTCAGGTTTGTTTTCTTTAATGTTAGCTTGTCTTATCCTTTTTATTATGTTACCATTTCAGCCTTTATTTTTATTCATATCAGCTTGTTATAGCCTTTTCAAACATTTACTTTTAACTTATTTGTGTCTTATTTGTTATTTTCTTTTTCTTTTTTTCTTTTTTTTTTCTTTTTTTTTTTTTTTTTTGACAGGCAGAGTGGACAGTGAGAGAGAGACAAAGAGAAAGGTCTTCCTTTTGCCATTGGTTCACCCTCCAATGGCCGCCGCGGCTGGCGCGCTGCGGCAGGCGCACCGCGCTGATCCGATGGCAGGAGCCAGGTGCTTCTCCTGGTCTCCGATGCAGTTGCAGGGCCCAAGGACTTGGGCCATCCTCCGCTGCCTTTCCAGGCCATAGCAGAGAGCTTGCCTGGAAGAGGGGCAACCGGGATAGAATCCGGCGCCCCGACCGGGACTAGAACCCGGTGTGCCAGCACTGCAAGGCAGAGGATTAGCCTATTGAGCGGCGGCACCGGCTTATTTGTTATTTTCTTACAAGAAACACAGAGTTGAGTCCTGCTTTTTTAGAAATTATGACAGGCTTGTCATTTAAGTAATACAATTTGAGTACTCATTTAGTGTGATTGTTGGTGTGGTTGGTCTACAGTATAAAATTTTTCCATTTTTTATGCGTATCCCATATATTTTTATTGTTGTTTTATTATCTTTTTTTCTCTCTTCTTTTAACTAATTGCTTAGGTTATCCTCTTTTCTGACTAATTAACTGTTAAGATGTATTCATTTATTTGAAAGGCAGAGAGTTACAGAGAGGCAGAGGCAGAGAGAGAGAGAGAGAGAGCAACAGCCAGAGCTGCACCGATCCAAAGCCAGGAGATTCTTCTGGGTCTCCCATGCAGGTGCAAGAGCCCAAGGACTTAGGCCATCTTCTACTGCTTTTTCAGGCCATAGCAGAGAGCTGGGTCAGAAGTAGAGCAGTCGGGACTTGAACCGGCACCCACATGGGATGCTGGCACTGCAGGCATTGGCTTTACCAGCTACACCACAGTGCAAGCCTCTAATAAGCTGTTTCTAATGCTATCTCCATCATTTGTTGCTTCATAGTTTGTGACATACCTCTTCAATCTCAGTCAATATATCTCCAAGTGAACTTATGCTTATTCTACTTAATTATAGTATGAGAATGTTGGAACACAGCATTTCCATTTCTTCACTCCCTGTTGCACTGCTGCTAATGTTTTTTAAAGATTTATTTTATTGGCCGGCGCCGCGGCTCACTAGGCTAATCCTCCGCCTTGCGGCGCCGGCACACCGGGTTCTAGTCCCGGTCGGGGCACCGATCCTGTCCCGGTTGCCCCTCTTCCAGGCCAGCTCTCTGCTGTGGCCAGGGAGTGCAGTGGAGGATGGCCCAAGTCCTTGGGTCCTGCACCCCATGGGAGACCAGGAGAAGCACCTGGCTCCTGCCATCAGATCAGAGTGGTGCGCCAACCGCGGCGGCCATTGGAGAGTGAACCAACGGCAAAGGAAGACCTTTCTCTCTGTCTCTCTCTCTCTCACTGTCCACTCTGCCTGTCAAAAAAAAAAAAAAAGATAAAAACTATTAAAAAAAAAGATTTATTTTATTTACTTGAAAGGCAGAGTTGACAGAGAGAGAGAGAATATCTTCTATCACTGGTTTACTCCCCAGATGGCCACAATGGCTGGGGCTTGGCCAGACCGAGCCAGGAGCAGAGCTACATGTGGGTCTCCCACTTGGATGCAGAGGACCAAACAATTGGCCATCTTCTGCTGCTTTTCCAGGAGCATTAGCAGGGAGCTTTATTGAAGAGCAGCATCCAGTACTGGAACCGGTGCACATACGGGATGCTGGCATTGCAGACAGTACCTTAATCTGTAATGCCACACTGCCAACACCCATGATTTGTGGTTTTATTTCTATATATCTTAAGTTTCACTGTGAAGTGTTATTATTGTGCTGTAAAATTTCCAGTTTTTTAAAAAAGATTTTATTTATTTATTTGTCAGATAGAGTTATAGACAGTAAGAGAGAGAGACAGAGAGAAAGGTTTTCCTTCCATTGGTTCATTCTCCAAATGGCCACAACGGCTGGAGCTGCGCCAATCTGAAGCCAGGAGCCAGGGGTTTCTTCCTGGTCTCCCATGCAGGTGCAGGGGCCCAATCTCTTAGGCCATCCTCCACTGCCCTCCCGGGCTACTGCAGAGAGCTGGAGTGGAAGAGGAGCAGCCGGGACTAGAATTGGTGCCCATATGTGTTGCTGGTGCTGCAGGTGGAGGATTAACCTAGTGCACCATGGCGCTGGCCCCTCAAGTATTTTTTAATGACAGGCTTTAAAAATATAAATGAAGTGTTTTATTCACTATTTGCTTATCTGTTTCTGGTGCTCTTTGTCTTTCTTATATGTAAAATCCCAACACTGATAATTTTCCATTTGTGCAAAAGCTTCCATTCAAGTTTCTGTGTTAGACTTTAATAATGAATTATTTCAGCTGTTATATGTCTGAGAAGGTCATTATTTCCCCCTTTTTTATTTTTTATTTTTTGACAGGCAGAGTGGACAGTGAGAGAGACAGAGAGAAAGGTTTTCCTTTGCCGTTGGTTCACCTTCCAATGGCCACCATGGCCCGCGCACTGGCGGCCAGCACACCGCGCTGATCCCAAGGCAGGAGCCAGGTGCTTCTCCTGGTCTCCCATGGGGTGTAGGGCCCAAGCACTTGGGCCATCCTCCACTGCACTCCCAGGCCATAGCAGAGAGCTGGCCTGGAAGAGGGGCAACCGGGACAGAATTCGGCACCCTGACCGGGACTAGAACCCGGTGTGCCGGCGCCGCAAGGTGGAGGATTAGCCTGTTGAGCCACGGCGCCGGCCTCCCCCTTTGTTTTAAAAGGTACTTTTAGTGTTATAAAATTATGTATTGATATTTTCTTTCTGTTCTTTAAATCATCGTTCTATTGTCTTCTAATTCACATTGTTTCTGACAAGAAGTCCGTTGTTTTGTTTCTCTGTACATAGCATATGTCAATGTTTGTGTTTACCCTATATGTGTGTCTAATATTTTCATTTTATGTTTTATGAAGTTTTATTGTAATTTCTTTTGCTAAAAACATTTGGAGATTCTTAGATCTTGGTTTTAGAGTTTTCAACAAATTTTTAAAGTTATTTTTCATGTATTGTTTTCTATCCCCACTCCCCCTTTAGAAACTACATTTAAGTATTAAGATACATTAAGTTGTTTTTCACCTTGATAATTTTTATTGATTTTTTAGTCTCTTTTCTCTTTGTGATTCATTTTTTATTTTTTCTATTGATATGTTTTCAAGCTTTCCTGTCAATCCCTTGCAAGATTTGAAATTTCATAAATCTCAGGTATGATTTTTTTCTCTAGAATTCCAATTGATTTTTTTTTTTACTTCTTCATATCCCTGGCTAACATGTTTAAGTTCTCTTCATTCTTTGTAAACATATGAATTATAATATTAACTGTTTGAATATGTTTTTCTTTTCTTTTTTTTACAGGCAGAGTGGACAGTGAGAGAGAGAGAGAGACAGAGAGAAAAGGCTTCCTTGTGCCGTTGGTTCATCCCCCAATGGCCTCCTGTGGCCCACAGGAGCCAGGTGCTTCTCCTGGTCTCCCATGGGGTGCAGGGCCCAAGCACTTGGGCCATCCTCCACTGCACTCCCAGGCCATAGCAGAGAGCTGGCCTGGAAGAGGGGCAACCGGGACAGAATTCGGCACCCTGACCGGGACTAGAACCCGGTGTGCCGGCGCCGCAAGGTGGAGGATTAGCCTGTTCAGCCACGGCGCCGGCCTCCCCCTTTGTTTTAAAAGGTACTTTTAGTGTTATAAAATTATGTATTGATATTTTCTTTCTGTTCTTTAAATCATCGTTCTATTGTCTTCTAATTCACATTGTTTCTGACAAGAAGTCCGTTGTTTTGTTTCTCTGTACATAGCATATGTCAATGTTTGTGTTTACCCTATATGTGTGTCTAATATTTTCATTTTATGTTTTATGAAGTTTTATTGTAATTTCTTTTGCTAAAAACATTTGGAGATTCTTAGATCTTGGTTTTAGAGTTTTCAACAAATTTTTAAAGTTATTTTTCATGTATTGTTTTCTATCCCCACTCCCCCTTTAGAAACTACATTTAAGTATTAAGATACATTAAGTTGTTTTTCACCTTGATAATTTTTATTGATTTTTTAGTCTCTTTTCTCTTTGTGATTCATTTTTTATTTTTTCTATTGATATGTTTTCAAGCTTTCCTGTCAATCCCTTGCAAGATTTGAAATTTCATAAATCTCAGGTATGATTTTTTTCTCTAGAATTCCAATTGATTTTTTTTTTTACTTCTTCATATCCCTGGCTAACATGTTTAAGTTCTCTTCATTCTTTGTAAACATATGAATTATAATATTAACTGTTTGAATATGTTTTTCATCTAATATATATATACTATGTTTAATTTCCAAAAACACTTGTAGACATATACAAGCAATATTGTTTTTCACCTAATTCCTTTTTTCTGTCTATTTCCTTAGTAATTACTTTTGGGCTATAACACTAAGTTTTACAATGTTGGGAGTAGGATATTTTTGTGTTTCTAAAAGTTTCTTGAGCTTTATTCTGTAATACAGCTAATTTCTCTACAAAATATTTGATGCTTCATGTCTTGCTTTTCTGTTTTGTTTTGTTTTCAAGTTTTTAATGACTGGAACTAAAAAAATATCTAAAACTGCAGCTTCTGGAATAACAGTTTCTTCTTGCTGGTCTTGTACCTCTCTTTGAATATGAACTTGGCCTCTCATCAGGTCTTGCATTTAAGAACAGTTAGCTGCAGACATCTTTGTTGACCACAGTTTTGTCCAAGAGAATATCCACAGAGTAAGTATGAGGTGATACCTACCATATCCAGGTAGGTATGAGGTGATTGTAATTATATACTTTCACACACGACTTGATCCTTGATCTCTGGGTGATTTTTTTCTTGCCCATGCCAGCTGTCACTTCACATGGTAGCAGTCAATCTCAGCCATCTGACCATGGCTATAGAGGCAGACAGATGTGCCATCATTAATGAGCTTCATGATGATGGCTTTGCATCCTAAGTAGCCTCCAACCAGGACCAGCACCACTTTTTCTGGTTCATGAATCTGATCATTTCCACAGCAATTACTTGGGCCTACAATGAAAAATGACACTTGCTTTTAAACTTTGCCAGGTGTGACCAAGGAAGCCTTTACTGCCAATACACTGTTCTGTATAAACCCTAACTGTCTGCCCTTGCCTAGATTGCCATCTCTAAATTGTCAGGTTGGACAGAATATCTGGAACCTTCTCTTGTTAGTAAGTCAATCACTTTATTATTTCTTTCACTTTATTCCTCCCACTTTTATTTCATTCTCACTGTCCTATCTGGTCCACTATCTAAGGATGACTTCCTCATTTTTTCTGAAGTTTCAGTGTTTTTCAGAAGTAAATGAGAACCCCATTACATAATTTTCCAGAAGCAGAGATCACTTGAACAAGTAATATTGCAGTTCCATATGAAGATCTGGAAGAACTGTTCCATACAGGAAAGAAGTGCAGAGCTGAACATGGGGCTGATAGTTGAAACAACAGGGAAATAAAGGGGAAACAAGAGGGTATGACTGGGACTGTTATCCAGTGGTTGGGAGAGATGGAGATGAAATGACAACACACAGAGCTGACGTTAAGAAATGTGGGACAATGTACAACTAAAATTAAGCTGTAGCTTTCATTTTAGTAATCTCTGTACTACTCTATTGTCCTAAAGAGATGGAATAAATATTTCATGAGTTTTCTGGTTTATTATTTTTTAAATTTTTTATTTATAATATGTGTTTAAAATGCAAGGAGATAGGGAGTTAGAGACAAAGCTCTCGTCTGCTGTTTCACTCTCCACAATAGCTGAGACTTGGCCAGGCAAAAGTCCAGAGTCCTGAACTCAACCCAGGTCTCCCATGTGGGTGGCAGGGAACCAACCACTTGAAGCATCACCATCTCTTTAGGCTGAATTCCCACTTATATATATTTAAAAAAAAAAAGATGATTCCTGAGCCTGTGCATATTTGTTCATTCTCTCATTTCAATTCTTATCTCCTATTTACATACAGACAACTTGATCCACAATTTGGGTTTCTGAGATAAATGATCTATATGTAGTAATTATAACAACTCACATGCTATCCTAAACTTGTTACTATGTTATTTTCCTCTCTTTTGTCATACTTCCTTTACTTCTGTTTAAGGAAATTTTCAAGGCCTAAACCTTCTGATTAAGCTCAATATTTCTTATATTTCAATCTCTATGACACTTAATTTTTTTTCCTTCTTTTTTTTTTGCCTTCATGGAATTATTTCCAGTTCACATCTCTCCCAGGCTAGGATGTACTTTTTAAAATGTTTTAGATGAATTGGGAATATGAAAAGTGTAAATGAACACAGCATAACAATTTGGAACACTGGAGAAGATAATGGAAGGAGACATTTTAAAATTAAATGCAAACAGTGGTTCAGGGAATACAAACAGAAGCAGGTGGGAAGAGGATGATCTCCAACAACCAGAAGCAGAAGGGGCACTCAGAGGTCAGTGCTCAGAGCGCACAGCCAGGAGAGCAAACATCCCTCTCTGCCCTGGCCAGGGAAGTAAATAGAAAATTCACAAGGGATTTGATCAGTAAGGGAACAGTAAATCAAATTGCTACTTGGAAGCCAAAAAAACCAGACTTTCACCAAAAGAGAGTTTTAAGTTTAAAAATCACATGAAGACAACTGAGGATACATCTATTGAAATTTTCAAGAAATTTATGTTCACATAAAATCTGATATATTTTTAAAGGCAAGTTCTCTGCCTTTAGAAATAATGGTAGGATTTTGGTTGTTCTTTCTAGATCTGTGACCTGTTGGGTGTGAGTCAACCTCTCTAAGCCAGTGTTCCATCAATCAATAATCAGATAACTATCACCAGTCATCATGCTGTGAAACACACACACACACACACACACACAGACTGCAGCAAAGTTCAGTGCCCATTCTCAGAGATTGGATTGTTGAGAGTCTATTTTTTTCTGGTCAGTAAACCTGAAGAATGCATTCTCTGACCCCAGGTTTGAATTGTTACTTATAAAGAGTGCAAAATTATAAGTGACCTGTCCTCACAGAAAGAAGATCTCTCGTTCTGACATTTCTCAGGTTCTCCCAGCCAAAATGAGCAAGGTACGGATGAGATCCAACTACATACTCATTGGTGTGCTTGAGAATAAGGGTAGGACGGTCTCCACACGTCTATGTGCCTTGTGATACCTTGTATTTTACCCAGTCCAATTTCCACTGTCAGTTCAATGGGCTATTGAAACAACTCTGATGAATGAAATGTAACAACCTCTGGGTCAGTACCCATGGGCTTGTCAAACATTCTTAGCTCGTCGTCTATCAACTGTTGTCCCAGAGCTGACACTACATGGAAACGTTCCTATATATCCAATCTGTCATCTTCCCTATCTTATGTATTCTTGCAAAATAATGTCAAGAGAGAAAACAGGAGTTTCTTGTATAGATAATAGTAAATGAGATAATAGATCTATGGATAAAGAACAACCTTTATGGACTATAGACCTAGATCCTCACGTTGACATTCAGCATCATCTAGAAAATAGAATGGTATCAGGTCAGGCAGTCTACAGAGGAGCTGACAGAAAACCCAGGTGGGACTAGGGGAAGTAACAAGCAATTGACTGATCTTTTCCTAAGGCTTGCTGAAGATTCCTTTACCATCATCATCCTAGCCCATCAAGGGATAACAAAGACAAATATGATCTGCCTCCCAAAGGATTTATGAAACCTATGCATAAGTGAGGCATACAGGAGTAGAACAAGAGAAAATTTTGGAAATCTGCATCACGTAGGATTATAAGTAAAGCAACAACAAACAACCAAGGGGAAAATCACATATAGGAATCTTAGTATATAAATCAGTCCTGCAAACCGTTAGTTCTCATACCTGACATCAGTGTCACCTGGAAGGCTGAGTGGGTTTCTGATTTGCAAGGTTGAATTAAGGCCCAAGAATGTGCATATCTAACACCCCCTTGTGGTACAGATGCTACAAAGAAGACTGCACTTAGAAAAACACTACTGTAGAACTAGAAAACCATTTAGAGATCAATCCAGTTAGCTTAGATGATTGTTGCATAATGCAGATACTGCATATTTTGATGCCCATCATACCACACACACAAACATACACACAAACACAGGCATACACAAATACACACATTAACACACATGCACATGTGCACACACACACGTAGACACACACAACTGAAAATCCCAGGAATTTTTTTATTATTTTAGGAGTTTCTTTCTCTCATGTGAGTTCCCTAGCTATTACCCACAGGGCCCTCCTCAACTTAGGTGCATACTCTTATCAGTGGTTGATTGACAGATTGACATGTGAAGATGAAAACAATTCAGATATCTGAAGACAAATATTCCTGTGTGCAACTTTCTGCTCTTATAGCTATGGTCTCCTCAGACTTCCTGACTTGTGTAGTTTCTAGATTACAAAAAAAATTTAAGTAGGATATTAATTATTATTATATAAACATCCACTAAAATTGCTGCAAATCATACTTTTCTCTTTAAATTTGGATTTGCAATTACTGCACAAGAACTGTGTATCTATTAGGTGGTACCTACAAAAGCTACCAATTGGGTGAGAATACCATCCTTGTAGATCTTTCTAGAATTCCACCTCTTTCATTTTTTTCTTTCTCTTGTTTATAGACACAGTTTTCAAAGAATGAGATAAGTTACATTTTGATCTGCAACTTTTTAAAATCATGTGATAATCCAATATGAATGACTTTCATGTAAATAAGTATATTTCTTAAATAGGAGATTACAAAAAGTTTCAAAACTTGAGTTTTCAACAATATTTTTTGTTTTGCCCACAATTCTCAGATTTTGAATAATCAATATTCCAATTTGAAAAATTTGGTTTTAAGAGAAATCGTATGCATTTGTTATTTTCTATTTACTTCATTCTTTACTATCATTCCTAGTACTAAGAGGTAATTTTTCATAGAATCAAATGTGCATATGTCCTCATTGATAGGCTATTTCAGTATTTCAATATCTACAAAGATGAATCTGGAAAATTGATCAGATATAGGCAAGCATAGAAAGTACACTAATAACTAACTACAGTGAGAGGACCTATACCCCCAAAGTGTTTATAGCATCCCTTGTCATATCTTAGTTTGGTTCTTATGCTGTGCTGGCTGTATCTTTAAATGGTATTTTCTGATATTTAGTATGATGGGTCTTTATAGACTTCATGGAAAATGCATATCATGAAAAAATTATATGTGGGATTCAAAACATTTTGCAATAAAATGAACGTATCTCTCAAATTTTCCATGAACTTTTTGAAGTCTCATGTGTCTTGTAATTTTATTCTGCATACCTGGAAATGAGGTGCTTTGTAAAAACATCCTTAGTAATATGTTAGTAAGGTACCTGAGCAAGGGAAAAGCACCCGGTAAACCTATGGGTCTCAGGACTTTAGTGTACCTGTGTCTCTGGACTGTGAATATGAGAGATGAAGTCTCACTACCTCCCTGCTCTTTAGAAAGGATGGGATGACAGGACAGGGCTGGAGCTGATTGTTTCCCTTTCCCCTATGAACACCTAGAGTTAGTTAGAATTGGTTATTTCCCTTCTTCTAGGCTGTCATGAAACTCCAGCAGATTAGGCCACGGTTAAATAGTTTCCCCTGTGGTTACACCATAAGGTGGTTATAAACAAGATGCTGTGCTGTATTTAAAATTACTGTGATTCTCCTGCTCAGAGAGGGTTGGGATTTTTATTTTTCTGATATTCATTGTGAGAGCCAGCTCAGACTCCCCTATGGAAAACTCAACAAAAGCTTAGAGACTCTTCTAAAACTGGGGACTAGTAAAGTTTTTTTTTTAATTTTATTTTTTTTTTATTTTTTATTTTTTGACAGGCAGAGTGGATAGTGAGAGAGAGAGACAGAGAGAAAGGTCTTCCTTTGCCGTTGGTTCACCCTCCAATGGCCGCCGCGGCTGGCGCGCTGCGGCAGGCGCACCGCGCTGATCCAATGGCAGGAGCCAGGTGCTTCTCCTGGTCTCCGATGCAGTTGCAGGGCCCAAGGACTTGGGCCATCCTCCACTGCACTCCCTGGCCACAGCAGAGAGCTGGCCTGGAAGAGGGGCGACCGGGACAGAATCCGGTGCCCCAACCGAGACTAGAACCCGGTGTGCCGGCGCTGCAAGGCGGAGGATTAGCCTAGTGAGCCACAGTGCCGGCTAACTAGTAAAGTTTTGAGTCCAGTAATTTTCCAATAAGAGTTTAGAGTTTTTTTAAAAACTTTTATTTAAAATATAAATATATATTTCCAAAGTACAGCTTTTGGGTTACAGTGGCTTATTTACTCCCATAACCTTCCTCCCACCCACAACAATCCCATCTCCTGCTCCCTCTGCCATACCATTCACATCAAGATTCGTTTTCAA
Source organism: Lepus europaeus (assembly GCF_033115175.1). NCBI lineage: Eukaryota > Metazoa > Chordata > Mammalia > Lagomorpha > Leporidae > Lepus > Lepus europaeus. The sequence goes on from NC_084842.1 coordinate 68,667,717, forward strand.
TTATCTTTATATACAGAATACCAATTTAGTATATACTAAGTAAAGATTTCAACAGTTTGCACTCACACAGAAACACAAAGTATAAAGTACTGTTTGAGTACTAGTTATACTGTTAATTCACATAGTACAACACATTAAGGACAGAGATCCTACATGAAGAGTAAGTGCACAATGACTCCTATTTATGGTGTCAGTAATCTCCCTAGGCTCTAGTCATGCATTGCCAAGGCTATGGAAGCCTTTTGAGTTCACAGACTCTGATCTTATTTAGACAAGGTCATAGTCAAAGTGGAAGTTCTCTCCTACCTTCAGAGAAAGGTACCTCCTACTTTGATGGCCTGTTCTTTCCACTGGGATCTCACTCGCAGAGATCTTTCATTTAGGTTATTTTATTTTATTTTTTTGCCAGAGTTTCTTGGCTTTCCATGCCTGAGAAACTCTCATGGGCTTTTTAGCCAGATCCGAATGCCTTAAGGGCTGATTCTGAGGCCAGCATGCTGTTTAGGACATTTGCCATTCTATGAGTCTGTGGTGTATCCCACTTCCAATGTTGGATAGTTCTCTCCTTTTTAATTCTATCAGTTAACATTAACAAACACTAGTCTTGTTTATGTGATCCCTTTGACTCTAAATCCTATCATTATGATCAATTATGAACTGAAACTGATCCTTTTGGCTAGTGAGATGGCATTGGTACATGCCACCTTGATGGGATTGAATTGGAATCCCCTGGAATGTTTCTAACTCTACCTTTTGGGGCAAGATCAATTGAGCATGTGCCGAACTGTACATCTCCCTCTCTTATTCCCACACTTATATGAGGTTTTTGAACCCTGACCTTGATTCCCCTGAAGGCTTTTACTCCTGCTTCTGCAGTGGTAAATTGTGACTCTCTGAAGCTATCTGTCTGTTTCTCCATTTTGGGATACTGTGGTCTGACTTGTCACTTCATTCCCCTACAGATTTGCTGATTTCATTATATGTTGTTGTGACACACAGGCAATCTCTAATCTGCTTATATTGCACGTTAGAAATAAGAAGTCTGCAGTTACCCTTTGAAATACAAGTAATACTGCACCATTTCGTCCTTTTAATGCCTTTCATTTTTTTTTTCTTTCCTATGTCTTTAGAATTAAATGACAACTCTTTCACATGATATGCTGTATCCCTGCTTGTCTGTCCAGGCTTTTATGCATCTCTGCTTTACTTTTTATAAACAAGCCACACCAATAATTCCAATGATCAAAACTCAGCTGTTATTTTTCTAATCTTTTTCCTTTAACCTATCTCCTTTTCACTCAGTCTTGATGGCTCAAAGTCGAATGATGTGGGATGAATGCTAAATGTCAGTAACTCCAAGTCTATGTGGAGACATCTGTTAGCATATGTATGACACTTAAAAATCAGGTTAGATTAAAAATGGAGAAAAGCAGAAAGGATAATTTCCATCATTATTAAAAGATCATGAATTCATTGACTATTTGTTGTGGAGAAAGTTAATGAACATTAAGCTATTTTAATTTTTTTGAAGATGTGGGGACTGAATTTTGGAGAGCCTACAAATTTTGGAGAGAGTTTTAATAAACATCTAAATCTAAATTGGTGTAATACTAAGAAGAAAACTTGAATCTTCTATCTTTCTCTAACATGCTTTGATCTACATCACTACCCCTCTACATGTAGTGCTAGGGAAACTTTACATTATTTTGGATGGTGAAGTTACCTGTATAGAAAAAACTAGCAGTGAAACAATAGTATAACCCTTCCACTTGAGAGAACAGTAATGACAACTATTTCCTGTACTACAGATCTTTCATTATAGACATTGTTCTATAAATACCCACCCAAGTTCTGCCTATCCTTCAAGACCTGCCTTAGAGCACTTCCATGCAATCTTTTCCAGTCTTTGAACAAATATGCATTTTGTCTTTTCCAAAGCTGTATACTCCTTTTGCAATGGCATTTCAGGTTTCCTATTATTTGTTTCCTCTTGATTTTTGCTAGCAGGTACAAAATGGTGTTGAACAAATTGTTATAATGATTTCAATTTCCACTTTGAGACATATCACACTGATTTTGGAAATGCACATGTCTGATAAATGACATTGAATGATATTAATCCAAAGGTGCTGCGGAGAAAGCTGTACTTGAGATTATTAGTTAGAATTAGGCACTTTCTCCAAGACTTCCTCATTAAATATTGGATATAACAGATCTTAACCTAAAGCAAAATTAGAAAAAAATGGAAATTAAACATAATTCTGGATTTCAGCATCTATATAATCTACATGAGGAAAAATCAAATCAAACTTAACTCTAATACACTTGTACATTAATATATGTATACATGTATACAATAAAATGCAGTAATAAGTTTGCAGTTTATAGAATTAAGTAAGTTTGAAATAGTGAAAATTAAACACAATGCAACTTATATTACTCATATTATTTATATTTAGAAGATAGTGTAAATACTTACTTTTAAAGAAAAGAGATTATTGACATTTGGAGTGATTAGAGATGAAATTTTTCTGGCTCTAGAGAGATGAGTAACATATTAATAGGAATTTTTTATCAGTTGTTCTCAACTTTGCACCAGAAAATAATATATTTCAGTTGTATGCCTGACAAATTTTGTTCTGCATAGGCATTTCTTCATCCGTAGATATCTAAGTTCTAGTAAAGCTAGTTGAAAGTTCTACTGAAGACTAAAAATAAAAATGAAAACAATGGTGACTTATATAATCTTACTACAGATGTTTTTACTTATCTGGATGAAGTAAATCAGACCAGATTTAATGAAATGCAATTATGTGAATAAAAATACATATTAATTAAATGTTTTCAGTGTATAGCTAATACTTGTTATTAGGGAGTGTATTAGTGGAATTTTCTACTAGAGAATGAGTAATGCAAAAAAGGTACATGTAGGATATCTAGAAAATAAATAGTATTTCTTTACATTTTAGAGAGCAATTACAAATATGATACAATAAGTGAATTTATATTTAAATCCTATGTCTCCACTACTTACAAGCCACAAATATTTTAAAATTCATTTAAGTTTTTGGCAATTTATTCTTTCACATGTCAAATGGCAATAATGTAATGGTTTATAAAATTTCATAGCATTGTAAAAGAGATCATTGACACAACCCTTATAAAATATCATATAAATCATAGAAAATACATGTGTTATCAAATTTTTATAAATATTAAAATAAGTAAAATGAAGTCAAGGAAATCATTTTGGTTTTTGTTGTATATACATTGTCTTTCACTATAGCAGGCACATAATGGATGCTAAACAAAATCACATTTGATAATCAGACTATATTCCTATGTGAAATTACTATTCAAGGAAAATCATTAATAAATTACTGTTAGTCAAAACAAAAAGCAGTACTTTTTTAAAGATTTATTTATTTACTTGAAAGTCCGAGTTACAGGGAGAGAAGAAGGGACAGAGAGAGAGAAAGAGAGAGAGAGGTCTTCCATCTGCTGGCTCACTGTCCAGTTGGCTACAATGGCCAGAGCTGCGCCGATCCGAAGCCAGGAGCCAGGAGCTTCTTCTGGGTCTACCACATGCGTGCAGGTGTCCAAGGACTTGGGCCATCCTCCACTGATTTCTCAGACCACAGCAGAGAGCTGGATCGGAAGTGGAGCAGCTAGGACTTGAACTGGTGCCCATAGGGGATGCTGGCCCTGCAAGTGGCTTTACCAGGTCAGCCACAGTGCCGGTGCTGGCCCCAGTAACACTTTTCAAAAAGCCTTTTTATTATTAGTATGTCATCTCTTTTTAGACATTAGTTATTGAGTGTTCCTTGTATAGGAAATAAAATGCATACATACATATTCAACACAATCAGAAATAACTTGTTTTATGTCTTATAGATACAGTAACACTAAATTCCTCTGTGAAATTTCCATCTTTATAGGCCTTTTAGTCTTGGTACTTGGGTTTCTAAAGTTTGATTTGAAATTTTTAATGATTTATTTATTTGAGAGGCAACAGTAGAAAGTTGTTTCACTCCCCAAATGGCCTCAAGGCAGAGTTGGGCTGATCTGAAGCTAGACACCAGGAGCTTCTTCCAGATCTCCCACACAGGAGCAGGGGCCCAAACCATCTTCCATTCCTTTCTCAGGCCATTGGCGGGGAACTGGATTGGAAGTGGAGCAGCTGGGACTTGAACACCCATATGGGATGTCAGCTCCACAGGCAGAGGCTTAACCTATTATGTCATAGCACCATACCCTGATCTGATCTTATGTGCACATTTTTCATCTATACATACTTTCATTACTGTGACAGGACAAGTCTTTACTTAGAAGGAACAATGGAACAATGTTAAAGATTTTATTTTTTGATCAATAGGAGATAACAAAATTCATCATAAATACAGCCTATTTCCTTAGAACATCAGCCTGTTTCCTTAACATACAGGTGCTATCGATTTTATCAGGACACAATCTCTTTGCACACCAATTTTCCTAGATTGTACTCCACAGGCTTCTATGACAGAAAGCAGTGGAGAACTCTACCTGTGGACATGCTTTATGACAATGGTTAGGAAACACCAGTGACATTGCCTATAGCAGTATGTAACCATGTTTTTTTGACTCTGTCGGTAACATCTAGTCTTTAATGCCTAAGTATTAATAGGATAAACTACATTATTTATGCAGCTCTGAGAACATTTTATTTTCAATATACATACTTTTGTACATTTTGCTTAAACCATTTCTCTTTCCATATTTTTTTTTTACTGTTCTTCACCAAAAATGCAAAAACAATGGTCCAAAATATGAGTAAAATGAAAAAAAAAAACATACGATTTTATGTTAAGAACATTGGTGCATGTTGAGTTGGCTATAGTTGGGTAAAAAGAATTGAATAGTAAAGGGGGATGATTCATGATTATTCAGATTTCTGAAAGGTTTCTGTCTGGCTAGATTGTCATTCATCTTCAGCAAATTTGCATTGCCACATCTTTCCCAAGAGTGAGGGTTCCAGCTGAAAAGGTTGAGCCCTCCCAGCACGTGTCACTTGCCCATCTTTGTAATGTTGAATGAATTAGACCCGTCCATATTTAGAACCATTATTACTGATACTCAGACAGGATCATTTTTCTTCCCAATGAGATAGTGTCTGCTTGACTCATCCTACTATGACACCAGGGCATACTGATGTAGGAGTTTTAGATTCTAAATGGTTAGTCCTCTTAGATTTAAGGCAAATAATCTACTGTCAAGTTGATGGAGCAAGAGACCTTTAAGGCTGAGATATAAAAGAGCGCCCTCCCTAGAAAGTCAAAAAGGAAAAACCTAAGTCACTTTTGTTGTTCCCCTTTGAATCACAATGGAACTCTTCTGTTTTCACAAAATGTAGAAAAACTGGTGTATCTGAAGTCTCAGTTCTCAGCTTCACAAGTCAATCCACTATAACGTTTTATGTTCAAAACCAATTTTAAATATATTATTGATATAAAATAATCCAGTGCAATCTTAAACTCTCAAGTATTACATATATGCCATGTGTGTATATATATGTAGTTATAAGTGTGTGTGTATGTAAATGAAAAAATAACAACATATTATCAGAAACACATGTTAATTATATTTAGATAAATAAGTAGGAATCCTGTTGTACAACCTAAAGTGCAAAAACAGCAAGCTTATTAGCACAGAATTGACAAGAAAATTTTTTTTTAAAAATGAAAAAATAGGACTCAATTATTTTCTCATGTTTTCTGGTAAGTACATTAAAATATTCAGCTAAGGGGCCAGCTTTGTGGTGTAGCAGGTTAAGCCACCACCTGTGAGACCAGCATCCCATATGGGTGCTGATTCCAGTCTTGGCTGCTCCATTTCTGATCCAACTAGTTACTAATGCACCTAGGAAAGCTTTGGAAGATGGCCCAAGTACCCACGTGGCAGACACAGAAGAAGCTCCTGCTCCTGGCTTTGTCCTGGCCCAGCCCCAGCCACTTAGGGAGTGAACCATTGGATCAGTGGATGGAAGATCTGTCTCTTCTGTCTCACTCTCTCTCAAGAACTCTGACTTTCTATAGTTTGTCTATTTTATATTATTGTGGTTGTACTTGTGTTCTTTTCTTCTCTCAATTTTGCATTTCCCCAAAGAAGGAAATATGTTGGCAGATATGAATTAATCCACTAAAAAGAAATCCAACTATGAAAGGATGTGTCACTGTGTGTATCTGCCTTTTCCGACCTAATCTATAATGTTGTCTCCTCTCTTCAATTAAGAAAGCAGAGTTTGGATATTTCTCCTGTTTCCTTCCTCTCAAATGAAAAAACAACACAGTCTTTCTCTCCTTAAAAGATCAGCAAGAGCACAAATTAGTGGAGTCTCAAAAATTTTCCCCTTTTGTTCAGAATAGACTGGATCTTCAGTGCTGACCTCAATAATTCATGCAGAAACTATAGGATTTTGGTAGGACTGAAGTCATTTTGGTAAAGGGACAAGCTGCTAAGAGCTGAGAGAGACAACTTTAACTCAGTCCATAGCAAAAGACTGATATGTCTCCAATACAAAATTTAAACACAGTGAACATGCCTACAAAAAGACCAGTTGGATTCTTCCCAAACATGAATCCTGGGATATAGAAGCCTGCATAAAGGTAGAGTGACAGTCTAGGGCTTCCCTCAGGTGACTAATGACTATGGGTATGAGAGCTCTGAGTGGTCTTGTCCTGAGCTGGAGATGTTACCTGATTGGGCCCATGTACATTTTCATGTCCGATTTCTTTGTACCAAAATTCTAGAACATTGAGCAGAAATGTCTGTAAGAGAGCAATGAAAAGAATCCTTGAAAAATAGAAACATCCAAAGGTCATAATTCTTTATCTTTTTTTCCTGGTTTGCACATGTTCTAGTAGCTCTTTTTAAAATTTTTTATTTATTTATTTTTTTGACAGGCAGAGTGGACAGTGAGAGAGAGAGACAGAGAGAAAGGTCTTCCTTTTTGCCGTTGGTTCATTCCCCAATGGCTGCTTTGGCCGGCGCACCGCGCTGATCTGAAGCCAGGAGCCAGGTGCTTCTCCTGGTCTCCCATGGGGTGCAGGGCCCAAGCACTTGGGCCATCCTCCACTGCACTCCCTGGCCACAGCAGAGAGCTGGCCTGGAAGAGGAGCAACCAGGACAGAATCCGGCGCCCCGACCTGGACTAGAACCTGGTGTGCCGGCGCAGCAAGGCAGAGGATTAGCCTATTGAGCCGCAGCGCTGGTAAGTAGCTCTTCCTATAATATCTTCCCAAACCGACATCTGCCCATGCAGACCATTCCCTGTCCTATTGGAACTTGAATAAATAGACTATAACCTCTGCCATAAGAAATCTTTCATTTGTGACCTCATCTCCTTGCAATTCGGAGCCTGCTGGTACATATCATGCCGCACTGCTGGACCATTATGAAAAAGACAAAAATGCACTATTTCCTCTATTCTCTACCAAGAGACCATCTCATTTTATTGCAGTTTCAAAGAAAACCATGTAAATGCAGCTGGGGAAATAAATGAACAAAACAAAACATGTAACCAGCCATTCTTTACTTATTGACTAAACATGTAATCAGGTTTTTTCTATTTTGCAATGACACTCACTGCTTTTGATTTAAAAAAAAAAACAAAGTTCCCTACAGAAGAACAAAAAGCTCAAACAATACTTTTGGTTTCACAGTTGTATAATTAGGAAATCACCAATATAACACACACAATTAACAATTTTCTTCTTACATCTTTTTATCACCTCCTGATTTAACAAGAGAATCAATTTACATTGTTTAAAGAGACTTAGATGTTAAAAAGTCACTTTGAATTTAATAATATTCTTAAATGATTTAATTCCAAATCCATCAAGAAAAAATCTTTAAGATGTTATAGTATGACCTACAGAACAAAAATACAAAAAATTCAGAAAGTTGTTTTATTTTTCAAAGTAGAGTAAAAAAATCAGCCATTGTGTTGTGAGGAATACAGATATTGTTAAATCTATCCCTTGTTGATTAGCAGCAAAGAATCTCTGATCACTATTATGAGATCCTTTCCATTTTAGCATGGAACTAATAAAATAACAAAGTAATATCAACGAATGTATTAATGATTTTTGGGGGGAATAGACTATGTAAGCGTGGTGCAGATTGTCTTTTGCATAAAAGAAATAACTTAAGGAAGAGATATAGGTAAAGGTACACAGGAAAGTAAGATTTATTACAGACAACGCGAAAATACACAGAAGGACATGCAGGCAGCTGGCGCCGCGGCTCAATAGGCTAATCCTCCATCTGCGGCGATGGCACACCGGGTTCTAGTCCCGGTCGGGGCACCGATCCTGTCCCGGTTGCCCCTCTTCCAGGCCAGCTCTCTGCTGTGGCCAGGGAGTGCAGTGGAGGATGGCCCAAGTGCTTGGGCCCTGCACCCCATGGGAGACCAGGAGAAGCACCTGGCTCCTGGCTTCAGATCAGCGCAGCGCGCCAGCCACAGTGGCCATTGGAGGGTGAAACAACTTACTGTTGTCTTTGTCTCTCTCTCTCTCACTGTCCACTCTGCCTGTCAAAAAAAAAATTAAATAAATAAATAAATAAATAAATAAAGGACATGCAGGCAACCACAAGAAAAAGAGTGTTGCAATTATCAGGGCTTGGGGCTGTCCTTTTACACTATCTGGCGGCTTAGGGAGTGGTATCCGGGCATGGCTTAGTTGAATTCTTTTAAAGGTGGCAGAATTTGGCCTGAGATTTGAATATTACCCATTTGAGTCCCGTTTTTGGAATCTCGGAAGTGTGATGGTGTCAGGTTCTTGATGTGAGTGAGGTTTGAAGGGTGTTCAGGGGGAGCTTTGCACATTGGGAGGTGGTAGACTAAGGCCTGAGGCACACGTGGGGCTGCAGCACAGGAGCTGGCAATTTTCAGCTCCTTTTGCTAACTTCCTTCCTATCCACATCTTTTCTGCCTCAGAGATTTTCATCCCTTAATCTTCATTGGAAGTCCAGGGAAGAAGGTGTATCTTCTGTAACTTCTTCAGGGCATCCTACCTGCCTGGCCAGGGATTCAAAATCCCTTGCTTACTAACCTAGATGCCTTGTTTGAGGAGTTTGAGGTTTGCCACTACAGGAATCCCTGTATAACCATCATTTTTTTGCATTAATCTTTTGAATTAGTTTAGCCTTTTGAAGATAAAATTGAAGTCCTCAGTTGGCTCAGAAGGGTATGCAGAGTTATCCTCTGAGTGTGCCCATGAGAATTTAAGGGATAAAAGCTTAATTCTTCAGACAGTTCCGACTAGAAATACCTGGTAATTTAATTGCAGTAGGAGTGTAAGTAGCACCTGATAGACTCCTTTCTATAGAACCTGGAATCTGTCGGACAGCAATCTCCTTCTCAAAGTTTTTAACAAAACTAGATTGGCTATTCTTGAATTTTGGACTATGGCATTGGGAAAATCTTGTTGTCATATTCTGTGACACCCTTATGCATTGATTTAAACTGATGTGTCATTGTATTTCCTCTGATGATGTGGCTAGTCCTTTTTTGATGTCCCCTGCAACGAGCAACAGCAAATTCCAGAAGCTCCAATATTAAATAGAAAGTCAATATTCTCACATGTGACATCCAACAACATCCATGACTCCAGGATTGCGATAACAATAGGAATTGTGAGAGATACTTGAGCCCCAGGTTCCATAAGTCCTCAGATAAGGACCTGAGGGAACTGGAGTCCTCCTCTCCGTTTCCAGTACCTCCCTACTTTGCATCGGAAGTAGGGACCAAGTGGCCTTTTCCACTGGAGAAGTTCCTTGAACCAGTGACACAGCTTCCCTCACAGAAAACACCATCTCCTGTCTTCACCCATGGATGGCTGCCCACAAGTGTTGGCCCTGAGGTCACACAGTGGTTACAGCAACTGCCATCATTTGAGCCTGTTGTTTGGACTGCTGTTTCCCATGTTGCATTTTGGTTTCCTCTTCAGCATTGTCTCTATTACTAAACCACCGCAAATGCTGTATCTAGTACCTGGTTCATGAGTGTTCCGTTCCCGTGGCCTGTTTCTTGACTATCTGGTGCTTACAGATTGAATAGGTATCAAGTAAGATCTGTGTTTCAGGAGTAGTTTGGTCTATGTTAGTATATCTCTTTCAGAGTCCCAACAGCTGCACGAGTTTGGGGGAGATAAATCCTATTTATCCCATAAGAGTTTGCCTCTGGCCTCACTTTGAAGTCTAAGTGGAAGCTGCCATGATCCCATAACTCTTGGCTTCTGTGTGCCTCCAAAACCAGAACCGGGTGAACAATGCCAGGATTTGCCACCATGAGGTGTGCCTGGAGCTCCTTCATAGATGTACTCCTCCCTGGAAGATCTTGAAACGAAATTTTCCGCCTATGTCTCTAATGTGGCAATGATAGGCGTTGATGGAAGAGGCACCCTCAAGGAGGTGGGAGTGTTCAGGATCTTTCTGGCTTTGTCTTGCTCTGGAAGATGTTATTCTATTTTATTTTAGTTGAGCATCTTACATGAATGTTTCCCTTCAGTAAGCAATGTCTCAGTAGCAGTTTCCTGTCCCACACCTACCACCACCTTGTCATTCATTCTCTGGCAAATCTGCATATCTTAAAACTTTCCTGTTTCTCATTCTTACATATACAAAGAGCTAAGAGCCGTCATTAACACCCAGGCTGCCACTGGACACTTTACTTCTTTGAAATCTCCACCAAACAAGTCGGTCTGCCATTTTTAAGTCCGATTCACATAGCCAAATTCTCTGCTCCATGCTGCAGGGCAGCCTTTAGCCCGGTTCCCAATAGGAATCGCATTTCCACCTGAAACCTCGTCAGCTTGGTCTTTACTAGCCACATTTCTATCAGCATTCTTTTCTTCTGCGCCCACATCAGATTTCTCTGAAGCACTCAGCTTATAGCCTTCTGGGCTTTCTCTAACCTCCTTCACTGAATTGTTTCAAACCTTCCTAGCAAACCCAAGGGCTCCTCCACAGCTTCAGGTATAACAAATAGCAACAACCAGCTTCTCATTACCAATTAACTGCACTGCTCTGCTTTTTGTTACCTTCACTAAAATTCCTAAGGAGAGATTCTTCAGGAAAGAAAATGTTTATTTCATCGTGTGGTTTGAGGTTACAGCATTAGGAGGCCCCAAGGCCCAGAATCGGTGGAGGCTGGCTATGGTGAATATGGCAGCAGTAATCGCATCCTGAGCCAGAAAAGAGAGCAATAACCTATAGTGAATTTGAACTGAAATACCTGAACTCCTCAGGAGAACCGTCTTCCAAGGAATGTCTGCAGTGACTCAAAGACCTCCCACCAGACCGCCTTTCAGAAGCCATCATGGGACAGTGACAGTGGGAGGTAAAAGAGAATCAATGCCTGAAGGAAACAGGGCGCGGGGGGGGGGGGGGGGGGGAGCACGATGATTTTAGTGCTAAAACAAGCTGGGCTTGGGGTGGATAAGCCCTAGGGAGTGGATAGAGGACCACTTAATAACGGGTCTTTCATTATATCATCTACTTTTCATTTGAATTTGGTTTCAGGAAGGCAGAGCCTAATAAGGCTTACAATGTCCCCAGAATGAGTTTTGAATAAGTGAAAGAGAAAATAAGCTTTTTCTTGTCTGGCACATTTAGTCTAAGAGGTTTTTTTGTTCATTTGTTTATTTTTATTTTTAAAGGAGGTAACCTAAGTGTGAGTCCATTGGATTGGATGCAGAATTGCTCATGGCTGATAAACCTTCCTATTGATCATAGAAAAGACAAAAGAAGATAAAAGAAGGCATGGCTCTGTGAGAGCCCTGTTTTGTCCAGATGTCTCCAGTCCCTCTGGCTTTCTGCAGTGGGACAGTTTGAACTGCATCCCCAAGTCTTCAGCACAGCCTCTCACACTCAGGCATCCCTGGGTGCCCCACGCGGAATGATTCAGACCTGCAATCTCTTCTCAAAACTTGAATACGACCCCAGATGTCCCTGGAGGTTTCTTTTAAATCAATTCAGACTTGGAGTCTTGTCCAAGATCTCAAATACAAGAATACGTAAAACACTCTTTACACTAAGATTCCAACTTAATCACAAAGAAACCATTTCTACTTATCAGCTTCATCAATTTTGAGTATAGGCATATTGCCACCATCCTTGTGAGATAATTTAGCTATAATATTCTAATGTCTTTGTTTTGGTAAATGTGTTTGATAGATAAGCAATTAAGATTTTATTTGTCAGTGAAAATTTGATCAACCAAATTAGGTCAATGCTATGTTGAATTTAGAATATAAGGTTATTTGAATATGGAATAATGTATGCATTTACAAGTATCTACATATACACTTACATTCTCAGGTAACATGAAATAAGAATTGAAATGGCTGAACCTGCAAATTGAGTTTAAGGAATAAAAAATTAAAAAAAAAATACTTGAGATACTTCTAGTTGGGGTTCCTAAGTGCAGTGATATCACCAAATGAGAAAAATATGGCAGTAACATTAGAATGAGGAAACTAGGAATTAAGTTTGAGGTACAGTGATTTTGAGATAGACTACCCAAAGTAATCAAATATTATTCAAATGAGATAGGGAAAGCAAATCATTTTAATATGATACATTAAAATAATTTTAGTATATAAAATATGCCATTCATTATTATTGTCTTTAGAAAAGGGAACTATGTAAATGAGAATAATTAAAGCTGTTTTCTTTTAACCTGGGCAAAATGGTCTAGAGAGGTCAGGTGTGTTCCCTACTTAAGATGGAATCTTTAGGCCGGCGCCGTGGCTCACTAGGTTAATCCTCCACCTGCGGCGCCAGCACACTGGGTTCTAGTCCCGGTCGGGGCGCCAGTTCTGTTCCGGTTGTTCCTTGACCAGTCCAGCTCTCTGCTGTGGCCCGGGAGGGCAGTGGAGGATGGACTAAGTGCTTGGGAGACCAGGAGGAAGCACCTGGCTCCTGGCTTCGGATTGGCGCAGCACGCCAGCCATAGCGGCCATTTGGGGGGTGAAACAACGGAAAAGGAAGACCTTTCGCTCTGTCTCTCTCTCTCACTGTCTAACTCTGCCTGTCAAAAAAAAATTAAAAAATGGAATCTTTATGTTGATAATTATTTTATATATATTGATTCACTTCCTGGATTTCTATGAATCTATATTATACTTACAAATTTCAGTGTAATCAACTTCATAAAGTTCAGATTAATATTGTTCTCATAAAATTCACTTAAATGAAAACATCTCAACGACACTCTTTACAAGAATTACTGATTATGGTTGAAGTTCCACATTTTGATGAAAAGCCATCAGATCATATCATAAAAGTAAAAACATGAAAGATTGTTATAAGACTCATAATTTATATCTCCTATAAAGCAATGACCTTGCTTACTAACTACAAGATAACAGGTCATTATAGTAGCCCTCACAAAGAAAAAATGTTCATCTCATTCTTAGAAATAATAATACTTCACATTTATATAATATATATAGTATATATTATAGGTCATTTATATATAATATATATAAATAATAATATTTCACATATATATATTTCACAGATTTAGAATCCAAGAATAATTAAGAATTCATTGGACAACATATAAAAGCATAATTTGATCTCTTTAAAATTGAAAATATGTGATTATAAAAGGTTCAGAGAGAAAAATTTTAATTTAAATTAGCTAATGTATATAACTTCAAATAATAACAGAATAAACTAGCAAAATGGGCAAGGAGGTACTCAATTCATGAAAAATATGCAAATAAACATGAAATTGTTTCTGTTGTATTCAAGAATGTATAATTAGAAATCAACTTAAGACATCATTTATGTTATTAAAATTAAAAATGAAATTTTTTAAGAATAATATCAAATATGTGGTGAAGAAAGAACCATCATATATTATTATCTGGAGTGTAAATTGGTACAAGTACTCTGGTGAGCATTTTATGTACATATAATATCTAATGGACAAGATACATATAATCTTTGTATCAGCAATTCTTAGCTTAGATTAAAAAAAGCAAATAAAGTTTATGTGTCTGTAAACACTGTTAAAATGTCCATTACAGTTTGATTTTCTTAACAAAAGAAAGCAAAAATCAACAGAGATAAATAATACATAAATGCTTATAGTGTACTGCATCATGACAGTGTGCGTGTGAGCTTTTCTTCGATGAGAATTATATGTATCTTGCTACATGTATTATCTGTGGAAACATGTTTTAGCATGATTGTCTCAAAAACATTATATTTAATTAAGTAATAGAAGTGTGTAAAACCTTGTCATTGTTTAAATTATTTCAAAACCATAAAAACAGTATCATGTGTATTTGTAAGTACATAAATTTGTTAGTTTTATAAATTTTATAAATGTGTTAGGCTGCTCTTTATGTAGTGCCAAAGAGAATATTGACTTATAATATGACCCAACACATATTTGTTTGAACAAATGATGATAGGTTGAATAATGAACAACCAATATAAGTATAGTTAATCCTGAGGGGAAATGCAATCGTCATGATACGATGAAAGGGTGCCAAGGGAACACTTTCTCCTTATATCTGTAGGCTATGTTTGCTACAAACACAAATGCAGATATACCATGTACTCTGAAATATTAATGACATTAATGTAAGGGAAGGTTTTATATTATATGAAGTAGTTTTTGTATTTTGAATACTCATGGGAGATTTTTGAAATACACATATGAAATGGAGCACAACAAAAGAGATGCTTATACAAGGAAATAATAAATATTTAATGAATAAAATAAAATTTAAAAGGGAAATAGGTTTACACTTTAAGTCCCTGAAGGCTGGAAATTTAAGAAAGTTGCCTTGAAAAGTAAGAAATACTATTTTAGCAAGGACACTATGAGGTAACTGACCAATGCAACAAAGAGTTTATCTATTAAGTGAGAAGTGAGAGAATGTATCTCTATATCCTCCTTTAATTTTATGATTTGATTGTTTTTCAAATTTACTTTATGTATTTCCTCCAAATGCTGTGTTCTGAGCAAAGTAATACATTGATAATTAATTAGTTGAGGTCATTTTTCTTCCTTAAAATATTTATTTTTTTATATAACAAATAAGCAGAATACAAAACTAAATATTCAAATTAAAATACATTAACATATATCTAAAAGTATGTGTGTATTTTCTATTATAGTTTTCTTAATGTGAAAAAACAACCAGTGCATATCTGGCTCATCCAACAATTTAATCCAACGCAGAATCATGGCAATAAAATATACTTAAGTTTTTCTGTGTCATTTTCAAATCTTCAAGAGCAACTCAAACAATTTCAATTCATACTATATCATATCCTAATTCGTATCCAATTCTGTATTTCTATTTCTGTGTTTATAGTATTTAGCTTTAGATATAAATGGACTTCTTAAGTTTTGCATATAGTCATATCTATTTTTCATGAACTTGTAATTTAGATTATGATAAATAAGTAGATTTGTTTGCATCTCAGAGCAAACTGAATCAAAACAAATTACATGATCAAAGCTTTTTAAAAGAATTAATTAATATCATCAAAGTGCTTGATTCTAACATTTAAATATTTCAAGAAGCTGATAATTCACTCAATACATTATCAACAGCTTAATAACCTCTAGGAGTTTAGAACACGTAAAGATCTATATTTACATACAAGAATACAGATAAAAAGCTAATAGTTAAATCACTAGTGCAGAAATTTATAATTCAACAATCAGAGAAACTAGTTTAATTAGACCAATAAGCATAAATGTATAAAACAGAATGATTAAATAAATATTTCATTTCATATAAGGTGGAGTCCCCATGTTTCTGTAGAACATTATGGATTTTAACTTAGCAGATTACTTAAGCATAATGTCTTTGAAATCTTGTTAAAATATCATGTCCAGTTGGGGCAAATAATTTTTGATTGATCATAAAATAAATTTATAATTTATTTTAAAAGACACTGATTAAACACCTACTAAGTATCAGAACAAACATCAGGGAAAGTAATCTTAATTATTAGTGCAGATAGATATTTGATGTTTTGAGAAGTCAGACAATTATAAACATAGTATTTCAGGTCAATATATAGAATACACTATATAACTATAGAGAAGAAAAAAAACTGTAGACACAGAAGACAGGTTCTCTATGATTTGAATATTTTGCCCTCCTAAATTCATGCTGAAATTTAATTGTTATCATGACATTAATATGTGACTTTTAAAAGTCACATTCGTGAGCTCCATCTTCAAGATAAATTAATACCATTGCCTCAGGAGTGGTTTTATTACCGCAGGAGTAGTTTCTTATAAAAGGATGAGTTGGGTACACTTTTGTGTCTGTCACTTTCTCTCAGCATACCAAAATGGGAGGTTGCAGTATAGATGTTTCACTAAATGCCAGACTCTTGATCTTGGAATTCTTTCCTTCCAGAACCAAGAGTAAATAAATTTCTGTTCATTGTAAATTACCCAGTCTGTGATATTTTGTTATATCAGCACAAAACAAACTGAGACACAAACTTGGTACCAGGAACCACATTCTTTCCACTGGGATCTCACTCCCAAAGATCTTTCATTTACTTCTTCTTCTCCTTCTCCTTCTCCTTCTCCTTCTTCTTCTTCTTTTTACAGAGTGTCTTGGCTTTCCATGCCTAAAATACTCTCATGGGCTCTTGAGCCTTAAATTGGAAATTGCATAGAAAATTAATCAATTTTTTTTTTTTCACAGGCAGAGTGGACAGTGAGAGAGAGACACAGAGAAAGGTCTTCCTTTTGCCGTTGGTTCACCCTCCAATGGCCGCCAAAAAATGTCATGTAGGATCTCTGTCCTTAATGTGCTGACATTGTGATTTAATGCTATAACTAGCACTCCAACAGTATTTTTCACTTTGTGTTTCTATGTGGGTGCATACTGTTGAAATCTTTACTTAATATATGCTAAACTGATCTTCTGTATATAAAGAGAATTAAAAATGAATCTTGATGTGAATGGAAGGGGAGAGGGAGCGGGAAAGGGGAGGGTTGCGGGTGGGAGGGAAGTTTGGGGGGGTGGGAAGCCATTGTAATCCATAAGCTGTACTTTGGAAATTTATATTCATTAAATAAAAGTTTAAAAAAAAGAAAAAAATACATAAATAAATAGGTGAAATTGTGGAAGTGGATTTGGATAGTGATAGTAGATGCCCCTGCTATACTTCTTTTAGACTAGAAAGGTTTTGAGGGCTGGATTCAGGGTATCCTCCCCAGGGCTGCCTAAACATTCTGCTCCCTAAATCGAGGCACAGCATCCCCTTAGCCTCTTGCTCCAGAGGATGCAAACAGTAAGCCTTGATGTTGTCTCCACTGTGTCAATTTTGCAAAGTACAAGGGCTTTGGAACTATCAGAGTCTCCAATTAGGTTGCCTCTGACAGCCTAGGGTCCTGGGAGAGATTTGCCTCAAGTGTGGAAACACAAGACAGAGTTCAGACCAGAGGTAAGCCCAGTGGAGCTGGGCAGTTGGAGCAAACCACACAGTTCCCATTAGACCTAGTAGAGACTTAGATGTGGGGCTGCTTCGGGGACCCTACAGCTGAAGACCTACCAAAGTGGAACACCATCCTGAGAGTTGTAGGTAAGAGAAGAGATTCCTACCTGTAGGATCTGCTCTGTTGGCTGAGTCCTGCAAAGCCATGGAGGTGGAGCTGTCCAGGGTTCAGAGGCCAACTCCCACACCAATGTGCCCAGAAGTCAGCATGTTGGAACAGATTATTCCGGAGTCTTAATATTCAAAGTTGTTTCTACTTCTGGCTTTTTTTTTTTTTTACTTACATGAAGCTTGTTACTCATTTTGTCTTTCCTGTTGATTTTGTCTAGGATGAGAATGTCTATTCCATGTGTGTCTCTCCACTGTGTTTTGGAAATACATAATTTGTTTAATTTTGCATGCTCACAGATGGAGAGGAATTCTCCTGTGAATTAGCTGTGTATTCAGTGATACCTGTGTTAGATTTAGGTGAGTTTCTCGACTTTGAGCTTTTGAGTTGATACTGGTGTGAATACAGAGTTTGGAAGCTATTGAGAAGGAACAAATATATTTTGTACAAGGAGTCTTCAAAAAGCTCCTGGAAAATGTATATTATTCAAAATCTATTCATGGATTCTAAAACATTTTTTTTCTAATTTGACTTCTCCAAGAATGTGTTAAAATAGCCTCATATCTGAGGACCTAAGTTGAAGGAGATCAGTTGAAAAATGCTATGGATTGGATTCTTTTTTAATATTTATTTATTTATTTGAGAGGTAGAGTTACAGAGAGAGTGGGGGAAAAACAGAGAAAGGTCTTCCATCAGCTTCCATTCATGAATATATGGATTAATACCATTATTCGAAGGGAGGAATTATTATTATGGAAGTGGATTTCCTATAGAAGGACAAGTGTACCCTCTTTTCTTTCACTCTCACCCTGCCTTTGCCCCTCCACTCTGGGATGATACAAGAAATAGCAGCTTTCAAATACACCCCCAGAACATCAGACATCCCAGCCTTCACAACTACAAGCAGTACATTTTATTCAATATGGATTACCTGGTACATGCTGTTCTGTTAGAATAGCAGAACATGGACTTGCATCATAATTGAATAAGTCTTTCTTGTCAAGGTTTAACAAGACTTAGAAGATGAAAAGGGTGATGTAGTGTGATAGCATCAGCTTCCTAGCCAATTCTTATTCAATCAGTAAGAAACTTTGGTATAACCCTACTCTTTTTCTTTTGGGGTGTGTAACTTCCTTCAGTATTGGGTTTTTTTTTTCTTCAAAAAGAAAATCTATTAAAACCTAAGTTTCTCATTTCTTATTTGTTGTATTGTCACATTAGCCAATTCACCTTTTTTTCTTGCTTCTTAGAGGATCCTCTACATCACTCAGAATCAAGAATAAACTATCATTTTGTCTCTCTATATTTCTGTCTCTCTTCATTCAAATGATGCACCATTATCATTCACTCCAAAGTTTTAATTACTTTGAGCATGAAATAACTTTTAATTCATTTCATATCTTTCCTTCTAGGATTGTGGAGACATCTCAGAAACTTACATTTCTGTTAAGATGATACCCCTTCATTGGTTCATTATGTATTTTTGGAATGAACAAAATGGCAAAACCGTACTAAGAAGAACAGTTTATCCACATATTTATATAGTAATTATACCTGTTGCTTTTTAATCTGTGTGACATTCATTTTCAAGTGTGTAAAAAGCATCACCACGAAGATATAATGTACCATATAAGGAATATGTCTGAATTTCAGTTTGCCTTCTGTTTTTTTTTAAGTTCAGACACAAATGTTCAGTATGTACATAGTCTAAAAATATTTATTTTAATATTTATTGTTTGTTTTATTTTAAGCACATAAAATAAATACAAACATAATTAAAAGATTAGTGAAATCTTAGCTATTATTTTTAAAGAGGTCAGAGATAATGAATTTTCCATTATTTAATATTTCATGGAAAGTCTAATTAAAATGATTTAAATACTTCAATTAGGTTCCAGAAAAATAAGCACCATGCAGTTTCTAGAAAAAACAAATTAAAAAAACGATGGGTAAAAGGCAAGAAACTATAATGAGGAAAGTATAAATTCCATTTTAATCCATAGGGAATATAGTACTTTACTTGGGCTGTCATGACCAAAATATCCCAGACTGATGGATTAGGCAAAATGAATTATTTTTCACAGTTCTGCAGAGACTAGACGTCCAGCAGCAGGGTTGCTGTTTGCTGAGGCCCTTTTCTTTGGGTTGCGGTTGAACACCTTCTTGCTGTGTCTACATGGCCTTTATTTTGTGCTCCCTTGGAAGAGACATCGGTGGTGTCGCTCCCTTTTCTAAGAATGCCAGTTCTTTTGGATTAGATGACTGTTGTCATGACTTCTTTTCCCCTTATTTAGTACTCTAAAGGTGTTACCACCAAATGTAGTCATGTTGAGGTTAGAGCTTCAATATATGAAGTTTGAGAGGGATAAAATTCAGTTCATAAGTGGAGTGTTTTGTTCACGTAAAATAGTCTTGAATATTTAAGTTTTAGAAAGGCTTACATTGTAATTTAAGCATGAACTTAAAATATCTTACACATTGCAATAGATAAAACCCATCTACACTTTACTGTGTTGCATCTACCTTACAATTGCTAATGCATTCACTAATGTAAAAACTCATTATCAAAAACCATTGCTTTTCTATTGCCTCCTAAAGAGTTGCAATCACAGTCACTATTTAGTGCAGCCCAAAAATTATAGATTAGATTATGGATCTAATTTGAATATAAATGAACTTCTTTAAACAACCTGTTTTCTTAATATACCTACCTTGAGACAATGTTGCAGTATAGTGTATTCTACAAATTATAAATCCCACTCCAAAAGTATGAGCAACTCTAATGGATAAGTAACTCATTTATATAGTACTCTTCATTCAAAGAGCTGTATGTCTTCCAGTAAATAAAATTTTGTTCTTCCATTGCTTGCATAACCTTGTGATGACAATATGACCCATTAGTGGACCATCCTTCTGATACAATTGCCCCTTAAGTCACATATTCTTGTTTCAATATAGTCAGTTCCACTCTCTTCTTGAGATTTAAGTTATGAATAATGACATCAGCTGAATTTCCTTCTTGCATCTATGTTTAGTTGGTAGGTCAATAGACAACTAGATAATCTAATATGGCCTCACTCATAGATTAGATGGTTGACAGGCTGCTAGATGGGGCTTTCTGGGCCCCTGGGATACCACACACCTTTCTCCAGTCAGCAGACCTGTTCAGGCTTATTAACATGATATCACTGGGCTCTTAGGATCATCAACAGGGTGAGTCCCAATATAAAAGCACTTTTAAAGTCTCTCCTATTGCCCATTTGCTAAACCAAATCACTTGGCAATCCCTAAATTAGTATAGGAAAAAATTTTCATAGCTTTTGATAAAAAGAGGTTTGGACATTACTATAGAGGTTTGCATTACTATAAATATTAACCATAGTAGAGAGCTAGCAGAGAGGTAGGATCACTTGACTGAAGCATTTTTCTAAAATAGAGGGTGTATTTCTAGGAAAGGTTTAAAGTAATATTGGGGCTAGATACAGAAGTCAGATGGTAAAAATATGATTAAATAATATTGAGTTTATTAATTTGAAGCTATAAAAGAAGAGAAGCCTAAGCAAAAGACGGCCCTTACTTCTGTCAATTACAAGTTAGGGGTTTTCCAAGACCCCTTGATTTTCACCACTTTGTTAGAACAACCAACAGAAATCACTGAAAGCTATTATCCTCATCTGTATTAGTCAGGTTTGCGTTACTAAAATTAAATACCAGATACAGGGTAATGGCGATGGGATGAGCTTAAAGTTTCAGATTGGTATAGGGACAGGCATAGGCACAGGCTTTTGTGAAGAGCCCACAGAGGATGGCAGAGTATGTGAGGGAAAAAGATTACATTTCAAATCAGAAGCAAAGAGAAGACTGGAGGAGTTACAATTTTCCTATTGTAAGAACCCTCATATGAAAAATCAAAGAGTGACATGAGAACTACCTCATACCCATGGTGACCTAAGAACTCCCCACTAGACTCAACCTTTTAAATGTCCACCATCTCCAAATAGCACCACTCTGTGGACAAACTTTTAGTACAATTAGGAACATTTAAGTTACACTCAAACCATAGCACTGTCATTCTGCATTATGATTTGTTACATGAAAGGATGTCAATTTAATTCAGTCAAGGGAAAGTAGAATACAGGAGAATCCCAGGAACACTTGGCCATGGAGCTTTCAGTTTCTCTCTGTGGAGCTGCAGATAGCTTTTCTTGTCCATCCTGGGTGAGTGACTATTATAGAATGTCACCTACCAGGGAAGTTAACATAGACCTTGGCATGCAGATTTTAATTGGAGTTCATCATAGAAACATGGTTGAAACCCACATGGCTGATAGACTGTAGCCACTCCAGAGTTTGAATACGTATCACATTAGCCCATGTCTCCATCCTAAGTCACGTTGTTGACCATGTGGCCAACCCACACCATAGATCACCTTAATTAGTACTCTAAAGGTGTTATAGATCACTGTCAAGGCCTCTGAGCAAATGAAGATACTCCTATCAGCCAGCACATTCTAAGGTTTTAGGTTGCCTCCAAAAATTAATATAAAAACCCAGCATCCCTTTGGTCAAGGTCAAATTCTTTATTGCATAAAGAGTTTTTAAAAGTTTAATGGAAAATGAATATTATAAAAACTGAATATGGATTTCACAAACGTTTAACAACATTTTGTTTTTATTTTCCTGTGAATTTTATGAAATACTCTTGTACATTCACTAAGGAATATTTTTAAGCAGCAATTGATTAAAAGTTAATGATCAATAGTGCAATTAAAGGACTAGGTTCTAACGCATACACTAAACATACAAGGGTAACATTTGAAATATTTTTAAGCTATGAAAATATGAAAGAAATGAAAATTAAAGAGTTGACGTCCCTGACACATCCTAGTGCCTCCACCCCAGATCTGAAAAGGAGGACATTCTAGATCAAAAGCTTTCATAACAACAGGCAACATGGGAAAGAACAACTGTGTAGGAAATTATCTTTGTCCTACAGCTATAAAAATTACATGATTTACCATCCTTGAAATCAACTACAAAATATAGAAAAAAAATGAGAACTAAAACAAATATTGAGGTTTTCTTTTTGACAAAAATGCACAACTACAGGGTAAATCACACACTATTGCACAGATACTATCCTCCAATTTGACCACAATATGCCTCTAGAAGACAAATGCTTAGCAAACACCTCAGGTCTGCAATATATCTTGTGTCAGCAATTCCAGGAGCTCTGGGAAGAGCTGTGATGGCTACTGAGAGTTCCCGCTAGATAGGAAGATTGGTGTTTTATCCCCTGATTTGATAATTTCATAATTACTAAACTCATACACATTCAACTTGTGTTAATCAAATAAGGTAAACAAAAAATAGGAAGAGATGGCATTTTGGGGGAACAATTGGTCTAATGGGAACCAGCATAAAATCCCTTTTAATTCTCAGCTCCCAGTGAGTACGCTGTGTGGACTGCACATGCCTACACAGGTCTGACAGTGGCTATGGAAGATATAAATGGAGACATTAGTGCCACACAACTACAGCAATCTGTGGGGTAAATGATCACATTAGGGTAAACCTATTTTCCTGTCATCAACTTCACCTCAAGGTTAAGTTTTTTTGACCATTGGGCCTCAGATCAAGTGTTCTGTTTGGGAAGGTTTTCCAGATGAGATTGGTATTTGAATCTGTGGGTACAGGGGGTTGTAGATTTCCCTCCATGGTGTGAGTGGGCAGCATTCAACCTCTGAAGGCATAACAGAACAGAAGGCAGGAAAAGAAGGAATTGTCCTTTGGGGGATTTACACTATTGGGTCACCTGGTTTCCAGGACTTCAGACTCAGATTAAACCACACTTCTAGCTTTCCTGGTCTTGCATTCACAGAAAACAAACCATGAGACTTCTCAGCCTCCATAAACACGGGACCAAATCCATCAATACATATACAAGTGTTTTATGGGTATGGTTTTTCTGACAACCCTGACTAAGAACACCAGAAAATGTGGCAAACTTCAGATAGTACCAGGACTGTTTCTCCTGTGTACATAATTAGAACCACAGCCTATGCACACTGAGCTCCGACACTGAGCTCGAGTTGCACTGAATGTGCACTGCAGAATTACCTAGGGATGAAAATGTTTGTAATTTCTCACAGTCCTCCACATTCTCCCAATACTGGAGGAGGCTACACTGAACAGAAGGGTGGTATGGATGCCACACCACTTTCCTCCCATAATCCTTGCATAGCTCAAATGTGCTCTGAGTGTAGACAAGATGGGCGTAAGTGGAAAATGAAATTGAAATTGAAATAAACAGATCTGTAAGAATGTAAGTATTTGAAAAGAACTAAACAAAACTAACTCAAAGTGTGAATATTTGTAAAACTGTAAGACAACTGCTACAGAGTAGGAAATAGGGTCTTCATGAGAAGATTTTTTTAATAATCCAAGTGATTCTACACATAATCCTAGCCAAAGGGATACAACATTTGAACCAGGAGGAATAAGTGCAAGAGATCTGTTATATAAAATGGTTACTGTCATTAATAGCAATATAGTAGATAGCTGAAAAGTCCTAAGAATATAGATTTTAAGCATTCTTTTCACTTACAAAATAAATGTGAGCTGATACATATATTAATTTCCTTGACTGAGCCATTTAAAATATGTATATATTGGGGCCAACCTTGTGACATAGCAGGTAAAGCTGCCACCTGCAGCCCATATGGGCTCTGGTTCGAGTTCTGGCTGCTCCACTTCCAATCCAGCTCTCTGCTATGGCCTGGGAAAGCAGCGAAAGATGGCCCAAGTCCTTGGGCCCATGCACCCACGTGGGAGACCCAGAAGAAGCTCCTGACTCCTGGCTTCAGATCGGCCCAGCTCCGGCCATTGCAACCAATTGTGGATTGAGCCAACAGATGAAGACTCTCTCTCTCTCGCTCTCTGCATCTCCTTCTCTCTCTGTTACTCTTTCAAACAAATAAATGAATATTTAAAATATATATTTACATATATACATATAGTTTGTGTACATCATTCTATATGCCATAAATGTTTACACTTTGTATTTGTCAGTTAAAAAAAAAGAAAATTCCTAAATTGTTCCAATGTCAGAATACCAGAGGCAATCAGAGCTGGCAGAAAGAGTAGATTCTTCCCAGGAGTCTAGAGAGGGGATGAAACCCTGCAGACACCTTGATTTCACATTGGTGAAACTGATTTTGGACTCAGTTTGCAAAACTGTGAAAGCATAAATTTCTGTTGTTTAAAGCCAGCATATTTCCAGTAATTTTTTTACAGCCCTAGGAAAGTAATAGGAGTCCCCAGAAACAATGAAACTATATCATGTGTGTATTGTATTACACAAGTGGAGAACTCTGTTTAAAAGAATAGTCAGACACTACTGTGTATAAGAATATATAAACATATTTATTCATGACGATATCTAGACCTTTAACCCCAACTATGCTTGACACCGGCAGAACCTGGGGTGCAATCACTTTTTTTTACTTGTGGTACAGCCACTCAATACACCTAATTTCGACTAGATAAAGGTGGATAATTCTAGGCCACATTGCCAGTGTCTTAGATAAATCATTCTCTGCAGCATCTCTCTGTTTTCCTGTTTCAATGTCTTAACGATGAAAAGAATGAATTTCCCTAGAGAAAGCCTTAGAGCAGGAGTCAGGGAAAGAAATAGTTAGATACTAAATGTCTCATCTATCTGGATATTTCACATGTCAGTCTGATTTGTATTTTGTTTGGTTCTCCATGGGTCCCAGGTAGGAGTAACTCCCAGTTACTGAAATGTCTCAGCAGCTTACTAAACATTATACAGATTTTTATCTTTCTTCCCTGGCCTGTTTTCCCTCCTCTTCACATGTTTACATTACATCATCTGAAAAATAAACTACCTTCAACCAGCATTCTCAGATTCTGAGGACCATAAACTCAGACAGTGTGTAATGAAAATAGTTTTAGGAAGCCACCCTTATAATGAGATTCTGAACTTCACCAGTCAGATGGCTACAAACGTTCATTACTGGTTGTAAGCTGATGGTGACAAAATGTGACTTGTTGGGGTATCATAGTAACTAGTAAAGTACTCTGGGTGGGGGAAGGAGAATTTGCTCTGGATTTGTTTGTAGGCTGTAAGAAGGGTATTGAGCAAGAGCAAGACTGAAGAACTATTTAATAACTATATTATGCAAACTTGTACACTATACACAAAAGTAGAAGGTGTCTTCTTTTCCTATAAGCAATGGGGTACCGTTTTTAAGGTCTGATATTAGAAAAGGCTTTGTCATGACAATTCTCTTCCTTCTTTACACAATCCAAGGCAAACCAGTTAACCTCTCTGAGACTCATTTTTTTTTATCTAAAAAATGGAAATTTAGGGGCCAGTGCTGTGGCATAGTGGGTAGAGCCACTGTCTGTAGACCCAGCAGCCCACTGGGGTGTCTGTTCAAGTCCCAGCTGCTCCAATTCCTATCCAGCTTCCTGCTAATGGCCTGGGAAAGCAGCAGAAGATGGTTCAAGAGCTTGGGCCCCTGCAAACACATAGGAGACCCAAAAGAAGCACCTGGCTCCTGGCTTTGGTCTGGCCCAACTCCCGCCATTTGGGGAGTGAGAAATGGTACATTTGAGGTCTCTTTGTGAAACTCTATAAATTATCTCCCTGAATTAAAGAATCTTCAATTAGTAATTAAATACTCAATGTGGCAGCAGGCTTTAAAGACAAACAAGTCTTTTTTATTTCTCTTTACATCTAGAGAACCAAGACATGCTTAAGAGATTGGTAAAATGCCTTGTAGACTGCTTTGTAAAAGATATATTCATGGGGCTATTAACACAAGTAAAAAGCAGGTTAACTGACAATTCCATTGTAGTTCCATTTAGCCAATATGTGTTAAAAATCTTCTATATATAGGGCACTAGTAAATTCAGTATCCTAATGCAATTTAGTTTACTAAATGCAAGAGGTAAATATAGCAATAGGCTAAATTATACAACAGGAATACATTAAGTGTACAAAGGATGGGAGTCTAGCTTACTCTGAGGAATCAGGGCCAGGTAGATAAGGTATTACCCAAGGAATAGCCCTGAAGAGGATATATGGTAGCTTTTCAAGTACTGGAATTAATTTCTTTTTCTGAAAGTTTTACTTGCTTATTTATTGATTGATTGGTTTGTGAAGCAGAGTATCAGAGAGAAAGACAGACAGACAGACAGATGGGCAGAGAGAACTCCAGTTTATTGATTCTCTCCCAAATGCCTTCAATGGCTAGAACTGAAATTTGTCAAAGCTGGGGACAGAACTCAGTCCAGATTTCTAACCCCATTACTTGAGTCATTACTGCTGCCCCCAACCCTGAGGCCTACTTTGGCAAGAAGCTGGAGTTAGAGGCCGAAGGCGGATCAAACCCAGTTACATTGAAGCAAAATGCAAGCATCTGAACTGCTAAGCTAAACATTCAATTACTGAAATTAACTTCCATTGTCATTTTCTTAAGTATTTCTGTGACTGCCAGCCTGTGAATGCCACTTGGCATTTGTAAATTTATTGTGTGTAAGACCAACTATTGAAGAGTGACCCTCAAGTTCCAAACCATAAAATATCTAATTTTCCTTAACATAACATTAAATTGGTTTCTGTTAGAAATAATACAAAACCCAAATGAAGCCTGTTTAAATAGTGAGAGTAAATTTCAGAGTAACACACAAGCTTTAGAAATTTTGTTTTTGAATCGCTTTATTTAGCTTTGAGCTTTGACTAGTTATTTATATATTTTGATTGGTATCATCTAATACCACTTTTTTTCTGTCTGAATGTTTCAGACTAAAGTGGATTTTCCTGTGACAATGAAGTGAATCCAGCTGCTCTAGTCTGTGCATTTGTATGCTAACTATACAGAAGGAAAAAAAATTTTTTTCTTACTCTAACCACCAAATACAAATCCTGGCTCTCAGACAAGTTGGAAGTTGCAAATTGGATCCACTTGTGAACCAGTCTCTTCTTATGAAAGAATACACAGAGAGATCAGGTAATGTCTGGTTAGTGTCATCCATCCAACAACCATAGAGAAAGTGACTGGTTTTATGACAGTAGTTTTGAATACACAGCGAAATTTGACTGCAGACCAGGAGCTGGGATAATGCAATCTGGCCCTTATGAAAAGTACTGGGGCAAAGTGAAAATCTTAACACCAGGAAGTGCCTTGAAAACTGCCCAGCCCCTGTATCATGACTTCCCTTTGTTATTCTCACGATCAATCTTGCATTCAACATGTATCAGCAACGTCGTTTTCTATACTTTTATATTTAGAAAGTAATAGGTGGTTTGGATACATGCGCATGGGGAATTTTTGTAAGGTTTATATTTGGATCATTTATAAATCTCGATTTACTTCATATTTTTAGCAAATTGATTTTTAAGGTGAAAATGATATAAATTCCAAGACTCTGTGAAGTTTACTGCCACAAAATAGTATCTCAAAATCAATCGCTTAAAATAATACATTTTTTCCTTTTTAATACATGTTATTTTTGTAAGTATTTTATTCACTCATATATTTATTCATTAATTTACTTTAGGGAGAGAAAGAGAGAGAGAGAGAGAGAGAGAGAGAGAGATTTCCTATCCACTAGTTCACTACTCAAGTGCTTAACAACATCCAGAGCTGGTCTAGACCAAAGCTAAGGAACTGGGAACTCAGTTTGGGTCACCCACATGATTGGCAGGTTCACAAGTACTTGAACCATCATCTTCTGCCTCCCAAGGTGTAAATTAACAGGAAGATGGAACTGGAAGCAGATTCAGGACATGGGTTGTGGGTGTCCAAAGCAACATCTTGACTGCTATGCCTAATAATCACCCTCAATTTTTGTTCTGACAGCTCTGCTGGTCACATGCAGGACTGGTGTGTTTACAGGCTGAAACATGGGTGGGTTTCATCTTAGGGGCATTAGGATATAATGATTTCCACTTACTCACTTGTAGTTGATGGGCCAAGTTTCCACTCATTTTCTTGCAGACTGGGGACTACGTGTAATCCTCAGCCTCCAGAGGCTGCTACATTGTGGAGCATCTGTCCTTCTTCCTCAATTTCCAACACCAATAGCCAGAATCACCTCAAATCTCTGACTTGTCTGTTGCAGAAAAGACTCTGTACACTTAAGGATGTTAATGTATTCCACTGTGATTAAATTAGGTTCACTAGGATGATCTCCTATAGTCACCCCCTCTCAAGGTCCCTACCTTAATGACTTCTGCAAATTTCCTTTCCCTGCAGTCACTGGTCTTCAGGATTAGGATATGAATACCTTTGTGGGACCATTATTCTGCTTGCCATGTTACACTAAGCTCCTCAATATTTCCACAGTGTCATCTTTCAAAATATTAGTCAGGGTTTTCCAGGGAAACAGAACAAATTAATGTGTGAGTGTAGACATATATGAAGGCAGTCTTCTATATCCATGGATTCAACTAACTGCAAATCAAAAATGTTTGGTTGAAAAATTGTGTCTTTACTTAAAATATACACTATTTTTCTTAATATTATTCCCTTAACTATACAGTATATCACTATTATCAAAACATTTGTGTTGAATTAGGTACAATTTGGGACATGCTCAATTGGACTTGCCCCAAATAGTAGAGTTAGAAATGTGCCAAGGGATTCCAATTCAATCCCATCAATGTGGCATGTACCAATGCCATCTCGCTAGTCCATTTGATCAATTTCAGTTCACAATTGATCACACTGATAGGTCTAACAGTCAAAGGATCACACAAACAAGACTAGTGTCTGCTAATACTAACCGATAGAATTAAAAAGGTTGAGAATGATCCAACATGGGAAGTGAGATACACAGCAGACTCCTAGAAGGACAGATGTCCTAAACAGCACTCTGGCCTCAGAATCAGCCCTTAAGGCATTCGGATATGGCTGAAGAGCCTATGAGAGTATTTTAGGCATGGAAAGCCAAGACACTCTGGCAAAAAAAAAAAAAATCTAAATGAAAGATTTCTGTGAGTGAGATCCCAGTGGAAAGAACAGGCCATCAAAGAAGGAGGTACCTTTCTCTGAAGGGAGGAGAGAACTTCCACTTTGACTATGACCTTGTCTAAATGAGATCAGAGTCAGAGAAATCAAGAGGCTTCCATAGACTTGGCAACGCATGACAAGAGACTAGGGAGATTACTGACACCATAAACAAGAGTGTCAATTTGTTAAGTCAACAACAGGAGTCACTGTGCACTTACTCCTCATGTAGGATCTCTGTCCTTAATGTGTTGTTCAATGTGAATTAATGCTATAACTAGTACTGAAACAGTATTTTTCACTTTGTGTTTCTTTGTGGGTGCAAACTGATGAAGTCTTTACTTAATATATTCTAAATTGATCTTCTGTATATAAAGATAATTGAAAATGAATCTTGATTGAATGGAATGGAAGAGGGAGCAGGAGGGGGAGGGTTGCAGGTGGGAGGGAAATTATGGGGGGGGGGAAGCCATTGTAATCCATGAACTGTACTTTGGAAATTTATAATTACTAAATAAAAGTTAAAAATGAATTAGGTGTTATAAGTAATCTGGAGATGATTTGATATTTACAAGAGGATGTTTGTAGATTATAAGCAAATACAGTATCATTTTTACATGTGAGACTTGAGCATGAACAGAGTCTTAGAGTCATGAATACCAATGAAAGACAGAGAGAGGAAGGAAGAGAGGGAGAGGGAGAAGGAGAAGGAGAGAGAAAGAGAGTGAGAGAGTGAGAGAGAGAGAGAGAGAGAGAGAGAGACTGATTGTTTAGAAGTTTTCTCAAGAGATTGTGGGGGCAACAAGTCTGAAATCTGCAGCTGAGGCCAAAAGGCTGGATGCCCAGAGAAGACTGAATATTGCATTTTTGAGTCCAAAGATAGCCTAGAGACAGAAATACTCTGCCTGAAATGCCTCAGTCTTCTCGTGGATTTCAACTGATTGCATATGGCCCACTACATAATGGAAGTTGACCTGCTTCACTCAGTGGTTGTTGGCTTAAATGTTATTCATTAAAAATAATACTTTCACAGGAGCATCTCAATTGATATTTGAACAAACCTGAGAACCATGTCTTCTGCAAGTTGATTTATAAACTTAAATACCACAGTTATTATTCATTAACATTTTCTACATACAGTGTTCTGTATTTTGCCATATTCTGTGTTAAGTACCAATTAAATTTTCATTTTATAAGATTTATTGATATTATTTGAAAGTAGGAGTTGCAGAAAGAAAGGGAAAGACACGGAGAGAGAGACAGAGAGATCATTTATCTGCTGGTTGAAAGGTCACTGCAGTTTCTGTTTTGCTTTTTCAAATAATCCAGAATTACAAAGAATTATCATTAAAGGAGAACAACAGAATGGTAGTAGAAAGGTATAAAAGGTATACAAATGATTTGAATCTAAACAATCACTTTTTTTCCTAGTGTCCATTTTCTTTTATTCTGTTTTCTTTTTACTACTCCTTTCCTTTCAAACAAATACCAATTGAAAAAAAAAAAAAAAAACCTAAGTAATGGAAGTTCATTCAGCAGAAAAGACAACTATGCTACATAGTTCTTGAGAATAAACATTAAACATTCTCAATTTGGGATTCAAATGTCAAATGTGATGTAACAGTGCTTTACAATTATGATGTTAACCATGCATTAGGGGTTAGCATATTAGTTTGTTAAAAATTACATTATTATATCAATCTATTCTGAACTAGTAAGGAAGAAAGAGAAACCATGAATAATAATCAGAATGACCAAAATATGCTCAGTTGCAGAAGTTGTGGTCAAAGAGAGAATGAAACCTACAGATTCAGTTTAAATTTAGAAAAATAAATAAAATACCTTTCTGAATTTTTTTCTAAAAGGAACTCAATTATATATATATATATATATATATATGTTTGTGTATTTGCCTTTTTTTTTGATCTTTATATATTCTTTCTGGTTTATTTTGATAATCTTAGAGCTGTTTTGAAACAGGATAATGAATGATTACATTCTATTTTGGTTTTATTGGGGAATGTTATTTACATTGAGCTTATTTATAAATTTTTTAAAGTTCAATAGTTTATATGGCTAATACATTATTGTCTATACTTAAAATAATTCTAATTGTCAAAGTACAATTTGAAAGCAAAAGAAAACAGTCTCTGGGTCAAATATTTTGAGCTCATACATGAAAGAAGAGGACAACTTTTCTAAATAAATTTATTTTGGTCCATTTACCTTAGTTATGCTTCTATGACTATTCTAATATTTACTACTTTCTTAACTAAATCTCTCCATGTTTAAACAAAAGCTTACATTTCCAACACTAGCTGACTTTCCCCTTTTAGCATCCCATAAAGCCACAATGCAAAAGGATAATGTCATGATATTTTTAAGATACAATATGCCAATGGCAAGCCTAGGTTTGAAGGTCAGAGGTGGCACGAAGTAGAATAACAGTCTTGGTGCATCTTCATTAAGTCTCCACTAAAATCCACTAAATATTTAGCCGGTAATTTTGGGATCGACACATTTAACAGAAATTACTTTTTCTTTCTTTTTCTAACATCTCTAATAAAAAATATAGCTACTACCATTAGTCAGAAAATCTCTGTTAATAAATTTCTGTATGCCTTTAAGAAAGGTAGACATGAAATAATTTTAATCAGGAAAAACACTGTATGCGGTGTAATCCATTGACAGATATCTGAATGAATTGGTTACTGCTGTGGTTATTATGGTTGCTTCATTTCTACCTTCACGTTTATGTTGCCTGTCTCAACAGCCTTTCCTTCACAGCCTCTCCTCGAACTGATTTCACCACCTGCTCATTATTATTCCTTACACCATTCCTTTCTAGGCTTATCGCCTGCTCCCCACACAAGAGGACGATTTCTCCTGCCTATACTTTGAGAAATGTACAGCTCTAACCCTCAAAATGTCCTTGCTTTTATAGTGGGCCTTCTCCCTATTAGGGTCATCTAGGTATGAATGAAATCTCTAACTACGTCCACACTTCACAGTCCTCGAGTTATTCCTTAGTCAACTCCATCATAAAGTCCAGAAAATCACTCAATAGTTTCTAACAGAAAAAATGAATACTTCAGTAATCTAATTTAAAATTATTCTTTAAGTCAGAAAGTTTCTGGGCTGAGCACCCAATTAAGTGGGTCTTCTAACACACACACACTTAGCCATTGCACTATGCTTCCTCTAGTCACTCACAAATAGTCTGTTCACTCTTATACTCCCAGATTATCAGAGAAAGATTGGCACAACGCCAGCAAAACGCTGTTGGGAAAGATAATTCTTTTAAAATTCTGTTTAATTTTGGCCTTGAAAGTTGAACTTTTATTCAATTGTTAAAGCACTGCTGAGGTTGCAGTATTTTGTTTTACCTTACATATTGGATGTTAAGTGTCATTAAAGTAGTATGCAAGTGACGTGTGTCTGTGAGAATTTTTTTAACACTTATTTATTTATTTATTTTGACAGGCAAGTGGACAGTGAGAGAGAGAGACAGAGAGAAAGGTCTTCCTTTTGCTGTTGGTTCACCCTCCAATGGCCACCGCGCTGATACGAAGGCAGGTACTTATCCTGGTCTCCCATGGGGTGCAGGGCCCAAGGACTTGGGCCATCCTCCACTGCACACCTGGGCCTATTTATTTATTTTACCTAAAATAAAATGCAAATGTGCATACCTGGAGCTTTCACAAACATCTGACAGCTTTAAGAAAGAACTAATGGTGCTGAAAACAGCCGATTTGCTATGGTTTATCCATCAAGTTCCTTCTCAAATGAGAAACATTAACTGAAAAATTCAAACTTAGGATTTATACAATTTTCAAATAGAAGAATTTCCATATGTTAACAAACAATTTAGAAAATTAAGTGAATAACATAGCAATTTATATAATTAATTATTGCATTAGAATGCTGATACTGTTTTTTCCTAATGAACAGACCTTTTAAAACAGAGAAATGTGATGTTATCAGCAAAAGGCAGGCTTTTTTTTCATCACTCCAATTCTACTTAGCCACAACTGACTATATCATAATATATTTAACTTAAGATTTTGTTTATTTATTTAAGAAGCAGAGTTAGAGAGAAAGGGAGAGACAGAGTAAAAGTTCTTTCATTTATTGGTTCACTCCGCAAATTGCTACAACCCCCAGAGCTACGCTGATCTGAAGACAGGATCCAGAAGATTCTTCTGGGTATCCCATATAGGTGCAGGGGCCCAAGCAGTTGGGCAATATTCCACTGCTTTCCCAGGCCATAAACAGAGAGCTGGATTGCAGAGGAGCAGCAGAGACAGGAACTGGGGCCTATGTGTGATGCTGCTGCTTCAGAGGGATGGTTAGCCTACTATGCCACGGCGCTGGCCCCAATACATTTGCTTTTAATTTTTTTGCTTTTTCTTTAACTTTTATTTAATGAATATAAATTTCCAGTGTACAGCTTATGGATTACAATGGCTTCCCGTTCCCATAACTTCCCTCCCACCCGCAACCCTCCCCTCTCCAGCTCCCTCTCCCCTTCCATTTGCATCAAGATTCATTTTCACTTCTCTTTATATACAGAAGATCAATTTAGTATAAAGATTTCAACAGTTTGCACCCACATAGAAACACAAAGTGAAACATACTGTTTGAGTACTAGTTATAGCATTAAATCAAAATGTACAGCACATTAAGGACAGAGATCCCACATGAGGAGAAAGTGCACAGTGGCTCCTGTTGTTGACCCAACATATTGACACTCTAGTTTATGGCGCCAGTAACCACCCTAGGCTGTCGTCATGAGTTGCCAAGGCTATGGAAGCCTTCCAAGTTTGCCGCCTCTGATCATATTTAGACAAGGTCATAAAAGACAGAGTGAGGATAGTAACCAATGATCCTAAGAGTGGCATTTACCAGGTTTGAACAATTATACAGCATTAAGTGGGGAAGAGGACCATCAGTACACACAGGTTGGGAGTAGAGCCATTGGTGGTAGAGTAGAGGTTATGATTACAAAGGAATGAGGCCCAAGTATGCTAGACAGGGTCTAGAACAAAGGACAGAGTCATTATTAGAGGAGCTAAGAAAGGTGCTGTCTAAGCTACAATTAAGTTTTCTGATTTAGAGACAAATAGAACCTGATAGAAGGGGCTTGATAATAATCTGGTGGGCTTTAGGCCTTGTAAGTTAAGAGGCCCAGACCTATCTATCTCTTCATATGGGGTATATCCTAAGGGAGGTGTGAACATCCTAGGGGAAGGCACTCTGTTGACTTTCATTACTTGGCTGACTTGGGAGGAGAGCTGGCCAGGTAAAGGCAGGGGGCATCTCTAACAAGAAATTTACAGTTCTGCCTGCAATGTTGCTGACCCTACTTGGCTGTCCCCTCAGCTGCAGTGGTCACTTTGGAAGTTGGGCTGAGTGAAGGGCTTTTCAGCTTAGAGCCAATAAGATCTGTGGCTCTGACCTGGGCATCCTTCGACTCCAGGGCAGGTCCATTTCCAGTGATCCAACTCTTGGCAGAGCTGCCAGGGCTCTTCACAAGCTGACTTCTGCTGAAGCCCAGGCTTACCACTTTGAAAGCCACTGCAGTGGACTGGCCTGTTGGGTCTCCTTGAGGGCAGATCACTGTACAGATCAGCGAGTAATAGGCCTGCCACCCATTGCTTCTGATGCCGAGCTTTCTTTTCCTCCTGGTTTTTGTTAAAGCAGACCAGAGGATGCAAGTCAAGGGAGTGCCCGTGTCCCATCTCTAATCTTCGGTGGCCTGAACTACAAGTCTATAGTCACAGGCATGTTCTGTAGTAGTTTTTCTAAGGTAGACAATGCCCATGAGGAAAATTATATTCTCACTTTAAAACTTTCTTTCCCTTTGGTCTGAAAGGGAGGTTTTTTCTACTTACTGTATACTTCGCTGATGGTGAAGTGAATCTAGCTATGAGATTATTATTTAAGTTTTTATTTTGGCTATGCTATTGCAGAAAAATGTTAGCCATCTCTTTTATAAGGTCTAAAGATTAACTGGTGCGTCCTACAGATTCCTTCATAATAGAATTAGTTTCCTACCTTGAAGAGAATAGAGAAATGAAAGAACAAGTTGGGCTTAGAATAGAGAAATGAGGGAGCAAGTCCTAGATCGCTTGCTGACAATAGCAATATCACATGAATACTTAGCAAACAGTTTCAACCATTAGATAACAATTAAGGAAACATTTACCAGAAGGTCCAATGCCTTCTATAAATTTTAAGAATCATGTATTTGAAAACACCTCTTAAATATCTAACATGGTGTAGTTTGTTTAACCAGTAAACTTAAGCACAACCATATAAAATGTTTTTAATTTCTTTCTACCAACAAGTTTAAAACATATGATACACAGATTCAGGTCACACAAATTAAAATGTATCTTTGATTGATTTTAGCAGCTTAAATTTATGGACAATCTTATCTATAAGCCATTTAAAATAAAACTCTTAATAAAATTTCCCCATGTGGACATACACTATGTACACACATATAACATAGCATAGTAGACCAATATAGCAATTTTAATAATAGCTTTTAAAATCTTTAACTCTTTTTGTAGATTGCCAATTGATTTGAATTGCTTTTTGTTTTTAGTAACCTCAGTTAACCAGACTTTCTCTCAGTTGGTACTGTTAATACATTATTGGCTTCATCTATTTACAGAGCCATCCCAAAGTACTGAATACAATAGAAGTGGCTGGAAAAAGTCCATAGGAACCTATAGGAGGACAGCTAAACACAGAACCAACAACACTTTAGTTTTATGAGCAGCAAATTACATATAACTGTGGATGACAAAAGACTTTAAGTCGCCATGTTTAAAATTATAAACTCATCGACCAACAAGAGGCACTTGCTTACTTCACAGTATTTTTGAAAGCACCTGTAGGATTTTACAACTATTTAACCCTTTAGGCCTCTGGGGCTTTCTCATTAAGATAACTATCATGTCTAGTAACACAAGATCATTAGACTTTTTAATTCTCAAACATTTGTATTAATAGCATTTTTCCATTATAGAAACTTAAAGTTTGGTACCACATCACATCTTGACAGTACTTCTAATATAATCCAAATAGCCTGATTAGTTGGTGTCTCTATAAGATGAGAGACATAGGTCCTTCGATTTTTTCAGTTGGGCCCAAACTGGAAAAACCAAAGTCCAGGATTTACTGGAAATTTTAGAGACCAGATTGTTTGAAACTTTGATTTTTTGAATGCCTGTCAAGAATGCCAAGAAGGCTCAAAATCCAAAATATCTGGTTGCTTTTTAACTGCTTAAATAATGTATTTCATTTCTTTGTATGCTTTAAAGTATTATACCTAGACTTTGTTAGTGTAGTTTGCTTTTGCATTCAACATTTTGCTAGCCATGTTTATACATATAAATTTACAGATTTCAGTGGTGGGTAACAGAATATATTTGGGAAAAATAGACTTAAAAACAATTGTCTATGATCATTATCATAGGCATTTTATTCCAATAATTTGGTATAAAAAGCAATGAGTATCTTTACATCTACATTCTGTTGCCCTTATGCGATACTTTTTCTTTTTTATAATTTTTATTAATATAAAGAGAACAAATTTTATGCATTCCATAGGTACACTTCCAAGAGGACAACTCCACTTCCCTCACTCCCTTACTCTCCCACAATCCCACTCCCTCTATGCCCTCTTTTCATCACTTTTTGTAAACCCACTCTATATTCACAGGCTTAATTTACCACTAAGCATAATATTGAGCAAGTAAAAATTAGGAGGGCCACAGTTTCACAGAAGTATAAACAAAGGCTAAAAACCACAATCATATCACCAAATAACCATTTCATTCGTATATATTTTTCATTTTGTATATTAAGTGCCACATCTCAGAGAAAAATTATAATATCTGTCTTTTTGAAACTGACATATTGCACTAATCATAATGGTCTCCAGTTGCATCTGCTTTTTTGCCAAATACAAGATTTCATTTTTTTATGGCTGAGTAGTATTCCATAGTGTATGGGTACAACATTTCCTTTATCCAATTGCAATTGATGGACATCTGAGTTGATTCCATATCTTAGCTATTGTGAATTGAGCTACAATAAATATGGGGGTGCAACTATTTCTTTTATATGCTGATTTCATTGACTTTAGGTAAATATCCTGGAATGGGATGGCTGAGTCATATTGTAGATCTATTTTCAAATCTTGGATGAATCTTCATACTGTTTTCCATAACAAGCTGAAATCAATCCCTGGAGAAAGGACCTTCTCTTCAACAAATAGTAATGGGAACATTGGTTCTCTGCATGCAAAAGTATGAAACAAGATCCCTACCTTACACCTTATATAAAAATCCACTCAAAATGGATCTAGGACCTAAATCTATGACCCGATACCGTCAAATTGTTATAGGAAAACATCAGGGAGACTGCAAGATATTGGCATAAAGAAAGACTTCTTGGAAAATACCCCAGAAGCATCGGCAATAAAGACAAAAATAGACAAATGGAATTGCATGAAGCTAAGACGTTTCTGCACTGCAAAAGAAGCAACAAAGTGAAAAGAAAACCAATAGAATAGGAGACAGTATTTGCAAACTATGCAACTGATAAAGGATTAATATCCAGAATCTTTAAGGAGTTCAACAAACTCAACAACAACAAAACAAACAATGCAGTTAAGAAATGGGCAAAGAACATGAACAGGCATTTTTCAAATGATGAAATATAAGTGGTCAACAAACACAGGAGAAAGTCCTCAGGATCACTAACCAT
Organism: Lepus europaeus; assembly: GCF_033115175.1. Taxonomy (NCBI): domain Eukaryota; kingdom Metazoa; phylum Chordata; class Mammalia; order Lagomorpha; family Leporidae; genus Lepus; species Lepus europaeus. Next base: position 68,706,183 of record NC_084842.1, read on the forward strand.
CAAGGACATGCAAATAAATACCACAATGAGGTTTCTCTTCACCCTAGTTAGAATGGCCATCATCAAAAAATCAAAAATAATAAATGCTGGTGAAGATGTGGGGAGGGTAGAGATATCCTAATCCACTATTGGTAGGAATAGTTTTTCTTGTATATTCCTAAATGGAAGTGCCTTTCCTAGGTAATTGATTGAATTGTGTATTCTCAAAATTTGTATTTTGTACTCCTTAACCCCAATTATTTGGAATGTGACTTTATGTAGAGATGTAATCATTAAAGAGATAATCAGGTGATAATGAGATTGTCTTAATCCAATATTACTGGTGTCCTTTAAAAAGGAAAAAATTTGGACACAGACATGTGCACAGAGACAATGGCCAGGTGAAGACAATAGCAGAAACAGGAGTGATTCTTCTGCAACCCAAGGAACACCAAAGAGTACCAGTAAACTACCAAAAGTAGGAGGAAAGCAGGACAGTTTTTTTTTTCCTTAAAATCCTTAGAACAAAACAACTTTGGTGAAATATAGATTTTACATCGGTAACCTCCAGAGCTGTGATCCAAGAAGCTGTCCCTGTGATACTTGGTATCTATGGGGATTGGTTCCTGGACCTCCATGGAACCAGAATCCATAGATGCTCAGTTCACTTACATAAAATGGCACAGTATTATCATATAACATACCTATGTCCTCTTGCAGAATGTAAATATTGTCTTGATTACTTATAATAACTAATATGATAAAAATTCTATGTAAAAATCATGTAGGAATAATATCAAGAAAACATCTATATGAGTTCAGTACAGAACAAATTATTTGCTTTACCCACATGTTTTTACTATACTGTCATTTGAATCTGTGGATGGGAAACCCATGGTATGGAGAGATCAAGAGTTCATTTCTAATGATGAAGTCACCAGTTTGTGGTGCTTTCTTATGATAGCACTACACAATGAAACTACAGGGAATGTGCATTTTTCAGCTTCACTAGATACAGCCAAATAGTCTTTTCAATTGAAATTCATATCTACCAGCAGTGTTCATTTTTTTCCAGTGTCGTTTTGGGACAACTTCTCTTACCAATAAATCACCAGGCCTAGAAGCAATTTCCCAACAGACAATTTTAAAATAACATTGATCATGTTATTTAGGAAAAGAACTAATGGGGCTATCATAATAATTATAAGAGAAGTCCACTTACTGTTTTATTTTCTATTGCTGCCTTAACAAGCTACCAAAAATTCAGTGGCTAAAACTAGACAAATTTATTTTCTCTTAGTTCTGAAGGTCAGTGGACATGTCTCGCACCAGTTTTATAGGATTTAAATCAAGTTGTCATTGGGACAGCCTTACTTTTGGGGGTTCTGGGTGTAGATTTTGATGTCAAAGACATTATTGTCCTCTGCAGTTGAACTTCATGTGGTTGAAGGAGTGAAGCCGTAGTTTCTTTATTGGCTGTCAGTGTGGCGTCTGCTCAGTTTTTTTTTTTTTGGTGGCTTTCTTGCTCCATTTTCAAAACTGGAAATATACATCCAATCTTTTTCATATTTGGAATCTCCCCTCTGTTTCTGCTACATCTCTTTCTTTACCTTTCCTTTCCTGCCTGCCTCTTCTCATTTTAAGGGTCCATGTGACTACTCTGGGCCAACATAGCCCAGGATAATACTCCCATTTTAAAGACAACCTCAATGACATCTGAATACAAATACTTAACATATTAAAGACATGAGCTAAGATTACAACATGCATTTTTTCTTATGGAGAGACATTATTATGTCTTCCACACCATCATACATATATTTAAGCTAGATATAATTCTATCTATTTTCCTCGTGTGAAATATAAAACTGACATATATTAGGACCTCTGGTAGGATTATTGTATGCTATATCAGTGTTCATTTTTATGACAGTAATATATTAAGTTTTTCAGTAGTTGTGTAGGTTAATTTTGTTTTGTTTTGTAACATGATCATTCCTACTGTGTAGTTATGCTAATCCTGGTAAGGACTATATACAGTATTATAATGTGCTTCGGCAGGAAGTTGCCGTGTTCTTGCTATTAACACACTTTAAAACTAAGATTCCCAGTTATACAGTGCTGTAACTAGTAGAGAAAGCTCATTCTTTTTCAACTTAAAAAGACTAACGTAGCTTTAAAATGGTAAAGGGAATACCACAGGCACAGAGATAGCTTCTACAAGACTCTTTAGTCTTGGTGCTGAAAAAGAAAATCAACAGCAACAAAAAAATTAAAAAGCCTCTGAGAAGTGGATAATTGCCAACTAAAGGAAAACAGACTCCTTGGGGGCATTGATGAGAATCACTTCCTAGCCAAAAGCTGATTGAAACCACAAGAGAAAGAAATGCCATGGAGAAAATGGCATACATTTTTGGAAATAAACAATTATCCTGTCTTGTCACATTTTTATTAGATGAATACAATTGAATTTGTTTAAATGTAATGTGCTTCCAGTCTCCCAGACAATAGCATACGAAACATTTAATAATAAAATGATGTAAATAAAGAAAAGTAGTTGTCACTTGGCCATATGGTTTTATTTTCTGTGAAAATGTAATTTTTCCTCAGGGTTATTTTATTCCTTCTAGATTCTAAGATAGTTTATTTCTTTCATTGCTGTTATTTAACATTTCTCTAGAATATTTACCTAAGCTGAAAGGCATTTTCAATTATTTTTATTAGAGCATTTTTTTCTTTTTTTTAACTTTTATTTAATGGATATAAATTTCCAAAGTACAGCTTATGGATTACAATGGCTTCCCCCCCATAACATCCCTCCCACCCACAACCCTCCTTTTTCCCGCACACCTCTCCCCTTCCATTCACATCAACATTCATTTTCAATTCTCTTTATATACAGAAGATCAGTTTAGTATATATTAAGTAAAGATTTCAACAGTTTGCACCCACAAAGAAGCACAAAGTGAAAAATACTGTTTCAGTACTAGTTATAGCATTAAATCACAATGTACAGCACATTAAGGATAGGGATCCTACATGAGGAGTAAGTGCACAGTGACTCTTGCTGTTGACTTAACAAATTGACACTCTTGTTTATGGCATCAGTAATCTCCCTAGGCTCTAGTCATGAGTTGCCAAAGCTATGGAAGCCTTTTGAGTTCACCGACTCTGACCATATTTAGACAAGGTCATAGTCAAAGTGGAAGTTCTCTCCTCCCTTCAGAGAAAGGTACCTCTTTCTTTGATGACCTGTTCTTTCCACTGGGATCTTACTTGCGGAGATCTTTCATTTAGGTTTTTTGGTTTTTTTTGTTGTTGTTGTTGTTGTTTTTTTTTTTTTTGCCAAAGTGTCTTGGCTTTCCATGCCTAAAGTACTCTCATAGGCTCTTCAGCCATATCTGAATGCCTTAAGGGCTGATTCTGAGTGCTGTTTAGGACATCCACCATTCTATGAGTCTGCTGTGTATCCTGCTTAACATGTTGGATCATTCTCTCCCTTTTTTGTTCTATCGGTCAGTATTTTCAGACACTAGTCTTGTTTATGTGATCCCTTTGATTCTTACTCCTATCATTATGGTCACTTGTGAACAGAAATTGAACAAATGGACTAGTGAGATGGCATTGGTACATGCAACCTTGATGGGATTGAATTGTAATCCCCTGGTATGTTTCCAACTCTACAGTTTGGGGCAAGTCAGCTTGAGCATATCCCAAATTGTACATCTCTTCCCTCTCTTATTCCCACTCTTATATTTAACAGGGATCATGGTGACTATATCAGCCCTTGCCCTGACTGTTGATGAACAATTTAATACGTTATCCCTCTTAGTATTTTTGTTGTTTGTTCTATTTAATACTATTGGTTGAATTCTGTAATTAATACACAGTTATTCTTAAGTGTTGAAACTTAACTGAAAAGTGATCCCTGTTAAATATAACAGTGGGAATATTAGAACATTTTGATAACAAATATATCATTGGAGTTAAGAGGATGTCAAGAAAATCAAAACTTGTGAATAGCTGCATTTAGGAGCAGACATTTGGCAAAGGGGTTTAAGAGGCCACTTGGGATACCTGCATCCCTGATCAGAGAGCCTGGGTGAAGCCTGCATTCTATTCTCCATCCCAGCTTCAGGAAATGCACAACCTGGGAGGCAGCAGGTGATGGCTCAAGTAATCAGATCCCTTCTATACAACTGGGAGACCCTGGTAGAGTTCACATCTCTTGGCTTTGGCATGGCCCAGCTCAGGCTGCTGCATTCATTTGGAGGATGAGACATTCTCTCTCTCTCTCTCTCTCTTTCTCTCTCCTTCTCAAATAAAAATACACAAATAATTAAAAATTTTAAAAATTGCAGTCCCAATATGGTCACTGAAGTAAGTGTAGGGTAACTACATGAGGAATCTAATTGTTGCAGGTTTCTTAAAGTTGAACAAAGGATTCACAAGCTCTGTTAAACATATTCTCAGAATCAAAAATGGCCTCATCCTCTACCCACCCCTACAACAGTTCCTAAATCTGCTCAAATGATAAACCACTCTAGCTCCCAGAAGCGACCATTCCCCACCTGTGTCAGCAGCAGTGACTCTGAGTGCTCCAATATGAGCTATCATGGCAATGAGACCAGCCTCCTATTATACTGCCCCTTGATATTCTTTATGAGGCAGGGAATGTGCTCTGTTTTACATCACAGCTGTATAAGGCTTTATTTGAAGGAAATCATTGGCACATGGGATTGAAACAAAAGAATGACTTCCCTTTAAAAAAAAGTTAAAGAACTTCAAAATTGTTGTTACATTAAGTTCGGATTCAATAGATTTTGAAGTTGGGTAAATATGAATAAAAATACTGTGGACAAAACTATTTGTGAACATAAGCGTTTCTGGTATAGATAATATTTACTTTTCATCTGATAGCCATCCAAATTTTAGACTCTATATAGGTGCTTTTACTTTATGCAAGGTAAATCTCTATGTGCTAAAATGAAAAATTCTACAGGAATTTTGTTAATTGAAACTGTGAGCAGACAACACTACTAATTATGCAGAAGAAAAAGTTACAGATGTATGGATATACACTTTCATGTGCAAGCCAATTTGTGGAAGCTTACACAGTAATTTATATCAATCAGGATTCAAACTAGAAACAGATGGCATACTCAAATTAGGATAATTTGAAGAGGGTTTATTTACAAAGAAATTAATTACAAAGGTGTAGATGGGTATGGGAAACTAAAAAAAAATAAAGGTGGTGGGGGGAGACAGTAAAAGATTCTCAACTACTAGAAACAGGACTATTATTACTCCTGTGCCTGAAGACATAGGGGAAAAGAGAGGATTTCAAAGACTCAAAAGAGAAAGGGTATTATAAAACAGATTGTCTTTTAAGAGACAAACACAAGTGAAATTGCTTTCACACATAAGCAACAAGGTAATTAAGGACCTTGATCTCACTTTCCTTTCTCACTCTGTTATGTAGACCTGAACAAACTCAATCCCAATGAACCAATGCTGAGACAGACCCTCAGTGCTCGATTTCTGTAGCTCACATCATCAATTTCCTGGAGCAAACCACAGGAAGGAAGAGATGAAGAGCAGGTTAGGAAAGGCAAATGGGAAAAAGGGAATAAATTATTCTTAGCCCCTCTTCATTGAATCTCTGATAGTAATTCATTGTGAAGACTTGTGCCCCCAGGACTTTTTCATTTATGGATCATATATATTTACTAAAAATTGTCCTTAGCAAGCAGTTGCCAGTAAAGAATGAACCACAACAATGTCATAAATCACTTCTTACACAAATTTAGAAATTTCATTTATTTTAAGTCTGAAATTATACTTTAAAAACAAGACATTTTTAATTTTTAAGGGGTGATACCAGCAACTTTATTTGGGAAGACTTTGTCAATTTCTCTGGAGACAGCAGAGCAATTGCCCATTTAAGAAAGTCAAACTGGTTTATAAATTTCTTTGTACATGTAAATATGGTTCCTTTATGAGTGGTAAGATGATAGTTACCCAATTGGCTACCCTTATTTTACAGAAAAGTGTATCATGTGTGCTAAATTAAGCCAGAATTAAATCCAGTTCTGACAATTTACCATTACCTAACTTTCTTTTGTGCTGGTATAGCAGAAAAAGCAGACTGGGTAATTTTTGATGAGTAGAAACACATTAGCTCACAATCTGGAAGCTGAACAATCCAGTATCGAGGTACTGGCTGCTGGCAGGCACCTTCTTGCTATGTCATTGCATGGCAGGAGGTAGAAAGACAAATATAAAAATATCTTGTATAAAGCCCCGTGTAATGGCATTCATCTATTTACAAGGGCAAAATACCCATGACCATCCAGATCTGTTATGACCCACCTACCAATACTGTTACATTTGGGATTAAATTTTTTTTTAAGATTTATTTTATTTATTTGACAGACAGAGTTACAGGGAGAGGTAGAGAAAGAGAAAGAGGTCTTCCATCCACTGGCTCACTCCCCAAATGACCGCAATGGCCAGAGCTACGCCGATCCAAAGCCAGGAGCCAGGAGATTCCTCTGGGTCTTCCCACTCACCTGCAGGGGCCCAAGGACTTGGGCCAAGGACTTGGGCCATCTTCTACTGCTTTCCCAGACCATAGCAGAGAGCTAAACCAGAAGTGGAGCAGCTGGGACTTCTGTGCCCATATGGGATGCTGGTGATGAATGTCAAGACTTCAACCCTCTCATAGCACTGACCCCGGGATTAAATTTCAACACATGAATTTTGAAGGAGTAAATGCATTCAAACCATAGCAATTTTATAACACTGGAATTTTAGGAGCATTAAATCAGAGAAATGAGTTAATTTGGTTTCAAATTCCCATGTCACATTAATTGTATGTTTTTGACAAGTCACTTAAATTCCTAATCTAGATCATTTTTGTGCTTTTAAAATAGAAATTATAATTAAAATATTTTCTGAAAACAGTCAAAGTCAAGATAAAATAATAGAAATGTCTGAAAAAGCTTTCAATTAATGTAAGCTAAAGCGTATTTTTTAATGAAGACTATGATGGAAGGTTCTGTCTCTCGTTGATAAACGTACGCATTCATATTCGCTCATGCATGCTCACAGATACATTCTAGTCTTAGTACTGTTATCTGGTATATTCCAACTTCACCAGAGAAGAAACTGGTATAACCTTTCTTGCTGATTCCACAGAACAAATCTGATGCTTAGTAAGACATTGTAGCTTTCATCCAGTTTATTCAATGTATTGAACTATTAATAATATTTTAGGGAATCATACCAAAACATTGGATATTAAGTTTCTTTGTCCTTGTGCGATATTTGAAACATCAACTTATCTCTTTCTCCTGTTCATTCCTCTTTTCCTTTCCTCTATACTAAAGGTTCTGATCTTCCTTTCCTTAATAGGCATTATTGGCGAGAAGAAAAAACACACATTCTCTGTAGGACACTCTCCTTATTTGATCTTTGTTTCCTAAGACCAAAACTCATTGAAGAAACAGACTAGTTTCCTGGAGGAGGAAGATATAGAAGTATATAAGAATAGAAAGCATCTCTTCCAGGCTAAAAAGAGAACTAGGAGAATGGAGAATGCAAATTAGATCACGAACTATGGTTAGGATGAACCAGGAGGCGCCTTATCAACTCTGCAGAGGGTTCCCTGAGAAGCAACAGGAACTACAAATATGGCTCCCAGCCTTGGCAAAAATGAAGCCAGGAGGAAGCAGGACAGACCAACTACAGGAACTGTGTGAAATGAGCCACTTATTTCCTCAAGGGAATTAGTGCATTTTGATGATCAAGAACTGTGGAGACTTGCCAGGGTTTTCTTTGCTGTTGCCCAAGGCATATGTTGAATTTTCTCCCTAATAAATTGGAAGGAGATATTGGTAAAATTAGATGATTTAACAAAAACCACATTGAAATTAAAATTAGATAGTGCTTGGTTGTGGAATGTGAACCTTGTATACATTTACATTAAATATAGTCTGTGCTTTGGCATAAGGCTCCAGGAAGTGAGAATATGCAGGTAAGTAAAGTAGCAGTTTGGGTCAAAAGTTTTTGCTCTGATGCTCACTGATCGGGAAAGCTAATGGAGGACTTCTGGCTTTGGAATTATTAATGTGCAATGGTGCCTAGAGAAGCCCACATTAGGGGTAGGTGTTTGGCAGAGCAGTTCAGTCACTGCTTGGAATGCATACATAGGCCATCTGGTTAAAGTCCATGCCCTCCACTTCTGATCTAGCTTCCTGCTAATGTATGCTGGGAGGAAGAGACTATGGCACAAGTGTTTGCTTCCCTGCCATCCAAGTGGGAGATGCCAATGGAACTTCTGGATCTTGGCTTTGGCTGGCATCAGGCCTTGCCATTGAGGACATTTGTGGAGTGAACCAGCAGATGGAAGATATTCTCTCTCTCTCTCTCTCTTGCTCTGTGTCTTTAAAATAGAATGAAAATAAATACATTTGAAAGAAAAAGCCCACACTGAATGACAAGTACACCACTCCAATTTAATTGGGTTGCTTAATTTTAAGTAGGAATTTGTGGATGTTAAATGCAGGTCTTCTACAACACTGTAGGGTGATTTTCTTCTGACGTAGTTTTCTCTATTGGCTATGTGTTATCTTATACATATTTATTGAAGTACAACTGGTATGTATGTGTGAGTATAACACACATTTAGTGGTACCATTGGATGAGATCTGACATACACACACTCTGAAGAACCTGTTGTGAAAATCAACATGGTGAACCTATCAATCACTCCCAAGCATTTCCTTATTCCTTTTCAAGATCCCATTTTTGCTCCTCCAACCTATTTATGTACCCTTCCCTAGGCAACTGATATTGGGCTTTTAGCTGTGACAGGTGAATTTGCATTTTCCAGGTTTTACATATATGCATGGCCATACAATCTGAATTCTATTTTATTCAGCTTTCTTTCACTCAGCATAATGATTTTGGGATTCATCTATTTTATTGTGTGCAATAATAACATTCATTTCATTGCTGAATAGTATGTTCTCCTAATGCTATACCATTGTATCTTCATCCATTTATCTGCTAATTGATATTAGGTGGCTTCTGGTTTGTGTTTGTTAAAAATAAAGAGCTGACAAAAGCTTATGTGAAAATTCATGTATAAAAATATGATTTTAGTTACCCTAGGAGTGGAATATCTACATTTTTGGGAGGTGCACATTTAACATTTTAAGAGACTGAAAATCTCCCCAAATGTTTGTAATAATTTACATTCTAATTACATTTGTATGTGTGAAAATTCTTATTCATCTTCACCCTAAAAAACATGTTGTGTGGGTTGTCTAATTTTAGCCATTCTAATAGGTATGTAGTCACATCATTTCTCGGACAACAATCATAAGGCATTTGGATATGGCTGAAGAGCCTATGAGAGTACTTTAGGCATGGAAAGCCAAGACACTCTGGCAAAAAAAAAAAAAATGACCTAAATGAAAGATCTCCGCAAGTGAGATCCCAGTGGAAAGAACAGGTCATCAAAGAAAGAGGTACCTTTCTCTGAAGGGAGGAGAGAACTTCCACTTTGACTATGACCTTGTCTAAATATGATCAGAGTCGGTGAACTCAAAAGGCTTCCATAGCTTTGGCAACTCATGACTTGAGCCTAGGGAGATTACTGATGCCATAAACAAGAGTGTCAATTTGTTAAGTCAACAACAGGAGTCACTGTGCACTTACTCCTCATGTAGGATCTCTGTCCTTAATGTGTTGTTCAATGTGAATTAATGCTATAACTAGTACTCAAACAGTATTTTTCACTTTGTGTTTCTATGTGGGTGCAAACTGATGAAATCTTTACTTAATATATACTAAATTGATCTTCTCTATATAAAGATAATTGAAAATGAATCTTGATTGAATGGAATGGGAGAGGGAGTGGGAGATGGGAGGGTGCGGGTGGGAGGGAAGTTATGGGGGGGAAAAGCCATTGTAATCCATGAACTGTACTTTGGAAATTTATAATTACCAAATAAAATGTAAAAAATAAAAAATAAAAAAATGTAAACAGGAAAGTACTATGGCAGTTATATAGAGACTGAATTTGTAAACTACAATGCAAACAATATTACTGTTTGATAGTTACATGTTATGTAGGTAAACAGATGACTGAATATCACTTACATATAGAGGTATCAGCAATATCCTTTTTCTATTTTCTTTTCTAAAAGTTTTTGCTATTTGTAAGAATTAAGAGTGGGAATATATGAGGGAGGATGAAGAAGGTTTGGAGCATGGGCAGAGGGAGGGTAGGATGGGAAGTATCACTTTGTTCTTTAATCTGTATATATGAAATACATGAAACTTGTATAACAAATAAAATCTAAAAGAATTTGCACACACAAAAAATTAAAATTAAAAATTCAGTTCTTTCAGATCAACAGAATTAATAATCCTCTATCCAATCTGTTCATAACTAGAGAGAAAATAAAATTATTGTTACCAAGAATGAGAGGGAACATATCAAAAAGTTCTGAATATATTAAAAGAAACTGATAACATAATAAACAACATGGCTATTAATTCAATGGCAGAAATAGATAATACTATAAACAATGTGACTGTAAATCTAAGGTCTCTACTGAATGGGCCAATTGCATGGAAGACACAGAATATAAGAGCTAACTAAGAAAGATATAGCATGTGCAAGTTATTCCCTCCAAACTTTTCTATAAGCACTGCCCAGGCCTCAAGATATTGCTTCCATATCTCTACGGATCAATGCCAAATGCTCAGAGAGAAAGGAAAGGAGAAAGGGGCATTGGTACAAATCTTAGCCATTCTGGCCCCTTCCCTTCAATATACTTTTCCTTTCTTCCTCTACTCTCCCTTCATTTTTCTTCCTTCCTTCCTTTCTCAGCTTCCTCTATCTTCTTTATCCATTCGTCTCGAGACGATTTTTCTAATCCATTATGCAGTTTTGTTTATGTGTTCCTGTAAAAGAAAAGAGATTCTATGGAAATATCTTTAATTTACATAAGTGATTTGATGGTTTCCATCTTCTGTGTCTTTTGGTTTTTGTTGTTGTATGGTTGTTCTTCAGAACTTTATAAGATAGAGTCATGATCTGTTATGAGTGTGTTTATTCCTTGCTTAACTTCTATTTTTTGTGTATACACTTCATTTCTCAATCTGTTTTCCAAATGAGGGGCACCAAGAGTGTTTGTAATTCTTTACTAGTTCATGACAGTGTGCATTGAACAACCCAATAAATGCTGCCTTCTGAGATCATATAAGAAGTTCCACATTATATATTCCCAGGAGTTGAATTGCTAGGACACAACGTATACATAAGAGTAATCTGATAGTGTGCTGGTCAGTTGCAATCCAGAATGGACTCTGTAGATGACAGTGACACCATCAGTGCTTACAAGTTGCTGTATTCAAATGCTGATGCACAGACTGAGAATTATCCACGTTCAAAAATTTTTCTGGAGAAATGGCTATTTGCTAGCATCACATGCTACTTTCATTTTAATGTTTCTGATTTTTACTGTCCTTGTGCATCTCTTCTTATGCTTAGTAACATTTTCAATGATTCTGCTCTATTAATTACACTTTGTATGCATTATTTGCTCACTTGTCTGCCAGATTTGGTGTACAATACTTATAGATTGTCAAGACCTATTGTTTATGATGTTTTCAAAATAAGAAAAAGTGTTCCCAACCTCAGTTTCTCAATCCGAATACAGTACAAAGCTCAATTCTTTTCTAAGCTCTCCCCTAACAGGACCACTCCACATTGGCATATATGACTTCATTTTAAATGATGATAATTACTGAGTTAGAATCAGAGGTTCATGAAACACAGTTGTGCTCTACTAGTCCTGATAAAGGTGCTATCTTCACACTAATATGCAGGACCAATTAATTATATTACTAATATTCTGGTGTCCCAACATATGTTTATAGAGCATTGCATGCTTATGGGAACTGCTCTTCTACACTGGATGGCATATACATTATTCATAACACATGCAGTCAAGCTGAATAATTAATATCTCAATATCACTGATAATCCACCCTCCTCTTCCATATGCCAATATATAATTTTGAAATTCTTTTTGATGCATGCCCAAAGCACATATCACACTGTGTAAGAATCCTACATTCTGGAAGACATATGCATACACTGTAAGTCTGAAACATGGTCTTATAACTCAGCAATGATTTCTTCTAAACCCATAAATAAAAATGAGAAAGTTTTACTGTGTACCTTTTTGAAATTTGGAGAATTGATACAAGTATAGTAAACTGCTCATTTTAAGAGTGGTTATTGAACTTAATGCACAGCTGAATAATCTGGAGACATTTACCCTCTTGACAATGCAATTTAATTTCTGAATTATATTTGCAAAACATTCTGGGAAAGTATTTTTCAGTAAGGGTAAAGCTCCCACATCTTACATAATTCCCTGAGAATTAGTATTCTTAAAAAAAGGAAGGGGAGATTTGTTTCCTTTCTTCAGTAGATAACAGTAGGATATCATTTAGTATCATATAAAAAACCTAAAGCTTAAGTTAAAAAAACATTATATATTTCTGTTTCAAGTGCCTTATTTTACCTTTCATTAATATTTACATTAACATTGCTTAATATCAAATCAATAGGTGAGCATTTATGCCAGTCTAACAAGCGACTTGAACTTTACAGAGTGCTGATTTTTTTTTTTATCTAGAGTCACGTAAGCTGATATTGTAATTGTGAAGTCACAAATAATTCCAGAAATGATATGAGTTATATGGGGAAAAGTACTTTCTGAGTTCCAATTGTGTATAAAACACAATCTGGCACCTACTATTCTTACATATAGTGGAGATCACAATTGGAGTTAAAAAAGAATGAAAACACAAAGGCAAAGAGAGGGACTAGAGACAGAATCTCAAAATAGCACTCTTGTCAAAGTGACTTCAAATTAGGGTGACAGGCAAGAAATATAAAAATAGACATATGGAACTAGCCAAGTTGATTAAAAATGGGATTTGGAATTAGTGCCATTTGGAGGTTAATGTCAAGTTCTGATTCAGTTCTGACATATTAGAAAATATGTCATATTCACACCCCAGGCCATTTAGATATTCATCATCTACTAGGACCCAAGTTTCCCAGGGAGGCATTTTTTATTCCTCTTGAGAGCCCGAAGCCTGCAGCATAAAGTCCCACATCAACCGCTAATAGAAATCCATCTCCAATATGACCAAGACATGATGATTTCAACCTGTATGTACAGGAGAGCTCCTGCTGTTCGTGGCATTGTGATAGTCATTGTTGCTCACTCCCCCTGAAGTTGTAGAGTTTTCTTTTCTTTATGTCCCATTAACAAGAGAACATTTCAATTCAGTTGGTGTTCCTTTATCACTGAGGTGTCATTACCACTAACTTTAGGACTTTGAAATGGTTATAGTTGAGTTTTAGATCACAATCCTCACACCTTCACTGACTGCAATGGTTTTCAAACAATACTACTGTAAGAGAGAGCCTGAGGATTGTAAAGGAAAGGTTGGGTGGGAAAGTAGCTCTATTGAAAAGTAAGGATATCCTGAGACTAAAAACTTCCTTTATACATTGACTGAACCCCAAATGGACCTTTCCTATTGACAAGCTAAAGGTATTTCTAAGAACGGGATTGTAGAGTAACAAAAACTCATTTCCTCCAAATTGCAGTGAACTGCAGAAGATACCGCTTGAAAGAACGACTTCCTGAGAAGACAGGGCAGAAGAGTTTAGCTGTTTTCTTCTCCAACTGCATGCAGTTAGCAGACTGTCATCATTCCTGGATCCACTAGAAACTTCCCTCTTAAGCAAGATGGAGAGAATATATACAATATGGTAGTGTGATTTGATGGAAAAGGTAGTTATTATCCCTTATCTGATGATTAAGTATCTATCAAGACACTCCTTATTGATCAGTATCATCTTTCCCAAATAATTTAAATCATTGTAAAGACATATAAGTGGACACTTGCATAATTCTCTCTAATATTTAGGCTTCAGCATATAAGCCAAAGTATATAGTGTCAATGCCCAAGTGATTCCCCATGGGGCTCTACATACATTTACTAGATGCTTGTACTATGCCATAGTCTGATGGACAATGTCTCTAGGTTGACATTTCTTCTTGCTGCTTTTGCAGGTTGGCTGAAAAAAAATTTGAAAGGTGACAATGAAGCATTTCAGTATTCCTTGATCCTACTCATAGTAAATGCATAGAATTTTATTATTTTTTCAATTAAATGAATTTGCATGTTCATCATTAAATATGATTTTGCACTATCATCCAAGTGTTATTACTTCTTTATTTTTTAAAGGAAAAAGTAATGGCATAAAGCTATGTAATAAAAACAACCAGTTCTACATATACAAACCCTCCAGAATAATAGCATATGTCTGTGTAATTTTCGTGCATTTGCCTACATGGTTTTGCAAAGAGTAGAAACGTCTTGGAGGGTTGATTATATTCTCTGTATGTAATAATTGCTCCCCAGAGGTAAGAGAAGACATGTAAGGTTTCTCAGACTCCTGAGATACGGATAAATGCATTTTGTCAAAATATTTAGAAAACAGTAAAGAAAATCTGGAAAATTTTGGTGAATCAATCAACAAAATCTGATGTGTGTGAGGCACTTTGGTAAAAACTGGATACACTTAATCCCAGCCTGTACAATAGTCTGTACAAAGCCTGGACTGTGGTCCTTTCCAAGTGCAAAGTACTTGGAAAACAATTTTAAGATTATTCAAGAGCACCACTATGAACTTTAAAACTATTTTCCTCTCTTGTTTTACTACATGAATCAAACAAATTATATAACATTTCCATATTCTAGCTAGCTAACTTTTCCATTCAGTATATTTACAGAATTGGTAATAATCCCAAATACATGCTTGTTACTCATGGAATGACATGGTGTGTTTTTCTATTCCTTTGCTAAAATCCCACCCAGGTTTCCAAATTCTAAGATGGACAAGGATATAAAACAGCAAAAGTAAGCTGAAGATAATATCAGTCCCATTCATTTGTTCTAATCATTATGCTGCCAGAGAGAAAGTCACCTCAATGACTTTTAAAGTTTAAAGGAAACTTCAAGTTTTAGGTGAGAGAACATCAGTGTCAGCAGAGATCTAGGTCTCATGAGGAAGTTTTCATCAAAGCAAATAGTGGAGGTCAGTCTTACCCAAATCTTTTTCTTCCAGAGGCCAAGTGAGACTTATGATGGTGAGTAACATATGACCTTGATCTTGAGCTCTCTTGACATGGGTTTTAAGATAAATTATCAGTAAAGTGGTGTGGTCAGGAGGAAGGCATCCAGGAGAACTGGGAAGGCTAATTTAATTGCCTTTGTTCCTCAGTGACATAACTTAAATTGAGCTTGAATTTCTGAGAGCATGGGGATATTTGCATGCTTGGATTTTCATAAATGGAAAATGAACTCAAAGCACTAGGCCTACAGATAATGTATCACTTTATATTTGAAGGACAAAAAATACAACAGGGAATCAAGGAAATCTGAAAAGTCTTCTATCATTTTTCCTGATTTTGGGAGTGGTGGTGGTGGTTGTGAGGGTGTTTAAATGCAAAATACAATGTAAAAATATAATACAGGGGCATTAAAAAGTGGAAAATCAAAATATATATCCCAACTATATGTATTGAGGAAGAGTCATAACTCATCACTATAGGTAAGGAAATCAATTTATTTCCTGGTGATAATTTTTTTTTCATGTATGAAACAAAGACATGTTAAAAATCCTTTGAAACTGTTTTATAGCAAGAAAAATTCTGGCACTATTGTGTTATGTAGAAGATACTTTGTCTATAGGACTAAATTTATGAGAATCAAGGAAATCCCATGCTAATCATTTTAAGCTGTTTGAGGAAGTAAAGAAAATTTGAAAATGTCCAACTATATTCAAAAGCTGAAAAATATGAAACTCTTCTACTAAAAAACTGATGGTTCTGTGATTTACTGGAGGTGAGCATATAGCACATGCAAAAAAAAAAAAGTGAAAATTATAGGTTTTGCTTCCAAAGCCTCCAGTGAATTTAGATTTTATTTGAGTTGATTTCTTCTGTATACCTTAGAGTTTGTTGTAACTAAGTCTCTAGTAGATGGGCACTGTTTTAGATTTCATTAATGTATAGCTTCATCTAGTATTGAAATATTAATAAAGCTATTATCAACACAATAAAATTATAACTTTTTATGAGTAAATAATGGTGTTCAGGACACACTAAATAGGAATCATGTGACCTTTATAAGCAATATAAGTTTACAAAATTCAAGTAAAATGAAACATCGAAATTGTGAGCTATTGTAGTGTCTTGAGTATGGAACAATAAATAAATTTTTTTCTGCCCAAGTTCAGTTCAATTAAGAGACACAAGGATGACATAGGTGGAGATTAAGAACTCCAGAAAAACTGACAACCCATAAGCTGGAGAGTAGGTCTTTACTCTGTTAGCCATGTGGGATTCTTCAGAATGTGAGCTGAAATTGAATTTCTCCACCCAGGTTCAAGAATTGCCGTGGGGTCTTCTCTGTGGGGTCCTGCCACGTTTTCTTACAGTAGATTTAGCACAGACAAAGAGTGGGCTGTCACGCTTGTTAATTTTCATCTTTCATTTAACTAGTGAAGAAAGTCACTTCTTCATTGGGCAAAAGTGAGTGCAAGGACAAAGGGTAATGTTCATTTTGTTCTTCTGGAAGTATTATATTACTATTCACTGGAACTACAAATAGCAACTGTAGTAACACTAACATTTTAAACAAATAATATATTTGGAATTAGATACATATCTGCATGCTATCAATTTGAACCATGCAAACCCAGCTTACTACAGTAAATGCTGACATGGAGATAGGTACTTCATAACAACATTTCACATGAGCATTCTTTTAACTTTATTATAAAATGATATAATAATTAATAAATGCTTTAGTAATTGTTTAAAAATACTTATTAGTTGTTTAACTCTAGATTGACCTAGTCTCTATGTTAAGAATTTCCAAAGAGAAATACCAGGACATACAACATAGATGGCACATGCAAACGCTGTTCCAGTAGCCTGTACTCATGGGCTTTTGCTAATATTACCTGTCTTATGGGCTGACGAAATGACAAACTACAGAGTTCAGAAAAGGAGGAAGCCTACAACACTTCACTAAGAATGGTTGAAAGAAAAGTATATTTATCACCCAGTGAAGATTTTGAATAAAGACATTCTGTTAAAAATAACAGTGAGTTTGAAGATATAGCTCATAATATTTCTTTGGGAGGTGCAAGAGATGAGTTTCAAATGTGCATGGGTGTGTGAAACATAACGCAGAGCATTTAAGGTTTTTTTTTTTTTTTACTTGAGTCAGTATTATATCACAAGAGCATGTCAAATGTCAACAATCACCTTTTATATTATATATAAATCTAGTCAAAGTAACAGATGTGGCATACTCATGTTTCATGAGTAGATTACCAGTGCAAAGTAAATACTGCTTGGACAACAGATGTTTAATATATTTATTTTTAAGATGCTTGTAAATTTATTTGAAAGGCAGAGTTACAGAGGAGGGAGAGGGAGAAAGAAGGAAGGAAGGAAAGAAGGAAGGAAGGAAGGAAGGAAGGAAGGAAGGAAGGAAGGAAGGAAGGATGGGAGGGAGGGAGGGAGGGAGGGAGGGAGGGAGGGAGGAAAAAAAGAAAAGAAATAGAGAAAGAGAGAAAGAGGGAGGGAGGAAAGGATGAAGGGAGAGAGAGTAAGCACACTTCCATCTGCTCATCTACTGGAACACTCTCCGAATGGCTGCAATGGCTGGGGCTGTGCCAGACTGATGTCAGGAACCTGGATTGCCTTCTGAGTCTCCCATGGAGGTGGTAGGGGCCGAAGTAATTTGGTTATTTCCTGCTGCTTTCTTAGGAACATTAGCAGGGAGCTGGGTTAAAAGAGGAGCAGTCAGGACTTGGACAAGCAGCCATCGGGATGTAGAAATTGCAGGCAGCCTAGTCTGCTGCACTATAATGTTAACCCTAATAATTATTAAGATGGTTGAAAATGGGCACCATACTGAAGAGAAATGACATTGCTCCACCATCAACTCTGAGATAGAACATGTAACAGACTCTGGGTTTTATGGGCTTGAATCACTGAGTTATTGCTTTACTTATTTGTAAGAAGAATTAACTATATTTATGATCTTATCTGTGAAATAGAGATTCTGGAATTTACATTAACATGAATCAGTATTTGGAAATATTGGAGTCTATATGATAAAGTTATAATAATACAAAACAATTTCTACAAGAAAACACATATACATATCATATGTGATAATGATACTTTTCTATATGAATTTCCCTTGTTTTAGAACTCAACATTTTAAGATCTAGGCCACGGAGAGAACTGGTATCATGTATTGCAATGCCTTAGAGATTCCAGCTTTCTCTCTATATATTTATCATTCAATGTACTACCAATATATACCAACACATACATCTAAATACATAGTTAAAAACATTTTATAAAGTAAAAAAAAAAAACATAAGGCTTGTACATTTTGGATAATTTATTTTCCTTTTTCTTGCATTTTTTAAAAATTATTTGCTTGAAAGTTGGAGTTAGAGAGAGAGAGGTCTTCCATCTGATGGCTCAATCTCTAAGTGGCCACAACAGCAAGGTCTGAGTGAGGCTGACACCAGGAACCAGTAGCTTCATCGAGGTTTCCTCTGTGGATGACAGTGGCCCAAGCAATTGGGCCTGGATCATTTTTTGTTTGGATATGATTGAGTGCTGCTTTCTTCCCCCTAATCAATGAAACAGATCAATTTATAACATAATCCCAGAGCCAAAATTAATGACACATAGAAGGATGAAATTATTTTACTCTTTTGTCCAACTTAATCCCATGTAATACGGTGACAGGCTAAAAATTTGAGCATAGAAAATTTGAGCATAAAATTTTCATTTTGAACATTTTCTTAATGTGAATCCATTTTTAAAAGGTTTCTTTGGGTTCCCAAATTTTGGAATTCCAAAGTTTGAGATAAAGTAAGCTGAAAGTAAATCATTGTAGATATTTAGAGGATTAAGAGAGGAAGGAGGGACCCAGCACTGTGACACAACAGGTTAATCTTCAGTCTGTGGCACCAGCATCCCATATGGACAGCAGTTCTAGTCCCAGATGCTCCTCTTCTGATCCAAGTCTCTGCTCTGCCTGGGGAAGCAGTAGAAGATGGCTCCTGCACCTGCTTAGGAGACCCAGAAGAAGCTCCTGGTTCCTGGCTTCAGATCGGCACAGTTCTGGCCATTGCTGCCATTTGGGGATTGAGGTAGTTGATGGAAGACCTTTCTCTCTGTCTCTCCCTTTCACTGTAACTCTATCTTTCAAATAAATAAATAAAATCTTAAAAAACAAAAAGATTGAGAGAGAGAGAGGGAGGAGGAGGAAGGGTGGGAAGATGGGTAGAGTGAGAAATATCATTTTGTTCCTAAATCTTTATATATGAATTACATGAACATTGTTTATTGTAAATAAATTGAAAAAAAATTAGAAAAAATGTTTGAGATTACTGATAATAAAATTCTCAGTTATTGACTACACTCCTTTTAAGAAAATTAGTAACACATGTATTCGGCAATTTTGACTAGAAACTAATCAATTGTTGAAAAATAGGTAAATGTAGGTAATTTTGTGTGCACACAGACTGCCTGCTTACATATTTCTTTAGCACTTCCCAATATTAGCTCCTAGATTTTATTATACATAAAAAGCAAAAATAAATCAAATATGGCTTCGAACTTGTGGTCCTTCCCTCATGTTCCACTTTTAAAAGAGAAATGTTATGTTGACTTATCGAGAGGATCCTATTCTTGACTCCTTTTTCATGGTCCTTTACTTATCTTCCTGTGATAGGATGCTCCAAAGAAGTACTACTGTTAGAATAAACAGAGCATGGAATTTACTAAGAGGAGCGGTATTACACCACTAACATCTGCTGAGAAGTCCCACAATCTGGCACCTGCTAACTGAAGAACTAGGAAAGCTGATGGCATAACTCATTGAAGAGTATAAAGGCCTGAGAACAAGAAATCCAACAGTGTAAAACCAAAGGCAAGTCCAAGGTTAGGGACAGACTAATGCCACACTTACTCAGTCTGACATAAAAAGGGGTAAATTCCTTATTTATCAGCCTTTCATTCTGCACATGTTCAAGCCCTATGATATGACACCCACTCAGATGGGGGATGGCAATCCACACTACTCAGTTTACCAATTGAAATGCTATCTTCACCTTAAAAATCCTCACGTGAACACCTGTGACTCTGGGCAACTCTGTGACCCAGTCAGATTGCATCTAGTTTCAACCATCACATAAACTAATATCATTTCTGTCCTGCTGAGTATTGATTTTTGAAGGAACTCAACTTCATCTAGCATCAATAAGTGTCATGGCAAAGCACAAATGTAAAAATAGCTTCAGATGATCTTATGACATCATTGGAATTTCTAGGGCAACATTCAGAGTGACAAACCACTAGTCCTGTATATCCATATGTATAAAATTGGTAAGACCTCTTCTAAATCATGAATATCATGGTCATGAAATTGTCTACATTCGAGTGTCATATATGATATAAACTAATACAGCAGAAAGTTTAATAGAAAGTGATACAATATTGGAACCCTGTTTAAAGTTCCAAGCTATCCCAACTCTTTATATATTCCTTGGCAATTATTAAAATCCTTTTGGGTTAAGTTCATTCATTTAGAAAGACAAGAGAGATGAGATATAAATAATAGCTGTCAGGAAAATGAAAGAAAGAAAGAAAGAGAGAGAGAGAGAAAGAGAAAAAAGGAAGAAAGAAAGAAAGAAAGAAAGAGAAAGAGAAAGAAAGAAAGAAAGAAAGAAAGAAAGAAAGAAAGAAAGAAAGAAAGATAAAGAGAAAGAAAGAAAGAAAGAAAGAAAGAAAGAAAGAAAGAACAAACGAACGAGGAAGGAAGGAAGACTTGATTGGAGGAGGAGAAAAACATTCTTAGAAATGCATCCATGAACTAATATCTATTCTCTTTGTATTAATACCATATTAACATGAAAATTGATGGGAAATGCGCTGTAGTTATTATGCATTTGCCATGATCCTGAACATTTAATATATTAATAAATTCCTAACAATAAATAAAAAGTTGTCATTTGTTGAGTACTGGCTTTACCTAGATTTCTCTATATTACTTATATCCATTCTATGATTTACTCCTAATAATAGCTTTATGACATGTGTTAGTATTATTCCATTTTCCATATGAAGAAACTGAATTCTACAGAGCTAAAATAATATTGTGGGCACATATCTAGCAAGTAGTGGAGACAGGATTCAAACTCAGGTCTGTCTCCCATTGCCTGTGCTGTGCTGCAGGTAGTGATGTGGTTCTAATTTATGTGAACAATCTGTGATTATTGGATTTTGGGATGATAAATGCTGTGAACACGAAACAATGAAGGATCTTAGCACACAGTGTGACCCAGAATCTTTTGAGCCTTTACATACTTCCAAGCACAAGGGAAACGTGGTTTTTCAATATGCTGCAAGCTCTCTGTACCTTTATACCTTTTCTTTTAGATTGGAAGCTTTTTGTAGTTGTATTTCTGGAATAAATATGGTACAGGCCTTAGTTTATTAGAGTACTTGAATATAATTTGGGGATAATTGAAAAAGGCAAGTAAATCATCCCTGATTAAATTTGTAAATGGCTGTCTGGAGAACCACTATAATTTATGAGGATTTGTTGCTCAGAGAGTAAATAATACTAGTGACAGCATTTCCTCAGAGAACAGAAGATCAAATCTGTTGCAAAGTAAGTGCCAATACTTCCTCCCAAAAACACAGTGGAAGAGACAGAGGTAATAAATGATGCTCCATTTGTTTCAATGCTTATGACCCTCCTTGCTGCTTAAGAGCAGAGGGACAGGGATTAACTCCTTTAGCGCATTTAAACTGCATATTCTGCTGCATAGGACAGCTAGGAATTTTTCTGATTGACAAATCAGAGCAGAAGTAGATGGGTGTGTTGTTTAGATAAGTGGGACTCAAACAATCTTGTCTGCCATTTCTGGCATATAGGAAATGCTATTTTCATGCAATGATATTTAATTAATTCTGCAATAATAAGAATACAATTTGTGATATAAATTGAAACATTAATTAAAAAAATGGCAAGTAATTTGCAATTAACATGACTGTGAGAGTCTGGTCACGCAGACTGTGTGTGAAAAAATATAAATTGTGGTCCTACAACTGAGACTCAACTCCAAATCCAAAGTGCATATTCTAAAACATTTAATTGTACCTAAAGTTATTTTATGGCATATAAATTGAAAACTAGACAAGTTTTTAATCAAATGAGTTATTAGAAATTGAGGTCCTTGTTGTCACCATTTTAGAATCTGGTGGTATATTAAGAACAGTTATAAAAAATGGAATTTATTGATCAAATGTTAACCTTATTTTTGGTGTCTACATTATAATAAATGCATGTCCTTTTTTTAAAAAAGGCATTTGCCATATGAAAAGCATGTTGTTCTATTCAGGTAGCAATATCTGGTCCTTATTGGTATCTTCTTTCACAGCTTTAATAATCATTTGACATTTAGCATTTCCTTACCAACAATGGAATGCAATGATTCTTATCTCCCAAATGGATTATAAAATCCTTGAGGGCCCTCATCATGTTCTACATGCATTTTATTAATTGACTAATTATTGTGACATTAAATCAGAACATAGTAGGATTAGTAGACACCAAGAGATAAATAAGATAAAGTTCAGAATTATTAGGTACAGCAGTATACATTTGTTAGGTTTTTTTTAATTATTATTCTTTCTGGTAAATTTAACATAGATGAAATAATAAATTAAAAACATGTAATGCAATGACTATAATAAAATGAATAAATAAATACAACTATAATACATAGGGTTTTCTTTTATTCTCTTCTTTCATTCTATGTCCTCATGAAAGTGTTTGTAGGGAAAATATGCACACACAATTCTCTCTTGCCAAGATATTTGTTTTCAGATAGGTACAACAAACAGAACAGAGTGTTATCATTACAGGTAGTATTTATAATGAATTTTGCATGTGCTCAATTTTATCTGTAATAGCCAATGCTGAAACTCACATATTCAGGTGAAAATATAAAAAAAGAATTATCTACATTCATTTTGTGGAAAAAGGACATCGCAATGAACTGCTTCTGAAGAGTTTAATGTAACAAGTCCAGCTTCGAAAAACAAGAAGGTTGGCTTCTCATTTTGCATTTTACAACAATTTTTCCAAATTTTGTTCAGTTGATTGCCCTGAATTGTCTTATTTTTGAAAAATAGCAACAGATTAAAAGGAAGCTCTTTGCAGGGGAAAAATGTGCTTCAGGGAAAACAGCAGAAAGGGAGAGAAGGCATTATTAATATGGCCAGTTAGAGGATTATTGTCTTTACAATGTTTTTAGAGTCCAATTTCAGCATCTTGAACCCTTTTTGAGCACCGTGACACTGAATAGGCTGTCAAGAAATCAAAGCAATTCTTATCATGTAAAAGTACTGTATACCTGCTACAAGGAGACTAGTAAATATACAAACACACATGCAGATGCCAGCAATATTTGAAAATTAATTCCATTTCCTAGTATGCCATGTGTGCAATAATTCAGAGTAAATGATAATATATTACACTCTAAGTCCATAACCTTAGAAAATAAAATCCTAGTTGGTGCTTGACTTACAAGAGCAAAACAAGCTTACAGTGCATGGGTCTGTGTTGTTTGGCAAGTAGTCAATAAAACTATACCTTATGACTTTCTCTCCTAAAGGTTCTAATCAAAACAATTTATTTTGGGCATGTAAACCCTGCTTTTCAGACTGTAGCTATTGTCAGCATGTGCAGCAGCATCAGCAATAGCTGGTGCAATTTTTGGATTGAGAGTCTCAGAGCTCCCCCATCTGTCTCAGTAATGGTTGGATTTTGTACTAGATCAATACCGCATGTCAACTATAGTATAAGGATTTCCTCCCTAACCTTTATAACAGCAATTTCATTGCATCCAACCCTGTGGAGTGTAAAAGCAATATTGAGAGTATTATGCAAAGTATCTGGAGCTGATAAAGCTTGGAGGACATTAACAATAGTTCGTTAATTGCTGGAGGCAGAGCAATCATACATTATGGCCCATTCGATATCTTAAACTTTAGTCATAAAAAAGGAATGTTTTCTCATGCTAGAAGCAAACCAGCTTGCTTCTACATGCATAGGGCCATGGGCAAAGACAGGAAAGATCTGCAAATAAGCCTCGTTTAGTTTTGTGTGAGTACCTGGGTCCTCCTGTTGGTTCTCTGAACGTGTTTCTCTCGCATCAGCAGTGGGATAGGCGAAGTGAAGGTGATGTGTTTGTCTTAGTAAAAGGTATAACAGGATCCTGGGGGGAGACAAAGTGTTTGCTTTGTTTCTGCTCCAGTTCTCTACTGAGAAATAAAACCAAGAGAATTCAATTCTTTTCCCTGCAGTGGACTTGTAGTTGCCATGACTCACTGCTCAGAGCCACAACGTGATGATTGTTGTGAATCACTGCCCCTTAGTGGTTGGCCAATAGCAAACCCTTCAGCATGTACCTGGCATCATAGGCTTACAGGTAAGTAGAGCATGCAGGCCCTCATCTCTGAGGCTTGGAGCTGACAACAGACACTTAAAGTGCACAGCTGTCCTTTTCTAAAACAATGCTTTGTTTCCTCCATGTCAATGTGATACAGGGGAGAGGGCAAATATTCTGGGGCAGATCTCTGTACAATTATATCTCCTGTTTGCTAATCTCGAACTGTGTGATCTTGGGAAAGTTCCTTAACACCCCTCAGTTTCTTTGTTTTCTCCCTCCAGAGTGAAATGCCTTGCTAACCCCTTGCTGTAGGACCGTTTGACATAATACAGTAAAATGGTTAACAGAGCATCCAGTATGGCAGATAAGTTACTGACATGATGATTATTATGGTAATAAAAATTTAACAAGTATATGGTCTTTCCCCTAATTTTGCAAGACCATGAAAATAGAAAAATGAGATGTAAACTTTACTGTAGTCTGTCTAAAATGACAAATATACCTGCATTAATAGGTTGCCCTAGGGATGGCATAACACAACCGCTCCTGCTTTCATTCCAAATTAAATTCCAATTAAGTTTTTGTAGTTCCTGGGTTAGATAATGGTTATGTGAAATTACATTTTCCTTCAAATCTATTTATTGGGTGTCAAATGTATTAAAAGAGGTGTTCTATGTACAACATATAAATAATATCTACACTGTCACAGAGCTTTCGTATTAGTGGATAAAGCATATATAAAATTGTCTATATAGAAATGTGACCTAGATGAACTACAGAAGCACAGTGAGAACTATGGTGTTGCAGAGAAGTGAGAAAGCCATTGTCAACCTCAGAGTAGTTTTGATAGAGAGGTAATATTTCTTGTGGTTCTTGAAGCAATATTTTTAGAGGGGAAACATTAAGTTAGGTGCAACTGTAAAAATAAAGCACTTCTAAAAATGTGTGAAGAAGTGAAATAATAAGATTGAAGGTTAACAAAAGTATGAGCCATTTCTTAGGTGAACAAGATAGATTTTAGAAAGGCCTTGAATGCTCTGCTGAAGTTCCATACATTAAATAACACAAGTAATAAGAAATCATGATGGACTATACTTTATATTTTTAGAAAATTTACTTATTTTGGCTTTAAAAAGTAATATTAAACTATGTCTCTCCTATAGAATTTTTTATATCATACAAATTAATAACACTCATTTCAATGTAATGTAACATTTTTATAATGTCTATTTACTTTTTTTTAAAGTATGCCACTTTTATTTGATTCTACCATTCATTGATAAAGTTATCTGCATGTGAGTATTTTTCTCTGTTCCTAAATACTTGAATTCCACTCAGACAATGACTGGTTTCCATAGCAGGGAATACTATGAATATCCAAGTATAATTATTTTGCCTGTGAATTAAAACCTTTGATAATCTTATGAAGTTGTAAAAAGTATAAAGTAACACTGAGTGATGAATGCCATTCTCCAAAGAGCCATACGACAGTCTATCAACTTGGCCTAGCAAATACACCCAAGTATTTTCTCTATCAATATTACTCAAGTCCAAGACACAATTATTGATCATCTGGACTACTGTATTGATTGTAATCATTTTTATTCTGATCTTCTGGCTTAAAGCCCTCCTTGGATTTCTCATTTCATTAAAAATAAAATTTGAACTTTTATATTCACATCTCATCAGATCCTTATTACATCTTCTCTCACCATATCCCATGCTTCTGAGCAGTCACCTTGATTTGGGTGGTTACTTTAACCATACAGGTTTTTCTCATTTTCCAGTAACCTAATTATTATACCACAGGTTCTTTATTCCCCTTATTTTCCTTGCAACACTGATCTCATGTGTTTACATGGATCACTTAAATTCATCAAAGTTTTTATTCAAAGCTATCTGTAGGGAGACTAGTTCTAACCATGCAGGGTAAAATAGCTCCTTTTTCTGCTCTTAATATTCTGCATCACATCCTAATTTATTTCCTTCCTGAAAGTTATTGCTATCGTAAATTCATATAATTTTTACCAACTTGCTTTTTATAGGTCCTATAGAATATCAGTGAAAGCAGACTGTTTTATTTATCTCTGCATCTCCAGTGTTGAAAATGGTGCAGGTATGTATATCTGTTAAATATTTGTTTCATGAATGAATGAACCATTCACTGAAGCCTGAGTAACATGGGGATAAAAAAATGAAATAGGAAGTAATTGAGGAGCTAAAGTTGACAGAGAGCAAAACAGAGAGGGACACATATCAATGTAAAACAGGAAAATATAAAGACCTCCCAGCCAGTACCCAAATGGTCACATTTAAAGTCAAGGTCTTTTCAATTCAGTACATCAATGGCAAGTGGGAGATCACAAAACTAATCCTCCTTCAGGTAATTGCATATGCTCTGGGGAATCACTGAAGCAAGTATTAAGTGTAAGGAAGCACAGCAATCTATATGTAGGACTCACAGGTAGCTGGGGACAGGGAGGGCAAGGCAATGTGTGCTTTTATGATGGCATTGGAAGGCCAATGTCACTTGCAAGATCTTCCCACAAATCAGCCAGCAGTCTTTTTTTTTAAGATTTAATTATTTATTTATTTGAAAGGAAGAGTTACAGAGAGGCGGAGGCAGAGAGAGAGAGAAGGGTCTGCCATCTGCTGGTTCACTCCCCAAATGCCTGCAATGGCTGGAGATGGGCCGGTCCGAAGCCAGGAGCCAGGAGCTTCTTCTGGGTCTCCCGTGCAGGAGCAGGTGTCCAAGCACTTATGGCTTTCCCAGGCCATAGCAGAGAGATGGATTGGAAGTGGAGCAGCTGGGACTCGAACCGGCGCCCATATTGGATGCGGCGCTGCAGGCAGTGACTTTACCAGCTACACCACAGCGCTGGCCCCCTCTGACAGGGTTTTGACAAATAGAGGAGCCGGCCTCATTGATAAGAAATATTTCTGGTAGATGATGTGCTTCCAATTGCAACAAGCTGGGCATCAGTTGCAGGAACCTGCTCACTAACAGAGGAATGAGAGGAAGCAGCGAGATGAGAAGAACATGTCAAAGAAATTAAGACAAAAATGCTGGAAATAAAAAGTACACATGTTGCTATTTCAAGAATTCTTTCAGGTAGATAAGTCAAAAGCTAATAAAATCAAAGAAACAAATTGATGGCACTTGTTGATTTTTTAAGATGATAAAGAATCACAATATGAGGTTTATTTTTGATGTTTATAAATGTTCATGAAGAATTATGTTTTACTTTTGCTTTTTCTTCTTTGAGAAATAGAATATCAGTTTGTCTATGTACTCAATATTCTTTAAACTCTAACTTTTATTTCTATGAAACGTAGGAGTAATAACAAGTAATAAAAACCCAATGTCTCCTAATTTCTTATATAAATTGTTTTTAAAATTGTACAAATTGAACAAAGAACTTCTAAAGAAAGATGTGGTGATGTCTGTGCTTAGTGGTGCCTTTAAACTGTATTTAAAGATTTCAATGATGGAGATTATATATACTTGAGAATTAAACTATGGCCCCACTTGAGTGAGAGTGAGATACAAAGAGGACAGAGGTACACTCAGGCTCTATGAAGAAAAAAGCTTTGAAAAATAGCTCAGCTATACTCTACAGGCTGAGTTAAGTACTTGTTTACTTTTACAACTATTTCTTTAAACCACTTATCTAAGATGTTGGTGCTGGAGCTATTTCTATAGAAAAATCAAGCACCTTAAACTGAGAAAAGATTTAAAAATTAGATGGCTCAGGTAACATGGTAGCTAATTCTCATTTTCTAGTCCAATTTGTTCTTCATTTTTATTCCTGTGGCAAATTATAATATTGTATTCAAAAGGATAAAAACTTATATCATTAACAGTAATAGTTGTCACACACGGTTTTGTACAGACAGTGCTAAGCCCTCTAGGAAGGACTGTTAGCTGGAAAATGGATCTGTGTGGCCCAGGATGCAAATATAGAAGATGATCTACCAAATTTCAGGGACCCACATGATATGAATATTAACACAAGATATTGCAGGTTTTATTCAAGGAAAAAATTCTTGTGGTTAGTGATAATTTCATAGGGCGAAAATGCATGTGCAGGTAGAATTGCAGAAGTTAGTACAAGAAAATAGATTGAAGTTCAGAAGCACATAAACAAAAAATGTTTGGGCAAGAGGGTGAAATGCCTTTTATACATTCAGATAACTAACAAGGGGAAGTATTTCAGTAGTACAGTGCTGGACATCACCCACCCTCTCACGGTTGAAAATCATCATTGTTGCTCTAGAGTAATTAGTAAGGATTTGATTTGTAGGGCAACTAGTGTGCAACTCAAGCCTGGGAAAGCAGTCGGCTTGAGACTCTTCTGTAACACCTCCTGCATGGGCTGAACCAGCAAAGTCAGAGGAGGGGAACTGCCCAAAGACTTGGGGCCAACCCTGACCCCAGGATGCTCAGAAATTTGGACATGGAGTCAAAGCAGTTTTAGGATTTAGTGTTATTTTCCCTGTCATGTTTGGGATTTGCTTGGGACTTTGTTCTTTTTTTTTTTTTTTTTCTTTACTCACACTCCCTTTTGGAACAGAAATTCTGTGCCTGTCCCACTATTGTATTCTGGAAGCACATAACTTGTATTGATTTTACAGGCTCACACCTAAGGGAGACTTTGTCCCAGGATACCAGGAGCCTTCAAATTCACCCATACCTGACTTCCACGAGACTCTGGAGATTTGAGTTAACACCGGAATGAATGCATCAAGGCTTCTGATGCAATCAAGATTAAATGAATGCATTTTGTATGTAGAAAAGACATGAATTTTGGAGAATGGAACATTGTGGTTTCAATGTCTGTTGCAAAACTCACTTTGAAGTTTACTATCCAGTTTAACAGTAATAAGAGATAAGATTCTTTTTCCCCCTGTGATGCAATCATATTGTTGGTAATTGTTTCTCACTTTTTTATTATTATTTTACATTTTTAACATTTGCCACATTCACTTCAAATGTAGACATTATATACGCACACATGAATACTATTTTTCTTGAAAGTAGAGATATTAATATCACAGACTGAGGGAATCATGACAATGATCATAATGTGAAAAGAAGTTAGGATTCTTAAGTGGCATTTAGTCCATAGGGGCCTACACTGTTGGATGGGATTAGAGCTATTATAACAGGATTAGATCAGATTCCGCTTTCTTTTTTTTTTAACTTTTATTTAATAAATATAAATTTCCAAAGTACAGTTTATGGATTACAATGGCTTTCTCCCCCCAATAACTTCCTCTCACTCGCACCCTTCCCATCTCCCGCTCCCTCTCCCATTCCATTCACATCAAGATTCATTTTCAATTATCTTTATATACAGAAGATCAATTCAGTATATATTTCGTAAAGATTTCATCAGTTTGCACCCACATAGAAACACAAAGTGAAAAATACTGTTTGAGTACTAGTTATAGAATTACTTCACATTAGACAACACATTAAGGGCAGATCCCACATGAGGAGTAAGTACACAGTGACTCCTGTTGTTGACTTAACAATTTGACACTCTTGTTTATGGCGTCAGTAATCTCCCTAGGCTCTAGTCATGAGTTGCCAGGCTATGGAAGCCTTTTGAGTTCGCCAACTTCGATCTTATTCAGACAGGGTCATAGTCAAAGTGGAAGTTTTCTCCTCCCTTCAGAGAAAGGTGCCTCCTTCTTTGATGGCCCCGTTCTTTCCACTGGGATCTCACTTGCAGAGATCTTTCATTTAGGTGTTTGGTGGGTTTTTTTGTTGTTGTTTGTTTGTTTGTTTGTTTGTTTTTTCCAGAGTATCTTGGCTTTCAACAACTGTTTGTTAACAATCATATTGTTATGCGGGAGACCAGGTAAGAGTGTTGAAAGCATTTTGTAGCATTTTGCATGTTAGCATAGCACTTCATTTTTTGCCATTTGACAGTCTTTTTACATGTTTGGAAATTGGAGTTTTAAATGTAACTGTATCACTTTATAAAGTTTTCCATCTAAAATAATGAGAAATCAACTCCCCATCAGAGTTTTTAGGGAAGAAAGTGTGAGTTTCAGTAAGGAATTACTCTCACTTTAGGACTTAGAGCTCTCAGTGTTCAAGTAGCCTCATGGATGCATTTGCTTAGAATCTGGTGTCATTTTTTTTTTTTTTTCCCCCTAGGTAGCTTCGAACCCTGGCTCCTGTTGTTTCATGACCAAGGAGAAAATTGCATCTCAATGAGACCCAGGTAGCTTTTCTCCAGCGTTTTATTAAGGGGAGATTGGGTTGTACTGAAAGGAAAAGTTCAGAGCATGGAGCTTTCTTTTACACTTTAGCCCCTTCTCATAGCAACCCCTGCTCATAGCAACGAGAGTGGTTTTATTTGCCTATGAGATCTTGTAAATTTAGATAAGACATACAGAAATTGACTGCTTTGAATTTTGCTCAGAGACAAATTGTATCATCTGGAAAACAAGAGGAAGTATACATGATCCTGTGCAGGTGATATGGAGAGAAATTTAACCTCAAATTATTTTTACTATTATTGAATAAATGGCAAAAGCAATTAATGGTAAATTAAAATTACTTCTAACAGAAATTCATATGTTAGATTTGAAGAGAGTCCTTTTTTTTAAGTGTTAAATTACTACAAAAATAAATTTTCATTGACTTAAAAGAAAACAAAAACTTTCTCTTACTAAGACTTCATTGTCTTCTATGGGTAACAATGACATAATCTAGTGTCTATTGTTGCCTCTCCAACACCTTGTTCTCCTAGGTTGTCTTTTTTGAAGCTTTCAAACAGGGATTTTTATCACTATAGAAGGCAAAACTCTAGAGTGGGCATTTGGCACAGTGCTTAAGCCTCCAGTTAAGATTTCAACAGCCCATATAGCAGTGGCTGTGGTGCCTTCTCCAGTCTCTCTGCCTGTGAAATAAACAAATGAATAAAAATGTTTTTTAAAAAAGTAAATTTCTAATTCTTCTTCTAAAGAATTATGGTCTTTCAAATGAGGCAATTTTGGAATATAGCTATGTCAATAAATTACCATTAATATTTGAATTGTCATTGATTCTGATAAATACACTTTTATGCATGTTTTATGATTTTTCAAGGGGAATATTTTCTACCCCTGTGTTGGGTAATTTCTTTTTTTTTTTTAGATTTATTTTTTATTTGAAATACAGAGTTAGAGAGAGCGAGGTAGAGACAGAAAAAGGAATTCCATTTGCTGGTTCACTCCCTGGATGGCCGCAACAGCTGGAGCTACGCTGATCTGAAGCCAGGAGCCAGGAGCTTCCTCTGGGTCTTTCACATAGGTGCAGGGGCCCAAGGACTTGAGCCATCTTCCATTGCTTCCCCAAGCCACAGCAGAGAGATGGATCTGAAGAAGAGCATCCAGGTCTAGAACCGGCGCCCATATGGGATGCCAGTGCTTCGGGCCGGGGCTTTAACTTGCTGTGCCACAGCATCAGCCCCTAATTTCTAATATATATTTTTTACTGGAAATTTTTCAAGGACCCTGGAATGATTTCATATACTTATAAAAGATAGTTTACTTCATTATGTAGTCCCCAAAGAATTTTATTAGCCAGGAATTTTAATATAATATTTTCTACATTTTTCCTCCTGTTTTGTTGAAGTTCTTATCTATGTATCAATGGTCCTCGGGAATGTGGGACTGGGCTCTCACCTGGAAGTCACAGTGGTATAGGCGGACCACTATCAAATTAGAGACACTGAGTATTATGTAACTATAAATTCCTAGTACTCAAATTTTCGCATATCAGATATAAACTTACACAAAGGTTGAATTGACAGAATGCAATTGTTTAAGACACATTTACATGAAACACATAAAATTAAATAATCACCTCCATTAGTCATTTTTTTTCCTACAAATTGAGACAAGGCTTGTTATTCAATTATAATAGCAGAATATCTTGATTCCGCTAATGGAATATGTGCTATGTGGTAATCGTTTAAAAAAAATCTTCCCACCTAACAGACTGAAAAAAAGAATAGGAAATTAAAGAATATTTATATGAATATAATAAAAATGAAAGTTAGTTGACATTCAAATGTATAAAATTCAATGCACACAGCAACAGTTATCTAAAGAGGATGTTTTCAGCAAATGAATAATTTTCTTAAATCTACTCTGTAGTCTGCATATTTTGACAGTTTCTGGGCAACTTACAGAAAAATCAATGTGATTAGTGGTGTTCAAATATTTTTGATTGTTATTCTATATAAAGATAAAAATAAAACCCAATGACCAATGCACAGAATCCTTAAATAACTGCATTAGATTTTTTTAAGGAAATATTTTGCTACAACATTGCCAAGAATGAAGAGGATATACATATTATTATAAGGGGTACTGTTTTGTGAATTGATTCATTGTAATGATACTCTCAAGTTGTCACAGATTCATAGAAGAATATTCCGGCAAAATTCCAGTCTATTCCTTTCTATAAAAGGTTAGTAAATACTTACCATCAGGAGAATTTATTTAAAGATTAATTTTTTTCCTGGTTTTCAGTACTCTGACATAGTTTTGTAAGATGGTGTTCAAGTAATTAAGAAATACAATTATTAGATATATAGGTATAAATGCTTTTGGTATACAGAAAAATATGCACACAAACACACAATAAGGGAATGTCTAAATTTTATATCTCTTTAATTTCTTTTGCTGTAAGATCTAGACTTGCATCCTCTGGTCTGCTTTAACACAAACCAGGAAGAAAAGAAAGCTCGGCATCAGAAGCAATGGGTGGCAGGCCTATTAATGGCTGATCTGTACAGTGATCTGCCCTCAAGGAGACCCAACAGGCCAGTCCACTTCAGTGGCTTTCAATGTGGTAAGCCTGGGCTTCAGTAGAAGTCAGCTTGTGAAGAGCACTGGCAGCTCTGCCAAGAGTTGGATCACTGGAAATGGACCTGCCCTGGAGTCGAAGGATGCCCAGGTCAGAGCCACAGATCTTATTGGCTCTAAGCTGAAAAGCCCTTCACTCAGCCCAGCTTCCAAAGTGACCACTGCAGCTGAGGGTATGGTCAAGTAGGGTCAGCAACATTGCAGGCAGAACTGTAAATTTCTTGTTAGAGATGCCACCTGCCTTTCCCTGGCCAGCTCTCCTCCCAGGCCAGCCAAGTAATGAAAGTCAACAGAGTGCCTTCCCCTAGGAAGTTTACACCTCCCTTAGGATATACCCCATGTGAAGAGATAGATAGGTCTGGGCCTCTTAACTTACAAGGCCTAAAGCCCACCAGATTATTATCAAGCCCCTTCTATCAGGTTCTATTTGCCTCTCAATCAGAAAACTTAATTGTAGCTTAGACAGCACCTTTCTCAGCTCCTCTAATAATGACTCTGTCCTTTGTTCTAGGCCCTGTCTAGTGCACTTGGGCCTCATTCCTTTGTAATCATAACCTCTACTCTACCACCAATGGCTCTACTCCCAACCTGTGTGTACTGATGGTCCTCTTCCCCACTTAATGCTGTATAGTTGTTCAAACCTGGTAAATGCCACTCTTAGGATCATTGGTTACTATCCTCACTCTGTCTTTTATGACCTTGTCTAAATATGATCAGAGTCGGCAAACTTGGAAGGCTTCCATAGCCTTGGCAACTCATGACGAGAACCTAGGGTGGTTACTGGCACCATAAACTAGAGTGTCAATATGTTGGGTCAACAACAGGAGCCACTGTGCACTTGTTCCTCATGTGGGATCTCTGTCCTTAATGTGCTGTACATTGTGATTTAATGCTATAACTAGTACTCAAACAGTATGTTTCACTTTGTGTTTCTGTGTGGGTGCAAACTGTTGAAATCTTTATACTAAATTGATCTTCTGTATATAAAGAGAAAAAAAAAGTATCCTCTGTAACTGTGTAATAATAGTCTTTTCTTTATAATAACAGCAAAAATTAAATAATTTAATGTTGAAAATCATGAAACTGAAACTTAACATTGTTATGTGACTTGTACCAAACAGTACACAATGGAATCATGCTCCAACTCCCAATCGATCTTTCTTCTAATTTCTCAGATTGTCCATTCTATATGAGCTATATATTAAAATCTGAAATTGAATAATGCAATTTACTTCTGCTTTTGCCATTTGTAACTTAGCAATGTAAAATTTGTCAACTCCATTGTTCGGAAAATTAGAACTTGAGTCTTAAATAATCACGTTTACCTGTGAAATATTATTATTAATTTGAACAATAGCTCAAAAAAGAAGTTTGTAATTTATTGGTTGGTAAGGGCAAACACCTATCTATCTACAGAAGAGCAGTTTCACATATGGGATTTCAGTTTGGTGACTTCAATCCACTGTACTCTCTCAGCCCTGCAGAATGTGCAATGACTTAGACATCTGACAAGTGGTAGGGATAGCTGGCTATGATGGGCTACACATCTGTCTTTCAGGCTTATAGAAGGAAATACATGCATTTCAAAATGTTCTGAAAATTAAGCAGTCCTGGCTGCTGTGCTTTTGATCCAGCTCCCTGCTGATGCACCTGCTGGTGCACAGCTCACTAACCACACACCCTATCCTGTCATCACAGCTCAGCTCCAGTCCAGGCATGTCTTGTCAAGACCGGGCTGTCTCTGACCCCAGCTCCAGGTAAGGACTCCCACATCTATTTGAAAGTAACAGTGCACCAGTATCTCTTATCCCTTTCCCCATCCCTGTACAGCATAAGCTGCTTTCTAGGTGAGTTAATCTGAAAAGTTGAAGTTAGCTTTTTCCTTCAAGTCCTTATTAGTAGGGTGGAATCTCTACTCCAGGCACAGTCAGAGGAGAGTACTGGGGCCTCAAATGTTCTCACCCAGCCAACTTTTAGGATGGCAATTTCATATTAAAAGGGGCATGAGCAGAACATGACAGAGCAGCATGCCTTCTGAGTGCCTTCTTGAAGGGGATCACTGTTGCTGCTTATGTCTCTGGAACGGTGGTTCAGAGATTCTGTCCAGGCAAACAGAAGTCTGTAAGAACAGTGCTCTGAAATCCTCTCTATGTAAATGACTCCCAAATCTAAGGGTGGTATAAAACTCAGAAGATTTTTTGGTGATGCTAGTATGAGGTTGGTAGTTCCACTAAAGCAGCCAGATCAACTTACTTACAGAACAGCTGGGAGATTCACATGGAGATCTGCTCATCCACCAGAGAAAACCAGTGAAAGAGGCAGCTGAGAGGAGCCTGAGAGCAAGAATAAAACTCAAATAATGGTCACTCTATGACTACCTCTGAAATTTTTTAAAAATCAATTGATCATTATTGGTAAATGGGAAAAATGTATATTCTTGCAATGTATCATTCTTTTGCAATAAAAAGGAATACATAATGACAGTGCTGCAGCATGATTGGACGTTCAAAAACATGCTACGTGAGAATAGCAGGTCACAAAGTATTACACGTTATTGTGCTTCCATTAATATGGAATGGTCACAATAGCAAACTCTGTAGAGACAGAGAGTAGATTAGAAGTTGCTTAGGGCTGGGTGGTATATAGACCAGAGGGAAATTTTTGAGTGACTTCTGATGGGTGGAGGGTTTGTGTTTGCAGTGGTAAAAATACTCTAAAATTGATCTGATGACTGTTATAGAACTTAAGTGGATGAATGATTGAATAGTATTAGATTTATGTTTTAATAAAGTTGTTTTTTTTTACTTTTATTTAATGAATATAAATTTCCAAAGTACAACTTATGGATTACAATGGCTTCCCCCCTCCCATAACTTCCCTCCCACCCGCAACCCTCCCCTTTCCTGCTCCCTCTACCCTTCCATTCACATCAACATTCATTTTCAATTCTCTTTATATACAGAAGATCAGTTTAGTATATATTAAGCAAAGATTTCAACAGTTTGCACCCACATAGCAACACAAAGTGAAAAATACTGTTGGAGTACTAGTTATAGCATTAAATCAAAATGTACAGCACATTAAGAACAGAGATCCTACATGATGTTTTTTAAAAAATAATTAATTTTCTATGCAATTTCCAATTTAACACCAAGTTTTTTTTTCATTTTCAATTATCTTTATATACAGAAGATCAATTCATATATACTAAGTAAATATTTCATCAGTTTGCACCCACACAGAAACACAAAGTGAAAAATACTGTTTGAGTACTAGTTATAGCATCACTGCACATTAGACAACACATTAAGGACAGATCCCACATGAGGAGTAAGTGCACAGTGACTCCTGTTGTTGTGGACTTAACAAGTTGACACTCTTGTTTATGGTGTCAGTAATCTCCCTAGTCTCTTGTCATGAGTTGCCAAGGCTATGGAAGCCTCTTGAGTTCGTCGACTTCGATCTTATTCCAATAACGTCATAGTCAAAGTGGAACTTCTCTCCTCCCTTCAAAGAAAGGTACCTCCTTCTTTGATGGCCCCGTTCTTTCCACTGGGATCTCACTTGCAGAGATCTTTCATTTAGGTCTTCTTCTTTTTTTTCCAGGGTGTCTTGGCTTTCCATGCCTAAAATACTCTCATGGGCTCTTGAGCCAGATCCGAATGCCTTAAAGGCTGATTCTGAGGCCAGAGTGCTATTTAGGACATCTGCCATTCTATGAGTCTGCTGTGTATCCCGCTTCCCATGTTGGATTGTTTTTTCCCTTTTTGATTCTATCAGTTAGTATTAGCAGACACTAGTCTTGTTTGTGTGATCCCTTTGACTCTTAGACCTATCAGAGTCATCAATTGTGAACTGAGATTGATCACTTGGACTAGTGAGATGGCATTGGTACATGCCACCTTGATGGGATTGTATTGGAATCCCCTGGCACATTTCTAACTCCACCATTTGGGGCAAGTCCGATTGAGCATGTCCCAAATTGTACATCTCCTCCCTCTCTTATTCCCGCTCTTATATTTAACAGGGATCACTTTTCAGTTAAAATTTAAATACCTAAGAATAATTGTGTGTTAATTACAGAGTTCAACCACTAGTACTAGAACAACAACAACCAAAAAAAAAATACTAAAATAGGATAAAGTATTATATTGTACATCAACAGTCAGGACAACACCTGATCAGGTCATTGTTTCTTATAGTGTCCATTTTACTTCAACAAGTTGCTCCTTTGGTGCTCAGTTAGTTGTCACCAATTAGGGAAAACAAATGAAATTTGTCTCTTTGGGACTGGCTTAATTCACTCAGCATGATGTTTTCCAGATTCCTCCATCTTGTTGCAAATGACCAGGTTTCATTGTTTTTGACTGCTCTATAGTATTCTATAGAGTACATGTCCCATAATTTCTTTATCCAGTCTACTGTTGATGGGCATTTGGGTTGGTTAGATATTGAGACTGGCATTCTGGAGGAGCAGGTAAAGCCATCACCTGTAACGCCGGTATTTGGTATGGATGCCAGTTCAGGTCCTGGCTTCTCCACTTCCAATTCAGCTCCCTGCTAAGGTGCCAGGGAAAGCAGCCAATGATGGACCAAGTGCTTGGGTTTCTGCACACGTGTGGGAGACCTGAAAGAATATCTGTCTCAGCTCCATTGACATTTGGGAAGTGACCCAGCAGATGGAAGATGAAAGATTTTCTCTCTCTCTCTCTCTCTCTCTCTCTCTCTCTCTGTCTCTTCCTTTCTGTATCACTGTAAGCTATGCCTTTCAAGTAAATAAATAAAACTTTAAAAATAGACACAGAATGGTTTACATTACTAGAGAGATAACCTGAAAAACAGTCTCTGAAAAAAACTGGGAAGAAACTGGAATCATAGCTGATAGGAATTTGTTACGAATGAGGTTTTTAGTGCCTGGGCGTTATAGTCTGCCTTCCATGGTGGGTTTTCTTTCAGTGGTTTACAGAATGTCTTCTGCCATTTGTAGACCTTCCCAAGACATGCCCCACTCCACCCTCCATTGCATTATGTAACCGTACCTTAAAGCACTAGAATAGCTCATCTGGTTGTGAAGTTTACACAGCCGGAGTGGTGACAACACAAACTTTTTCTCTTTTGTATTAGAAGGCAGCTTTTGGTTCCTTATTATGTGAGAGTTCTTCAAACATAGGAAAATGACTTATATGGTGGGAAGCTAAAAATGAAACCTATATATGAATACAGTAATAATAATAACGAATGCAGTTTTTACCAAGATTGTTCTTAGAGTTTTATACATTTTAATATATTTTATTTGTATTAACTATATGAAGGTTGCAGTTTTACTATCTTTTGTTGTTTTCCAGTTGAAATTGAGACACAGAAATGTAAAAATGTTCATGGTCATTTTGAAATTAAAGAACAGGATTTAAAACGAGATATAGCCTTTGGAGAACAACTTGTAAAACACCACTATATTGAGCTCCTTTCCAAACAGAGTTCTTTTGATTCAACTCAGCTCTTCCAAATGGATCAGATCCATATACAAAAATGCATTTTCTGCTAGACATACTCACCAAAAAATAGATCAATTTAACACTCTATTATTTTACTATCCACTGCAGAATTGTGTTAGAGGATAGCGAAGGGATTTGGAAGCAAAAGTTGTACAAAGTAGCCTCAGCTCTCAAGAAGCTCACAATGCAATGGGTTTATGCTAAATGAATGAACAAAATAATTCAAATGAGGGCTTACTTCTTCAAAATTTTATATTGTGGAACAGTGTCCTCACAGTAAATATCATTTCAAACACAATATTTAAACAATAAAAGTTGTGATTCAAGCATGGGGTTTAGAATTTATAGCTATTGTACTTTTTACTCTCCCTGGCCCCATGAGACAATTTCCAAAGCAATTATAAGGTAACACTGAACTTTCAATTTGAAAATTGAGATTATGATAAATTCAAGGGGGAGAAATATAAATAAAGATTTTATTGGGCTTTCCAGAATATAATTAGCGTTCAGTTTAGGGCACCCAAAAGTCATAGGCGAGTGTGAATGATGGAGACAGAACTAGAAAAAAGACTGTAATAAAATCAGTGTACAGGAGACAGTGTTAATCTTGACTTTTCTGATTGCAGATTATGTATACAGGTGCATGGGGAAATAAATTCATCTAAGAATCCTGACTCAAAGTTATAGATCGTGAATCGTCTACATGAAGCTTTTATATTAAACTAGGCACTATCAAGGGAGCCTGTGCTGTGGTACAGTAGTCTAAGCCTCTGTTTACAGCCCCGACATCCCACATGGGTGCTGGTTTGTGTCCCAACTGCTCTTCTGATCCAGCTTGCTACTTATGGCCTGGGAAAGCAGTAGAAGATGCGCCAAGTGCTTGAGCCCCTGTACCCGCATAGGAGACCTGGAAAAGCTCCTGGCTCCTGGCTTCGAATCGGCTCAGCTCAGGCCATTGCAGTCATTTGAGGAGTGAGCCAGCTGGTGGAAGACCTTTCTCTCTGTCTCTCCCTCTCTTTGTCTGTAACTCTACCTCTCAAATAAATAAATAAAATCTTTGAAAAAAACCTGAGAAACATCAGATAATCATTAAGTCTGTTGATCAAAGTGAGATGTAATCAGAACTATGTTTACAAAAGTAATTTTTTTCTAGATTAGGACAGTTTCAAATGTTAACAAAGGAGAAACAGAGTCTGGCTAGAAGAGTATCAGAATACTGATAATATTGAATGTATTAATCACATACATATGAAAACATTAGTAAAAATGAACAAATGTATGATGCTGAATGGGTGAAGAATCTGTTGTGATCAAATCTCACAATATGGAGTAATATGAGAAGTTGATGTAATTGTTTTTGCAATGCTGAAGAAATTAGTACAATATTACTACAATTAGCAGTGTAAGGTTTTTTTTGTTTGTTTGTTTGTTTGTTTTTTAGTTTTTTGACAGGCAGAGTGGACAGTGAGAGAGAGAGACAGAGAGAAAGGTCTCCCTTTTCCGTTGGTTCACCCCTCAATGGCCGCTGCAGCTGGCGCACTGCGCTGATCCGAAGCCGGGAGCCAGGTGCTTCTCCTGGTCTCCCATGCGGGTGCAGGGCCCAAGTACTTGGGCCATCCTCCACTGCACTCCCGGGCCACAGCAGAGAGCTAGCCTGCAAGAGGGGCAAGCGGGACAGAATCCGGCGCCCCGACCAGGACTAGAACCCAGTGTGCCGCATGTGGAGGATTAGCCTATTGAGCCGCGGCACCGGCCTGTAAGTTTTTAATCAGGAAAAGATATACCCACAGGTAGTCATTTGCAGCATCAAAGTTATCAAGATTAAAACAAGAAAAAAGAATTGTGGATCATTTAAAGAAAAAAGTAAAATGGTGTAAAGTGCTATGTCAATTTTATTCCTCCCAAAGTAACTTTTGACAAAGTCACAAATCAATGGACAGGGCTTACACTTTGGTCTTTCGGTCTACCACATACAATATTTCTTAAAATTAACCCCTATCGTAGTATTTGCCCTAACAAATGAGTATATATTTTTTAAAAATAAAATTATTAGATTTTCAGATGCCTTGCTAATTTAAAAACTATAGGTAATCTAGGTTGCTCAGGATAGATATTTAAAATATAATGATAATTTAAAAAATTATGGCATCTCCCATCTCCCCATTGTCATAGGAACTTGAACGTTGAGTAGATATCTAGTGGCAAGTAATTGCAAATTACTAATGATATGAAACACATTTGCATAAATAGTGTAATAAATATTACAAACTACTATTGGATTGATGGGGAAATGAGTGAAAACTTTATCCTGATGAAATTGACATGAAAAGCATCTGAGACAAGGAAGAATTTCATGATGGCATCGAGGGAAAATCTATTTAAATAGAAGGGTCAGGATAGAAGATGTGTAGTCCATTCTGGAGCAGATTTGCTCAAGTGAAATTTCAGAGATTTAAGATTTCACTAAGACAATTCAAAAAAATAATGTCTAGCCAATATAATTGAACATGGAGTCTTGAAAAAAGTGCATAGTGCAAGCTTTGAGAAAAATGAAATAATTAATAGCTATTGACATATGCGAGCACATTCAGTCACATAAAATAAGTAGGAATATCTGTTTGGATTAAAAAACAATCAATTTACATGGTATGGTAAAGTATGGTATAAACTGGTAAAAATTGAATTGTGTAGCACCAAAATATGCTAACCAAAATAAACAGTTGAATTATAGACTTGAAGCATAACTTCGGTAAAATCATTTCAGATGTGACATTTTGTGCAGGAAATGAAAGGAGGTATTTATCAGACATTACTGAAGTCTAACTTTAACAGGCATATTGTAAAGCACGTAGACATTTATCTTTCCTTAACCAAAAAACAAAAACACATCTTTTTGAAAAACTGATCACAAATCAAAAACATTGGTAGCTGTATATTTTGACAATTTTGAGAATCTGGAAGTGTTTTAGAATCTTATATAACTATTTACCAGGCATTCTGCTGATGTATCTGACGATTTTTAAACAGGGGGTAAATTATATTTCATGCAAATTTTTATATACATTGTAAAATTGTACTCAGTTTCATAGAACTGGATTACAGTTTTGCTTTGTTTCTTGTTTGTTTGTTTGTTTGTTTTAGAGAATGAGCGGTAGGTGCTGTGATGTAGCAGGTTAAGCCACTGCTTGGGACATCCATGACATCGAAGAGGCTGAGTTATAGTCATTCCTCTGTTTCTGATTCAGCTTTCTGCTAATATGCCTAGGGAGCAATATATGATGGCTCAACACTTGGTTTCCCGCCACTCACATGCGATCTCTAGCTGGAGTTCCAGTTCCTGCATTTGTCTTGGCCCAGCACTGGTCATCATGGACATTTGGAGAGTGAACAAGCAGATGGCAGATCTCTCTCTCTCCTTTTTCTCTCTTGCTCTTGCTCTCGCTCTCTCCTATCCCCCATCACCCAGTCTTTCTTTTTCTTTCTTTCTTTTTTTTTTCTTCTTTTTTTTTTTTTTTTTTTTTGACAGGCAGAGTGGGCAGTGAGAGACAGAGGCAGAGAGAAAGGTCTTCCTTTGCCGTTGGTTCACCCTCCAATGGCTGCCACGGCCAGCGCACTGCGCTGATCCGAAGGCAGGAGCCAGGTGCTTCTCCTGGTCTCCCATGGGGTGCAGGGCCCAAGCACTTGGGACATCCTCCTCTGCACTCCCAAGCCACAGCAAAGAGCTGGCCTGCAAGAGGGGCAACCAGGACAGAATCCGGCACCCCGACAGGGACTAGAACCCGGTGTGCCGGCGCCGCAAGGCGGAGGATTAGCCTAGTGAGCCATGGCGCCGGCCTCAGCCTTTCAAATATATAAGTAATAATTATGTGGGAATCACAATGTAATAGTAACACATGAAGATGTGTTTTGTCTTTGGAATCATCTGGAGCCAACATTCCCACAGGCTTGAGGATCCTGTTTCAGTTCTGAAGGAAGGAAAGGGTGTTTGATGACAACA
This sequence comes from Lepus europaeus, assembly GCF_033115175.1. Classification (NCBI taxonomy): domain Eukaryota; kingdom Metazoa; phylum Chordata; class Mammalia; order Lagomorpha; family Leporidae; genus Lepus; species Lepus europaeus. Next base: position 68,749,201 of record NC_084842.1, read on the forward strand.
GTCAGTAAAACCCACTCCTGCACAGCGTGGAGCCACTTGTTTCATAGAACAAATGCTGGGAAAGCCTCTTCTAGGATTCTAATGTTATCTTGAGATTTCAACTAGTACTTATCATCTATCTCGTTTTTACATAAAAATTGTCCAGTGAGGGGATTTTGCACAGTGATATTACTCATCATGATCATGTAATTTAGTAAACATACTTACCCCAAACTCTTGTAGACCTTCTTCAAATGTAATTCATTATAACACACAAAATTATTACTTGCTTTCAATAAGAAGTATCTGGATATATTACAAAGAGCAAATATCTGTATAAAAATGACTGCTAAAGTTGTTCATCAACAGTCAGGGCAAGGGCTGATCAAGGCACCGTTTCTCATAGTGTCCATTTCACTTCAATAGGTTTCCTTTTTCAGTTAGTTGTCACTGATCAGGGAGAAATATGATTATTGTCCTTTGGGACTGGCTTATTTCACTCAGCATAATGTTTTCAAGATTCCTCCATTTTGTTGCAAATGACCGGATTTCATTGTTATTGACTGCTGTATAGTATTCTGTAGAGTACATATCCCATAATTTCTTTATCCAGTCTACTGTTGATGGGCATTTAGGTTGATTCCAGGTCGTAGCTATTGTGAATTGAGCTGCAATAAACATTAAGGTGCAGATAGCTTTTTTTGTTTGCCAATTTAATTTCCTTTGGGTAAATTCCAAGGAGTGGGATGGCTGGGTTGAATGGTAGGGTTATATTCAGGTTTCTGAGGAATCTTCTGACTCACTTCCACAGTGGCTTTACCAGTTTACATTCCCACCAAAAGTGGGTTAGTGTCCCTTTTTCCCCACATCCTCGCCAGCATCTGTGGTTGGTAGATTTCTGAATGTGAGCCATTCTCACCGGGGTGAGATGGAACCTCATTGTGGTTTTGATTTGCATTTCCCTGATTGCTAGTGATCTTAAACATTTTTTCATGTGCCTGTTGGCCATTTGGATTTCCTCTTTTGAAAAATGTCTATTGAGGTCCTTGGCCCATTTCTTAAGTGGGTTGTTTGTTTTGATGTTGTGGAGTTTCTTGATCTCTTTGTAGATTCTGGTTATTAATCCTTTATCTGTAACATAGTTTAAAAATATTTTTTCTCATTCTGTTGGTTACCTCTTCACTCGCCTGACTGTTACTTTTGATACTTTATCCCTCATAGTATTTTTTGTTTGTTTGTTCTACTTAATACTATTGGTTTAATTCTGTAATTAATACACAGTTATTCTTAAGTGTTGAAACTTAACTGAAAAGTGACCCCTGTTAAATATAAGAGTGGGAATAAGAGAGGGAAAGGATGTAAATTTTGGGACATGTGCAAGCTGACTTGCCCCTAACGGTAGAGTTAGAAACATACCAGGGGATTGCAATTCAATCCCATCAAGGTGGCATGTACCAATGCCATCTCACTAGTCCAAGTGATCAATTTCTGAACACAATTGACCATAATGATAGGACTAAGAGTCAAAGGGATCACATAAGCAAGACTAGTGCCTGAAAATACTAACCGATAGAATAAAAAAGGGAGAGAACAATCCAACATGGGAAGCAGGATACACAGCAGACTCATAGAATGGTGGATGTGCTAAACAGCACTCTGGCCTCAGAATCAGCCCTTAAGGCATTTGGATATGGCTGAAAAACCCATGAGAGTATTTGAGGCATGGAAAGCTAAGACACTCTGTCAAAAAAAAAAAAAAATGACCTAAATGAAAGATCTCCACAAGTGAGATCCCAGTGGAAAGAACAGGTCATCAAAGAAGGAGGTCCCTTTCTCTGAAGGGAGGAGAGAACTTCCACTTTGACTATGACCTTGTCTAAATATGATCAGAGTCAGTGAACTCAAAAGGCTTCCATAGCTTTGGCAACTCATGACTAGAGCCTAGGGTGATTACTGATGCCATAAACAAGAGTGTCAATTTGTTAAGTCAGCAACAGGAGTCACTGTGCACTTACTCCTCATGTAGGATCTCTGTTCTTAATGTGCTGTACATTGTGATTTAATGCTATAACTAGTACTCAAACAGTATTTTTCACTTGGTGTTGCTATGTGAGGGCAAACTGTTGAGATCTTTACTTAATATATACTAAACTGATCTTCTGTATATAAAGAGAATTGAAAATGAATCTTGATGTGAATGGAAGGGGAGAGGGAGCGGGAAAGGGGAGGGTTGCAGGTGGGAGGGAAGTCATGGGAGGGGGGAAGCCATTGTAATCCATAAGCTGTACTTTGGAAATTTACATTCATTGAATAAAAGTTAAAAAAATGACTGCTTCATAAATAAGGGTGCAACACAACATATAGCATTCTCAGCTAAATTTTAACTTTCATTGTAAATATGTCATATATTTCTTTATTTGAATTTCAAATTTAACTAGACATTCTGTATTTTTCTTTTCTAAGTCTGGTAACTTCCAAAAATAATGAAAATCAATTTTATTTTCACATACTTTCTAAATTTGGCTACCCCAAACTCAGTGTTATTGAAATATTAGGTCAGATAATTCCTTTTCGTGGAAGCTTCTCTATGCGTTTTAGGGCATTTAGCAATATTTGTGAACTCTATCCACTAAAGGCCAGAAGCATCTCCTTGGCTGTGATGATCCAAATTGTTCCCAGACATTGCTTAATGTCCCCAAGGAGCAAAGTGTCCCTGGATAAGATCCACTGATTTGGATGGAAGCAATAAATATAAAACAAATTGAATTTTCAGGTTTCTTGCTTCTAAATCTCTCTTTTAGTTTGATAATTGCAGTAAATAAACAAAACTATAAACTACACATGTGGAGCAGTTTAGATTATTTGCACTTTATTCAGTGTGCAACAGAAGTTTCTAGCTAATCTATTTTCTGATACATTTGATTGCTTAAATCCAAACCATGAAAAAGCCTTCTGTTGAAAGATTCTACTTTGAAAACTACTGACTCAACATTTACTACCATAGCAGTCCTAATTCCACATACTTACATTTAAAAAACACAGATATAGAAAATGCATGCTCTATATACTTCTACTTGGACATGTGGCCTACTGAGACACTAACAGCTCAATTGCTTTGTTTCCAGCCATGTTAAACTTCTGTTCTAAGCCAAAGTACGATTTAAGATTAGATGATAAACATAACAAGAATACCTGCTGAGTTTACTTCCAGGAAAAACTGGTACAAGATAAGGAGAAATGATAGAGGCAAAGAAATTTATTGCTTTTCACCTGACTATCTAAAAGCAGCATACAATTTTCAAGAGTTTTCCTGTTCTCCTCCTTCCTCTATCTCCCCTAACCTAGAGTGACAACAGGTTCATAATAGGAGTTCCTTAATATGTTTTCTACAAATGAAAGAAAGAATGACACAATTACGAACGTTAAAAATAGAACTGACATAGTCATGTACAATATTGATTAAGCAAACTGTTCAATTACAGGTAACACATTGTTTGGAAGAGAACATTACCATGCATACAAGTTTGTTTTGATTAAAAGAGATGTAAAAAATCTTAACATTAATATTCTTAAGAGATTAAGTGTTTATTAGAATTAATATCACTCATTAAGACATACTACAGATTATGATTTTAAGGAACAAAAATGTTTCTAAGTTATTTTGTAACTCTTAAATATGTATATATGACTAGTTAAGACATCAAATATCACATTAATTTATTCACTGATGACTAACTTCTGTATAAAGATGAGAGAGTCAGAAACAAGGAAGAGAGACAGAGTAGAGAAACAAAGACAGAAGGAAGGGAGAGAGAATTTAAGAATAAAGTTATTTAATGGGGGGCAAATCATGTATTGTAATTACATAACACATGGCCATATTTTTATTTTAAAATTCCTGGATAGGGAGCAAGCATTTGATATAGTGGGAAGCCAACATCCTTTATTTCAGTATCTGACTTCGACACCAGCCCAATTGCAATTTTAGTTTCTTAATAGTGCACACCTTGGGATGCAGCAGATATCTCAAGTAGTTTGGTGGCTAATACCCATGCAGAAGATCAGGATGGAGTTCCTGGCCCTTGTTTTTGGCCTGTCCTAGCCCTGGATGTTGCTGGCAATTCAGAAGTGAACCAGTGAATTGGAGATCTCTCTCTCTTGCCTTGTAACATAAATAAACAAACAAACTTTAAAAATTTAAATGTCTTGACAGAGGTCTAAGTATATTATTATTTTCCTAAATTTGAGTGGGGTTTTGCAGTATCTGCAAATTTTGAATCATAAGGAAATTAACCAAAGGCAAGGAATTTCTCAATTACTAATGAAAACAGTTTTATCATTCAGAAAACATCTGTTAAGGTAAGATTAACTGGAAAAAGAATAGTGGTAAATATTTATGAAATATCTCTTCATATTTTATTATCAAGAAGCAACAACCCTTTAGAAATGTTATGTATATAATTATGTTTTCTTGATATTCAGAATTCAACACAGCCAAAGGAAAAAAAATTAAATGTTCACAAATTAAAAATCCTAGCTACTATTCCATATTCTTTTTTGTGTCTAAAGAAGAACAGGCATTATACATTATAAATAGCAAAAGAGAATATCTTCAACTCCAAACTGTAGAGGGGTGTGTGTATGCTTGTGTGTGTGTGGATGTGCACTTCCATCAGAAAAAGATAACCAATATATGATAAAAGCAGTATGGTGTGAAATCAGGCAAATCTCATAATGTGCCATCTTAGTTCTTAAACTTTGTCTTTTATCCTCATATGTAAAATGGTAGTACCGATGACTTACAAGATAAAATATGACATATTAATTAGATTTTAGGTGCCATGTAACCCACTGCACCCTTACCATGTTTGACACATATTAAATTACAGGAACTTACTGTGAAGCACATGGTTTCCTCAAAAATTTGCTATGGAAATATTTGGGCTTTAAGAAATACTTTCCACTATTATGTAGATTCTTAAGTTTGATATATTTCTGTGTTTCTTGAGTTCTTGATAGTATAGTAACACAGAAACGTCTAGAAATATACAATAGAATGATGTTACAGCCTTGAGAACCCTACATCGGTTTAGGTCAATTCATTCAGTTCAAGTCAATAGTGATTTATTGAGCAAGGCATAAGTGCCAAAAACCATTCAAGCCTATATAGATAAAAATAACAAAAATTCCATTGAAATCACAGTCCTGAAGGTGAGACAGATTAAATTAATCATTTCATATCCGTATTCAGATCAATATACCTCTTCTTTTATCGCTTACTCTGTAGGCTATAAACCTATAGTCTTCGGCTCTAACTGGCACTCCTACACTACACCTTTGCCGGTGAGTATATTTATTTTTGTTCTGTTTCTTTAATAATTGAGTGGTCATCTTCCACTGAGATGAACTTCAGCTCTGTGCCTAGATGCATCTGAATTAGTTCTCTGGGTGGCCTTGGGTCAATCAAGTTCTCTTCCTCCCTGCAGTTCTCATAAATAACTGCAGAGTGTTCTGGGGATACAACAACATCCTGAGATAAGGAAGGCCTGCAAAGGACAGCTAAGGCTCTGCTCTAGTCCCCTGAGAAATAGGATGTCTTCCGATGCTCTAGCCTAGTGATTCCTTGCACCCAAGAATATAAGACCCAATGCAGGGCTGGGCATTTGGCTCAGCAGTTAAGATCTGACTTGGGATGTTTGCATCTCACATTGGAGAACTTTAGTTCGAGTACTAGCTCCAACTCCAACCCAGCTTTCTTTTAGTGCACACTCTGGGAGACAGCAGGTGAGGGCTTAAGTCCTTGGTTCACTATAGGGGACTTCAATTGAGTTGTTGACCCCTGGCTTTGATTTGTCTCAGCCTTGGTTGTTGTAGGCGTTTGAGAAGATGTCGCATTATCTATATCTCTAGTTTATTTATCTCTTTATTTGCATTTCAAGTAAGTAAATAAAAATTTAAAGCCAAGGCAGCTGCTTTCTCTTGTCCCTCAGATGTGATGCCAGTGGACATGGGCAGCGAATCTCAGCCTTCTGCTATTGCCCGCTATCCTGTAACTGGTAAACCTGCTCCGTGTAACCTTTGTGAGTTCCCCAGGCTCAGACAATCTGGCTACCCAGGCACAGGGAACCTACTTCACTGTAGAGCAGCTAACAATACCAGAGGCAACTTTTATTTTTTAAATAATTTTAAAATATTTATTTATATGAAAGTCAGAATTACAGAGAGAGGGGGGAGAGACAGAGAGATCTTCTATCTATAGATTCACTCCCCAAGTGGCTACAACACCCAGGAGTATGCCAGGCTGAAGCCAGGAGGCAGCAGCTTCTTCTGTGTCTCCCAAGTGGGTATAGAGGCCATCCTTTCCTGTTTTCCCAAGCCGTAGCAGAAAGCTGGATGGGAATTGGAGCAGCCGGGACTTGAACCAGTGCCTGTATGGGCTGCAACCCACTGCACCCCAGCATCAGTCCCAGAGATAGCTTTTAAACATGTTATTTCCCAATCAACTGCTCATCAGAAAATGCATTTATTTAGTAAACTAGTCTTTCATGAGTACTCAGACATTCTAATAAAAGTTTGGATATATAATCAAAGCAGGTATGACTGCACCATTTTAGCTTTCAGACTCTTCCAGATCTATAGTATACATATAGCATATCAACATCCAGTTAGAAGCATGAATTATCATTGTACATGTTCTTTTATATTCATCCAAAGTAATGCAAAAAATACTTTCTTCTCACAACTCAAAATTTTAGTAAAAGAATAAAACAATATTTTTATGGTCTGGACATCTTTGTAAATTTCTCATGAGAAAGAATCTATGCAAAAGTAGCTATTGTTCATTTATGTTTATTAGGTTCTTTGCTGAGTACCGGTGATAAAGACATCAAAGACCTTGTCCTTGGCTCAAGCTGATCTCACTCTAGAGACATAAAACCATTTGTTAAAAACTAAAATAAAATAAACCTCTCAGTTTGATGCTATTGTCAATTCTGTCACATACCCCTAGCATAAACATTCTTTCATATCCCCCAAGTATTGAGTGATTGGTTATGAAGACACTTCTAGACATGAAAATAAATAAGTGCAATAAAATGTTAGAAAACTCTACAACTTGCAGCAGGATCACAAGAAGTTTGAAATATTTAATCTTGCATAAAGAAGGTGTTCGACACAGCTAAACTAAATAGGTAGACCTGTGAAACACGTTTTGAAAAGTGAGAAACATATTGTAGCCTGTTTTCCATGTTTTTAGTGGGGAAAAGAGGCAGGTTTTCCAAAAGTCAGATTTATGTTATCCAAAGGCGGGGGGGGGGGGGGGAGTGAGACAATATGACACTTTCCTAGGATTGTGAGTGATTTCTCACAAGTAGAAAGTAGTTTGTAAAAAGGTGGAAGACAAACCTTGTAAACAGAAAAGCAAACACAAATGCACACACAAAACCATACACACATGTGCACACTTGCATCTTTAGGCTAGGTCGAAAAGGGTGTGCTTCTTCTCATGGGTGACATCGCATTGCTTGGAACAGGCACTACAGCCGTTGTGAGTTTGAAAGACCTCCATGGCAGCAGTGTGAAAGCTGCATTAGAGAAATGGAAACTGCAAAGCCGGATAGCAAATGGTGATTGAAGGGTCCTTATGAAGTAGACCACAGGAATACCAATGAGGAAAAACCCAAACTTTCAGAAATTCTATGAGATTTGCTCATAGACAAACATAGTAATAAAAAAACAATGTTTCTTTAGATGGAAAAGTACACTGGATAGTTTTCTACCAGGTTTGATATCCACTTGACATATAGAATCCATAGAATCCAGTTTGCAGATTTTTTACTTTTGCTGCTTACAGAGAGAATATAAAAACCTTTATGCAATATTCATTTGAACTAGACTTTGCCTGTTAAACATCTCAGTTGAAAAGTCATATTGTGCTATATTATTAGCCACGGCCTTCTAAACAAAAGGTCAAATATTTTATTTTTGAGTTGTCATATAACAACAAAAAATTTTACGTAACTGGCGACTTGTTTATAGAAAGCCGAGGCTTAAAGCTACCTGCTTAAACAAAGGCTAATGATTATGTAAATTTATTTGAATATGAATTATGCTTACTTATCAAGATGCATACTTGGAATGTAATTTTTATCCATAAGTTAGTAGAATTCTCTAGGCTATGTTTCTTGCTATATTTGGAGTGTTCCTGAGATAAATACAAACTTAGCATAAAGATAATGATTCCAAATAGTAAGTGGAAAACAAAATATGCTTAAATAGGAGGAAAAATTGGCCAATTTTTAGCAAATTTGGACATTAAAAATGTATAGTGATGGTTGGATGTGTTTAAGGCTGTTGGTTAAGAGTCAGTTTAAGAGTGACCACACGGGACAGCACTGTGATTCAGTGTTTTAGCTGCCACTTGCCACACAGATACCATCCCCTATCAGAGCACAGTTCAAGTCCTAGCTAATCTGCTTCGGGATCCAGCTCCATACTAATGTACCAGGAAAGATAGCAGAAGAGAGCTCAAGTATTGGACTCCTTCCATTCACATGGGAAACCTGAATGGAGTTCTTGGCTCCTAGGTTCAGCCTGACCAAATTCAGCTGTCGTGGCCATTTGGAGTGAACCAGCAGATGGAAGATACTCATTCTTTCTTTCTCTCTCTCTCTCTCTCCCCTCTTCTTTCAAATAAATAAATAAATAAATATTTTAAGATATTACATGCATTTTAAATAATAAATCTCTTGTTAATAGAACTCTTGAAAAATCTTAAAACCACTTCTAATTTGGGATTGGTATATAATAATATGTCTATGCTATAAACATGGAACTTGATTTGGTTATTAAAAAGTATATTTGGCCGGCGCCGCAGCTCACTAGGCTAATCCTCCGCCTTGCGGCACCAGCACACCGGGTTCTAGTCCTGGTCCGGGCACCGATCCTGTCCCGGTTGCCCCTCTTCCAGGCCAGCTCTCTGCTGTGGCCAGGGAGTGCAGTGGAGGATGGCCCAAAGTCCTTGGGCCCTGCACCCCATTGGAGACCAGGATAAGCACCTGGCTCCTGCCATCGGATCAGCACGGTACGCAGGCCACAGCGCGCCTACCGTGGCGGCCATTGGAGGGTGAACCAATGGCAAAATGAAGACCTTTCTCTCTGTCTCTCTCTCACTGTCCACTCTGCCTGTCAAAAAAAAAAAGTATATTTGAATAAAATATCGGACCCTAAAATAATGTAGGTTTATATGACACAGGAAAATAAAAATAATAGTGGCCCCTTTTTCCCCAGCCATTGCCATGCTCAATTGTTAACTATTTAACTTATGGATTAAGGGAATTTTTCTTCCTCTACCATTGTTTATACACATCTATGTCTATCCATCTACATATATATACAGGTAGTTAGAAAGATATATTTAATATTTCAGGGTCATTTCTTAAACTTTTTCAATGTCATCTCTCCCATCAATGTTGGAAGTCACAGATTCTTTTAGTCTTCATTACCAGGTACCTTTCTTCTCTCATGTTAAAACGGCATTTTGCAGTGAATAATATTTATTCTATTATTGTACCCTCTGGTTGACACTGTCAATTCAGTACACAGAATCAGAAAAAAATTCAAGTTTGGAGTAGAACTTTTCAATTTATTGAATCCAATTATCCTATTGATGCCATAAACCTATCTATGTCATAAACTCTCTCAAGTAATTATTTGCTGTTTTCTTTAACCTCTGATAGAAGAGAAATGAACTAATGATAGTAGTCCTGGTCTCATCCTCAAGTTGGTTGATTGTCCCTCAGGAACCTGTTAGAAAGTCCCATTTGTATAGACAGGAAACGGTCCATCCTGTCTCTCACATACTGTCATTATCTGCTCAGACTGCCATAACAAAATGCCAGGCTGAGTTGCTTCAAACACAGAACTCTATTTTCTTTCAGTCGTAGAGGCTGAATGGACAAGGTCAGGTACTGGGAATGGAGGGATTCATTGAGTGCCGTTTTCCTGGCTTGTAGATGGCCACCATCTCACATGACTTCTTTATGAGGGGCAGGGGAGTAGGGACAGGGCTCTGGTGTCTCTCTTTATAAGGACACATCTATCAGATCACAGACTTATAACCTTATTTAAGTTCAATTACTTCCTTATTCAAAATACATCGACACTGAGGTTTAAGACTTCAACATGAATTTTGGGAGCATACATTTAGTCCATAGCATCTATCAGTTTGGCCCATTGGGGTGTATGTAAAAGTCTCTTTCAAACACATTATAAAACTACGTTAATTATTTGAAATATCTTCTTGGAAATTCTTTGGCTCTTCCACACCTGAAGTAGTTTAACTGTTCTTACTACAACAGCTCATTGACCATTCTCTTCAGGATCAACTATTGACTGAACTGCTTTTCCAGGTCCCCCTCAGTCCATAGTGAAGTTAAGGAAGTACAACAGAACACAGGTTAATGAATTTCCACCAGACAAGGGTTAAAAAATAAAATTTTTTATAGAATCTAATCTAAAAGAAGTCTCCCCTGTACTGTCTATAAGATTAAGGTGTCATGTCTTCAGAATATTGATGAGGATGGGATGAGAACATTCACTCTAAGAAGCTGTTTTCTCCCTTCCTAAAGTTGGTGGCTGGCAGTCTGGCATCGTGGTTTACATCCCGGACATTAAACCTGGGCTATAAATATACCTAATGGGGTTTTCAATAGTTTTGTTTATCTCCCAGAGGACAGAAGAAACCTGCTGCTTAGAAATGTCAGATCTTAAGCCTTGTTTCTGTGAGTTGTTTTTATTTATGTTCCATCTTGCATTTCTCTGAAGCACACACAAAAGTCAACTTCAAAGAGCTATTTGTCATATTTGAAATTCTTAAGTAGTTAAGCTTTAGTTTGAAGAACCACCTGGAAAATTATAGAGAGGCAGTACATCCAGCACATTAAACCCAGAATATAAAAATCTAATATTTTCTATATCACAGGGCTGTACTCCAGAAAGCCAAGCAAACTTGAGATTATATAACATCATTAACTCAATATTATATTATGTAAAACCATAAAATAGTACTTTATTCATGTTCTAATGTAAAGTGGGTTTTGTATATGTTTATCATTATATTATTTTTAATAAACACAAAAGATTTTTGGTATATCATAAATTCCCATAGATAGATGATGTGGGTAATTAATAACATTGATAATAAATTGCAAGCAATAGCAAATGAGCTTTGCTCATGAATTACCAAAGATATATTCTTTTGTTTTGTTTTGTTTGGATCTGATGCCCTCATTTGTATTCTTAGATTACAATAATCATTATAATGTCACTGATTCTTCCATTTTGCAAGAGTTGTTTAGTTTAGACAGAAGTATGGAATATTACAGTCCTAACCACCCAGAAGTAAACCTCTCAAATCTCTAAATTTGCAGTAGTGCCTTAGAAAAAGAGGTCATGTAACTAGTGAGTAGCAAGCCAAGACATGAACCTAGTATTTGTATCTCTTAGTACTATTGAAGTAGCATCTTGACAGTAGGGACTCCATTTTGGAGAACCTGAGACTCCATTCTGGGAAGGTGCCCCCCCACACACACCATGAGACTCTGGTCTGAAACTATGATTTAAAACAGTTAAACAATAGCAGTCCACTACATCACACTTGGCAGAGCATAGAAACCCCCTAGCATAATTGTTCAAGCTTGAAAGTAGAAAGGTTGCACCTGGGTTAATGATAAAAATGTAATTTGTCTATGTCCTACATATAATTAAAACCAATACCTGGATTAATGTCAGGATTATAAGATTGTAACTGGTATTGTCAAGATTATAATTGATACTAGTTTCGCATAGGTTTTAGGTTGGCTTGACCCCGGTAACCATGTATTCCCCCCGGTTCCTAGCAACCATAAATTCCCCTCCCGATTTTGTGGTTTTTGCCTTTATAAACCCTGTTGCTTTAGGCTTCAGGGTCGAGAGTTATTTAGGGCATGAGCCCACTCTCCACCGCCGGCAAACAAAGGACCATCAAATTTTATCAATGTGTGGAGCTCCTTTGTTCATACTCGCTCAGGTACAACACTATAACCTGCCCTGGCCCCTGGCCCCTAATTTCTCATCCCTTTCATGACAGGCTACTTTCTTTTCTTTTTTTCCATGATCACTTACTTCCTTTTTCAGGTATTATAAAAAATTTTAATTTTATGGTCTGTTATATAATTTAAGTTCAACAAGGCAGAGCCTTTTGTATGTTTATTTATAGATATATTTCAATTACTTAGTAAAAGCTCACTTAATGCATTTTAAAATTTTTGTTTACTTAATAATAATAATAGTGTCTAAAATATTCAAAGTTGTAAGACCATTCATTTTACAAATCATGTATTTTATTTAGTGCTTGCTGAGTTCCAAAGACTATCCTAAACACTAGGTTTAAAATAGTAAATAAACCCAGCATGCACTCCTCTTCATGATATTTCCAAGGTAGTGGGAAGCCTGAATACTATGCAAGTAAACAAAACAATTAACATGTAATTGAAAATAATAATTAGTGAAAGGAAGACAAATAGAGACATTAGAATATTCAGAGTGAAAACTCAGGAAAGGGAAAGAACTGAAGCAAGGAGACAAGACCAAAGCCAAGGAGGATGCCTGGAGGCCTCTGGGGCTTCACACTGTCAAGCTTCATTCCTGACTCTGTGTTAAGCTTTGCCTACACTTGCAAATAAATTATTATATTTAACACATGAGAATTTAAGGTTGAGTACACTATTAAGTAATTTAATGACAAGGAAGTAGAAAGGGGGCAACGGAGTTCAGATCATTGTGAAGGTGCCTCTTTCCTCTTTCTTTTCTGTCATCTCGAGATTTCTCTCTGGAGCTTTTACACACATGACCTCCCTATAAACTGAGTAGCAGATTTACATATCACCATAACTCCCATCAGTTACTTAGTGTTTTCAATCACCTCATGACAAGACTTTTTCTGAATTCCCTGTTGTCTCATTTACTTCATTATCATTTAAAAGCACTTATCCTTAGGTTAACAGAAGTGGTTTACTGCATACAACTAACACTCAAGGTGAATCCAGACACTTTATATAGTGTTTCTTTAATGTACTCCTAGGATAAAATTAGACATTTTTATATTTATTTAAGGGGTAAGAATAGTAGCTTATTTTATTTATTAAGAAATGTCATTGTGAGATAATTTTCTGCATATAATTTATATTAACAATAGTATTTATAATTTTAATTGAATATTTGAAAGTATGAATAGACACTATAATGTCTCTGTATAAGTGAGATTCAGATGTAATTGCTTGTGATGACAGCATTCCATATCAGAGTGCTATTTTGAGTTCCGGCTACTGTGTTTTCAATACATCTTCCTGATAATGTACCTGAGAAGGCAATGGAATACGGACCAAGTACTTGGACCCCTTTCACCCCATGTGGGAGATGCAGATGGAGGTTCTGGCTAATGGATTTGGCCTGGCCCAGCTCAAGCCATTGCAGCCATTTGGGGAATGAACCAGCTGAAGGATTTATCTCACTGTGTCAAAACACTGACTTCCAAATATATGTTATAGACTTCAGCATTTCCATGAGGCTTAGAAAGAATAAACTTCACTTCTTTGTTTTATGAAAATAAAATACAAGTCTTGTGCCTTCATTCCTTTTTCTAACAGCTGTCACAGAATCTTGTTTTTACTTTGCTGTTGGCTTCAGGGAAAGGAAAGCACTTTTCTCTTTGTTCTTTATATTATCCCCAACTGTACTTTAAGCTGAGATAGCCACTTTAATTCCAGCCTCATTTTTATAGAACATCCTTTGGAAAATAGCACAAACTTGAAGTTAAACACAGTCATAGTGAAAACCTATTCAATCTACAACTGCAGGAATATAATTTCATCATTAAACTTTAGTCTGGGTACTCCTATTTTCAATGGGTTCTAATATTTACCTTTTTATTTTAAATAAAAATATGGCTCCAATGGCATATCTGTATGTTCACTATAACTTTTCCAATCTGAATCCACATGAAATTCATTCTTTTATACAATGGGAATTTAGTTATTTGAAATTATTTAGTATGTCTGTAAGCTTCTGCCTCTTAAAGTTTCTCACTAACCTCTTACGAAAAGTCATTACACCCTAAGTCCTTTCTTTACTGATTAACAGCATATTTTTTTTTTATTTTTTGAGAGTCCTCTCTAGTAAAGGTGCAGTTTACCAAACATAACCCTTTGAATATAGTGAAACTTATATATTTGTATGTCACGATAGCTTTAATGCACAATGAAGTTATAGTACTTTGTAGTTGTATTGGAGCTTCACAAGCATTAATTCAAAATCAACTTGTAACATTTGTAACCCCTTCAAAAGAAACCTTTGGCCTCCAGTACTGAAAATATTAATGCAGTCAATGAAAAGACAAAAAGGACATTTATTATTAATAAAGATATTCTTTCAAGTTCACTCATGCTCTCTCTCTCTCAGTGTCTGACATTTAGACGTATGACATCATGCTTTGACATCTGTTCAAGAACTCCTGTTTCATTATAGGACAACTCTATCCCAACCTGTCACATAATCTGCAGATTGTTCATCACAAAAAGTAAGGGATTTGGAGTCTGGTAAAATGGTCAAATTAAGCCTGAACAACTAGTGATAGCCAAGTTTTGGATGCGGTTTGTTCCCCTTTGGTGGAAACCACCTGTCACCTGTTACTTGCTGGTTATAATATTGTGGATAGTGGCAATGATTGCAGGTGTGTCCTGGTCAACTGATTTTTTTTTTTTTTTTGCCATGGGTGGGGAGTAGATTGAGGAGAATGAGCAGGGTAGTTAATAGAAGTTGGATTTCTAAATACCCATGATTCCTGATGTTTTGATTGCAATACCTTAATACACTGTGTAGTCATCCCAACCATCTTGTACCCTAACACAAACACAAAGATGAAATCTGTTCTGTTCACTTTTGAGACAAGTCACTGGGATGTTCGTGGAGTTATTCTCAGTGTTAATAGCTACAAATGACCTGTTAGAGATCATTTTCTCATTATCAGGAGCTGTTATATTGGTTTTCCTGAAAGTCTTCAATCTTTCCTTCCATTTGGGGTACCTAATAATTTATCTTGAATTTGTTTTTTGCCTCAGATTTGTCAAGTTTTGTAGATACTTAGTGAATATTTATTTCTTTTTCTTATTTTAGACTTTTTCTGAATTTTGGGGTTTTTGAATATTTAATGTTTATTTAGTACTTATATTTTACTTGTTGTTTCTTACATCTTTTTTTATGTTTCTTCAAAGACTCTTTACTAGGGTTTAATCATTTTATGGCTTTTGATATTGACTATAAACCATAATAAATAAACAATGTTTCTTTTTCTTAACTTCAGAAAGGATTACAGTGTTTGATGATCCCCTGTAATACTACCAACTGAAATGCTATTTTCTAGGAAACCCAATATTTCTCAATATAAGGGATTAGCAAGAATATGAAATATTAACTAATGTGCCAGTGTTCACAGTCATGTGATCTCCTGACTACAGGAAGTATTGCTCATACTGGTGGAATGAATGTGGTCGTAGTTCTACTACTCTTGCTATGGTCCTGATGATTGTTAATGTTGCTTCAGTTCTTTTCAAGGTCACAGATTAGTAGAGGCTCCTGTTTCTTAATACATCCATTTCCCATTAGTAGTTATGTGGTTAAAATTGTTTTCAGTGTATTATCTTATTCGTTCTTTGCAACTTTGCCTTATTACTCCTATGATACCAAGTTCCAGGTGTCACAAGAAGAAAGCTCAGATTCTTTCCTGTAATTACCCTCACTTCAGCAGTGAGTCTTTGACTTTTCATTCTTCTAAGCATGTAACCTGCTTTTTTTAATTCATTACCTACAATTACTATTTGCAATACTGATATCTAAAAAAGAAAGCAAAATAGCTTAGGTTTAATAGGACAAGCTTAAAATTTACTTCTCAAACTCCATGTTGATGTGAAAAGATTAAACATTATGGATTATTTTTTCCTACTATAAAATGTAAATACTAGAATAATTACAATATCATTTTTCTTCTCATTCTATTTGCAAGTATATCGGATAAATTAAGACAGGTAGAATCCTAAGAAAGTGCTGGTCCCAGAAAAAGGAAAGTTGAGATATGTTGCCTTTCTGGTATTTTTTATATCCATTAACATATTTTCCGAGAAGTATCATTTTTTTAGGTGAAATGGTATTTACATTTAGAGAAGTGATTGAGACGGGCATCTATCACAGAGGTTAAGATGTCTGTTAGGACACTTGCCTCCCAGCTTTGGTTTCAACACCAACTTCTTGTGAGTGTGCACCATGGGAGGAGACAGATGATGGCTCAACTACTTGCTTTCCTGCCACCCACATGGGAAACCTGTATTGACTCCCTGGGTCTGGTTTTGGCATGGCCCAATTCTGGCTGTTGTTGGCATTTCAGAAGTGAACTAGCAAAAGAGATTCTCTCTCTCTCGCTCTCGCTCTCGTTCTCTTTCTCTCTCTCCATTTAAAAGAAATAATATCATCTAATGACAAAATCTCTTAAGTGCAATATGATAATTACAGTTCAGCTTCACATACACACACTTGAAAATTCACATATATTCAGCATATTCTTCAAAAAAGGAAGGTGTAGTACATCATATTTGTAAGCACTCAAAATTGACACCAAATTTGTTTATTAAATGACACAGTCCTCATAATTACACAGTGAGAAGGCCCTTAAAACAGTATTTAGTTAGGGAGCAGAAACTTGACTACTGGTTAAGATGTATGCATTCCGGCCAGAGCCTCTGCTCACTTGGCTAATCCTCCTCCTGCGGCTCCGGCACCCCAGGTTCTAGTCCCAGCTGGGTCGCCGGTACTGTCCAGGTTGCCCCTCTTCCAGCCCAGATCTCTGCTGTGGCCCAGGAAGGTAGTGGAGGATGGCTCAAGTGCTTGGGCCCTGCACCACATGGGAGACCAGGAGGAAGCACCTGGCTCCTGGCTTCGGACTGGCGTAGCGCGCCAGCCCCAGTAGCCATTTGGGGGGTAGAACAACGAAAAGAAGACCTTTCTCTCTCTCTCTCTCACTGTCTAACTCTGCCTATCAAAAAGAAAAAAAAAAAAAAGATTATGCATCCCATATCTGAGTACTTGATTTGGGTTTATTTTCTTTTAAAAAATATTTCTTTGTTGATTTGACAGGCAAAGTTACAAAGAGATTGGAAAGGGATATATATATATATATATATATATATATAGAGAGAGAGAGAGAGAGAGAGAGTTTACTTCCCAAAGGACCATAATGGCCAAGGCTGGACCGGGTTTAAGCCAGAGGCCTGAAATTCCGTCCAGGTCTCCCAAGTATGTAACAGGGGTCCAAGTAATTGGGTCATTTGCTCAGCTTTCCTAGGCTCATTAACAGGATGCTGGGTCAGAAGTGAAGCAGCTTGTTAAAAGGTAATTAAGGCCAGCGCCGCAGCTCAATAGGCTAATCCTCCGCCTGCAGCGCAGTCACCCTGGGTTCTCGCCGGATTCTGTCCTGGTTGCCCCTCTTCCAGGCCAGCTCTCTGCTGTGGCCCAGGAGTGCAGTGGAGGATGGCCCAAGTGCTTGGGCCCTGCACCCGCATGGGAGACCAGGAGAAGCACCTGGCTCCCGGCTTCGGATCAGCGTGGTGCGCTTGCCGCAAGCGGCCATTGGAGGGTGGACCAATGATAAAGGAAGACCTTTCTCTCTGTCTCTCTCTCTCACTGTCCACTCTGCCTGTCAAAAAAAAAAAAAAAAATCTAGTTAAATATTTAAAGTAGTGAGGCAACCAGGACTGTGGGCAGCACTCACAGGGGATGCAAGCATTGCAGGTGGCAGCTTAACCCACTGTACCACAATGCTGGCTCCCATGGGTTTGATTTCTGACTCCAGTTTCTAACTCCAGCTTCTTGTCAATGTGTACTCTGGAGTCAGTGGTGATGGTCCAAGTAGTTGCATTCCTGCCAAGCACGTGTATAGGATATCTGGATTCTTCCTGTATATTTGTTTCAGCCCTTGCTCTTACCAGCCATTTCAGATATTAGGGGAAGTGAATCATTGGATGTGGGATCTCTCTCTTTCTCCGTACCTCCCTTCTTACTTCTTTTTTCTCATTTTGTTCTTGTTTTTTTTTTTTTCATTTGTTTCCAAATTAACAAATAAAAATTATTTTTCAAGTTTCAATTGAATAGATACTTAGGCATTATAAACAGCAAAGGCTGACTCTAATTTGTTTAGCATCTATCTATTGAGTTCAATCATGTGGGAGGGGTTGTTCTAGCTGCAGTGCTTCGATAAGAAAATAAAGCACAGACTCAAGCCCTAGATCTCATGAAAATTGCATTTTATAAGAAAATGAACAAATAAAATATATCATAGACTATATTAGCTGAGTATGCAAACTAAAGAGAAAAATAAAATAACAGCAAGGTTAGATAGTGTTTAGTCTGTGGGGTTTGGATCAAATTTTGTTATATTAATAACCAAAACATGCCTGATTGATATTTGACCTTACACAAATAGATATAAGGAAGCCAATTTTCAGAATATCTGGAGGAAGAAGTTTTCTTTCAGAGAATGAATACAGAATGTGACTGGCATGTGTCAGTTAAGGCCCAATAAATCCTGTGAACAGAAAAGAGACAAAATCTGGAAGATTTCTAGAGGAATGAGAGCAAGAAGATGATATCAGAAGAGTATTGGCAACGATAGACGTCGTAAGGCCCTCTAGGCCGTCACAGGGACTTCCATCCCATAATGAGAAGCAGTAGGCCAATTTTAAACAGGGATGACACACGTGTAGAACAAGGTTTCTTATTAATATGTGAAATGTACAATGATAGGAGAGTTTCCACTAATGCTGGTGGCAGGGTAGTGCATTTCATGCCAAATTTCCTGCTAAGCTAAACAAACCAAATGTATCTGTTTGGAAAAAGTAGCAGGGTGATTGAGACAGGGAAGACTGGTGTAGTGAAATATATAGAGTTTTCTTCAATATTTAAAACAAATCTCCCTGAAGCATTTGGCTTTTCAAAAGTTTTGCCTGCGAAGCAGAGTTTGGACAGAGTTCCCAGCAGTTTCATAAGACCAGGTGGAGATAAACTGGACTTCATATACTCTGGTGGGGAGGGAAGTTAGTAATCATCTCCCATCTAAAATAAAAGGGTGTTGAAGTAGTAAATCTATGAAACAAAATAATACTTGTGAACATAACCAAAATAGACACGTATTTATTTTAATGTCAAGGTACTACTGGATACAAAGAGAAACATTTTATAATGATAAGAGCAACAATCTGCCAGAAAACTTCAAAGAATTTAGCCTTGTGTATGCTTGATAAGATAGTCTGAAAGGAAAAAAAAAGGAGTGAAAAATATAAAAGGACTAATAGACAAACTTATCTCCAGAGTGAGAGATTTTAACAAAATTCTAATACGGATAGCTTCAATGGAGAAAGAAAAAAATTTAAAAAGTAAACACAAAATAATTGATAAACAGGATTTTAAAAACCTGGCCTAACTTATATGTATAAAATTATCTGCAATGACTAAGGAAATACGTTATTTTAAAATTCACATAGCACATTTTCACAATTGATACATAATGGATCAGAAGGTATGTCTCAAATATTTTCAAAAATGAAACTATAAAACTATAGTAGTTTATATATATATATATATCTGACTACAGAAGATTTAGCAAAAAAAGTAATGAATTGGTAATTGTTTGCAAATTAAGTAGCAGATTTATAAATAACTTATGAATCAAGTGGGTGACAATTATATTAGAGACTTATTCATAATTTTTTAAAGATTTATTTATTTTTATTTGAAAGTCAAGTTACGCAGAGAGATAGAGAGGCAGAGAGAGAGAGAGAGAGAGAGAGAGAGAGAGAGGTCTTCCATCTGTTGGTTAACTCCCCAGTTGGCCGCAATGGCTGGAGCTGTGCCCATCTGAAGCCAGGCCATAGCAGAGAGCTCGATAAGAAGAGGAGTAGTCAGGACTCAAACCAGTGCCAATATGGGATGCCAGCATTGCAGATGGCAGCTTTACCCACTATGCCACAGCACTGGCCCCAGGATGTTCTATTTTTATCAAATGTTTTCTATGCATCCACTGAGGTAATCATATGGTTTTTATTCTTCAGTTTTTTCATATGACTTAGCACATTTATTGATTTGTGAATGTTGAACCATCCCTACATACTACAGATGAATCTCACTTGGTCTAGGTGAATAATCCATCCGAGGTGTTGCTGGATTTCGTTAGTATTTTGTTGAGGATTTTTGCATCTATGTTCATCAGTGATATTGATCTATAGTCCGCTTTACCTGTTTTATCATTTTCTCTTTGAGGAATTAAGTTGATTCTGGCTTCATTGGACTTTGAGAATATTCCCTCTATTTCAAGTCTTTTGATTAGCTTGAGAAGAATGGAATTAATACTTTAAAATCAAGTAGAATTTACTAGTGAAGCCATCTAGTCCTGGGTTATGTTTGTTGGGAGGGTCTTTATTATTCATTCAATCTCTGTCTTGGTTATTGATCTACCTAGATTTTCTAGGTCTTCAAGACTCAATTTTGCTAGGCAGTATGTGTCCGAAAATCTGATATTTCTAGATTTTCCAATTTGTTGGCATACAGCTGATTGTAATAATTCTGATGATTCTTTTTATTTCTATAGGATCCGTTTTTACATCTCGTTTCTCTTCTCTGATTTTGTTAATTTGGGAATTTGGTTCTCTCTCTCTCTCTTTCTCTCTCTGTCCCCTTTGGTTACAAGTTAAGCCAAAGCTCTATCAATTTTGTTTTGTTTTTTTTTTTTCAAAAAAACTAGCTCTTCATTTTACTGATTTTTTTTCAATTTTAGGTTTTTTTCTTCTCTAATTTTAAATATTTCTCTCCTCCTACTACATTGCGGTTTGATTTGTTGTTTTTGCAAGTCCTTGACAGCCTTGGTAGCTCATTTATTGATGCTTTTCCAATATCTTGATGTAGGTACTAATTGCTATAAATGTCCCTCTTATCACTGCTTTTGTTGTATCCAATTGGTTTTGATATGTTGCTTTGTAATCTTTATTTATTGCCAGGAATTTCTTTATTTCTCTTTTGATTTCTTCTGTTTTCATTCAGAATCATGTTCAGTCTCCATGTTTGCATATTTTCTAGAGATTTTTAAGCTGTGAATTTCCAGCTTCACTCCATTGTAGTTAAAAAAGATACATGGGACGTTTTCACCGTTTTGAACTTGCTGAGACTTACTTTACGTCCTAGCATATGAATTGTCATAGAGAGCTCTATGCACTGATTAAAAGTACGTGCATTTCACAACTGTTACATGAAAGATTATGTAGATATCAGCTAGGTCTCTGGTCCATCGTGTAGATTAGCTCTGTGGTTTCTTGTTGATTTTCCATCTAGTTGATTTCTCCATTGAAGAAAGTGGGATATTGAAGTCCCGCATTACTATTGCATTGGAGTCCACGTCTCCCTTTAGAAGCATTAGCACTTGCTTTAAATAGTCAGGTGCCCTTGCTTTGGTTGCATATACATTTATTATAGTCACATTTTCCTGTTGATCATTTTATCATCAAATAATGCCTTTCCTTTCTCATTTAACAAATTTTCCATAAAAGCCTATTTTGTCTGATATTAGGATGGCTACAACTGCTCATTTTTTCTTTCCATTAGAATGGAATAGTTTTTTCCATCCTTTCACTTTCAGTCTGCAGCCTTGCAACATTGAACTCAATGACAACTGGCGAGGAACCTATTTTTGTCATGTTGGTGACCCCAAGGAATATAACATCCTTGCCCCATACCTGAAAATGCCACAAATATATTCAGTTGTGGGGACAAATAGAAACAAAAATGGGGAGAGCAGGTTAGAAGCAGGAGATAGCAGAAAATCATCCTACCCAGAAGAGATAAAAGAGTGTTAAAAAAAAAATCTTTACCACAGGTCCAGCCAGTGGAGGCAACTGCCATCAAACCTATGGCATAGATTAGGGCTAGAACTACAGCTGTGGACAGTAACAGGGGCTGACAGTGCATTACAACATGAAGTATAAACAGAAGGTATGAAGATATCTGTGGAGTCCACGAAAGTTCCCTGGAGTCAGAGATCTCAGAGCAGATGTTGAAGATCGTCAAATAAGGAGATTTGGGGTGTAGTTGTCTAGAGGGCCTTCTGAATGGCTGTGAGAAACGGGTAGAGTTGGAGTGGGGTAATCAGGCTGAAGGAGTACTGTGAGATGGGTTCACTGTTCTTGAGCACTTCCAAATATAATACTGGAGATGGCTGAAACAGAGCTTTCGTCTTTGCACAAGAGAGAATTTAGATGTGAGACAGAGTAGCAGTGTGAGTTGTGGCTCCATTGTGTTAAGTTTTAGGATTTTGGGGTTCATATAAGGAGAGGCAGTAGCTAGTTAGAGAAGACTTTATTTTAGGGAGGACAGAATGGGTGGAGTTGGTAAAGAGGGATTAGGGGCTGAGCTAGCCTGGGCAAAGCACTGGGGTGGGGGTGGAGGTGTCCAAATCAGCCTTCATTGCATTTGGACATCAGGCAGAGTCCTTTCTTAAACCGCTTGTTGTGGGAGGTGCAGAGCACCACATGGACCCTGATAAGGTGGGCAGAAGATGAGAGAATGGCGCCTTCGTGAAGTCTATGATGCATTGCAGTTTAGAATGTTCCAGGTGCGTGGCTTTTCAGAGCAATAAACATTCTGCTAGCGTTTGCAGTATCCCTCTGTGCCCAGGGAAAGAGTGGCAAGACAAGGAGGAGGGGTCAGGAAGAGAAGAGAGAGGCTGTTTTGGCTGCTACTGAGGGGAAGGGGCAGGGAAGAGCCAGACAGGAGGACAGAGCGAGGAGAGGGTCATGTTCCAGAGGCTGCCACAACCCTGAGGGAAGAAGAAAAGTTTAAGAAGGAAAAATGGAAGATTCAAGTGGAGGCTCCAAGCCTTGGTACAGCCCCAGGGCTTAGAATCAGGAAACGTGACCTCAGAGAAGGACAAAGGCTTGGACCTTAGGGGACCTCTGACCATTTGTGTTTCTCTGTGCAAAGTTATTAAAGTCATAAAGAATTTTGAGAGTTAGAATGCCAAATTATTGGACATTTTTTAGCCTTATCTGCCCATTTAGTCCCAACTTGCATAAGTTAAAGAGACAGGCCAGAGGGGAGTTAAGCAAAATGTGAGGAATTTCAGAACCCATATATCTGGCAGAATGAGCCCAAAGATTGGGGGCTCAGTCTCTTATGGTATTCCCCAAGGAGTGCCAAGCTACTGAATCTTCTTCCAGAGAAGAGTGGTCCTTGCCCCAAAGTAGAACCAGTTCACCCCATATTAGGCCTCCCAGAGGTCTCCCCTTGTTCCCAGGACCAAAGGGAGGGGGAAGGGGGACCGAAATCTACCCTAGACCTCCTGGAGGTAGAGGACAATGGCCTGTCTTAGTGAGCTTTGGGGAGACAAGAGCTGACCTATGGATCTGATGGGCTGACAGTGAGGTCCAATGTGGGCACCTAGTGATGAGATCTGGCAAAGGGCTCTGGCTGTGAATTCACTGGGAAATATAAAATTACAAGCAGGACTGAGAAAGTGAGTGACTAGAGCAGTTCTCACCTTTGGGGAGAGTCTAGAAAGACGTTTCTCAGGGCCCTCCAGGTCAGAAGGAAAAAGGAGATTGTAGGACAAAGGGAAGGGGTGGGCAGAGACAGGGGAGTGGAGTTGTAGGCAAAAGATCTAGGTGGTGTTTGGTGGTGGTGTGAAGACTGAAACCTTTAGTTTAGAGAGAAGATCTCTCCCGATTAGGGGAATGAGGCATTGTGACATTACAAAGGAGGCGTGGGCCAAAATAAGGGAGCCAAAGGTGCAGGGGAGGAGTGGAGTGGTTTTTGTTTTGAAGGGGATGCTTGTGACTGCTTTAATGGACATGTCAGAGCCCAGAGGCCTGAGAATGCTGTTAATAAAGAGAAAGAGGCCCCTGTGTCTAGGACAAATAAACTATCTTTTCGGCACCATTCCAATGACCCAGAATTCTTTGGATGAGTTGGAAGCTTTGACAGGTGTTTAGAAAACTGGGCCCTGGTCATTGGAACAGTTGCGCTGGTGAGAACTCAGGTGGAGGATGTCACCAGGGGCACCAGGGTATCCCTGGGGACAGTACATTTTCTATTGGCTTTACGTGGGGAAGCTTTGGTTGGGGGCCTTGGGTTGGAACACGCTTTTGCCCTGTGTCTGACCTGGTTACAGAGAAAGCAGAGACCAGGAGGGCTCTTGTCTTTGGGTGTTGGGATGTTGGGGGCAGATGGATTTTGGTTTCGGATGGCAGAGGCCAGAATGCTGTATTTGGTTTATCTGTCTCAGTCTTTTTATCTTTTTGCCTCATCCTCTTGGTTGTTATATACCTTAAAGGTCATATCTAGGAGCACCTTTTGGGGCAGGATTTGGGCCCTTTCCCTAGTTGTCGGAATTTGCATCTTTTAGTAGGTGTTGATTGGCTAATGAACTGGACGTGAAGATATCGAGTCCCAGCCGGGGTGGTTACATCTAAATTTGTATATTTTTGGATTGTTTCAGTTAGATGAGATGAAAAAGAGGACCAGATTTTCATCAGGGCCTGGAGTAATTTTTCTGACTCTGTCATAGTTGTTGTGGTAAGAGTACTCTCCAGAATTCTTCTACAGTTTTTCCACAATCTGGCTCACAGAACCACACAAATATCATATTTTGTCATATTTGTGGAAGTTAATATATAGAGTACAAAACTTGTGTGGATGTCATATCATTTGGTTTATATTTATAAAATATTGCTTCACTTAATCATATCAGGTATGAAGATATACCCTCCATTCTTAAGGTTATGGTCATTATCATGAATTCCAGCATTTTTGTAAGATTTACTTATTTATTTGAAAGGCAGTGTTACAGAGAGAGAGAAGAAGAGACAGAGAGAGATCCTCCATCCGCTGGTTTACTCCCCAACTGGTCACAAGCTTGGTTCCAGGGCCAGGGCAAAGCCAGGATCGGGTGCTTGCTCCAATTCTCCTACATGGATGTGGGCCATGTCCCTCTGCATTCGCAGGCATGCTAGCAAGGAATTAGAGTAGAAGAGGAGTAGCCAGTACCTAACCTCAGTGCCTATATGGGATGCTGGCACTGTAGATGGGCATTTAACCCACTGAGCTGTAGTGCTGGCCCCTTTGTGATATTAATATGAAGGCCAAGTTGAAGATTTTTTTTAACTTATTTGACAGGTAGAGTTATAGACAGAGACAGAGAGAAAGGTCTTCCTTCTGTTGGTTCACTCCCCAAATGGCCACTACAGCTGGCGCTGCACAGATCCAAAGCCAGGAGCCAGGTGCTTCCTCCTGGCCTCCCATGTGGGTACAGGGGCCCAAGCACTTGGGCCATCCTCCACTGCCTTCCCGGGCCACAGCAGAGAGCTGGACTGGAAGAGGAGTAACCAGGACTAGAACCTGGTGCCCATATGGGATGCCAGCGCCACAGGCGGAGATTAACCAAGTGAGCCACGGCGCTGGCCCTGAAGATAGGGTTTTGAAGTTGTATAATCACTCACTCCTTTTCTGGACGTCATTTTTATCAATCTAAGGACAGCTTCATGTTTCTAGGAAGCTATGGGGTTGAATTTTTGCTCCCTTTTTATCTTTGGTATGCAAAACTGTAAAATATTTAGATGTTTATAAAAATTTGTAATGATATGGTATAAATTTCAAAATACATATTGCATAATGTCTGACTAGTTTCTTCTTGTCTGGACATGGATATCCAAGTATGTGAGTAGTGGGAAAAGTTTTAGAAATTAAATGTAAGACTGAAATAGAAAAATTAAAAGGGTGTCACAAGTGATGCTTAAGGAGTGCAGTTTGCATTCACTTTAGATGAGAATTGGCTCATTTGTGCTCAACATAATCTCTCAGCCTTTGCTGGATTGTCTTGGATTTATTTATATGCCATCAGCAGCAGAGGTTGAGGAACCCAGCTACTGCCAAGAAAAATCAATATGTGATTTTTTTTTTTTAGACCCAACAACAAGCAATTATAAAGTCTTTACCTGGCAGGTCTAATGGGGTCAGTTTCCCTTCCCACAGAAAACTTGATGCACAGCCTGTGCATCCTGGTCTCTGCAGGGAGCTGCAAATGAGGATTCAGGCCGCCCAGGGCACCCTTGTACTTATGCATCTTACATTCCTAGCCCAGGTTCTGTCATTCAAAGGCCACTTAAAGGATTTGAGAAGGGAACATTTGAAGACACATTTTTCCACCAGGATTCAGGATTCAAGATTTTGTGTTCCCAGCCCATTCTCCTTTCCTTTCTCGTTAAGTCATGGATATTCTAGCTATAGTTCAAAAAGGAAGAAGAGACCCCCTTGTGCAGATCCTTATGCAGAATTCCTTGTGCAGATCCATCTAGCCCTCCACCTATAAGCCACCCTTCAGGCAAATAAGAGAAACTAATTCTATAATTTAGCCTGTTGCATGTACTCTTTCTATGAATGATTACATGTTTGTTACTTTCATTTTGGTGTGTTGTCTTGATTGACTACTTTCACACCTAGCAGTTCAGCTCAACTCACCTCAACACAGCTGAGCTCCAGACAAGTTGCAAAAGAAAGAATGCCCGCACAAATCCCACTGAGATATAGGGTTGGTGCTGATAGGATATAGCTTTTGCAGTACTGGGCAAGCCACAAGCTTATTAGATTTAAGGAGATGGGAATGTGTGACTCCACTTACAGAAGAAATTGCAAAGATTTACAGGCTCTTTTACACACTCTACAGTTTTACTCAAGAAATGGCACAATTCAGATATCTTCCTCTAACTCACCCTCTTTGAAATTTCATGATGGTTAGTTGTGCCATGGTTGAAATATTATTCACCTGTGAAAGTCAATGAATGAGCAAATGTGAGCATAGTAGAGAATTAAAATATAGGGACCGGAAGACCAAAGTCACAGAATGTTCAGCTAGTATGGAGAAATAAAGATGAGAGTTCAGATTAACAACTGGGAAACCAGGAGTGCTGAACTCAAGAGGAAAATCTTAGGTTCAGGATGTCTTTACAGGAGAGGAAATAACCTTTATCTGTATTGTCTCAGAGGGGAAAGTTACGTCAAAGAATGGAAGCCATAGGAACAAAGACTTAATGCATCACAGGAAAGACATACGTAACAATTACAGCCTTCTGAAAATAGAACAACTTGATTTGTAAAGAATTGAAGATGTTGTAGATTGATTAAAGTATAAGAGATATTAAAAAGGAGAACAGTTTTAAGGTCTTTTGTAATTAGAAATTTCTCTGGTTTTGTGTTTTGTCTCTATTTTTTAAATTATTCTGCCTTACTTATTGAGATTTTCATACTCCATCAAAATGGAAATTAATGTTTATTTGACATTTATGTAATTCAAGTCAGTGATTTGCTATTTTGGGTAGTAGAAAGCTACAGTATATATCTTTTAAAGATTTATTTATTTATTTATTTGAAAGTCAGCATTACAGAGAGGCAGAGGCAGAGAATGAGAGAGATTTTCCATCCGCTGGTACCCTCCCCAATGACTGGGGCTGGGTAGACCCGAAGCCAGGAGCCAGGAGATCCTTTAGAGTCTCCCATGCAGGCACATGGGCCCAAAGACATGGGCTATCTTCCACTGTTTCTCAGGCCATAGCAGAGAGCTGAATTGGAAGTGGAGTAGCTGGGGCTTGAACCACCGCCAATATGGGATGCTGGCATTGCAGGTGGTGGCTTTACCCATGAAGCCAGAGCACCAGCCCTTAAAGTATATTGTGTTTATGTTATGGCCTAGAGAAACCCTTCCTAGCATGTTTATATGTGTGTATATGTGTATATGTATGTGCCTGAGTGTGTAGAACCATGAGACATGGCAGGGACAGGAATATAGAATAAGCCTCCTCAAAACTTCATTTTTGAAATCAGGTAAAAATGTGCATTCCTGGGTAGATTTATTAGAGCCAGTACTCAATTTGAAAAAGATATAGTACTTTTTCTATAGTTCTAGCAGTACTTTCAATCTCCCAAGAGCATGTTTTGCTAAATAAAAGTGATACTGGCATTACCTCAAGCCAAATTAAACATTTATATTTGGGAACTTCCTAAATGTGTGGATGTGAGCACACTACACTTTAGTTTCTTCATTAAAGTGGGTGTGATAAAAGTAACACTATCTCAAAATTTGAGTTTTTAAATATAACAAAGCATTGTTGTAATAAACATTTAGCACTTTGCAGAGTGCCTCACAAAATCCACATGTTCAAGAAATGTTACCTATTTATCACTGTAGTCATAGATTTAATCATAAGCATCATTGTTCTAATTAAGGCATTATTTTACGATACGGTAAAATACACACTTTGGAATCCACCAATTTATGTGCAAGTCCTGCTTCAGTCAGTAAATAAGCAGATCACTGATCATACGTATCTGTTTTCTCATTTGTTTCTATCTTATTTAAGGCAAACAAATTGCATGTATCTCAATATGTACAGATGCCGGAACACAGTATCACTTCCTCCTCCTTCATACTCATATGATTAATCCTACAATAAGTGAAGAGTTCAACACATAGTAAGAAGAAAAAATAAAAACTGTTTCTCAACAGGAGATGCAATATATAGGAGTGAAATTGATATTTTCAGATCTGATGATTGTTTATAGCCCTTGCCTCCATGTTTTCTCATTTGTAAGAATCATGATATCAGATTATCACAATTGCCTCAGTATTAAATTAATGGCAGAGACATAAAACTCTTAAAACAAAGCCAGAAAGAGCAAGTACTCCAAATGCATATATTTGCCACTGTCATTAGATTTATAAAAATAGAAATTTTTGGTTTTATCACCATGAAACCAGAGGATGTGCCACTTTTTAAAGATTTATTTTATTTATCTGAAGGGCAAAGTCATAGAAAAGGGGGAATCTATCATCCCCTGGTTCATTCCCCAAATGGCTGATGCAACCAAGTCAGGGACTGGTCAAAGCCAGAAGCCCAGAGCTCCACTCTGGTCTCTGACAAGGCAGGTCCGAAGTACTTGAGCCATCTTCTACTGCTTTCTAACTTGCATTAGCAGAGAATTGGATTAGAAACAGAGTAGCGGAGACTTCAATTGGTTCTCCAATATGGGATGATGGTGTCCGAAGAGGCCATTCAACCTGCTGTGCCACAATGAAAGGAATCCAGTTACTTGCTCCATCGTTGCTTCCTCCAAGGATCATTCCTCCTTCAGCAAAAAACTGAAGTCAGCAACTGAAATGTGGGAATCAAACCCAGGTGTTCAGATGTGGGACATAGTGCTAACTTCTGTTACATGTCCACTCCCATTAATGATTTTCTGTCTTTAATTTGTATGTTTATTAATTTACACAGTATATACAAATAATATAAATATATATATGACTTTTTTATTATTTATTTATTTATTTATTTATTTGTGTGTGTGTGTTTTTTTTAACTTTTATTTAATGAATATAAATTTCCAGTGTACAGCTTATGGATTACAATGGCTCCCCCCCCCCCATAACTTCCCTCCCACCCGCAATCCTCCCCTCTCCCACTCCCTCTCCCCTTCCATTTGCATCAAGATTCATTTTCAATTCTCTTTATATACAGAAGATCAATTTAGTATAAAGATTTCAACAGTTTGCACCCACATAGAAACACAAAGTGAAACATACTGTTTGAGTACTAGTTACAGCATTAAATCACAATGTACAGCACATTAAGGACAGAGATCCCACATGAGGAGCAAGTGCACAGTGGCTCCTGTTGTTGACCCAACAAATTGACACTCTAGTTTATGGCGCCAGTAACCATCCTAGGCTGTTGTCATGAGTTGCCAAGGCTATGGAAGCCTTCCAAGTTTGCCGACTCTGATCATATTTAGACAAGGTCATAAAAGACAGAGTGAGGATAGTAACCAATGATCCTAAGAGTGGCATTTACCAGGTTTGAACAATTATACAGCATTAAGTGGGGAAGAGGACCATCAGTACACACAGGTTGGGAGTAGAGCCATTGGTGGTAGAGTAGAGGTTATGATTACAAAGGAATGAGGCCCAAGTACACTAGACAGGGCCTAGAACAAAGGACAGAGTCATTATTAGAGGAGCTAAGAAAGGTGCTGTCTAAGCTACAATTAAGTCTTCTGATTGAGAGGCAAATAGAACCTGATAGAAGGGGCTTGATAATAATCTGGTGGGCTTTAGGCCTTGTAAATTCAGAGGCCCAGACCTATCTATCTCTTCACATGGGGTATATCCTAAGGGAGGTGTGAACCTCCTAGGGGAAGGCACTCTGTTGACTTTCATTACTTGGCTGGCCTGGGAGGAGAGCTGGCCAGGTAAAGGCAGGTGGCATCTCTAACAAGAAATGTACAGTTCTGCCTGCAATGTTGCTGACCCTACTTGACCATACCCTCAGCTGCAGTGGTCACTTTGGAAGTTGGGCTGAGTATATATGACTTTTAAATAAGTGCTCCCCCTGAAATTGTAATTACCTACAGAACTATATAACTTAAATATTTTTAATCAATGATATTTTTACTGTGTATTAGGTATTTGAGCTTCAGTTTAATATTTATTCATCAAAAATGTGTGTAAGACTCTGTGGTATAGCAGAAATTAAAGTATTCTCCATGTTTCCTCATTGAGCTTACTTTTTAAAATAAAAGTACATTTATATATTTGATGTTAGAATTACAGAGAGAAAGGGAAAGACAATGGTGGGGGGAGAGAGAGAGAGAGATGTCTTTCATCTACTGGTTCATGCACTGGATAGCCAGGGCTGGGCCAGGTTGAAGCCAGGAGGCAGCAGCTTCTTGCAGATCTCCCATGTGGGTGGCAGAGGCCCAAACAATTGGGCCATTTTCTGCTACTTCTCCCAGGCCATTAGCAAGAAGCTGGATTGGAAGTGAAGAAGCCGGGACATTACTAATGCCTACATGGGATGCAAGCATTCAGGCAGTGGCTTTATCCATACACCACAACAAACACCAGGACTTTGATCACACATTCTAATGGAATAGTCAAACATTAATTCATTTAGAAATATACTTTAATCATAATTTTTTCTAAATATTTTGATTATTGGATTTTTTCATCTTAACTTATCCCTTGAGCTGATTGTGAAGTTATCCCACAACAAAACCTCCAACTCTGTTTTTATAACATTCACCTTTTGTTGCGTGTCCTTCTCTATTCTTCAAGAAGAATGTTATTGTAATTGTTTACATGTCTCTCTGTTTCTAAATCATATTTTCAATGAAAGCAGTGGCCCATGGAATTAAATTCATGGGATTATCAATTGTGGCATGGACTTCAAGAGAGTAAATGGCTCACTAAACAAAATTATAAAGATACCATAATTCATCCATGACTTCAGGTCCAAAATATAATGATAATTTCTCCTCTTTAAAGGGTAAGAAATTTTTATATGAGAAATAAAACTTCAATTACACTTACAAAATGTAGTCACATTCTCTGCTTAAAAGAGGCATCATTGGTTATTCAGTGCAGAAACTGTCTCACAATTTTTGCATCATTGATTATGTGAAATGTAGTCTTTACCTCTTCCCATCCATAAATTGTGTTCCTATGTTGACCTCATGTTCCTCTAGGTCAGCCAAGACACATTTGAAAAAGAGAGTTTGATATGGAGAGAGCATTCATTGATTTCTGAATAGCTCGTAAATATTTCAAATATTTACAGGAAAGATAAAAAGGGGGGTAAGGAAACAAAACTCACTTAGGCAACATTTTATTTTTGAAGAATTTTTTTTTTTTATTTATTTGAAAGGCAGAGTTACAGAGAGGCAGAGGCAGAGGCAGGGGCAGAGAGAGCGAGAGAGGTCTTCCATGCGCTGGTTCACTCCCCAAATAGACACAATGGCCAGAGCTGGGCCAATCCGAAACGAGGAGACAGGAGCTTCCTCTGGGTCTCCCACGTGGATGTAGGGACCCAAACACTTGGGCCATTTTCTACTGCTTTCCCAGGCCATAGCAGGGAGTTGGATAGGAGTGGATCATCCAGAACTTGAACAGGCACGCATATGGGATGCTGGCACTGCAGGTGGTGGCTTTACCTGCTCTGCCACAGTACTGGCACTGGCGGTGGCAACATTTTTCTTAAACCTACTGTAGAATAGCCTGACCCACATTAATAGAAATACTTATATTTTTTTCTTAGAGAATTAACTAAAATACGCTATTCACATCATTCTAAACATGGAAGATTATTCCACTTGTAGTGGGTGACCAAAAGACTTTTAAAACTCTTCCCAAATACTGTGACATAAATCACAAAATCCAGATAACCATCGTGATATTTTTCTAAACATTATCGATCAACCGTACTCTTCAAAATAAATCTTTTATTTGCTTAATAAACATCCTAAGAATAATTTAAGGAAAAGTTTTAAAGTGATTGTAATAATAACAAATCAAATAACACATTCTTTGATGTTTTCAATAAGTAGGTGGTGTGCAGTTCTCTGTATCAGTTTTTGCACGTCTAATGGTACTTTCTCCCTTTTGCACAGAATGCTCTAGGAAGCCATAAGGCCATGTCATCAGTTTGTCACCTGTCATCCACCACTTGAAAAGGAAATAAATTGAAATAACTTTATAAATTAACAGGTTGCACTGCGGGATTATGCATTGCATTCCACACTCATAAACTGTGTACAATTTCTTTAGCAAAAAAATGACGAAAAATGCACCACAACAAGCACCCAAAGAGAATGAATTCAAACACTCCCAAGTCTGTAAGCATTTTTATTTCCTTTTTCTTTAGATTGTTTTTTACTTGACACTGATTTTACTATCTTGAAACTTGAGAAATCACGAAACACACCTTTGTAATACTTCCCTAGCACTTTATTTTTACCTATATTTCTACTAATTCACTGGTAAACTACTTCCCAAATGCAGTAATTCTTGGCTGATGGTGATTAAAATATATTTTTAGAATCACAACCTCATTTTATACAATAGTTTATAACCTCATTTAATTTTTATTCACAGTATAATTATTATTTTTTATTTTTTTCTTATTTGAGAGGTAGAGTTACAGACAGAGGGAGGGAAATACAAAGAGAAATGTCTTCCACCCACTGGCTCACTCCCCAAATGGTTGCAACAGCTGTAGCTGGGCCAATCTGAAGCCAGGACCCAGGAATTTCATTGTCTCCCACATGGGTGCAGCCACAGCAGAGAGCTGGATCAGAAGAGGAGCAGCCAAGATAGGAAGTGGCACCCATATGGAATGCCAGCACTTCAGGCCAGGTGGAGGCTTTGCCTACTACCCTACAGCACTGTGCCCCTCAGTAGAACTGTTAATCCAAGAGGCAGAGAATGGCATGGAGCAGGGCTGCAGAAGGTAGGGCGACTCCTCTGACTGAAGCTTTGATTCTGGCTTCAACCCAGCCCAGCCATAGCCATTGTGGCCATTTAGGGAGTGAACCAGCAGATGGAAGATCTCCCCACTCCTGCTTCTGTCTTCCCCTTCTTCTGTCTCTCTGCATGTCAAATAAGTAAATAAATTTTAAAACTTAAAAAACAAAATGAGCAGAAGGCAGAAGTAAGGAGGCTGCACTATTTAGTGTTTTGGCAGATCTATAACATTTTTTTCAATTTTTAAAATTTATAGAAGGTGATCAAATTTCTTGTATTTCGTATACACAATTTCAGGAGCATGATACTTCCCAACTTGCAATCTCTCCCACCTATGCTCCTGGCCTCCCTACTCCTTCCTTTCTTATTTTTTCTTTAAATTTTTACAATGACATACTTCCAGTTTAAAATCATAAGTTTAAGCTTCCATTAAATAAAGAATTCAACAAATAGTAAGAAGAAAAAATATACTGTTACTCAACAGTAGAGACAAGGGCTATAAATAATAATCAAAAGCCAATAATAGAAGCTTTAATGAACTAGGATATTTCTGAAATGTTTTATATTGTCTCAGAATTACAGTGA
Source organism: Lepus europaeus (assembly GCF_033115175.1). Lineage (NCBI taxonomy): Eukaryota > Metazoa > Chordata > Mammalia > Lagomorpha > Leporidae > Lepus > Lepus europaeus. The sequence goes on from NC_084842.1 coordinate 68,783,231, forward strand.
TTTGCCCTTTTTTAGATAGTAGACATTATGTATAGTAAACATGTCTGTGTGTTTGTGAGACATACACATTTAAATCATAAAATAAACATAAAATCATTTGAACTTGAATTTAAATGATGGAGGATTATCCTCTGTAACTCTCTGTCAGATATATGAATAGGCTTGTATGTGTCATTGTCTTAATTTTATTGCATTAGCAAATTGAAGACTGAAATGTACTTTAAAAACTTTCACACTTAATCAGTTTGGATTCTCTTAGCTATCAGAGAATGTCAATTCTATTAAAAATTAAAAAGGAAACTGTGATTACCTCAATAGACATAAAAAGGTTATGATAAAAGTTAACATGTATTCATAATTAATAAAATAAATAAAACAAACAACTATTAATAAACAAGGACCTCTAGAACATGTTTTATGAATACAGGGATATGAGCATATTCATTTTATTAAGTAAACAGAGTCACTGAGGAAAGTTGCTTGTCATTCAAGATAACCAATAAATTAAGTTTTATCAGATACAATTTTTTAATTTGAGAAACAGTACCTATAAAATGCTAAATATAAATGAACAACTTAAGTAGGTAAATAGTATATGCATTGCCTTAAAATAGTGAATAATAAATACTGAAATAATCTCTATCTCATCTTTCAATTCACTTTACTCAAACAAAAAATAATATGTAAGAAATGCACAGGACATAAAAAAAGAAAAAGAAAACTTTAATTACTCGTAATTAATCATTTTCTACATGGAAGTGCAGATATACAATTTACTATAAATGATAGTTACTATAAATAATGGAGGCTATTAGAAAGCTCACTGGATATAAAATTTATAAAGCCAATTTTGTTTCTGAATATCAACAACAAACATTTGAATCACAGATTATGTGATATAATTTATAATATCAGTAAAACTTTGTTTTATTTGGGAATAAATTTAGCAAATGATGTGCAGAATTTTTCATGATAAATGTTTCAACTGTTTCAGAGAAGGCCTACGATATTGGAGAGATAATCCATATGCAAAAGCTGTCACTGTCACTTTTCCTCAGTTGATTAAAGAATACCCCAATGGATCAACAAAACACCTCTAATGTGTAGTCTGATAGAGATTTTTATGCCATTTAACAAATTGTATAAGAAAAGGTACACCATTAAGATAGCTTGAGAAGACACAAAGAAGTGAAATATAACTAAGAACCAGGTTTCCTCTTGCAATGAGAATAAATACAGTGTGGTAATAATATAAAAACAGGCAAAATGATCAATAGAAGAAAAAGACCCCATAAATAGATTCCTACATATATAGAAATCTGTTATATGACACATGGTAGGGTATTTCATTGGAAAAAATAACTATTAAATCACTATGGTTTATATAATGGTTATCCAAGAGGAAAATGGAATTGGAAGCTTGCTATACATCTTACATGGTTTTCATATGCTGTTTGGTAGTTTATTTAGTCTGGTTATGCTTCATTGGTCAATTTCTTTTTAATTGTGCTGATCTTCATTGTTGTTTCAAATATTATTGTGTTTCAATATCACATCTTAGCCTTTACTCAGAATGATTGGCTTCCTTTCATCATTTTGTTAACTGAGTTCAAACAGTTCCCAACAGTGAAAAAATGCCTTTCAAGAGTACATGTCATAGTAGAATGTCATTAAATTTTTGTTTGTACAGCATGCAATAAATAATGTAATCGCAGATTAATAAACTAGGTCTAATGAAATCAGGAAACCAAAAATGAGAGCCTATTGACTATGAATTCGAAAATTCTATGTTATATAACTGCATTTTTCTAGGGGAGACAGCATTTTTGTTGCATATTTCATCTATTTGGATATTATATTCTTCATCCTGTGTTAGAATACTTAAAGTATATTCTCTTTTTCTGAGTCTTCCAAAACCTGTTGCATTTCTCTTATAGCAAAAAACTTTCATTCATTCCCCATGTAATCTTCATGTTATCCATGTTATCTTCAAAGGTAACAAGAGATGATGGCCTCTATTTCTTTTTTTTTAAGATCATTTATTTGAAAGGCAGAATTACACAAATAGATGAAGAGACAGACACATACAGAGAAAAAGAGATCTTCCATTCAATGGTTCACTACCCAAACAGCCTCCATGGCCAGATCTGGGTCAAGCTGAAGCCAGGAACCAGTGTTTCATCAGGTCTCCCACATGGGTGCCGAGGTCCAAGTATCTGGGCTGCCTTCTACTGCTTTCCCAGAAACATTAGCAGAGAGTTAGATTGGTAGTGGAGTAGCCAAGACTGGAACCGGCACCTATGTGGAATGTCAATGTCGCAGACAGTAGCATCACCCACTACATCACAATGTCAGCCCCTATTTGTTTCTAAAATAAGAAAGTGGTCCTTGTCTAAGGCTTATTTTCAGCTCTAACAATTCTATTTTTTGTTCAGTAAACTTAGTCTTCATTCTCCATAGGATCATTTTTATTGACCTAAGTTAATTATGTTAAAATCAATACACATTATTAAAAGAGAGTGAATACATATCTTAATGGTTATTATCTAAACTAATGATTTTTCACAGAAAATAAGATCCATAGAGTTCATAATGTATACTTTCCTGTGATGCCTTCACTGTGGCATCTAGAGCTATAGTTCCTACATCATGTTTCATGCAGAAAAATGAATTTGAATACAATTATCATAAAATATTTTTGTTACATGTTCACAGATTTTGGAATTTTTTCTACAGTTTCATAGGTCCCTCAGATCCTATGGAACTGTATAATTTGAAGAAGTTTAAACTTACTGATAAAAGTTTGTAAATTTTGAAAATGTGGAACATAGTGGTATACTAACATGAAAGTAATTTTTTTTAAAGATTATTTATTTATTTATTTGAGAGGTAGAGTTACAGAGAGAGAGAAGGAGAGACAGAGACAACGGTCTTCCAACTGCTGCTTCACTCCTCAATGGCAGCAATGGCCAGAGCTGGACTGATCTGAAGCCAGAAGCCAGAAGCTTCTTCCTGGTGTTCCACACAGGTGCAGGGGCTCAATCATCTTCTACTGCTTTCCCAGGCCGTAGCAGAGAGCTGGATCAGAAGTGGAGCAGCCAGGACTATATCAAGTACCCATATGGGATGCCAGCACTGCAGGCAGAGACTTGGCCTACTATGCCACAGTGCCGGCCTCATGAAAGTAATTTTTAAAACCCAAATTAGGGGCAGGCGCCGAAGCTCAATAGGCTAATCCTCCCCCTAGCGACGCCGGCACACCAAGTTCTAGTCCCGGTCGGGGCGCCGGATTCTGTCCCGCTTGCCCCTTTTCCAGGCCAGCTCTCTGCTATGGCCCGGGAGGGCAGTGGAGGATGGCCCAAGTGCTTGGGCCCTGCACCCCATGGGAGACCAGGAGAAACACCTGGCTCCTGCCATCAGATCAGCATGGTGCACCAGCCGCGGTGGCCATTGGAGGGTGAACCAGCGGCAAAGGAAGACCTTTCTCTCTGTCTCTCTCTCTCTCTCTCACTGTCCTCTCTGCCTGTAAAAAACAAAACAAAACAAACAAACAAACAGAAAAAAAAAACAAATTAGGGCCGGTGCCACAGCTCAATAGGCTAATCCTCTGCCTGCAGCGACCGCACACCAAGTTCTAGTCCTGGTCGGGGCGCCGGATTCTGTCCCGCTTGCCCCTCTTCCTGTCCAGCTCTCTGCTGTGGCCCAGGAGTGCAGTGGAGGATGGCCCAAGTGCTTGGGCCCTGCACTCGCATGGGAGACAAGGAAAAGCACCTGGCTCCTGGCTTCGGATCAGTGCAGTGTGCAAACCACAGCGGCCATTGAGGGGTGAACCAACGGAAAAGCAAGACCTTTCTCTCTGTCTCTCTGACTGTCCACTCTGCCTGTCAAAAATAAATAAATAGATAAATTTACATATTCTGAGATCAATGTATTTTCTGCAGTAAATCTATTTCTTTCTTTTCTTTCTTTTTTTTTTTTTTTTTTTTTTTGACAGGCAGAGTGGACAGTGAGAGAGAGAGACAGAGAGAAAGGTCTTCCTTTGCCGCTGGTTCACCCTCCAATGGCCGCCGCGGCCGTCACGCTGCAGCCGGCGCACCGTGCTGATCCGAAGCCAGGAGCCAGGTGCTTTTCCTGGTCTCCCATGCGGGTGCAGGGCCCAAGCACTTGGGCCATCCTCCACTGCACTCCCGGGCCACAGCAGAGAGCTGGCCTGGAAGAGGGGCAAGCGGGACAGAATCCGACGTCCCGAATGGGACTAGAACCTGGTGTGCCGGCACCGCTAGGCGGAGGATTAGCCTATTGAACCGTTTGCAGGCCAGTAAATCTATTTCTATAATGTACCTGAGAGGTAAGCAGAGTGCTTTTATATTCTGCTACCTTTTAAAAAACAGGCAATGATATACTTTTGAGTTTTGATATTATAAAATACTAGATAACTGTATCCAGATTACTTTAGAAAGATGTCAGAGTCCATGGTATTATCTATGTGTTGGCAGGTAGTATCAACTGATGTGACATTCCCATTATATTTGAGAATGAAATAGGATCATCAACTGGCAGCTCTGAAGACAATAATCTTTATAAAGCTCAATTAGCGAAATACCTGCCAGATCATATACCTTGATGAAGAAGGAAAGGCTTAGTGACATTTTGCAGACTTCCTAATGCAAAAGAGTCCCTGTACTATGCCAGCTTACTTGCATGATAGATTAACAAAGTGATTTTGTAGGTGAGGAAACATGCAAACTTTATTCAAAAGCTTGTGACATACCAGATGCTTAGGCAAATTTAGACTCAGCACACATTGTTTTGCTAATGCAAGAGGAAGATCATCCTTCCTTTTGGAATCATTGGTGGTGTGAGCCATTTTACTCCTTATTGAAATGTTTTGTTAACTAAAATATATGTTATAAGTTTTGGAGATAGAGACATATAAGAATTAACCTAATGCTCAAGGTTTCAACACAACTTTCACTCCAATTAAAATTCTCCTATTACAGTTCTTATGAAGTAAAATGTGGGAAAATTCTATTTGTAAGTACAGGAAATTGATTATGGACTACTCAACATATTCACAAATTAATGGGATACTTAAATAGAAATTATCCAGGAATTATTCATTCAGCATCTTCATTTTAAATGTGGAGAGAAGAGTAAACTCGTGGATTTTTATCCATTCCCCTCTGCTTATAGCTGTCTATCCTAGAGTTGATTACATACAAAGTACGCATACCTTCACATATTTATCAAAATGTAACCCTCTTTAGATACTTATCACACGTTCCCACTTTCAGAAAGCAAGGAATAAACCATCTAATTAATTAAGCCTAAGGTAGGAGTCAGGCCCTGAATGTGTTAGAGGTTTATTGACATTTCTTATCACAGAGACTCTAATAAGAATGTGTCTGTAGCATCCTGGCATAACCAGACTCAAGTTTGAATTCAGAGTCATATCACACAAACACTTTCACAATTAAGAATCAGATGTCTGAGGATGAGAAAACAGAATAATGATCAGGCAGCCAAGTTCAGAAGAACATACGAAACAGGGAGAAATTTGAAACAAAATTCAAAAATGTTGGAATTTACTTGTTGCATTAAAGTATCAGGAAATCAATAATAGATGGACCAAGATATGGTTTAGATAAATTCCACTTAACCTGTGCTTCCCTGGCATGCTCAGATTATCATGAGCTTACAACAAATAGGCAAGAATGTGGGTGCCTTACGAAGAAAAAAACAGAATTAATATGTGGTAGTTAGTTGGTAATACTACATTAACACATATACCATGGTAAATATTGAAAGACATTTCAAAATAAGTGTTTTTGGAAAGATGAAGTTTTCAAAATAATTTTTAAAAGATTTTATTTATTTGAGAGGTAGAGTTATAGACAGAGAGAAAGGTCTGGTTCATTCCCCAAATGGCTGCAAAGGCTGGAGCTGGGCCGGTCTGAAACCAGGAGCTAGGAGTGTCTTCTGGATCTCCCATGTGGCTGCAGGATCCCAAGCATTTGGGCCATCTTCCACTGCTTTCCCAGGCCATTAGCAGAGAGCTGGATAGGAAGAGGAACAGCCTGGACACAAACTGGTGCCTATATGTGATACTGGCACCACAGGCTGAAACTTAGCCTACTACACTGCAGCACTGGCCCCCGAAGTATTTTTTTTTTTTTTTTGACAGGCAGAGTGGACAGTGAGAGAGAGAGACAGAGAGAAAGGTCTTCCTTTTTGCTGTTGGTTCACCCTCCAATGGCCACCGCGGCCGGCGCATCTCGCTGACCCGAAGCCAGGAGCCAGGTGCTTCTCCTGGTCTCCCATGGGGTGCAGGGCCCAAGCACTTGGGACATCCTCCACTGCACTCCCAGGCCACAGCAGAGAGCTGGCCTGGAAGAGGGGCAAGCGGGACAGAATCCGGCGCCCTGACCGGGACTAGAACCCGGTGTGCCAGCGCCGCTAGGTGGAGGATTAGCCTGTTGAGCCGTGACGCCGGCTCCGAAGTATTTTTTAAATTTAGTATAACATAAGTAGAATTCACTGTATTCATTTTTTGTGTTTTTCATCTTAATCTGTTGGTTGTTTAATTAGCAAAATTTTATGGGACAATTTGAATACAGATACATTAAAATGTATATATCTTGAAAATACAAATGATGCTGTCAAAATATATTGAAAATTAATTTGCTATATAATCTCTCAGAAAATTAAATTTGTAATAACTCAATAAACAGGAAAAAACAGGAAATGAGTATACAACTAGTCAGTACAATCTACCCTTGCAAATAAACTAAAATCTACAAAGGGTTAATAAGTGTATGAAAACACTCAACATGGCTTATAATTAAAAAAATGCATATGGGAAGCTTAATATGCTGCTTGCTGGAATACAGATGTATGGAAATTTTCTGGAGGGCAACCTGGAAGCATTTATCCAGATCATTAAAATACTCACACTCTTTAACCTAATTATCAAATTTTTAGGGTTATACATCCTAAGGAAATAACTAAAGATGCTCCAAATGAATTATGTATGTGGACACATTTTGCAAGTTTATGCTAACAAAACACTGGAATCAGGAATGATGCTCAATGTTAGAGAACTAGTTGAGTTTACGTCAAAATAAAAGAACTTTAGCAATGCAATGGAATGTTAAACATTTTTCAGAATAAATTTTCACCTTCTACAATATTATAAAATTTGTAAAAATCAATACACATAATAAACATCAACTGTATATTACAATTTTTAATTGTGTACCTATGCACGCAGGCACACATGGATACACATTTCTAGAAGGAAATGCATTAAAATGTTAATATTTTACTTTAAAAATACTGTGATTGTGAATGGTGCCTTTCTCTGCTCATTTCCAAAAGTTTGGGATTTAAGCTTATATTAATTATATATTATGAAAAAATAATACACATTAAAGAAATTATATTTCATTGCACACTCTGAACATGTTAAGCAAAAAACATTATCATTCAAAGACAAATGAAAGATAACTATGATATAAAAATAGTACAATATATAATAAACTATTTTATTGAAGAATGTATGAGCATAAATCACAAAATTGTACTCAATTGTGAATAACTCTGTAAAACAATGTTTTTAGAAATTTATATCATATTGCTAATTACAATTATAATAAGATCAATCCTTAATTATGCTATTAATCTTATTACCTATGTGAAAAAATGGCCCTGGATTAATAGTAAAACTAAATTATATTTCTATCTTATATTGAGTTGCATAGTAAAAATACTACTGATCAAATATTTATAACATATTCATTAATATTTATTATATGTATTTAATATTAATACATTAAATGATTGGAAAGCATGTATTTGCAAAGTTCAAATTTTGCAACAAGTAATTCTATTATCTTAAATGCATTTAAAACTCATTAGATGAGAATTTTAAAATATATGCCAAAATAATTATTGATTCAAAAATAAAATCAAATATGCCTTAGTGAAATAATTAAAATAAATTCAAAACATAAAGATTCAAAATAACTGACAACATTCTTAGATCAATGCCACTTAGCAAGCATTTTTTGAAAAATAAGTTGTAAATCCATTAATTATATATTTTTTTACTTTTATTTAATGAGTATAAATTTCCAGTGTACAGCTTATGGATTACAATGGCTTCCCCCTCCCATAACTTCCCTCCCACCCGCAACCCTCCCCTCTCCCGCTCCCTCTCCCCTTCCATTTGCATCAAGATTCATTTTCAATTCTCTTTATAGACAGAAGATCAATTTAGTATAAAGATTTCAACAGTTCGCACCCACATAGAAACACAAAGTGAAACATACTGTTTGAGTACTAGTTATAGCATTAAATCAAAATGTACAGCACATTAAGGACAGAGATCCCACATGAGGAGCAAGTGCACAGTGGCTCCTGTTGTTGACCCAACAAATTGACACTCTAGTTTATGGCGCCAGTAACCACCCTAGTCTGTCGTCATGGCTTGCCAAGGCTATGGAAGCCTTCCAAGTTTGCCGACTCTGATCATATTTATAGTTTTTAAACATTTGATATGAATGCTTTCATTCAAATGGAGAGATTTTCAGTATCCACATGTTCGATGTCCCCTGTGTGCTAGACTTTGTCTCTGGTAAGAAAAAAAGCACAGAATTCAAAGTTACTAGGATGGTGCAGGGGTTTAAAGCTGCAACATGAAGTGCCGGCAACCCATATGGGCGCCAGTTTGAATTCTGGCTGCTCCACTTCCCATCTAGCTCCCTGCTATGGCCTGGGAAAGCAGTAGAAGATGTCTCAAGTTCTCGGGTCCTTGCATCCACGTGGGAGACCCAGAAGAAGCTCCAGGTTCTGGCTTCGGATCAGCCCAACTCCAACTGTGGCGGTCATTTGGGGAGTGAACCAGTGGATGGAAATTTCTCTCTCTCTCTCTCTCTCTCTCTCTCTCTCTTTCTCGCTCTCTCCCTCCCTCGCTGCTTCTGCCTCTCCATAACTCTATCTTTCAAATAAATATATAAATCTTAAAAAAAAAGTTACTAGGATGAGGATACATGGGATTACACTACTTTAACCAGAGATGACAGAAAGTGCTGGGGCTCTACCCTAAGAATAGAGCAGAGTTTTTTTAAGAAATGAAAACTATCATAGATCAGTGAAACCATGAGAAAGGAAAACAATGGGATGATATACCTTCAGAAAATTAGCTAATAACTAGATGATGTAAGGTCTTGTAAAAAGTTAAGCATTTTGGCTTTTCTGATGAGATGGAAAACCATGAGAACTCTTGCAGTGTGACATATGATCAATATGTTTCTGAAGGATAATTCTATAGGTCAGACAATAAATCACATAATGCCAATCTATAAGTAAGTTATAATAATTTAGGCAAGGCTGGCACTGTGGCTTTAGCAGGTAAAACCAGTGCCTGCCATGCCAGCATCCCATATAGGTGCTGGTTCAAGTCCCGGCTGCTTCACTTCACGTCCAGCTCTCTGCTATGGCCCAAGTCCCCTTGCACTCTTGTGGGAGACCTGGAAGAAGTTCCTGGCTCCTGGCTTCGGATTGGCACAGTTCCGGCTCTTGTAGGCATCTAGGGAGTGAACAAGTGGATGGTGACCTCACTCTCCCTCTGCCTCTGCCTCTCTGTAACTCTGCCTTTCAAATAGATAAATAAATCTTTTAAAAAAATAATTTAGGCAAAATATAATGGTTTCCCAGACCCAAATCATTGTAGCAGAAGAGCTGCCTCTGGGCAGAAACAGTCTATGATAAGATTTATTTAATTATATAAGAAACAAAGAATAAGGTATATCTCATTACATAAAGTAAATACCTATTAAAATGGGAAAGACTATGAGTGAGATAAAAAATTATATGCCATCCCCTAAGAAGCAGATTTTATTCTCCTCCTGTTGAGTTAGACAAGACTTTGTGGTGTGACTGAGTGTGGAAATGGTGATTTGAGTAATATGAAGTCTTGCAACTTCTACCTAAGATTCATAGGACACTTAACTCTGAGAGTTGTTGGTCATCATATAAGGAATCCTTCTACACAGAGTTGTCCTAAATGTGAGGACACTCATGGTGGCCACAGGGAGAAGACACATAGGAAGAAGCCAGAGAGCCTATAGCTGTCCCAACCTTTCCAGTGCTCATGCCGAATATATGAATAAGAAGCCTTCAAATGACTCCTACATCATCTGTCTACAACCACATGGGAGTTCCTGAGTATAAAGAGCCTGTTGAGCCTACTCAGCTTAGGCATAAAAACATTAAAAATAAAAATAAATAAGTAAATAAATGTACGGTAAGCTTTTAAGTATTGGTATAACTTTTCACAGCAACAACAGAGCAGAGCAGTAGGAGAAACAGGGTTAGAGGAAAATCAAATGTTCTTTCTCTAGGAGCCAATGTTGTGGTGCAGTGAATGAATGCATAGCATATTGGAGTGTTGGCTGAAATCCCAGCTGCTCTGCTTTCAATCCAGCTTCTTTCTAATGAATCTAGGAAGGCAGTAGTTGGTGGTTGTATCAAAACCAGTGATTTTTTTTTTCTCTCTCTCTCCCTATCAAATAAATAATTTTTCAAAATTTTATTTTTCACATGTTAAGTCCAGATGGTAATTAACCATCAAAGTGAAAGTGTGAACTAGGCTAATCCAACACCCCCTAAAAAATCAAAGATGTTGATATTAGATCACTCCCTCACGAAGACATTTGTATGTCTAAGGTCATCACACCAAATGTTGAGTTGTTGTTATAACAGTGAACGTTCCTCCATTCATCTTCATTTTAACATAGTGCTTCTGCATTTTCACCATTAAAAATAATATAAGTTATGGATTGCTGGAGAACAGTCTGTATCTATGAACTTTCTTTTATTCCTTCTTTACTAAAGTGATTTCTTTTTATGCATTAATGATTTTTTACATTTATTAAAGACTTCTGCACTTAGTGATATGACTATGTAGGTTTATTTACACAACTAAATATAGGCTGTGATTGAAGCATAACATTGTAGGATCCCTCTTATCTCACAAATAAATAACTATGAACCATTATTCAATAGAATCCTTTCCATCACCTGTTCTGGGCTAAAAGCTATGCATTAAAGAACCTCATAAGACCTGTAAAAAGCAGGGTAGAGAGAGAAACATTACTCTGAGTAGATAATTTGAAACTGCCATGCACAAATACAGGGTTTGAATAAATGTCTAGCTAAGATATTTGAGAATTATGTGCTTGTTTACAGCATTTTGAATTAACTAAAATGTTCCCATAGGTTCTTCAGATTTGCCTTAGTAGGTCATAGGTAAATTCTTAAAAACAGCGTTAGCTATAACCTCTGGTGGATATTTCTGGGTTCTTCACTCCATCAATAATATCAATAACCATGTAGGTTTCCAGTTTCTGACATTAAACCACTTTATATTTGGAATTGAAAGAAAGCCTCCTGTATTCTATATGGCACCATGAGTGACATTAGGATGAAAAATTCTTATATAACTGAACTATCTTTACATTCTTGAGAAAAGCCCTATTTTATCACCAGTTACTCCATTATGATTCTCTGTGTTCTGGACACCTGGATTAATTAATTGCACTTCTGGGTCCTCTGATAAGTTAGGACTGTGGAATGTTTTACAGCTGAGGATATGAGAAATGTCACTTCCAGGTCAGGCATTTAATTGCTGGCACAAAACCCTAGGTTGTTTTTCTTTCTGCTACCACCATTAGTAATGTTCCAGATAGTGGTGGCTTTTTCCATCTAAGATGTGAAATAAAGATATAGAGTGCAGCCTCTAGCAAACTCACTGCATTTATAACCTGATGGAGACAGTAACACTGTGGTTTGCTAGTCGCTATCACTGATGAGTGTTTCTTACTATAGTATAGCCTACATGTGAGGTGTTGGCTTAGGGCTTAGAAGAATGACAGGTAGAAAACTTTCCCAGAGCTTGGAAGGATATTGACGCAAATTCTGTATTGGTGAAGCGTTTGGAAGAAAACAATCACAATCGTCACTTTAGTGAATTTATAGCTTGAGGATAAAAGTTTCAGAAAAGGAAGCATTTGATGTGTACTATTTGCTGTATGTTGCAAGCTATTGCTAGAAACTGAGCTTGGAAAAGAATTGACTTTTTTTGAAATAAGCAAGAAAGGAAGCATAACACACAAAGTTGGGGGGTGTTTTGGATTGGAAAGGCATAAAAACACTAACAGATAACACAAACTAAGTAGTTAACATCAAAAGCAAAGTCAATGTGACTATGCAGAAAAGATTAGCTAGAGTGCAGCTTTCCTAACCATGGACAAAAACCTTTTGTGAATTAAGTGGCCGTCGAATAGACTGTCCCAAAGACAAAACAGAAAATGGAAAGCAAAGTAATAAGTAAGTACTTAAGTTATTCATGATTCAATTGAGAGAAAGAAAAGTCTGGGAGAGAGGAAGCAGAGCAATTTAGCAGATCTAAGAAAATCTGGAAAAGAACAGCAGATAAGGATATTTGCTTGTTGAGCTGAGAGGAATTAGGTAACTGGAAACAACCAAGTTTGTAAGAGATTTTCACTACCAAAGAAACCATAACTCTAACAAGTTTTCTCAGTTGAAGATTTAGCTCAACCTACTGTATACGAGAGAATAAAATCCATGGGTGCCCACATACTGCCTTATTCAAGGTGTCCTGAGTAAGGTAGTAAAGACAGGAACACATTCCCGAAGGTGTAGCAAGAGGCTAAGGCATCAATGGAGTGGGTCTTTTTTCACGGACGAGGATCTATGGCTAGACCAATATTTCCCTTCCCATGCAGTGGGGTTCTTGCAACCTCTCACAGGATTTGAGGTTCTGTGGAGAAATGTACCACTGTTTCAGTTTGCAAATAGCAGCCTGTATTGTACTTATTCTTCTGTAAAGGTTATAAAATGGTGCATTCGCGAGAAGAATATGGCTGCTACTTAGTCAAATTTAGTATGTGCATATCATCCAAAAGTTCTGCCTTGGGAAACACATCCTTAATAAATGTTCAACAATGTTAATTGAAGTATTGTTGGCCTTAAAGGGGAATTTGAAACAGTTTGCTTGTGTCACTGCTTGGGGATTAACTGATAAAACTTGGTGGAACTCTATCAGAGTTGTATGCACCAGTGGAGGAAGAATTATTATACAAATACTAAATGGTTAGATCCTATAAGCATTTTTTTTCTGATTAAAAACAAGTAATATATGAGAACTATAAAACAGAGCAACTTATTTATACAGAGAAATATTTTAACTCAAATAACGTTACATATTTACAACAAAAATTTAGTATATGAAGATGATTGCTTTGGGGGTAGGAGGAGGAAAGCAAATGGGCCATGGAGAAGAAAAGAAATAAATGAACAAAGGATTTATTTCTTCAAATCCATTGAGGATAATCTATCATGAATTTAATAGCAGGATGGCCTCAGGGCACATGCATTTCCAAAACAAAACTTCATAACATTCAAAAGCAAACCAGGACGTTTTCTTAGAAAAAAAACATAAAATCAAAAATCAATCAATTTTGGAGTGGGCAGTTAGCACTGTGATTAAGATAATTCTTGGGATACCCCATATCCCATATCAGAGATCTTGGATTTCAGTCTGTTACATTTCTGATTCCAACGTTCTGCTTCTGCACACTCTGAGAAACAGTAGCTGATGGTTCCAGTCTTGGGTAACTGCTGCATGGGAGACCTTAACTTAGTTCTTAGCTCCTGGATTTAGCCCGGTGCAACTCTAGCTATTGCGGGCATTTTTGTAGTGAATCAGCAGTTAGAACTCTCTTTCTCTCTCTGCCTTTAAAAGTGAATTATAAGCACCTGGCTCCTGCCATCGGAACAGCGCGGTGCGCCGGCCGCAGCGCGCTACCGCGGCGGCCATTAGAGGGTGAACCAACGGCAAAGGAAGACCTTTCTCTCTGTCTCTCTCTCTCTCACTGTCCACTCTGCCTGTCAAAAATAAAAAAATAAATAAATAAAAAAAATATGTTTAAAATCTATTAAATGTCTATCCATCAATGAAAAGGGTGTTGGGTGAAAATTTCTTGAAGCTGGAACTGGACTTAACATTTCAATGTGTATGGAGGGAAGTTCTAATGAGATTTTGAGAGATGAATCTGGCTTAGCTTGGAAATTAGCTTACCTTTGTACTGTCTTGGTGGAGAATTGTGCTTAGGTCTATTTTTGGAGTCATCCTCCAGTTTCTACTGGCTGGGGGAACTCAGTCAGATGCTTTAGCTTCTATGAGCAACAGTGGATAAAGCATACCTCACAAAGCTGTTTTAAGTTATTAAATTAAAATTCAAACTACTAAGAAACATCCTTGTGCCAGACAACTCGCTACAGCCTCTGTCATCAAGTTGCTAATAATCTTGTGAAAAAGAGAAACAGTAAATTAGCACATAAATGCTATGAAGGAATATGAGAATAATGCTATTGATGCCACCACCTGGGATCTAACGTGGTCTCTAGGCAGCGAGAGGATATTTTCTATTGAAGAAGTGCTCTGAGCTGAGACATAGAAAATGAGAACAAGTCGAACAACTGGAGATGTGTGCATATTATATTTTGGTGTATATGTGGATGTGTGCATGAAGAGAGTTCTGTTGAAAGAATAATGTTTTATATTGGGAAATTTGTCATTAACATTTAAGTGAATGTCATTAAAATACTGCTATTGTCAGTAGCAGAAGAAACAGGTATAAAGGATTAAGATCACAACAAAAAATATGTTATGCCCTCTATTCCTAGAATTATACACTAGTACTTTTACATGAAGACTAGCCCAATATTGCAGCTGTCATATGTATATTATCTTTGTTTAATATATAACTCAGTTTTCATGTCCTCCAAATTACCTTGATTTTTCACTCAACCCTTCAAAATTAGTATTTCATTGTTCGAACTAGATTGAGTTATTTTATGAGATTGAAACAAAATGCAACTTATGAAAGCTCTATGAAATATAAATGTATGCATGCCTGAGTATGTGCATGTGGGTGTGCATGACATTTCATTCTCCCTTACACTGAGAGAGCACATGCAGCTTGGAGATCATCTCCTTCATTATAACTTCCCATTCTAAATTTCTCAAGATTTCTCACAACAAAATGAAACTCTATAGACATTTACGTTGCATTGTAAGTCAAACGTCCATATAATTTCTTACTGATGGTCATCTCAAGTATTAGTGCAAAATGGCATCAAAAACAATACATTCTGCATTTTAAAAATGAATTTTAGAGTAGTGTTCATTTTGTGCTTATGGTGCTTTAATCATAAGAAGATACATGAAATTATTTTGTAAAATAGGAAGTAATAAAATAACAAAATGCCTCATATGGGGTGTTTTATTATAATTGGTTCTATAGTACAAATTAATATGTGCCACATTAAAATTTAAAATCCCAGAGATAACGCATATTAAGTGGAATATTGTTTTAATAAACTATTGATTAAAAATGTACTTCAAAATGACACCTTTTAAAATCAGAACTACTTTAATAAACTTAAAATATTCATCTGTACCCTGCGCAGAGTATTTCTCAGTTTTTAATGCTATTTAACTGCAAACTTTAATTTCTTCCTCTTTACCTTCAATTTTACCTATAGGATGGTATTGTTGAAAGCAGAACCTTCCCATTCTCCATTTATCAATGATTTTTCCATTCAATTTAAACAAATCAATCCTCTATGGAATTATAACTTGTAAATATAGAATATAGTAGACTCATTAAAAACACTTGGCAGGAATTTGGGGCATTGATATATTTTGTTGGGCATTACAGACCCAGTGGCACCTTCTCTAGTTACTTGTGGTTGAAGTGCAACACAGTCCTCCTCAGTAGCTTGTCCAGCATTTTGGTCTCCTTGCTCAGAACCCTGATGTTTCTTTTCTTCTCAACATACTTCCTGTTATACCTGTATCAATGTCACTGGAGCTATTTCTCAAAAATTCAAATTATAAGATTCCATCCTACATCTCCTAAATCAAAATTGCAGGTATTGAACAAAATATAATCTGCTATTTCTAAGCTCCCTAGATAATTCTTATGCATGGGAAAGTTTGTCAAAATACTCTTCTAGAAATAGGTCTAAGAGTCAAAGGGATCACACAAACAAGACTAGTGTCTGCTAATACTAACAGATATAATTAAAAAGCGAGAGAACGATCCAACATGGGAAGTGGGATATACAGCAGACTCATAGAATGGCAGATGTCCTAAACAGCACTCTGGCCTCAGAATCAGCCCTGAAGGCATTCAGATCTAGCTGATAAGCCCATGAGAGTATTTCAGGCATGGAAAGCCAAGACACTCTGGCAAAACAAAACAAAACAAAACAAACAAACAAAAAAACCTAAAAGAAAGATCTCCATGAGTGAGATCCCAGTAGAAAGAACTGGCCATCAAAGGAGGAGGTCCCTTTCTGTGAAGGGAGGAGAGAACTTCCACTTTGCCTATGACCTTGTCTAAGTAATATCGAAGTCAGTGAACTCAAGAGGCTTCCATAGCCTTGGCAACTCATGACTAGAGCCTAGGGAGATTACTGACGCCATAAACAAGAGTGTCAAATTGTTAAGTCAACAACAGGAGTCACTGTGTACTTACTTCTCATGTGGAATCTCTGTCCTTAATGTGTTGTCCAATGTGAATTAATGCTATAACTAGTACTCAAACAGTATTTTACACTTTTTGTTCTGTGTGGGTGCAAACTGATGAAATCTTTACTTAATATATACTAAATCGATCTTCTGTATATAAAGAGAGTTGAAAATGAATCTTGATATAAATGGAATGGGAGAGGGAGCGAGAAATGGGAGGGGTGCGGGTGGGAGGAAAGTTATGGGCGGGGAAAAGCTATTGTAATCCATAAACTGTACTTTAGAAATTTATATTTACTAAATAAAAGTTTAAAAAAAAAAGAAATAGGAAATTGTATTCAACTCTGTTCCGTCTCTTCCTTATACTGAACCCTTCTTTGAATTCACATCCAGAAAAAAGAACTACATGTGCAACTAACATTTCATTATGAAGCAATCTCTCTCTTTATAAAAATCTATGAACCAGTGAATGTGTAACAGGGTAGCATGGTACATTGCTTTGTTTTTTCTTTAATTTTAGTCGTTTCAGTTTAATGCTTTGAAATTTTAAATAACAACTTAAGTGATTCAAAATGGGAATAGTGGATTCATTATTATATTTGTTTTATTTTTTACACTTTTATTTGTAGTTGATAGATTAGTTTATTATTTATTTGAGAAGCAGAGAGACAGAAATGACTAGCTACTAGACATACACATACAGAGAGAGAGAGAGAGAGAAAGCACTATTAACAAATATCCACTTATCATTCTCCAAATGTTTGCGACCACTGGGGCTGGAGGTGACATTCAGTGACACAATCCAGATCTCCCTTATAGATGGCAGGAACTGAATTACCAGAGGTATCTTTGCTGCCTCCCACAGTATGCATCATCAGTAAGCTGATTCAGGAGCTGAATCTGAAAATCAAGCCCAGACACTCTGATAAGGGATGTGGGCATAGTAACCACTAAGCTAAAGGCCTACTCATAATATCCAGGTTATGATTCAAGCAGTATCACTGACAATATTAGCATTAAATATAGTTGTTTGCTATTTTATCAGAAAATGTATTTTCAAAAAAATAGAAGAACGGATATCTAGGGACTGGTGTTGTGGCACAGCAGGTTAATCCTACACCTATAACTCTGGCATCCCATATTAGAGCAGTGGTTTTAGTCCTGGCTGCTCCAGTTCTGATCCAGCTCCCTGATAATGCACCTGGGAAGGCAGCCAAAGATAGACCAAAGGCTTGCTTGCCTGTCACTTGGCCCTTACCACCCATGTGACAGACCAAGTTGAAGTTCTTGTCTCCTACCGTCAGTTTTCTCTGGCCCTACCATTGCAGTCATTTGGGGAGTGAACTTGTGGATAGAAGATCTCTCTCTCTCTCTCTCTCTCTCTCTCTCTCTCTCTCTCTCTTTCTCCATCACTGCCTTTCAAATGAATAAAAAGAAGTTATAATCCAACATAGAACTCAATAATTTGAAGTTTATATTGCAATTATAATGGACACTGTTGGTGAAATGAAACTATCAGACTTCTCTGGGAAAGAAATGCCATACCATGCTTTACTAGTGTAGTTTTTGCTCAATTTTAATGAAGTATCTCAGAAGTCCATCAGAGTAGGCATTCTTATTTGTTTGCTTCTTTCTCATTCTTTTGGTAACTACACATCTTTATTAAGAGCAATGTACCCGGGCCGGCGCTGTGGCGTAGCGGGTAAAGCCACCACCTGCAGTGACAGCATCCCATACGGGCGCTGGTTCAAGTCCTGGCTGCTCCATTTCTGATGCACCTCTCTGATATGGCCTGGGAAAGAAGTAGAAGACGGCCCAAATCCTTGGGCCCCTGTACCCACATGGGAGACCCGGAAGAAGCTCTTGACTTCTGACTTTGGATTGGCACAGCTCTGGCTGTTGCAGCCACTTGGGAAGTGAACCAGTGGATGGAAGATCGCTCACTCTCTCTCTGCCTCTCTGTAACTTTGACTTTCAAGTAAAATAAATAAATCTTTAAAACAAAACAAACAAAAACACCAATGTACCAAGAGTTGTAGAAAAACAAAGCAATGCAACACCTTAACATCAGTGACTTTTGAGGTTGAAAGGAAGTGAGATATATTTCAAAACATTTCCAACTTTTACCTTGGAAAAATATTTGCATATTCTATTTCATTTCACTCCCTAATTGACTTTTTAAGATTTATTCGTTTATTTGAAAGTAAAAGTTACAGGGAGAGAACGGGAGAGAGAGAGAGGGAGAGGGAGAGGGAGAGGAAGAGGGAGAGGGAGAGGGAGAGGGAGAGAGAGAGAGAGAGAGAGAGAGAGAGAGAGAGAGAGAGATTCCACCAGCTGGTTCACTCTCCCAGATGGCTTCAATGGCCAGAGATGGTCCAGGGTGAATCTCTTCATTGGTGGCAGTGGCCCAAAACTTGAGCCACCTTCCACTGCTTTTCCCAGTTCATTAGCAGGGAGCTTGATCGGCAGTGGAGCAGCCAGGACACAAACCAGCACTGATTCAGGATGCTGGTTTTGTAGATGGCAGTTTTACTGGTTACTCCTCAACACTCCTCTTCATCCCCTCATCCTGTGTTACTTCAAACTAAAATAATTGATAATTGTAAATTAACTTTGAGCAAGAAAATATAAGGAATAAGAATTCTTTAATCATTAAAATAGGGTTACCAGGTTGGATGTTAGGACAAATTGTAAGAGAGAATTTTGTAAATTCCAACATTCATAATTATGATGTAAATTCACAAACTGCTATTTTGACTCATAATTGACTTCTTAAAAATCTTCAGATGTGACTATACGTCATTTAGCAATTTCTTTTTTCTCTCAAAAGATTTATTTGATTGTTTGAAAGGCAGAGAAACAGAGAGAGGGAGAGACACAAAGAGTAAGAGAGGAATTTTCTTTCTACTGGTCCATTCCCCAGATGACCACAGCAGACAGTCATAGGCCAGACCAAAGCCAGGAACTCCATCCTTGTCTCCCACATGGGTGGCAAGCTCCCAAGCACTTGGCCCATCCTCTGCTACACACCAGCTAGACAGGAAGCAGAACCAAGACTCACATTAGCACTCGGACAGGACGGCAGCAACCACTGTGATGGCTAATTTTATGCTTCAACTTGACTAGGCCATGAGGGGCCAAGTTGTTGGTAAACATTATTCTGGATGTGTATTTGAGGATGTTTTTAGAGCACTAAAATATAGTGCTCTAAACAAAGTGAATGAATGGGCCTCATCCAATCAATTGAAAGCATTCACAGAATGGGAACTAGGGAAAATCCTCTCTGCCTATTTATTTATTTATTTATTTGAAAGTTAGAGTTACACAGAGAGGCAGAGAGAGAGAGAGGGAGAGAGAGAGAGAGAGAGGGAGAGAGAGAGGTCTTCCATCTGCTGGTTCACTCTCCAATTGGCCGCAACAGCCAAAGCCACACTAATCCAAAGCCAGGAGCCAGGAGCTTCTTCCAGGTCTCCATGCAGGTGCAGGGGCCCAAGCACTTAGGCTATCTTGGACTGCTTTCCCAGGCCATAGCAGAGAACTGGATCAGAAGTGGAGCAGTAGGGACTAGAACTGGTGCCCTTATGGGATACTGTCATTGTATGTATGAATTGAAATGGCACGTTGTGTATGTAAGTGTGAATACCTGCTATGTGTCAATTAAAATATATATTTTTTAGAGATTTATTTATTTAAATATATTTTAAAACTATAAATTTCTTCCAAACACACCCTCACAGAAACATTCACAATAACCTTTGACCAAAAAGCATGACCCAGTCAAATTGACAGATAAAAATAACTGATCCTGTGAAAAAATACCAAACTGAAAATGTATGGCATTCTTCAATATATCAAATACCCCTCCAAACTTTCAAGAACATTAACAAAGAAAATTAGAGACATTTTCCCAGCTAAGAGTAACCTCAGAAAAAGCAATAAGTAGACATAATGTAATATCTTGCAACTCATATGCTATGCATATCTGAATAAAGCATGAAATTAATAGTAATATATGGATATATACACTCATTAATTGACACAAATGTATCACACTAATAATGTACAATGTTAGTATTAAGAGAAGCCAATAGGTATGTGCAACTCTCTTTCATACATAGATCTAAAATTGAAAAACTTTTTTTCTACAGACAGAGGAGAGTCATTTCTTCAATTGTATTAAAAAGAAGATAGAATCAGAGTTTTCTCTGATGAGTTCTCAATTAAATTTTAAATAATGAAAACTTCTGGAAATGATGAGAAATATTCCAGGTCAACTACTGGAGTACAATGCAAAGTAGGCATGTATTTGAAGAACACAAGGAAATAAATTTTTTGGTGATTTCTCCCTAAGTAGGATAACATGTAAGTAAAAGGTATATATATTCAAATTCTTTCAAAAGTATTAAGGATTATGCAAAGGAAAACAGTTATGGTCATTTTTGGAGGAGTAGTTTTAAAGTGTACTATGAATTCACAATACATTTATGTACTATGAATACATGTATACATTATGTACTATGAATACATAATACATTTATGAAAATAGCTACATTCAGCTCATAAAACATACCAGAAAATTTAAAGGAGAAAATCAATTCATAAAATGTATATTTTAAGACCACATTGGAATTAAACTAGAGTCAATAACAGAAATATAGCTGCAAACTCCAAATATTTGGAAATTAAACAACAGACATCTAAATAAAATATTAGCCAAGGAGGAAGAGCAATTAAAAATATTTCAGACTGAAAATGAACCTAAAACTTTCCACAATTTGTTGGATGCAATGTTAAGAGAAATAACAGGGGCCGGCGCTGTGGCGCAGTAGGTTAATCCTCCGCCTGTGGCGCCAGATTCCCTTTTGGGCGCCAGTTCTAGTCTCAACTGCTCCTCTTCCAATCTCCTCTTCCAATCCAGCTCTCTGCTATGGCCCTGGGAAAGCAGTAGAAGATGGCCCAAGTCCTTAGGCCCCTGCACCCACGTGGTAGACCAGAGGAAGCTCTTGGCTCCTGGCTTTGGATCCGTGCAGCTCCGGCCATTGGGGCAGTTTGGGGAGTGAGCCAGCAGACAGAAGACCTTTCTCTCTGGCTCTCCTTTTCACTGTCTGTAACTCTAACTTTCAAATAAATAAATAAAATATTTTAAAAAGAGAGAGAAATAATAAAGACACAAATGGCATGTCCCTGTGATAAAATTTATATACATTTCAAAATTATAGAAAAGTATCCATCCCATGGTGCTAGGAGCTAGTGGTTCTCTTTGGAGTGGAGAAAAGACATAACGACTGTAAAAGGCACCAGGAGCTCGTCGGTTTCTAACTCTTTTTTCACCTAGGCTGTGTTTCTGTGAATGTATTCAACAGTAAGTTTGACTATATATTTATGGTATTCTAGTTTTCTATATACACATTTTCCTCTTATAAAAGTTTTCAATTATTTGTGTCCCTGAGCAGGTTATTCAGCCTCCTTAAGCCTAGAACTGTTTCATATGTAAAGTTATGATAACACAAAGTTGCCTTGAGGATTAATTAAACGTGAAATATTTTATACACAGATTAACAAATAAAATAAAAACATCTATGGTTTAAAAACTAAAAGGGCATTCCAAGTATAAACATTTATAAACCTTATTTCCAGTAAATTAGTAGTTTAAACCCAAATGAAATAGGTGTCCCTTAAATGAGAATTGCATAGTCACAAAACATTTATTCCACAAATACTAAGAATGTAAAATGTCAACAGAATTATTTAACCAACTCAGGGTACATTAATTAACAGAACAATCAAAAACCCTTGACCCTTTGGCTTAAATTTCAATGGGAGAAACAGACTCTAAGCAAGAAATAAATGAATTGGGTTGTATTTTACAAAGTAAATTTTCTAAGGAAATAATTAGCAATAGATTAAGATATATCTATTTTTTGAAAGTGAAAGTATTTTGATTTTAATAGAAAAGACAGGAAAACATTACTAAAATTTCAAAAGACATTTTTGCATTATCTTGAACAACATAATAAGTAATTGGGAAAGTGATACAGTAGAAGAGAATGACCCTTGAAAAAGCATGAAACTCAACGATGTACTGATGGATTAGATGTTGGTGAAGAAAGAAAAGAAATGTTGAGGATGACACCAAAGAATCTGGTGTGAGAAACTTCCAAGAATGTGGTTGGTATTATTTGAGATAGAGATGGCAGGAAGAAGTTTTTGTGCAGCCTTGGAGCACACAAGTTTATACAAGATCATGGGGTTGCAGGGGATATCATTTTGATCACCAATTTCTTCCTTTGCTTCTGGCAAACAGGGTCCATATATAACCTGCCTCCTGGATGCTAACCATTAGAATGTGAAGTGAAGATGGCTGATAAGAAACAAATGACACCACAAGGACATTTTCATGTAGGAATCATTACCTTTTCCAGATTTTTTTTTATTTTTTTAAACTTTTATTTAATGAGTATAAATTTCCAGTGTACAGCTTATGGATTACAATGGCTTCCCCCTCCCATAACTTCCCTCCCACCCACAACCCTCCCCTCTCCCGCTCCCTCTCCCCTTCCATTTGCATCAGATTCATTTTCAATTCTCTTTATAGACAGAAGATCAATTTAGTATAAAGATTTCAACAGTTTGCACCCACATAGAAACACAAAGTGAAACATACTGTTTGAGTACTAGCTATAGCATTAAATCAAAATGTACAGCACATTAACGACAGAGATCCCACATGAGGAGCAAGTGCACAGTGGCTCCTGTTGTTGACCCAACAAATTGACACTCTAGTTTATGGCGCCAGTAACCATCCTAGGCTGTCGTCATGAGTTGCCAAGGCTATGGAAGCCTTCCAAGTTTGCCGACTCTGATCATATTTAGACAAGGTCATAAAAGACAGAGTGAGGATAGTAACCAATGATCCTAAGAGTGGCATTTACCAGGTTTGAACAATTATACAGCATTAAGTGGGGAAGAGGACCATCAGTACACACAGGTTGGGAGTAGAGCCATTGGTGGTAGAGTAGAGGTTATGATTACAAAGGAATGAGGCCCAAGTGCACTAGACAGGGCCTAGAACAAAGGACAGAGTCATTATTAGAGGAGCTAAGAAAGGTGCTGTCTAAGCTACAATTAAGTTTTCTGATTGAGAGGCAAATAGAACCTGATAGAAGGGGCTTGATAATAATCTGGTGGGCTTTAGGCCTTGTAAATTCAGAGGCCCAGACCTATCTATCTCTTCACATGGGGTATATCCTAAGGGAGGTGTGAACCTCCTAGGGGAAG
Source organism: Lepus europaeus (assembly GCF_033115175.1). Taxonomy (NCBI): domain Eukaryota; kingdom Metazoa; phylum Chordata; class Mammalia; order Lagomorpha; family Leporidae; genus Lepus; species Lepus europaeus. Next base: position 68,807,133 of record NC_084842.1, read on the forward strand.
GCACTCTGTTGACTTTCATTACTTGGCTGGCCTGGGAGGAGAGCTGGCCAGGTAAAGGCAGGTGGCATCTCTAACAAGAAATTTACAGTTCTGCCTGCAATGTTGCTGACCCTACTTGACCATCCCCTCAGCTGCAGTGGTCCCTTTGGAAGTTGGGCTGAGTGTAAGGCTTTTCAGCTTAGAGCCAAGAAGATCTGTGGCTCTGACCTGGGCATCCTTCGACTCCAGGGCAGGTCCATTTCCAGTGATCCAACTCTTGGCAGAGCTGCCAGGGCTCTTCACAAGCTGACTTCTGCTGAAGCCCAGGCTTACCACATTGAAAGCCACTGCAGTGGACTGGCCTGTTGGGTCTCCTTGAGGGCAGATCACTGTACAGATCAGCCATTAATAGGCCTGCCATCCATTGCTTCTGATGCCGAGCTTTCTTTTCCTCCTGGTTTGTGTTAAAGCAGACCAGAGGATGCAAGTCAAGGGAGTGCCCGTTTCCCATCTCTAATCTTCGGTGGCCTGAACTACAAGTCTATAGTCACAGGCATGTTCTGTAGTAGTTTTTCTGAGGTAGACAATGCCCATGAGGAAAATTATATTCTCACTTTAAAACTTTCTTTCCCTTTGGTCTGAAAGGGAGGTTTTTTCTACTTACTGTATACTTTGCTGATGGCGAAGTGAATCTAGCTATGAGATTATTATTTAAGTTCTTATTTTGGCTATGCTATTACAGAAAAATGTTAGCCATCTCTTTTATAAGGTCTAAAGATTAAATTGTGCGTCCTACAGATTCCTTTATAATAGAAAGGTGTAATTTAATGAATTTTAACAGGCAAACATACCCATGGAATGAATGATATTAGCAAGATACACAGCTTCCTACAAACCAAATCCCTTCATTTCTCTGTCAGACATAACTTTCCACACCTCCTAGCACAAAAGCAATCGCAGTTCTGATCTTTTCTCCACAGATCAGTTTTGCCTACTTTAAAAATTCATATAAATTAAATTGTGTCACGTCTATTCTTTTGTTTGAGGATTTTTGTTCAACAAAATATCTGTAAAATTATATGCTGCTTTTTTAAAAAGTTTTTTTATTTATTTGAAAGTAAGAGTCGCACACACACAGAGAAGGAGAGGCAGAGAAAAAGAGAGAGGTCTCCCATCCGCTGGTTCACTCCCCAGATAGCCACAATGGTCAGAGCTGCACCTATCTAAAGCAAGGAGCCAGGAGTTTCTGGGTGTTCTACACAGGTGCAGGGGCCCAAGGACTTGGATCATCTTCTACTGCTTTCCCAGGCCATAGCAGAGAGCTGGCTTGAAAGTGGAACAGACAGGACTTGAACCGCTACCCATATGGGATGCCGGCAGGACGGATTCCAGCATGTGATTTTTAGGAGGCCATAAATAATCAGTATATTGCAGGTAATAATTCTGGAAATCATATTCTCTTCCTTTCCCTAGGGTTTCCTATTGTTTATCTGTTTTGTTTTGCTTTGATTTTTAAGAGCATATTTATGAAAAGGAACAGAATGAGGCATAAACTTGAAGCGTTTCAGTCTTTTCTGAATCCATACCCTATCATGGACATGTGTGATTTTTCAACTTTTTCTAGATATGTGGTACTTTTTAAATTTTTAGTCTTCAATGCCTAGTTCCAAACAGCAAAACAATGCAGCCAACACTTTAATATCCTTGGAAGTCATTTCAGATTAAGGGGGGAGGTTTGCAACTATGGAAAAAGTTCAAAAATAATGTGTTCCTACTCTTTGCCTGCACTTCTGTGATCAGAGGCAGAAAATTTAGGACAGTATCATTTTTGCTAACTTGCTCCCAGAATTTGTGCACAAAGGAAGATGTGCATAGCTGCCTGTCTCTGTGATGAGGGATGGGAAAAGGATAGTGTTGAAGATGAATTTGGTGGCCGGCGCCGCAGCTCAATAGGCTAATCCTCTGCCTGCGGTGCCGATACACCGGGTTCTAGTCCCAGTCAGGGTGCTGGATTCTGTCATGTTGCTCTTCTTCCAGTGCAGCTCTCTGCTGTGGCCCTGGCCCTGGAAGGCAGTGGAGGATGGCCCAAGTCCTTGGACCCTGCACCCGCATGGGAGACCAGGAAAAGCACCTGGCTCCTAGCTTCGGATCAGCGTGGTGTGCCGGCCACAGTGGCCATTGGGGGGTGAACCAACGGAAAAGGAAGACCTTTCTCTCTGTCTCTCTCACTGTCCGCTCTGCCTGTCAAAAAAAAAAAAAAAAAAAAGATGAACTTGAGAAAGATGAATAATGTTTATTAAACTTCCATGCCTTTTGCCCGTGCCCCCTTATCTCTGTGATCCCATATCTTTGTCTTTCTATGGTAGCCAGTATATTGATCACCAACAGGTCTACCTGCTTGGCTAGCTACCCACAACCCTGGTATGTAACTGCTTGGCTTCCTTCCACTTTTGTCTGTCAGCTCATATAAGGCGTTGAGGGGTGTGGCTGGGTTTGGATACCTCCTTGCAGTCCAGTCACCCTCAACAGGCAAACTGTTGTGTGATCAGGTACACATTCACCTATGGCTGCAAATAACCAGGTGTGAACTTGCACGAGGCTCCTGACTTGCTCTTTGTCTTGTCCAAACCTGGACCAAGTTTTTCGAGAGTCAGACAGCAACTGTTGTGAAAAGAAAGAAATTGGCCAAAATTAACCAGAAATTGTAAACCCAGATTTTCCCCAGAACATTGTTAAGCATTCAACGGAGTCTGGAGTTACAAAACAATTACAGGTGATGCTGGTGCAATTTTGTTTAGGTGGGAAACAGCCTCCTGCTGCTTCTTACACTGCCATATTCATAGCTATTTAATTTCAAGAGACTATCTGATACACAACTATAAATGTCAGGCACTTCATCCCTAATGTTGAGTACAGTGTTATAAAATTATCACCTTTAGTAGTGTGATTTTAAAAAAAATCTGATATAGAGTATCTGATCCATTTTCCTTTGGAAATGACATTCTTTGTCTCCATGAAAAATTAACATTATATTCCTTGTTTTTTCTAGGTCTTTTAAAATATCACTATAACATGTCTGGATATAAATTTTTTCTTATATCTTCTCTTTACCACACTTATATCTATTCAACATGTGCTATTTCACCCTTATTTCTAAATTATCTCAATTATTTCTCCAAATATCATCTCCACTACATTTTGGACAAATTTTTCTCAATGCCTTTTAGTTTTCTTGTACTTACAAAAGATATTTGATTTCAAATTTTTAGTATTTTGAGGCACCCCAGCAGAGTTTAGCATTTGATGAGATATATGTGTTCTAGGAGAAGGGAGTGAGCTAAGAGTCTGCTTGCAACACTTTCATTCTATATCAGAGTATTTCCTTGAAGAACAGCTGCTCCACTTCTGATACAATTTCCTCCTAATATGTCAGAAAGGCAGTCCATTATGGCCTAAGCAGTTGTGCCCTGCTATCCATGCGGGAGACCAGAAAGGAGTTCCTGGTTCCTGGCTTTGGCTTTGTCTTGAACTAGACCTGGCTGTTGTATCTATTTGGAAGTAAAAGAGCAGATGAAAAAAATCTCTCCCCACACCTCAGCCTTTCCATATCACTCTATCTTTCAAATAAAATAAATAAATACATGTTTTTTTTTTTTAAAACAAGCACACATGTCCTGTAATTACTGGATATTTATTTCTATAATTAACATTTTATATCTGATGTGAAAACTGTTGAAATCATCTATGTTAACCCCTCTTTAAAAGTCAGGTTGATTGGGACCAGTGTTCTGGTATAATGGGTTAAGCTGCTGCCTGCAGCACCAATATCACATATGGGTGTCCTGATAACTCCACTTCCAACCCATCTCCCTGTTGATGTGCCTGGGACAGCAGCAGAGGATAGCCAAGTCCTTGGTCCCGTGCACTCATGTCGGAGACTTAGGTGAAGCTCCTGGCTCCTGAATTTGGCTTGGCCAACCCAAAGCTGATGCAGTCATTTGAGGAATGAACGATGGATGCTTTCTTTCTCTCTCTCTCTCTCTCTGTATCTCTGCTTTTCAAATAAATAAATTTTTTTTTAAATCTCATTTAATTATCAGTCTTTAGTAGAGTTGATAATTTCTGGAAATACTTGCTAATTTTCCAATGTCTTCTGTTTTATATTAAAATGTTCAGCCCTTAAGGCATTCGGATATGGCTGAAGAGCCCATGAGAGTATTTTAGGCATGGAAAGCCAAGACACTCTGGCAGAAAAAAAAAAAAAAAAAAAAAAAAAAAAACTCTGCGAGTGAGATCCCAGTGGAAAGAAAACGGGGCCATCAAAGAAGGAGGTACCTTTCTCTGAAGGGAGGCGAGAACTTCCACTTTGACTATGACCCTGTTGGAATAAGATCGAAGTTGGCGAACTCAAAAGGCTTCCATAGCCTTGGCAACTCATGACTAGAGCCTAGGGAGATTACTGATGCCATAAACAAGAGTGTCAATTTGTTAAGTCAACAACAAGAGTCACTGTGTACTTACTCCTCATGTAGAATCTCTGTCCTTGCCGGCGCCGTGGCTCAACAGGCTAATCCTCCGCCTTGCGGCGCCGGCACACCGGGTTCTAGTCCCGGTCGGGGCACCGATCCTGTCCCGGTTGCCCCTCTTCCAGGCCAGCTCTCTGCTGTGGCCAGGGAGTGCAGTGGAGGATAGCCCAAGTGTTTGGGCTCTGCACCCCATGGGAGACCAGGATAAGCACCTGGCTCCTGCCATCGGAACAGCGCGGTGCGCCGGCCGCAGCGCGCCTACCGCGGCGGCCATTGGAGGGTGAACCAACGGCAAAAGGAAGACCTTTCTCTCTGTCTCTCTCTCTCACTGTCCACTCTGCCTGTCAAAAATAAAAAAAATAAAAAATTAAAAAATTAAAAAAAAAAAAAAAGAATCTCTGTCCTTAATGTGTTGTCCAATGTGAATTAATGCTATAACTAGTACTCAAACAGTATTTGGCACTTTGTGTGCTGTGTGGGTGCAAACTGATGAAATCTTTACTTAATATATACTAAATCGATCTTCTGTATATAAAGATAATTGAAAATGAATCTTGATATAAATGGAATGGGAGAGGGAGTGGAAAATGGGGGGGTGCGAGTGGGAGGGAAATTATGGGGGGGAAGCCATTGTAATCCATAACTGTACTTTGGAAATTTATATTTACTAAATAAAAAAAAGTGTATACCTACACATTTTGAAATATCTAATATTTTAGTCTAATACTGTATTTTTCCCTTAAATCTATTTTCTGACAAAATATTTTTAAAGTTTTTTTTTTTTTTTTTGAAAGACAGAGTTACAGGGATAGATACAAAGAGAGAGAGAGGGTGAGAGAGAGAGCATGATGGTTCACTCCCTAAATGGCTACAATGGCCAGAGCCGAACCAATCCCAAGCCAGGAGTCAAGTGCTTCTTCCAGGTTTCCCACATGGGTGCAGGGACCCAAGGACTTGTGCCATCTTCCACTGCTTTCCCAGGCACATCAGTAGTTAGCTGAATCAGAAGTGGAGCAGCAGGGACTCCACCCGGGACTCCTTGGGGATCCACATGGGATTTTGGTGCTGGGGCTCTAAACTACTCTGCGCCACTGGGTCAGCACTGACATAAATTATTAAGACAAATATTTTATTTAGTACTTGCCTTGTTGCAATCATTCCTAGAGGACTCTTATTATGAGAGAAAATGTCTTTATTTCTGAACTAAGGAGTCATTAGTTTAATAAAAATAGACAGGAAAATTAATCTGACCATTTGAGCTATGTGCTGATTTTCGAAAAGCTGAAAAAAAATAAATGATATGTATACACATGTCATTTATCACTTAGAAGCTTCATGTAACAGGGATCATAAAAAGCTTGAACATTTATTGTCATGTGATTATCAATCTCTTTTATGTGGAATAAATAAAGCCACTCTTTTTCAGAAATACAGCTCTAATTCCCCATTGAATTCAACATCAATATTCAAAAATATAAACTGGAATGGAAATTCATGCTTGATAGCTTAATTTGCTTAGGTTTTAAGTATTCAAAATACTTTGTGCCTATACAAAATGTGAAAAGATTCATTTCATCAGGCTTGATATTTTAATCTTGGAATTATTATTCCCCTTGTGATTTTTCAAGTATCTAAAACTAGTTCATGATATGAAAATATAAATATATAATCTTACACATGCATATGCATAATTATAAATAACTTGTCTCATCTCATTGGGCATATCCCAGGTCATTAAAAAAGAATGATTTATTTATATTTTTTTTTCTGACAGTAAATCTTAAAAATTTCTGAAATTATTGAACAAAGCTATCAGAATTGAAACAAAAGTCACTTTTCTGAGTTCTCATTACAAACAATATAACATTTATTTTATGTCTTGTCTTTTCCTTGGCACTGGTATGCCTTACAGGAATCTATTATAAAAGAGTTCACTCATTCCCCCTATACCCAAGATTAAACAGAAGTCATATCTACTTCTGTATTTCAACAAATTGTATTATAGGACTAAGTGTCTTTTCAGCAATGAACAGGTATCAAAAACAAGAATCCATCCTGTGTAAACATATTCATGCATAAATGTCATTTTATGAAGAATTTACTTAAATGCTTTCTTAATGAAATATTATAGCAGGTAGCTAGCTATATGCAGACAGTAAATGAAAGACTGACTGATCAGAGTTTGTGAACTCTAGAGGCTTCCATAGCCTTGGCAGCTCATGACAAGAGCCTCAGGTGGTTACTGACCTCATAAATAAGAGTGTCAATTGTTAAATCAACAATGAGAGTCACTGGGCACTTACTCCCCATGTAAGATCTCTGTCCTTCAGGTGCTGTACTATGCAAATTAATGGTAAAGCTACTACTCAAACAGTACTCTATACTTTGTATCTCTGTGTGGGTGCAGTCTGTTGAAATCTTTACTTAGTATACACTAAGTTGATCTTCTGTATACAAAGATAATTGAAAATGAATCTTGATGAAGAATGGGATGGGAGAGGGAATGGAAGATGGGATGGTTGCAGGTGGGAGGGAGGTTATGGGGGGGGGGAAGCCATTATAAACTAAAAGTTGTACTTTGGAAATCTATATTTATTAAATAAATTTGAAAAAACATTATTATGATGTTATTCAGAGTCAAAAGAAATCATTAAGACAAATTCTTTTAGGTATTTAAAAATTGATGAAATTATAGAAATTTCACTTGTTTTTTTAATTTTCTTTAAAGAATAAAGCTTACCTCACTTTTCTTTAGTCTAATAAGTAAGGCACAGGGACAAAAGGAGACAATTTGATATGCTAATTTGTGGCTTAATGTGTTTATGTGTGTTACAAAATTTTTTCTATATTAACATACAAATTAAATCCAATATCTAACAAAATTTTATCATATACTCCAATTCAAATAGTTGTTCATAAACATAAATGAGCTATCAATGCATTTCAAGGACATAGAAAAGCAACAACAATTCAAATCCAAAGTAATAGGGCAAAAGAAATCATTAAAATTAGGGAAGAAATAAATAAAATTGAAACAAAAAAATAATAACAAAAAGCAGTGAATGAAGAGTTGGTTTTTTTTTGAAAAAAATAAACAAAATTGATACACCGATGGTCTAACTGAACAAAAAAGAAAAAAATAAAAGGGAAAAACCCAGATTAATAAAATCAGAGATGAAAAAGGAAATGTGACTATGGATACCATAGAGAAAGAAGCATCAGGATTTCTACAAAGCTGTATGTCTGAAAATCAAGAAGAAATGGATAGATTCTTGAGCATATACAATGTATCAATATTGAATCATAAAAACATAGAATACCTGAACAGACCAATAACCAAGATGGTGAATGAATCAGTAATAAACACCCTCCTAACCAAGAAAAGCACAGGACCCAATGACTTCATTGCTGAATTCTTCCAGACTTTTAAAGAAAAGCTAATTCAAATTCTTCTCAAACTATTCAAAACAAAAGGGATGGATTCTTCCCAAACTCCTTCTGTGAGGCCAGCATTAACTTAATTCATAAACCAGACAAAAACATAATAGACAGAGAACAATAGACCAATATCCCTGATGAACAGAGACGCAAAAATTACAAAGAAAGTTCTAGATAATCAAGTACAATAGCATATCAGAAAGATCATTCACTTGGATCAATTGGATTTACCCTGGTATGTAGGCATGATTCAAAATTCACAAATCAATAAATACATAAATCAATAAATATATCAGATTAAAAACCTGAAGTACAAAAACCATGTGATTATTTCAATAGATCCTGATGAAACATTTGATATATACACATACTTTCATGATAAAAACCTTAAACAAATTGGGTATAGAAGGAACATTCCTGAACACAATCAAGGCAGTTTATGACAAACTCACATCTGGCATCTTACTGAATGGGAAAAGTTGGAAGCATTCCTACTAATATCCAGAATGAGATAAGAATGACCACTTCCCCCATAGCTATTCAATATAGATCTGAAAGTTTTAACCAGAACGATTAGGCAACAAAAAGATATCAAAGAGATATAAATTGGAAAGGAGGAAGTCAAATTATCCTTATTTGTAGATGACATGATTGCATATATAGAGGGTCAAAAACATTCCACTAATTGACTATTGGAACTCATAAAAGAGTTTGATCAAGAGGCAGGATATAAAATCAACACACAAAGATCAACAACCTTTGTATACACGAACAATGCCATGGCTGAAAAAAACTTCTAAGATCAATCCCATTCAAAATAGCTATAGAAAAAATTAAATATCTTGAATATATTGAACCAAGGAGGTGAAAGATTTCTACAATGAAAATTACAAAATCTTAAATAAATAAACAGAAGAGGACACATAAAATGGAAAAATCCTCCATGTTCATGGATTGGAAGAATTAATATAATCAAAATGTCCATAATTTCAGAAGCAATTTACATATTCAATGCAATAAAATTTTATATTATATCAAATCAATTCAAAACACCAATGACTTTCTTCTCATATCTAGAAAAAAATGATGCTAAAATCATATGGAAACACAAAAGACCCCAGTAGCTGAAGCAACCCTCTACAATAAAAACAAGGCCAGAGATATCACAGTGTCAGATTTCAATATATATTACACAGCAATTTAATCAAATCAGCCTGGTATTGGCACAAAAATATGCATGGAGATCAATGGAAATGAATAGAAACTCTGGAAATTAATCCTCATTTCTACAACCATCTAAACTTTTATCAACACATCTACAACCAAACTAATCCTTGACAAATGAGCTAAAATCAATCCCTGGAGAAAGGACAGTCTTTTCAACAAGTGGTGCATGGAAAACTGGATCTCCATGTATAGAAATATGATATAAGACCTCTACCTTCCACCTTATGCAAAAGTCTACTCAAAATGGATCCATGATTTAAATCTATGATCTGAATCCAACAAATTACTAGAGGAGAACAGTGGGGAAACTCTGAAAGACTTTTACATAGATAAATGTTTCTTGGAAAAGACCCCAGAAGCACAGACAATCGAGGCAAAAATAGACAAATGGGAGTACATCAAGATGAGAAGCTTCTGCACTGCAAACAGGCTCTCACCAAAGTGAAGAGACAACCAACAGAATGTGAGAAAATATTTGCAAACTATGAAACTGATAAAGGATTGGTATCCAGAATCTATAAAGAGCTTAAGAAACTCAACATCAGCAAAACAAACAGACCAATTAAGAAATGGGCAAAGTGGTAAGCCTGGGCTTCAGCAGAAGTCAGCTTGTGAAGAGCCCTGGCAGCTCTGCCAAGAGTTGGATCACTGGAAATGGACCTGCCCTGGAGTCGAAGGATGCCCAGGTCAGAGCCACAGATCTTATTGGCTCCAAGCTAAAAAGCCCTTCACTCAGCCCAACTTCCAAAGTGACCACTGCAGCTGAGGGTATGGTCAAGTAGGGTCAGCAACATTGCAGGCAGAACTGTAAATTTCTTGTTAGAGATGCCACCTGCCTTTACCTGGCCAGCTCTCCTCCCAGGCCAGCCAAGTAATGAAAGTCAACAGAGTGCCTTCCCCTAGGAGGTTCACACCTCCCTTAGGATATACCCCATGTGAAGAGATAGATAGGTCTGGGCCTCTGAATTTACAAGGCCTAAAGCCCACCAGATTATTATCAAGCCCCTTCTATCAGGTTCTGTTTGCCTCTCAATCAGAAAAATTACTTGTAGCTTAGACAGCACCTTTCTTAGCTCCTCTAATAATGACTCTGTCCTTTGTTCTAGACCCTGTCTAGTGCACTTGGGCCTCATTTCTTTGTAATCATAACCTCTACTCTACCACCAATGGCTCTACTCCCAACCTGTGTGCACTGATGGTCCTCTTCCCCACTTAATGCTGTATAATTGTTCAGACCTGGTGAAGGCCACTCTTAGGATCATTGGTTACTATCCTCACTCTGTCTTTTATGACCTTGTCTAAATATGATCAGAGTCGGTAAACTTGGAAGGCTTCCATAGCCTTGGCAACTCATGACGACAGCCTAGGATGGTTACTGGTGCCATAAACTAGAGTGTCAATTTGTTGGGTCAACAACAGGAGCCACTGTGCGCTTGCTCCTGATGTGGGATCTCTGTCCTTAATGCGCTGTACATTGTGATTTTATGCTATAACTAGTACTCAAACAGTATGTTTCACTTTGTGTTTCTATGTGGGTGCAAACTGTTGAAATCTTTATACTAAATTGATCTTCTGTATATAAAGAGAATTGAAAATGAATCTTGATGTGAATGGAAGGGGAGAGGGAGCGGGAGAGGGGAGGGTTGTGGGTGGGAGGGAAATTATGGGAGGGGGAAGCCATTGTAATCCGTAAGCTGTATACTGGAAATTTATATTCATTAAATAAAAGTTAAAAAAAAAAAGAAATGGGCAAAGGACTTGAACAGGAAATTTTTAAAAGAGGAAATCCAAATTGTCAAAAGGAAACAATTTTTCAGGATTACTATTCATCAGAGAAATGCAAATTAAAACCACAATTAGATTTTACCTCATCCCAGTGAGAATAGCTCTCATACCAAAATCAACAATTAATGCTGGCAAGAATGTGACAATAAAAGTACCCTAATTCACTGTTGGTGGGATGTAAACCAAAACAGCCATTGTAGAAGACAGTATGGAGATACATCAGAAAGCTGAAAATAGTTCTACCAAATCACATGAAACAAAATGAAATCAGAATATGAAAGAATTATCTATAATACCATGTTTGTTGTAGCTCAATTCATAATAGCTAAGACATAGAGTCAACTCAAACGTCCATCAGCTGATAACTGGATAAAGAAATTGTGGGATACACACACACAAGCACACACACAAATATACTATGGAATAATACTCAGCCATAAAAAAATTAAATCCTGTCCTGTTTTGTGCAACAAACTGGATGCAACTAGAATTCACTATATTTAGTGAATAAACTAATCCCAAAAAGCCAAATACCATATATTTTTCCTGATATGTGGAAACTAATAGAGTACCAAAAATGTAATGTAGGGGCAGGCGCCACGGCTCACGTGGTTAATCCTCCTCCTGTGGTGCCGGCATCCCATATGGGTGCTGAGTTCTAGTTCTGGCTGCTCCTCTTCCAGTCCAGCTCTCTGCTGTGGCCCAGGAGGGCAGTGGAGGATGGCCCAAGAGCTTGGGCCCCTGCACCCGCATGGGAGACCGGGAAGAGGCACCTGGCTCCTGGCTTCGGATCAGCTCAGCACGGGCTGTAGCCACCATTTGAGGAGTGAACCAGCAGAAGGAAGACCTTTCCCTCTGTCTCTCTCTCTTTCTCACTATCTATGACTCTCCCTGTCAAATAAATTTTAAAAAATTTATGTAAATGTGTGAAATTGACATTTTGAGATTCAATGATTCTTTATAGCAATTGTCTCAACTGTTGAGGAACAGTGTTTTCTTCTTCTTACTATTTGTTGGATGCTTTACTTAGTGTAGGGTTAATCTTATGAGTTTAAAAAAACAAACTGAAAGTAGAGAGGAATTAGGAGAAGTAGGAGGAGGAAGGTAGGAGCATGCATGAAGGGTAGGGTAGGAAGCATCACTATGTTCCTAAATATGTATACGTGAAATACATGGCATTTGTATACCAAAATATGACTTTTTAATAAATTGAGAGCATTAAGAAAGGTATTTCATAATTGATGTTAAATTAATCAATACACAAAAAAATGAGTGGGTTTTTTTACTTTTACTTTTTAATTTTTCTTTTCTGTAAGAGAAAAGTAGCTTCTTTTGTCTTTGTGTGTGTGTGTGTGTGTGAGAGAGAGAGAGAGAGAGAGTTTGCAATTTTGCCATAATTCTTACAACCCTTCCCCACAATCTGGGCCTTGGTGTTGACCCTTTTGATCTACTTACCAGACAATAACTCCTTGAATACAAATAGGGATCTCATTCCTCATAAAATTCATGTTAGTGCTAGAAGAAAATATTCAAACTGAACAATCTGCAGTCCCCAAGACATAAACATTTTGGACACTAAGGGAAATGTGGGCTATAATCCTGTTTAACTAACATCAGCATTTTACAGAAGCTCAGTGTTCAGAAATGTCTACTCTATGTTCATAGGGGGATAAACTCAAAATTATTCAGCCTTTGATGCTAGAAAATCCGCAAATTATGAATAATAGTGAGTTCTACAAGATGCATTCTCCCCTCAGGAATTATAAAATATGATTACCGTCTTTAATAAAGGAGAAAGCTTTCCGTTTCACAAAGCAAAAGGGAATGCAATTCCCAAAGCATGATTTCACATAGGGTCATGAATTTATGCGGGAAAACAAAGTTCATGATCTAGTCAAAGTTTATCCTGGCAAAGCTAACGTTGAGAGTTTAAGATCCAGTATATATGCCTGCACACATCTGGATTATCCCTTCTCTTTGTTTGATTACAAATTAAATATCAGGATTTGAAATAAGCTCTGATATCTTTGGAATCCTAAGGATGTAGAGTTTCCTCAAAAATGTTATCTTTAATTACTATAAACGTTTCTGCACAATTTATCAGAAGGTGGTGTACTGAGGAATGAAATAATAAGAATTTCTGGGTTAATGTATTATTAAAATTTTCAGAGAAGTCACTCACACATCACCAATTTAGATCGAAATTTCCCTTTACCAAACCTCAGCACTGCTAATTATCCTTTTTGTTTTAGAATTTCTAATGAAATAACTTTTTCCTTACAGTACTACACCCCATGACGGTCAATATTTGAGCTTATTCTTAGTAGTGCATATTTTTTCTTTAGAGAATCAATAAACTTTATTTGAAGATTCCATCTATGGATAAAGTTTCCAAAATAGGACTATATTTTTACAACATGCCCAAACCCTGCATTCTTGTTTCAAAAAAGCAGCTTGGCCAGCTCCAAGTGCAGGGAAGTGCATACCTTTGTAGGAGTTATCCTAAAAGGGATCCTTTCCTTTCACTAGCTTCAAAAGATAAAGTCATCATAGTTTCATCATCACACAATGCAGAAGAAAATTTAAATTTTAAGAAGAGACTGATACATAATCCTCATTCAATTTGAAACACTGATTACCACACTGAGCCATCTAACTTTATCTTGATTTTCTTCTTTACAACACTGTTAACTAAAAGAAAGTCATAGATATATGCTTGAAAAATGACTGTACTGTGAAACCGCATTTCTGCAACAATCCTCTCCTTGATTTTCCTTGCAAATTCTTAAATGATTCAAAACTAAAATGTAAACCTGCTTATTAAAGATGTTGATTATTCAGAAGAAAGCACCCTTCTAAAAATGTGATAAAACCATTCTAAATCAAGTTTAAATTAAAAAGTCTTATTATTGAGAAGTCTGGTAAGTATATCTTATTTAAATTTTCAAAAATTTAGAAAGCAGTTTCAAGCTGACATTGTGCATTGCAGGACAGTAGTGCATATTCCTCAATATATTTTACAAATCATACCTGCGAAATTGATTCTAAAAATAGTGATTTCTAACCCGTTTTTTTTTTTTTTTTTTGACAGGCAGAGTGGACAGTGAGAGAGAGAGACAGAGAGAAAGGTCTTCCTTTGCCGTTGGTTCACCCTCCAAGGGCCGCCACGACCGGCACACTGCGGCCAGCGCACCGCGCTGATCCGAAGGCAGGAGCCAGGTGCTTCTCCTGGTCTCCCATGGGGTGCAGGGCCCAAGCACTTGGGCAATCCTCCACTGCCTTCCTGGGCCATAGCAGAGAGTTGGCCTGGAAGAGGGGCAACTGGGATAGAATCCGGTGCCCCAACCGGGACTAGAACCCAGTGTGCCGGCGCCGCAAGGTGGAGGATTAGCCTATTGAGCTGGCGCCGGCCATCTAACCCATTTTTAAATCTTTTATGTTAAACTAAAGCAATTTACTGGATGGAATCTGACAATTTTTAAATACCAATAGATGTTATATTAATTATTATTTTATGTAATATAATAGTTAACTTTCAGTAAATATTACTATTTTCTTACTTGTAGTTAGAAAAATTTTGTGGATAAAGTGTATGAAAAATATCTATAATGGTATTTAAGTACTAAAATTTGTACATGTCCTCTAATTTGATTACATAAAATTTCTTTAAAGAAATTCCATGTGCATTTGTTGCACCATGTTCTAAATAGATAGGGTTGCTGATTACAAAGACTCAAAACTGTGAATACAATAATCAACAAATTTTGCTGTAAGATCATAATAAAGATTTTTGAAAATATATTTATCCCATTCTAATAATTTAAAAATCACTTATAATATATATTTTTAAAAATAGTTATTTATATGAAAGACAGAGTTAAGGGGGTGGGGGGGGGGAGAGAGAGAGAAAGAGAGAGAGAGAGAGAATTTCATCCACTGATTCACTCCAAAAAGGGCAACAACGCCAGTGCTGGGCTGATCCAAAGCCAAGAGTCAGGAGCTTCTTCTGGGTCTCCCATGTGGGTGCTCTGGATCATGAACTTCAGCCATCCTCTGCTAACTTCCCAGATGTATGAGCAGGGAGTGGTTTGGAAGTGGAACAGCCAGAACATGAACAGTCACCTATATGAGAATCTGGCACTATAACATGCTGTGCCACAGTACCCGCCCCTCTGATACACAATTTAAAGAGTACTAGTTACTCTATGTTTAGCTTGTTGTCAATAATTGTTTAATTTTTTGAAAGAAAACTATACGACATCCTCTTTTATATATTTAATAGCAGACTGTTTACTATCTTAGGAGAGAAATGCCTTTTATCTCTCACTCCCTTCCTCTCCTTTCCTATCTTCCCTTCTCATTTAGCACAGTCAGATGAACATGTGAAATCGATTAATAAAAATTTACACTATGCCTGCCATCTATTTTACAATTCAGAAACTCTCAACACAGGTCAAAATACACAGTTTCTAACACTGAGCTTCAGAATTATCAAGAGTTCATAAAACTCAACTGTGAGTTTGAATTGTCTTATTAAAGGATACATTGTTAGCACTTGACAATATTAGGCAAATCTGTCAAAAGAAAGAAAGAAAGAAAGAGTTTATGTGCAAGTAGAACACCTAGAAGCTGCTTTATCTAAAATTTTGGTTCTAGATGGGAGACATTTTTTTTTTCCAGAGGATGTTTGGAAATATAAGGTTTGATTTGCAGTGTCAGAGATTGAGGTGTGCTCCTGCAGTCCAGTGGGCAGAAACAAGAGCGATGCTAACGTCTCATTGTCACCTACAGCAAATGATAACCAACCCAAAATGTCTTTAAGACTGAGTTCAAAAAATCCATTTCTACAACAGCCTTTACCCCTGAGAATTTCCCATGCATGTTCAGGCATCCATAACCCCATTTTGAAGATCTGGAATGGGCCACTTTACCATATTCCAATACACAGAGCAGCCCATTGTCTTCTGTTAGGAGGTGAGATGCAAAGACTTACATGGTCAAATGCCATTTATCCAAATGGAAAAAGTGGAGGGAAACAGGAGATAACAAATATTTCTCTCATTCCTGTACACTGACTGTCACACTAGCACATATATCAAATGCTAGGATTTCTCAGAGCAATTGTGCTTTGCCCCAATAGAAAATAGAAAAACAAAATTATTAGACCTATTCTAAGAGTATAATTTCAATGTCTTATCTAGATCTACATTTTTCTACATGCTTAATTTTTGCCTTCCGCAGCATTCAACTTCATGATACAACATTTCTCTTTCTATATCAAAGTAATTTTCCCAAGTTATATTACCTTCTGGGTATGTCTTAATTTCTGCTTCTCATTTTGATGTGCAATATCATGTAACAGATTAAATAATGAATTGGGATTTTACATTACTTTCATTTTAAAGGAGTCTTCTACAGGCATAATGCTTTGATCAAAAGAGAGTTTTTAATGAAGAGAATTTCAGGTAATAAAGCAAGCCAGTAGAGAAAATAAACTGGTGCAAGCAAGTATTTCCACATTTCATCAGTAAAAATCTGTCTATAACATGAAAAGTACATCAGGTGATTTAAGTGGAAAAAAAAAAACTTACTTAAATCTGAGATGTTAATGTGGACTCTACATATGTTAAGTCCAAAATCTGTTCAAAGCTCCTTACATGAGCAGTATATTGGAAACGAATGAGGGAGAAGAATGAATTATTAATGTGGCTTCTACTGTTTTTAAAGAAAATAATCCAGTTCAAACTTCCACATTTTAGAGCACTCACAAAAATTTTCTTTACTATATCCTTCTAACAAGGGTTTAAGGGAAAACTATGCTTGGAAATTTAAAGCAACTTTTAGATTTTGGTATGAAATGACTTTCAAAACAGTCCAGTATGTTGCCAATACTTGTAGCACCAAAAATACTTTCCACATATCTAGTTAGTGTTTTGCATGCTATTTTACAGAGATTTATAATATTTTAAAAGTGTACTTTGAAGATCTAACTCACACCAGGGTTATATATCTATTTCAAGGAAAGAAGATCCAGTGATGTATTTGATATGAGACTAACCTCATCTGCTATTCATTAGAACACTTCAGAAGCTCCATATAGTACACCAAATGCACACGTGTTAATGCTGGATTTTTGGCAGGGTGATTAAGATGCAGCTTGGGAGACCTGCATTCCACATCAGAGTGTCAGAGGAATTGAGTTCAAGTCCCAACTCTGCTCCCAATTCTACATCCCTGTGTCTTGGGAATCAGCAAGTAATGGTTCAGGTACTTGGGTTCGTGATATCCACGTGGGAAACCCAGCTGAAGTACCTGGCTCATGGCTTTATCCTAGCTCATTTCCAGCTGTTGCAAACATCCGGGGAGTGAGTCAGCAGATGGGTTCTCTCTTTGCCTTTTTCTCTCTGACTCTCAAGTTACAAAGAAAACTAAAAATAAAGAATAAGTGCCCACAATGCAGTGTGATGTATTTTCATAGAGCAACTCACACTGTGTATCATAAAATGTTTTCATGAGCAGGTGTTGTGTAGAGAGGCAAGCCAGTTTGTGATACCACATGTCACATCCACATGCCTGGTTAGAGACCCATTTACCACACTGCCAAACCAGCTCCTGTTATTGTGCATGAGAGGCAGCAGGTAATGGCTCTAGTATCCAAGATCCTGACACTCACGTGGGCGATCCAGATGGAGATTCAGGCTTCGGGATTTAGCCTGGCTCAGCCTCAGACGATGTACGCAGTTGGGAAATGAATTAGTGGTTGGAAGGTCTCTCTCTCTTTCAATCCCTCTCTCTCTCTCCCTCTGCCTTCCAAATAAATAAATTAATTTTAAAAAGTAAATGCAATGCTTTGAAAAGTGTTAGTCACAAAGCCTTTCCCCCTAAAAAACAGAGATAATTCTATTTTGAGAAAAGATGCCACTGTTGGGCAATTCCTCGTCCTAACACAATTACAAGCAAAGTAAAAACGAAGGAAACACTTCCAGATTTTAGAATCTCTGGAGAATCTTTCACCTTACTGAATCCCACATTACTTACCATTTCTTCTAAGTTCAGAGCTATTCCTGAGCTGTTTCAAAAGAATCCTATGAAGACTGAAGGAAATAAAGGCAGCAATATAACCCTTCTTTGAATAGTCATCCTGTAAAAAGCATTTCCAATGATGGTAATAAAAGAATTGAGTTCTGAATGTTCTGTGGATGACTTTCATTTTGTTAGGAGTTGACCTCAATCTCATCCTTAAATGATTAAATGACTGATGTGGCAACAATATGGCAAATAGATGGAACAGAATTCTGTATTTCCACCCACATTAACACAACTGTCTTTTAATTTCCATAAGACAGAAAAAGTAAAGCAGCTTTTAATTTATTAGTTTCTTATAACACTTCTTATTAACATTCTCATCTATGAGAATAAAAAAACTGTACCTATTCAGAAATCTGATATACATCTACAGATTCACAGAATCAAATAAGGTGTTCAATGACCAAATCTCCATCATGAATCACATTCACTTTGTATGCTACAGCAACTAGAGTAAAACAAATTCCTTGACGGTGAGGATCTACAGAGATTGGCTCCTGGCTAATGCTCCAAGAACAATATGCATAATCCCGAGTGCTCTATCATACTCACCCTGGCCGTTGCCACTGACTGCCTCTGTTCCTTCCCCATGGCAAGCACTTACTTAGGACAGGCAGCTTACATGAGTCACTTAAACTTGAAAATAGACAAGGAATTCTCCATTATCATCACTCTGCATTCTCTTGATTTCTGCAAGGTTCTCCACTGCCCCTATAATTACTAATTTTTATATTGTCTTTATTTCCTTTTTTCTGCATTCATTCATTAAATGTAAAGATAAGAGAGAGAAGAGATTTAGGTTTCTTGTTCACAATTACATTCTTAGCACCTAGAAGATTTTAGACACACTGTGAATATCATGGATACATATTGACTAACCTAAGGAATTACTCTATAAAGTAATATGTTTATTATGTAAATTCATATTTGAAATGGTGTGTGGGGGCAGGCTCTGTAGTGTAGTGGCTAAAGCCAGCATCCCATATGGGTGCTGGTTCAAGTCCCAGCTGCTCCACTTCCAGTCCAACTCTCTGCTATGACCTGAAAAAGCAGTAGAGGATGACCCAAGTAATTGGGCCCTGCACTCGCATGGGCGAATAGGAAGAAGCTCTTGGCTCCTGGCTTTGGAACAGCACATCTCTACCCATTGTGGCCATTTGGGGAGTGAACCCGCAGATGGAAGATCTTTCTCTCTCTGCCTCTCCTTCTCTCTTTGTGTAACTCATTCAAATAAATAAATAAAATATTAAAGAAAAGAAATTGTGTGTGTTAACTTTTGTTTCTTTGAGTTGTTGTTCCATGCATGTGTGTGTACATGGTTATGTGTGTAGGTTGTGTAGGTAGGTATCTCTCTCACATTGTAAATGGATTGGGTATGGATAAGAACCAACCAAGATTGATATGAATCTGAGACAGGTGCTAGGAATTACAATGTGTTCATAAAAAGGGGCGAGTAAACCCTGCCCTTAATATTCATTTATTTTCTTTTAAAACAGATAAAACAAACACACATCATTAAATCCAAAACATTTTTCCCTAATATTTCATTCCCAGATAATTTCTTAAAAGAAACCAAATTTTTGGTAAGAAATTTGACAGCAGCTCCTCATTCTTGGTGCCATTTCTTTTCCTACACTAGTTAAAATAACTTTAGCTTTATGAAGCAACACCTTTGAAATTATCTTACTAAAATCACCCAGGATTTCATCGCTCCTATTTACCATGTCCAATGCTGCTTTTTGTTTTCATCTTAGAATGTTGCTCTCAGGAACAGGGGTAGGCTTCCATTTCCTCTTAGTCATTCCTCTATCATATCTACCTTCACCTGTCAGTGTGTTGCATGATTTTTAACCTTTAGGTTACTTTTTTTTAATGTGTCAGGTAGAGTTATAGACAGTGAGAGAGAGAGAGAGACAGAGAGAAAGGTCTTCCTTCCGTTGGTTCACTCCCCAAATGGCTGCAATGGCTGGTGCTGCGCCGATCAGAAACCACGAGTCAGGTGCTTCCTCCTGGTCTCCCATGCTGGTGCAGGGTCCAAGCACTTAGACCATCTTCCACTGCCTTCCTGGGCCACAGCAGAAAGATGGACTGGAAGATGAGCAACTGGGACTAGAACCTGGCACCCATATGAGATGCCGGCATCACAGGCAGAGGATTAACCAAGTGAGCCACAGTGCTGGCCCCAGTTAATATTTCTTTGATACCTTTACATACTCCTCTAGGAAATGGGAATAACAGTACAATGCTGACTCAAGTGTACTGAAACCTGAACACTACCAGGAGATATGACCAAAGTTTTATCTTTTTTAAACAGTCAATTCCATTCAGAAGAACTTTACATATTGTTTTACCAAAAATACTACACTTTGTAATATGCATACATTAGACAATATTAGTGACTATTACGCCAACAAATCAAAATAAAAGAGCAAGATTATTTGAGGGCATTAATTACCCACCGTCTGATTTATAACAGTAGTCATAGTAAACTGCTATGGGAAACATCTACAATGTGAGACATGAATAGTACACAAATAACTTCTAAATTTAATATGGTCTAATAAGAACGGGGCCATCAAAGAAGAAAGTACCTTTCTCTGAAGGGAGGAGAGAACTTCCAATTTGACTGTGACCCTATCGGAATAAGATCAAAGTCAGCGAACCCTAAAGGCTTCCATAGCCCTGGCAACTCATGACTAGAGCCTAGGGAGATTACTGACGCCATGAACAGGAGTGTCAAATTGTTAAGTCAGCAACAGGAGTCACTGTGTACTTACATCCCATGTGGGATCTGTCCTTAATGTGTTGTCTAATGTGCAGTGATGCTATAACTAGTACTGAAACAGTATTTTTACACTTTGTGTTTCTGTGTGAGTACAAACTGATGAGATCTTTACTAATTATATACTGAATCGATCTTCTGTATATAAAGATAATTGGAAATGAAAAAAAAACTGGTGTTAAATTGGAAATGGCATAGAAAATTAATTAATTTTTAAAAAAATATTATGTAGGATCTCTGCCTTTAATGTGCTGTACACTCTTATTTAATGCTATAACTAGTACTCCAACAGTATTTTTTTTTCACTTTGTGTTGCTATATGGGGGCAAACTGTTGAAATCGTTACCTAATATATACTAAACTGATCTTTTGTATATAAAGAGAATTGAAAATGAATCATGATGTGATTGGAAGGGGAGAGGGAGCGGGAAAGGGGAGGGTTGTGGGTGGGAGGGAAGTTTTGGGAGGGGGAAGCCATTGTAACCCATAAGCTGTACTTTGGAAATTTATATTCATTAAATAAAAGTTTAATAAAAAAAAAGAATTCAGGCTTATTACTCTAATCAGGCCAAATGATGTTCACATTTATATGAGAAAACAAATTCCATCAGAATTGTCAATGCCTAAAATACTATTTAATCCTGTAAAGAATTTAATGTGCAAAGGACAAAAACATATAATATTGAAATATGTTTGTACTCAAAGATGGAGATATTACTTCATATATGTTTGTCTTATATACTACAACTAATAGTAAAACAATTGTAATTCAAAAAGAAAAATAAACCCAAAGACTTGGCAAAAAATATTAACAATTTACGGTTTTCACATATACATTTCAAAAAGTGTTTCCCCACTCAAATTTGCAGAAATTGAAATAATTATGGATTCCAACAAAAGCAGGTGCAAGAAATCAACAATTCCCTGTACTGCTGATTCAAATGTAGAATGGTATAATATTTCTGCATTTCTTGAAATAAAATTGGCAGTTTACATCAAGAACAAAAACTAAAATAAAGATTTTTTTGCCTCAATTATACTACATTTAGGAATTTTCTTTTTCATGGTAACCATAACAATACAAACATAATGACTACCAAGTTATTTAAGATAGGAAAAGAATTAGAATTATAGTCTTGGCCATAAGAAATTGCTAAAATAAAATAGTTATATGCAAGATAAATTGATATACATACATAATAATGCATAGGATATTTGAACATGGAGGATACCTATAATGTGTTGGGAAGTAGGGAAATTCCTAATCTACATTTATATTTCCATGTGTTCAAATATGTGCACAGATGCATATAATGGATTAATCTTCAAACTAATATGACTTACCCTAATTCTAGAAAGTGAAAGCAACACATAACCCGATATTGCCTGTCTGACATCTTGTATTACCAATTTACTTGACAAAGAACAAATGATTATGCATCCATTTTGATGTCCGGATGTCATGATACTAGAAGTTTTATAAAATGGGTACAAACAGCTCTCTCTTAGCCTCATTAGCTGAAACTATATTATATTGGGATTTTTTTTTTTTTTTTTGCCAGGCAGAGTTAGACAGTGAGAGAGAGACATAGAGAGAGAGTTATAAACAGTGAAAAAGAGAGACAGAGAAAAAGGTCTTCCTTCCATTGGTTCACTCCTCAAATGGCCGCTACGGCTGGTGCTGCGCGAATCCGAAGCCAGGAGCTTTCTCCCGGTCTCCCATGCAGGTGCAGGGGCCCAAGCACTTGGACCATCCTCCACTGCCCTCCTGGGCCACAGCAGAGAGCTGGACTGGGAAAGGCGCAACCAGGACAGAACCGGTGCCACAACTGGGACTAGAACCCAGGGTGCCGGTGCCGCAGACGTAAGATTAGCCAAGTAAGCCGTAGCACCAGCCGAAACTATATTATAAAATTAAACATAGTCAATTCAGGGCTTGTTCAAGAAAAGCATCTGGAAATTGGTTCCTTGCTTATTTTGAGTCAGCTTTAATAGAGATAAGATAGTTGAACATAGCAAATGGAGTCAAGAAACTGGACTTGAATGTTAAGACTAACCTAACAAATAAATAAATAACACACAGCAAAACAATGAAATAAAAAGGAAAAAAAAGCCTGTTGGGAAAAAACACAGCTACTTTAGAAACACACTAAAGCTAAAATTTTTCTTATTATAGCAGTTTTCAAATAAAATCAAATGAAATAATTTAACAACTAAAAGTGTACTATAAGACCAAAATTGAAAACAAAGAAGTAAAACAATGAGAACATCACTAACGCTAAAATAGAAAATTGCTTCAAGGTTCATGAAACAATTTTTTGGGAATTTGAAGTATGTAGCAGTTGTCAATATTTGATACACTCTGTGTATAATCTTGATTGTTTGAACAGGGTGTTAACATTAAGCATGAAAGTTGTTCAAGAGTGGAATTGTTAATCTGAGTGCTTAGTTAATGTATATTGGATAGCATAGTTTATGTATATGTATTTTAACATTAGTGTAAGTGCAAATTATTATGTTAAGATTCATTATGAGAATTTTTTTATAATTTTCTGAGTCCACCTCTCCTTAACCTTTAAATTCTTACAAAACATATTTCTGGGGGTGGAGCCAAGATGGTGTATAGTGAGGGCACGCATCAATAGTCCGGGAAAAGATAGTTTAATAAAAGTGGAGTTACTGTAGTCTCAGGAAAAGACTCAAGAAAAAAAACTGCAGAGAAAACTCTTCTGGATCTGGTGGATGTGACACAGAGGACCTACGAGCCACAGGAGCCGAGCCACAGAATCTGCACGCCAGCGCTGGAAGGGGAGGTAAGACAAAAACCTCAGAAACCAGAGACATTGGCAGGGAAAGGCAGAACGAGGCCCAAGGCCCCACTGGGGAAAGTTCACCAGGCTGACTGGAGGAGAGGAAAAAAAAAAAAAAAAAAACGAATAAATAAGGGGAACCGGCACAGACATTAGCCTCTCTCTACACTCACCTTACAAAGCCGAGCAAGACAAAGATAAGGTGCCATTTTACATATGTAAAGCAGCAACTGTGAATAGCCAAGCAGAAAAACTTGACTCTGGTCGGGAGAAATAACAGGAGGTTAGAATCTAGTGAATGTAGGTGGAGCTAAGGATCTGAGACTGTGAAAATCCGAGGGGGGCGGCGAGAGAACTCACCGAGTGAACAAACCTTGGCAACCCGGTGAGAGACTGTGGAGAAATTTAGAAACACACTGAGGGCTGCATAAACTCTTTGTGTGGTCCCAGGGGTAGATCAACCGAATACCCACAGACCCAGATTTCAACTACCCTCAATTCCACTCAGCTGTGCAGAATTACTTCCCAACTGAGTCAAAAAAAAAAAAAAAAAAAAAAAAAGAGAGAGAGAGAGCGCTAAGGAGGGAGAGAACAATCTGGGTGAGTAACCTTTGGCACGGCACACCCTTAACCCTGAAGAATCAAACAGAGCTCTCTGGCCACACCCATCACAGCCTCTAAAGAGCCATCAAAGCAGACACCCCACTTAATCTAGAGTCATAGTATAATGAGAAAAAAACACCACAGCAAAGAAACCAAAGAATATCTCCAATATGCCAACAACAAACTCAGAAACCGACGTAACAAGAGCAAGGAAGACACTATGATGCCCCTAAATGAACAAGACACCCCAATGAAAGATTATGAAGATGAAGAGATAGAGGAAATGCAAGAAGCGGATCTCAAAGAGTTGATAAGAACATTAAGAAGTTCTCAAAAACAAATTTTTGAACTACAGAAATCCTTAATGGACAAGATAGAAAATCACTCGCGTGAAAATAAAATATTAAGGAGGAATCAAAATGAAATGAAACAACTAGTAGAACATGAAACTGTGATAGTGATGAGAAATCATAATGAAATGAATAACTCAATAGATCAAATAACACATTAGAAAGCCTTAAAATCAGAATGGGTGAAGCAGAAGAGAGAATACCGGACTTAGAAGACAGAGAAAGGAAAGGAAACAGTCAAACCATAGAAAAGAAGAAGAAATCAGAAATCTAAAAATTATTGTCGGGAATCTACAGGATACTATTAAAAAAACCAACATTCGGGTTCTAGGAGTTCCTGAAAGCATGGAGAGGGAGAAAGGACTAGAAGGCATTTTTAGTGAGATACTAGCAGAAAATTTCCCAGGTTTGGAGAAGGACAGAGGCATCCTAGTACAGGAAGCTCATAGAACCCCTAATAAACATGATCAAAAGAGATCCTCACCACGACACGTCATAATCAAACTCACCACAGTGAAACATAAAGAAAAGATCCTAAAATGTGCAAGAGAGAAACGCCAGATTACTCTCAGAGGATCTCCAATTAGACTCACAGCCGACTTCTCATCAGAAACCCTACAAGCTAGAAGGGAAAGGCGAGATATAGCCCAGGTACTAAGAGAGAAAAACTGCCAGCCCAGAATATTATATCCTGCAAAGCTCTCATTTATGAATGAAGGTGAAATAAAGACCTTTCATAGCAAACAGAAATTGAAAGAATGTGTTGCCTCTCATCCAGCCCTGCAAAAGATGCTTAAAGATGTGTTACACACAGAAACACAGAAACATGGTCACCAATATGAAAGAAGGTAAAGGACGGAAACCTCACAGCCAAAGATCACAGGAATCTCAAAGCATATATTAGAAAATATCTTTGGGCCGGCCCCCTGGCTTAACAGGCTAATCCTCCGCATTGCGGCACCGGCACACCGGGTTCTAGCCCAGTTGGGGCACCGGATTCTGTCCCGGTTGCCCTTCTTCCAGGCCAGCTCTCTGCTATGGCCCGGGAAGGCAGTGGAGGATGGCCCAAGTCCTTGGGCCCTGCACCAGCATGGGAGACTGGGAGAAGCGCCTGGCTCCTGGCTTCGGATCAGCATGATGCGCCGGCTGCAGCGGCCATTGGAGGGTGAACCAATGGCAAAAAGGAAGACCTTTCTCTCTGTCTCTCTCTCTCTCACTATCCACTCTGCCTGTCAAAAAAAAAAAAACAAAAAACAAAAAACAATATCTTTGGCAAGTGGTGGGGCAAAATTACTCCTTCTCAATAGTCACATTGAATGTTAATGGCCTGAACTGTCCAGTTAATAGACACCGATTGGCTGATTGGGTTAAGGAACAAAACCCATCTTTTTTGCTGCTTACAAGAAACTCATCTTTTTTTTTTTTTTTTTTTTTTGACAGGCAGAGTGGACAGTAAGAGAGAGACAGAGAGAAAGGTCTTCCTTTTTGCCGTTGGTTCACCCTCCAATGGCCGCCGCGGTAGGCGCACTGCGGCCGGCGCAGCGTGCCGATCCGAAAGCAGGAGCCAGGTGCTTCTCCTGGTCTCCCATAGGGTGCAGGGCCCAAGCACTTGGGCCATCCTCCACTGCACTCTCTGGCCACAGCAGAGAGCTGTCCTGGAAGAGGGGCAACTGGGACAGGATCGGTGCCCCGACCGGGAATAGAACCCTATGTGCCGGCGCCGCAAGGCGGAGGATTAGCCTAGTGAGCCGCGGCGCCGGCTACAAGAAACTCATCTTTTCAACAATGATGGATACAGATTGAAAGTGAAAGGCTGGAAAAAGGTATACCATGCCAACAGAAATGAAAAAAGAGTGGGCATAGCCATCTTATTATCGGACAACATAAACTTTACCACAAAAACTGTTAGGATGGACAAAGAGGGGCACTATGTAATGATTAAGAGATCCATTCAACATGAAGATATAATGATTATTAATGTATATGCACCGGTTTATTTAAAAGATTTGTTTAGGGACTTAAAGGGAGACTTAGACCCCAATACAATAGTACTGGGGTACTTCAATACTCCACTCTCAGAGATAGACAGATCAACTGGACAGAAAATCAACAAGGAGACAGTAGATTTAAATGACACTATAGCCCAAAAGGACCTAACAGATATCTACAGAACTTTTCATCCTACACAGAAAGCATTTACATTCTTCTCAGCAGTACATGGAACCTTCTCTAGGATTGACCACATGCTAGGCCATAAAGCAAGTCTCAGCAAATTCAAAAGAATTAGAATCATACCATGCAGCTTCTCAGACCACAAAGGAATGAAGTTGGAAATTAGCAACTCGGGAATCGCCAGAGCACATGTAAACACATGGAGATTGAACAACATGCTCCTGAATGAACAATGGGTCATAGAAGAAATTAAAAGAGAAATCAAAAATTTTCTGGAAATAAATGAGGATAACAGCACAACATACCAAAACCTATGGGATACAACAAAAACAGTGTTTAAGAGGAAGTTTATATCAATAGGTGCCTACATCAAGAAATTGGAAAGGCACCAAATAGATGAGCTTTCAATTCATCTCAAGGATCTAGAAAATCTGCAGCAAACCAGACCCAAATCCAGTAGGAGAAGAGAAATAATTAAAATCAGAGAAGAAATCAACAGGATTGAATCAAAAAAAAATTACAAAAAATCAGCCAAACGAGGAGCTGGTTTTTTGAAAAAATAAACAAAATTGACACCCCATTGGCCCAACTAACTAAAAAAAAGAAGAGAAAAGACCCAAATCAATAAAATCAGAGATGAAAAATGAAACATAACAACAGAAACCACAGAAATAAAAAGAATCATCAGAAATTACTATCAGGAATGGATAGATTCCTGGACACATACAACCTAACTAAATTGAACCAGGAAGACATAGAAAACCTAAACAGACCCATAACTGAGACAGAAATTGAAACAGCAATAAAGGCCCTCCCAACAAAGAAAAGCCCAGGACCAGATGGATTCACTGCTGAATTCTACCAGACATTTAAAGAAGAACTAACTCCAATTCTTCTCAAAATATTCAGAACAATCGAAAAAGAGGGAATCCACCCAAATTATTTTTATGAAGCCAGCATCACCTTAATTCCTAAGCCGGAAAAAGATGCAGCATTGAAAGAGAATTACAGCCCAATATCCCTGATGAACATAGATGCAAAAATACTCAGTAAAATTCTGGCCAATAGAATGCAACAACACATCAGAAAGATCACCCACCCAGACATAGTGGGATTTGTCCCTGGTATGCAGGGATGGTTCATCGTTCGCAAAACAATCAAAGTGATATACCACATTAACAGACTGCCGAAGAAAAACCATATGATTCTCTCAATAGACGCAGAGAAAGCACTTGATAAAATACAATACCCTTTCATGATGAAAACTCTAAGCAAACTGGGTATGGAAGGAACATTCCTCAATACAATCAAAGCAATTTATGAAAATCCCACAGCCAACATCCTGTTAAATGGGGAAAAGTTGGAAGCATTTCCACTGAGATCTGGTACCAGACAAGGATGCCCACTCTCACCACTGATATTCAGTATAATTCTTGAAGTTTTAGCCAGAGCTATTAGGCAAGAAAAAGAAATTAAAGGGATACAAATTGGGAAGGAAGAACTCAAACAATCCCTCTGTGCAGATGATATGATTCTTTATTTAGGGGACCCAAGAACTCTACTAAGAGACTATTGGAACTCATAGAAGAGTTTCGAAAAGTAGTAGGATATAAAATCAATGCACAAAAATCAACAGCCTTTGTATACACAGGCAATGCCACGGCTGAGGAAGAATTTCTAAGATCAATCCCATTCACAATAGCTACAAACACAATCAAATACCTTGGAATAAACTTAATCAAGGACATTAAAGATCTGTACGATGAAAATTACAAAACCTTAAAGAAAGAAATAGAAGAGGATACAAAAAAATGGAGAAATCTTCCATGCTCATGGATTGGAAAAATCAATATCATCCAAATGTCCATTCTCCCAAAAGCAATTTATACATTCAATTCAATACCAATCAAGATACCAAGGACATTCTTCTCAGATCTGGAAAAAAAATGATGCTGAAATTCATATGGAGACACAGGAGACTTCGAACAGCTAAAGCAATCTTGTAAAACAAAAACAAAGCTGGAGGCATCACAATACCAGATTTCAGGACATACTACAGCGCAGTTGTTATCAAAACAGCATGGTACTGCTAAAGAAACAGATGGATAGATCAACGGAACAGAATAGAAACACCAGAATTCAATCCAAACATCTACCGCCAACATATATTTGATCAAGGATCTAAAACCAATCCCTGGAGTAAGGACAGTCTATTCAATAAATGGTGCTGGGAAAATTGGATTTCCACATGCAGAATCATGAAGCAAGACCCCTACTTTTCACCTTACACAAAAATTCACTCAACATGGATTAAAGACTTAAATCTATGACCTGACACCATCAAATTATCAGAGAGCATTGGAGAAACCCTGCAAGATATAGGTACAGTAAAAGACTTCCTAGAAAAGACCCTGGAGGTGCAGGCGGTCAAAACCAAAATTAACATTTGCGATTGCATCAAATTGAGAAGTTTCTGGACCTCAATAGACATTTTCCCAAAGAGGAAATCCAAAAGGCCAACAGACACATGCAAAAATATCAACTTCACTAGCAATCAGAGAAATGCAAATCAAAGCCACAATAAGGTTTCACCTCACCCCGGTGAGAATGGCTCACATTCAGAAATCTACAAACAATAGATGCTGGAGAGGATGTGGGGAAAAAGGGACACTAACCCACTGTTGGTGGGAATGCAAACTGGTTAAGCCACTATGGAAGTCAGTCTGGAGATTCCTCAGAAACCTGAATATAACCCTACCATTCAACCCAGCCATCCCACTCCTTGGAATTACCCAAAGGAAATTAAATTGGCAAACAAAAAAAAAGTCATCTGCACACTAATGTTTATTGCAGCTCAATTCACAATAGCTAAGACCTGGAACCAACCCAAATGCCCATCAACAGTAGACTGGACAAAGAAATTATGGGACTTGTACTCTATAGAATACTATAGAGCAGTCAAAAGCAATGAAACCGGTCATTTGCAGCAAGATGGAGGAATCTGGAAAACATCATGCTGAGTGAATCAAGCCAGTCCCAAAGGGACAAATATAATTTTTTTCCCTGATCAGCGACAACTAACTGAGCACCAAAGGGGAAACCTGTTGAAGTGAAATGGACACTATAAGAAACAATGACCTGATCAGGTGTTGTCCTGACTGTTGATGTACAATGTAATACTTTATCCTTTTTTATTTTTTTGTTCTAGTATTGGTGGTTGAACTCTAATTAACACACAATTATTCTTAGGTGTTTAAATTTTAACTGAAAATGATCCCTGTTAAATATAAGAGTGGGAAAAACAGAGGGAGGAGATGTACAATTTGGGACATGATCAATCAGACTTGCCCCAAATGGTGGAGTTAGAAACGTGCCAGTGGATTCCAATACAATCCCATTAAGGTGGCATGTACCAATGCCATCTCACTAGTCGAGGTGATCAACTTCAGTTCACAATTGATCACACTGATAAGTCTAAGAGTCAAAGGGATCACACAAACAAGACTAGTGTCTGCTAATACTAACTGATAGAATCAAAAAGGGAAAAAACGATCCAACATGGGAAGCGGGAGACACAGCAGACTCATAGAATGGCCGATGTCCTAAATAGCACTCTGGCCTCAGAATCAGCCCTTAAGGAATTTGGACCTGGCTGAAGAGCCCATTAGAGTATTTTAGGCATGGAAAGCCAAGACACTCTGGGAAAAAAAAAAAAAAAAGAAGACCTAAATGAAAGATTTCTGTGAGTGAGATCCCAGTGGAAAAAACTGGGCCATCGAAGAAGGAGGTACCTTTCTCTGAAGGGAGGAGAGAGAACTTTCACTTTAACTATGACCCTATTGGAATAGGATCACAGTCGGCGAGCCCTAAAGTCTTCCATAGCCTTGGCAACTCATGACTAGAGCCTAGGGAGATTACTGACACCATAAACAAGAGTGTCAAATTGTTAAATCAACAACAGGAGACACTGTGTACTTACGTCTTATGTGGGATCTGTCCTTAATGTGTTGTCTAATGTGAAGCGATGCTATAACTAGTACTGAAACAGTATTTTTACACTTTGTGTTTCTGTGTGGGTGCAAACTGATGAAATCCTTACTTAGTATATACTGATAAAGATATATAAAGATAATTGAAAATGAAAAAAAAAACTTGGTTTTAAATTGGAAATTGCATAGAAAATTAATCAATTTAAAAAAAATATCATGTAGGATCTCTGTCTTTAATATGCTGTACACTGTTATTTAATGCTATATCTAGTACTCCAACAGTATCTTTCACTTTGTGTTGCTATGTGGGGGCAAACTGTTGAAATCTTTACTTAATATATACTAAACTGATCTTCTGTGTATAAAGAGAACTGAAAATGAATCTTGATGTGAATGGAAGGGGAGAGGGAGTCGGAAAGGGGAGGGTTGCGGGTGGGAGGGAAGTTTGGGGGGGGGGGAGCCATTGTAATCCATAAGCTGTACTTTGGAAATTTATATTCATTAAATAAAAGTTAAAAAAAAGAAAGGGATAGGATAAAATAATTTAAAAAAATGAGAGAGGAACTTGTTCTGGCTATGTATGTAACATGTTGGGAAATGTCCTGTGCTAGTCATCTTTGACAATCCTGCTATGGCATCTTCCTTTCCTAGTAGGTACACATCAGTAACTTAGTTCTAACTCTTCCCTCTTTCTACATGGAAGATATAAGGTGCCTCAAAAATTTCATGAAATCCTGAGTGAAATTATAATCATTTTGGTGCAAAAACATTTTGAAGTGTATGCATTTTTATAATATAAATTTTCATGAACTTTTTGAAGACTCTTATTCAGAAGAATAGGGAGAATAAAATTTCTCAGAAACACTATGGAACAATGAAAACGTGACATCCAAGTTGCATGTTCATGTGACCCAGAGTAACTGATGCACAGAAATGAAGCAAGAAGAGGTGAGGGTATAGTCATAAAGATTGGGATGACAGATATGCCTAAAAGGAGCAAAGATTAAAAAAAATGAAGATATTCAGTATCAGGAAGGAGCTCATATTCAAAACAAGGCTGAGCAGGAAAGATTCTTGTTGTGTCCTTTTATCAGAAAAAATTTTAGCCCACCTCACCTTGAACTGGTGATGGGATGCTGGAAGGGAGAGGCTTAACCTCCTATGCCACTCACGAACTGCAAGGATAATTCTTGACTTATTAAAAAATCAGAAATGAGAAGTTGTGTTTCACAAGCTTAAACAATTTTATAGCAGAAGCCAACAGAACAAACAAATATAGTCCAGGATGAAAAATGTATCCTGCCAAAGTGACTATGACACTGAATTGCTTTCATTAAAGCAATAATGATAGAAGAAATAACTGACAACAACAAATAACAGCAAGTCTGGGAAATTATATATATATATATATATATATATATATATATATATATATGTCACACATCACATCTTTTTCTCAAAACCTGGTAAGTAGATGCTATTCCAATCCCCTTGAACAAGAATAAACAGATCATAGCCAGTGAATGATAGAGCTGGTGTGTAATCTCAGATAATCTGATTCCAGAATTAAATATTTACTCACTGCAATATATAGAGTGTTATGCTACCATTAACTACTGAGCGTACATTTACATGTCTATTTTTCTGTTCAAAAGTAAAAAAGGGATGGTTTTGGTTTCCTGATCAATTACTTGCATTGATGCCATAGATATATGTAAAACAAAAAGAAGAAATTATATACTATTAATAAATTCAGAGGCATTTGCCTAGCAACATATGATTAGTGTCAAATGCCCATAATGCTTTTGACAAATAGCAAATTACCTGCAGACAAGTTAGCGATGTTTTAAAATGGACCTGTGACAAATGATAAATGACAAAAATCTAAGACTAAATTATACCCACTCTCAAGTCTGCTGTTGATCCAGCTCTGAATAAGTAAGGTGACGTTGTACTGGGAGAGCAGCATGCACTGTGCCACTCTGTCCATTTATCAATGGACACTGACTTGTGAGTTCTCTTCACTTTTACAAAGTTCTTCTAAGGTTACTGAAATAATATATCTAAAACCAATAAAACAAAGAATTCATTCCTTGTTTCATTTATTGTACTAAACTTCATCCCTTGTTGTTCTTCAGTGTCTCTCTTCTCTGCTATGGTGGTAGATGATGTTTGTCTTTGCATTCCTTCCTTTTTTATGCCTAACACAACATCTGGTATGTAGTAGGTGATCAATAAATATTTGTTGAGTGAAAGAATACATGAATCATAGGAGTGAAATAAACGTTTGCTAAATGAATATACATTAGAACAGAAAAACATTTCACTGAAATGTTTTCAACACTTTCAAAAATTTGTTCTATGAATGTTTCTTTTCGCCTCATGATATGGAAATGCTTCCCAGGGGCAAGAACTGTGCTGGCTGCCTTGGCATCTTCTTTAATGGGTCCAACAACGCTTTTCCATCAGTGGCTCATGTAGTGTTCCCTAAAGTGGCAATGCTTCCCAGGGCTACCATCACCAAGATGCAATCCCCTCCTGACTGAGAATTAGAAGCAAACACATCTCAGTTTGGTCCTGCTGTCTCCTGTAGGGTGTACATTTTAGTACATTTTAATGGCTTTTATGTTTGGGACTGAGGGCTAATTTTCTGAATAAGGGAGTTAGGGGGAGGCTTGGGCATGACAAAAGTGCCCCCTGACCTTATTAGTTTTCCTTTAGCTGGTTAAAGCTGCAAAGATATGCAAAATGTCCTGTCAGATGAGTTAATGCTGAAGCTATGTCCTTTAAAAAGTGCTTGACCCAGGCACATAAAATATCAAACCTTCATATAAGCACAACATAAATTTGTCATCATTTTATTGTCAAAGGTTTAAACCTCTTGGTCAAAACAAAAGTAATCATATCTGAGTGCTTTAAATAACGTTGTGAACCAGATATAATTAAAGTGACCACTGAAATGTTTTAGAACGTTTACGACTCAGCCGTGTCATCAGTGTTCGCTCCCGTTACTTAGGATAGTTAAATACATAATTGAACAAAAAGGTAGAGAATCTGGCAATTTCTGGACTTTTTAGACACAGAGTTAAAGTCAAAGCTAACTCTGAAATAACTTTCTTTCACCCTCATCATCTAGTCTCTTATAGAATTTAACATCCATAAACTTTTCAAAACATATTTCATGAATTCTTTCTTAGCCTTTCTCGTCAAGAATTCTTGTGTTTAAAATTTTCTCCACAACTTCTTTTCTAACTATTGGTTCCTTTAATTCATATCATGAAACACTCCTCTAACATCTCTGATTTAACAGAAAAACTTGGGGGCGGCGCCAGCATCCCATATGGGCGCCGGGTTCTAGTCCCGGTTGCACCTCTTCCAGTCCAGCTCTCTGCTGTGGCCCGGAAAGGTAGGGGAGGATGGCCCAGGGGCTTTGGGCCCCTCCACCCACATGGGAGACCAGGAGGAAGCACCTGGCTCCTGGCTTCAGATCAGCGCAGCGCCGGCCGTGGTGGCCATTTGGGGGGTGAACCAACGGAAGCAGGACCTTTCTCTCTCTCTCTCTCTCTCTCTCTCACTGTCTAACTGTCAAAAAAATAAGAGAAAAACTTGCTTTTAAATCATTTTTTAAAATATATTTCAGTTACAGCTTAGGGGCTGGGTGAAATATCTATTAAATATTAGAATGCCTATTTTATTTTTAGGTCCAATAGCATATTGAGGCTTTATTCTGATAACTGAGACTAATTATGTCATAAACATCTTTTAGGATTGCCTGTCTTTCCACTGAGATAGGCAGTTATGTTTAACTAAAACCTCTTTGTCTCTGTAAGAAGGCCAAGGGATTTTGTTCAGGGCCCTAATCCATCATGGACAACATGGAGTGATATTTTACAAATTATTTATTTGAAAGGCAGAGTTACTGGGGTAGGGCAGTGGGAAGACACAGACAGAGGTGTCTTCTACTGCTAGTTCACCAACCCAAACATCTGCAACAGCCAGCAGTGGACTGGATGGGCTAGACTAAACTCAGGACCCTGTAACTCCATCCAGGTTTCTTACATGGGTGTCAGGGGCCCATGAACCTAGGCTATCTTTTGCTGTCTACCCAGGGACACTAACAGGAGCTGGATTGAAAGTGGAGCATCTGGGACTCGAACCAGGCTCCAATGGGTTGCCAGTGTCACTGGTGGTGACCAAACCCACTGCTCCAGGACGTCAGCTCCAAATCTTGGAGTAATTTGAGAGCTTGGTCTTGGTCCTCTCTGTCCCTTCAGGACACAGTAATGGAATGTTTTTGTTTCCATTGATACATGAGATCATTTAGTTTTCATTTAGGGTAAGGTTCCTCTTGAGAGACAGCCTTCTCCCTGTGGGATAAGTTGAACTTTGGTCTCCCTCATCAAGTGAGGGTGTAAAGACAATATTGATGCAATCCCCTGGCTTTTTGTAGTTTGAAAAACAACCCATTTTTCTGTCCTTTTTAGTGTTTTATTTAGGAGTAACATTACATATTTCCAGAGGAGATCAGAAACTTGAGCAAAATCTGGACAGCCTGTATGTACTTATCAGGGCATCTGAAAATCTGCCCAAGTGTCCCTCTATCTGACTATAGTTCTGCAAGGAAGTTGGGAGCTTCTGAGCCCTTTAAATATCCTGGAGGGGCAAAATAGAATTCTGCCATCTGGTGTCCTGCTTGTTAATAATTAGTCATGGATGGAGGGCATGAAGGAAGAGGAGCAGCAGGCAGAGGGATTTCTATAGGTTGTGTAGCAGGTTTTATGGCTGATGGAGCAGGGGAGGCAATTGAGGATTTGTGGGTAACTGCTATACCAGGTCTGCAGTGTAGAATTGGCAAAGATCTGGCTTATCTTGCAGGGCAAAGAATATCTGGACATCAGGGATCCCATACCACTTTCCTGACTTGCAACAAAAGAGGTCTACTTGGAGATGGTACTATAGTTAATTCTTTGCTCTGGCGGCCAAGTCTCTCCATCCTCCAGCTTGTTTCCTGGCAATGATGTGCTGTAGAAAAAGACCAGAATTTTTTTCTTTTTTTCTTTAAGGTATGAATGCCAAAAGAAACCCAGAGCCCAACAACGCACTCCGAAGTGGTGTATGCTGAAGATTGTCTATTCCCTATCTGAGATGCCAGAACAAGAGAAAAGGCATCTCTCAGTTGTTGTTTCCCCCAGCTTTAGGTGGCCCTCAAGTTCCTTAGCTGAGGGAGCATAGCATCCTGGAGCCCTCAGTAGGCAGATGTTGGAGAACAGGGGTAGACGATCTTACCTGTCCTCTATCCCTTCCCATGTAGCTCTGAGACCCTGATTTTGACTGCTGTCTGTTAAATCTGGCATCTTTTGTATGCCTGTTGTTGGAAATAGACTTTCTTAAGACAATACAAAGTAGATCTCTGAAGACCAGAGCCATCAGAGAAGGAATGGGGGGTGTGACACAGGATCTGGCAGGAAGATGCAGAAGGTTGACAAAAGAACCGTGTGTACAGAGGGTATCAAGGGTGTTGTGAAGAACCAAAGAATGAGTGACAAGAGGAACAACTACACCCTGACCTTGTAATGGGTTTTGAAGGTAATCCTCTGCATCACATTAAAGAAAAGAACTAAAGAAATTCTCTCAGGGGTCCACAGGGTATAAGTGGGTAAGACAGAGAAAAGTAGATATTTTTAGGTATCAAGCCAGGGCACAGAGGCAGCAAGGTAAATTTTTGCGGGGTGGAATTTACTTAAGAGAACAGCATTATGACCTGGAGAAACTTAGGGCTATGAAATCTTGTGGAAGAAGCCAGAGGAGGAGGCCAAGCAGAGAGAATGGCCTGAGGCCATAGGAAAGGAAAATCAGAAAGTACAAAGAACAGAAAGTGGATCACTGTCCCGCACCCACAGGCAGGTGGAGACTGGGTCTTCTCAAAGAGCCTGCAGTGACACTGAAGTGTCTCCAGCCACAAACCCTCAGCTGCTCTGAGACCTTCCTCCATCTCATGCATAGGATAGATCTCATGAAAGGAAACTGAGGCAGAACGAGACCAACATTGTCCACGCCAGAAGGCAGGGAGATTAATAAAGTGTGTTCCTATAAGCCAAACATCTGAGTCTGTACAACTGACAGCCATGCTAACCTCCATTAACTGGTTGACAGAGGCCCAGTGCTTGTAACTGATAGAGAACCATCCTGGAGAGCAAGGATCTCTGAAAAAAAAAGAAGCAAAATCAATGTCTTTTGCTCACTCTCTGACAATCCTGAACAAGCCTTCAAGAAACATTCCAGGTGTCTGTAGCTTAGGCCATTCAGGTTCATGTCTTGTGACCACAAAGACTGAGGGGCATGGACAAGAAGGGTGAGCAGAGCTACAAATATTGAAGCAAAGGGAAGCTCCCACAGTGGGAGGGATCCCTGAGCAGGATACCTAAAGGGAAAGTTGTCTATGGGTTTAAATCCTCTGGGCTGTGAGGAAGTTTGTGCAGGGTTTTATAAACATGTCAGCCACCGAACACCTTCTCCTTGCTTTCTGGGGAATTGATATCTGGAGCTGGATGGGCCCTGCTATCCTTGCATCCTGTTTTGATTTGTGGTTCTCTGTCTATTCTTTGCATTGTGGGGTATTTGGTTCCAGGCTAACACTCTGGACATTAGGTTTATGTCTATTTCAGCCCTCAACTATCTCTAACTATCCCCATCTCTATCAAAATGACCAAATGACTCCTTTGTTCTTACATATTACTATACTTCAAAATTAAAAATTATTTTGTGTTATCTAAAAATAAATTGACTTACTTAAAAGTAAAAGTTTTAAATGTATCTATTTTTTAAATTTAATAATATATCTATAATTACCATATTTAACTCTTTAGGAAAGTAAAGACAAATAACTTGTTACTAGAAAAGCTAAGTCTTCCTGGAAAAAAGATGTAATTATTTTTAAGATATCTCTTAAGGAGTGAGAGTAAATAAATGTAATAATTTGAATAATTTGAGGGTAGTAAGTCAATTATTTTTATAGAGTCATCAAATGCATTGACCTCTAAGTGCTGATTCTCTGAGATACTTTCCAATGCTTTATTATTTCAGCTTATTTAGTAATAAGCAATATTTCACTGATGTGTTACATTTAGGTTAAAGACCAGAAAACATATTTGATAAAATGATTCTTCCTCTGAAAGAAAATAATGTTTTACATTGTGTTCCAGAACAATCAACTAGTGTATCAATTAGGAGCGCTTTTCATTTCCTTCAAAACCTCATCATTTTATTTCCTAAAGCCTTACAAAGTTCATTTGGAAGAACTTTTTGAAAAATAGTAAAATTAGAATTCATTATAGGTTGTAGTGTTGAGAAATGTGAGTTGAAGTTAATTATTTTTCCGGAAGTTCAGTTTATAAAAGAAAATAATTGAAATATATTCACGTTGAAATCTTAGGGCACAGAAAAATCAACCAAGTATCATTTATATTCTTCTTTTGAATGAGCAAAAAGTCTGCAAGGATTTCTGTTATTGACTGTAACGAAGAATGGACTGTTTCATAGTTCAACAAAGTATTGAGTGTGGTTGTTGCTTTTAAAATAATTATGCCAGGCAGGAAAAAAAATGGACTACTGTAGTCTTCTACCAAGATTCTTTCCTTTAAATTATTCACCAGGGTGAACCTGGTTTGACTTTCTTACTCCAGCCTTTAATATGCCAAGGAAGTATCCCAGAGCTACATTTGGTCAAAAAGTGGACCGTAAAGCCCAGACTTCTAGAATGAACTTGAAGCTAAGAGACAGTTTCTGTGATTTGTTAAATTTTTGATATACCCATAACAGACTTGTGACGGATTATACAAAGCAAGAATGCCTTCATGGTCTTAAACACAGTCTATCACTCTCGTGTCTGTGGCCTAGGTAATTATTTGCCCAGATTTAAGGGATGCCTCTTTAAAAATGATGCATAATGAAAGCCCTGGAAATTCAAGAGACTCCAAAAAGGCAAGTGATTTGCAACGAACTTTCTGGATAAATAACTAACTTTTCCTTTCATCCCTGTCATAATGTCCATTTCTCATCACTTTCATGGCAGACCTAAATCAGCTCAAATGGTCTTCCTTTATATATTCCTCTTTGATTCACTTTAAACTTTTTTTTTTAGTATCCCCAGCTTTCTACCTAGTTCGGTTGCTTTCATCAGTGTTCTGTGAAAACTCTTCCACAGTGTTTGATATTCCCATTACTTCAGTGCGCATTGCTGATATTGGAATTGCTGAGTGTTTAGCATGTAATATCTACAATTTGTGTGTCAGAAGAGGGAAAAATGACTAGGAATTTATATTAACCTTGGTAAATAACCTGAAAGCTGGCAAACTACATAATAATCATTTATTCTAACTCTGTTCCTCACAGACACATGTCAAACTTATTATGATAATTCCATATGGGATATGTTCAAAGATGTCTAGTAGATGGCTAGAATCACAGACAGCATTGAACTCATTCCTAAACCTATGTAGTCATCCTTTGCTTGCATTGATTAGCTTGGTTGTTATTCATTTCAGGAGATTCCTTTGTGAGGTCTTCATATAGGCTCAATGCTTTCTGACGCAACCTGTGGTCATCTACCAGAACAGACTTTCCGCGCATGTATTCACCCACAGATTCAAGGGATTTTCCACTATATGTCAATGTTGTCATGCACTGTGACTATAAGCTTTGTAGTTGGAGGTACAATAGCAAAACTAATGTCAATTTTCCTTCTTCAAAATATCGTGGATTAAATATTTATTCTTACTGAAGGTATTAGCAACCGCAGCATATAATTTTTCCCTCTCCTTACTAAGAACTTTCATTTGTTTCCTCAATGAAAACACTTGATGACTTCTCCTTGCCAGCCATAAAGTTGTCAAATTGTCAGCATCAATACTCTTATATTTGGGGGTCATTATGAAGTAAAATTAGTTACTTGAGCATAAGCATTGTAATACCCTAGCAATTGGTCTGAGAAGCAAGACAGCCAGTAAGTGACTAAAGAGTTGTTGACCTTACAGCATGGATAAGCTGGGCAAGATGATTTATGTCCTTTGGGGGATGGAGTAGGATAGTATGTAATTATATATATATATATATATATATATATATATATATATTAAACAAAATGGTGTTCAATTTAAAATTTATGAATTGCTTATTTCTGTAATTTTCCATTAATTATTTTCAGACTTCAGTTAACCATGGCTAACTGAAACCACAGAAAGTGGGAATATAGGGGGCTGGCGCCACGGCACACTACGTTAATCTTCCGCCTGTGGCGCCAGCATCCCATATGGGTGCCGGGTTCTAGTTCTGGTTTCTCCTCTTCCAGTCCAGCTCTCTGCTGTGGCCCAGGAGGGCAGTGGAGGATGGCTCAAGTGCTTGGGGCCCTGCACTCGCATGAGAGACTAGGAGGAGGCACCTGGCTCCTGGCTTCGGATCAGTATAGCTTCGGCTATGGAGGCCTTTGGGGAGTAAACCAACTGAAGGAAGACCTTTCTCTCTGTCTCTCTCTCATTGTCTGTAACTCTACCTGTCAAATAAATAAATAAAAAATCTTAAAAGAAAGAAAGTGGGAATACAGATAGTGGTGGGATTATTGTACATTATCTAAGAAGATTATTCTTGTCAATATTACCAATATTATTTCCAGATTGCAATGTATCATAGCATATTGATTTGGAAATATTATGCTCTCAGAATTTTTCATTTTTTTATTTACACACACCCATACAGTCATATCTATCTTGGGAAACTAGTTGCTGGATCTCTCATGAATGCCAAAATTGATGAATGTTCAAGCTAAAATGATATAGTATTTTAAAGTAAAATATGCACATCTGACTATATATTTTCAAACATCTCTAGATTATTCAGAATGCCTAATGCAATGTGAATTCTACATAAATAGTTTTATACTATAATATTTATGGAATAATTACATGAAAAAATTATACATGTTCTGTATAGGTACTTTTAAGACATATTTAGGGGGCCAGATTTATGATGTAGGAGGTAAAGCCACTCCTATATGCATGCCAGTTCGTTTCCAGGTTCCACACAGCTCTCTGCTAATGTACCTGGGAAGGCAGCAAAAGATGGCCCAAATGCTTGGGCCCCTGCATCCACACAGGAGACACAGAAGAATTCCCTGGCTCCTGGCTTCAGTCTGGTCCAGCCCTGACCATTTGGGGAATGAGCCAGCAGATGAAACATCTCTCTTTCTGTACATCTCTTCCTCTCTCTCTGTAATTCTACCTTTCAAATAAATAAATCTAAAAACAAAAACCAACAAAAAGAACACATGTTTTCTACCCCTGGTTGGTTGAATCTGT
This sequence comes from Lepus europaeus, assembly GCF_033115175.1. NCBI lineage: Eukaryota > Metazoa > Chordata > Mammalia > Lagomorpha > Leporidae > Lepus > Lepus europaeus. Next base: position 68,848,229 of record NC_084842.1, read on the forward strand.
GGATATGTAATCCACAAATACAGAATGTGATGATCAAAAGGGCTAAAAACTAATGAAAGATTTACCAACCCTCACTTGATAATTGTTATGTCTTTGTGTATTTTGGAGGAAAAAAAAAACAAGTGATTAAAAATTATGTAATAAATGTGTGTTATTAAACATAATATCCATAAACATTTGAAAATATACTTGCAAATATATAGAACACGGGATTTTTCTTTCAGTCTGCAAGGAAAAAAAACTTTAGTGTTCAGGGGGATTAAAAGCTCTGAGAAACCATTGCTCTTATGTTACCCTTATTGCACAGAGGACCATCCTTGTTTTACAATAGTGGCATTAAATTAATTTTAACAGGGGGCTGGTGCCATGGCTCACTTGGTTAATCCCCCGCCTGCAGCACCAGAATCCCATATGGGCGCCGAGTTCTAGTCCTGGCTGCTCCTCTTCCAGTCTAGCTCTCTGCTGTGGCCCAGGAGGGCAGTGGAGGATGGCCCAAGTGCTTGGGCCCCTGCACCCTCATGGAAGACCAGGAGGAAGCACCTGGCTCCTGGCTTCGGATTGCATAGCACCGGCCGTATCGGCCATTTGGGGAGTGAAACAACGGAAGGAAGACCTTTTTCTTTGTCTGCCTTTCTCACTGTCTTACTCTATCTTTCAAATAAATTAAAAAAGTAATTTTAACATGAAAACATTTTTTCATAGGAAATTCTCATTCAATAGATAAATATATATAATATATGGAGATAGATGGTTCAGTCTAGATTCCTGAATCTCCAGTTCTCCCTCTCCCAATTTCTTTGTGCACACTAAGGGAAGAACATGAACTAACTTCAATGTTTTATAAGAGAATTTAGCCACGTAGGCATAAGATCAAAGGGCTTCTTCTAAAACATAAATGTTTAAATGACTAGATACGGAGTTACAACTTTAGAGAGAAAATTCAAAGAACTGGAATTTCTCTACTGAATCATTCTTCACATTCCTAAACCAGAGATTTTCTCAGCAGAATACACAGAATTAGAAGTTTATGAGTGGGAATGACTGTACATTTCGTTGAGTTACATTTCATGGTAAGACACACTGCAATTGTTTACAAGAACTAGAGTTGTGGACTTTGTACTATATTCAACGTTAATATTATTGTTCTCTATTGTGTATGCTTAATCAAATGGGTAATTACTTTTCTTGAAAACATTTATTCTTATATTTGTTTACCTTTCATTTGTTCTAAAATGTAAGGAGTTGCATTCTTCTCTTGCTATGATTAAAGACTTGCATTTAGACAATTTAACTATGTTTGTTCGAAGCATAATTTTGATAATTAACATCAGTGACTTACTGACTACTGCCAAGTTCTTGTCTTTTTTTTTTTTTAGGCAACTCAATACTGTATCCGGAAGTTTAAATGTATCATATATTTCAATAATCTTATAAAGGAGTTATGATTCAAGTGATAAAATAAGGTATCCAAAGCCTCAGGAAGATGGATTGGGAGAAGCTAGTTTCAAACATAGACCTCACATCAGATAAACCACTCTTAGTTATATATCAAAATGCCTAATAATATTTTTTCATCCACATTTTTCCAAGGAGGATTTAACGTTGAGTAGCATCACACTTTCCCATAAAGCATAAATGACCACTCTATAAAAAAATGAAACATCAGGTGGTCAGTGTTGTAGCGCAACAAGTTAAGCCACTGTCTGCAAACTGTATCACATATGAGAGCCAGTTTGATTCCTGGCTGCTCCATGTCCAACCCAGCTCCCTGCTAATGCACCAAGGAAAGCAGTGGAAGATGACCCAAAATACATGGAGCCTTACCACTCATGTGGGCCATCCATATGGAGTTTTAGGCTCCTGACTTCAGTCCAGCCCAGCCTCAGCCACTGTAACGATTTGGGGAGTGAACCAGAGAGTGGGTGATTCTCTCTCTCTCTCTCTCTTTCTCTCTTTCTCTTTCTCTCTCCCCCCCCCAATCTCTGTAACCCTACATTGCAAATAAATAAATAAATCTCAAAAACTAAGAAATAGAAATGAAATCACCCACTTTAATAAGGCTTACAGAAAAAGAAACATTACAGATTATTGTTTCTTTTAATCTTATAAAATATTTGCATAGGTGGTTATTACACTCTAGGTGCAGTTTTATATTGTGCTCTCTTAATTTCACATGTTTTTTTTCTGCAGAAGAACTCATATTATTTTACTTAAATAGTAAGTATTCATGTGTAGTTAGTTCTATAGATTATTTTCTCATCGTCTCTGTTATAAATCTGTATTGGGCATAACAGAACATATTTTAGTTTTCTAAATTGTAATTATTTTCTTAAGGCAAATTTGCTGTTACAGTATAAAGACTCTATACACAGTTATGAGTTTTCATGCATAATTCTGACATCTTTTCCAAAGGCTTTTTGTTAATGATTTCAGGGAAACAGCTATATATACACAGTTCACTGCAGGTCACGAGACTGCACAACGTTGTATACAGAGGCAAACACTCTGGAAAATGCTGTATCTGGAAGCCACATCTTATAGCTACTCCCCTTTCCTAACTTTACAATGCTGGTGAAACAGAAGGCCAGCACATGGATTCAAGCTTTTAAAAATACAAGGAAAGACTGTGTAGAGCATCATGATCACGAAAGATACATAAGCAACCCCCCACTCATCTCTGGGAAGGGATATCAAATGATCCAGTGGTGCATTTGCCAAGGCACAAGCCCATACAGCCTCCTTTGGCACTTCCCACAATGTGATGGAGACAGACCTGAATGTTTAAATAGAATTTTCATTTAAAACTGAGTGACTATACTTCTTACTCTCCCCTCTTTGTACTCTGCTCTGTGGCTTTCTTTCTCCTGATCCTTCCCTCACTGTTCTTTCCCAGATTTTCATCAATTTCTTTCAGTTTCAAATTATGTTCATGTTTTCTCTCCTTGGATACATTGTTTTTATTATTTCCCTCCATTAATAATAGTTTATATGTTAACCCAAGAGCTTACACATTTCCTTTACATTTGAAAATTTAACATAAACAGTAGAATGCCTGTTTCCTGTAAAACAAATTTATTTCTGTCTATTTTTGCTAGTGTTAAGGTTATATTTGCTAGTTATTATCTGTGTATATGCAAAATATTCAGATCATTGTTATGGCTGTTTTTAGTCAATCAATATAATTATATCCATAACTATATTGTCCATTATTTTTGGCTCATTCATGATTCCTTGAGTGTCCAACGAGGATTACTTGTTTTCATCATAAAATAAATCATTTAGTTTATTCTTTGCTGATGGTGACAAATTCTGCTTCCCAGTTTTTGAAAGTGTTTTAATTGTACCATTATATTTGAAAACTATTTCCTCTGATAGAATTTGAGTTGAGTGCCACATTTTTGTTCAGTTTCTTGAATAAATCATTCCATTTTTTGGATTCCAGTATTTACTTTAATGAGATTTCTATTGTTTTATTAGTGCTACCACAAAAATGTTAAGCATTTTTCTTAGTTTCTAAACTATTTTTCTTCATTTTTTCAGGGGAATCTATTCCATGCTTTGTGGATGTGTGTGTGTGTATCTTATTTTGTGTAAATAATGTTTCTGTCTGACTTGAGACTTTTAATAAGTTTTGAAATGTCTTAGTCAATAGCTCTTTAAAAACATCCCTGTTCCCTTGTCCTTCTCTACTGGGACTCCATTCTTACACTTTTTTATATTTTAAATCACAACTAATCTTATCAGCCTTGTCTATTCTGCTGATAAACCGGGTCAATGAATTCTCAATTTTTAAAATTAGGGTTTTCAGCTATAGGTTTGATTTTGTAATTTCAAAAATTTTAAAATATATTTTTCTCTTGAAATGTCTTTGCTTTATGTATTTTTTTTTTTATTTTATTTTTGACAGGCAGAGTGGACAGTGAGAGAGAGACAGAGAGAAAAGTCTTCCTTTTGCCGTTGGTTCACCCTCCAATGGCCGCCGCGGTAGCGCGCTGCGGCCTGCGCACCGCGCTGATCCGATGGCAGGAGCCAGGTGCTTCTCCTGGTCTCCCATGGGGTGCAGGACCCAAGCACTTGGGCCATCCTCCACTGCACTCCCTGGGCACAGCAGAGAGCTGGCCTGGAAGAGGGGCAACCGGGACAGAATCCGGTGCCCCAACCGGGACTAGAACCCGGTGTGCCGGTGCCGCAAGGCGGAGGATTAGCCTAGTGAGCCGCGGTGCCGGCTGCTTTATGTATTTTAAATCAGAGAAAGTTTGGACATATATGTTAACCTTTGCAAGGCACCACCAAACACATATGTACCTGATATACCTGATATATATATATATATATATATAAACATTTAACTCAAAAAGTGAAAATGTAACTTTTTTTGAAAGTGCTAAATTTCTTTCTGTAAAATGATAACATTATTGAGGATATTTATTGTCATGTTATTTTCATATGTCTTTATAGCGATATAATGTCATAATTGTATCTCATCTAAAAATTCACTGTTAGTTTAATAAATTATATGCAATGTTTACATATATGAAGTAATTCTAAACATGTATTCTAGAAATCAGTGATTTTCAGGATATTTTTATGAATAATTGATATTGAATTATTTTCACAGTAGATATAAAGTTATAATTACTTTTTTTTTTTTTTTGACAGGCAGAGTGGACAGCAAGAGAGACAGAGAGGAAGGTCTTCCTTTTTTTCCGTTGGTTCACCCCCCAGTGGCAGCTGCGGCTGGCGCACCACGCTGATCTGAAGCAAGGAGACAGGTGCTTCCCCTGGTCTCCCATGTGGGTGCAGAGCCCAAGGACTTGGGCCATCCTCCACTGCCTTCCCGGGCCAGAGCAGAGAGCTGGCCTGGAAGAGGGGCAACCGGGACAGAATCCGGCGCCCGGAACGGGACTAGAACCCGATGTGCCGGTGCTGCAGGCGGAGGATTAACCTATTAAGCACTCGCGCCAGCCATAATTACTTTTTAAAACATAGAGAAAATCAAGCTAAACACATAAGATGTCAATCAATATCATGAAACCACGAATCCAGCTTATATTTCGATTTGCATTTTTAGCACTTATCATCTTGTTGAATGCTCTAGTTTCAGGGAATGGCCAGGCATGAAGCCATCATAAGTATAAAGACTGAATTGAAGAGGTAAAGGTAAGAAGATGATAGGATGTGTCCTTATTGACCCAAGATTCTGTAAGAGCCCAGACAGGCATGACAATTTTAAAATGTACTTTATATGAATGAATCTTTTCATTTGATTTTTTTTTTAATTGTAGACCTTGCCTATTTTCCTGCGAGATTGTGGTCTATTTACTTCAATTCTTTGAAATGATAATGTAAGTTAAAAAATATGTTATCTTGGGACTGGTGTTGTGGTAAAGCTGGTAAAGCAGCCGCCTGTGTGTCAGAATCCCGTATGAGCCCCAGCTTGAGTCCTGGCTGCTCTGCTTCTGATCCAGCTCTCTGCTGCGGCCTGGGAAATCAGTGGAGGATGGCCCAAGTCCTTGGGCCCTTGAATCCGCATTGGAGACCTGGAGGAAGCTTCTGCCTCCTGTCTTAGGATCAGCCCAGCTCCGGCTCTTGCTGCCATTTGGGGAATGAACAACGGATGGAAGACCTCTCTTTATCTCTCTCTCTCTCTGCCTCTGCCTCTCTGTAACTCTGCCTTTCAAATAAATAAATAAATCTTTTAAAAAATAAAAAAATATGTTATCTCAAAAAAAAAAGCTGGACCGGTGATTAAAAAGCATTTAGAAATATGAAAGTGTTGGGGAAGCAGATAAATAGAATTGATGACAAGGAAGTAAGTTTAAGATAGGGGCAGGAACTGGTTTAGCACTTTTCTACATCACTCATAGGTTAGGAAAGTAAAATCAAACAGAAAAATTATTACCAAATGTACATTGCAGGATGAGATAACTTCATCCAACCAGATCAGATTCTCAGTCCTCACACTCATCGGATACTATTTCACCATCAGAATTTTTCAAATTTATTTCCATGTGTAATATTTTTTGTCCTTGTATCCCTCTGCTATGTACAAGTATAATAGCTTGAATCAATAGCTAGTTTAGGTTTCACCCTTAAGCCTTAGGATTTTTCTTAATGTAAGCAGTACTTTGATTTTATTTATTTTTCTTTTGGTCATTAACATAACTTCTTGTCATTATTATTTAGTCCTATCATTGCATTTGCATTTAGTTGTCAGTGATCTGGCAGAAGTTTCATTCCTGTTCCATCATAGACAGTTTCATCTGCCTATTTCCGACCTAAATAATGTACTCTGAATTTGTCAAGAGTATGCTTAATGTGTCTTCATGTCAATCAGAGGGCAGTGTCCAATGATGTTAACTAAGTATGCTGTTGGAAAACACAAATGTTTTTCTCAAGTTATTTCTTCCACAGATTGTGAGGTGTAACATGACTATATCATTGATCACTAACTGATTTGAGTGAAATGCTGACATTCTTCTTTTTATTACTAAATAAATGTTAAAAATACAAACACACCAGTATATGCACAAGCTGGCCTCATTGTATAATGACAGTTACATCTGTGATTGTCTTTAATAGTCCAAACTACAAAATTAATCAAATATCCATTTTAAATTCTTATTTTCTTTATAATCACAACCTTTTAATACCTTACTGACCAGTCATATAACATTGATAATAAAATTGCAAGTACATGCAACAATTAAAATTAGTCAGTAATTTTCAATGATATACTTTTCACAGAATATTATCATAGGTTCAGTAGGAAACATAAAGTTAGTATGAAAAGGTTCCACTGGTTGGTATGCATAAAATATGAATATAGAGCAAGCAGAACTCACAGATATAACAGTGTGAAAATCCACATGACATAATTTAATTGTTCAAGAGTTTGGTTTATGTGTATAAATAAGGAAGAGTTCAAGATGATCTTTATGTGAAAAGTTCTGCACCTATGCTGAACTAATTTTCATGAGAATAGCAATAATAATGTATTTTTATCCCAGTTACTTCAATGCTACTCTTTACATTCTTGTCAGCATTTTCTGTTACAGAATTCCCTTTCTTAGTGTTAATATCAGAAGAAATTTAAATAAATTTGCTTGATGTGAAGTTTCCATAAAGAATAAGTACAATTATTACCAATGTCCCAGACATTTTATGGTATAATTTAAATATATTTATATGTATAATCTACAATTTGCAAATTCATGTATTGATTTTTTGATAAGATTGATTGAATACTTTAAATTATCCAAAGGAAAATTAATGGCCATAATACTCAAAGTTTTGTTTTAGAATAAGCAATTAGAACATTTTATAAAAAAATTTACAAACATTTCATTCGCCAAAATCTAAGTGGAATTCAGGCTCTCCTAACTGCTTTTGTTTTGTGAGAAACATATTTGTATAGAAACCATGGAAATTCTCATGTACCTCAAAATTGTGAAAATGGAGTAGGAATCCAGTAAACTTCTTAGATATTTACCAATGTTAGGAGGGCATGGGGGAAAAAAGAGTGTGTTGTAGGGGGCACAAAAGGAAAAGGAGAAATACAGTGGAAGAACACATAGCACACCTTTAAAATTAATACAAAATATAGGGTTGAAATAATCTCAGAGAAGTGCTGCTCCATACTAATGCTTTCATGATATAGAGATAAAAAGTGTATTTTTGTTTATTTTTAAATCATGTTTGGAAGAATGTGTAGTTTATCTGTTTCCTAGAGTCACGTAGGAAACTAGGGGTTATGTAATTGAAAAACAGATTTCTTGGATCTTGCTCAGGTTAAAGTATGGTTATTGAATGTTTACTGCAGTTTTTCAAAATATTTGAATAATTTAATTCTAGCATCTATTTGAAGACTAGTTCATTGAGAAGGAGTTTTGGTCTCAGCAGGGTAGGCAACGGACTAACTCACTGGAGAAAATTTCTGTCTCAGTGGAATCTTCTCTTTCTGATCATTAAATTTCTAAGTGACTGTCTTGTTTCTATAATCTCTTTTATCTCTACCTGTACCAATATTATCTCTGTAACCTTATCCATCAACAGAATTTAAATCACAGAGATATAAAATGTTTAACTTACATTTTGTTTATTTGAGAGGCAGAGGGACATAATGAAATATAGACAAACAGATCTCCCAACTGTTGGTTCATTCCTAGAAACTTCATGATGGTCAGGCTTGGGCCAGGGCTGGATTCAGGAGTTGTTAACAAAATCCAGGTCTCTCATCTTAGTGGCAGGACGCAAGTGCCTGAGCTATCACTGCTGCCCCATAGATCTGCACTGGCCAGTGGCCCCAATGCTACTTTTGCCAGAGATGTTGTCTAGATGACCTAAATGCAATAGTCTCTTTATCACCTTTCTTTTTCTTTTTCTTTTTTTTTTAACTTTTATTTAATGAATATAAATTTCCAATGTACAGCTTATGGATTACAATGGCTTCCCCCCCCCCATAACTTCCCTCCTACCCGCAACCCTCCCCTTTCCCACTCCCTCTCCCCTTCCATTCACATCAAGATTCATTTTCAATTCTCTTTATATACAGAAGATCAGTTTAGTATATATTAAGTAAAGATTTCAACAGTTTGCCTCCACATAGCAACACAAAGTGAAAAAATACTGTTGGAGTACTAGTTATAGCATTAAATAACAGTGAACAGCACATTAAAGACAGAGATCTTACGTGATATTTTTAAAAAATTGATTAATTTTCTATGCAATTTCCAATTTAACACCAGGGTTTTGTTTTTTTTTTTTTCATTTTCAATTATCTTTATATACAGAAGATCGATTCAGTCAAGACTAGTGTCTGCTAATACTAACTGATAGAATCAAAAAGGGAAAAAACTATCCAACATGGGAAGGGGGGTACACAGCAGACTCATAGAATGGCAGATGTCCTAAATAGCACTCTGGCCTCAGAATCAGCCCTTAAGACATTCAGATCTGGCTGAAGAGCCCATGAGAGTATTTTAGGCATGGAAAGCCAAGACACTCTGGAAAAAAAAAAGAAAAGAAAAGAAGACCTAAATGAAAGATCTCTGTGAGTGAGATCCCAGTGGAAAGAATGGGGCCATCAAAGAAGGAGGTACCTTTCTCTGAAGGGAGGAGAGAACTTCCACTTTGACTATGACCCTATCAGAATAAGATCAAAGTTGGCAAACCCTAAAGGCTTCCATAGCCTTGGCAACTCATGACTAGAGCCTAGGGAGATTACTGACACCTTAAACAAGAGTGTCAAGTTGTTAAACCAACAACAGGAGTCACTGTGTACTTATGTCTCATGTGGGATCTGTCCTTAATGTGTTGTCCAATGTGAAGTAATGCTATAACTAGTGCTAAAACAGTATTTTTACACTTTGTGTTTCTGTGTGGGTGCAAACTGATGAAATCTTTACTTAGTATACACATTTCTTTTTCTAGAATATACGTTTCCTTCCTCACTTTGCAGAATGCTAAATAAACTTCAAATGCTGTCTTGAAAATTAACAAGTACTTGAACTGTTTCTGAATTCAGTACTCTGATCTCTCCCTCCTATAGTATTTTCTGACTTTTTTCAAGGTTCCTAATATTTTGGAACTTAATCTAAAATGCCAGGTGGCTTTACTCTGTTCTTTAGTGTTTAAATGTAATCTACTCATCTCATCTTGTTGCAGTAATTTTCCTTTTCTATTTCAACTACCAAAACTTAATCTGATACATGCCTCAAATTCTACAAATGTTCTTGTGTATTTAGTACCATGTCAAGTCTGTTTTGCTTGATTTCTCACCACCCATGAATAAAATGAAATTCTGCACATTTTTATTGAAATCCATGCATACAGTAGAACTTAACTATACTTTGCAGAAATTGAAAGATGGGCATGTTTATATCCCAGCAACATAGTTTAAATAAATGTTTACATATTTACTGTTCATGAAGACCTTTTGGCCAATTTGCTACTGGAAATTTCTTTCACAATCATTTTTTCTAGCTCTCCAGACCTCAATTCTGAATCATATTCTTTGGTGTAAGTTTGTACAATCCCAATTCATCTCTTCTATCTTCATATCTTCCTGTTCCAAATTCATTGTCTTTCAGTTATCTTTATCATTTAAAGAATCCAAAAATATTTCCTCAGTTCAATATCTGGTTTCAGGATGAGTTGGCAAGATATTTTAGTTAAAAAACAAGTCATTTACCCAAGAAAATGCTGTTGTCTGATTAGAAAATAATTAACTTTATCCTATAAATATTAGTTATTTGACCATCTTTATTAAGAATGAAAAATGGCTTCCTAATTTTAGGATTCATCATATATATGTTTCTGGATCTATCTATAACTAGCAATGTAGACATTCATTTTAGTCAATGACAGATCACACATATGAGGACAATGCCACATTGTCTAGTACTCTAGTAGGCTGTACCATATCGATTTGTCTAAGTACACTGGATGGTGCTTACACAATGATGAAATCTCCTAACAGTGCGTTTATCACTGAGTGATAAATGACTGTCAGTGAAGACAGTCATATACATAATGTATATACATTTGTATAAATATCATCATAATTTTTTCTTAATTTTCTAAAGATTTATTTACTTATTTGAAAGTTAGTTACAGAGAGAGGGAGAGACAGAGTCATCTTCCATTCACTAGTTCAATGACCACAACAGCCAGGTGGCTGCAGCAGCTAGGGGACTGCAACAGCCAATGCTAGGTCAGGCCAAAGTCTAAAGCCAGGAGCCTCATCCAGGTCTCCCACGTGGTTGGAAGAGCTCCAAATATTTCTGCCACCCTCCACTGCTTTTCCCAGGTCCCTAGCAGGGAGCTGGATCCAAAGTGAAGCAGCTAGGACTCAAACCAGCATCCATATAGGCAGAGGCTTCACCTTCCACACCAGAATGCTGGGCCCTCCCTGACTTACTATCTTTTTAAACATTCCCACACTCAATCTAACTGTAGGTTCTTAGGATAAAAGTAATTATTAAAATGCAGTAAACCATGCTTTATTGCCACTTTAAATTATGATTTACAAATTACATCTACCCCAATTCCAAGAAAATACTGCAATTGCATTGAAATTAACTGAGTTTATAGAGTTACAGTTACATAATAATAGAATAAAGTGAAAGATAAATTCTCAATTTATCAGAATCTAATTGCTCTTATTAAAAAACATCCACATAGTGGAAAGAAAACAAATTATGGAAATAATAGTGGAAGATAAAATTAAAATGACTGAGGATTTTTTTTTTTGAGTTTATAGGGGTGACATTTAAATGCAAATGAGGCTTTATTTTGAGTATTAAACCTGAGGTTTAATGTCAGTCTCAGTTTATATCACCTAAAGGAAAAGATTAATTTCTATTAATCAAGTATATGTTTTGACCTATGGCATACGATTTGTGGTAATTTACAGTAAAAACTGAAGAAATCAAGACCAGAACTGATAGTAAAAAGCAAATGTGTTAACAATAAAATTTGATTTGGGGGCAGTGTTGTGGTGCAGTGGGTTAAGTCACTGCCTGAGATGCTAGCAGCCCCTATCAGAGAATGGGTTTAAGTACCAGCTGCTCTGCTCTGATCAGGTTCCCTGCTAATACGAAAGGCAATGAAAGACTCATGTGAGAGACCTCGATGGAATTCAGATTCCAGACTTTGACCAAGCCCAGCCCAGGCCGTTGCTGCCATTTGGGTAGTGAAACCGTGATAGAAGATCTCTTTCCTTGTCTTCCTCTCACATTCACCCTGCCTTTCAAATAAATAAATAAATGAGGGGCCAGTGCCATGGCTCACTTGGCTAATCCTCCACCTGCGGCGCCGGCATCCCATAGGGTTTCCGGGTTCTAGTCCCGGTTGCTCCTCTTCCAGTCCAGCTCTCTGCTGTGGCCCGGGAAGGCAGTGGAGGATGGCTCAAGTGCTTGGGCCTTTGCACCCGCATGGGAGACCAGGAGGAAGCACCTGGCTCCTGGCTTCGGATCAGCACAGCTCGCTGGCTGTAGCCGCCATCTGGGGGGTAAACCAAAGAAAGGAAGACCTTTCTCTCTGTCTCTCTCTCTCTCTCACTGTCTAACTCTACCTGTCAAATAAAAATAAATAAATAAATAGATAGATAAATAATTTTTAATTAGACTTTAAACTCCTCCAAACTACAACTATAAAAGTAAGGCTTGTGACGTGCATCTCAATTTTAGGCCATTTCTCATGTCCCAGTTGTTTTCAAATGACAATCGAGCAAATTTTCTAGCAACGGTCACTGAATTTGTTCTCTCACATAGTGCATCTATAAAATATTCATTAATAATGACCATGATTCTTGGAAAGAGTAGACAATGCGAAATAGGACTGTGAGGCAATGTCCTGTTCATGAAGATTCTGCTTTACCCCATCACACTGAATTATACCTACAGTAGCTAAGAGTGACTTGAAATTACTATACCTGCATCACAGCTAGCAAGCTGTATTGAGTCCTCATTACCGGGTATGTGAAATTTAGACATGAAGATGTCAAAACTTGGAAATTGCTGAACTTGATTGGTATTGATATCTACTCTTTGAAAAGGTCAACAGACTAATCTAAAATTGTCTAACTATATTTTCAGCTCTTTCTTCACATTTGCAGATTATTCCATCATCTCCCTCCTATGAAGGCAATCCACTTACTATTGAACCTCAGTTAAATTAGAGGCAATTTAAGATTTGCCATGGAAAATGGTATAAATATGAACTTTTCTTTTTGGAAGTGATAGAACAAGCAAAGTTTCAACATTGTCAGCAAAGAGGTAGATGATTTAATTTCCATATAATGCTTTAGAGATAGCTTTTCTTTCTCTAGTGCTGAATAGGCACCAGGAATTCTAAATAAATAGATTTCCTGAGAAAATGTAATTACCAATGTGTGCAGAGCCAGGGCAGCTCCAGGGCCATAATAAGTGGTAGCTACGAGAGGCAACCAGAATTAATGGAGAGTAATCATGTCAGTTGGAGCTTTTTTTTAAAAAAAGCAATTAACAGCTTTTTTGTTAATCAATTTAATCAACCACAATCTCTTTAATATGATTCTGAAACATTAATGACAAGAGTTCTCTACCTAGCCTAAGTTTGCATAAATAGTTAATAGTTTTAAAATATTATTCTACAAAACCTATGCTTAGAAGTTGACCTCATCAGAGAAAAAGGTTATTCTTTTGTTTAAAGATTTATTTATGTATTTGAAAGTCAGAGTTACACAGAGAAAGGAGAGGCAGAGAGAGAGAGAGAGAGGACTTCCATCTGTTGGTTAACTTCCCAGTTGGCTGCAGTGACCAGAGCTGTGTTGATCCAAAGCCAGGAGCCAGGAGCTTCCTCTGGGCCTCCCAGGCAGGTGCAGGGGTCCAAGTATTTGGGCTGTCTTCTGCTTTGCCAGACCATAGCAGAGAGCTGGATGGGAAGTGGAGCATCCAGGACTTGAACCGACACCTATATGGGATGCTGGCACGGCAGGCTGTGGCTTTACCTGCCACACCACAGCGCCAGCCCCAAGAAGATTATTCATTAATTATGTTATTTATTGGAAGAAAAAATAAAATTTCTGAGGTCAAAGATGGAATTATGTAATAATTTAAAATTTAGGTCAATTGTGATTCCATATATTGAACCAAGAAAACTTCAAGGTATATTGATATAGGAAAGAGCTAGTGACATAATATTGGGCAAACATACAATTTATAAATGTGTTTGGTCTATAATATTTATATTGTTTTAAAATTTAGATAGCATAAAATAATTAAAGGGTTTCTTCTCTAATGTCAGGCCCCACAATGGGCCACAGACCTGTTGTGAAACCCACGGAAGAGCTGCCTAAAGGTGATTGCTCAACTCTTTCTCCCATTCTGTGAGATTCCTTAGTTTCCTTGAAAAATTCCCCAAGTCAAAATTTTAAGTTAAAAAGTAAAATTGCAAGAAAAATATAATTAAATCCAATTTCCATTAAAAAAAAGGTAAATCTACTCATATATTATTTAGGTAAGAAAAGGAATAAGACAGGAAGTAGAAAAATCCATTGTAAAATATATCTCACTACTTTTGAAGAAGGAAGAGTGTAGGAGAATCATGAACTCTTATATTTAACTCTATATACATCCCTACAGTCTTCTGTGATATAACTATGTAAACACAAGCAACAAGAAAATTTCAGGAAAAATAGAATATTATGAAACTTTCTATTTTTAAAATGTGACAATAATGCATTTTGTTATTTATTTTCTTTATGTGTTGATATTTATGTTTTAAAGATATCCTGTCTTTTCTATGGGAATTAGATGATATTTTCAGTTTCAAATACCCAAAGATGCTTGAAAATCCGTTTGAATTGTGAAATGTACTGAGAATTTTAAGTTAAATTTCTCCTTTAACATTTGCTAGAGTTATCTGTTAAGCATCGAATGCATGCAGTAAATTACTGCAGCAGGCAGATTCCTAATATTTTATTTGATTTGCAAATCTCAGCAACTTTATCTGCGGTTTTTGCAAGATATATGTGTGAGCTGAAATTTTTCATAATCTATTTTGTTCAAGCCCTGTGAGGTAATCCCAATAGGAATTTTATCCAAAATAACCTTATGGCAATAGTGATAATCTGTCAGCCTCTAGGTTCATTCTCCATTTTATTCCACTAATGAATACTCAGGAGAAATATGGGTAATTTTACAGAACAAATTAACCTTAGAGCATAGCTACCTATAATGTTCATTTCACTGGACACCTACAAAGCAACACAAATTTAACTACAGTTTAATCGACCCTTCCAGGCCTGGAAGAGATCAAACAGCTAGGACATACATATAATGGTAATTAACCTAAAATGATGCCAAGATGGTTTTTAGATAAGTACAAATAAATATCACAATTGGGACCCTCATTCAAAGCAAACAGAGAATGCAAGCATCAGGCTGTAACCCCATCACAAGTATCGCTGGAGCCATGGTAGTTCAGAGGTAGCTTTGTGGCCAGAAAACCTAAATTTTAATTACTCTGTTGTTTCCAGCATAAAATGATCATGACTTGTTTAACACAAGCGACACCATGTGAGGTACATTTTGTTTCCCTTCTGCCTTCATTTCACTGAAGAGTTGACAAAAAGGATTTTCTCCATCCTACTAATAGGGCAGCATGAAAACTAATCGGTATACTCTGTTTTCAAATATTTTTCTCCTCCAACCTCTCTGCCTACAAAAGCCTGACAGAGTCTTCATTATCTCATTACTCTGTAATTATTGCATCCTCAATTGCCAGAGCCTGAGAGTAATTCACGTATGCTGCGCAGCAATACAAACTTGTGTCTCCAGAACTAGAGTTAACCAACTTCCTAAGCTCTTCACTTGGCATACAGTATTGTCTCCTGGTGATTCAATACATGAATGAGTTTCAGATTATTATTATTAGTGATTATTATCTAATCAGTATAGTAACTACTCTAGCTTTTATAACTTTGTTGATAGTTCTGTTATTTGCTTATACTATAATCAGAATGAATCAAAAAGCGGCATCACATGCTCACGTCTGCCACGTGGGCTGTCATTCTGCTCTCCTCATCTGGTTAACGCTTCTGAAATCCATCTCTCTCTCTTCCTACCAGATTAGATTAGCCATTCTTAATTCTGCAATTTATTTGCGTTAGTTGAATCCAGTATAAATAGATAGGAATCTATTCTATAATCCCCAGCAGAATAATTGTGAAGTGTAGTAAGCTAAATATATGCTTATTAAATTGACTTTTTCAATGAGTTAAAATATCTGTTCCTATTTTCATTGGTACTTTTACATTCTTTTCAATCATTTCACTTCTATAACATTATTTTACAGTCAACATATATAATCAATATAAGAGTCACATTACAAATTGCTTAAACACACAAATTTGACCATCTCCTCTTAAGATTTAGAATCCATCTGACATTCCCATCAGACACTCAGAGTCTTCCCTTGTACCACACAAACCCACTTACTTTTCTGTCTTTATCATGTGCTCCAGAATTTTAATGGCAAGTTTATTGTGCCCATTAAATTTATTTTTTATTTCGATCTCTACCTCATATGGAAAAAAGTCCCGTGGAATTTAAGTATCTCTGTATTTTAAATAATTTAAATATATACAGTATTTTAACTACTGTGAGCAAATTAGTTATTAAAAAGTAAATGTAAACTTGTACAGTTTTACAAAAGCAAGAGTTTAGATGAAAATATTCTTGTCATTTGATGGCACAAGTATCATCTCTAAGATATTGAAGGGGATATAGTACCAATGCTATTCAGAGTTTTTAATCAACAACATAATATTCTAAATAATTCATATATGTCAGTTTATTTTAACCTCTTAAGGGCTCTTGAAGTTTGGTTCTGTTATTCTTCCGATTTGTGGAGAAGGAGTTGGTTATAGAGATTAAAGAACAAGCTCCAAATCACACAGTATTTGGATGAGCTAGAAATATAACAATAGTTAAAAGTAATGAAATTGGCCTTTGGGGTGCCCTTTTAATAAAAAGGATATGTTTCCAGAGAGATTAAGAAATTGACCTTTTGAATAAAAACCAAAATTTTATGACTTACCAAAGTAAATCTTGCTTTATTTTTCTTCAATTACTCTTTAGTTGAAGTAATTTTCACTAGGATATCATTTTAGCTGCTCTCTTATTATTTTATTTCATTTTATGAGAATAGAAAAAAATAATTGCCAATGTAACTGTTTTACAATTGAAATCAAACAAAAGAATAAATAGACTTACACGACATCTAAGGCATAGAACATCACTATATTCCAGCTTACGCTTTCCCCATTGCTGCTTTTGTTTATCCACCAGATGTTGGTGAAATAACTGAGGTGTAATCTGGTTGTATGCCTATTTGATGCTATAAGAGAATCACGCAAGTGCTCTTCCAGGCCTTCATGGGTGTATCACAAGGGAGACATTATGAACAAAATATTTCTATCTTTGATATTACCATGAAGTAAAGATTTCTAATAATAAAGAAGGCATCTTCCAAATCCAGACAATGAGGAAATATTTTTCTAAGTTGAACCTAGAGCTGAGAAAGGGGAAGTCCTCTCTGGACAGCATAGTGTGGGTGCAGAGAGACTTTTCCAACAGCAAGATAAACAAGAGAAAAGGAAGGCCTAGAAGAAGAAGTTCGGATCTTTCTGAAAAATAAAAAGTCACCATTATTTCTGAAATGCCAAGACTTCTAGTACTGAGACCTAGATCTTATGTTTGTAGAAAGAAAGATTATTTTGTGTATATAGAGGCCAGGAATTTTGAGATAACCTCCTTTGGGTTGCTAATGTTAATGTCAAATCTCCAGTCTCTACAGAGTGGTACTGCCATTCATTTTGCATAGTCTCCCATTCTAGACAAAGTGTGTGAAAGGAGGAGAAATGAATGAAGCTGAAATAATGTAGCAAATTTACCCTGAAAATATTCTTTGGAGGAAATGTCTCAAAAAATTATTCCTAATGAAATTTATCTATAGAAACCCTATGTAAAACATGGAGCACATTTTGAAAAAAAAAATTCAGAGAATTATGAAAGCTGTAGTTAAATGAATACCTATTAAGTAAGCATTTCACATCTGTGACCTATAACTTTTATGATGAGAAATTTGCAGCACTGGCACTTCCACCCATCCTATAGAGTTGGGTAACAGAAAAGTTACACAGCTCACTCATGCCTCACACCTTTAATTAGCAGGATAATATTATAAAAGCAGATAATGTGGATCCAAAGATCTTGTTATTTCCAATGGATCTCTCTGATGAGAAATTGGTCTTCTTAAAGTTTCAATGCTAACATGGGAAACATCCCGGAAGGCCAGGAGTTGTGAATTGAAGATGTAAGCCACATAGAAATGTATCAAATATGTTACTTTAGATTGCTCTTTTATTGGCTTTTTAAAAGTTGTCAAAGGTTTTTGTTTTAAGGAGAGATTTCGTATAAAAAATGCATGTTTTTATCTACAATGCTCCTGTGTGACAGGATTCAGTTAGATATAGGAAAAGACAGGGGGAAACAAATACCCACTGGGGGCTGGCGCTGTGGCTTAGTGAGTAAAGCTGCAGCCTGCAGTGCCGGTATCCCATATGGGCATCAGTTCGAGTCCCAGCTGCTCCATTTCCAATCCAGCTCTCTGCTGTAGCCTGGAAAAGCAGTGGTCCTTGGGCTCCTGGAAGAAGCTCCTGGTTCCTGCTTTCGGATGGGCACAGCTCCAGCCATTGCCACCATCTGGGGATTGAATCAGCAGTTGGAAGACCTCTCTCTCTCTCTCTCTTCTTCCTCTCTGTAACTCTGCCTTTCAAATAAATAAATAAATCTTAAAAAATTTACCCATGGATTTTTAGTCTCAAAGAATGAAAGTTCCTTAAGAACTCATTGTACATAACCTTAAGCACATTTTGTGAAAGCATGTTTAAATTCCAGAAGTTGTCCTTAATGTGTTGGCCAATGTGAAGTGATGCTATAACTAGTACTGAAACAGTATTTTTACACTTTGTGTTTCTGTGTGGGTGCAAACTGATGAAATATTTACTTAATATACATTAAATCAATCTTCTGTATATAAAGATAATTGGAAATTAAAAAAAAACCTTGGTTTTAAATTGGAAATTGCATAGAAAATTAATTAATTTTTAAAAAATATCATGTAGGATCTCTGTCCTTAATGTGCTGTACATTGTGATTTAATGCTATAACCAGTACTCCAACAGCATTTTTCACTTTGTGTTTCTATGCAGGTGCAAACTGTTGAAATCTTTACTTAATGTATACTAAACTGATCTTCTGTATATAAAGAGAATTAAAAATGAATCTTGATGTGAATGGAAGGGGAGAGGGAGCGGGAAAGGGGATGGTTGCGGGTGGGAGGGAAGTTTTGGGGGGGGAGCCATTGTAATCCATAAGCTATACTTTGGAAATTTATATTCATTAAATAAAAGTTTAAAAAAATTCCTGAAGTTGGACTCAATTTTGTATCTTGTAATATATGCTGTTATTTTTAAGTGTTGGACAGGAATTATGTAAATTTAGCACTGTTGGAATATAATATTTAATATAGTATTAAACAAGGATCAAAATCTTCAATGTACAAATAAGGAATCTGAGGTTTACCAACATTTTACAGCTCTCATACTATGTTTTAAATAGCAACTGGGGAAGATAAGATCTGAAGAATGTTTTACTTTACAATATTTATTTAAAATCCACAATGGATGGGTATGAGATGAGCATTTGGTGCAGCAGTTACGATGTCATTTGGAATACCTGCAACCCATATCAGAATACGTGAATTTGAATCTCAGCTCTTTTCCAGTTCTAGCTTCCTGCTAATTCACACCCTGGGAAGCAGTTGGAACTGATTCAACTCTACCACCCATGTGGGACACCTGGGTAACATTCTGGGCTCCTGTCTTTGGTGGACATTAGGGAAGTGAACTGGTAGAAGGAAGATCTTCTTATATATTTCTCTGTCTCTGCCTCTCTTCATCTCCCTGGTTTAAAAATAATCCATAAAACAAAAATAATCTTTTGTAGGGCAGTTGTGTACCAGGAGAGGTATTAGAGTGCTTGCATCAAATGCTTCTATATACACTGCTATTAGATAGGGATGAAAATGACAATAACCGTGATCATGGAGATGACAGTGATGATGAGGAGGATGACTACGACAATATCCATTTTATAAGCTAGAAACGTGGGTGAATTGTTTCCTCCACCATATTCTGCATGCTCAATTTAGCAAACAAAAGGTTAAAGAGGTCAGGCATTATTAGACTCAAAAGTCCCAGAATGTTTCTTCAAGGACGTGTAAACTGGGGCCGGCACCAGGGTGCAGTAGGTTAATCCACCGCCTGTGCACCAGCATCCCATATGGGCGCCGGTTCTAGTCCCGGCTGCTCTTCTTCCAGTCCAGCTTTCTGCTATGGCCTGGGAAAGCAGTAGAAGATGGCCCAAGTCCTTGGGCCCCTGCACCCAAGTGGGAGACAGGGTAAGGGCACCTGGCTCCTGGCTTCGGATCAGCGCAGCTCAGGCCGTTGCAGTCATTTGGGGAGTGAACCAACAGAAGGAAGACCTTTCTCTCTCTCTCTCCCTCTCATGGTCTGTAACTCTACATCTCAAATAAATAAATAAAATCTTTAAAAAAAAGAACTTGTAAACTTACCACTCTCCAGCATGGACATATTCTCATGCCCCTGAGGTGACCACAAAGAGTACAAAAGAATTTTGCATCAATATTTGTACTTTAAGGAAATGTAACAACATACACTATAGCAATAAAAAGAACCATCAGAAATTACTACAAGGACTTGTATGCCAGCAAACAGGGAAATCAATCAGAAATGGATAGATTCCTGGACACATACAACCTACCTAAATTGAAACAGGAAGACATAGAAAACCTAAACAGGCCCATACTGAGACAGAAATTGAAACAGTAATATAGGTGCATCCAATAAAGAAAAGCTCAGGACCAGAAGGATTCACTGCTGAATTCTACCAGATATTTAAAGAAGAACTAACTCCAATACTTTTCAAACTATTCAGAACAATCGAAAAAGAAGGAATCATCCCAAATTCTTTTTATGAAGCCAGCATCACCTTAATGTTCAATGTTCGCAAAACAATCAATATGATACACCACATTAACAGACTGCAGAAGAAAAACCATATGATTCTCTCAACAGACACAGAGAAAGCATTTGATAAATTACAACACCCTTTCATGATGAAAACTCTAAGCAAATTGGATATGGAAGGAACATTCCTCAATACAATCAAAGCAATTTATGAAAAACCCATGGCCAACATCCTATTGAATGGGGAAAAGTTTTAAGCATTTCCGCTGAGATCTGGTACCAGGCAGGGATGCCCACTCTCACCATTGCTATTCAATATAGTTCTGGAAGTTTTAGCCAGAGCTATTATGCAAGAAAAAGAAATTAAAGGGATAAAAATTGGGTAGGAAGAACTCAAACTATCCCTCTTTGCAGATGATATGATTCTTTATTTAGGGGACCCAAAGAACTCTACTAAGAGACTATTGGAATGATTCAGTATATAATTAGTAAAGATCTCATCAGTTTGTACCCAGGGAGAAACACAAAGTGTAAAAATACTGTTTCAGTACTAGTTATAGCATCACTGCACATTAGACAACACATTAAGGACAGATCCCACATGGGATGTAAGTACACAGTGATTTCTGTTGCTGACTTAACAATTTGACACTCCTGTTCATGGCGTCAGTAATCTCCCTAGGCTCTAGTCATGAGTTGCCAGGGCTATGGAAGCCTTTAGAGTTCACTGACTTTGATCTTATTCCGATAGGGTCATAGTCAAACTCATAGAAGAGTTTGGCAAAGTAGCAGGATATAAAATCAATGCACAAAAATCAACAGCCTTTGTATACACAGGCAATGCCACAGCTGAGGAAGAACTTCTAAGATCAATCCCATTCACAATAGCTACAAAAACAATCAAATACCTTGGAATAAACTTAACCAAGGACATTAAAGATCTCTACGATGAAAATTACAAAACTTTAAAGAAAGAAATAGAATGGCCGGCGCCGTGGCTTAACAGGCTAATCCTGCACCTTGCGGCGCTGGGACACCGGGTTCTAGTCCCGGTTGGGGTGCCGGATTCTATCCCGGTTGCACCTCTTCCAGGCCAGCTCTCTGCTATGTCCCGGGAAGGCAGTGGAGGATTGCCCAAGTG
This sequence comes from Lepus europaeus, assembly GCF_033115175.1. Taxonomy (NCBI): domain Eukaryota; kingdom Metazoa; phylum Chordata; class Mammalia; order Lagomorpha; family Leporidae; genus Lepus; species Lepus europaeus. Next base: position 68,869,969 of record NC_084842.1, read on the forward strand.
CTTGGGCCCTGCACCTGCATGGGAGACCAGAAGAAGCACCTGGCTCCTGGCTTCGGATCAGCGAGATGAGCCGGCAGCAGCTGCCATTGGAGGGTGAACCAATGGCAAAAAGGGAGACCTTTCTCTCTGTCTCTCTCTCACTATTTACTCTGCCTGTCAAAAAAAAGAGAAAGAAATAGAAGAGGATAACAAAAAATGGAAAAATCTTCCATGCTCATGGATTGGAAGAATCAATATCAACAAAATGTCCATTCTCCCAAAAGCAAATTATAGATTCAAGCACTACCAATCAAAATACCGAAGACATTCTTCTCAGATTTGGAAAAAATGATGCTGAAATTCATATGGAGACACAGGAGACCTCGAATAGCTAAAGCAATCTTGTACAACAAAAACAAAGCCGGAGGCATCACAATACCAGATTTCAGGACATACTACAGGGCAGTTGTTATCAAAACAGCATGCTACTGGTACAGAAACATATGGATAGACCAATGGAACAGAATAGAAACACCAGAAATCAACCCAAACATCTACAGCCAACTTATATTTGATCAAGGATCTAAAACCAACCCCTGGAGTAAGGACAGTCTATTCAATAAATGGTGCTGGGAAAATTGGATTTCCACATGCAAAAGCATGAAGCAAGACCCCTTACAGAAAAATTCACTCAACATGGATTAAAGACTTAAATCTATGACCTGGCACCATCAAATTATTAGATAGCATTGGAGAAACCTTCCAAGATATAGGTACTGGCAAAGACTTCCTCGAAAAGACCCTGAAGGCGCAGGCAGTCAAAGCCAAAATTAACTATTGGGATTGCATCAAATTGAGAAGTTTCTGTACTTCGAAAGAAACAGTCAGGAGAGTGAAGAGGCAACCGACAGAATGGGAAAAAATATTTGCAAACTATGCAACAGATAAAGGGTTAATAACCACAATCTGCAAAGAGATCAAGAAAATCCACAACAACAAAACAAACAACCCACTTGAGAGATGGGCCAACGACCTCAATAGACATTTTTCGAAAAAGGAAATCCAAATGGCCAACAGACACAAGAAAAAATGTTCAAGATCACTAGCAATCAGGGAAATGCAGATCAAAACCACAATAAGGTTTCACCTCACCCCGGTTAGAATGGCTCACATTCAGAAATCTACAAACAATAGATGCTGGAGAGGATGTGGAGAAAAAGGGACACTAACCCACTGTTGGTGGGAATGCAAACTGGTTAAGCCACTATGGAAGTCAGTCTGGAGATTCCTCAGAAACCTGAATATAACCCTACCATTCAACCCAGCCATCCCACTCCTTGGAATTTACCCAAAGGAAATTAAATTGGCAAACAAAAAAGGCATCTGCACATTAATGTTTATTGCAGCTCAATTCGCAATAGCTAAGACCTGGAACCAACCCAAATGCCCATCAACAGTAGACTGGACAAAGAAATTATGGGGCATGTACTCTATAGAATACTATACAGCAGTCAAAAACAATGAAACCGGTCATTTGCAACAAGATGGAGGAATCTGGAAAACATTATGCTGAGTGAATTAAGCCAAATCAAAGGGACAAATATCATATGTTCTCCCTGATCGGCGACGACTAACTGAGCACCAAAGGGGAAACCTGTTGAAGTGAAATGGACACTATGAGAAACAGTGACTTGATCAGATCTTGCACTGACTGTTGATGTATAATGTAATACTTTATCCATTTTAGTATTTTTTCTTTGTTTTGTTCTAGTACTATTGGTTGAACTCTGTAATTAACACACAATTATTCTTAGGTGTTTAAATTTTAACTGAAAAGTGATCCCTGTTAAATATAAGAGTGGGAAAAAGAGAGGGAGGAGATGTACAATTTGGGACATGCTCAATTGGACTTGCCCCAAATGGCAGCGTTAGAAACGTGCCAGTGGATTCCAATACAATCCCATTAAGGTGGCATGTACCAATGCCATCTCACTAGTCCAAGTGATCATCTTTAGTTCACAATTGATCACACTGATAGGTCTAAGAGTCAAAGGGATCACACAAACAAGACTAGAGTCTGCTAATACTAACTGATAGAATCAAAAAGGGAAAAAATGATCCAACATGGGAAGCAGGAGACACAGCAGACTCATAGAATTGCCGATGTCCTAAATAGCACTCTGGCCTCAGAATCAGCCCTTAAGGCATTCGGATCTGGCTCAAGACCCCATGAGAGTATTGTAGGCATGGAAAGCCAAGTCACTCTGGGGAAAAAAAAAAAAAAAAAAAAAAAAAAACCTAAATGAAAGATCTCTGCAGGTGAGATCCCAGTGGAAACAACGGGGCCATCAAAGAAGGAGGTTCCTTTCTCTGAAGGGAGGAGAGAACTTCCACTTTAACTATGACCCTGTCTGAATAAGATCGAAGTCGGCAAACCCTAAAGGCTTCCATAGCCTCGGCAACTCATGACTAGAGCCTAGGGAGATTACTGACGCCATAAACAAGAGTGTCAAATTGTTAAGTCAACAACCGAAGTCACTGTGTACTTACTTCTCATGTGGGATCTGTCCTTAATGTGTTGTCCAATGTGAAATAATGCTATAACTAGTACTCAAACAGTATTTTTACACTTTGTGTTTCTGTGTGGGTGCAAACTGATGAAATATTTACTTAATATACATTAAATCAATCTTCTGTATATAAAGATAATTGAAAATGAATCTTGATGTGAATTGAATGGGAGAGGGAGTGGAGATGGGAGGGATGTGAGTGGGAGGGAAATTATCGGGGGGGGGGAGGCATTGTAATCCATAAACTGTACTTTGGAAATTTATGTTTACTAAATAAAAATATATTTGTACTTTAAAAGACATTTCCATGTAGCAGAGCTAAGAGAGCTCATTGCCATCCATTTGTGGCAATCAGACTAATAGCCTCCATTCTAAGAATCATTGATTTGGCATTTCATTTCTCTCATTACTCTGGGTTGTTTCCAGCCAATATCTTTTGCTGAAGGGGTAGGCATACACAAAAATCAGAGTTCCAAATACCACAATATATGTATTTGCTTTGAAATCCAACACCTTGGAGACTTCATGGGAAATTAGTTCTTATTTAAAAATATTTTAATGATCTTGGCAATAAAAAGGATCTATGTGGCCAATTCAGGCAAGAACTGATATTAAATGAGAAATTTAAAAATCAGTGGTTTGAGAATCGAAACTTGGAAAATATAAATTTGTAAATGGAATTTAAAGCTCTAGAAGATTAAACCTAAATATATGTAAGATGACTGTGGAGAGCTCCTAAATTGGTTCAAATTTTGTGTGATGTTTCTTTTAATCTGAGCATATGATACAAACATGCACAAGTATATATGTTAAATATAAATAGAGACAGAAGAATTTATATCCAGAAACTACTATGTGTTATTCGAGCAAAGAAAATAAAAGTTGTTGATTTTTATCATTTTGCTACTTCTAAAGAAAGTGTGTTTAAATTTCACAAATTATCTGAAGGTCATAAATCAGCTACTGTGTATATGGGAAGGTAGTTCAGTCACAATATGCAAAGACAATACCTTAATAACAATTTATACAAAAATAGCACTAGTCCTGGATTTGAGGGTGAATAAGTGGATAAATGAGGAAAGCATTAGTTTTCCTAACTCATTTAATATATTAGAACATCTATTGTGAAGTTGAAATGTATACTCTCAAGAGCCCATCAAAGAATTATGTTCTGTAAAGAATCTAAATACACCATATGCTGGTTGTACTCCCCTGCCGAAAACCACAACTGCTACTCTGGGGATCGCATTCCATTAGCAGTCCTGTTCAGAGGGTCATATTTGAAAGAGCTGAGGGAATTAAATATGAAAACTAAAACACATTTGAAATAATGAAACACTGTCAGCATCTTCCATAGGCCTTTTGGGATATTGTTGAAAAGAGTATTTTTAAATTGAAATGTAATGATGTTTACAAGGAATAAAGGTTTGTGCAGCATCGCATGTCTTTGGAGGATCAGATTACCTAATCCAGTTACCCTGCTGAAGGATGTGTCAGTGTTAGGGGATGGACAAAAATGTAAGGAACTTCAGTGGAAAGATAGAAGGTTAACCCTTATGTGGCCAAATTTTACTGTTTTCTGGGTATTCTGTTGGTAGAGCAATTGTTTTATAATTTTCAATTATTTAATTTATAATAACTTCTCTCTGTAAAATATTCAAGAATGGAAGGATTATCCTTAAGTCTCCTTTCCAAATATTTTGTCTTATGATTTAGGATCATATTAATGTGCATATTTATGTTCATAATTATGAAACTTCTTTGTAATTTATTTCTTATCTTTTACTTACTAACATCAAGGGTTATCTGTTTATATCTGTATATATAAAGTTATTTTATTCTTACTTTCAAAAGTAATACTATTCCTTATATTAATACAGAATGGGGGGGTGGGATTGAAGTCTTTAAGTGTACTAACTTCAGTGCTTAATCAGTTGTTGATTCTACAAGTAGTATTTTATTCACTAATCCAATCTTAGTCACTTTACTATAGTTAAGTATTTTTAATTGGTTTATCCCAAGATTTTCTTGATAAATCTTCATCTAAATATTGTTTTCAGAGTCCAATATTTAACTAACTCATTCAGTTTACTTAAAAAAATATTTACAAAGTCCCTACTGCGGTCAGACAAATCAAGTTAATTTTGATTCTTCAATGAATAAAACCGACCAATTTTTTTTTTTCTCTCATGGAACTTACTTTCTACAAGAGGGTACAGAAAGTATATTTTATATGGCAAACTACAAAAATACGTATATGTTATAAATCATTTTACAATAAGTGCTCTGCATAATAGAAAAAGTAGAGCAGTAAAGGAGGCATTAGTACTCCTTGTATTAAGAGAATTTTCATTTGACATAGCAAGGTGGGGTTATGAGGCTGTGGGTTAATCACTCCTCAGACACTGTATTCCCTCTCAGAGTGCCACTTTAAATCTCAGCTGATCCACTTCCTGCTATTGCCTCTTGGGAGGTAACGAATGATGGATCAAATACTTTGATTTCTCCCACCTATGGCAGACCCTGATGGATTTCCTTGCTCCTGGCTTCAGCCTAGCCAAACATTGGCTGTTACAGCCATTTGGGGAGTTACCCAGGAGGTGGAAGATACCCTCCTCTCTTTCATTCACTCTTCCAAATAACTCACTAACCGACTTACTAAATAAGTAATTAACTAAATAAATAAACTTTAAAAAGAGAGAAATGGCTCTTAGCGACTAATTTGGTTGGATTACACAACAGAATTTTTAAAGGAGATAATAATGATGCCTCGGCCGGCGCCGTGGCTCAACAGGCTAATCCTCTGCCTTGCGGCGGCGGCACACCGGGTTCTAGTCCCGGTCGGGGCACCAATCCTGTCCCGGTTGCCCCTCTTCCAGGCCAGCTCTCTGCTGTGGCCAGGGAGTGCAGTGGAGGATGGCCCAAGTGTTTGGGCTCTGCACCCCATGGGAGACCAGGAGAAGCACCTGGCTCCTGCCATCGGAACAGCGCGGTGCGCCGGCCGCAGCGCGCTACTGCGGCGGCCATTAGAGGGTGAACCAACGGCAAAGGAAGACCTTTCTCTCTGTCTCTCTCTCTCTCACTGTCCACTCTGCCTGTCAAAAATAAAAAAAAATAAAATAAATAAAATAAAAAAATAAAAAAAATAAATAATGATGCCTCATTCACACTGGGTACTAGGTCAACTGATGCAAAAACCATTGTGACATTTCCAGCATCCAAATGTGTCATAAACAATGATGGACAGGTTTCTGAGTGCTGCCAGCTGTAAGGAGTAGCCACAGAAATGTCATTTACTACTTTAGTAAACTTAACTCAACAAATCCATCAGATTCCTTTCATGTCAAAATGCTAGGATTCGTTAACCAGAGAGAATAGAAGAAATCACAATTGCCAATAAGACAGACTCCAGAAGAGCTTTTATGCTCTGAAAGAATTCACATAGATCAAGAAAAATAAGCTCCAGCCAGTAATAGCAAAGACCTCCCTTTGAGCTCAGTGACCTTGATGCAACAAAACTGTAACATAGAGTGTCTGTAAAAAGGTACTCAATAAGAGAAAGAAGGTTGCTCCATCCACCTCCTTAGAAGAGGCTTTTATCCACACTACTCCACTTAAAGTGATCAGAGACTTTTGTTTTGCTTGATCAAATGGTCATATCTTCACCTTTCTTAACAACATCAGTTGATACTTTCCTACTTGAAATAGTTTCCTCATATGGCTTCTGAAACACCACTTTCCTGGTCACTGTCCCTTCTCAGTGCCTTTTACTCATTCTCCCGTTTCTCTCCATAGGCATCAAATAGCTCTTCCTTCATTTTCCCCCAGTGGAGCCACATCGTTATAATTTTCTTCTTTCAAAGCCCTTGATGCTTTTTCTCCCTTCTATCATTTATTCAGTTCATAACTCCCTTTAGCTCTGATTTGAGAATGTATTCAGAATACAGTCTCTCCAATAACGCAACATGGATGTGTCCTAGAAATCTAGTATATAGCATAGTGCTTATAGTTAATAATAATGTTTTATAAAATTATGTCTTTTTAAGCAGGTTTATCTTATGTGATGTCGTCCCAATAATAAAAATAAAAGGTGAGAAAATTTTGGAGAAGATATTAGGTTTATGGCACAGAACGTAGTGAAAGTTTCATCAGTGTAAAAATATCTCTAGGGGCCAACATTGTGGCATAGCAGATAAAGCCTCCACCTGTGACACCAGCTTCCTATATGGGTAACGGTCCATGTCCTGGCTGTTTCCTCCTCCAATCCAGCTACTGGCTAATTGCCTGGGGAAACAAGTGGAAGATGGTCAAAGTGTATGTGCCCAGGCCACCCATAAAGGAGACATGGATAAATTCCTGGCCTCTGGTTTCTACCTGACCCAGCACTGGCTGTTATGACCATCGAGGAAGATGGTCAAAGTGTATGTGCCCAGGCCACCCATAAAGGAGACATGGATAAATTCCTGGCCTCTGGTTTCTACCTGACCCAGCACTGGCTGTTATGACCATCTAGGAAGCGAAGCAGCAGATGGAAGGTTCTCTCTCTTTCTTATTCTAGCTCTCCCACTCTCTCTCAACCTCTCTTTCTCTCCCTCTCCTTCTTTCTCTCTATCTCCCTGCAACTCATACTTTTAAACAAATAAGTATTAAAAAAGAAAACTTATCCCTTAATTTACTGATATATATATACAGTAAATATGTGAAGCTTTTGAATGCCATTCATACCTCAAAAAATTATTTTTTAAACAACCCAACCTCTTCCAATACCTCCAGTCCTACTATGGCACAAGAAACTACCAGGGTTTGCTTGTGTTTATATAGCAGACACTAAGGGAAATTTCTTCTTTTGTCCCTACCTTCTCTCCCAATAGTGCATTGTTAACACAGCACTGAAGTGCTCCGTCAAAACTGTGAGATGATTTCATTCCTTTATGCAAAATCCTTCAACAGTTTCTCATTTAATTCACGCATGATCCTACATAAATTGGTCTCTGGTTACCCATCGGAGATTATTTTCTATTTCTCAGTCTTTTTCATCAAACTTCCCACACACTGGTTTATTATTATTTCCAAAATAACTTAAACTATCTCCACATCCTAAATGCCTCTGAACATTTTCGCTTGCTGTTTTCTCTACTGGTAATATTCTTTAACTTCCTCTTTCTCCAATTACCTGCACATATGAGAATGTTTTCCTCCATTGACTACTTCTGTAATTGTAAATATAATGTAGCCACCCTTCCCAGCCCAGCATCGTCTATGTTCTTCAAACTCCTTAATTTTCCTCAGTACCATTTTTCTCTCCATATTCTCCGTGAGAAGAATGATGTATGCATATATTAGTTGCTTGTCATTGTCTTCCCACTGAAATGTAAGCTCTATGAATGTGAGTTCTTTGTTCCCCCCAAAATAATTGTTAATCTAATGAATACATTATTTGATATAGTCCCTGTGTTTAATTATTAAACAGGATATCTGTCTCTAATTTTCTGCTTAGAGAAATATCTCTAAGTCTAATATTAGATTGAATACCCAAATGACTAGGCAAGCTATGTGAATTTTGTTTCCTCTGTCTTTTCCTTAAATACCCAGTTAGGTATCACATCCAGTTAGAACTTCATATTTTCTTCATTAGTGATAACTTAAGAATTATGTTTTATTGAGGAAAATCTGGGAATGTTTTGTATTAGTACAAACCAGCAGAGACATGAACATTTAAAGATTATAGAAAATATCTGTCATCATAGCAACCTGCATCTTTTCTATCATCACTATCATTTCTGTGGTCGTAATATTTACTGAGAATTTACTACATATTACACACTATTCTCTGTGCCATATCTAAACTAATTTTTAAACTTCTCAATAGCTCTGCATAGTATGCATCACCTACATATTTCATTGATGGTTTACCTCATTTCAAAGATAAGGAAACTGAGATAGTCTGGATCAAACTTGATGTAACGAACAGGAATTCTTATAATAAGTACTTGCTTATACCCCAAATCTACTTCTATTAAATGAGAACCTGCTGTGGTGCATGGGGAATGATCAGGTCACAGCTTGGAAATTCCTGTGTAGCCTGAGGGTAAGCGAATACAGCCTGGAAAGCGGAATTCACCGAAACTATCACAATTGTAAGAGCTCTGTCCTGAATTGAGACCATAGGGCCTCATTCCAATTCTGGTCAAAGAACCCATGAGAAACAACCTAACAATCTCAGTCTTCTAAACATGAAATTGGCCTACCAAATCACTCATTTTATCACTGATTGGTGATTGACCTGTAAATCAGGATATTTGAAAAGCAGATGTCGCCATGTGAAATATGCCTCCATTTCTTTTCTCTTTTCACCTGCTGTCATACTCTTCAGTACACACAGGTGCTAGGTCAATGCATCTTATCAGAATGGCTACCAGTTAGCAAAACCATGCAAATAGCAAGCAAGAGCTAATATATAATTACAAAAAGTGTTTGCTATGAGAGATGAGCCACCAGTTTTCCACAACTGAAAACTGATTTCTATCAATAAAAGCAGACCATATAATAAAAGGGCAGTATTTCATTCAAGGGAATATAATTGCTCACCTTGCTCAATTTGTGCAAGAACAGAGGTTGAGTAATTTGTCTGAAATAAGGGCTGCAGCTGGCACCATTCTTACACAAGTCATCTTCAAGAAGTTTGCGGAAAAAACATGCTATGAAAATATTTATGTGCACATTAAAAAATTTTGTATCAAAATAAGCACATTTTAATTACATTTGTTCACGCACTTTTCGAGGTATACTCTTATAGCCTCTTCCAAGTGGGAGAAATAGGGCTATTTCCTTAGAACCATATCTATGAGTTATGCGAAATCTATTCTCATATTAATAAAAACAAAAGTAAATTAGTAATAGCCACAAAAACAAAAGCAAATGGGTACAGAAGAAAACCAAAAGAAAAAAAAATCTGCTAAAGACATTACACTTATCCATACATACAATGCTGACAATATCACAATTGAATACATCATCTTTTTAATTAAAAAGTAGAATTTTCTAAACTTACTGATCTAAATTTTATTACTGTTTATAGCCCTTGCCAATATTCTTGCCATACTATAGTGTTTTTAGTTTGTGCTTATTGAACTTTTTATTTAGGGGAACATTAAACCTTGGACTATATTGTAAATTAAAAATGTGTTATCTCAAAAATAAAAAATTAAATAAAGTTTTCACACTTTTAATTTTATGTGTCCCAATATGTGGTAATTTTCGGGATCTGTATGACTAAACAAGAATTGTAAAGGCTGGCGCCATGGCTCAATAGGCTAATCCTTCACCTTGCGGCTCTGGCACACCAGGTTCTAGTCCCTGTCAGGGCGCCAGATTCTGTCCCGGTTGCCCCTCTTCCAGTCCAGTTCTCTGCTGTGGCCTGGGAGTGCAGTGGAGTATGGCCCAAGTGCTTGGGCCCTGCACCCCATGGGAGACCAAGAGAAGCACCTGGCTCCTGCCTTCAGATCAGCACAGTGCTCCGGCCGCAGCGCGCTGGCTGCAGCGGCCATTGGAAAGTGAACCAACGGCAAAGGAAGACCTTTCTCTCTGTCTCTCTCTCTCATTGTCCACTCTTCCTGTCAAAAAAAAAAAAAAGAATTGCATAAAATATTTTTAAATGTTTGAAAACTTCATTGGTTGCAATATTCAGATTCTTCAAAAGAATAATCCAAAGTCAAACATTTCAATTGCTCTCTGATTTGTCATTGTGGCTTCCTAAAGTCATGTCTATATGATGTAATGATTTTTGCCTCCTGATGCTTCACATACAATTAAAACTGGAGATAGACTTTAATCCCAGACTTTAATGCACAGTTGCATTTTGGTCACAATCAACTGACTGCTTGTAAAAGGAGGATTGTTATGATTTCTTATATGAAGTCTGTGTGATCATATGTGAATTTAAGTGGAGTTTACTCATATCCAGGAGTGTAAAAAGCCCTCTTGAGTGAAATTGTACTTGTATCACATTCATCCACACAGGTCTTGGAGAACCAGCCCTGGAATTTAGGAACTTTGCTTTGTTGTCTTGCAGGGATACATCTTAAATACTTAAGAGGGAATAATCATTTCTTTTCACTTATGAAGTTAGAGAAGGATTAAAATGTCAAATCAACTGTATGCTTTTATATTTTATACTTTCTCTTTGTAAGAAAAGACATGTGGAAATTCAAATCACTAGGAAGTTTATTGATATACTCACAATGAAATTTAAGATGCAGCTTGGGTAAACAAACGGAGAGATTATTTATACATTACAAAAGGCTTATGATGACAATGTATTTAAAGAAATAAACAGGAAGCTGTTGCAGAGTGGGTAAAGCTGCCTCCTGCATCACCAGCATCCCATATAAATGCCAGTTTGAGACCCGGCTGCTCCACTTCTGACCAGCTCTCTGCTATGGCCTGGGAAAGCAGTAGATGATGGCTCAAGTCCTTGGGCCCCTGCACCCAAATGGGAGTCACAGAAGACGCTCCTGGCTCCTAGCTTCAGATTGGCATAGCTCCAGCCGTTGTGGCTAATTGGGGAATGAACCATCAGATAGAAGACCTCTCTCTTTCTTCCTCTCCTCTCTTTGTGTAACTTTTTAAAATCAATAAGTTAATTAAATTAAATAAATAAATCTAAAAAAAATCTGTCATGGCAGCTTCCCAATGAGGAATACTACTATCTAGACTGTATTTTTACCTTCAAAAAAGAAAGGCTTTAGGAATCTCCCAAAAGTTCCATCATCTAAATGCTATGAATTTAAGCCTACATCTCTCATAGTTCAATAAACTGAAGTTTCCCTTGCACTTTAATAGCATTAGAAGTTTTTAAGTGAACAATCCAACTTAGTTATAATATCGGTTCTAGTTCACTGAGGAGTCCTAAGGAGAAATAGCTGCAACTACCACAAATGTACAACCTTGTAGAATTTCAGCCGTTGTCTCGTGATTCAGGCTTGCATTTCCAGGTCTTCTCATGCCTAGACAAGTGCCATTCTTGTCCATGCAAGTTGGATGGACTTTGTGGAATATTGACATTTTTTTGACAGGCAGAGTGGACAGTGAGAGAGACAGAGAGAAAGGTCTGCCTTTGCCATTGGTTCACCCCTCAATGGCTGCTGCGGCTGGCACACTGCAGCCAGCGCACCACGCTGATCCGAAGGCAGGAACCAGGTGCTTCTCCTGGTCTCCTATGCGGGTGCAGGGCCCAAGGCCTTGGGCCATCCTCCACTGCACTCCCTGGCCACAGCAGAGAGCTGGCGTGGAAGAGGGGCAACTGGGACAGAATCCAGCGCCCCAACCGGGACTAGAACCCAGTGTGCCGGCACCGCTAGGCGGAGGATTAGCTTGTTAAGCCACAGCGCCAGCCTCTGATGCCATTTTAAAGAGTAGGCATATACTATTTTGTCCATATGTTTAAGAATATATTTTAAAGAGAATAGCTAAAGCTAAATTTTTATGAAATGATGCCGCGGCGCCGGCCAGAATATTGACATTTTTAAACAAGCTAACTGCGAATCTCATGTTCCTCACAGTTGTCTGGCATGAGAACAATATGCATATTGTTGTCCAAGTGAAAATTAGAGTACAAAAACATGAGTTGGCATTTAAGGCAGGCCTATATAATTCAATACCTTCACTGTTATACAAGGTGCTTTTTCGTTATAATTTAGTTTGATCCATAACTCAAACTATTGCGGATTTCCAGATTCCACTCCTAATTTTTTCCTTATCTTTTAAGACTGTCTATTTTCTGGCAATATGGTTCCTTGTAGATTTATACAAAACACATATGATATCCATGAAAATATATCTGGAGGTCTTTTATATTTATCTGAGCTCCAAACTCTCTTTCAAGTCTTATTCTGTACAGTGGTATATAAACTGATCATATCACACTTAAGCCTTTACAAATTTCAACATTTTCTAATTTGATGAGAAAATTTTGACCCAGCTGCAACTTTTCTAAAACTATCTTAGCTAATCATGGTCCCATAATGTCCTAGAGTTTACATTGAAGTCTGTTCTCTTTTAATATTTTAGCCTCTATAAAATTTGACTTATTTCTGATTTATTTTTAAAGTCGTACACATCAGTTTATATCTCTTCTGTTAATTTTCACCCCATTAATAGATTCTTTGTCCCTACATGTGAGTTATTTTATTGAGTAGGTCATAGAATTTTTGCAAGGATATAATTTTTGCCTTTTATTTATTTTCATGTTACATTTACTTCATCAGAGTTGTGATAAAAATGATTATACCAGACGGAATAGATATATTTATCACTGATGAATGATGTGATCCTAAGCACCTACCACAAAAAATGGAACTAATTTGGTTCCCATAGGATGGAACATTGAAATCATTCAATGTATGTAAATGTCTATACACATTGTGTAAGTGTGCACACATAATATATGAATGATTCTAATATTTGTATTTCTGTGTAAATGCATATTGTGTATTGCATACATATATGTCTAAACATATATACCTTTCTGTGTGTATATATGTTTATGGATATATATACATGAAAGGATTTCAAAGTTTGTAGAAAATCCAATAAAAAGATGTTAATTTTGAGCAGACATGGTTTCTCATAATACATAATTTCATGAACTTTTTGAAGCTCCTTTATATTTGTGTGTACACAAACATACATAGATATCACACACATAAACACACATCTATGCATTTCCACTTAAGTTCCAAACTCCTCTAGTATAGGGAATTTTTGCTGTATGATATCAAATAGACCCAAGTTAAAAAAGAGTTTCTTCATTATTCAAGACTACCTTTTCCCCTCTGATCCTTCAAAAACTTTCTTGTGTCATCTTCCAGTTTATTGGTTCCTGTATCTGACTTTCTAATTTGCTAATCTACTCCTAAAGGAAAGAAACCAACTAACTTAACTTTAAATTTTCTCATGGTATTAAGTACATTGTAAGCATTTTAAAAAATCAGGCTGATTAATAAATTTTTGTTCATAAATATAACTATATTCAAAATGAAAATCAAAGTGAACGCATAAAATAGATGTATTACTTATGTGTTTATACAGTGTTTTTGTTTTCTTCATACTATTTGCTGAACTCTTCTACTTAGTGTAGGGTTAACTTTACAAGCCCTAATTAAGCTGAAAGTAGATTATATAAAATTAAGGATGGGAATGGGAGGGGGAAGACAAGCAGAGCTGGACAAGAGAGAGGGTAGGGTTGAAAGTATCACTATGTTCCTAAATCTGTATATATGAAATACATGCAACTTGTATAACTTAAATAAAATTTAAAAAAGAAAAAAAAATGAAAAAAGAACAAAGAGTACATTTTCTTTCAAAACCTGAAACAAACTTGCCATAGTAGTCAAACACTTTGCTTACATTTCAATGCTCCGTCTCTCACATTCTACCTACATCATTGTCTCTCACATTCTAAACTGAGCTCAGCAAAAATAATTTGGAAGCAAAAAAGTGAATAAACATTTCTTAAATTTTCTAAATTAAATTCCACATTTGCGGCCGGCACCCTGGCTCACTTGGCTAATCCTCCGCCTGCGGTGCCGGCACCCCAGGTTCTAGTCCCAGTTGCTCCTCTTCCAGTCCAGCTCTCTGCTGTGGCCCAGGAGTGCAGTGGAGGATGGCCCAAGTCCTTGGGTCCCTGCACCCGCATGGGAGACAGGGAGGAAGTACCCGGCTCCTGGCTTCGGATCAGCGCAGCACTGGCACAGTCATATTTGTTCAAATTCATGTTAATAACAACTGGTTTTGAATTCATATATGGATCTGGAATTGGCCAGCATAAACCAAGATGATGGCGATGGACCTTAATTAAACAGCCATCACTGCAATGCCATACTATTCCTTCAATTTTACCCTCTCTGCATCCTTCAAACCAGGACAACAGATCATTGTGTTTCAATGTAGGAAGATTTCTTATTTGAAATGCTCCATGTGGTATAAGAAGATGTAATGGATGCTTCTTGCTTCCTAACCCATATGGATTTCCATTGATATTTGTTCCTATAAGCTCCAGTGTTTGTTCTAAGAGATCTGCTAGTGGCACTGCACTAATTTCCAAGAGTCCAGGATCATCAGGGTGATGCAGCCATTGAGGGAGTGAACCAATGGAAGGAAGACCTTTCTCTTTGTCTCTCTCTCACTGTCTATAACTCTCTGTCTCTCTTTCTCACTGTGTAACTTTGCCTGGCCAAAGGAAAAAAAAAATTCCACATTTCCTATTTGAGGATAAAACATGAGAAAGCTGTGGTAACTCCAAGAATAATTCACCAGTAAGACCCTATGGGACTAGGAGATTTTTCTAAAAGGTAATGATGTGTGGCTGTTATATGGTGGTGGTGAACATATAGATTGTAAATCTGTTTTTGAATACATACATATATATATACTTCATATATATATGAAAGGCACAGTGACAGAATGAGGAATGAGGACAAGAGGGAAGTGGGGGGAGGGGCAGAGAGAGAGAATTGCAAATGTCTTTGATACCCAGTTCTGGGCCAGGTCAAAGCCAGTAGGCAGGAGCTCCATCTGAGTCTCCCACATGGGTATCGGGGGCTGGAGCACTTGGGTCAACCTCTACCATCTTCTAAGGCACAATAGCTGGAAGCTCAATTGCAAATGGAGGAACTAAGACTTGAACTAGCACTCCTGTAAGGGATGCCATCATCACAAGCCACAGTATAACCTGCTGTGCTGCGAGGCCAGCCCTTAAAATATCTGTTTACATTTTTTCTTGACTCTACTAATTTATCATGAGGGAATTGACTGCATATGTGCCTGCTGGAAGCTCAACTTTCAGGTAAGATTCTTGTGCTCATGTGCCACAGATCTCTCTTAAAATTCAGCCATAAAAAAATAGTACAAGAGGGGCTGCCACTGTGGCTTGGTAGTCTAAGCCTCAATCTGAGGCACTGGTTTCCCATATGGGTGCCAGTTAGTGTCCCAGTGGTTCCTCTTCTGATCCAGCTCTCTTCTATGGGCTGGGAAAGCTGTAAAGGATGGCCAAAGTTCTTGGGTCCCTGCCTCCACGTGGGAGGCCCAGAAGAAACTCCTGGCTCCTGGCATTGAACTTGCCCAGCTCTGGCAGTTGCAGCCATTTGGGGAGTGAACCAGTGGATGGAAGGCCTTTCTCTCTCACTCTCTCTCTCTCTCTCTCTCTTTCTCTGTAACTCTGCTTATCCAATAAATAAAATCTTTAAAACCAATAAAAAAGGAACAATAATACATATACTGAATAGAGTTAAAATCTTATTTAACATCTAATTTTTTGACAGTTTTAAATAGCATTTCTCTCAAACTGTTGAAATCTTTACATAGTATATACTAAGTTGATCTTCTGTATATAAAGATAAATAAAAATGAATATTAATGAAGAATTGGGTGGGAGAGGCAGTAGGAGATGGGATGCTTTGCAGTGGGAAGGTGGTTCTGGGGGGGAAAAACTGCTATAATTCGAAAGTTGTACTTTCTAAATTAATATTCATTAAATAATTATTAGAGAATATTGGAGAAACCCTGCAAGATATAGGTACCAGCAGACTTCTTGGATAAGACCCTGGAGGCACAGGCAGTCAAAGCCAAAATTTACTATTGGGATTGCATCAAATTGAGAAGTTTCTGTACTGTAAAAGAAACAGTCTGGAGAGTGAAGAGGCAACCGACAGAATGGGAAAAAATATTTGCAAACTATGCAACAGATAAAGGGTTAATAACCAGAATCTACAAAGAGATCAAGAAAATCCACAACAACAAAACAACCCACTTGAGAGATGGGCCAAGGACCTCAAGAGACATTTTTCAAAAGAGGAAATCCAAATGGCCAACAGACACATGAAAAAAATGTTCAAGATCACTAGCAATCAGGGAAATGCAAATCAAAACCACAATGAGGTTTCACCTCACCCCGGTTAGAATGTCTCACATTCAGAAATCTACCAACAATAGATGCTGGAGAGGATGTGGGGAAAAAGGGACACTAACCCACTGTTGGTGGGAATGCAAACTGGTTAAGCCACTATGGAAGTCAGTCTGGAGATTCCTCAGAAACCTGAATATAATCTTACCATTCAACCTAGCCATCCCACTGCTTGGAATTTACCCAAAGGAAATTAAATTGGCAAACAAAAAAGGCATCTGCACATTAATGTTTATTGCAGCTCAATTCACAATAGCTAAGACCCAAATGCTCATCAACAGTAGACTGGATAAGGAAATTATGGGACATATACTCTATAGAATACTATACAGCAGTATAGTCAAAGAAGCAGGTACCTGTCTCTGAAGGGAGGAGAGAACTTCCACTTTGACTATGACTTTGGCTAAATATGATCAAAGTCGGCGAACTCAAGAGGCTTCCATAGCCTGGCAACTCATGACTAGAGCCTAGGGAGATTACTGACGCCATAAACAAGAGTGTCAAATTGTTAAGTCAACAATAGGAGTCACTGTGTACTTACTCCTCATGTGGGATCTCTGTCCTTAATGTGTTGTCCAATGTGAAGTAATGCTATAACTAGTACTCAAACAGTATTTTACACTTTATGTTCTGTGTGGGTGCAAACTGATGAAATCTTTACTTAATATATACTAAATCGATCTTCTGTATATAAAGAGAGTTGAAAATGAATCTTGATGTAAATGGAATGGGAGAGGGAGTGGGAGATGGGAGGGGTGTGGGTGGGAGGGAAGTTATTGGGGGGAAAAGTCATTATAATACATAAACTGTACTTTGGAAATTTATATTTACTAAATAAAAGTTTAAAAAAAAGTTTAAAAAATAAATAGCATCTCTTTCCATATCTTCTCAAAATAATGATTTTATTAGTTTACTTGGTATTTTTGTAGAATTTTATGCTGCCTATAGATACTATAAAATTATATATATATGTATACTGTATACTTAAGAATAGATATAAATATTTAATATTGTTTATAGATACAAATGCATATGGCATGAATATATATATATATATATATATACATGGTCTATCAATGTATATTCTTATGCATATAGGCAAATATAAGGGGGCTTCCAAAATTCATAGAAAAATTGAATTAAAAGATCAGTTCATTTTACCAAAACAATTTTGGAAACTCTCCACAGTTTTTATCATAATGCATGTCCTCATAAACTTTTAAGAATCCTTGTATATAGGAAGATGTAGGCACATACATTTATATTTGAGATAAATGTATTACCACACATGTTATCTTTCATTTATCTTTCAATCATTTCATCCTGGTTCAGTCTAGCTGGTTCCGTCTTTGGTTGGGATTGTTCACTTAGAACGTTCTATGAATGTTTGCTTTTACAATGCTGAGTTGTAAGCAGTTTCTTCAGGCAACAAAGCCAACTGCCATTCTGCCCACAGTTACTCTGAATACACTGCACTCCAGATTATACTTCTGGGGTGAGACAGGAGTCCCTTTCATTTATTTGGGTTGTAGAGACATTCAGAGGAATGAATGACACAACAACAGCTATATCTTATGCATCCTCTGTGCAGTAGAAAGATCAAGATTACAAGTAAAATTTGATTTTCAGAAATGTAAATCTTCCTCTAATAAAAGCAAGATTCATTATTTCTACTGATCAATTCAAACTGAGAGCTAATATTAACTGTTTGCTTGCAAGTGTTTTTTATTGTATCTGGAAAACTGAACTTTTGAATATAAATTTATAAACCTCACAAGAAAAATACATTTTTTCAACATATAACTTACTTATCAAGGATATGCAAAAAGTGCCAAAACATCACACCATATCTCATTAACGCACACAATTTTTATCTGAAAAAAAGAAAAAAAGAACCAAATGAAAAAAGTGCATCTCACTTATGTACAGTAAATTTTGAAATAATAACGGATCATTAAAGCTATAGCAGTATATCATTCATAATTTTTGGTTTGATAAGCAATAAAACAATTTTGACAATATTTGCAGTAATACTGATACACAGAGGAATTTCTTTTTTGTTGTTTTTTATTTTTTTATTTTTCTTTCTTTTTTTAATATTTTTTATTTATTTGAGAGGTAGAGTTACAGACAGTGAGAGGGAGAGACAGAGAGAAAGGTCTTCCATCCATTGGTTCACTCCCCAGTGGCCGCAACAGCTGGAGCTACACCGATCCGAAGCCAGGAGCCAGGTGCCTCCTCCCTGTCTCCCATGCAGGTACAGGGGCCCAAGGACTTGGGCCATCCTGTACTGCTTTCCCAGACGATAGCAGAGAGCTGGATTGGAAGAGGAGCAGCTGGGGCTAGAACCGGCAGCCATATGGGATGCCGGAAATGTGGGCGGAGGATTAACCTACTGCACCACAGCACAGGCCCCTGATTTTTTTTTTTTTCTTTTTCATTTATAGCTCCCACATATTCCTGCTGAACTATGGCCTTTTTACTTTTTACTTTTGACTCTTTGTTTAATGGAGCATTAAGCCTTTGACTGCAATGTAAATTTAAAAAGTTATCTCAAAAATTTTAAAAAAGGGAAGGGAAGGGAGAAGGGAGAAGGGAGAAGGAAGGGAGGGAGGAAGAAAAGGGGAGAGAGAGGAAGAGAAATATCATGATATTTTTATAGTTTTATCTATGAACTGCATTTAGTCTATTCTCTTTGTAATAATATCACTTTTACATGAGAACTGTGTAGTAACAATTTCATGCATTTTCTGTGACCATGAGAATCTAAGAACCTAATGTATTTATAAATTCCTTACAAATTAAAATAAGGAAAAGAAATAAGGGCCAAGAACTCCATCCTGGTCTCTCACGTGAATAGCAGGGCTAACATTTCCCACTGCTTTCCCAGGTGCATTAGCAGGGAGTTGGATCAGAAGAGGAGCAACCAGGGCTCAAACCAGCTCTCTGATATGGAAAGTTGGTGGTGCTAACCAGCAGCTTACCCCACTGTGCCACAACACTGGCCACAGACAGTATACCTTTTATTAATAATTCCATTATACATTTTAAAGTATGTTAAGGGAATAAGTGAGATGTTCACTATTGCCTAATCATTCTAATGATCTGAAAATTCTTTTGGTGCAGTTCTATCAATAAACTTATTGAAAAATCTCCATTTACTTTTCCTATCACTCAATGTCTACGTGCGCATGTGAAAGTTCTTATTAAAACTAATTTGTTTTATGCACTGACAATCATGTTGAAAAGTCAGCAGGAAAAATAAATCATCCAATTATTCCTATTGAGGAAACAGCATGAAAGTGTTGGTAGATTTAGAATGACGATTTGTGCATCTTTGCAACACTGTGCGGTTGGAGGTGCTTTGATGACTTGATTCAGTTTTGAATCTGTTGTTCTCCTCTTTGTTCTGCAGGAGGTTATTTATTCCCACACACTCCAGAATGTAAAGAATGATGGGGAGAGAGTACAAGAGAAAAAATGAAGATAAATTATGGTGTGGGCCTTGTAGTAGAGAAGCATCTGTTTTGAAACAGATGAGGTTTATCAATCTGGAATAATTACCAATGCCTTTCTGAAATCAATGTCAACTAAGCTGCTTTTTGTGTCAGAATTTCTTCTAATCAGATTTATTAGAGATGTTAGAGTACACAAAATAATGATCATCTCCTTAATTGAAACAGCCGGAAACCAAAAACCATACCTCTCCACCTCCTGACACAGACATCAGGGGAAAACTGCTCATTAAAAATCTGGAGAAGTAGATAAAAATTGGTGTCACTCTCTGAAAAGTTAAAAACTCAACGTGCTACACAACTTTGAGACTTTTAATAAAACACTGTTGAAGACAGCACAGCTGTTGCTTTGAAACACAGCATTATTTTGTGTGGTGTCTCAATGTTAGTTTTTGATAATGAATAAAGAAAACAGCCAATTTAAAACTCAGGGATGGTCTTCAAGAACAGAGGAAGCTGTGCAGCACCCTGAGAGGAAAGTAAATGTCAGTGCAACACTCCAGATGGCTCAGGGAACTTTCTCAACAGAGTTGTGTACTGCTCCCAATGGGATCAGGCGCTAGGGTGGCTCCAATTTGACCAAAGGCATCGGGCACACATTTATACCTTAAAAGACTAAACTCTGTGTTCTAGCTTTTATTCAAGGCTCTTGAATATAGCAGAAGAAAGATTTTATTTTCTTACTAAATTTTGTTCTGAAGTAAACAGAGCATGGCCTTACTTGTATAGTGCCACATAGACACAAGCTATCCATAGACTCAGACAAGAGTTTCTCACTCTGACCCTATTCCACCAGGTCCCTGCTCATTACAGCTAGCAGACGTGAAATCAAGAGAGCATCGACAATCAGACCCTGCAAGCTCCAGGTATGTAGGAACTTCATATCCTATCCCTTTTCCAGTAATCCAGTGGTCATCATACTCAGCTCCATTGTCTCAATGGCACATCACACAACTGGTGGCCACCAGCTTGCAACAGTGGACCAGAGATTGTTTTTGTAGGGTGGTGACTGTAGCCTGGGCATGTGGTATGGACTAAGTGCAGAAACTGGGAGTAGCCAAAGAAAGGAAGGTGGAATTTTGAGCCAGAGGACGGGATCTAACTGTTCTTGCATTGACATTTCTGTGTAGAAAATGTTTAAATTTGCACCCGGTTTCAAGTTTGTTACTGACATACATTTTTCAGGTAAGAAGATAAAACATATTTTAAATAGCTGTTTATCATGATTTATGACTAAAAAGAACTTAGTTTTATGGTATGCAGATCTCATTTATTCTCCAAATTTTACAAATGTTAACATCGAGCCTATTTAAGTTACTGGATGAATTTCTTCATTGTTAATCGAATCAAATTAAATCTTTATTTTTAAATATAAAGTCATTTTTTCTTCTACTCTGTACTATGACTGTTCTTGGAGTTGTATTTTATCAGAAAACTTTTCAGTTGAATCATCTCTTTGTCCTTTTTCTGTGCTTAACTTCTTTTTCTCCAGTGTGTTGTTGCCTCATGCACAGATTCCTCTCTCCATCAGCCAAGCAATGGGCAGATCTTAATAAGTTGCCCGGTTTGGATTTCGTTATTGCATTTCCCCTTCAAAAAGGAAAAGAAGGAGGAGAAGAGGAGAAGGAGAAAAAGGAGGAGAAGGAAAAAGAAGTATTGTATCTATAGTGTCATGCCCAACTGTCTGTTTACATCTACCACAAGCTATTATTGTACATTCTAATAGAAAGCATATAGTAAATTTCCAATTAGACATCTCTCCTTAGATGGCTGTTATTAAAACACACATATATTTATTTTTGAGCACTTAATTCATTCAGGATTTGAACTTTTTAGATGGAATAGCTTAAAAAAATAAATATAGGGGCAGGCACAGTGGCGTAGAGGGTAAAGCCGCAGCCTGCAGTGCCAGCATCCCATATGGGTGCCAGTTCGAGTTCCAGCAGCTCCACTTCCGATTCAGCTCTCTACTATGGCCTGGGAAAACAGTGAAGATGGCCCAAGTTCTTGGGCCCCTGCACCTGCATGGGAGACCTGGAAGACGCTCCTGGCTCCTGGCTTCGGATCAGTACAGCTCCGGCAGTTGCAGCCAATTGGGGAGTGAACCATCAGATGTGGATGCAAGATCTCTCTCTGTCTGCCTTTCCTCTCTCTGTGTGTAACTCTGACTTTCAAATAAATAAAATAAATCTTTAAAAAATTACATATATACATATATGTATATGGACACACACACACACACACACACATATATATATATAAATTGTGTGTATACACACACACACACATATATCATGAAGCAGGCATTATGGTACAGCAGATTAGACTGTGACTTGAAATGCCAGTATCCCATATCAGAGTGTGGGTTTGAGTCCCTAGCTGCTCCACTTTGGATCTAGCTTCTAGTTAATGCACTTGAGAAGGCAGCTAAATGTGGCCCAGTTACTGTCACTGCCACTTCTGTGGGAGAACAGGATGGTTTTCCTGGCTCCTGGCTTCAGCTAGGCCAGACATTGATATTGTGGCTATTTGAAGAATTAACCAGCACATGGGAGATTCTCTCTCTCTCTCTCTTGCTCTCTCGCTCTCGCTCTCTGACTTTCTCTCCCTCCCTCTTCCCCCACCCTATCACTGTATTTCATATAAATACATCTTAAATAAACAATATTTATCCTTTAAAATTTCATTCTAGTGTTCATTTCATTCATTCCCATTTCATGACAGTTCTGATCATTAGCGTTCCTGGTTTTGTTTTATAACCCCAATATATGACTCTTTATCACCTATTTTTAAAAAATATTTATTTATTTATTTTAAAGGCAGAGTTACAGAGATGCAGAGACAGGGAGAGAAAGAGAGGTCTTCCATTCACTGCTTTACTCCCCAGATGGCAGCAACAGCCCAAGCCAAGCTAATCTGAAACCAGGAGCTAGGAGCTTCATCCAGGTCTCCCATGTGGGTGCAGGGGCCCAGGACTTGGGCCATCTTCTACCGCTTTCCCAGGGCATAGCAGAAAGCTAGATCAGAAGTGAAACAGCCGGGACTAGAATTGGTGCCCATTTGGGATGCTGGCATTGCAGCCAGTGGCTTTACCCACTATGCCACAGCACTGGCTATTTTAGACAAAAATACATTTTTTAAAATTTATTGAAAATAGTAATTGTATATATTTATGGGGTACAATGTAATATTTTGATACATGCATACATTTTAATGATCATATTAAGATAATTATATCCATCACTTAATATATTCAAAGGTTTCTTTGTAGTATGAAAATTTAGAAGTCTTTCTTCTAGCTATTGAGAAAAGTATAGTATGTTATTGTTAACTATTATTACCTCATTTATTTGGTGCCTTTCTAAATTTTTGATGTAGGCACCAATTGTTTTAAACTTTCCTCTTAACACTGCTTTTTCAATATCCAATCAGTTTTGATATGTTGTGTTGTCATCTTTATTTGTTTCTAAAAACTTTTTGATTTCTCTTTTGATTTCTTCTGTGAACCACCGTTCATTCAGGAGCATGTTGTTCAATCTCCATGTGTTTGTATATGTTCTTAAGATTCCTAAGTTGCTGATTTTCAACTTCATTCCACTGTGGTCTGAGAAGCATGGTATAGCTTTGAATTTTTTTTTAAAAGTTCCATGTACTGGTAAAATGAATGTGTATTCTGCAGCTTTAGGGTGGAGTATTCTATAGATATCTGTTAAATCCATTTGGTCTATAGTGTAAATTAACTCTGTTGTTCCTTTGCTGGTTTTCTGTCTGGTTGATCAATCCACTCCTGAAAGTGGGGTATGGAAGTCCCTCATTACTATTGTATTTGAGTCTATGTCTCCCTTTAGATCCATTAACATTCCTTTTAGTTATCCAGATGCCCTGTAATTAGGTGCATATTTATAATATGCATGTTTGTAATAGTTACATCTTCCTGTTGAATTGATCCCTTAATCATTTCTGTTCGTTATGGAAGGTCTTTATCTCACATTCATTCATCAATTAGAGATTTGCAGGGCATAGTATTCTGGGTTGCCAGCTTTTTTCTCTTAAGACTTGGAATATTTTTCACCATTATTTCCTATCCTGTAGGGTTTCTGATCAGTAGAGTGCTGTGAATCTAACTGGAGATCCTCTGAAGGTAATGTGGTGTTTCTCTTGTGCATATTTTAGAATCTTTTCTTTATGTTTTATTGTGGAGAATTTGACTACAATTTGTTATGGTGAAGATCTTTTCTGGTCATGTCTATTGGGAGTTCTATGTGCATTCTGTATTTGAATATCCCTTTCTCTCTCCAAATTAAGGAAGTTTTCTGTTATTATTTAACTAAAAAGGACTTTAATCTATTCTTCTACACCTTCAGGAACTACTAAGACCCATATTTTGGGTCATTTGATGGTTAGATCTCTAACAGTGTTTTTTAGTTTTCTGATTTCTTGTTATTATTTTAGTCTGACTATAACATTTCCATGGATTTGTCTTCTAGCTTGGATATTCTTTCTTCTGGCTCACCTACTCTGTTGTTAAGACTTTCCACTGCATTTTTCATTTGATCTATTGAATTCATCATTTATAGTACTTCATTTTGATTTCTCTTTAAAATCTCAATTTCATGTGAATATTTTTCATTTATGTCAAATAGAGTTGTTTTTAGTTTCTGAATTTGCTTCTGATTGCTTCTGAGTAATCCAATGATTAGCTTTTTGAATTCTGCGTCTGGCATTTCCTCAATCTTTTCACCTTCATATCGTAATATTGAAATGTATTGGAATGAAATGGCCATTCTGAGATTCAGTGATTGTTTACAGCCCTTGTTTCTTCACTTGAGGAACAGCATTTTTTTCTTCATACTATTTTTAAAAGATTTTATTTATTTATTTGAGAGGTAGAGTTACAGACGGTGGGAGGGAGAGACGGAGAGAGGGGTCTTCCTTCTGTTGGTTCACAACCTGGATGGCAGCAGCGGCCAGGGCTGCGCTGGTCTGAAGCCAGGAGCCAGGTGCTTTTTCCTGGTCTCCCAGGCGGGTGCAGGGGCCCGGGGGCTTGGGCCATCCTCCACTGCACTCCCGGGCCTTGGCGGAGAGCTGGTTTGGAAGAGGGGCAGCCAGGACTAGAACCTGCGCCCATATGGGATGCTGGTGCCACAGGCAGAAGATTAACCTACTGTGCCATGGTGCCAGCCCCTCTTCATACTATTTTTTTTAACGCTTTTACTTAGTGTAGAGTTAACTTTACAATCATTAAATAAACTTAAAGTAGATCCTTGTAAAAATTAAGAGTGGAAATGGGAAAGGGAGGAGGAAGAGGGTTGGAGCATGGGTGGGAAGTATCACTATGTTCCTCAATCTGTATAAATGAAATACATGAAACTTGTATAACTTAAATACATTTTCTTTCAAAAAAGTAAAAAAAAAAAAAAAAAGAAAAGAAAGAAAAGAAAGGCTGGTTTCAATGAAAGGTTCATGAAACGAAGATGAGTTTAGCTCAGTTCAGAGAATACTGATTGAACTTATACTATATGCTGAGACTGCTACACACTGGAGGATGGAAATATAAAAGTAAAGAAGACATGTCTTTATTCAAAACTATTATCTGGCCGGCGCCGTGGCTTAACAGGCTAATCCTCCGCCTTGCGGCGCCGGCACACTGGGTTCTAGTCCCGGTTGGGGCGCCGGATTCTATCCTGGTTGCCCCTCTTCCAGGCCAGCTCTCTGCTGTGGCCCAGGAAGGCAGTGGAGGATGGCCCAGGTGCTTGGGCCCTGTGCCCATGTGGGAGACCAGGAGAGGCGCCTGGCTCCTGCCATTGGATCGGCGTGATGCGCCGGCCGCAGCGGCCATTGGAGGGTGAGCCAACAGCAAAAAAGGAGGACCTTTCTCTCTGTCTCTCTCTCTCACTGTCCACTCTGCCTGTCAAAAATAAAAATTAAAAATAATAATAATAATAAAAAACTATTATCTGTACTACACTGTGAGAAGTGCTGTTAAAAAAAAAAAAACCCTGCACTAAATTGACTAAGCAAGGGTAATAGACCTTGTGATGGTCTCTGCTGGTTACCAATCCCCTTCCAAGTATTCACTATGTTGTGTGATTCCCTTCATTGAGTCTTCAGGCTATATCCAGTGACTCTGTTGAAAAAGAATGGGCACAGCAGAAGTCACTAGAAATCCCTTCTAGGAGTATTTACTTCTGTGCTATTTGCTCTGGCTGTTTCTAGAGGATGCAAGTGCCATGTACTGCTATGGAGATAACATTGTAGCAAGAAATTGGAGTCTCCAATAAACAGCCAGTGAGGACATAAAGACTGCTACCAGCAATGTGAGTGGGCTTGGAAGGAGATTCTTCTCCAATCAGCTTGAGATGACAGAAGCTCTAGATGGATGCATTGATCGCAACTTGAAAAGAGACCTTGGATTGTGGAGCTGTGCCTGATTCCTGATTTACAGAAGTAGTTCAGTAATAAACGTGTTGTTTCAAGCTCTTAAAAAAAAAAAAAGGAAATGTTGTAGTATTCCTTTGGGTTACCCATGGTGTCTTCCTTATTTTGGATTTTTGCCTTTGTTTCTCAGCATTTGTAGATTTCTTTTCTCTCTGGTTATATGTGGTTTGCAGGGCGGGTAGCTGGGTCCCTTATATGGCTTTTCCCCTCCCCTCCGATTGCTGGGCAACCAGTGTGATAAATACCTTTTTTCCTCTTTGTCTAAAACATTACATCAACAACATGGTTATTGAAATTGCACCCTATCCCTTTCCTTTATGTAAAGAGCATATGCTTCAATTTTTTAAGGATCATTTTCAAATAACTTAAGAATTAAATTTATTATTACTTATTGTCCATTCTTTTCTTACTTAGACTGCTCTTAGCTAAAGACAGACATGATCAACCAAAGGCAAATTCATCAGTAAAATTAAAACTCACCTAAGGGTTACCTATTTTTGCATTTTTTTGCTAGACAGTCAATAGTTAATGTGTCTATATGCCCTATCTCTCTCTTTTCACTAAATTCATAAACTTCTGTCAACTTTGCAATCATCAGAGGGATTGATCAAACACATTAAGGAGGGCTGTACCAAAATAGAGGAAACTGGAGAAGTTACTTATGGACTAGTATTTAAGAGTAGACATGAAACTACATGTCAAATAGTAGCTATGAAGAAAATCGTGCTAGAAAGTGAAGAGGAAAGAGTTCCTAGTACTGCAATTTGGGAAATTTCACTATTAAAAAACTTCACCATTCAAATATTGAGAGTCTTCAAGGTGTGCTTATACAGGATTCAAGACTATATACATTTTTTAATTATTTTCTGTGGTACTCAAGGATAAATTAAGTTCAATCCTTTCTGGTTAGTACACGGGCCTCTCACTTGTTAAGAGCATTTTGTAATAAATTCTTAAGGGACTAGTGTTTGGCTACTGTAGAAGAGTTCTTCATACAGACTTAAGTCTTTAAAATCTACTGATTGATGTCAAAAGAGCTATTAAACTGACTGATTTTGGCATTGTCAGAGCTTTTGGAGCATCTAGAGCACACACATTTGAGATAGTAACACTCTAGTACAGACCTCCACATAGATCGCTGGGGTCACCTCGTTACTCAACTCCAGTGGACATTGCATTACAGTTGCCATGTTTGCAGAATTAACAACCAAGACTCCACTTTTCCGTGGGAATTCAAAAATCGATCAACTCTTTAGGATTTTCAGAGACTTAGGCACGGCCAATAAAGACATGTGGTCAGAAGCAGAATTTTTACAGGACTGCAAGAATATATTTCCCAAGTGGAAACCAGGAATCTTAGCATCCTATGTCAAAAATTTGGATGAAATTGTTTGGATTTGCTCTCAAAAATATTAGTCTATGATTCTGCCAAATGGATTTCTGGCAAAATGGCATGAGTCATCCATATTTTGATGATTTAGACAGAGTAAGAAGATTTAGCTCTCTGACAGAAAGCTTTCATACATTACATCAAGAATGAGTAGTTAAGTTTTTACTGTCAGCTCTCATTTTTGTCTTCCGTATTTCTCTTTTCTTTGTTGCAAAACATGGTATTCTTTTAATTTCAAAAAGTATGACTTAAAATGTAAATATTTTACCATTTGAACTTAAATATACTAGTTCCATGTATGCTTGAAGATCTCACTGTAACAAATATTTTTATTATCATAAAACTATACATTTAATGTTGAAAAAAAATAATTGTTTTTCCATACACATCCACTGCCTAAGAAACAAACTTGGCTAGATTCATAATAGTCTTTGTCGGTGCTTGTGTCCTCTGAAAACAGGCTGTTAGGATTGGTTAGTGGGGACCAGCACATATGAAAAGTAGGGACCAGAATTTGTGCGAGAAAGAAATCAGAATTTTATACCCTACCAATACAGCTTTGTCCCACAGCAAAAAATAAGTATCTAAACCTTTGTACCTGTTTTGTTGTATCACCTAATGTGGATTTTTCTGAGAAACATTATGTATATTAATACCACAAATCATGAAATTTGAAATAATTTTAAAAGATGAACAAGAAATTGCAGATACAGAATGATTTGCATAATAAACTAGTTATATACACATAGCACAAAGAATTTGTGACATATTGCAACATAGAACATTCTTTAATAGTGTTAGTATATAATCTATAGCAATGACATGTGTAGAGAATGTTAAACGGTGAACAGAATTTAAAACTGATGGCATATCCTAGTTACTAAGCTCTATTTATATGTTAAACACTGTTTAAAATGCTTCATATGAATTCTGAGCAGTAGCACTATGGAGATAATGAAATAATATATGCAAATCATTAATTTCGGGAAAAGAATGGCTCCGAATTATAATACCTCATATTTATTAAAAGTTTTAAGTATCCAGTGAAAAAAGGAGGAAATTAATATACATGATGTAGCATTTTTGTGAGTTTTTAATTGCTATTTTATGGTTGAAACAAAAATTTTAGCACCATCTGACACTCAAAACAAATGGTACTAGAAGTGGGGAAGTGAGATTTCCACATTTCACTCAAAGTAGAAAAGTGTTGTTGCCAATAGATAATATATATGATATAAGATCCAGAACAACCATACAAAATTTCCAGGAAAAACATTCAAAAGCACTATCAATAAGCTAAGATGGAAACTTTAAAGTATTCTAGTAAATCACAAAAAGATAAGAAATAGCAAACAGTGGAATAAGAAAGATAGGAATGAAATAGAAAACAAGTGATGGAATGGCATACTTAAGTGTTAATATCAAAACTTACTTTAAATGCAAATGATCTAAATACACAAATCAAAAGATACATTGTGAGAGTGAATTACAAAAAAGATGCAGGAGGAACTATATGTTGATAAAACAATTTCAAATTTGCAACATAAGTTATTTGAAAGCAGAAAATGAGGAAAATATGTCATGAAATATTTATCAAAAATGAGTCACTCTACTTAATATCTGATGAAGTTGAACACACAATGAAGAAAATGACTTGCAAAGGGGTGAGCGTTCTGGCACAGTGATTCAGACTCCTCTTGGCATGTTCACAGCCCAGATCAGAATGTCTAGATTCCAAATCCCCTGTCTCCTTCTGACCCAGCTTCCTGCTAATGGACACTCTGGGAGGCAGCAGGTGCTGACTCAAGTACTTGGATCTCTGACATCCACATATGAGTCGCAGATGGAATTCAGGAATCTTGACATAAGTTTGGCCCAGCCCCTGGTTTTTGTGGGCATTTGGGAAGTGAACCATTGAATGGAAGAACTCTTGGCTTCCGTCTCCCCCTGCTGCTTTCACTGCTTTAAAAGCTTTATAAAAGCTGTTTTGTTTTTTTTTTCCTTAGAAAAAGAAATGGACTTGAGAAAAAGTCATACATACATACATACATACATAAAAAATGAAAGGACTAGTACACCAAGAAGACAATGACCTTATAGGCTGATCAATTAAAAACAGCCACAAAATAGAGGCAGAAGAAATGGGTATTTAGTCAAGTGGTTAAGATGCCCACATTTTACAGTAATTGGTTTGGATTCCTGGCTCCAGCCCCTAATTCCAACTTTCAACCAATGCAGATTCTGGAAAGACACTGGTAAGACTCTGGTACCCATAGAGGAGACCTATATTGTGTTTCTGTGCCCTGGCTTTAGTTCTGACCCAGCCTTTGTTGTGAGCATGTAGGGAATTAACCAGCAAATGGGCGCTCCCTGTCTCAATATCTTTCTCTCAAATTTTAATAGATAATCATTGTAAAAAATAAATACAGTATGTCAAATAAATTAAAAAAATAGGGACAGTAAAATCTGATAGAAATAGTGAAGAGAAAAATAAGAAAATCTACTAGAGTGTTGGGGACTTCAACATTCCTCTTGGCAAGTGGAAAAACAGAAATCAGCAAATACACAGAAGAATTGAATAACACAATCCACAAATTGTACTTAATAGACATGTATAGACTTTTTAACTCAGAATAACATAACACACTATTTTTCCAAATACCCATGGAATCTGTTGAGATATCCAACAGAGGAATCATTAAAATGCCATGGTACATGCATCCCATTAAATTTGTCTAGCAATAAAATGATTCAACAATCCATGTACACACTTTAGATGAGTTTCCAGGGAATTACACAAAAGGCTGGGAAGAGGTGGAGATTACGA
This sequence comes from Lepus europaeus, assembly GCF_033115175.1. Classification (NCBI taxonomy): domain Eukaryota; kingdom Metazoa; phylum Chordata; class Mammalia; order Lagomorpha; family Leporidae; genus Lepus; species Lepus europaeus. The sequence goes on from NC_084842.1 coordinate 68,900,648, forward strand.
AAGGTCAAGAAAAAGGTTGTGATTTTTATGACAGTAAATTGTTCAGCACCTTAAATGTAGTAGCAAATACATGACTTTTCACAGTTAGTAAAATTGTATAGATCTAAATCCATAAACAAAGTTTTAAAGAAAAGTGAGAAAATATAAATTTATTGGTAGTTTATATTGATGATGATAACCTAGGTATACTACCGCACAATAGTTCTTACAAAGTATATTTAGGAAAAGTTTATATAGGAATCTCTAGTATTTCTTCCTTCATGTGACTCCACCATTATTTCAACAAAACAAGCAATTAAATGTAAATATAGGTTTGCAAGGTGACTTTTACCTTTTCATTTCCATATTTCTGACCATGAAGAGTTACATAGCTCTGACTAAGGAAGAATATGAAATAGTAAGAAAAATATATTATTTCCTAGCCTGTGGAAAATAGGATAAAGATGTCAACTTCAAATGAGGAGCGTCATAGGTTCATAAGGAGTCACCCAGTGGTCATGTGAGATCTCTCCACCTGTGAGGTTTTCCAGGATAATCTTGAGAATGTTATCTCCTGAAGAGCCAAATAAGCATTTCTTAATGGGTATAACATGTAATACTAATAATATAAGATACTAATAGTAGTTTAAAGAAAAAAATAATTTCATTAGTAAAAGGTAAACCATTATTTAATCCAAGAATTTACAGAGTCAAGGGTCATTGTTTTAAATCTCTAGGAAAAAATATAAATCCTAAACAATTTGAATGTGTGTGTACACCCACATAGCCATGAGGGCTAACATTCTTTGGAATATATATTTTTCAGGAGTTTATTTAAGTTAAAGCTGAACAACACAATTTCCTAAAAATTTTTATATTTTATTAATTATACAGGAGATGCCCTTGTCTTACCTGATATGTTGTTTGTGTTTTTTTATATTTGTTTGTTTGTTTATTTCATGAAACTCTAGAGAAAAAAAAGTTTCCTTCAATTAAAAAAAAAATGCTGCAAGTACATTTTAATTTACTTTTCTCTCAGTAAACAGCTCTCAAAGTCAGTTACCTTTTTGATATGCTCATATGTAGGTCAACAATTAAATCCAAATATAATCTTATTTCTGCACAGTCAAAAATGGGGATATTCATAGTGCTCTATGTATGAGATATTATTTTTCTACTTCTGCATGCTCACATATATTTATTTAAATTTTATAACTCGTGATATTAAAATGTCTGTATGATCTGGAGCTATTCACTAAACGCATTATTCCCTAAAGTCATCTTGTTCCAGCCACATTGTTATTTATTCTCATTTCACTGTAGTGATTTGACTTAGCATAATGCTGATCTGACTCTATTTTTGCATGAATTTTATTGCAGGCATGTGTCAGCTTATTCCTGCAGTAGTTATACATAAGCTCCTCCAAATATTCACTGTCCTATTTTGTGGTCTCTTTTCAGGCAACAATTCCATTGAGGGCAACGGCCCTGACTTAGCTCTGTAGGTACCTCACCAATCAGGATGCAAGTTACATTTCTAAGGGAATGAGCTATTCCAGCAAACATATGCCCGAGCAGGCAGCAAAGCTGAAGGTTCATTAATATTGAAGCCTGCTGAAGATGATGAGAGGCTTCTCTTAAGTAAGCACATTAATCTTATCTTTTCTTATGAGTATGCTTTACCAGTGACTCAAGCAAGCCAAGTACCCTCATGTGGCTTTCTCCATTTTAGGACTCAAAAATTGCAATACAGAGAATTTCTCCCCTGAAAATCGAGTGTGCCACGTTTCGTCCTTATCTTGAGAATTCAATTGCCATACCTACATAAGTAAGCATTATTGATAGGGTACAGAATTCAGCAACAAATATGTAATTTGTATATAATATTAAAGTTTATTTTCTTCCCAGAACAATTAAAAAATTTCTCTTTAGGCATACTGAGAAGTAGTCAAGAGGATTTCTTATTCTAAAGTTGCCATCCACGTTGGTTTGTGAAGAAATACCAACGAAAGATTCTAGTATTACAGTATATTATTTTATTTCTTCTTTTCCATTAATCACTATTCTTTACTCTTCAGTATTTTCAAGCTTTTCTCCTTTAAAAAGTAATGACAAATAGTTAATAAACTTGATGTTTCTTGAATGTTTACTCCTAAATCCAGTAAAAATGGCTGGGTGAACGTTCACCCAATTTCTATAGCATGCTTGGGGAAATGTAAGTTAATATATATTCTTACAGCAAGTGAAAAATTCACTTAAGGGATTCTTCCTCTGAGGACAACAACTCTGGGGGAGTAAATCCTCATTGGTATTAAAACTGACATACAACATGAGGTCATGTGATTTTGTATAGAAGAAAACAGGCTATATATCAAGGCTACTGCAAAGAACACGTGATCTTAAGTACAAGTCATAAATTTGTTGTTCTAGGGTGAGCACAGGTCAAGTTTTGTGTGACTGTTCTCATAATTCTATAGAAGTCTTCATACACCTATCATTTTATTTAAATTCCTAATATTTATAACATACTTCCATATTTCTACTTTATGTTGTTTTGTAAAAATCCATGAGCAAATTAGGATATATGCTATTATTCTCATTTTAAAATGAAGAATTTATATGCTCTGTCACTGTCACATATCCAGTTAAATCAGAGTTAGCCTAGCACCATGCCTCACTCACATTTTGGTCTTTAGATGCAAATGTGTGGGTGTGACCCTCCTTATTGCATTCTGGTACGTACAAGTCTAGCGGTTTTTCCTTCTGTAAACCTGCTTTCTCCATCTCACCATTTCAAAGCTGGATGACTTTAAAGGCAGTTTGAAAATTTTAGAGGTTCCAAGGTAAGAAAAACTGGAAGACCTTAATGTATAGAAATATCTGATGAAATAAAAGAGTGGTCCACTAGACATTGATGTACTGAGAAAAATTGAGTCCTCAAATGCAAAGTGAAAAATCAGAGGCTGTGATAGATTTGAAGCAATCTGTAAAGCTACAGGAGAATTACAGAAATATTTAATGCAAAAGAGAATAACAGATCAGCTAAGAAATTTTTTAAAAAGTTTAGCTGTCTCATGCTGGCAATTTTGTTATGATGTTTCTGTCCAAATCCACCCTCAGATGCACTTGCTATGCCTCTGCGCTGGGGCTCACATGGTGGAAATTATAGTACTAGTTTGCTAGCTGTCACCTCATTACTTTGAAACAATAGACGGCACAGAGGAGATTGAAAAAAAGCAAAGTAGAGAAGGATTTCCTTCTCTTGTGTATGCTTTGCTCTTAGCAGGATGTCCAGAAGTAGGAACCCTCTTCCCAGCAGAAGAAATTGACTAAAGCCTCCTTGGTGCTTTTCAGCCTCCGGATTCCTTCAAGACTTTCAGAATCTGCTCCCTGGCATCCTTCAGACCTGCTAGCAGCAGCCTCATCACTAACAGTTATTGGAGCTCTGGGTTTCCAGCTATGTGGAGTCCCACTTCTGAGCTTCTCTTTTCTGGTAATCCCAACTTCATCTATTTTTTTCTCCATTCCTAGAGTCAAGAGCAATTACTTCAATTATTAAATAAGTTACCAAGGTTCTGTTCATGTATTCAGGTCTCTGATACCTGTGTAGCAAGTTCCCCACCTTAAATTATTTGCTCAAATAAATAGATTATATGTTCTATAATCCTGATAGAAAGAAGATTCTTCAAGAAATGACAGTGCAAATATAAAAATAAAAATCTTAAAAAGTTTTCAGAAAAAGATTATGGTTCTATTGATATTCCCCGGTTTTTGTGAATCATGCTTCTCATTTTAGATTTAGGATTATACTTCTATTTTAAGCATCTCAGGGAAAGAATTGGAATTTATAAATTAGATCAAATCCATCTATTTTGTTATTCAACTTAATCTTCCAATTTCAGTATGCAGTCACACAAAAGTATTACCAGAAACTAAATGTTAAACATTTGAAATGGATTTTATTTGGAGAAGTTATCATTGGTTGGCATGTATGTGCCTATGTGTATCTGTGTATATCTAATGATATTTCTTTTAAATCATATAATCTAAGTAGCTGGTGTGCATTGTAATAACATGTATAAAATTTGTAATATAAAAGTTAACTTTATAGTACAGCTATTCCCAAAGGTCTTAATCATGACTTATTGTCCATAATAGAATCATTAGTATAGTGATGCTAAAATTGCACTATATGGTTCCAAAAAATTGAGTCAAATGTTATTAGGTAATTAATTTTAGTTATATTCTGAAACATCAAGATTTCAACAATTTAAAAACCATTTGTTGGCATGGAAACATCAACTTAATTAAAACTGGATTAAACTAATTAATCTAAAACATATTGTACTACTGAGTGTCTGATTTAGAATACTTGGGGAGGAAAATAACATTTTTCATAATCATTTTAGGTATTTTGTCTAATGGAAGTGTTTAGGCATTATAATGGACCTACATATGCACTAATGTCTCAAATGACTGCTTTCATGAGAAGAGGAGGTTTGTGAAGAAGGTTTCCATTAACTGAAATGCCACTTTTCTTAGAGACATTCAGAGAGCAGAGTATTTCTTGAATATTGCTTATTGTCTTTGTTTAACCAAAATATATAAGACTTAAGGAAAATAGCCATATTATCATATTTTATTTCATTCTTTGTGTTTCATGTTAGTAAGCTAATATTTATGTCTTGCAATGAGGAGAACAGCAACATGACTCATGATGAACCAAAAAAATTACAACAGGGATTAGAGTAGGATAGACAAAATACTGTGGTAGTGATAGAATCATGTTCACGTTTTAATAACCAATGCTATTTTTATAGCAAAAAAAATTAAAAATTGCACAGATGGTATTCACTGAATATATTTTAGATTGTCTAAAAGTTTCTGAATAAATTCTTGTTTGTGGCTTTTAATTCATTTCATCAATACTGAGTGTTTACTATATTGTAGACTCGAATTTGGATAATTTAAATAGATTGTTGGAGATGCTCTGGCTCTCTGACCACAACATCCCTATTACCATTTTTTTACAGTTATATAATCCTCTCTGGATCTCATTCTCTATGTTTTGATAGAGCTGATTCACACCATGGCTGCAAGGCAGTGTGGCAGCTTTGCAATATGTTAACTTGGCAAGGCTACAGTTTTCTAGAATTCTGTTATGTATTTCCAGTAGCAGTAGCCACATTGAAGATCATTGGTAGATTTGGAAGACAGAAATGAAGCAGCAGCCATCCTTTAGCTCATATACCTTATTGCTGGTCTGTTCATTCTTTTCTTAGGTAGCAATAGCAGCGTTAGGCTTGCAATTGCTCTACTATTTGCTAGATTCTCCTGCTGTTTATTTGACTTCAGGTCCAGGTGTGTGTGTGTGTGTCTGTGTGTCTTAGCCGGGAAGACTCCTGGCTTCTGTAGTATACTCATACCTTAAACACCAGAGGAAAGGACTGGCATGAGTTTCAGTCTGTCCTCTTGGGCCTCCAATCCAATTTGTACATTCTGCTTGCCCTAGGAATTCCAAGCTCCAGCATCAGACAGAGAGACAAGAAGTCTATAGCAATTGTTTCACCCACTGCAGCAATTCTGCAAAGCCCAATTGGTTGTGAGATCATGCTTCTCTAGTTGAACCCTGAGTGACATTGAGTATATGAAACCCAACTACAATGAATAAATGGACTGTTTTGCTGCACACGATCATAATTTGTTCAGGGGTTAGCTTGTTCAGGGGTTAGCGATTGACCTAATTTGACCAGTATCATCCCAGTAATTTAGGCATTAGCTAATATAATTTTATCTGTTATGTTCCCAGTATAGTGTCTTTACATTTCCCGCAATTTCTTGAGAATATTATTATTGTGACCATTTTACTCATTAGGGATTTGGTAACTGATTTATCCAAGGTTGCAGAATCATTCCTGTAGGAAAATACATTCAGCACAGTTACATTTACTTTCAAAGCCAGTTGTATTTTACATGATTAATTACAATAGTAGGCAGGTAATTATCATAATTATACATTACTTTTAGAAAACTCTGAGTAAAATGGAATATGTCATTCAAATATAATTTGAGGAAAGTGTTGGGCACCTTTGAAAGAGCCACCACATTCTACTGCACATGATCTCCTTCTATGACAGGGTGTTGATTTGCTTTTAGGGATTATTTGCTTGAAAACATGGATTCTGGTCAGGCTCTTTGATTTCAGACTGTTCATTTATGTAGTATCATAAGTTACAGACCCTTTCAGGGGAGAAATGGTTTATCTGATTTAGTGAATTGACTGGTTGCTTTTTGGCACTGGGGAGAAAAACCCTCAGAGCTAATCTCCTTCATTTGAGACTTAATAATAGAATTTGTTTTATGGTTTTATTTCTATAATAGCATACTAATATTTAGTTTAACATTAAGGTACCACTGACATAATTTCTCAAACCTGAGGGCTGTATAAATTTGCATCAAATTTCATAATCTCAGTATGACTAAAACCCATCCTTGGGACCTACTCGGAAGAAAGTGATCTAGTACAGTTTGTTGTGTAGAATGGCTTTTAGAAATTCTTAGAAAAAGACAGACATTCATATAATTTAGTAATTATTCTGTAATTTCAAATACTGTTCCTTCTTTCAATGAACACTGATACTCTAAGATATAGATGCAATGAAAACGAAGACCTCACACTTCCTGCTGAAGAGTTAACAGATTAGGAGGGAAAGGTAAGCAAACAAAGGAGGACACAAACATCAGTGAACTATTCGTAGGCTAAGCAGACAATTTTCTTGGGTGAGCTGATGCTGGAGAAGGAATGTCAGGGAAAGATGCCAGCTATGTTGAGTCTTGAAAGCTAATTGAGCAAACTAGGCAAAATAAGTGGTCTGACTAAAAGGAATTCCAAATAGAAAGAATGATAGGTAGGGAACGGATGAGACAATAATGGAATTAAAAACATATAGGCTGGCGCCGTGGCTCAATAGGCTAATCCTCTGCCTTGCGCCACCAGCACACCGGATTCTAGTCCCAGTCAGGGCACCGGATTCTGTCCTTGTTGCCCCTCTTCCAGGCCAGCTCTCTGCTATGGCCAGGGAGTGCAGTGGAGGATGGCCCAAGTGCTTGGGCCCTGCACCCCATGGGAGACCAGGAGAAGCACCTGGCTGCTGGCTTCGGATCAGCGTGGTGCGCCGGCCACAGCACGCCAGCCGTGGCGGCCACTGGAGGGTGAACCAACGGCAAAGGAAGACCTTTCTCTCTGTCTCTCCCTCTCACTGTCCACTCTGCCTGTCAAAAAATAAAAAAAAAAAAAAATTAAAAAAAAAAACATATAAAACAAAGTGGAGCCCCAGCTAATTGTCAAAAGTTCCTGGTGCCAAGAAAGTATATTTATGCACGAGAAAGTTATTGAGGCCTTTTAAGGATGGGATTGACACCACCCTCCAGAGACTACTTAAGAGAAAGTCAGAGAATGAGTTGGGGAGGAAGAGCTTAGGAGACACAGAGCTCATGTGGAAGCCTGTGGCAAAAGTCCAGCTCCAATGGTGCACAATGGTGATTCATGTTTGCTTCAGGATTTTGGTATAGATTAGAAGGTGAAATATAAAAATAATCCAATGACACAGATTAGAATGTACATATGACAATAAAGCACAAAACCCCAATTATTAAGTGAATTACAATGATAAACACGTATATAGTGCTTACTATAAGAGCTAATTACTATTTTAAATGTAACACTTTATAACCCAATTAAATATCAGGACAACTCTGTAAGATATTGATTATTATAAGCACAAATAAATATAATTCACAAAGGTTAAGTAACTTGCCCAATGCCACTCAGCTAGAAACATGCGACCGGCATTTGGACCTAGAGTGTTTCCTCTAGATTCTATCATTTCCACTCTGTGAACTACACTAACAGCTAAGCTTCCTTGAGCATTTGAATTCTCAAGTAGCCTTTGAGTAAGTTGCTTTTGTTGTTCCCATTTTATATATGAATATACTGCAAAATACTCTATCAACAGAATGACTAATAAAACTAATAGAGAAACTAATACAGTTAATATGCCAGAAACATAGCACAAACATAAACTGAGGAAACCAAGGCTGACTGACACATATGTCTGCTTCAAAATCAGTTCATTCATCCACTACACCATTGAGTTCAACGACAGAAAACTACTCTATGTCATGTGCTGTGCCAGATGTTTGATACACAATGAGGATAAAGTGTACCTCAAATAGCTGATTATCTAGTTACACAGTCAGAAGCATGAACTTCTAAATTTAGTGCACAGTGGTGTATGTTATGATATTAGAAAACAGTCTTTAGAAAAGAAAATAAATAAAAGTACATATGTAAAAATCATTAACAAAAACCTGCTTATATATTTTCTCAATATTTATGTATTAGTAAACATGGATTTTTTTGTGAATCTCAATATTGAAATTTTAAAATGTGTAAAAGAAATTTAGAAAAATCATTTAGAAAATTTTTCTTATATCTTCATATGAATCTATCATCTTCTGAATTTAACAAATAACTTTGAACACACAATATGATTTTGAAGTTTCAAGATAGAGTTTCAAATTTGTTTTGAAGAATATGAATTATAATTAAGTGACTATTTCCTATGTTTGCATTGTGATCAGCTTTAAGAATAGTATAAAGTGTTTGAGTTATTAAAGGAAAATTTACAATACTATTGAGAAGATAAGGAAATATTGAAGGCATAATTTTTATATAGCCATATTATCAAGAGATTATTTCAGTAGAAATAATGAGAAAACTGTGTGTGTGCATGTGTACATGACAATATCAGAAAGATACCGAGATAACCCAAAGTAAATCATGTTCAAGAAACAAGTAACATCACATGATTGGTGCACTAGGAAAACAAAGGGATGTAGTAATAGAAATGCCATGAAATGTAACTGAAGAAGGGCTGAAAATCACATTGGTCAAAGGCTGAGTAATCTGAACTTTCTTTCGCAGGAAATACTGGAAGATTTTAAACAAGGTCAGTTTTGATATACTTGCTGGCACAAAGTTTACCAATCTCATTCCAATTTTTATATAAATTTGTGGAGGACCTAGTGTGTGAAAATTGATACAAACAAATCTATTTTTTTGTAAATCAAGCATAATCTAATTGTTGATTAGAGGGAAATCTTTAAGAATAATAATGATAAAATGGTTTGTAACAGCTATAGAAAATTAGGCAAAGTCTTAATGAATTTTATCAATGCTGCTGTTGAAAATGTTTAATTTGAGTCTGAAATATTGACTATTTACATCTTCAAAGCATGAACAACTGAATTGGCTTTCCAGAATTCCCTTTGGTCATGATTTTGTGATCCAACAGAATTGTTAATGACATTTTATTTTATTTTATTTTATTTTATTTTATTTATTCAACTGCATCAGAATCCCAGTTTTAAGCAATTAGTTATAAAAGCCATTTGGTGAATGATATTAGTAGTAAAGATGACCAAAATTAATGAAGCCACTATATTTGGAGTTTTTGGCTATCACTCACATAACCTCACTGATTTGCTGTCTCACACATTCTGATTTGTGGAATGCAACAAAAATGATGTAAAATTGAAGACTGCTTAAACTGTGCTTTAATGTTGGGTAGAAATAGTCCTGCAGGGGCTAATATTCACATATACATATTCATTCACTCACTTGCATTCATACAATGAATGCACTATGAATATAACAGTGACCAAAGAAGAAAAATCCATATTTTCATAAAACATCCATTTTATTGAAAGGGAGAGATCAAAAGATAATAGACAAATCTTCTATACATATATAGAGGTGTGTCATTGAATGAAAGGTATACATTTTGAGATGTTTATCACTAGGACACTTGTTCATTGTACAACCATGATAGAGTGTACTTCCACAGACATTGATGGCTACAGACACTAGGCAATGTGATCTTATGAGGCCACCATCATACTGTGAAACACCTGAAGTTTGTATACTTTTTTTTCTGGGAAAAAATGAAAATAAAAAATAGGTTTAAGTATAAATAGATGTGTACTCATGTATATATATATATATATACATATAGAACGTGCAAATATATGCATATTTGCATGTAACATATATACAATTATGTGTACATATAAAATATTCATGTATATATTATATATAAATTATATATATATATATATATCACATACATATAAAGATTTATTCTAAGGAATTGGCTAGTGAAAGTATGAAGGCTAACAAGTCCAAGACTCTGCCAGGTGAATCTGAAAGTTGTAGACTCAGGATGGCATATTTCTAGTCCTGAGGAGGATTACTCAAAAAACAGAAACAGCTGATATTTCAAGTTCCAAGGTAGGCAAAGGTACTATCCCAGTTTGAAGGCAGTAAGGACCTGAAGGAGTGTGGAGGCAAGGCAGAGCAAGACACAAACATAACTGGAGGGTTTATGAATGTGGAAAGTGCTGTCAGAGCAAAGACTCTGAAGTAAGCATGAGTCCAGAATGTCCCAAGAGCATCAAAGAAGCTGATGTGTTTATAGAAGAGCCCTGAAAGAGAGTAATAGATAAGAATATATTCATGAGGACCGGTGCCATGGCTCAATTGGCTAATCCTCCGCCTTGTGGCGCTGGCACATGGGTTCTAGTCCTGGTCAGGGCGCTGAATTCTGTCCTGGTTGCCCCTCTTCCAGGCCAGCTCTCTGCTGTGGCCCGGGAGTGCAGTGGAGGATGGCCCAAGTGCTTGGGCCCTGCACCCCAAGGGAGACCAGGAGAAGCACCTGGCTCCTGGCTTCAGATCAGCGTGGTGCGCTGGACGTAGCGCGCCGGCCGCGGCAGCCATTGGAGAGTGAACCAAAGGCAAAAGGAAGACCTTTCTCTCTGTCTCTCTCACTGTCCACTCTGCCTGTCAAAAAAAATAAATAAATAAAAGAATATATACATGAGTTTTATATATATATATATATATATGAGTAATATATGAGATTAGCTCATAAAGATAATGGACTCCTGGTCATCTGGGCTTCTAAACCACCACACTTTTGTCATTTACTTTGAGTGACATGGACCAGCACTGCAGAGTATAGATCATGCCACTGATACAACCTGATGCACGCTTTTATGGTTTCATTCAGCTACTCTAGACAGGGTAGATTAAAGGTGGCACAAGTGCATACAGGATGCTCAGTGAGGAGATTATTGTCATAATACAGGTGAGAGATGAACTCAGCTTCAACCAGAATTATCAGAGTAGACAGCGGCAATTAAACAAGGTTAAAATAATGCTTCCAAAGATCATTCAAATGATCATTCCATAAAATCACTGATGGATAATAAAACTTATATAAATCTTGTGCCAACCCTACTCTGTTTATCTTCAAACAATGAATGTAAAGCTAAATTGTATTAACTACTTCAATTATTCACAAAAGTAATAACGGGCTTATCTCAGAACTGAGAACAGAGACACACAAACTAAAAATGTGCAGCAATGTGAAAGAGAATTGTCTCTCTCAAATAATTTAATGTAAAGCTTGTGACTTTATCCTTAATGTGGCATGTAATAAACAGATGTGCCTGGCAGTATGGTGAGGGTTCTCTGTCAGTTACATTGTTATTCTCTGCAAGAATATTTAAATTGTTCCTCCAACTCAAAATCTCGAAGCATTTCCATAGTACTCTGTGACTTCACGTGGAACACATGTATCGATGGCTTTTTTCAGAACCAAAGGAAGAAATTTCTTTCCAGTGAAATTGTCCCTTTTCTGCAACAAGGAAGTCATCAATAGTCCGTGGTGTTTAAAGCCTAGAGTCATGTGTGAACAAGTGTCTAGACTCCCCACGGCCCAATCAGTGTGATTATTTTGAGCATTCTTTAATCCAACATTTACCCAATTATTTTAATTAAATGTAGTAATTTCAAGTGGCAGAACGGGCAGAGAAGAGAAATGTCGATTTAGCTCACAATTATTCTTCCTTCCAGGGTTGGTAAGCTGTCCATCTCAACACTTTTACAAAAACATTTTTATTGCCCTGGAAAAGTCAAGAGGCCTGAAAGCAAACTTTCCTTTGCTTTTTGTACCCATCATCACAGCCATAGAAAACAGTCAATGACTAGGAATCCTCCCAAGATAAACTGATTGGTGTCCCTTTGCCTCTTTTTATTGTACAGTAGCTTGCCACAATAATTCCATTTCATGATCATTTCTCATTCTGATTGAAGTGCTCTAAATATGTGTGTAGAGATCAGTCTCAGAAAGAAGTCCTTCTGAGTTGGATAGACAGGAAGTCATAATTAAAAGCCGAGGAGTGAAGTATTTGAGAGAGGAGGGATGGATAATGTTCAAATGCCTGGTTTGTTTGCTGTGGCTTACTCTCTGGAATTTGCTTTTAATCTATTCTTTAAAACATTAGGAGCATTCCGAATAAATTTTTTTAATTAAATTCTCTCCCACTTTTTCTCTTTTCCTGTATTATGACATTTTGGCTTTAGGGTATCTAAAATACAAATATTAAGACCATTTTTTTGTTATGCCATAATCCTGACAGCTATGAGGATGCATAACACTATTCATCCTTTCTTTGATTTTATGGAGTGCTACTTTGTATGCCCAACTTTGTGAACTGAAAAGCTAGACAAAAACTAGTTCATGATAGACATCTCTGATCACATGGGACTTGGCAGCTCATGGAAAAAACACTGTCTTTACTAAGGCCTTATAAGAAAATAAAGGCTCTTTTTTAAAAGGAGAGTAGTTGTCTATTAAAGATAACATAGATTAGCTCTGAAATCCTAATCCTTGCCCTTAGGATTCATCTCTAAGTCCTTTCCAACCTTCCCTAAAACATTTCTGTACTAAACCTACATCTCCAGCAATATCAGATCTGTCAGCTCACATGAAGCAAATTGCAGGGAAGTTTACATGACACCCTGGATCTGTTACAGAGCTTTATATATTTTAGTTCTCTTCTGGGGTAGTAAATTGGAAATTTGATAAGGTCTTTACAGCCTAGGATATGACATAGGACTGGAGAGTTGCTATAATCCTAAGGTCACCAAGGTAGCAAAGGCTATCCGTGTCAGCAGCAACAAAATGGCTTCTGATGATCTTTATTATTAAAATGAGTTGCCAGCTCAGTGCCTACCTACCAAGCAACAAAGGATGCAGGATGCGTAGAAATATTTTTGCAACTAATCTTTGCCTGGAAAAGCATCTGAAGTGGGAGCCATTATATATAGAGCGACTCATTATTATTCTCCAGTATCTATTTGTCTTCTTCACAGAAAAAAATAAGTGAGTTGGATGGAGATTGGTATAAATCATCACACGTCACCTTTTAAATTGTGTTCATTGCATTAATCTTTTCAGTTTTCTAAGGAAAATAGAATTGTTGGGGCCAAAGCTGTCATGCAGCGGGTTAACACCCTGGCCTGAAGCGCCAGCATCCCATAAGGGCGCTGGTTCGAGATCCAGCTGCTCCACTTCCAGTCCAGCTCTCTGCTATGGCCTGGGAAAGCAGTCGAAAACGGCCCAGGTCCTTGGGCCCCTGCACCCGTGTGGGAGATTGGGAAGAAGCTCCTGGCTCCTGGCTGCAGATCAGTGCAGCTCCGGCCATTGCGGCCAAGTGGGGAGTGAACAATCGGATGGAAGACCTCTCTCCCTCTCTCTCTGCCTCTCCTCTCTCTGTGTAACTCTGACTTGCAAATAAATACATGAATCTTTTAAAAAATTTCACAGATATCTAAACTTTATAAATCATAATCTGAATGGTAAACCACAATGATGTTGCTGGTCTCCAGTAATTAGTGTAAACTGAGAGCCAGTGTCCAGTAATCTCTCCCCAAAGTTGAATAATTCTTATGTCGAAATCCAGTCTCCAAAGCTATAGTTTCAAGATGTGGATCTTTGGAAGCAATTATGCCATGGGAGCTGAGCTCTCAAAAAGTAATAACATCCTTATAATGAGGCCAGAGGGAGAAGGTTTGCCCTTTCTACTATGTGCGTACCCAGTGAGAATTCAGCTGTGTGAAGTGGTGGCCTTACCAGAAGTTGATTGGAATTCCCAGCCTCAGAAATATGAGACATAGAGGTCTATTATTTATAAAATAGCAAATCTATATTGTTGTGCTCTATTAGCCTGAATTGACACCCATATGAAATAGAAGAGCAAGAGTAGCCAGAGTGCCCGTTTGTCCCACAGGATGACCCAAAAGCCTTAAGTCCCCTGTTACAAAGCAACATGGATGTAAGGCACCAGGTTGCTGAGAAGACAGTGCATGGTACTGCTAAGCAAATTTATATCCTACAGCTACACTCTGGAGGTGAAGAGGCAAAAAACTTCATGATTAATTCTATTAAGAAATCCAAAATTATCGGATTGGTAGGAAGTAAGTGAGAAATGACTTTCTTTATAATCTTACCTTGTTCTTACGTCACAGAGATATCCCAGGATGTTTTGTCAAGCCCAGTGTCAGCTGTAAGCCTTGCCTAAATGATCTATTTTACATATGTGATGTTGTCAGAATATTGTAGTGGAGCTGTTCCCCTACAGTATTTGGAATCCACAGCCTAACCTGAAAGCAAAACATGAACTGGGACCATTAAGGAAGACAAAAATTCAGTCCTTACTCCCTACAACTTTTATACAATATGTGTTTTCAGGACAATCTGGCATTGTTTCTCCAAGGGCTAAATATACAGCTGGTTCAATAGTCAAAGAAGCAGAAGAAACATCCAGAAAAGGTGTAGTAAATGAGGCAGGCCAGTAAATGATGAGGCGTGTGAGCTAAAAACCATCTTCTGTGATCATGTGAGTGTAACATCTAAGGTGCTGCTTTCACCTTTAAACCTTGTACAATCTTTTTGTGATGCACTCTAATTGGAAATACATAGGGAAGACTATACCAAGACATGGTTGAACCAAAACACACTGATGTCCTATATTGCCACCTGCCTTAATTTTCTAGGGATCTGTTAATAAAGTGACACAAATTGAGTGACTTGAAATTCCAGACATGTGTTATATCCTTGTTCTACAGGCTAGAAGTTGAAAATCAAGGTGTTTGCAGAGCCATTCTTCCTAGTAAACTGGTAATGAGCCTTTCTTACTCCTCCTCCTTCTACTCGTATCATCAGTCCAAGGTATTGGCTTGCAGTTGCTGTACTTCATCGCCACCAGCTTCTCTCTTTTCAGTCCCTCCTTAAGGAACCATGAAGTAGCTATCCCCAAAATATTGAGGAAAGTTGACCAGAGCAGAACACATGGTGATGTAATGCTTAAAACCATTAAAAAAAAAAAAAACCTATAAGATGCTGGGGCTGGCACTGTGGCACAGCCTGTTAAAGCTCCACCCTGCAGATCCAGCATCCCATATGGTGCCAGTTTGAGTCCCTGCTACTCCACTTCCTATCTAGCTCTCTGCTGTGGCCTGGGAAAGCAGTTTAACATGGCCCAAGTCCTTGAGCCCCTGCACCCACATGAGAGACCCAGAAGAAGCTCCTGGCTACTGGCTTCAGACCAGCTCAACTCTGGCCATTGTGGCCATTTGGGTAATGAACCAGTAGGTGGAAGATTCTCTCTCTCTCTCTACCTCTTCTCCATAACTCTGTCTCTCAAAAAAATAAAATAAATCTTTAAAAAAAAGATAAGGTGCCAAAATGTTAGTGTATCAAATTAATAAACACCTTAACTGATCATTTCTATTGTTATAAACTAATCGAACATGGTTAAAACTAGTCACAATTGCTGACTGTAAGTTCAGCTTTCCTACCCTGGTTAATTTGCAAACAAGGTGGAAAGTGAACAGCACTCTATAGAATTTCCGATGTTGATCCTGAATTATAACTTCAGTTATCCAGTAAGGATGTTTTTAAAAGTAGGAGTGATTAAGAAACATCACTTCCAAGATATATGGGGACCCAATATCTTTTGCTGAAATTCTGTAGTCTGGGGGTATTGTCAGATCTATACAAAATGAAGATTGAAAATTTATCTATGAACCTTGCCAAGTTTTTCAATAAATATATAAAGTAATTTAAAGTTGCAGAAGTAGTTATTTGTGTGCTAGCTTTATTGTGTGGTAGAACTCCAAAAACTCAAAAGTATTTTATTGAGTTAAAGTTTAGATTGGATTTAGAAGTATATCTCTGAATTAGACATTTCCAAAGCTACAAAAAATAATCTATTTATCTTCGAGTACATAATACACTCTCCTGATCTCTGCCTCACAGTAAAAAAAAATAGGAAAACATGTGTTTCAGAAAGGAAGACCCTAGAATTAAGAGTTAGAAATGTACAGTATTCACATAAAATGTGGATTTATAACATGTAATTTTCTTAGATAAAATGTCAATAAAATACTTTTGATGAAAAATTGCAACAATTATCAGTTATTGTTCCTTCAACATCTTTCTCTCAAATAACTTTTCTCATCTATACATTAGCAAAGACATTGGCAATATATTGACATAGTATTATGTGCATTCCCAATAGCATACAGTTAGAATTCATTAAAATCTACAGTAGAGAGATGCATATAAGCTATATGGGAGTCTGCAGGAAAGACACCTTGCCTGAGGTGGAAAGTGGAAAAAGGCTTCGGATGAGATGTCACATGACATAATTCACAGAAATATCTATTAAGTCATCAAATAAATCTGTTTGACTCATGCAAGAAAAAACATATAAAAACACTACTTGGGGAGCAGCATTGCGGTACATCAGGTTAAGCCACTGCTTGGGACACTGATACGCCTTATCAGAGTACCACTTTAAGATCTGGCTCTCAGCTTCTGATACAGCTGCTTACTAAAGTGCCTCCAAAGGCAGCAGAAAGATTGCCCAAGGATTTGGACCCCTCCCCCAGTGTGGGAAACCCAGATGGGAGTTTCAGGCTCCTAGTTGCCTTCTGGCCCAGCCCTGGCTTTTGTGGCTATTTGGGGACTAAATCAAAAGAAGGAAGATCTCTCTCTCTCTCTCTCTCTCTCTGCCGTTCAACTAAGTAAAACTTACATGTATATAAAGGTTTCTGTAGTTGATAAACTGAAATATAGTAATTAGTTTCTATATAAAGAGTGCTTAGATATATGGATGGAGTTTGAATTGCACAATTGAAGTGAGAGAAGGAGAAAATGTGAATCTAGAGAAGTTCTACTTAATATCCCTTTTTTAATGAAAAATTATTTCAATATTTATATTTATTAAAATTCACACTTTCAGGTTTGCTGATACCTGAATTTTGACTAATAGTCTTTTAACTACAATCACAACTAAGATACAAACCAATCTGATTACCCCACAAAAATACTCATGTTATCTTCTATAATTGTTCCCATAGCTCACCCTCAACTCCTTAAATCCTGGTAACAACTACAGTTTTGCATTTCCCCAGAAGATAATTTTGTTTATATCAAAGACCTTATAGTCTTTTGGATTTGGTTTCTGTCATTCAGCATAATACAATTAAGGTTCACTAAACAGTTTTTGTGTAAGTAGTTCATTACTTTATATTGCTAAATTGTTTTCCAATGTATGAATACGCCACAGTTTGTTTACCCATTTACAAATTAAAGAACATCTGATGAAGGTTCAAGTACTTGAGTTTCTGTCACCAATATAAGGGACCCAGATGCAGTTCTTGGCTCCTGTTACTGACTCCTGACATATGCCTGGCTTAAACTTGGCTGTTGCCAGCATCTGGTAGGGGCCAGCCAGCAGAGGAGAGGAGAGCTTTCTCTTTCTCTCTCTCTCCTTCCTTCCCTCCGTCTCTCCCTCCCTCACCCCTCCTTCTTTCTCCCTCTCTCTACCTCTGACACTCAGTCTTTCAAATAAATAATTAAAATCTTTAAAACAATAAATATCTATAATATTTGTCATATAGTTTTTTTAAAAAAGAAAAAAACGTTGAGTGGTTTGTTTTTACATTATTGAGGCTGAGTATTCTTTGTTTTCTAAATGCAACACTTATGACTTATAAATATCTTCCATTAGCCTATACCTTGTCATTTTATTCTTGTAACTGTATTGTAGAGTACAAAAGTTTTTAGTTTAGGGATTTTGTGTGTGATTTTGAGTAGCTATATATTTAAGGAATTTCTCGGATTAGCAGACTGGTGTGCTGATTATTTTCTTATGTATCTGTAGTTGTTATAAGCAATTATCCTTAAAATAATTCAGAAAATATAAATATCATCACCTTAAAGACTACACTAAGCTAGTGTATTTTCCTGCAATAGTTACTATTTAATTAAAAACACAATTTATCATACTTTTAATTATGTATTTCAAGAGTTTATGTATGTGTGTAACTCAAAAGTTTGGTTTCTCATGAGATTTTATTGCTGGACTTAGTATGTTTCTATTGTGTAGTCTAATCAGTGTTTGCATTTGAACTGAAATCCAAATTGAGAGCTGTTTTATAGTGTTCCATCCGCCTTAGGAGGATTTTGCTCACTTCAGGGAGATCTAATTTTAGCAACCAAAACATAAGTATGAATGATATTAATATACTGAATTTTTCCTAATCAACAATAATGTCTTCCAAAGCAAAGCATGGAAAATATTTTTCTTCATTTAAGAGAATAAGGTAATGTAGGAAAAGGGTGTGTATATGTTATAATATCAAGACAATAAGCAACAGACCATGGTGATGAAGATGACTTCTGGACCTTTAAATATTGGTTTTTATCTAGAATTACATGTATTACCTTGGTAGATTTATTTAGTGTCTCAGTGAGGACAGGAAAATCAAACATTAATTTTTTGTTGGATCTACAATAATAAAATGTTTATAAATCACAGAAAACTGGCTATGCAGAGATGGTAAAACTGGTTAGCCCCAAATAGCAAAGTATTGCTTTACTAACATTACTTTTAAATGCCAACATTGCTACAGTCACTCTAGTTTTTAAATTCAATCTTTGCCTGGATATTGAAAAAAATGAATTAGTAGTAGTGCATATCTTGATTCGGAATTAAAAAAAAAACTAGGGCAGAAAGGAATTGTGATGCTTAACTAAAAATGCATTTATTAGGTTCTGACAAAAGTCATAAACAATGAAAATTGCAAACATGTATTGAAGAGTTACACTATGCCAGGATAGTACAGTCATAACATAGCACATATCTAGTGCAGAAATCACCATCTCCTTATACAACAGGAACCACAGACTGAGAAATTATATACTTCATGTAAAGGGACTGACACCTTAATAGAAGTGTCACTGCTGTTTAAGTGTAGACCTTTCTAGTGTCAATGTTTTTAAACATTATATAAGAGTAGCTATATGTGCAAAATGTGCAATGGAATTATGTCTCAAGATTCAAGATTATGGAGATGTTGGAGTGTTGTTGGGTAGTGATAACAAATGAATTCACATAAAGATTATTTTCATCTATTGAAATCTTAAACACCCCAGGGAAGAATTAGAACAGCCTAGCTTCGATCCTTTAACATTCCTAGAGTGACATATGTGGTTGGAAGAGTGAAATGAAACACCATGTTAGGATCATCTTGGGTCATGAGGCCAATTTGTGTTCATCTGAGTGTGGACCAGACATTGGCAGTCTCTACTAAAAACTTATGACTGAAGGAACATATCTCAGAAGTTACCATTCTCACTGTTAATGACAGAATAATAATTTTCACTCAGTAGCAGGGATTTTCATTGGCTACATTGCGTTTTTGAAAAGTAAAATTTTTTCCTTGCTACAGTTGATTCTGTGTTACGTGCATGGTTTGTGAAATCAAACACAACTTGGATTTGCTACTTATATTTTACATCTTAGTAGATTGCCTCATAAAGAAGATCTATCTATGATCAACATTCTTAATAGAATGAATGCTAGTAGGAGGATATAAATCTAAGGAAAGTGAGTGAGAGAAATCAAGAATTGAAGAGATAGGGGAGGGCATTCGGCTTGGCAGTTAGAATGCCAAACGGGACTCCGGTACATTCCATATCATGCCCCATTTCCACTCCTAATTGCCACTTACAGCTAAAGTGCACCTTATGAGGCAGTAGGTGATTGTTCAAATAGTTGGGCCCCTGTCACTCAGGTAGAAAATTTACATTGAGTTTTCAGATCTTGGATTCAGCCTGGTCAGGCCATAGCTACTGGGGGCATTTGGGAAGTGAATCAGCAGATAGTAGATCTCTTTCTACCTCAATATCTAGCCTCTCTCTCCCCCTCTTTTCTGCTTGTCTTTCAAAATAAATAAGTTTTTTTTTTGTTTGTTTGTTTGTTTTTTTAATGAGGATATAAGAATAGGCATTTTGCCTAGTGGTTAGGTTGTCAATATTCTACACTGGAGTACCTGGATTTGAGTCCCAATTCCGGACTGGATCTGGCTCCTGACTGAGGATTCTTGCTATTGCAGACCCTGGGAGGCAGCAGATGATAGGTCAAGAATTTGGGTGCCATCTTCCCAGTTAGGAGACCAAATTAGTTTCCAACTCCTACTTTTGGCCTAACCCAGTGCCAGCCATCATTGTGGCATGGTAACTCACTTGCTCTTTCTCTCCCTCTCTCTCATTTATATATGTACCTCTCAAACAATAATTGAGGTCATAGATTTCTTGTTCAATACTCACTTAGGAATCAGGTAGAACTCTCCTCCCACTTCCTTTTTTTTTTGCAAGGGAAATACCAGCCTACATGTGTCACTGGGTGTTTTTTTTTTTTTTTTTTTTTTTTTTTTTTTTTTTTTGGTTGGGGGGAGAAAGCAGTAATTTTTCAAACTGTTTTAGAATACTTCAAACATGAATGTAACTTGGGCAGGCATTTTGCATGCTGCTGAAGATACCACTTGAGATGCTGCCAACCCATTTTTGTGGTGCCTGGGTTTGAGTTCTGGCTCTCTTCTGATTTCAACTTCCTCTTAGTGCATACCTTGGAAGGCAACGGGAGGTGGCTCAAGTACTGGAGTCCCTGCCACCTATTTGGGAGATTCAGTTTGAGTTCCAGGCTCCCGACTTTTGAGAGTATTTGGAGAGTGAACCAGAGGATGGAAGATTCACTTTCTGTCTCTCTCTCTCCCTCTACCTTTCACATAAATACAAATAGGTATATTCTGAAATATTTTAAAAAATGAGAGCAACATTGCATTGAAATACCTTCCCCAAGAGACACAGCTAGACAAAATTGATGGTTTTAGTTTTGTGCTGCACACTCCTTAAACAAAGTCCTTAACAGGTTTCACAATTGAAGTCATGCACTAAGGCAATAAAGCATATCTTATTATCTAGATTGTTCATTCTTCTTATAAATCCCTGTCACTACACAAGACTATAGAGTAGCGTAAACATAAGGCATGGATCATTAGTCATGACCCTCTAATCCTGCTACCTATGGTCACAAGCAGACAAATCATTTGGGATCCTATGGTTCCCCCTCCACCAAGGTTTAAATTATGACCTTGTCTAAATATGATCAGAGCCGGGGAACTTGGAAGGCTTCCATAGCCTTGGCAACTCATGACGACAGCCTAGGGTGGTTACTGGCGCCATAAACTAGAGTGTCAATTTGTTGGGTCAACAACAGGAGCCACTGTGCGCTTGCTCCTGATGTGGGATCTCTGTCCTTAATGTACTGTACATTTTGATTTAATGCTATAACTAGTACTCAAACAGTATGTTTCACTTTGTGTTTCTATGTGGGTGCAAACTGTTGAAGTATTTATACTAAATTGATCTTCTGTATATAAATAGAATTGAAAATGAATCTTGATGTGAATGGAAAGGGAGAGGGAGCGGGAGAGGGGAGGGTTGCGGGTGGGAGGGAAATTATGGGAAGGGGAAGCCATTGTAATCCATAAGCTGTATACTGGAAATTTATATTCATTAAATAAAAGTTAAAAAAAATACAGTTTGATAGTTAATTCTCTGCAAACCAGACTATTTGACCAATGATAACTAATGTTTCTCTTAGCAGATCAATATCAGTTTGAATTTCTTTGAAATTTTCACGATTTGTATATTTTATTTATTTATTTATTTTTGACAGGCAAGTGGACAGTGAGAGAAAGAGACAGAGAGGAAGGTCTTCCTTTGCCGTTGGTTCACCCTCCAATGGAAGCCGTGGCCGGCACACAGCGGCCAGCGCATTGTGCTGATCCGAAGCAAGGAGCCAGGTGCTTCTCCCATGCAGGTGAAGGGCCAAGCACTTGGGCCTCCACTGCACTCCCAGGCCACAGCAGAGAGCTGGCCTGGAAGAGGGGCAACAGGGACAGAATCTGGCGCCCTGACCGGGACTAGAACCCGGTGTGCCGGCTCCGCAGGTGGAGGATTAGCCTATTGAGCCACAGCACCAGCCCGTGATTTGTATATTTAGTGTATATATTCTAGATAGATTTGGAACAATTTCTTAACATAAAAATTCAGATGGAAAATTTCTTAAAATGTAAACTAACGCACTAGGTTCCATCTAATATGTGTGTCTGCTTATGGGAAATGTTTTGAACTGGTGAATGAAGGTGCAGTTGATGGGAAGAAATGGGGTGTAAAATAATTTACACATCAGAAATATTTGAATAAACCTAAGCTTTACTTAGGAGGGAGTTCAACACTTGAGGTCTTACTGAACTAGTCATTTTGAAACAAACCTTTTATAATGAAAATTTCACTGTCTGTCAGAACTTGGGTAAATTAATTCAAATAACAAAGTCCTGCAACCTCTGGCAGCATTGTCCTGATGATTTTTGGAGTCTGTGGAATGATTCTGTAGCCAAAATGAATTGTTCTCTTCCCAAGATTCTGTACAATGACTTTGTGCTATCAGAGCTTAAAAATAAGAATAGCTATTGTCAAGTTCATTATCTTGACAGAGAATGTTTGTGGTGATGAAACTGCCAAGCTTCATCAGGGTGTTCATGCTTTTTCCATTTTATTAGTGTGACCCAATTGACTTCCTCTGATGATAACTCATTTTGATTTTAACTCACTTTACAAATGAGTCAATTTGATTGTTAAAATCTTGTTGATTTTCACTCATTTTAACATTTCCTGATACAGTTTCTTGTATTTTAGCAGGAAAAAAAATCTTGGCTCTATTATGAAAATGTGAGCAAGTAGGAAATTTGCAATGATAAACATGGTACCAGCTCCTTTTTCTTACTTTTATTTCCTAGCTACTAACCTTCTTCCACAATGCACTTCCCTAAAAATCATCTAAGCATTAATGCTCAATCACAGCTCAGGCCCAGTGGAAGCTGCTTTTAATACACCCCACACCGATCCCCAACTACACCTTGACATCATTCTATTGCATTTGGTTCAAGTAAAAGAAGCCAGTATGATAAGCTAAGAGACAGACAATTCTTGTGAAGATACTAGTGTTTATGAAACATGATTGATGCCATTCCATTTTTATGACATTAGTTTGCTAACATGTCCAGCTTCTGCCTTGCTCCATTTTTATTTTGCCTTTTCTATGATCTATTACAATGTTCCTTGATGAAGAATGCTAGTGGCAATATCTTGGCAACAATTTATAATACTGAAATGTGTAATACTGATCATAGGGCACACACACAGGAGCATATACACAAACACCTAAAATATCATCTCCAAGGCCATTTTCAGCATGATCATTTTTGATTATATTAAAGTTGGAAACGTAACTTTAATCTTCCACATTACTTCTCTCTCTGTCTCTTTCTCTTACAAATACTAGATCCAATCTAGATACCAGTATTATCTATAAATAATCTTAGTGCAACTAAGCCCTTCCAAGAATTCACTATGCAAGAGCATAGTGTACTCCAAATATATTCTTTTTCAAACATTATCTCTAGCTTAATTTTTTCTACTGTCTCTGCCACCCAGTGGATGGGGTATGTACTATGTTCTACATGTTCGCTATGATTTCATAGCTAAAGTAAACCTACTATACAAAGCTGTTACATTAACTAAAATATTCAATATAGAACTTAATTATTTTATCCTATGACATGTATCTATGAAACTATGATGTTAAAATAGCAATTATTTTTAAAGGCGATTTGGACAGTTTTCTGTCTTCATTACTTAAGAACTTACTATTATTCCCATCTTTATATTATCCAAACTAAGCATTTCATTTCACATTCAGTTATGGAAAAGACTATCTTAGGTATATGAACACATGTATGATATAATATGCAATTACTCTCAATTTTGCCAATTTTTGACCAATGAAACTTGGATAAATAATTTAATTTATAAAAACCAATTTATTTGGATTTAGTATTCCATTTAAAAATACAGGAATGAAAATCAAACACATGATTACTATTTTAAAGGTTTATTTTATTCATTTGAAAGGCAGAGTTATATATATATATATATATAGAGAGAGAGAGAGAGAGAGAGAGAGAGAGAGAAGGAGAGACAGAATCTTCCATCTGCTTGTTCATTCTCCTTTACCATTGGTTCACCCTCCAATGGCCACTGCGGCCGGCGTGCTGTGGCCAGCGCACCACGCTGATCCGAAGCCAGAAGCCAGGTGCTTCTCCTGGTCTCCCATGTGGGTGCTGGGCCCAAGGCCTTGGGCCATCCTCCACTGCACTCCCGGGCCACAGCAGAGAGCTGGCCTGGAAGAGGGGCAATAGGGACAGAATCCGGTGCCCTGATCATGACTAGAACCCTGTGTGCCATCGCCGCAGGCAGAGGATTAGCCTATTGAGCCGCGGCACTGGCCCATTCTTAAATTTTGAATCGCTCACCATTCTATATAGTGTGATGAAATCTCACACTCTAAGGTGCCTATCAGAATATGAATCATTCTTTCATCTAGCTTAGCCATGCTATATATGCTACCTGTCCATCAGTCACTTAGTAGCTATCTAAGTTATCAGGAGACTGTTGCAGTATCATGGATTTTGTGTTAAAGTAACCCTGATATGGTAGTCCAGTGTCAGTCACAATTCCTAGATCACTCAGCTTCATTTAATCTCATCACATGGGCATGGGCAAAGAATCATCTGGTGAGTACAGAACATTAAGTTATTTCGAGACAGAGAGGAAAGAGATGACACAGACCCAATCACATTTTTTATAATTGTTCTATCTTATTATTGCTACTAATATCTCACTGTGATGATTTGTAAGTTAAACACCATCATCGACATGTATGTATAGGACAAAATATAGTGTTTATATGGTTTGGTTCTATCTGTGGTTTCAGACATCCACTGAAGGTCTTGGATCTATCTCCTGTGGATAAAGGGGGAGTCATGTATTATTGTACTAACTTCTAAATAAGTGAATTTTTGTAGTTTTTACATTGTTTGTATCAAGATTGAAGGAAATTATCGATTTTCTTCAATCATGTTGTTTCTCAAATAAATGCTAAATAGGAAGACATACTTTCCTAAATGCTATACTATAATTCCCAAGGGAAGAGTCATGCTTGTGACCAACTCCGATATTGGATTGTGCCAAAAATCCCTATAGAAGGACACTGCACTAAACCATGTAATTTTACCCAAACTGTATCAGTGTACCATATACATTAATGCCCGTGCTTATATTTCACTACCATAATTGGGAATACCTTTTACAGTAACATCTAGGTTGATACACTGTTATTTTAGGAACATTATTCCTTCAAATAACTCTGTAAAAATTATATATCCATTCACAATAAATTACACAATTATGAATTATCTCAAATCTTTTTTCCTAAAAGAACATTTTTGAACTCAAATTGTAGATTTCCTTAGTTTATATATTTTCAAAAATTTTACTTTCTTATGTGGTTAATGTGCCATTTCAATATTTATAATATTTATATTGATTTTACAATGATCATGGAATAAAATATAACTGAATTAGTTAATCATTACAATGATAATTAATTATATCATCATAATTACACATATTAAAATATAAAACCAGGGATACAATCAGAAAATAAGATGAGCATGGATGGAAGATGAGTATGTGTCCTTTATAATGCTATTGTCATTGGTTTATGTGAAATGAAAACAATAATGGATATTTTGATGTAACAGACAGTATATGCCTATGTGAGAACTAACTGAATCATTCAATTATCCAGGGTATACAGTCTTAGGACACTTTTACATTATCTTAATTTTGTTTAAACATTTTTAAATATTTTGATGCCTAATTTGATGACATCACAATGAAATAATTTAAAATATTGATACAGAAATAATTCTTCCACAATCCTTTCATTTCAAGAAGTAACTGCTTTTCTAATTCTATCATTTCAAGAAGTAACTGCTTTTCTGTGCTTTATTTCTTGTCAAATGTTTCATGTGATTAATAAATATCATAAACATATAAAATTAAATACTTCACTCAACATTTTTATTTTTATAAAGAATA
Source organism: Lepus europaeus (assembly GCF_033115175.1). NCBI lineage: Eukaryota > Metazoa > Chordata > Mammalia > Lagomorpha > Leporidae > Lepus > Lepus europaeus. The sequence continues at coordinate 68,926,954 of NC_084842.1, forward strand.
CTTTTTTAGGTTTTTACATTGCGTCTATACTTAACACTTTTTGATTGTGTAACATGATGGGGTTCATATCTCTTTTTTTACTTATTTAATCCTTAGAGCTTTTAAATTCTTAATGTTTCTTATCAAGAAACTTTCAGTTTTTATTTTTTATTTACTTGAGAGGCAGAGAGACATAGAGAGTGCCAACTAGACAGAGTTCCTAACCACTGTTTTAATTCCCAAATGTCTTGAAACAAGAAATTCATCTAGTTCTTCCATGTGGTCACAGATATGCGACTATTTGAGCCATCACAGTGCCTTCCCCAGGTGTGCAATAGCAGGAAAATGGAATCAAAAGCAGAGCCAAGACTCAAACACATGCATTCTGATGCTAGGGCTTTATTTCTACTTCTATCTATCTACCCATCCATTCATCTACCCATCTATCATTTACCTATGCATGATTTTATATTTATAGATATTGTGTCAGAGCCTCATAGTTTATATCATTTTATTTTATTTTATTAGAGATTTATTTATTTTACTTGAAAGTCAGAACTACACAGAGAGAGGAGAGGCAGAGAGAGAGGTCTTCCATCAGCTGGTTCACTCTCCAATTGGCCGCATCAGCTGGAGCTGTGCCCATCGAAAGCCAGGAGCCAGGAGCTTCTTCTGGGTCTTCCCACACAGGTGCAGGGACCCAAGGACTTGGGCCATCTTCCACTGCTTTCCCAGGTCATAGCAGAGAGCTGGATCGGAAGTGGAACAGCTGGGACTTGAACTGGCACCCACATGGGATGCTGGCACTGCAGGCTGCAGCTTTACCCACTACGCCACAGCGCCAGCCCCGTTTATATCATTTTAAATAAATACTTTATTCATAGTCCAATAATAGAAGTAATATGGATAGTTTTCAACATATATGCTTGTGTGTATTCTAGGAAATAATATGCTTAAGAACCATACTATTGGAAATAAGGGAATAGGATGGCTTATGAGAAATCCAAATGAAAGATTTAACATGTTTATCTTTTATGTATTTATTCATATTTTGATGTCTATATTTATGGATGTATTTAACATATGATTTTGCTTTTTGACTAGTGTTTCTTTAAATCTGTAAATTTATTTGGATGTGGGCATACACTAGGTAAATACCTTTCAGTAAGAAATAGAGGGAAGGGAGAATTATATGCCATAAAAATTACCAGTTTTGTTGACCAGCATTGTGGCATAGTTATGCCTCTGACTGAGACAGCGGTACCTATTGGCATTGGTTTGTGTCACAGCTGCTCCACTTCCAATCCAGCTGTCTGCTAACACCTGGAAAAAGCATCAGAATATGCCTCAAGTTTTTTGGCCCCTTCATTCATGTTGGAGACCTGGAACATTTTCCTGGCTCCTGGGCAGGACCTAGCCCTTGCAGCCATTATGGGAGTGAACCAGCAGATGCAAAGATCTCTCTCTCTCTCTCTCTCTCTCTCTCTCTCTCAACTATAACTTTCAAATAAATACACAAATCTTTAAAAAAAAATCAGTTTTCCTCTGCTGTGTGTGAGCCTATCTTGACCAATCACATCCATTAGAAATTTGTATAGAGATCAGAAACAGCAGCCAGCAAATTAGTTGCCAATGATTGCAAAGCTAAATGTTCTAGAAGATTGGTAAAAACATCAAAAATCACTAGTCTACTTTCTGGATGTCGAGGCAAATTCAAACTTAAGACAGTTTTTATTAGTCAGAATTAAGGATCTGGGACTTGAACTCTGGTAATATGATATACAATCTGGATATCTTAAATGCTACACCAAACGTCTGCACCAACGCAGACAATTTTAAGAACTCAAAGTATTGTGGTAGATATTCTTGGCTCAACTGAGTATCAAAACATGAATCTTAATTATTAGATTGCAACAATTGTATGATCAGAATGGCACACATAAACAGAATATTGCAAGTTGAGTGATGATTTTGAAGGACTTGATACAAGTTTGGCTGCCAAAAATAACAGTTCCTGATGAAATAGGAAAAACCATAACTTATCATTCCCAAAGGAAGGAGAAACATAATCCTTTCAAAGGCCAAGCAATTTTGATTTAAAAAATATACAGTGGAAAATTTCTTTGGAATGGATCCATAAGCTTAAAATATAGAAGGATTATTATGGGACAGTGTGAAAACACACACACACACACACAAACCAAGATGAGTGTACTTCAGTGTTTTGGTGTGAAATAGGCAACCAAGAAGAATTGAACAAAATTGCCATGACATAAAAATATTTTCAATTTCCAAAAATTTTGTTTACTTCTTTATTTTTAAAGAAATTATTTTTAAATAATTGATTAACATGTAATATTTGTGCATTTCTATGGAGTACAGTGCAAATCATTCACTCATATATGCAGTACAAATCATCAAATTGATAAACTGCCATTCCCACTGCTTACATCTTTTTCTACTGTTTGGAGACTACCACCTTCTCTCCTCCAGTTCTTCACATATTGTGTAACACAGTATTATGATTTATAGTTGACCCACATGCTGCTGCCCTACTTCTATATAATGGTGTGCTGGTATCACTCACTGTCCACTTCTACATAATGGTGTGTTAGTACCCTTAATTAACCCTAGCTTTCTATCTCACCCCTTTCCAGCCTCTAGAATTCACTACTCTGAAAATGTAGACTAACTCCATGTTAATGACCTGTGAAAACAGGAAGATTGTCCTAATGCTTGGGGCTCTGCACCCACATGGGAGATACAGATGAAACTCCTGGTTCCTGTCTTTGCTGTGGCTTAGCCTTGGCCACTGTGGCCATTTGGATAGCGAATCAGGGCACAGAAGTTAACCAGAGGATGGAAGAGCACGCTCTCTCTCTCTCTCTCTCTGTAACTCTTTCAAACAAATAAATAACCATAAATATAGAATTTTATTATAATAAATTTAAAATTTGTTACCTGAAAAACAACAACAAAAAAAAAATAGAAAAGGAGAGGGAGGAAGGGTGGGAAAGATGAAAAGACAGAGATGGAGAGGGAGAGACGGAGAAGGGACTAACATGTTCTTGGAATTGCACCTATGAATTATACTGAATCTGTGAAAAACTAAAAATAACTATTTTTCTATCAAAATCTTATGGAGTTTTCTATCATAACCAATGTATTGTATAACATATCCCTAAGATGTTTGTGTGTGTGTGTGTGTGTGTGTGGAGAGAGAGAGAGAGAGAGAGAGAGAGAGAGAACACAAAAGCAAGAGTAAGAAAACATGCACACAAGCCTTGCGATATCCACAGAGAGCTAAGGAAAAGAACATTAACAGTACTTGAATCCTCTTGTGTATCTCAGCAGTCAGAATGTTCCCTTTCCCTGAGGATTATCTTTTAGAAAAATATTTTATTTTGTCTATTTGAAAGGTCAAGGGTCAGAGACAGAAGAGAGATTTCATATTTGTTGATCCACTCTTCAACTGCCTGAATTATCTGGGGTTAGGTCAGGTAAAGCTGGGAACCCAATCCAGATCTCCCACAGGGTGACATGCACAGAACTACACGGGACATCACCTGCTGCTTCCCAGGGTGTATGTCAGCAAGAAGTGGGAAAAGAGAGTGAAGCTGATTCAAAACCCAGGCACTCTCATGTGGGATGCTGGCACCTTAAGGGGAGAAGCCTTACCACTGTGCCAAACATTCATTCCCTACAAGTTGATCTTGAATTTAATATGTATAATTCACTTCCTTTTCTTTATTTTATAGTGTATCTTTGAAACTGTATATAGCTGAACTCAGACTTTAAGTATTCTTTGATGACTAGTTTTTCCTCAAAATGTTACAGGGATTAACACTGAAGAGTATTAATAGATATATTCCACTAATTTTAATGAGGGTAGTAATCAATTATCTGACTAATGATAATTTAATCTTGTTTTACACTCAAATGATATTTGTGTCTCATTTTTATTATTTTTATCTTTTTATTATTTATTAACATTGCTACTTTGTTACATACTTGTTAGATATGCATATTTTCTATGACCTGTACCCAGATACCTAACTTATAAAGTATGTACATTACCAACTTCATTAGATAATGCTTTCTGTTACCCAAAGTACTTCATTTATTTCTTTTTTATCATTAAAAAATGGAAATATGGAGGATTCCCTGATGTCCACATTTGCCAATTCATAGTATTTTCACCAATTTCTGGATGCCTAAAATGGACTTTATCAGCATTTTAGTGTGTATTTCCCAATGAGCAATGAGTTCAACACTTTTTCATGAATTGTCAATTTGGTTATCTACTTTTGTGAAGTAACTGTACAAAGAGTTTTTCCAAGTTTTATCAAATGTTTTGGATATTTTGTATTGATGGGTACAGATTCACATGTTCTAAAAATATGCTCTTCAATATAGTGGACTTTAAATACATGAGATCTTCTTAATAAACAAGAATTCTCAATATTAATGCTATTGGATTTATTAATCAAATTAATTTTATTTATATTAGTATGTTTTGTGTTTTAAGAAGACTTCTCCATTTTGAGATCACAAAGACATCCTCACGTTATCTTGGAAAGCATTTTGTCTTGCCTTCCTTCACTAGATATCCAGTCCACTTGTAATGATTTTGAGTGGGAATCAAATTTCTTTTGTTTCTCCTTCTGATTACCCAATTAGTGAAGCAATGACTGAAAACACTACATTTTCCCAAATACACTTCAAGGACCCTTGTCATGTACCAAGCATCTGTATATCTCTATCCCATGTCCATATTCTGTACTCATTATCTCTACTCCAATATTATTCACTCAGAATTTGTATAACTTCCTAAAAATATTTTATTTCATCAGAAAATCCTCCATATATATTCTTCCCCTTAAGTATACCTTAACAATGGCTAACTCTTCACAATTGATTTCATATAAATTTTGAATCAGTTTTCACTTAAAATGCATTGCAATTGGATTTGGATTACATTAAAATTATAAATCAATTTGAAGAATCTTGACAAATTTACAATATTGTTTTTCTATTGATATGTGGTATAATAACAGATAATTTTCTAACACATCTCATTGACATTTAATAACTTTGTTAGGTTTTATGTTGGTATATAGGAATACAATGGATTAGCATGTGCTATTTTGTACTGAGAAACCTTGTCAAGAAAATTAGAAAGGAGCCTGAAAGTTAAGACTCATTAAATAAAATTTTTCTATGCATATCAGTTTTCCATTAAGGGACCTGTCATATTAAGATAAATTTTCCAAATCATTCAAATCATCATTATTATTTTAATTTCAACCATTTTCCTTCAAACTTGAACTAGAAAAAAAAAAGATTTTAAAGCATAACCCTTTCCCCATTAAAATTATTTCATTTTGTGTAACTCTGAATAATTGTTACATAATCCATATTATGAGAAAATACATATTGAGAGTAAATTTCACGTCATTTAAAAGAATACTTCTCATAGGTATTGGTATCATCCATTGTGGATGGTAAACTCTCAGTTGTACTCTGATCTCATTTATTCCTCCGGGACAGGTATATTTCTAGTTCTCTGACTTTCTTTAGCTTGGTTTCAGATTATCGCAAAGAAGTTCAAGTAAAACACTCTTCACACATTTTTGAAATAATAAGTCTGATTTTCATGCCAGCAACCCCTATGTAAATATAAAGAACGCTATTAATGGGCATCCGTGCAGCACTGTTTCTTGGCAAAGGGGTTCTTTGTCTATGCAGTACCTCCTGAAGGGCTCACCATACATTCAGCAATCAACGCGAAAAAGCAGATGTATATGTCAAATGCTTGCAGGTGTAGAACTAGTATTTTTATTACCCAAGAGGAGCTCCAATCCCAAGTGATTTGGTCTCAGAGTCTCAAATTTGCTTAGTTTCAAGTACTACTATTAAATAGTGCATGATATTTGGTTACAGTACAGTTATAGGCCATTATTTTTAAATCACCTCCTTGCTTAATTTTCTCAATAAACTGAAATATGCTTGATCCCTTACCAGATTGTGTCACAATAACAGCTGCTTTTTAAAGTCTCAACTGGGACAGTAGTTAAAAGTCCTTGAAAAGTAAATGGCATGCATTCAATTAAGCTAAAGAAATAGCTAAAACAAGGATTATTTAGTGAGTTTTAATTAGATGAATTCTATTAAATTGCAGCTCTAAAAGGGATTTCACAAACTCCCATGATTGTGCTAGTTACAAATGAGACCATAAACATTCATTTTAGCTCTCTCTGAGAGCTTGCTCACAGGTTGGGCATTTCTCTGTCATCAGCAGCCATATGCTTGGCATTGCACCATTAATTCTGCAAATGTTGCTCAAGAGGTAAAATGAGGTAGATTATTTTTAGGCAGTAAATCAAAGAGGCAGATTTTCTGATCATGAGGCATGATCTCTAAGCTACTACTCCTGGAATTTTCCAACATTATCGATACTGAAAATACTTGAGGCAGAGAGAAAAAGACAATTCCTCTTCTCTGCTGGGAATATCCACAATCTCATTGAATCTTATTTGGAATTCAATAGAAGTATTGTGTCTTTTGTGAGTCTTATTAGACTTACTTCTTTTTCCCACTTTTGCTAAATTTCCAATTAGTGAAATTTATTTTTCAAAGTCTTATTATTTTCAAAATCATAATGTTCACTCCACCTCTATTCTTTACAATTATCTCACCCTCTGGAATGACCCCCCCCCCCCAAAGTGAGAAGCTCTATCCATTCTTTACTTCTTTATTTATTTATTTATTTTTTGATAAGCAGAGTGGACAGTCAGAGAGAGAGACAGAGAGGAAGGTCTTCCTTTACTGTTGGTTCACCCTCCAATGGCCGCCACAGCCAGCGCACTGAGGTCAGCACATTGCACTGATCCGAAGCCAGAAGCCAGGTGCTTCTCCTGGTCTCCCAAGCAGGTGCAGGGCCCAAGGACTTGGGCCATCCTCCACTGCACTCCCTGGCCACAGCAGAGAGCTGGCCTGGAAGAGGGGCAACCGGGACAGAATTCAGTGCCCCGACCGGAACTAGAACTCGGTGTGCCGGCGCCACTAGGCAGAGGATTAGCCTATTGAGCCGTGGCGCCGGCCAGCTCTATCCATTCTTTAATGGCATTGCTTTAGTGTCCCTTTCCCCATGTCTATTCTTAGGCTAAAACATGTTTCACCTTACTTATTACCCCATCATTGACAGTCAATGTCTTCTTTCTGTTTCCCAATTTGTCATATGTGTGTATATATATATATATATATATAAACATATACATATACACATACGCGCATATATATAGTGTATGTGTGTGCTTATCAGTCTATTTACAATAGACTATGCATTTTCTTATTTGGTTAAGGATTTTACATTAATCAAATATGTATTCCATTAAACACTAAGTATAAAAGAAAGTTGGTTAAAATGAGCTTAAACTATTTTTAAAGATTTATTTATTTATTTAAGGGACAGAGTTACAGAGAGATAGAGGGACAGAGAGTAAGGTCTTCCACCCTCTGGTTCACTCCCCAAATGGCCCCAATGACTGGAGCTGGTGTTGGTCTGAGGCCAGGAGTCCAGAGCTTCTTCTGGGTCTCCCAAGCCTGTGGGCCACCTTCCAGTGCTTCCCCAGGCCACAGACAGAAAGCTTGATTGGTAGAGGAGCAGCCAGGAGAGGAACTAGTGCCATCGGTGATGGGATGCCATCACTGGAGGCAGAGGCTCATTCAACTGCTCCACAGTGTTGGCCCCCAGAGCTTAAACTATTAATACAGTCAGCTCTTTGATTCTTCCTACAATTTAACTTGCAAACAATTAATTCAATGTTTCAGGTACACAGAGCAAGCAACACGCAAGCACACAGGCACATATTCACACCTGTCCACATGATGAGTATAAAAAGCACTGGGTCTCGATTTTTGTGCCTGAGTCAATTCTTGTTTCTACCTCTTCCCAGAAGCAAGGACAAGAGTGAGAATAACAAGAGTAACTCTTTAGACCTAGATTTCTTTTTCAGTAAATAGGGGTATGATTCTATTTACTTCAAAGAATTATCTTTGAAAATCAGTTAAATGATAAATCTGAAAGAATTTAGTAAAAATTGTCTATGTATTGTCAGGTAATTGACACATATTATCTGGAATCTGATCTTCATTGTAAACCAAAGCAATAGTGCTTTTAGAAATCCTGTTTTACTGGCTGGCGCCACAGCTCACTAGGCTAATCCTCCGCCTGCGGCGTCGGCTCCCTGGGTTCTAGTCCCGGTTAGGGTGCCAGATTCTGTCCTGGTTGCTCCTCTTCCAGTCCAGCTCTCTGCTATGGCCCGGGAAGGCAGTGGAGGATGGCCCAGGTCTTTGGGCCCTGCACCCGCATGGGAGACCAGGAAAGGCGCCTGGCTCCTGGCTTCAGATCAGCACAGCGCCGGCCATGGTAGCCATTTGGGGGTGAACCAACGGAAGGAAGATCTTTCTCTCTGTATCTCTCTCTCACTGACTAGCTCTGCCTGTCAAAAAATACATAAATAAATAAAAAGAAATCCTATTTTACTAACGAGTGAACTGATCTTAATATAAGACAAATACTTTGCTTAATGCATGAAAGGTAACAAACTTCAGAAACAGTTTCTTACAGTACAGGAAAAACATCATGATTACTGCTCTAGATTAAAACATAATTAAGAGTCTGAAAAATTGCAGACCTGCTTGAACGAACTGTTCTCTGCAGCAGTTCCTTTCTTATGAATTTAACGTAAGTATTAAACAGACACTATTTTCTTTGTGCATATGCAGGAGAGGAAATAATGCATAAAATAATCTAAGAAAATAAAATCAAGGTTTATGTATAAAATTAATAGAACTATGCATTAAAGGTCATTATTCAATTTCACCATCTTTTCACTGGGGGCAACTTGGCATTGGTAGCAGGAAGGAGATATTTCTGCTTATTAATGACAGAGCACCTCTGGTTAGCCACATTTTTTCCGAGTTCAGAGTGCTAATTATTAAGTCAATTCCAAGCATTCCTGTCTTGTTGTCCCCGTGTCTGCACTCCCATTTCCTTTCCAATATGCTGTATTCCCTTCCTGAAAATCCTGTGTCTCTAATTTTTCAAACTTTACATACAAATCTCTCAATTATACTAATATCTAAGAACCAGTAATATCAGGCTGAATACTAAAAATGAGGGCCCCCATATTATGTGTACTGGCCACATTATTGAGCATTTTTTGTTAAAATTATTTGAGAGACAAGGGTATACATTTCCATAGTTGGCCCACTCCCCTGCTACCACAGGCTTGGCCAGGTCAAAGCCAGGAGCCGAGAACTCAACCCAGGCCTTCCACATTAGTGCCCAAGACATAAGAACTTGAGCTTCACATGCTCCTTCCCAGGGTGCGCAGTAGTCAGGCTAATCCTCACACCCAGGCACTCTGATGCCAGATTCAAGCATTCGAAACTGTGTCTTAATAGCTAAGCCAAATGCTCAGTCCTTAATTTAAAAATTTATTTTTTCCTCTTTAAATTTCATTAAATCCTAAGATTCTGGTACCATTATTGCTATTATAAAAAATAAATTGAAGCTCTATTTTTCATGAATAAATGGCCAGAAAACACAAAGCTGATATTTCAACTCTAGCCTGCCCCAATCCACCATGGAATCATTACGCTTTCCTGCATTCCCAAATGATCCACATTTGTTCTATCCAGTAAACATTTATTTATTTATCATCTCTGTGACATGAAGTATGGCATTTGGTGCTGGGGGAATAAAAAAAAAAAGACACAGTGATTTGTTGAAATAATTCTGAGTGATAAAGTTGTGAAGATTAAGGAGGCACACTGCAAATAAGTTGAATACCAACACTAAGAAGTTAGAGCCTTACCCGTAGTTAACTCTGAAATGTTTTCTCAGTGATGAGAGACTTATGTGATGGCACGGATAGCTAATTTTCATCCTTATGTTTAGTACCATTGTAGAATCAACTCAATAGAGTGGAGTCAATTCAAAGGCATTTTCTACCATTGCTTTCCAAAATTTCCCCATTTCTAATGAGGTTGTTTTCTTCACTGAGAAGCTTCCATTTCTACTTGTTTGTCCAGAATATTCCTGATCCCCACCCACCATTAATCTATAGTTTTCCCTCTGAAGACTTTTGCATGATGTATTTTATCCAGCATGAATGCTCATATTTGGGACAATAACAGACTGGGAAAAATGTGTATTTTCTTACTCTGTGCTTGTAAGTTGTCCCACAGTAAAAGTTATTTTAAATTTCTACTATTGGGAAAGGGTGTTTAACCAGTTTAAAATGTCTGCATCCCATCTAGGAGGAGCTGTGACTGATACCCAGTTTCTGTTTCTGATTCCAGCCTCCTGCTAATTCAGACCCTGAAAGGCACAATGATGGCTCAAGTGAACTTCTTGCCAGACAAGTCTCAGTTGTTGTGAGCCTTTGAAGAGCTGAGCTTCCTCTCTGTTTTTCTCTTGCCTTTCTGTGTACCTCTATATCCAGAAAAAAATTAAAATAAAATAAAACAAATTTGTACCTAAAAGCAGCAGTGCTTAGTAGCATGAATAAAATTTTTCATTTAAATTTCACTGACTTTTAGACCAGACAACAAATGAATATGCATAGTGATGATAAAGTGACATAATATATAAAGCTGAATATAATAAAAATATCCATAACAGTCTTACACATGAATAGTAAACTAAGTGTGAATATTCCCACTAAAGCCCTAGCAATGAAAGCAAAGCAGATGAGATGGGGCATATTCAGGGTAGTATATCCATAGACATCCATACTGTAATTAATTTAAAAAAGAGAAATGCCTATGTATACCAGTTTTGCTGAAAATACAGTGTTTTGCCAAACTTTGTTTTAAAGTTTTGTCAAAAAAATAGTTAAGAATGGTTCCTCAGCTCCAGGGCTACCTGACGTTGGTTTTTGTTCTAAAGAATGTAATTTATCCTCCAAATTAATATTCTGAATTTTTCAAGAAGACTCTAATTAAATAACTGATAACATCAAAGAAAAAGAATGATATACTACTTTAGTTTTAATAATCTGTGACTATTTTGAAATTTACTTTATATTGGTGAAAGTGACATCTTTTCATATGATCATTGATTATACCCCTTGCCTATACTCATACTGAGCTGTCATCATTTTACATTATATGTGAAATACCTTATTAATTGGAGCATTAAGTATTTGACTACAATGTTAATTAAAACTATGTTATCTCAAAAATTTTAAAAAATATAAATGCAAAACAAATTAAAATTAAAAAGCAATGTTTTAAAAATATATATTACAGTATTTTCAGAGTATGGACTGTGTAGATATAAACACTACTGTTTGTTAATTGAAATAGCTTGTACAGTTTGGTTCTTTTCAATGATATATAAGTGTTTATTTTATATATGTGTGAATATTTTCTTTCTGTTCTATGAAAGCTCTCTAATTATAGATAATGTTATAAATCTACTAATTATTGCTTCAGTACATAATAAATTACATAATGGGTTGTCTGAATTGTTTTGAAACTTATCACAGTACTAATTGCTATTAACAGTTTTAGAAATGTATGTTAAATTTATGTTAAATTAAATCAAATTAGCTTAAAAAGTCACCTTTTATTATGTAATAGACTTTTATATATTGAGACAGGTGCTAGTATTTCCTGTCTTTGAAACTCATTATCACACTGAACCTGGCATAGCCATTCTATAATGAAGGGAAAAGATCCCTTAGAGATGTCAACATAATGGATAATGTGGAGCTATAATGTGAGAAAACTCCAGCTTGTTGATGTCTTTGAGCTCATGGACTAACTCTGGATATATCTTCTTCCAGAATTCTCCTATGCAGTTAAAAGTGCTTATTTCTAACTACTTTTCAGACTTTTTAATCTATGCATCTTTAAATTTTGTCAAAGAAATTTATGAAGGAAAAATGTCTGAAATATTAGCATTACCAATCTGCGGCGGAAAGAGACAAACTTCTGTTCTAATGAATCTAATGGTAGGAAGAATGTCCCCTAAACTACCCTCAGCTGTCCCACTGTGTTCTTCAATCTAGCATTGTACTTGAAACATGGTATTTCAGAAATCTTATTTTTAATGAACATAATTAGAATTTAGTGGAGCAGAGGACACGAGAAAATCCAGAAAGTGGAAGACATTCGTATTGGATCAATTCTATTCTAGGGCTTGGAATTCCCAGTAATATGATATCTCTAGTGTGTGTCTTCTCTTTGCCGTCTAAATTGTAGATCTTGGCACCAGCTACAAAAATTGGCATCTTTCCTTGCATCCAAATAATGACCTATTGGAGCATAATGTATACCTTCATTAACAAAATCGGAGCATGATATGCAATAAACTTGCCCAACCATTGGGTCTTGGCTTGTTCATTTCAATTTAGCCGGAGCTATTTTTAGCTATGGAGTAAATTGTTTTATATTGGCAGGAGGCTTTGGATTGTCATGCCAAAAGTAAAACAGTATTATTTATACAAGCTTAAAAATGTAATTCAGGCTTGAGACAACTATCACTATGAATTTTCTTGACGATCTTATAATTTATGATAAAATAAAATCCATATCCTAGCAGTAGTATGTTTTTTCATTGTTTTGTCTTCAAAATTATATTTTACACACTGAAATATCATGATATATGGACTAATTCATTAATCCCTGGAGTCAACAGTCAACTTGTTTTTAGAGAGAGAGATAGCCAACAGAGAAAGCTTTATCACAGACCACATATTCAGCCAACACTGAAATGAACATTTTTAAGGGTTTAATGAGTGGTTTCCCAAGGGATTTTCTTAATATCCCTCCTTTTTCCCACAGAAATCAAGAAAGTTTTAACCTAGGGCCAATGAATACTCTTTGAGGAATATGAATCCACTGAGAATGAATACAAACTTTGGATGGAGGAGTCATAGATTTATGTGATTCTCAAGGCTGTTATCTATAACAGCAATAAAAAATAATGAACAGGTTTGTAAATCCTCTTCTGGGACATGTTAAGTGCCTTTATGGTGTTAATGAATACCATGTTGTCTTCTAAATAGGAACCAAAGGATAGTACCCCAGCTGAACCATTTTAAATTTAAATCAAAGTATTTAAAATATCCATCATTGCCCTACACTTAGTGTGTTTTGTGGCTCATGTTCTCCCCAGTCATTAAAATCACAGACCAAGAGAATAGATGTACACCTGCTTCTTCACCCAATCTATGTACACATACACTGAGTTCTGTGTACCATAATTTCTACAGATATGAAAAGTCTACCTCCTTTTTTTTTAAGGTAGAGTTATAGACAGTGAGAGAGACAAAGAAAGGTCTTCCTTCCTTTGGCTCACCCCACAAATGGCCACAGCGGCAAGAGCTGTGCCGATCCAAAGCCAGAAGCCAGGTGCTTTTTCCTGGTCTCCCATGCGGGTGCAGGGGCCCAAGCACTTGGGCCATCCTCCACTGCCCTCCCGGGCCACAGCAGAGAGCTGGACTGGAAGAGGAGCAACTGGGACTAGAACCCCGGGGTGCTGGCACCGCAGGCGGAGGATTAGCCAAATGAGCCATGGCACCGGCCCCTGCCTCCTTTCTATCATGGTGACTCTCATCTCTTTAATGCCAAACTTCAAATTCTCCTGGCAGGACCAGTGCAATATCTTCTAAGTTAGCTTCCTTGACTGTGGTGTTCTTTTTAAAGTCCAGTTTCGGTATAGATTTCTGAACAACATTACGAACATTTAATCTTGACCATGTCTTCCATTTGCTAAGTATGTTTTTACGATTGTCTTCACTTATTGACGTTTCCATGGCAGACACAACATTCAACAATCAGATCCCCTCCTCAGCACTGCCTCATCCACCTTCTACACCGCACCTACAAAACCATCTATTTAGAGATTATTTCTTTATCTAACTGACTTCTAAATGTCTCTGCCTATTATTATCTCACAGATACCAGATTGTCACCTCAAATTAAGGTGTAATTTTTGAAAAATGGCACTCATTCTTGACTTCGTGTCTTTGCATATGATGCTCACTCTTTCTACGAAAGACTTAACTTTGCTGGAGTAGCCTGAATAAAGCACCAGACATTACTTTTCTGATTCTCTACTTTTTCTAGTATCATCGGACGGCATCATGTGTTACCTTTTTTCTTTTCTTTTATGAACTTATTTAACCCCCACTCTGTTAATGGAGTGTTTAGAGTACCTGTTTTCTCCTTCAGTGAACTGACAAGCACTTGTGGGAGGAGCTCTTTTCACTCATTTTTGTTTTAACAGTGGCTGACTCATTGAAATAACAAAATATATTTTAAAATCATGAATTTAAAAAAAAAAACAGGAGTTTGCAACATGCACGTATAATGAAAACCTCAACTTGACCATACATAGACCTCAGTTTTACCTGTAGGAAAAAATGGCCCGAGGCATCATTTCTTAGGCATCATTTTTAGACATCACAAGTTCCTTCCCAGATAAATGTCTGTGGGAAGAGAAATAGACAGTAAGTATCAAACCCAAAATTCTTATAGGACTTGCAAACCCGAAACATGCCAATGTGGTTCTCCTCATCTTTTTACCAAACTTGAGCAAAGACAAAGCTAAAAGAATATAAATTTTGCACACAATTTCCCAATTCAAACCATTTTAAAAAGATATTGATATCAAACACAGAGGATGGAGAGAGAGACAAAGAAAGAAGATAAAATAATTGTTTTGATTTCTGTTTGTGTATACCTAGGGACTTTGCTGATCACATTCATTGACAGAGAAGTCTATACACTATATTCTGCAAAGCCACTAATTATGGAAAACTGATTACGAGTAATGCATTTCAGTTATTTTGTTAAAAATATCCAGGCAATTTGCTTCACTATGAAATACATTTAAAATGTGAGCTTATCAAGAGAAACTATTTTTGACCTCTTTATTCCTTATCAGACACTTCCTGAACTTTTAAACGGCATTTTCATTTTTCTATATACTCAGCAGTAATCCTAAGAGTAAAGCATTCTATATTTAAAGCTTGCCTTTCATTTTTCAGTCCTGTTTTGGGATGAACATGTGGTTTTGAATTAGAATGTACAACAGTAGTTAGAAAATCTATTGATACTGAAGAAAAAATATAGTAATAAGAGAAAGTTAGTTTTATCAGCTATCATGTTTAAATACAATAGAGTCCCAAAGATTTTCCTTTGTAAACTCAACTAACCAGCGGGTTTTACACTGACATGGTCTAGAAACATAAATTAAAGCTAGATATTTAAAAGGTAACTTGCCAAGTATCTGGTTCCTTTCTGACCCAAGGCAAAGGTTTGCTTGAGATTTGCATAATCCACTTGTTGGGGAGTCTCAGAGGCTGAAGAAATAAGAATTGCTATGAAGACATTTTTCATTCACAGTGAATTATGAAGTTTGCATTTATTTAGATTTAATTTTTAAATTGTCATTAAACATTTGTAATTATATCTAAAAAATGTCATGAAATCTCCACTCTAGGAAGTTCCTGTCATATATAATAATTTCACTTATTCAATATTTATCACTTTGATTAATTTAGAAGTATTCCCTGGGGTTCCATTAGTTGTCAAGTCCTGTGCTTTGTCCTAGTCTTGAGAAGTTAATAAGAGACAGACTATGTTCTGGAATGCTAATAAATGATAGTGTTATTTATACACAAAAATAACTGCAGCACAGTAATTAAAGCACACACTATCCCTTTTTTGAATTATTAAATAAAATGTGAAAAGTTTTTAAAGGGCATATATGATGAAAGCATTGAGATCGCAGAGGTAGATAAAAACTTCATGATGTCACAACACTTTAGCGGAAAATGCATAACAATCGATTTACCAGATATTATCGAAAAGCAAATTCCAAGCAGAGAGATTTTACGAATAGTCAGGAATCATGGACAATGTGTGTGTGTGTGTGTATGTATGTATGTGTTTGTACAGAATTTCTGCAGAAAACTATGTAAAACTGAGTGATGAGAAGTGGAACTTAATGAGGACAGATGAGGGAGCAGTTTCATGTCATGATAAAATATTTAGGATTAATTTTACTTCCATGTGGTGGTGATGAGTCATTTTATACCATATGGATGTCAAAATTTAACTTTTTGCAGCAAGAAAGACACTACAATTTTAAGCCTGAGAGTGACATGTTTATATTTGGGTTTGAAAGAGATTATTTAATCACATTATGGAGAATTATCTGTAGACAAGAGGAAATAAAAGTTAGAAGCTTATTCTCAAAAGTGAGCCTAGATATAGCAGGCTACCGTAGTAGAATAGGAAAGAAAATAAAGGTAAAAATATTAGACTTGCTAACTAACTGGATATAGCACAGTGACTTTAGCTGTTACCTAATTGGATTTAGTACCATCAATATATATGCTAATGGTATTATTTTCATAATGTTAAAGCTCACCAGTTTTGGAGTTTTTAAAACAGACTGTTCTTCATACTGTAAGTAAATAAGAGGATATAAAAATGAAAGGAGAGAAGGAAGCTGTGACCATTGCTGTGACAATGATTGAAATGATGAACCATGCTATCTGGGCTATATAATGAATAACAAGAGGCTAAGGAAAGTCCCAAAGTTTGTTCTAAAAAGAGAAGAAAGGTCTAGGAGCTATAATGAAGCGAAAGAAATAATAGAATGAAACATAATGAGGATTTGGCAAAAAGGAAAACTGTGTTCATAGATTGAGACATTTTAATTTATTTTTCTAGAGACTGAGGAATTCTGCATGCTGATAAAATAATGGGTAAAATCTGAAGTCAAAATGCACAGAGATTAGAAATCCAATAAACTGTGTGACTAGATTTGTGTATATATCATCCAAATATATTTAAAAACCTTATAAATATGACATGAGCTGCAAGAAGAATACCTTGAGCCTGATGCTGAAATGTGCAATAGAAATGGAATAATACTAAGTCAGGAGATGGTATTCACAGAGAGGCTTGTAAACAACCCAGTCTTCCTTAGAGGAAGGTGCTTGATTCAGAGCAAAAGTAGAATTGTTTGAAAAGGAAATAAAAGTTGAAAAAACGACAAACTACCATGAATTAGGAGCCTATTGTGAGCAAAGGTGTGTGATGAACTTTCTAGAGGGCAGTTTTACCCTCTCAGATTTCTTATGCTTTTTAGGAGAACAGAAACTTAAGGAAACAAGATTTTTCCAGAGGGAATGTGATTTGATGAGATGTTGTTTTAGAAGTTACGTGAAGATAATCAGACGAGAAGTGTCAATAGAAAGAGGCAGCATAAGGATTCTGACCAGAATGTTTTCATTCTCATTTTAGATGTTGAAGACAGAAAGAGAAAGAGAGAAAGCAAGAGAGAGAGAGAGAGAGAGAGAGAGAGAGAGAGAGAGAGAGAGACCCATGAAATTATCTTTTAATGCTGAAATTAATGTTATTGTCATTATCATCTCCCATCCACCATCAGGAATCTTATGTCAATTGCAAGAATGTCATTGTGTCCATCACAAAAGTGATCTCTATTCTAGCTTCAATAGTAGTATACAGAAAAAGAAGTTTGATCCCAAATCATCTGCCCCTTGGGTAATGAGAAATCGATGTGATAGATGTATTCTATAATTTGTTGACATGTGCATTAAGACAAGTTGATGGGGCCCACATTGTGGCACAGCAGGCAAAGCTGCCAGCATCCCTCCTAGGAACTGGTTAGAGACCTGGCTACTCCACTTCAGATCCAGCTCCCTGCTAATACCCTGAGAGAGCAGGGGAAGTTGCCTAAGTACTTGGGCCCCTTGAACCCACATGGAAAGGGCAGTAGAATCTGGGATCCTGGCTTTGGCCTGGTCCTGCCCCAGCTGCTGCAGCCATTTGGGGAGTGAACCATTGGAGGGTAGAGCTCTCTCTCTCTCTCTTTCTCTCTCTCTCTCTCTCTGACTCCCCTCCTCTCTCTGTAACTCTCATTTTCAAATAAATAAAAAAAAAATCTTAACAACCTTAAATAAAACATGTTGGTAAGGTAGTTTAAGCATAAATATTATCGCTCCCTGGTAAAGTGTCCGAAGTATTTTGTTCACTTTTAGTTCCATGAAAATAATTTACAATTGGTTCAAATAATATTGAGAACTCAAGGGACAATGATCACATTTGAGCAAAACTCTTTATCTTAACAAATATTTTTGGATAATCTAGAGCGCCATCGTGTTTATTTCAGAATATATGAAGCAACAAAGTTAATATCATGTCTACCTTAACATTCATTGCCATAAGAGCAATGTGTCCTTCATTCATCCAAAATGTGTGCTAATTAAGGATACAACAGTGGAAAAATGCATTAACAGCAAAATTCCTATAACAAAAGAGATAATCTGAAATACCTATTGCCTGCCATGTTGATACAAGGGACTCTTAAATGTAATTCTTATATCTGAATTATTTCAAAGTAATAAAAATCACTCAAATCAGAAAGGCTAATTCCTGTGTCTCCTATTCTTTTACCAAACAAGGACTGTGAGCCAATTTTGCATCTACTCTGGACTTTGCTTTTCTCCTCAGTAAATACTAAGAGTTGAGACAATGATTTCTCAAATTATATTAGGTCATACATTATGAGTCTTAGATGAACTATACAGAAAAAGGCAAAACAAACTGGATTTGAGACACAACGTGCATCAAGAGGAAGAATGATATATTTTCCAGACTTGTAAACCACAAAATTACTTAAAACAAAGGTTCATATTTTTTGCAAAGTCAGATAAGTTAAGAACTAGTAAAAAGAGCTGTTATTTCAGGAATTACAGCTCAAGAAATAATGTAATTGAGAGTAAAGGCAGATTTTAGAGACTTCAAAGAGCTTTTATGTAATCTCTGTGGCCAAGACACTTTTGTCCCTCTTACCAGGTTTCAAATCCTTTTGCATTTGAGGTCTCAGAATTTTCTCTTATTGCTAAATGGTGGTGCCAATTCTTGCCATTTACTGTTCAGAAAAATGGAAAGGATCAATGGGATGATATTTATCAAGTTCTTTGAGCTCCTTGGACAATAGGGCTATATAAATATCATATACCACACTCAAGTAGATAGAAGAGAACTGCCCCAGACATCATATTCCTCAGGGAATTTCCCCCATGGTAGAATATGTCCCAGTGAAATTGAGATTAATGAAAAATAAGAGTTATAAGAAAGTTTGTAGTGTGTCATGCCAAGATCCCACTTGTCCCAGTAAAACCTAACTTTCCTACCCATGCTCTTACAATGAGAAGCACATTGAATTACCTGTAGTAAGTTTGCCTTATGGCAAATATGCAAATTTAAAAATATAAACAAAATCAAAATTTAAAAATTAATATATAGTTTAAAATAAAATATGATTAGTAATCAATTCAAGTGAATTTTGTCCTTTTACAAAGCAAATGAATAATATATCATGACTAACTAATATGAAGTTTTACAAGACACAGTGTAGACATGCATTAATGAACTAATTAAGCTAGTATAAATTGAGCATAAGTTTCTCTGATTTACTAAATATACACTCCTGAACAAGATATAAATGGCCTATGTAGTCAAATGGTAAAGGAGAATAATTTATATTTGTCTGTTTATATCCTGAGCATCTCAAAGGGTATACATGTGCTGGGGCTGCATCTCCAAGGATCTTGGAAGAAGAATGAGTAAGTTTGTTTATTCTTGAAGTCCCAAGCAACAGGAGAAATGAACAACAAGAGACATAAAAGGATTCAAAACTAAATCAGACCACATTTTGAAAGGGTTAGACCAAGCTTCCATAGGTGCTCTATTAGTGTTAATGCAATAGACTTTGCCTCTGATCTGTCTGGAACAGCATCTGATTGACTGCATTGCCAGATCTGTAAGTAACTACCTCAAGTAAGAGTATACATAAAATGCAAGTAACAATGGAAGAAGCACACTGTGCAATTTAAGAAAAGGCACAGACTGACCTTATTCAATTTAGATCACAGAACTGCATGGTAAATTCTCTTGTTCTTTAAATTAATGCAATTCTCTACTCCAACCCTCTAAGGCAGCTACTTTTTTGTTTCCCAGAGTATCAGAGGAAAAATGGATTAAGGGACTGCAGAATAAAGACAATTTTGTTGTAAGCTGAGAATGTCCTTGGAGAAATGATGCATAGTACCCTAGAGGCTGCAAAGAATTGAAGATTTTTTCCTTTTAAATGATGGGGAGCTCTATGCAGAAGGAAAATAGACTAGCAAACCCTTTCCCTGGTGAAGGGAAAGAAATATAGGCACCTGATTAGTTTAGTGACTCGTTTAAAATTTATTCACAAAAATATTCAATCACTTCATCACCAAATACATATTGTGAATTTACAAGCATAGCACTGTTGTAAACTTCAGAGGTAAAAGTTGTTAAAACAACAGACAAGATTCATATTCACATGTGTCTTTCTTCCAGTGGCTTAGAAAGACATTAAACAAGAAAACAGATGAATATGGCAATTTCAGCTGGTGTTAAGTTCCATAACAGAAATAAACTATGATAATTTAAGGGAATATAATATTTGGAACTGTTTTGCTAGAATCAGCCTGAGGAGATTCTCTGAGGAAAAGGCCTAAGTGACAGAAATGAGGCAGTCAATAGAGACAGAAAACTTTCTCACCGAGAACAGCAAGTGTAATGGTCCCCGTGCATGTGACCCTTGGCTAGATCAGAAGTCCAGTAAAGGTGAATGTGATCAGAACCCAGTGAGCAAGCAGGGGGCCATCAAGATAGAGATTAAGATTTGAGCAAGGGTCGTGCAGTTGAGAAGTTTAAGATTTAGAAAATGGATTGTGGGGCCAGTGCTGTAGTGCAGCAAGTAAAAGCTGCCACCCATGGTGCCAGTATCCCATGTGGATGCTGGTTCAAGGCTGGCTGCACCACAATTGATCCAGCTCCCTGCTAATGTGTCTGGAAAAGCAGCAGAGGATGGCTCAAGTCCTTGGTCCCTGCATCCATGCAGGGTACCTGGTAGAAACTCCTCGCTCCTGGCTTTGGATTGGTCCAACTCCAGCCTTTGCAGTCATTTGGGGAGTGATCCAGTGGATGAAAGATCTCTCTTTCTTTCTTTCTTTCTCTCTCTCTCTCTCTCTCTCTCTCTCTGTGTGTGTGTGTGTGTGTCTCCCTCCCTCTCTCTTTCAAACAAATAAAATAAATCTTTAAAGAAAAATGCATTGTACCTTTTTTCATGCTTGTTGATAAACTTGTGGTAGGCATAATATTACCAACAATATCTGGGTTCGAATCTCCAAAGCCTATGTTCCAGGGAATTTAAAGTTGCTATTCAGCTGCTCTTAAAAATCAATGGTCCCTTGGCCGGCGATGAGGCTCACTAGTCTAATCCTCCGCCTGCGGCACCGGCATCGTGGGTTCTAGTCCCAGTTGGGGCGCCGGATTCTGTCCCAGTTGCTCACTTGCTCCTCTTCCAGTCCAGCTCTCTGCTGTGGCCCGGGAGGGCAGTGGAGGATGACCCAAGTGCTTGGGCCCTGCACCCACATGGGAGACCAGGAGGAAGCACCTGGTTCCTGGCTTCAGATTGGCACAGCGCGCTGGCCTTAGCGGCCATTTGGTGAACCAACAGAAAGGAAGACCTTTCTCTCCATCTCTCTCTCTCTCTCTCTCTCTCTCTCTCTCTCACTGTCTAACTCTGCCTGTTTAAAAAAAAAAAAAAAAAAGAGTATGGTCCCAATGTAAATGTGGAAGCAGAAGGCTGAAGAGTCAATGTCAGAGCCATGTGGCTTGAGAAAGTCTTGATCTCCCAGTGCTCCTCTGAAGATGCAGTGGGTCCAAGAGTTTAGGAAAGCAGACAGACTTCCTTTTCCCCAGCTGGGAAGAGAAAGCTCGTTACTCCCTTATAACTCAAAAACAAAACAAAACAAACAAACAAACAAAAAAAAAAAAAACTGAGCTCAGCTGACAATATATTTGAGCCCTGTGAGACTTACGGAACTCTGACCAGAAGAGTGAGAAAACGAATTTATGTTTTCACCAATTTTGTGGTAGTTTGTTAAAGCAGCAATAAGAATCTTATACCAATCCAATGGTAGATTGTAAGCCAAGGAGCAGCTTAATTTTATTTAAATGTTAATATACTCTGGTTGATATTTAAAGAATAAATTGAAAAGATGCAAAAGTAGAAAGAAACTAAGGAAGCTACTACAGTATTGTAGGCATAAGGTAGTGAAATCAACTACTTATGGAGTCAACTCACTGGAGAAAGACATGGGAAATATTAGATATATTTTTGAGACATTGTAACCTACAATTTTTTGATAAATTGGAGTTTGGTAAGGAAAAAATAGAAAAAATCAATCCTGGAGTTTTGAATGGAGCATTGGTTGGGCCTGAGGGCAGTGGAGGAAGAGGGATTAGGGATGTCAGTGGAAGCAGTGGAATAAAGAATTTGAGTAAAAAGGCAGTAGTCTTTTACAGGCATTAACACTGAAAAATATAAAGGATAAATGCAAATTTGCAATATAAAGGAGAGATTACAGTGATAAATTAAGTGTGCCCATTTAATGCACCTTCGCATCATTATGCTGAATTATTAACACAACCCTTGGGGAGATTATTGGGACTGATGAATTCCTGCATATATTATATCTTCAGTTAGCAGAACCAGAAGAAGAATTAATAGATACAAGGGTACTTCAAAAAGTTCTTGGAAAATGGAATCAATATATGTTTGTTTTGGTGTGAACCAATTTTGAAATTTTTGCCTAGTTTTTTCATAATATGCATGAATTCTCCATGAATTTTTTGAGGACCCCACATACACATGGATTTCAAAAAATTACACCAAAATTATTTTACCTTTAAATTTCATTTTCAACAAACTGTTTATAGTAGTATGAACTACTTGTTCCAATTAATATGCTACACTCAGCTTCCTTATCATTAACATTTTAATTACTATCATATATTTGTTATAATTAATGAACCACTCTCAACTTCCTCAAAGAAATTAAGCAAAGTGAAACTTGATAATTAGACAACAAAATAGAAGGTGGTGAATTAAGAAATTTGGATGTAAGTATAACATATTTTATGGAGATATTGCCAAAAACATTGAACTAGTATTTCCAAGCTACTGGGGTGATGTCTATCTCCCTTCATACTACACGAGTTGATTTCAAAGTCTATGTAAAATGCATATTATGAAATAAAAGCTATGAATTTTAATTTTTTGCCCAAAATAACCATGTTTTAATTTTTCTCTCCAGAAACTTTTAAAGTATGCCAATATAAAATGGACCAAAGAATAAAAAAATGGACAATCAAAAATTTACCATGAGTTAAAAGTCAACCTGTGGGGTTCCATTCTGTTAAGGATGATCTTGGGTTCTGTGACTGCACCTGAGTTGTGAAGATAACAATTTGCCTTCTGGAACAAACTTTATTTCATCCTTTCCCTAGTCATTTCAAGTCCACAAAGTATCTTTAAGCTTCCTTTGACTTAAGTGCCAACATGGAGCCAGAGCAATGAGTTTTCACAGGATATAAGCATTATTAATATTATTATGAAAGGAGTTCTGGTTCACAGTGTGTACAAGTCATGGCTGTCCAGAGAAATCCACGAAGGATGATATATCTAGATCTGTATCATATCTATATCCAAAAGGAGAGATTTATTCTAAGGAATTAGCTCACGTGGTAATTGAGGCTGGAAAAATCTCAAAGTCTGAAGGGTGAGTTGGGAAATTGGAGACTCAGAAGAACATTAATTTCCATGGTGAGTCTGAAGCCTGAAAACCACAAGGGTCAACATAGCTCTAGTTTGCTGGCCAAGAAAGCTGAGACCAGGAAAAGCTAGTACCACTGCTTGAGTCTGAAGGCAGGGAAAACGTTGATGTCCCACTTTAAAGGCAAACAGAAAAGGAGCTCTGTCTTCCAGTCTAAGAGTCTGTTTTGTTGTTGTTGTTGTTGTTGTTTTACATTCTATGCAAGCCTTTAATTGAATGTATAAGACCAATGTAAATGTTATTCTTATCCCAAAACGTACTCATGGAAACACCCATGATAATGTTTGAGCAAATATCTGGACACTTCATGCCTCAGTCAAGATGACATATAAAAGAAGCTAACACATCAGGATGTTGAAAAACCAGCTGTAACAATAGAAGAATAATGGGAAAGGAGTGGGATGGGAAGTAATTAGTCCAATAAATTCAGGGGTAATAATAGCCAATACTCAGAAAGCAGCCTCCATATATTTATAGTTTGGAGTACAGAAAATGAACTTAAAAGTGTAGGCTCTGGGTGCATACAGGTGTTATTTCAAGTAGTGCCAGACCTGTAATAGGGATTTACTAAATAGATCACTCTGAACTATGGCTTTCTGGCCACGTGTAAATGGGAAATGTGATAATACTGTCCCATGAGGGCATTGACTCAATATTATAATGTAAGTAAAGCATTTAGTACACTGCTAAGTAAGTCTAAAAAAAATCATTATTTATATGAGCAAGTTGAATCTCAGAAAAGCTTAGAATAAAAAAAAGTTAACTCCATAAATGCCTTCTCATCACTGAACTTATTTTCATTTTTTATTGTTTGTTCAAATATTTCTCCTCTTTTTAGAAGTTGCACCTTTTTTGTTTTTTAGAAACCATTGTACAACAAACAGATTTCATGCAAAGAGTAGACCCCCTTTAGTCCTGCAAATCTTCACTGATCCCACTCTCATCTTTACTGTGTATCTAATTGAGTGGGGTAAATAATCTCCCTACTACCTTTAAAATTAAAGTAACTGCTTTGGTGTGACAATGTCACAGAGCTTTTGTAGCACCAGAAGGACATGTGCTGCTTTTGATGGAGACTGATATTACCCAGGATGGGGGAGAATTAGATGTTATATTCCCATCTCTTTTCTCATTGTCCACTGAGTAGTAATTTTGGCACATCATAGAGTATCCTGTTTCTTTTATCCTAAAGGAGAAACTTAATAGGAGCAAAATGATAGATTTTTAAAAACCAATTGTGATCAATGATGTGTGTTTCAGCATTTGCTGCATTATAACTGAGGGCAAACAGCAAATTAGATGTGTGACAAGGCTGGATCCCTAGAGTATGTGCATGTTGCTGACAAAAGATTTCCCAGAAGAAAGAGATCTGGGGAGCATTATTATACATTATTGAGTGCTTCATACAGAATATCTGCCTTAGGAAACTAATATTGAGGTCTATAGATGGAAGTTGATAAAAATGAACATTCCAAGCAAATACTCTACTATATTGGCATGTAGAGTTAGGAACTAGGCTCAGGAGACATAGTTTAAGTTTCTAATTCTGGATATAGCATGAAACAGTTATTTAGCAATTTGTTTGTTAGTTAGCTTCCTGAACATAAAATTTCCACATGAATCTAGTTCTCCTGCTTGAAATTGCTTGAGAAAAGGAGACAATATATGCAAAAAGCCAGACAATTATTGCTAATGCTTACTTATTAATAACCTCATATATGCATTTTTATTGCCAGGAGGCTGAAACTCAAGTCTTAGATTCAGTTAGGATTGCTAGGGAGACAGTCAACCTTTTGGTTATGTTTGGTAGATTCCAACCAGAATGGTCAAATTCACAGGGACCCAACCAAGTAGATCCAGTAACTCCCTTTTCTTGTGTTGTTTCAAGGTTGTCATACTCCCAAGTGTGCATGGAAGATGGCATAAGTAATTGGGCCCATGCCATTCATGTGGGAGACCTGGATGAAAGTCCTGGTTTCTGCCTGGGATGGCCTTGCTGTTGGGGCCATTTGTGGAGTCAACTATTGGATAAAAGATACCGCTCCATTCTCTATAACTCTGCTTCTCAAATAAATAAAATTTGAAAATCATTTCCTAAGTCAGTTTCTTCTCTTTGGGAAAAAGAATATTAGAAGCTAAACTCCATCCAAGGACAAACTTTAAAGGTATTCCCCATATCCTCAATTGCAGCTCATCATGGATAAATCCTGGTTATTGCAGAAGTCTCACATACACTGTGTATTCCCTATATTTTCACTTCAGCCTATTATGAAGAAATGCATTGACCTATGTATCAGAATACTCCAACTTCTCAAAAAAGAGAGAAAAAGAGTGAGAAGGAAAGAAGAAAAGAAGAGAAAGAAAGAGAGAAAGAAAGAGAGAAAGAAAGAGAGAGAGAAAGAAAGAAAGAAAGAAAGAAAGAAAGAAAGAAAGAAAGAAAGAAAGAAACTCAAGCCTAATCTACCAACATGGCACATTTAAAAACCCCTGCTAGCTTATTGGAATTTGATCCCTCTCCCCACAGGAAACTACTGAGTGACATCCACAGCCTATAGTCTGCAATGCTCCATTCCCGAGTTAGAACAGATAAAGAGATAATCCTGGGATTAGTTTTAATTTTGTTATCCAAAGACTACTTTCATAAAGACAACCAGCAGATACATTTTAGTTTTTGATTGTAACCAAAAAAAAAAAAAGAGAGAGAGAAAGAGAGCATAACAAGTATGATACAAAAGGAATAGAATAGAACAGCTATTGGTGGAGGAGCCAAGATGGCAGAATTGGGAGGAAGTTTAATGATAGTCCAGGAAAAGACAGATTAATAAAAGTGATGGTAGTGTAGTCTCAGGGAAGAATTAGGGAAAAAAATAGCAGAGGAAACTCTTCTATAATTAGAGAGACATGGTGGATCTATGTGGAGAGCATAGGCACCCATGGCTCAGGACCCTAGCTGCTGAGAATCTCTGTACTAGTGCTGGAAGAGAGATGAGTCAAAACCACAGTAGCCGAAGACACTGGCAGAAAAGTGGGGAAAGTAAAACTGCCTAACTAGAGGAGAGAAAAAAATAAAAGGGATGCTATGGACACGATTATCCCTCTCCATTCACCTTACAAAGGCATGTGAGACAATAGAGCAGGAGCCATTTTTGACATACGTAACAGCTCTGCCAGCTTGTGGCTGCACCCAGCAATCAACCAAGCAGAGAAACCTGACTCCGGAGCAATAACAGGAGACTAACACCTAGTGAATGTGTGGAGCTTATGAACTGGGACTGTGAAGAAAAAAAAAAAAAAAAACTGAGCATGTGTGGGAGAACTCACAGTGTGGCTGAGACTTGATTAGGCTCAGTGGGAGATGCCACAAGCTTTGATGGCCCTAGCTACCCTGTGAAAGACACTGCAGGGGAATCTGGCTCGGGTGGCCCTGGCTACCGGGTGAGAGACATAGCAAGGGAATCTGATCTTACGCTGAAGACTGCACAGATCCTTTGCGTGGTCCTTGAGACAGAGAAGACAAATATTATACCTACTAAGACTAGCACTTCAGGCACTAATCACCATCGAGGAGAAGAGCTCAGCTGAGAGGAATTACTTCCCTTCTGATTAAAAAAAAAAAGAGAGAGAGAGAGAGAGAGAGAGAGATTTACCATGCCAAACCTGGGTATATCACCTTAGGCACACCCTTAACCCTGAAGAACTGAACAGAACTCTCCGGCTACACCCACCACAAACCTGTAGAGAGTCACTGAAAGTAAATAGTCCAGTTACAAATGCCAAAGAGCAAATGCAACTACCAAGGAATCAAGAACAAGGAAGACAATATGACGCTCCCAAAAGAACATGACACATCAGTAAAAGATTATGAAGACTGTGAGATAAAATGAATGCAAGAAATGGAACACAAAAAAATTATGATAAAAATATCTAGAAGTAACCAAAACAAATGCATAAACTACTGAAATCCATGCAGGACATAAAAGAAAATCTCTCTCATGAAAATGAAATCTTAAGGAGGAATCAAAATGAAATGAGGAATTCAATAGAACATGAAACTGAGATACTGAAGAGAAATCAAAATGAAATGAACAACTCAGCAAATAAAACAGAGTTGAAAGACTTAAAAACAGAATCACAGAGGCAGAAGAGAGAATATCAGACTTAGAAGACAGAGCACAGGAAAGTATACAATCAAACCAAAAAAAAAAAAAAGAAGAAGAAGAGGAAATAGAAATCTAATAAATATCATTGGGAATCTACAGGATACTATTAAAAACCCAACATTCGGGTTCTAGGAGGTCCTGAAGGCATGGAGAGAGAGAAAGGATTAGAAGGCCTTTTTAATGAAATACTAGCAGAAAACTTCCTGGGTTTGGAGAATGAAAGAGACATCCAAGTACAGGAAGCACACAGAACTCCCAATAAACATGACCAAAAGACATCGTCACCATGACACATTGTAATCAAACTCACCACAGTGAAACATAAAGAAAAGATTCTAAAATGTGTGAGAGAGAAACTTCAGATTACTCTCAGAAGATCTCCAATTGGACTCACAGAAGACTTCTTTTCAGAAACCCTACAGCCTAGGAGGGAATGGAGAAATATAGTCTAAGTACCAAGAGAAAAAAAACTGCCATCTCAGAATATTATATCCTGTGAAGCTCTCATTTGTGAATGAAGGTGAATAAAGACCTTTCATAGGAAACAGAAATTGAATGATTTGGTCACCACTTGTCCAGCCCTGCAAAAGATGCTTAAAGATGTGCTACACAAAGAAACACAGAAACATGGTTATCAATACGAAAGAAGGCAAAGGAAGAAAATCTCTCAGTAAAAGATCACAGGAAGTTCAAAGTATATATTAGAAATATCTTTGGAAAAATGGCAGGGCAAAGTTACTACTTATCAATAGTCACATTGAATGTAAATGGCCTCAAATCTCCAGTTAAAAGACACATATTGGTTGAATGGATTAAAAAACAAAACCCATCTATTTGCTGCTTACAAGAAATACATTTCTCCAACAAAGGTACATGCACACTGAAAGTAAAAGGTTGGAAAAATATATTCCATGCCAACAGAAACCAAAAAAGAGCTAGCGTAGCCATCTTAATATCAGACAAAATAACTTTTAACACAAAAGCTGTTAAGAGAGACAAAGAGGGGAACCCTATAATGATTCAGGGATCAATTCAACAGGAAGATATAACTACTATAAATGTATATGCACCTAATTAAAGGGCACCGGGTTATTTAAAAATGTGTTAAGGGACTTAAAGGGAGACTTAGACTCCAATACAATAGTATTAGGGGACTTCAATAATGGACAGATCAACCAGACAGATAATAAGCAAGGAAACAGCAGATCTAATTGACTATAGACCAAATGGATCTAACACAATAGTACTGGGGGACTTGAATACTCCACTCTGAGAGTTAGACAGATCAACAGGACAGAAGATCAACAAGGAGACAGTAGATTTAAATGACACTATAGCCCAAATGGATCTAACAGATATCTACAGAACATTTCATCCTACATCTAAGGACTTTACATTCTTCTCAGCAGTGCATGGAACTTACTCTAGGAATGACCACATACTAGGCCATAAAGCAAGTCTCAGCAAATTCAAAAGAATTAGAATCATACCATGCAGCTTCTCAGACAACAGTGGAATGAAGCTGGAAATTAGCAACTCAGGAATCCCTAGAGCATATACAGACACTTGGAGACTGAACAACATGCTCCTGAATGAACAGTGGGCCATAGAAGAAATCAAAAGAGAAATCAAAAACATTCTGGAAGCAAATGAAGATAAGAACACAACATATCAAAACATGGGATATAGCAAAAACAGTGTTTAGAGGAAAGTTTATAGCAATAGATGCCTACATCAAGAAATTGGAAAGGCACCAAATAAATGAGCTTTCAATGCATCTCAAGGATCTAGAAAAAATACAGCAAACCAAACCCAAAACTAGTAGGAGAAAAAAAATAATTAAAATAAGAAAAGAAATAAACAGAATTGAATCCAAAAAAAAAAAAACATTACAAAAGATCAGCCAAATGAAGAGCTGGTTTTCTGAGAAAATAAAAAAAAAATTGACAAACCATTGGCACAAATAACTAAAAAAAAAAAGGAGAGAAAAGACCCAAATCAATAAAATCAGAGATGAAAAAGGGAATATAACAACAGACATCACAGAAATAAAGAAAGTCATCAGAAATTACTACAAAGAGTTGTCTGCCAGCAAACTGGGAAATCTATAAGCAATGGATAGATTCCAGGACAAATACCACCTACCTAAATTGAACCATGAATACACAGAAAATCTAAGCCGACCCATAACCAAATCTGAAAATGAATCAGTAATAAAGGTCCTCCCAACAAAGAAAAGCCCAGGACTGGATGGATTCACTGTTAAATTCTACCAGAGATTTAAAGAAGAACTAGCTCCAATTCTTCTCAATTGAAAAAGAGGGAATCCTACCAAATTCTTTCTATGAAGTCGGCATCACCTTAATTCATAAACCTGAATAAAATGCAGCAGAGAAAGAGAATTACAGACCAATTTCCCTGATGAACGTAGACTCAAAAATCCTCAAGAAAATTCTGGTCAATAGAATCCAACAACACGTCAGAAAGATCATACCAAAGCCAAGTGAAATTTATCCCTGGTATGCAGGGATGGTTCAACGTTTACAAATCAGTCAATGTGATACATCACATTAACAAACTGTAGAAGAAAAATCATATGATTATCTAATTGGTGCAGAGAAAGCATTTGATAAAAAATAAAAAACCTTTCATGATAAAAAATATAAGCAAATTGGGTATATAAGAAACATTCCTCGACACAATCAAAGCAATTCATATAAAACCTACAGCTAGCATCAAATTGAATGAGGAAAAGCTGGAAGCATTTCCACTGAGATCTGGTACCAGACAAGGATGCCCACTCTCAACACTGCTATTCAATATAGTACAGGAAGTTTTAGCCAAACCAATTAGGCAAGAACAAGAAATTTAATGGATACAAATTGGGAAGGAAGTAGTCAAACTATCCCTCTTTGCAGATAATATGATTCTTTATTTAGGGGATCCAAAGAACTCTACTGAGGGTACAGAAAATTTATATCCTGCAAAGTAGCAGGATATAAAATCAATGCAAAAAATCAACAGCCTTTGTATACACAGACAATGCCATGGCTGAGAAAGAACTTCTAAGATCAAAGCCATTCACAATAGCTACAAAAACTATCAAATACCTTGGACTAAACTTAACCAAAGATGTCAGAGATCTCTCCGAAGAGAATTACAAAACCTTAAGGAATCTATATCATCAAAATGTCCATTCTCCTAAAAGCAATTTAGAGATTCAATGCAATACCAATCAAAAAACCAAGGACATTTTTCTTGATCTGGAAAAAATGATGCTGAAATTTGTATGGAGACACAGGAGACCTTGAATAGCTAAAGCAATCTTGTACAACAAAAACAAAGCCAGGGGCATCACAATACCAGATTTCAAGACTTACTACAGGGCAGTTATAATAAAAACAGTATGGTACTGGTACAGAAACAGATGTATCGACCAATGGATAAGAATAGAAACACCAGAAATCAATCCAAACATCTACAGCCAACTTATATCTGATCAAGGATCTAAAACCAATTCTTGGAGCAAGGGCAGTCTATTCAACAAATGGTGCTGGGAAAACTGGATTTCCACATGCAGAAGCTTGAAGCAAGACCCCTACCTTACACCTTACACAAAAATTCACTCAACATGGATTAAAGATCTAAATCTATGACCCAACACCATCAAATTATTAGAGAACATTAGAGAAACCCTGCAAGATATAGGCACAGGCAAAGACTTCTTGGAAAAGACCTCGGAAGCACAGGCAGTCAAAGCCAAAATTAACAATTGGGATTACATCAAATTTTGAAATTTCTGTACTGCAAAAGAAACAGTCAGGAAAGTGAAGAGGCAACTGAGAGAATGGGAAACATATTTGAAAATTATGCAACTGATGAAAGTTTAATAGCCAGAATCTACAAAGAAATCAAGAAATTATACAACAAAACGAACAACCCACTGAAGAGATGGGCCAAGGACATCAATAGTCATTTTTCAAAAGAGGAAATCCAAATGGCCAACAGACACATGAAAAAATGTTGAGTATCACTAGCCATTAGGGAAATGCAAATCAAAACCACAATGAGGTTTCACCTCACCCTGGTGAGAATGGCTTACATATAGAAATCAACTAACAACAGATGCTGGCGAGGATGTGGGGAAAAAGGCACACTAACCCACTGTTGGTGGGAATGCAAACTGGTAAAGCCACTATGGAAGACAGTTTGGAGAGTCCTCAGAAACCTGAATATAGCCCTACCACATGGCCCACCCATCCCACTCCTTGGAATTTACCCAAAGGAAATTAAATTGGCAAATAAAAGAGCTGTCCGCACCTCAATGTTTATTGCAGCTCAATTCACAATAGCTAAGACCTGGAACCAACCCAAATACCCATCAACAGTAGACCAGACAAAGAAATTATGGGACATGTACTCTATAGAATACTATACAGCATTAAAACAAGATGAAATCTGGTCATTTGCAACAACATGGTGGAATCTGGAAAACATCATGCTGAGTGAATTAAGCCAGTCCCAAAAGGACAAATATCATATGTTCTCCTTGATCTGTGACAACTAACTGAGCACTTAAAAGGAAACCTGTTGAAATGAAATGGACACTATGAGAAACAACGACTTGATCAGCCCTTGTGCTGACTGTTGAGCAACAACTTGCTATTTTATTCCTTTTAGTAATTTTTTTGTTCTACTTAATATCATTGGTTGAAGTATTTAATACACAATTATTCTTAATCTTTAAAATTTAACTGAAATTGATCCCTCTTAAATATAAGAGTGTGAATAAGATAGGGAGGAGATGCACATTTTGGCACATGCTTACTTGTACTTACCCCTAATAGTAGAGCTAGAAATGTGCCAGGGGATTCCAAATCAATCTTTTCAAGGTGACAGGTACCAATGCCATCTTACTAGTCAAAGTGATCAGTTTAAGTTCATAACTGATCATAATGATAGGATTAAATGTCAAAGGGATCACATAAACATGAATAGTGTCTGCTAATAATAACTGATAAAATTAAAAAGGAGAGAACAATCCAACATGGGAAGCAGGATACATAGCAGACTCAGAATGGCAGATGCCCTAAACAGCACTCTGGCCTCAGAATCAGCCCTTATAGCATCTGCATCTGGCTAGAAAGCCCATGAGCTTTTCTCAGGCGTGGAAAGCCAAGACATTGTGGCGAAAAAAAAGTGACTGAAACGAAGATCTCTGTGGGTGAGATCCCAGTGGAAAGAACAGGCCATCAAAGAAGGAGGTACCTTTCTCTGAAGGGAGGAGAGAACTTCAGGTTTGATTATGGCTTTGTCTAAATAAGGTCTGAGTTTGTGAACTTAAAAGTCTTCCATAGCCTTGGCAGCTCATGACAAGAGCCTAGGGTGATTACTGACGTCGTAAATAAGAGTGTGAATTGTGAAATCAACAACAGGAGTCACTGTGTACTTACTCCCCATGTTGGTCTCTGTCCGTAATGTGTTGTACTATGCTAATTAATAGTAAAACTACTACTCAAACAGTATTTTATACTTTGTGTATCTATGTGGGTGCAAACTGTTTAAATCTTTACTTAATATATACCAAGTTGATCTTCTGTATATAAAGAAATTGAAAATGAATCTTGACAAAGAATGGGACAGGAGTGGTAGTGGGAGATGCGATGGTTGTCAGTGGGAGTTGGTTATGGGGGAAAAGCAGCTATAATTCAAAAGTTGTAGTTTTGAAATTTATATTTATTAAATGAAAATTGAAAAAAAAAGAACAACTATTAATAGCCTATATAGGGATGACATTAAATTTAGAGTAGAACAGAGGTGATTCTGTTCACTGAAACCCTTACCTTCAATAACCATGACAATAGTAGAGTAAATAGAGACATGCTACTGAGGAGGCAGAGGTACAAGGAACAGTACAGATCATCACCTGTCTTTTACCCATCCAGAAACTCAGGAGTTGGCAATTTAGTATGATCGCTGTTCCCAGATATGAAAGAGGGGAAGCTAAGGATAAAGCAGAAGAAAACACATTTACTTTAATATCAGATATTGTCACAGCATTAAGAAAAAGAGTGAGCAAAGGTTCCCACCTATGTCAGTAAGGGTTTTGTTTGGGAGTAGAGTCTTTCTCGGTGTTGTAGCAAATATAAACACTACTAGAGCAGTTTGGGAAAGAAATGGGATAATGAAGGTCTATAAGTATAAGAGGAACGGCAGTGGGAGTGTAGAATGTGTAAGGAACAAATTTTCTGAGAAACAAGTACTTCTAGAGCAAGAAACAGGACCATGCAAAGGGAGCTTGCGGCCGGCGCCGCGGCTCACTAGGCTAATCCTCCGCCTTGCGGCGCCGGCACACCGGGTTCTAGTCCCGGTCAGGGCACCGATCCTGTCCCGGTTGCCCCTCTTCCAGGCCAGCTCTCTGCTGTGGCCAGGGAGTGCAGTGGAGGATGGCCCAAGTGCTTGGGCCCTGCACCCCATGGGAGACCAGGATAAGCACCTGGCTCCTGCCATCGGATCAGCGCGGTGCGCCGGCCGCAGCGCGCTACCGCGGCGGCCATTGGAGAGTGAACCAACGGCAAAAGGAAGACCTTTCTCTCTGTCTGTCTCTCTCACTGTCCACTCTGCCTGTCAAAAAAAAAAAAAAAAAAGAAACAAAGGGAGCTTGCCCAGTGTTCTATGGAATCCAATCTCTTATTATAGCGCACCCTCTGTGGGGCCACCTGTAAGGTTGCAAAGGTAAAGCATAGGAAGCTATTTGACATCTAAAACAACAGTTGGTAAGGAAAACTGCAATAAGAGCATAGGAAAGTAAGGATGATTTGAAACCCAAAGCTTGTATCTACATCTCTCTTTTACTGCAACTGACTTCACAAATAGCCTCAAAAACAATGGTTGCTGATCCGCTTCCATATTCCAAACACTGAATATGTTTTACTGTGTCCGATTTTAATCTGAGATGGAAGGAGATTCTGTTTTCTTGTAGTCTCTAACATTCTCAGCTCCTGTGGTAACAAAGGTTATATGATGCAGCACAACCAAGCATAGCATGCCAAGACTGATATGTCGAATGAAAACATTCAAGGCTGTAGGTGGCATTCATTTTTGAGTAAAGGACTGGTAGCTCCAATGCTATGGTTTTCCTGACACTTTAGAAATGGATGGGAACCAAATCCTTCAGATGATACAAAAGAATTACCTAAAGTGAAAGTCAATTATTTAGAATCAGTTACTGTCTTCAGTCTAGAAAATCAAGGAGTCCTGAAATACAAACTGGCTAGAGTATCTTTTTATTTGTAAAGAAATTTTGTTCATCAGTACTCTGTACCATGTGTGCAGATCTGATTAACCTTAAATCTACTTACAATCTCTCTTCCTTAATTTGTGAGTAAAAAATTAAAAGTAAATATTTTAAAGGTCTTCTAACTTCTAGTACAAAATCAAAGTATCCATTTGTCTCTTACAATCAAATCCTCACTTCCAGGTATCATTGAGTCTTTATTTTACTTAGTGAAATCATAGACAATAAAAACAAAAATTAGTCCAAGTTCCCTTTCATTGAGTTTTAAGCTGCTAATTTTTAAATTTTAATCAATGGTCACTGAAGACACTTCATCCCTCAGTTTTTAAAATCATTGTCAGACATAACCAGCAAGTGCAGTTAGACCAGCAAGATTTCCAGCTAAGGAAAAGTAAGAGAACACTCTTTGTTTCAATAAAATCCAATATATTTATGTCTTATTTACTTTTAGTACTACTGGCTCTAATATACTGTGGTATTAAAATGCTAAATATTTCATTATTTTTGTTTTCAAAACCACACTGTGAAGTAGATAATATTAATCACATTTTTTTATGTGAACAAGCTCATAGAAGATAGGTAACTAGCTTGTAGTGACAGAAAAAAAAAAGAATCAGTTACTGTCTAATATTATTATAGGATTCATGATGGATAAGGTCAAGATTAGAAAACAACTATAGACATGTATGTGTGCATTTGCACACGCATACACACACACACAGTTACATAGTGGCTTAGCAGAAGCCTGCAAAACTCTTGCTGCAATAGTCACCCAAGAAGTAAAGTAGAAGGTTTGAGATAGAAATTTAATTTGTAATAAGACTAAAATAAATTATATACCTGAGTGAAAAAATATTACAGTAGACTATGCTATCTTGAGTTAATTTTTTTTCACTTCTGACCAGAAACACAGCCTCTTGATATAATAGTGTGTGTTCTAATGAAAATGAATGTATCTAAACAAATAGTTCTATGACTTTTCACTCTTGATTACAATGGGGACTTTCTGAAAACTGTATCATACGTGATATATTGGTGTGATCTCTTTCCCTTGAGTACTTGACTGATGAGCCCCTGAGACCCCTGCTCTGGGCTTCCAAGATTCTCCCATAGAACCAGTCTCTGAAATGAAGTCTTTTTCTCCAGAACCAACCTTGTGCATCCTGTTCTGTTTTATCCTCAGAGACTGATTTGACTATATCTCCTACATACATTGCCTACACAGTACGCCCTCAAGACAACGGTGCCTGTGGTCAAAACAGCATTTTTCATTTAGTAGTTTATATTCCAATGATTGACACTCAGCCCCTTTAAATATCAACTTATTTTGGCTTCTTCCTATTGGCCTAAAACTCCTCATACGAAATAGAAAGTGATTTCATCTTAAACATATGAGTAAAATGTTGTGCTGATTTAAGAGGTTAAGAGAAGCTTATAAAAACATTTGTTACAAAAACTATGCAAATAAGTTACCAAAATGTACAATTCTAACATCTTGCAGAGGGAACTTTTTAAGATGTCTAAAAATGTTGAGGTTAAGGGTTATACTGCAAAGCATAATTTGAGCACATATAAGAATTGGACATTGGATATGAAAAATTATTAACACTCCAATCACATGAGCCTGCTGATTGTTTCTGTGAATCCTTAAAAAAATACACACTTTCAGTAGATTATTGAGGATACCCATATAGACTTACTAACTTACTGTTTTTGACCTAGCATGTCACAGCTCTAAGCATCACACTAACCTACATCCTCAAAGTATGGCAGATTTCCAGTCACTATAAAAGGGTAAGGAGATTGACTACACAAAAAATGAAACCTGCAGTGTACCAAATTACATATTATATTTCATCTGGACCTACTTGAAGATCAATAAATGTTGCAATGTTGCTTTTTAAAGAATCAATTCTACATGATATGGCTAAGTTTTTTTCTCTCAAAAGAAAAAAAAAACAAAATGAAAGGAAACATAGTAGCTTGCAGCTAGAGAAAATATATTGATATATTTCCCTCAAGTAATGCTACTCAAGTTGTTAGACAAGATATGTCTAGGAGAAGTATGTTTACATAAAAATTGTAAGAACTTGAAATATTGATTTTTTTAAAAGTTGTAAAAATACTGTGGATGAACATGAATTCAGATGATTTTGGCTCAGACCCAAGAATGCCAAACTGTGATTCATTTTTTATTATTTCCGGCCAATAGTGTGAAGAAAAGTAATTACTTTTGTATATTTTCTGATTTTAGGATGATTAAGTTTG
The DNA here is from genome assembly GCF_033115175.1 of Lepus europaeus. Classification (NCBI taxonomy): domain Eukaryota; kingdom Metazoa; phylum Chordata; class Mammalia; order Lagomorpha; family Leporidae; genus Lepus; species Lepus europaeus. The sequence goes on from NC_084842.1 coordinate 68,964,438, forward strand.
TTCCTTTCTAAAACATCTGTTAACAATACTGTTGAAAACTCTATTATATATTCGTTATTTGAGATAAAATATTGCCCTCTGTATCATAATAATTTAAACAACTATGTTTTGCTAAGCATTATAAAGTACCAGGAATTATGTTAAATCTGTCAGGTGCATGCAGTATTTTCTATAATGAGGAAACTATTAAAATTACCTTTATCTTAGAGATAAAAACTGAGGTTTACATAGGATAAATAATTTATAGGCGTTTCTTGCATAGGTCGATACTGGTAGAAATTTATGTTTCAAAACTTTGAGACCTATCTGGTTATTTGTATTTGTCTCTTAGCCATAGGATTCTTCTTGTTCTGTCAAAATGCTATTTATCCTTCAATATGAAGGACTTTATGATTATCATAGAAAAATTTCCTCTGTAGTGAACTGTTAGTACCTCTATAATAAATAGCTCATATTCTGTTAAAATGAAATATTTTTTATTTCCACATCCCTTACCAGGCCATATTTTGTAAGAAAAATTAATATGTCTTTTTTATAGTCACAGCTTTTATTGTTGCTGCTAGTGTTCTAAGCATGGAATAAAATGCCACCTGTACATTTGGTAGTTTATTAACATTTGCTTGATGAAATTATACAAAATTCAATCAATGTCGGCATTCTCCTATAACGTTTTGTTTTGCTTTCCCTTATAAATACCTATATCAAAGGTAACATAAAAAACTTGAAGAGATTAACAAATACTAAATATTAAGTGTGGGAACAAAAAAGATAAGGATATAAGATGCCTACATAATTTTACCTTGGGAAAGACTTGTTTCCTTCTCAAGAGAATGAAATATTCTAATAAAGCAGTTTAAGTGGTGGTTACAAACAGAGCCTGGAGGTTCTGTTATAACTCATGCACTTGGCATTTAGGTTTACCTTTGCTCCACCCAGAAATCTGAACAAATAATTTCTTTAAAAGATTTATTTATTTATTTGAAAGAGTTACACAGACAGAGAAGGAGAGGCAGAGAGATATGTCTTCCATCCACTGGTTCACTCCCCAATTGGCTGCAACAGCTGGAACTCTGCCGATCTGAAGCCAGGAATTTCTTCTGAGTCTCCCACACAGGTGCAGGGGCCCAAGCACTTGGGCCATCTTGTACTGCTTTCCCAGGCCACAGGAGAGAGCTGGATTGGAAGTTGAGCAGCCGGGAGGTGAACAGGCACCCATAAGAGATGCCGGAGTAGCAGGCAGCGGCTTTACCCGCTACTCCACAATGACAGCCCTGAACAAATGATTTTAAGAGGTTAACACAATAAAGCCACAAGGACAGAACTAGTAGGATAAAGGAAAAAATATCAGTAAAATCTTGGAGACTGTGAAACGGATACATATATGGCAAATAATATTCTAGAAAAGAGGCTGGCAAATATTTTTATAAAGATTTAGATAGTAAATATATTTGGCCTATGAATTCTTAGCTATTAGGCCCAAAAAGTGTCCAGCACAGTAGCTAAAAAGATCAAAACTAAGACATATTACCATGAAATTTAATTTTTTAAAATATTTATTTATTTATTTAAAAGGCAGAGTTACAGAGAGGCAGAGAGTGTGAGAAAGAGAGAGAGTGAGGTCTTCCATCCGCTGGATCACTCCCCAGATGGCTGCACCACCAGGGTTGGGCCAGGCCAAAGCCAGGAGCATCTTCTGGGTCTCCCATGCAGATGCATGGATCCCAAGAACTTGGGCTGTCTTCCACTGCTTTTCAAGGCCATAGCTGAGAGCTGGATCAGAAGTGCAACAGCCGAGACTCTAATGGGTGCCCATATGGGATGTTGGCACTTTAGGCAGCAGTTTTACCAGAAACACCACAGCGCCAGCCCCCCATAGAATTTTAGAACAGAGGGTAAAGAGAGAATATTCTAAGAGTGTTCATAGAGAATAAAAATAAATAGGCAGAGAAAATTTAAAACACACATCAGATTATAAGCACAGGATTAAGAATAGCAATGACAAGAAAAATACAAAAAAAAAAAAAATTGAACCAAAACTATCAAAAATCAAAGTTAAGACCAAAAAAACACAATCAATTTATGACATTCCACATCATCTACACTGAATTAAAGTATTTTCAAATAGATTCCCATTTTCTTATCAAGAGCTATAATTTACTTTAAAGTCCTTTTCTGTTCATTGTGAAATCTCAGATGCCATGATGCCAGGTTTTATTGCATTCCCATCCTTTTAACCATAAATAATTTTGTAAGCATGTTGAGTAATGTTCTGTCATATTTGTATATCATGAATCATATATAGATGTATCATTTAATTGATATTTAACTTTGCTATTTAAAAGGTATTAAATTTTGTCCTGGTAGCAGTCAAATTACAGACGATATTTTCCAACATGACCAAGTTTAGCTTTATTCTATGTTAGCTTGTGTCCTGTAGGGTTTGAGCTTACTCCAGGTTTTTATTTTTTGTCTTTAGGATATTGGTCTTCTAAGTCTCAGCTGAATATCTGGGCTGTTCAATTTGATCTTGCATCTTGGGCATGCTGCAGTCATGTCAGAATTTCCCAGTATTGCACATTTTCTCTAACGTCACTCTCTGCTAGGCCCTTAACAACTCACCCTAAGCAGGTAACAAATGTGCCTTCACCAAGATCTCACGATAAATGTCCACAAAACCCCCTGTGAGCTAGCTTCTCTGCAGACCTTTCTCTCCAGTTCTCCTCCCTCACAATTTCTGGCTGCTTTGGGAATTCAGAATTTTGATCTCTGCTCTCTCAGCTCCTTGATAACACTGATATGCTTAGGACACACTTTCCTGCTCCTTGTCAGCAAGGCATTTCAAGGCAGAAATTTTTGCATATTGTGGAGGTGGTTGTGGTGCTTTGTTCTCCCAAAGCTGAAAGTTCTGCATTGCCTATTGTTAAGCACCTTAGTGTTATTCCCTAACACTTTTGCTCCAGTTCTAAAGAGGTTACAATTGGGAGGGTAGATCTCTTTCCAGTAACACTTTCATGGCTGGATGCAGAGAAGACTCAATTTTTATTTTCATAGGTGAAATATTTTTCTTTCTTCTTTTACTGTTCACAGTGAGACTAATGCTGGAGAACTGATTCCAAATATCCAATGTTAAAACTTTCTTTCTTGGACCCTATCTTTGCCTCTCCTCACCTGACAAAGGAAATCTTAATACTAGCTTCAGAAATCTGAGCTTCTAAAATTGCCATCTGGTATGATGTTATGAAAATAAGATAAGTAGGCTGTGTACTCAGACCCAGTCAGTCCTGGCGACATTTTAAGTTCTGCTCTGTCCACTGCAAATCTGTTCATTAGCAATGCCTTGATAGTAGATTTTTAACTGAGTTAATTTGTTTCTGTCCCAGGAAGTATTTATTCAGTTTCCAGAAGCATGCGTGTGTATCATAGGCTCTAACCCCCAAGCCATCTTCTGAGTTTATGCTTTCACGAATGCTGTCAGATAATCATCATTCTAATAAACACAGTCGCCACAAACTGTTACCTCAAGCCACGGTTTGTCTTCTTAAATTCTTATGTCTTGTCATTATCTTTCTTACTGCCATCAGCAAGCATACTTACTGCCTCCTAATTATTTGATCTGCAATGACAGGACAGATGAGTTGTTATTTGTTAGATTTACTCAGTATGTTCTATAGTTGCTAGGTGATACCAGCCAGTACCAACCAAAAATACTTACTAATCTTCAGATTAAATTTTCTCGTTACTTTTCCTTTAAGCAGCACAAGGCACCTGCAACTGAGTGCTTCAGACAGCATTATAAAACTCCTTGGATTAGAGAAACATTTTGATTGGTCCTCAGATTAATGTGAAGAGTAGATTAATTTTTGTGAACTACTGGTTCAGCTGAAGCAGCTGCTCATATTTTAAACTGCTAACATCATCATATTCTAACACACAGAAGTATGGTTTTCCTAAGAATGAAGATATCCAAAAGAGAAACTAATAAGGCATATCTAAGCAGGGTGTTTGGTAATCGCGAGATAACACTCTGGAGGGATTAGGAGCAGGAGGCTGCGTTTTTGTCAAATTATTAACTCATGATAACCCTTGTTCCTTGTCACACCTGACTGCATAATTCCTATCCAATTAAAAGTGACATTTTTCTGGTGATGCTTGCATTTTAGGTGCACACTTTCTCTTTTCTTTCAGAACCCCGGAAAACCGATCACTGAAAGCTGGAGATGCTTTTGCTCCTCAGATGTTCTCAAAAACACTTTTTAAGGAAAATTTTCTAGAACACATTAAATAACTCTGGCTACTGAACAAGAGACTCTGTTTCCCTGGGTCTAGAAGTTGAATCTATATTGTTTTATTCAATGCCTTAACATCACCTGCTCCGTTTGTTCAATCTCAGAAGTGCTTGCCAAGGATGATTCGCATGTTTCTAATATCATTTAATTGTCATTAATTTGGCTGGTAGTTAACAAATTCTAAGTTTAAATCATAGAAGTTATCTGTTATACTTTTGAATATGAACTTTACCATAAAAATCTTAATGATTTCAAATATAGTCATTGAAATTATTTTATGTGCTTATACTTTATTTTGTATGTTAATCTATATACACACACATATATAAAACACATGCACACATGTGTGTTCATAGGGTGACAAGAAACATATTTGTAAAGATACATCATTACATACCATAGGATTTTAATTTTGTATCATAGAATATCAGGTTCTTAACAACATAGCAACATATGTGTCACATGACAAGGAATACCTCAAAATGTCATTTAGTTAACTTTTATTCACTTAATATCATATCAAATAGTTCTTACATGTTCATATGTTTTCCAGAATTATACTTTTAATTTCTAAATAATATCTCCATTTTGTTGAAGTTCCAAAAATTCACTAGTATATCCTTGGCTTTCTTTTTCGTTCTTGTTAATATGCTGATGTGAATATAATTTTAAATAAAGATATGGTTTCCTTTGTTTCAAGTTATTTCCCCCAAATAAATTCCTCAGGATAGTAGTTCAAAGGTCTGAATTTGTGACTCTTATTATGCATGCCCATATTGTTTCTGTAGTCACAGGAGTGACTCCACCTTCAGCACAGTGAACTTAATGGGCTATACAGAGAGTTGCGACTGGTCTTGTCTAAATAAAGTCATGTCATCATTTGATCCAGTTTCATGTCACCACTGTTGCTACTAAACTCATACTGATAATCCTTGACCACTTCTGATAGCTTTGTCCTTCCTGCTACAGACATTCCAGTGAGTGTCTCAGTTGGAAAGTCCCTCTGTCTTATTGCATTTCTCTGCCAGTAGTGTTTTCTGCTCTAATTCTGTACATCATTTATCATTCTAATTGGTCCTAGTAACAGACCATTGTATGGCTTCTCTTCAGCAGCCCGCTAGGCACTGCACTTTTCCATGTGCATAACTGTTTATGGGAGAGCTCTCAAAAAACAGAAAGTCATTATCTGATCTGGTAACAACCAGAACCATGAAGACAACAGAATCATGGTGAAAATGTATTCTTCAAAGCTATTAATGCACAGTGGACATTACTCAAAATAAACTGGATGGTGCAAATCATGAAATTGTACCTGAAAGACACTATAGGAAATTAAGGTGTAGTGTTTAAAATATCAAATATTTCATTAAACAAAGATAAAACAAAAAATTAAATACTATAAGCTGGAAGAGAAAATGGAAAATAATCATAAGAAGATGGCTTATTAAATTCACATATGATGTTTTCAAGGTTCACCCATGTAGTAGTATTTATCAGAATGCAATTCTTTTTAAAGACTGATTAATATACGATTGCAGGTACATAGTACATTCTGTAGTCTTTCACTGTTGATGTACACTTTGCAATTCCCACCTTTTGGCTAATGTGAACAAAGATTCTATTAACAGTAGTGCACAAGTGTCTGTGTGAGCCCTGATGCCAATTATAATGGTATTTACAGAAAACCGCTGTATTACTGGGTCCTGTGGTAATGCTCTAGTTCATGTCTGTAGAACAACCAAGCTGTTTCCCCTGGCAGCAGCACCATTTTACTTTCACTTCAGGCACACATGAGTATTCCATTTTCCTCACACTTTCACAAACATATATTTTCCATTTTTTTTATCATAGCCATCCAAAAAGATACAAGACTATGTGTTTTCAAACATTTTGTTTCTTTTCCATAACCTGTGCCTTACATTACCCACAACATTTGTATGTGAAAGCACTGAAAATATTGTCTTCTTTTAGAGTGAAAGCGTTTAACCCTAATAAGATTGTTAATGTGAAAGAGGTGGTGTTGTACAAGCAGTTCTAGGTAAATGTTAACCAATAGGTTACCATTCCTAAATGTGTAATGTAATCATTGAGGTGCAGGTTTTATCAAATCATTACCATATGATCAAGTGAATTTGTGTGTATGTGTTTGTTCGAGTTTTAAGTGCTTATTGATTAAATAGAAAATATAGCATTATTTATAATGCATTATCTTTGATGTATTATGCTTCGAAACTTGTTTTGTCCAGATAAGTAGAGGAATGTTGCCACTTAGAGGAGTTTATTTCCTTGCGCATGTTTCTGCCAATAATAAGTATTTTTCTAATCTGGACTTTATTCATTATTTCTTATTCACACTTGCTTCTGTAAGCAAGCTTAGTAAAATATATATTCTAATGCCTCACTAATTCAATAATCTAAATACATCTCTTTCCCATTCTCTGCATCAAAATAAATAAGAAAAATTCAAAGAATTCAAAGAAGTTTTGAAACAATAAGCTCTGAAACTTGTTGTTATTTGAAGTTTCTGTGCATGCAGATGATCCCAATCTACCCTTCCACATGCTGAACTGTTATGCTGCTTCAGATGAAAGAACTAAAATGTGTAAGGACATGGAAGATACAGAAATACACTTTCTTAGTTTTTTTTTTTTTTTTTTTTTTTTTTGAGAGGCTGAGAAACACAGGAAGATGTACAGAGAGAAAATCAGGTAATTATAGAAAGAATACTCCCCTCTACTGGTTCACTACTCAGAAGTCTGCCATGCTGAGGCTAGGCCAGGCCAAATCTGAGAGCAGGGAACTCAATCCACATCTCACACACGGGTGGCAGGAACACAATTGCTTGCACCACCACCACTGCCTCCCAGGGGCAGCACCTGCAGGATGCTCGACTGAGGAGCAGTAGGTGGAAACTAGACTGAGACGCTGCAACATTGGAAGCAGACATCTTAACCTGTAGGTTAAACACTCACTCCAGCTACACATTTATGAGACAAATATTAGCTGATACATTACAAAATTTAAAAGAAACACATAAATGCTCGCCATCAGATAAAATCAACAAAATCATACCAGTCCATGGATTTTCCTTTTCCCACAAAACCTGAAATGAATTACAAAACATTTTAGGAACAGAAACAGTATAACCATCATACACCAAAACATGGAGATTGGCTGGTTTAAAATATTTAAGCTGTTTTAGTTCATTTGGACTGATATAACAAAATACTTATACCTTCGACTAGACAATTTATAAACAATAAAAAATTGTTGTTCACAGTTGTAGAGGCGTGTATCTGCAAGACTAAGTCACCAACAGATCCGGAGTGTGGTGAAGCCTGTCCCTCGTAGTTGCCGCCTTGTGTAAACTGACTTGATGGAAGGGCAGATGAGCTCCCCAAAGCCTCCTTTATAAGAACGTTCACATTACATGTGATGGCAGAGCCCTGGGGACCTTGTCGTCTGCTGAAAGCCACACCTCCTATCACCATGGGATTTAGGTTTCCGCATCTGAATTGTGCAGGGACATAGATTTTCAGACGACAGCACAAACCTTGAAGTAGTTCAGTGATTACTATCATTAAACAGAAGAACTTGGATATAGACAAGCATATCAAAGATTGCATCTCACCAACAATTTCAATCAACTGTGCCATAGGACCTACACTTAAATACTTTCAGGCTTCCCTGGGACCTTGAGGAACATAAGACAGTGATAAATGTTCTGCGATTTCTTCTGGGTCTCCCACATGGGTGTAGGGACCCAAGGACTCGGGCCATCTTCCACTGCTTTCCCACGCCATAACAGAGAGCTGGATCAGAAGTGGAGCAGCCAGGTCTTGAACCAGTGCCCACATGGGATGCCAGCACTGCAGGCTTCATGGGTTACACATAAGCACCGGCCCCCCAGTGGTATATTTCATTACAAATATCTGAAGTGTATGCATTTTGTCCTCTTTTCAAATATATTCCTCACAGCCTGTTCTTCAGCCTCCCCACTCTTACTAAATATATATCCTAGCAAAGCACACCTAGAAACATGTGACTCCTTAAGAAAAATAAAAAGTATTCTTTTAAAAATAATAAAATTTAAAAAAAAAATAAAAATTAACTCAAAGCACTCAAACAGGAGGAGAAGAGAACAGAATTGCTTGGGCCTAACCTGATATCAGGTATAATCTATGGAATGTGGCCTATGCTCATATTGTCACAACTGCACAGATAGTTCAGAATTGAGATAATTGTAGTCAGAAGGTCATCAAACCACCCTGAGCCATTAGATAATATTGGGTGTGGGTCATCAGAATGCTTTTGGATGGCAGTGAACTATACATATCCTAGGTATGTGAACAGAGTTTTTCATTCAAAACTGTAAAGATAGTAAAAAGAACGAGATACGGAATCAGAAGACAGAAATTCTAGTCTTAGGTTTATCATTATCTTGATGCCTGTATACAGATGATATAAATGTTTGAAACAATATGTTCATCTCTGAGAAAATTTGGTACACTTAATATAGATTCATTACCCAGGTGTTTCTCAGAAAAATATAATCCTCTCACCCACCTCTAGTCTCCTGTCTTTTCTTTCTTTTTTTTTTTTTTAGAGATTTATTTATTTATTTGAAAGAGTTACACAGAAAGAGGAGAGCCAGAGAGGGGGTGTCTTCCATACGATGGTTCGCTCTCCAGATGCCCACAATGGCCGGAGCTGTGCAGATCCGAAGCCAGGAGCCAGGAGCTTCTTCCAGGTATCCCACGTGGGTGCAGGGGCCCAAGGACTTGGGCCAACTTCCACTGCTATCCCAGGCCATAGCAGAGAGCTGGATCGGAAGTGGAGCAGCCGGGATTAGAACTGGCGCCCATATGGGATGCTGGCACTTCAGGCCAGGGTGTTAACCTGCTGTGCCAGAGCACTGGCCCCGTCCTGTCTTACTTTTCACATAACCTTAGGAGTGTTCACCTGACTCAAATCCCCACCTGCTGCTTCTGGCTTCCTTTCCATGTTACCCTCTAAATGATACAATCTCACCTTTGTTGCTGTTGTTCTTTCAAGAATGCTTTTCCCATTTGCTTTATATAACTAAAAAGAATAGCTAACACTGGAGGGTACCCTCCCTAAATGGCGACAGCAGCAATCTATAATAGTTTTAAATCCAAGAACTGGAAGACCCACTTGTTATTTTACCGTAGAAATCATCTTCTCTTTTCTTACTCATATAGTCATGTATTAACCTCTGTATATTACTTCTCAATCAGTAAGTTGAATTACATACTCAGCCTTTTTCTTTTTCCACCCTGTCCATTCGTCTACAAGAAACCCATCTACTCCTATTGTTTTACCTGCACAAGTTATACTGCTCATTCAAATAATACTCATGTAAGAAATTTACATGGATATGTTAGCATTAAAGTTTTAAAAATCTTTCCAATTCAATATGTTGACAGTAAGATTTCTTACTGTCTTGCAATTGTAATATTGGAGATTGATATTTTATATAGTTCAATCTTGACAAATGGCAGCACAATGTCCATACAACTTGAACCCAAAACATAAGTACATGATTGACTCATAATAGAGAATAATGGTACCTAAAATCCATTGTCTCGTGCTTCCATAGTAAAATAGTTGTGCATAAAACATATGAGCACCCAGCTGAAGACAGTAGTCCCTCGCCTTATTTTTGCATCTGACTGCTACCTACTCACCATTGGAATTTGAGTAGATGTCATTTACAATGTCAGTAATAGATACAGTGATAGCCACCTCACTTACATAAAGTTTTGCTTTCCTTGAGCATCTTTCCTCATTTATAGGCTAGAATGTATATACATAAACAACTCAGCTTCTAACATGTAAATGAGGATGACTACACTACAGAGAATAGTGGAAACATGGATGACAGAACTCTGGGTCCCTGAAGGACTTCATGGAACAGAACCACCAAGCCTATCTCTGTCAGATGACAGAGAAATACGTTCTAATTATCCTAATGATTCTGCCTACTGTAGTCAAGAGATAATGATCTATTTGTTTGAGAGGCATAAGGAGACAGAGAGAGAGGAAAAGAAAGCACTCTCATTTGTTGGTTCACTCTGCAAAGACTCAACAATGGCTGGAACTAGGGTTGGTTGATTTCAGGAACTGCAAGGGCAATCTAGGTCTCCCACATCAGTGGCAGTATGACACTTACTTGAACCATCACCTGCTGCTCTCCAGGGCCTGCATTCACTGGACACTTGAGTAAGGAATCAGAGGCAAGTATCAAACCTTGGCTATCCAGTGTGGCATGTGGACATCTTAATTGCTAGATCAAATGTCTGGCTGGATTCTAGTCCTTCAAGTGATCTATAATTGGCCTTAAAATAGTACTACTACAATCTTTGCTTTGAATCTGATTATTTCTTGTCTGATCCAATGTAGCAATTGTTTCACAATCAAATTTATTATTTCCTACCTGAAATATGTCACTTAAAATTTCTTACTAAAACATAGATACAATCATTACCCATCCTCTCCAAATTCTAAAAAATGTCATCTTTCCACCTGGTCTCCATCACTTTCAGAATAAAGACTAACCTCACTTGTAAAGGGCAGGCAAACTCCTTCAGAATATGTTCTCAATTTATTTGTCCAGTACTGTCTAAAGTACCTATACTCTTTCATAAAAAATTGTATATTTTACTAAAATGCTTTGTCAAATCACTTATCTGTACATCTACCTATACCATTTTTCCAATTGTAAATGTTGTGTCCAGTGAAATCTTTTTTGTTCTTGAGAATCATCACAAATATGGATGACTTTTAGTCCTCCAATTACTTAAGAGAGGGGGATTTCTTTCTCTCTTATGCTTTCTCTTTTTAAAAAAAAAAAAAGATTTATTTAATTATTTGAAAGGCAAAGTTACAGAGAGGCAGAGAGAGAGAAAGAGAGAGAGGTCTCCCATCCGCTGGTTCACTCCCCAGATGGTCTGGAGCTGGGCCAATCCAAAGCCAGGAGCCAAGGGCTTCCTCTGGGTCTCCCACACAAGTGTAGGCGCCCAAGGACTTGGACCATCTTCCACTGCTTTCCCAGGCCATAGCAGAGAGATGGGTTGGAATAGGAGCAGCCAGGCCTGGAACTGTTGCCCACATGGGATGCTGGCACTGCAGGCGGTGGCTTTACTAGCTATGCCGTAGCGCCAACTCCTCTCTTATGCTTTCTGAACTTGACTTATCACACTGTACTTCAATTCCTCACATTTTGGTTCCTTGATTGCCTATACCGTTTATACTCAATTTGGTTAATATTAGATGGAAGGGTCAATGTCTTCCACATTTTATATGCCAAGTGTCTAGGATGGCACACATTCTGTACAAGTGATATGCCAAGTGTCTAGGATGGCGCACATTCTGTACAAGTGACTGCATTACTTAACTTTACAAATGAGAACTCAGGCATCTAAAAGCCTATCCAAGGTATTATAGCTTGAATATGCCCTTCTATATATCATCCATATTCCATATCAGAGTGCCTGCTTAAAATCTTGCTTCATATTTCAGCTTCCTGCTAATGGCTTAAGGACTTGGATCCTTGCCACCCAACCACCACCATGTGGGATACAAAGGTTGCATTCCAGGCTCACTCATCCTGGCTCCAGCCTGCCATAGCCTGTCCCAGATCCAGCTGTTGTAGGCATTTGGGGAAGTGAACCAACAGATGACAGATCATTCTGTGCCTGTGTATATCATTTCCTTTAAAACGGTGATGATAATAATAAAATTCATATAAGTCTGACCCATAAGTTGTCAGTCATTTAATTAAAATGGCAACATATTCTAAGATATTTGGAAACATATTAACTAGCTCTCAGACCCTTGAGAAGGAAGACTTCTTGAAACGTATCATTATGAATAAGAGAATAATCCTTAACAAAATAAAGGGTCAGAATCCCATGTGCCTCATCCCTTAAGAGCAAGAATCATTTTCATTTAATAGAGTCAATAAAATAGAACTTGCTGCAATAATCAATGAACTATAGAATCTGAAATGAAATAAGGAACTGGATTTTGTGCAATATCTACCTCAGGCCTGTTAGTGAAAATTAAATTTCAAGTTAATAAATGTAGCATGAAAGCACAGAATTTTCATGGAGTAGCAAAGGGGTCATTTGATGTGTAAATAGCACAGAAACATATTCACTGTGTCATACAGCATCTTAAATCTATGGTATTGAGACAAAGAAAAATTATAACTTCCATTTATATATATATATTTATATTAAGGTGACACTCATAAACAATTCATTATTAAATGGACACAGGCAATAGATGACGAGAACATGGAACATCATAAGAACATGGAAATGTGTCAGCTCAGATGCTTTTGGCTGCAATGACAAATAATCAATGAAAGTTCATTGAAAACAGTGCTAACATTCATTTCATCATAAAGCAAGAACCCTGGGGCAGGTGTATGCAGTTTAGTTCAGGCATTTGGTGATTGTAATAAATAACGTGGCTCTTTCTGTCTTAAAATCCAATTCTGTTTTTGCCTTCCTCAGTTTATGTGTTCCCTAGGGATATACAATGGCTGTCCTAGTTACTTGCATCGTGCATAGATTCTGTGACAACTGGGAAAAGAAGATCATGTCCTCTATTTTTTTTTAATTAGAAAGAAAACTATATTTAATAGTCCCACAAAAATCATTTCTCCAGGATCACTGATCAGGTATTCTTAATACACTTATACAATAAAGTAATACAGTGCTAGAAACTGAAATGTGTAGAATTACTAGCATCTATGCTGATGGCAAGCTTCATCACATCCCCTTTTTTTTTTCTATAGTTACATTTATTTGTTTTGTGTCTATCATCCCCTGGACTGAAGTATTACCACTGAGAACATTTCATTTTATTTGAATTTATATTATTGATTTTTTGATAGATTAATTTTTTTAAAAAATTCAGACAATATAGATAATGACATTCTTTTTTTTAAGATTTACTTATTTATTTGAAAGGCAAAGTTATAGAGAGGCAGAGGCAGAGAGAGAGAGAGAGAGATAGAGGTCTTCCATCTATTAGCTCACTCCCCAAATGGCTACTACAGGAGCCAGGAGTCAGGAGCTTCTTCCGGGTCTCCCACAGGGGTGCAGGTGCCCTAGAACTTAGGCCATCTTCCATTGCTTTCCCAGGCATGTTAACAGAGAGCTGGATAAGAAATGGAGCAACCAGGGCTGGAACTTATCACCCATACGGGATGCTGGCACTGCAAGCGGTGGCTTTACCTACTATGCTAAGCCCAGGCCCCAATACATTCATTTTTTATTTTTTTATTTTAATTTATTTTTATTTATTTATTTATTTTTTGACAGGCAGAGTGGACAGTGAGAGAGCGAGAGACAGAGAGAAAGGTCTTCCTTTTGCCTTTGGTTCACCCTCCAATGGCCGCTGCGGCCGGCGCGCTGCAGCCAGTGCACCGTGTTGATCCGAAGGCAGGAGCCAGGTGCTTCTCCTGGTCTCCCATGGGGTGCAGGGCCCAAGCACTTGGGCCATCCTCCACTGCACTCCCCGGGCCATAGCAGAGAGCTAGCCTGGTCATTTTTAATAAATGAAAGAGAGAAAGAAAAGAATATAGGAAGGAAGGAAGGAAGGAAGGAAGGAAGGAAGGAAGGAAGGAAGGAAGGAAGGAAGGAAGGAAGGGAGGGAGGGAGGGAGGGAAGGAGGGAGGGAGAAAGGAAGGAAGGAAGGAAGGAAGGAAGGAAGGAAGGAAGGAAGGAAGGAGAGAATAAAAGAATGAAGGGAGGGAGAGAGAGAGGGAGAAAGACAGGGAGAGAGGGAGGGAGGGAGAGAAGGAGGGAAAAAGGAAGGAAGGAATGGAGGAAGGAAGGAAGGAGAGAGGAAGGGGGAGGGAGGGATAGAGGGAGGGAAGGAAGAAAGAAGGAAAAGAAAAGAGAGGGAAATGAGGGTTAATTTTAAATGTGGGAGACATTCACCTTGACCCAAGCTATATCACTCCAGTGAAAAGACTAGATAAAAATGTCAAACTGAACAACATTAGAATAGAATATCAATATGCTTTATTTATTGTAGTTCCTGGGAATCCTATTATGTATGTCTGTATATACGCATTTCTCTGAAAGCCAGGCCACTATTTCTTTCTCCATGGCCCAAGATATTTTGCCTTATGCTACAACATTTTTTTAAGAAATTGCATTAAAAGTTTCAAATTCAAATAAATAATTTAGCCATAGCTGCTTCTGATGAAAAGAAATTCATGTTTCTTTCACAACATACACTCATTTTGAAAGGGATTAATTTTTAATCATAGTAAAGTAAAAAAAAAATTACCTGATCGTAGAATGATTGAATAATTAGGCTATGATGGCAGAAACATGAATTGGACATAGTTCCTGTGACTTAATGCATAGCTGTGGGGTCAAATGCATACCACATAGAGCTCAAAAGTTTCAGCTTCCGTAGTAAGCACCTTATTTTCATGCACTAGCCTGTGATATATACTAAACAGTGGCAAAACCTGACTGCAATGCAATGTCCTTTCGGGTGCATGCTGTAGTAGAACTGGCCCACTATCACTACAGTTAAGTCAGAGTGCATGAGTACATTCTGAATCTCCAAGAGGAGCAACTGCAAAGTAAAAACCATGCCCTGGAGTGGATTAGTGCTTTTAAAATGGCCAGCACAGCTGAAATTTATCTCTTAATATATGAATAAACATTACTGACAAAATTCATGGAATAATGAGAGCTGTAGCATAAATACTGAAAAAAATGATAATTTTAGCAAAGAAAAATGTACTGAAGGAAAGAAATGAAATTGTCCTTTTCTGATAAGCATGGTTTGTATTTAAACATGCTGCATATATGTGTATATAAATTCGATTATGAAGCAAAGTTTATTTCAAAGCATAAGGCTTATTTAAGGGCCACATTCTGATTTAGATTCTGTTTTTTAAAGGTTGTAGAATTTTTAACCTGTTTTTTTATCTTATTTGATAGGCAGAGGGACATAAACAGTCAGGGGGCAATATAATTTAGTTCTTATTACTTCTTCCTTAGAATACAGCAGTAGCTGCATACATTTAGTTGATGGATACTGGATTCTTAATTGTACAATTTCTTAAAAAAATTTTGTAGTATAATAAGAGTAAAGAAGATAGGCAAAATATCTTGGGCCATGGAGAAAGAAATAATGGCCTGGCTTTCAGAGAAATGCGTATATACAGACATACATAATAGGATTCCCAGGAACTACAATAAATAAAGCATACTGGTATTCTATTCTAATGTTGTTCAGTTTGACATTTTTATCTAGTCTTTTCACTGGAGTGATATAGCTTGGGTCAAGGTGAATGTCTCCCACATTTAAAATTTGTCTTCTTAACTCTATTGTTCCAAGTATTGTTTCTTTTACATCAATATTACACAACATTCCACACAAAAATACCACATAGTTGAGATTCCCTCACATCCAAACTTCTTCTTAAGATTATCAATAACTTTTACATGATGCATTTCATTTATTAGCATGTTCTATTATTATATTATAGAACATTTCCTTATCAGATGCATAATCAGGCTCTTGAACTATATTTCATTAGCCATTTACCATTTTATGACCTGTATTTAGCTTATTGCATTTACCTAGAAAGTAATCAAATATTTTTATAAAGATTTGTCAAATAGAAATTACAACAAATATTTCTAGCTATTGTGAAAGAATCTAAGGAAAGACAATAGATGATCCATACTTTCAAGAGAATTAACATCTAGTGAGAGAACATGACAATAGCAAAGCCAACTTACATGAATAAAGAGATTTTGAAATTATTTGTTCATGAATAAATAAAAGGTATATGTCCTCTGTGGATAATTAGTGAGTCTGACATATGACAACTAATTACATATTTTAAAAACCTCTATAATTTTGAAATAATATCTCCACATATAAAAGGGAGCAAATTTTTTTCTATAAGAAATTTTAGAGGAAATGTGACATTATATATGACTAAATGAATAAAATTTCATCAGCATGGAAAGGAGGAGGGAATGCCCAGAGGAAGCATTGATAGCAAAGTTTAGGGGTTGCAGGACTAAAAAGTGTGAATTCAATTAAAAGGGAACATTGTAGTATCGCTGAACCATACACTTAACAAGGAGTTCAGGGGATGGCAGTGAGGGGGGGAAAATACTCTAGCTTCCCAAATTCACTGCTGCTACACTTTGAAGGAAATGAAGACTTGATGTAGGCTATATAATTTTGTAAAGTGTTTAAAACAAACAAACAAAAATTTACTAAGCATGAGAAAGCGAGCAAGTGAGAGAGGGAGAGAAGAATACAATGCAGCACTCCCGTCCTCATGGAGTTGGGTACCTTAGATGTAAAGACAAACTAGTGCAGAAGCTATTGTAACACAGAATGTGAGGTGTGTATCTAAATATTTATGCTCTTCATTAGAAAAACAAAACCAAAACTCACATCATTCACACACAGAGGCGGTAACATACATCGTTGGTTATGCTAGTGATCAGAGCTGAGAAACTAAACAGACATTAAAACCAGCAAGAATCCACTTCTAGAATATGGCAGAAGTGACAGAAAGAGGTCACACTGTACCAAGACCATGGACCCAGGTCCCTCTGGTAGAAGCTAACACCACAGGGAAATTAGCTTTATGGGATTTGAAACCACTGAATGTGAGGTTATCCAGCTAGAACTGGGTCTATGAGGAAATTAATGCTGGAAGCATCCCTTAATGATAAATAAGAGAGGAAGATGTACAATTTTCTGGAAAACTTATTAGAGCCAGGGAAAATACATGGAAGAAATATCTATAATATAGATTTAAACACATCGTGAAAGATCTAATTAAAATATATTTTCTTAGACAAATTGTAAATAGCTAGGCAAATGATAAAAGATTTTGAATGATGAGCAAAAGCATGTACAAAAACATAATAAGCACTTATAAAAATTTTTCAGAGAGAGAGAGATTAGTTTACTGATCAGGGTTCAGCTGGGGACAGATCCAGGAATTGGGAATACAATCCAAGTCTCCCACTGTTGCTTCCCAGGGTCTACATTGATAAAGAAGCTGGAGCTAAGTGGTAGAGACAGAAATCAAAAACCAGTACTCAGCTGTGGGACATGGGCGTCTTAAGTGCCAGGCTAAGTGCCTGCACCAAACGTTGTATCTTCTAATCTTTGTTTCTGTTTGGAACTTGTTTTGTAACTGTTCAAGTTAGGCATAATCTTTCTTAACAATTTGGTGTTCTTAGACATGTGTCCATTTCTGTTGCTATGACAATGAGTCACATAACATATGGAACTGAGTTGAAAGGAATTCTGCAGTACTAGTAGTAGAAATAAAATAAAAACCCACCCCCAATTACTATGAGCATGTGATAAGAGGGCTAGCAAATGGGAGCTGTCTCTGTGTCTGTTTGTTCACATGACATCAAAGGATTTGGACCGCATGTTCAATTTAACAGCATAGAGTCTTTCTGCAGTATGGCATGGCGTTAAATATCAGAGATATCACTGTTTTGCTGGGTCAACCAGCTGCCAAAATAAAGAGTCAGTTTTTTCTATAAAGTCATTTCATGTCCTTGTACAATTTTCAATGGTATAAGACATTCTCCATTGCACCTACTGACATAGCATTGACATGTTCTCATATGAGAGAGAATATAAATTAGAAGAAACCAAATATCAAGAATTT
This sequence comes from Lepus europaeus, assembly GCF_033115175.1. Lineage (NCBI taxonomy): Eukaryota > Metazoa > Chordata > Mammalia > Lagomorpha > Leporidae > Lepus > Lepus europaeus. The sequence continues at coordinate 68,982,447 of NC_084842.1, forward strand.
AAAAGCTATGTAATCCCATTCTTATAATAAGAAAAATTCTTCACTAGCTAAAACTCAGCAAATTTTCTCAGACCCATCAATGAAAATCAGTCTCACTGTCCAGAAACTTGGAGAGGTGAGCAAATCTAGAACATCAGTCAAGATCCACTTAGTTGGAACGGAAATCACTAGATGAATAAACTGGTATAAACACTTAAATATAAACTTTTTATGAATTTATAGAAACTGAGTCTGGAATTGTGGGAAGAGAGAAACTCTTGAGAAGGCAATTTTGGGGAGACCCCAAATTGTATTTCCAGGAGCCCCAACAGGTTGTGGCAGTGAAAAGGCAAGAAGTTTTCTTTCTTTCTCTACCATAGAAAGAGGAAAAATAGCCAACATGGCCAGAGTGTTTCTCCTAACAAAATTTTACTGTCCTGGGAATAGATTATACCTGAACCGTGTATAACCTCAGGAAAGGGCAGTTCTCCAACTGTAGTCCCAATTAACTTGCTTGTCAAACTTAAAAAATAAAAGAAACTAACAAACACTTGTGAAAGTTGCAGCTCACTGAATGACTGGCATTCAGTCATCAGATTATAAAATGTCCTTCCTTCCTGTGCCTCACTATCATATCAACAGGAATCCAGAAATAATATCTAAGAGCAGCAAGGTGCACGTGATAAGGAGACAAAGAGAATTTGAAGCCTATGGCATTTATAGCTACAGCAAACATTAAACACAGCCCAACTGATAGTCAGATTAAGGAAAAAACCACTCTCACCAAAGGCCTATTACATAAATCCCAAGTGCCTGATACATCATGTCCTACTTTCTATGAAAAATTACAAGATATGCTAAAAAGGCAAGGGGAAAAAACAGTCTGCAGAGACAAAGTAACCTTCATAACCCAACTCATATGTGACACAGATTTTGAAAATATCAAAGAAAGAACTTTTAATAACTACTGTTATGTATTAAGGGCTCTATTGGTTAAAATAAACAAAGGGGTATGGGAACTTCTGCATTTTTAGTTTTTATATATACATATAATACAGCAGCAGGAAGAGGAACTTGTTGGCTTTGTAATAAACATAATAATATAAAATAAAGTTATTTACTAATTTAGCATAGGCTCTATCTCTGTCATTTATAAATTATGGAATACATTATGCATACTCATGTTTGTTTATATATATATTTGTATAAAACATGTAAATGCATCAATGTGTCAAATACTCTTTAGGACCCACACTATAGATATATAACAAATTTCAGAGTACATAATCAATTTAGATAAGCAGAAATAATCAAAGTGTTCATGATCAGTAACTGGACAGATGTTGCCTTTTATGCACCTGATAGAATAGCATATTCAAGTGAAAATGTTTTACCAATAACAACAAGCACCAGCATGTATTATGTTCTAATCATAATGCCCCAGAAAATCCTGTGTAATGTAATATGACTTTTATATGCCTCAAAAACTAGGAAAATCAAGCATTATTCTGTTTACATACATACATGAAGCAAGTGCCTGTGGGAAAATGGGATGGTATATAGAGCTGCTGGCTACAGACGAATCACAGTGCCTTTGGCCTCCTGGAGAGTTTCTTATTTCCAGTTAACTCCAGAATAAAAACCCAACTCTGGTTTATAGATATTCTGCAAGATGGCTTTGAAGGACATCAGTGAAGGGAAATCCTTCCTATGGGCATAACGCTGAGCTCTAATGATTTGGTGGCATGTTCATAGAATCAGATGCAACAGGTGCAAAAGGTTGGTGGAAAACAACCCTGGAAAAGAGGAACTCCTAGGACTGGCCAAAGATGGGAGATACTGTGCTCTGTTTCAGTGTTCACTGAAAGAATCCATTGTCAAGAAAGTTTTAAATATTGAATGGAAAATACAGCATGCTTTGTGGATTTCTGGCAATCTTTTCCCCCAGCCCTTCCAGTGTATATTTCAGTAGACTTATGGATGATGGTGGAGACAGAGGTTCAGTAGAGACAGTAAATAGAACTTCCCCTTACGATTTCATAAGCATTATGCCATCCAGTGTAACATTGGTTGTGTAACACAGCAACTAATTCATTTCACAGCAAAGGAAGTGTAGCAGTGCACTCATTCCCTTGAAGTAACTGGTCCTTGCCTCAAATCTCACCATCCCAAAAGTCCATCCTAATAGAAATGTAAAAGGACTTACCAAATACTTGCTTTCACTGACAGGAGATAACCATCTCAGTTCATTGGATTCGTTCTTTTAAAAAAAGCAGTGCATGCTTTGTATCAGAGACTACAATGCCAAGTAGTCTAGCTTATTGACAGTCCATATGGGTCCAGGAATTATGAGGTGAAGAGACAATGTTTCTTCTCCTTATTATATACCATGTCACCCCAGAAAGAATGTTGGTTTCCATATAAATACTTTGGATCTATGATAGTTTACAAGTCTTGGTTCCAAAGGAGTTTATGTTTCCACCAGGACACAAAAAATGGTTTCGTTGTCTATGTAGGTGAGATTGCTGCCTGGACACTCAGAGCTCTACCAGTGAAGCAACAGGCCCATAAAAAGGGCTGCTTTCCAAGGTAGAATAACACATCCTGATAACCTAGGGGAGGACAATCTGCTGCTATTCCACAGAACAGGTGTGATTCTGTCCAAACCCAGATGGTTATTGGGAGCATCCCATACAACTTCTATGTTCGATGTAAAGGTAAATAGGAAGTGACAGTCTACAAAGTACCAGAAGAGCATCAGTAATCTGAAATTTACTAGGGTAACCACTGATTGATAGTGGAAGATGCAAGTTATAGATGTCACAATAACATGGCTAATTACAAAAGTGTAGTGCTAATTTTGCTTATTCCGTGCTGTCTTTTGGCTTATGTAGTTTTATCTGTACTTGGAAACCAAGCACTTTTATTCTTTTCCTCAATATTTTATATAAATTGTGTGATATTAACATCAAACTTAGTTTTTGTTAATGGAATATTAACACAATTTCAATGAAATTTAATAGAAATGAAGCCATCAGGGTAGTATAGCAGGCTAAGACATCGAGTCTGACACTGTGTCTCACATCTGAGCACCAGTTTGTTTCTGCTGTTCTGCTTCCAACCCAACTCCCTGTAAATATACCTGGGAAGGCTTTGGAGTATAGGCCAAGTACTAGAGTCCCTGTCACCCATATGGGAGACACCCAGATGGTGTTTATCTCTCTTAGCCCCAGCCTGGCCTAGCACAGGCTGTTACAGACATTTGAGGAGTAGATCAGCCGATGAAAGATCTATCTGCACATGTCTTTCCCTCCCTCTGTGTCACCATGTCTTTCAAAAAATAAAGTAGCTGTTTAAAAATGTAATAAAAATTAATTTAAATAGCAATGGGTAAAATTGATGCATGTGTCTTTATTAGGGTAGAAGGTGGAGTACCTCACAAATATAAAGGGCTGTTCCCTTTTCTTAGTTGAACATGCTTGTTTTGTTGTTCAAAATTCAAATTTGGCCAGGAGGGCGCAGAGGGAAAAGGAATTCCCTGCCTTCTTCCAGGGTGTGTGGTTTGGGCTCAGCAGTTCGATGAATCATGTGTGTTTGTGGCCACTGCCCTTGATCCATTTCCTCTGGCATAATTTTCCTTGATATAGCTTTGGGTTATTTTAATCTTTTTTAATAATAACCATTCTAACAGATACAATATGTCATCTTACTGTGATTTTAATTCGCACTTCCCTGATAATTAGTGATACTGAGCATTCTTCATATAGCTGTTGGCCAGTGTATGTCTTCTTTGGGAAATTGCTGGTGAGTTTCTTTTCCACCACAAGATTACATGCTTCCATAGCAACCATGTCACCTTCTAAAAGCTCTGAGAACCGGCTTTTGTGGCTAGGCCCTCTTCCAATTTTCTAAATTCCTTCCTTGTTCACTCTCCTTCAGACTAGCAGTATGATCTGCTTCTTCAGTCACTACTTTTACTCCAGAAATTCTCCCCTCACCCCTGTTCAGCATTATTTATTTTGCACATTTTCCTGTCCAGATATTGGTATGATATCTATCCCCTGTGAAGTCTCTACTAAAATTTTCAGTAAATTAAGTGAATGATAAATACATATAGGATTTTCCTCTTCCTATTCAATGGGTCAATTATAGGTTGTTCCTGGCGTTTTGATGAATTGAGAAGCTCTAGATTTACACAACCACTGACAGTTTGTTTCCAGATAGATTGTCCTTAGTGACTGCCTTTTGAAGGCAGTAGTCTTATGAGGACAGAACTCTAGAAGATGTGAGAGAATTTTATCTCTATGTAGTTATTTTTATCTCTATGTAAAGGGAAACTAAGAGGGTTGTGCGTGTGTGTGTGTGTGTGTGTGTGTGTGCTGCAGGCAGGGAGACAGAATGAGAGGAACCAGGTAATAATGAGTAAGAGGTCCTAAAGCCTATTGTCACATAAAGGTTCTCCCTTCCCCTAAGGCTTCAATATTCTCAGTGCACTAAACACTTATAACTCTACTGTTGGTAAAAGATTTACAAGGATGTTTGATAAAGTTTCATTAAGCACCCAAATTCAATTTACACATGAATGCTAATTGCAGTAACTCACAACAGTATTTTACAACCAAGTTATTTTCCTCAATTACCACCATCTTTAAATAGAAAAGGAAGTTGATATATTAAAGGTACTTCCATTTTGCCTGATAGCATTTATGAACAATTATTTTAAAGGTTAAATGGGTTAATGATTGGCAATATTGATAGAAGTATGCACAGAATTATCTGAATTTTGCTAAAATATAAACAGTTAAATTCTTTTTAATTTTTATTTAAATAAATGAAATACATTTTGCACTTTTCATATAGAGTTTTAAGAACACAATGATACTTCCCACTTTATCCTCTCTCCCTCCTTTGCTTCCACACTTCTTCCTTTCTAATTTTTCTTTCAATTTTTGCAGTGATATACTTTCAATAAAGTTCATAATTATAAACGTAATACTCCATTTAACAAAGAATCAACAAGTAAATAGAAAAACACTGTTCTTTGGGAGTATAGACAAGGGTAATAAACAATAATATCATCATAAAATGTAATTTCACTCATATACAGTCTACCTTTTGTATTCTGTACATTAGTTACCACAAATCAGAGAAAATATATAGTATTTGTTTTTTGGGGACTGGCTTATTTCACTAAGCATAACAGCCTCCAATTGCATTCTTTTTTTGCAAAAGAAAGTATTTTTTTTAATTATATCTGAGTAGTATTCCATTGTGCATGGGAAACAAAATTAAGGACAATTATTGTAACAAAAGTCATCTAAACTGTGTAATGTTTCTTCACTATATTTTATTATTTGTTCAAGATTATCTCTGTTTCACGTTATAACCAAAAATTCAACATGCATCTGTCATATGGGAAGGAAGTAATCTGAACTAAACTTTCTTCTCTATTAGGTGGACATTTATTTAATAAAAATCAAGAAAAGCTTTTCTGCAGTGCTTTCATCTAGAGTCAGCAATTCTTTGTGGCATCTGATTTTACTGCTGAAAAGCAGTATCCAGTTACAATAACATAGAGTTGAAGATAACCTTGGCATTCAAACTTCTCTAATTTAGGATGACTGTATATTAATGAAAAAATGAGTAATAATAATAATGAAACTAATCCCAACAGGTGTGAAAACTGCTCTCAGAATATCATATTGTTCCATTTATCCAAAGAACCTTTGTGAAATGGATTTCCTCTCTTCTGGCGGTAAGTAGTGCCACAGAGTACTAACAGAGTAATTTGATTGGACCTGAAGAAGGTGTTTACTTTTATTAGTTCATTAATAAAAAAAGTATAACAAGAGCAGCATTCTTGAGTCAGGTTAACTCAGTTTGTGCAGAAACAAATATCTCTATATTTTGTAGTGTTAAGAACTCAAATTAAACAAGAGTTTTAATCACATTCTCCAGTTGTATACCCTCCAAAATGAGTTCAATGCCTCTTGTTGTACATGCGAAGAGAAATTGGTTTCTTCCCTGGGGAGTTCTCTCACTGATTCTGCTATTGAATTGTTTTTAAGTGAGTCTTTTAACTCTCCAAAAGGACACATGGTCAACTGCAGGAGCCATGATTTTGATTATTTAGGAAGATCTGGAGGAGGATTTAAAAATCATAGGAAAGAATGGTATGGTGAAGATGTGTGTGTGTGTATGTGTGTGTGTGTTGATTGCAAATAAAATAATATTCCAACAATCATCAGGGTGTAGATATTATTAATGATGGGAGTTAACTTCGGAAGGTGAGTGTTTCTGTAAAATTGAAAAAAGAAAAAGGCAGTAAGGCTGATTGAGACATGGTGAAGGAGTTGGCATTTAGCCTGACATTTGAGATGCCAGCATCACAGTGCCTAAGTTCAATATCTAGCTCTGCTCCAGACTCCAAATTTCTCCTAATACAACCATTGAAGTCACCTGTGGTAGCTCCAGTAATTGGGTTCTGACTCCCACATGGGAGACATGAATCAAAGAGTTCATTGGCGACCTCGATTGAGTTCATGGCTTCTAGCTTTGAGCTAGTCCAGCCCTGAACATTGAAGAATAAAATTTGAATATCAAAGTCTCTCTCATCTCTCTCTCCCTTCTTCCCTCCCTCCATCTATCCCTCTCTCCATCTTTAGCCCTGACCCTCAAATAAATGAATGTTTTTCAAAAATAATGGAGATAATGATGATTGTTACCAGAAATAGAGGTATTTCTATGTTTGTTTTTAACACCAATTCTGGAGAAGTGGAGTCACATTCTTTGGAAATTTCAAGAGAAACAAAATGTTATGAGTTAAGAGCCAACTAGGACGAACAACAAGTTGGGCTGGATAAATAAGGATGGCTTAAATATCAATATAGACCACAGAGGAAAATATCCCTGGTATTTGCTGAGGGAAATGGTAATTAGATATTGCTCCTGACAGCTGGTTGGAGGGTGACACACCCATGAGACTGAGAGTGGTGATAATAATTTGAAAAAAGCTTCTTGAAGAAGTTTCCTTATTTTTTAGTTTGTATGACAGGTAAGCAGTGAAGGGAAGATATTTTTAGAGAAAAGATATCTTAGAATCATGGACAATAAGGGGAGAATTGGCTAGAGTTCAAAGAATGAGAAACAACATGACAATGAGTAGACAAAAAAGAGGACAGCAGTGATTAAGTAAATAGTCCTGGAAGATCTTGTCCCACGTCTTGAGCGGAAGCTGATCACTTCCTGATGCTATCTGCTTGCTCTCAGGATGTTAGAAAGTTGACTGCTCTGGAAAGTTAAATAAGATTCACATAGTAATGGGGAAAGAGACATGGCTTTTGGTCCTTACTGCTCTTGAGACATAATATATGTACTAAGAATATTTCCAGCTGTGCAAGATCATCAAGTAAATATATTCTGTAAGTCTTAAGTGTGTCCTAAACCATGTATACTGATAAAGCTCCATAGATAAGTCATATGAACTCCCAATTGAAACTGTTGGCCTAGAATTACTAAATTCAGATTAAAAACGCAAAGTTGTCATCAAGTTAGCATTTCAAAATAACTGAAATTTTATAAAACTATTTTGTTTTTAGCTAATTGCATGCAAACCAGCACCTAGAATGATAAATAGGGTACCATTGACAGTGAAGGCAATGCCAAATGTCTAGAAACTTCATGCATTTTCTGAAATATTTATGTTCATATAAATAACATTTACCCATCCACATTTAAATTAGAGAAGGCTAAACATGTCTTCTAATTTGAGAGTGTTTCCTAGTCAACTTGTCAATGGTAATCAGAGTATATCAAAGAAATTTAATTATTTTACCATGTGTCTTCTTTACAAAGTGAAAGAATAAAACATTTTCCATGGGGGCTTCTCCTCATTTTTATGATTGATTTGGGGATAGCAAAAAGAAAAAAATTTTAGGTAATTTGAAACTTTCAATTAACAGAATCATGGATGACTGGGAAAAAAACACATCTATTTAGTTAAACTGGGAGCAAAATATTTTAAAAGTGAATGTATGCAGTAATATGTTTTTTGAAAAATCTTAGCCTTTTAATATACAGAAGACATTGTTCCATCCTTTTCAGATATTTCTGAGATATTAATCTTCACTAACTTGGCTCAGAGGGTAAAGAAAGCCTTTTACAAACTGTTATTAAACGAGACCAAAAACTTAAGAGCCTGTTCTCATTTTAACAGAGACAAAGCTAAATTTGCCTTTTGCATTAGTATAATATTTGAAAATAACATTAAATGTATCAAACTTTAGCCAGCTTTGGTGATGACAAAGGCAATTTATTTTCCTCACTTTCTGCAACTTCCTACATTCATTCAGGTTTATTATACATTTTCTTCTTTGTCATTCTGGAATAAGTCATTTTGCTTTAGGGCAATACTACATTTTCCTTAATACACCATTACTTTGCATACAAAATTGTTCCTCTCTGTATTACTGCTTTGCTGTACTCCCACTCACAAATACTAAATAATTATCATTTTTAATCCATAGTAACTTGTATTTCACAGAGGAAACTAAGAGGCAGATAAACTTTCTGTCATGCACCAGAATTTATATCAACTACCTTATTAATATGAGTTTTAGAACATTTTATAGCCATAAAAAATCCTATATAGTACAACTTCTAACATGGACAAAAAATGAATGAAGCAATTAATGCAGCTAATTATTTATAATATATATAAAGTCTTTCTATGATATAAAAATAAAACACCAAATGTTTATAAATATAAAATGATGCTTAGATTTTTTTTTTTTTGGTATTCTTTCTTCTTATTTTTAGGAGACTTTGAGATGTGCTTCTATTAATTATTTTGTAGAATTCACCTGTGTGGTCCTGATTCTGATTTTGTTGGGAGATTTCAAAAATTTTTTATTAACCAAATTGTACCTACCTTTAGACTATATTTTGACATTTATACAATATACACTACTCAAAACAGCGTAATCCACATTTTCACTTCTTTGACATTACTTTACTAGTTGGAACTTTGGAGGTTATTTCTTCTATCTGATTGAATAATATCTACCACATTTTTTATGAACTGTGATGTCCCCACTGTGCTGTGTGACACTAGAATCTTACTTCTTCTAATTGTGTCTTGGACACATTATCCAAACTGTACCAAACCTCTCATTTCTCCAAGAGTCTCTAAATCACCATTCTGTATTTAGATTAAGATTTATTGTTGGTTTGTTTAGCTTTCCATGTGAAGGAGCACATGCAGTATCTCTCTTTCAGTATCTGGTTTATTCAACTTAATATGATGAAATCATCATATCAATGAGATAACTGCTCCATCATGTTTACTGTAGTACATTTTGCAATGGCCGTGATATGTTATCAAGCAAGCTGTCCAACCTCAGATAAATGAATAAATAAAATGCATGTGTAAACCTTGAATATTATTCAGACATGAAAAAGAAATAATTCTTTTCATTTGCAGTGAAAGGATGAAGCTGGAAGGCATGCTATTTGGACATTTTTGACTATTGATTTAGCTATTTGTCTGTTATAAGTCTCTTAATATTTTATCTTTGATCACTTTGTTTCCATAAATCTATTTTATATATGTTATTCAACCTGTTGGCCTAAAATTGCTCATAGTATGCTTTTATCTGCACATTTGCAAGAAGCTAGACTAAGAAGTGGAGTCAAGATTCAGTAACTCAAAAAGTGTTTTAACCCTTGTACCAAATACCCAACTCTGTTTTGTTCTATATTTAGTCAAATTTTTATAGCATAACATTTTAATTTCCCTTTTTATATCCATGTAGTTATTTTCTTAATGCTATCTTTGTGACTAAATTAACTTATTACTTGTAAGCAACCTAGTTTGAATAATAATAACTCAGTCTCCAGATATGCAAATATGCTACTACAACACATTACTCTTTCTCCTTATTATTGCCAAAATTTTAACTTAATACAATGTGAATCTATTAGCATGTATTCATACCTTACCCTTTAAAATTATATAGGAAGAGTTGCTACAAATCAGAAGTACCTTAATGCAGGGTCTTAGTCCACCTGTACAGGATGGAGTAGGTCCAAGGAAAGGTAAGTGCGCCACTCACCCGTTCCCCAGCCTTCAGATCTCGGAGACAATCAGATGCAGCGGGGAGTCAAGTCTAGCATGAACTCGTTTATTTCATGCGTAACAGAGCCTTTTATAGCACAAAACTGCAGAGTCATTGGGGCAGGACTAAGGACCAACCAATCACTTTACAGGGCGATTTCTTATAGGACCAACCATATGTCTACACACTTGGTACTAGTTTTGTTACCTCCCCTGATGTTGCGTAGCCAATTAGTTTTGGTGGTAAACAACTTTGGATTCCGCCCACCTTACTTCGTTTGGGCGCCATCTTTGAATTACCTCATGTAACTAATTTCCCCACGCCTTAATACTGACTTTGCTATTTACATGTTATCTTTATCAATATTTATTTATTCTTATGGCTTCAAGTTATTGCCTAGTATCCTGTTTTTCAAAGTAAAGAACCATCTTTGTCAATTTCTATAGGGAAAGGAGGCTGGTAATGACTACCACACCTGTTATTTGTCTGTGTATCTTCATTTCTTCTTTATTTTTGAAGACTAGTTTGTGAGAATTAGAATGTTTGATTGACAAACATGTCCACTTACTTCATTTTAGCCTCCATGGCTTTGGTGAGACAAAAACTGTTGATTTTGCTAAGGATATGTACCTTATAAAAGACAAGTCACTTCTGTTACTCCTTTGCCTTTTGACAATTTGTCAAAATCATGTTCATCTGGATCTCTTTAATCTTATCCTAGGAACACAGAAGTTCATTGAATTCCTTAGATGTATAGATTCATGTTTTTTGTTAAAATTTGCACAGTATTACTCATTTTTACAAAATATGTTATGAATTGTTCTATCTTCTTTTCCTGGGGCTTCCATAATTTCTATCTTGTTATACTAAGTATAACCTTATATGTCCCATAGTCTCTCTTCATATTTCTTCATTTTTTTCTTTGTCCTCCTCATATTGGATAATGTTAGTTGCTTTGTATAGAATTTCACTGGTTCTTTCTTCCACCTGCCCTAGTCAGTTATTGAAATCTTATGATAAATTTTTGGTTTCAGTTATCATTTCCACCTCTATAATTTCTATTTGGTTAATTTTCATAATTTTTATTTGTTTTTGGATTCTCTATTTAGTAAGACATTATATTCTTAGTTTCCTTTAGTTCTTTGCTCATAGTGTTATTAAGTTTTTCAAGTATAATTAAGATAGCATTGAGCTTTTGTTATAAATGTTTATAAACTTGAAGTTGTATTATTTCTTTCAAACCAGTTCAACTAACTGTGTATAGACAATAGCAGACTAAGAGTTTCACCTATCAAAACTGAATAAACAAAGTTGAATAAACAAGTAGAGTTTAGTCTTACAGAAGATGGGAGTCCTAGTTATCCATTTTAAAATCCAATTAGCCGGCGCCCCGGCTCAATAGGCTAATCCTCCGCCTTGCGGCGCCGGCACACCAGGTTCTAGTCCTGGTCGGGGAGCCGGATTCTGTCCCGGTTGCCCCTCTTCCAGGCCAGCTCTCTGCTGTGGCCAGGGAGTGCAGTGGAGGATGGCCCAAGTACTTGGGCCCTGCACCCCATGGGAGACCAGGAGAAGCACCTGGCTCCTGCCATCGGATCAGCGCAGTGCACCAGCCGCAGCGCGCTGGTCATGGCGGCCATTGGAGGATGAACCAACGGCAAAAGGAAGACCTTTCTCTCTGTCTCTCTCTCTCACTGTTCACTCTGCCTGTCAAAAAAAAAAAAATCCAATTAGAGGGTTTAATACTAATAGGAGCCTTTGGTCTGCATAGAATAAAACAACTTGGGGAAATGAGAGATAATAAAAGCAAAGTAATATTTAAAAAGCAGAAAACTAGATATTTGGGACTGAAGTTATATTGGGTATGAAATTATTGGTAAGTACGTTCAACATTCATTTAACTATTATACAATAAAATGTCTTCTATGCATATACATGGTAAATAATATATGTCCAAAATTCATTAGAGCTATACATAAGTCCCTACCCCTAGAACAATAAACACATAGGAGGCATGCAAACATTGGTGAGTAAATGAGAATGTATTTATTGGTTGACAATAAAATTTGAATTCAGTGAAAATGGAAGCTTCTCAGATGTTTATATAATTAGACTAGGATTTGATTAGAGGCCTAGAAACAATGACGTGCTATCAAATGTGCTCTCCAATGAGTCTGTGGGTACAGAAGGACCACTGGGTTGTAGTATGCGGTACTCCTATCATGTAAACAACTCCACCAAATTCAATTCTAAGCACCACATAAAGTTACTAGTTACAATGTTAGCGAGAGATGTGCAAATAGTATCACACACTTGTATAACTGCTCCAGCATCCTAATATTGTCTTTGTAATTATTTAGCTGCTTATTTATTTAAACATTTGAGAGAGTGAGAGAAGCTGAGTGAAGGCAAAGCAAAGAGAAATGAACTCCGACTGGGTCTTCCACTTGGGTGGCAGGGACTCAAGTACTTGAGCCATCCCCTGCTATCTCCCAGAATGGGCGTTATCAGGAAGCTGGATTGAAAGCAGTTTCTGGGACTTGAACTGATGTGGGTACTCAGATATGGAATGCTGAGATCCCAAGTGGTAGCATCAACTGAAAGGTGAAAATAGTTGTGTACATTTGATAATTTTCCACTTCATATCTCTCTACAGACTCTGAAACAAATATTTGGTATGACTGAGTGTAATTTACTTTGAAGATTTAGAAGACTGGTCATATTACAAATACTAAAAAAGAAGTATGGGTACACATGAAATGGGATGTTCCTCAATCACCCAACTCTCTAACTTTATAACACAGAAAATAGCACAGGTTAGTTAGTACATGCAAGGTAACTTACAAGATCAAGATTATAAATGAATTAAAAAAGGACACATAGTTAAGAGAAGGGTTACTGAAATTGTAAAGGAGTAAACAATGAGGGTATTTTCATATTCTAGCATAATCTCTCCTAGACTGCTTAAACATTAAAGTTCATTTTTAATGATGGCTATTTGTGATTGTATTACTATGCAGGATTTTTAACACTTTCAAATACATTTTCTCTTATGAAACTAACATTTTTGCCTTTATGAGATTGTATAAAAGGATGTGGAATTATCAAATTTGTTATAAGCAGGAAACATGATCCTGTTGATACTGAAATTTAATTTAAAAAATAGAGAAAACAAAACTATAGATCAATCTCATTTCCCAATATAGATATGGAAATATGAAAATATTAATGTAGATTTCAGCAATACATTAAATCAACTATATAAAATATTATTTATACTTGTCATAAATGTAAGGATCATTTAATATGAATAAAGCTTTTAATATCCTTCTAGCACAATTGAAAAACCAGCAGAACACAAAAGAAAGTTGGTTTTGAAGTCTCACTGCCTGAATTTGTCTCCTCGCTTTGTCATATTGTAAACAGTTTTCTTTCATTGTTTAAATTTCTCATTCATTTATTTCAGAGGTCAGGAGAGAGAAAGAGAGAGAGAGGGAGAGAGAGGTTGAGAGAAAAAGAGAAAGAGAGAAAGTACTCATTTGTTGATTCATTCTGAAATGTTTGCAACAGTCAGGTATAGCCAAGTCTTGATTTTACTATCTGGACACACAACCCAGATCTCCTCTCACAATAACAGGAACCCAATTACTTGAGCCATCACTATTATCTCCATATTAACAGGATGCTGAACCCACACACACTTACATGGGACACAGGCCTAGTAACTGGCATATAAAAAATAAATCAGATAACCACCCAAGTTTGTTGAGAATTTACTTTTTCTTTACTCCTGTCAGGACTTTGCTTTTGGAGTATTCATTCTCCACTCTGATGTTGACTTTAGTCACGTGTTTGCTTTGCAATGGAATTCACATACTAGAGACACCTTGAGTCTTTTAGCAGATTAAGAGGTTTGTGCCAGTATTCAAGGGGACAATATCTCTACCATAAGGACTTTATGATTCTTTTGCCTCAAAAGAAGCCTGTAGCAAAAAACAAACAAACAAACAAAAACAAACAAACAAACAAACAAAAAAGAATCACGAGAAATAGATCTGAAATAAATCCAAGACTCAGAGTATAGCTGGACCAATTTAGCCCAGCCCAGATCAGAGAAATTGCAGTAAACCTTTAAAGCAGTGAGCATGAAATTGATAAGCCTGAATCAAAGTAGGCCACTGATACTTTCAAGTTGTTTGTTGTAGTGCACAGTAGCCAATTAACTATGTAAACTTGGGCAAATAATTAGATGTTTACATCTGAGTTTCATCTTCTATAAAAGGTGAAATAATAATAACTAATTAGATATTTTAATAAGACATAAATAATTCAGTACATAAGAAGCACTAAGAGCAGTAACTATCAAATATCAAATGAAAGTTAAAATTATTATTAGAAATTACAGTATCATTTCACTTGATACTAAAACAAATCATTATATTTCTGATGCCATTTTTTTGACAGGCAGAGTGGACAGTGAGATAGAGAGACAGAAAGCTCTTCCTTTTTCCGTTGGTTCACCCCCCAATGGCCGCAGAGGCTGGCGCACCGCGATGATCCGAAGCCAGGAGCCAGGTGCTTCTCCTGGTCTCCCATGGGGTGCAGGGCCCAAGGACTTGGGCACCGACCAGGACTAGAACCCGGTGTGCCGGCGCCGCAAGGTGGAGGATTAGCCTAGTGAGATGTGGCGCTGGCCTCTGATGCCATTTTAAAGAGTAGGTATATATTATTTTGTCCATATGTTTAAGAATATATTTTTAAGCTTTTATCTAGTAAATATGATTTTCCAAAGTACAGTTTATGGATTACAATGGCTTCCCTCCCCCATAACTTCCCTCCCTCCCGCACCCTTCCCATCTCCCGCTCCCTCTGCCATTCCATTCACATCAAGATTCATTTTCAATTATCTTTATATACAGAAGATCGATTTAGTATATATTAAGTAAAGATTTCATTGGTTTGCACCCACACAGAACATAAAGTGTAAAATACTGTTTGAGTACTAGTTAGAGCATTAAATCACATGGGACAACACATTAAGGACAGAGATCCCACATGAGGAGTAAGTACACAGTGACTCCTGTTGTTGACTTAACAAATTGACACTCTTGTTTACGGCATCAGAAATCTCCCTAGGCTCTAGTCATGAGTTTCCAAGGCTATGGAAGCCTCTTGAGTTCGCCAACTTCGATCTTATTTAGACAAGGTCATAGTCAAAGTGGAAGTTCTATTCTCCCTTCAGAGAAGGGTACCTCCTTCTTTGACGGCCCCGTTCTTTTCCTCGCAGAGATCTTTCATTTAGGTTCACTTCTTCTTCTTCTTCTTTTTTTTTTTTTTTTGTTGCCAGAGTGTCTTGGCTTTCCATGCCTAAAATACTCTCATGGGCTCTTCAGCCAGATCCAAGTGCCTTAAGGGCTGATTCTGAGGCCAGAGTGCTGTTTAGGACATCTGCCATTCTATGAGTCTGCTGTGTATCCCACTTCCCATGTTGGATCATTGTCTCCCTTTTTGGTTCTATCAGTTAGTATTATCAGACACTAGCCTTGTTTGTGTGATCCCTTTGACTCTTAGACCTATCAGAGTGATCAATTGTGAACTGAAATTGATCACTTGGACTAGTGAGATGGCATTGGTACATGCAATCTTGATGGGATTTTATTGGAATCCCCTGGTACATTTCTAACTCCACCATTCAAGAATATATTTTAAAGTGAATAGCCAAAGCTAAATTTTTATGAAATGATGCATTATCTAAAATATAGATTTTATATACTACCCATGTAATATTTAATTTTCAGAAAATAACTTTCCCTTCATGTGATATAGTATACTTCAAGTAAAAAATAAGATATTTTTGTAATTCTTTTTATCTTGATAGTTGAAAATCTTAAATATTTTTCACTTGTAATAATAAAAATATTCTAATATATAGAAGATTTATTTTCTTTTACTAGTGGCTTTTTTAATTTTAAGTTTCCAAATTGGTTTATTAAATTTATAATACCTTTATGTACTTCTTATGTATAATTCTTTTTGATTTTGCATAAATGGAGATTATGAGTACTAGAAAGAACTTGACTTGACTTGGTTCTTGACTCCATTTATACATTGTCATGCATCCTGAAACATATTGTTTAAGTCTCCTGGTCTTTTTTTCTCACTTGTAAATTTATAATACTAACAATTCTTTTCTAAAATTGCAAGATTGTTGAGAGGATCAACTGTTATCATAAGGTTGAAAGCACTTTGAAATATATGAACTAATCAAATGTAAAGGAATATTATCTAACTGGAATTCAAACCAAGTTCCATCCTATTTAAATATTTAAAATTATGTTTCCCTAAAGATATTTTTATTTCTAATTTAGTTCCAGAATGCTATTTCCCAAAGAGACAACAGTTGGTTGAATAATACAGTTAGCAAACAACTTTTAATTACAATCTTTTCTCAAGGTGACTTAAAATTTCCCTAAGTCCCTAAACAACACAAAATGAACTGCAGTAATACTCCATAATCAATAGTTCATTTTTAGCAGGATGAAAAAATATGAGCATTGTAAATCCCAGAATACTTTTTCAGAGTAGAACATAGTTATTTTCTGTATATTTAAAACTGAAGGAAGTATAAAGCTCATCTAATAATAAAATAATGAAGCTACTTCTAATTATATGTATGATTGATCAGTAAATATATGTAAATACTTAAAATGTAAAATAATCACAAAATCACAGTAAAATGTTAATTTGATATAACTATGTTTTAACCTCACTAAATATGCCTACTGTCATGGCTCTTAAAAATTCCTGTAGAGTAGAATTTACCATCTCAAATGTCAACAAGGAGCAGATAAATAAAATAAATTAGTGAAAGATGCAAGTTAAGAAGCATGCTCACTGGAGGCTGCGTACCTGTAAAAAGTGACTGACACGTACTTAGTTCCACTGAATGTTACTACCCACAAATTTAAGTTCAGTACTTTATATCTATTTTTCAATAAAAGGCAAAACACCAGATTGTTATGTTAACCCTCTTAATAAATATTAACAACATTTGGATTTCCTCTTTTGAAAAAAGTCTATTGAGGTCCTTGGCCCATCTCTTAAATGGGTTGTTTGTTTTGTTTTTGTGGAGTTTCTTGATCTCTTTGTAGATTCTGGTTATTAATCCATAGTTTGCAAATATTTTTCCCATTCTATTGGTTGCCTCTTCACTCCTCTGACTGTTTCTTTTGCAGTACAGAAACTTCTCAATTTGATGCAATCCCAAATGTTAATTTTGGCTTTGACTGCCTGCGCCTCTAGGGTCTTTTCCAGGAAGTCTTTGCTGGTGCCAATATCTTGCAGGGTTTCTCCAATGCTCTCTAACAATTTGATGGTGTCGGGTCATAGATTTAGGTCTTTAATCCATGTTGAGTGGATTTTTGTAAAGGTGTAAGGTAGGGGTCTTGCTTCATGCTTCTGCGAGTGGAAATCCAGTTTTCCCAGCACCATTTATTGAATAGACTGTCCTTACTCCAGGGATTGGTTTTAGATCCTTGATCAAATATAAGTTGCCTGTAGATGTTTGGGTTGATTTCTGGTGTTTCTATTCTGTTCCATTGGTCTACCACTCTGTTTCTGTACCAGTACCATGCTGTTTTGATAACAACTGCCCTGTAGTATGTCCTGAAATCTGGTATTGTGATGCCTCCAGCTTTGTTTTTGTTGTACAAAATTGCTTTAGCTATTCGAAAGCCAAGACACTCTGTCAAAAAATAAAATGAATTAAATGAAAGATCTCCATGAGTGAGATCCCAGTGGAAAGAACAGGTCATCAAAGAGGGAGGAAGTCTGAAGGGAGGAGAGAACTTCCACTTTGACTATGACCTTGTCTAATTATGATCAGAGTCAATGAACTCAAAAGGCTTCCATAGCCTTGGCAACTCATGACAAAAGCCTAGGGTAAAAAAAAAAAAATGCCACTTGAGATAGCAGCACCTTAAAAAAAAAAAAAAAAAGAGCCTAGGGTGATTACTGATGCCATAAACAAGAGTGTCAATTTGTTAAGTCAACAACAGGAGTCACTGTGCACTTACTCCTCATGTAGGATCTCTGTCCTTAATGTGCTGTACATTGTGATTTAATGCTATAACTAGTACTCAAACAGTATTTTTCACTTTGTATTTCTATTTGGGTGCAAACTGTTGAAATCTTTACTTAGTATATACTAAACTGATATTCTGTATGTAAAGAGAATTGAAAATGCTGATATTCTGTATGTAAAGAGAATTGAAAATGAGTCTTGATGTGAATAGAATGGGAGAGGGAGCGGGAGAGGGTAGGGTTGCAGGTGGGAGGGAAGTTATGGGGGGGGGAGCCATTGTAATCCATAAGCTGTACTTTGAAAATTTATATTCATTAAATAAAAGTTAAAAAATATTAATAACAAAGCTAGTTTTAAATTGCTAAGCAAATTACACTTGTTAAGGATACAATCTGACAATTGCATACTCCTTTCCTATATCACAGCAAGATGTAACCTTTGGCTTTCTGCTTTATTTTCTTCCTAATCATCTCCATTTCAACAGTGTCACCTGGCTCCAAGTTACCCATCTGCCACAACAAAACATTTAACTCTATTTGTGTTATTCAATAATTGAGCCCCAGATAGAAAGTGTGCTCATTCTTGACTATGTAACTTTACTCAAGGGCTCAAACTATGTATCAAAAAAAAAAAAAGAAAAAAGAAAAAACTCAATCTTACAATTTAATTAGCAGCATTTTTAAATTTCTAACAGAGAAAAGCAAAGATATACATGTTTTCAAATGGTGGAATACAGAGGGGTTGAAAGACATTTCCACTGCTACCTTATACAATTTTTTTCTTTCTTTTTTTTTTTTTTTTTTTTTGACAGGCAGAGTGGACAGTGAGAGAGAGAGAGAGACAGAGAGAAAGGTCTTCCTTTGCCGTTGGTTCACCCTCCAATGGCCGCCGCAGCCGGCGCACTGCAGCCGGCGCACCACGCTGATCCGGAGGCAGGAGCCAGGTGCTTCTCCTGGTCTCCCATGGGGTGCAGGGCCCAAGCACTTGGGCCATCCTCCACTGCACTCCCGGGCCATAGCAGAGAGCTGGCCTGGAAGAGGGGCAACCGGGACAGAATCCGGCGCCCCGACTGGGACTAGAACCCGGTGTGCCGGTGCCGCTAGGCGGAGGATTAGCCTGTTGAGCCACGGCGCCGGCCCCCTTACACAATTTCTAAACCTGACATATTACAAAGAAAGAGAAGGAGCTATTGGGCATCTTCAAACACTTATTTAATCTGATTTTTAGAGGGCTTCCAAGGTTTAACATGTATTAGAGAAATGGGTGAAAGTCGAAGATTCCGATTTCTTAGTTTCATAGTTTACCATTTAGCATATAGATAATAGAATAAGAATTGTATACATACCTAGTTGAAAATTGAAAACTTCCTGGATGAAATACAGCATGTTTTGAGAGTGTCTTCTAATTCAGAGGACTGTGGAAGCTATCTGTTCATCCTGGGCTTGCAGACTATATGGGAGATAGCATGGCAAAGAGCAGAGCACATGGCATGAACACGTTATTTACTTATTGCTCCAGTTGCTACTCAGCCTTTCTCTCAACTCCTCTCCTGCAACTACATGTACTTTCACATTTTTTTTTTTTAGAATTTTTAAGACGCAGTTGTAGAAATTAAGACCCATAAGCCTTAAAATAACTACACTTGTCATTTG
Organism: Lepus europaeus; assembly: GCF_033115175.1. Taxonomy (NCBI): domain Eukaryota; kingdom Metazoa; phylum Chordata; class Mammalia; order Lagomorpha; family Leporidae; genus Lepus; species Lepus europaeus. The sequence goes on from NC_084842.1 coordinate 69,002,273, forward strand.
TTTTGAAGAAACATAAACCTCATTTTCAGTTAGGGGTTACTTGCATTAGAAAATTCTCATGTAATGGACTATAGGTTTTATTTTTTTAAGTTGAAAGAGAATAGTAGTTTCTAAATAGTTTCTTAGCATTTATAATGGTCTCACTGGCAACATTTATTGATCAGATATTTTCAAAACATATGCTCTCTAATTATATATTTTATCAATATTCAGAACTTCATTACAATCTGAATGTTTTAAGAAAGATGAAGAATTCATGAAGTTGGTTAAACATATTCTGCTTTATTTTCATATGATCTAAGATAAAATTATAATATTCATGTGTATTTTTCAGTTCAGTAAATAAGTACACATTAATTTTCATGGTTTTTTGTTTCAGTTATTTAGTTATTCAGTGAGATACTTGCATAGTAGAGTAAGTGGTCTTTTACTCTGTGCCACCAGGAAAAAGTTTTATTTTTATGGTTAGTGGCTGAAGTGATAATTTAGGAAATACTTTTGGATATCAACTAATCAAGAGAGCAATTCTTCTCAATGCTATAGTTAATTTAAAATGAGTTATATCATCAAATCTCAAAATGAAGTGTTTTATTTCATGCCACAACTAAATTTTTAACTAAAACTCCCTCTCTGATTTTGAATGCTTATTCCTCCTAAAGGCAGCCCCCTCCGAGCCTCAGATTTCTATATGAAGTAGGTCATGGTGTAGAACAAACACTCCATGCAGACACTTTGCAGTCAGGCCTTGATTCAAGGAGGCCAGGCCCAAGTCCCCCAAGCTCTCTCAAACAGTTGTCCTTAAAGTGAAAACTCTGGCAAAGGGGCATACTCTGAAACAGGAGCATGGCTGAAAACTAGGCTATGTGGCAATGTCTGAATTAGCATATTGACATTCCTAGTTTGTTCAAAATTAAATGTACTCAGGATTAAACTGAAGTCTCAATATGATAAACATGTGGATTTGAGTCTCTCTAAAATGTGAAATTTTGAAGTGTGTGTGATTTAGACAAGAAATATGAAAAGCTTGGAGAATTAGGATTGGACTATGTTAGCACAGGTATAATTAGAGGCAGAAATAATGAATTTCTGTTTTATAGCATTAATGATATTTGTATTGCCCAATAATGGATTTGACCTTTATAATTAAAAATAAAAAATAAAGTTCATTGGGATTTAGCTTTGCTTCAGAATTAATATAGCTTAATTTCATCCCATAATGTTATTTTTTCCATAAAGTTAATATTTGATGTTCTCTCAATTTGATTCTATTTTCTTATGCTTTGGTGTCTCAAAGATGAAAAAACTTTTAAATTTTATGGCATGCTGTAGGTAAGAAGCTTTTCTTTTTAACCAAAGAACTGATTGTACCTCATAAAAATTCATTTTTTTTACCTGAAGATTTGCTTCACCTTAAATATGAACTTGAAAATGATCTTTTCTGTCAAACATTGAGTATTGGATATGTATCACAAAATAGTTTATAACATAATTTTGTTGCAACTCAATGACCAGTTAGTTATTTTAGCGAATATTTTGAAAATGGTATTAAATTTGTTTGAAGTTTATCTATGTATTTTTCACTTCTCAGCATAACTACAATGTTCTGTTATCTAAAGCATACCTTCAGTGTGCTTATATATTTGTTTTCTCATGTTATTCTACTATTGATGCCATCATGTGAGCAGAGTACATTTTATTTCCTATAAGTACTGTTGGAAAACCTCCCCCTTAAATAAGACCATACTCACCAGCAATGAAGAAGCTTGTTTCAATCTCCATACTATCCTAATTATACACTTATCCAAATATCCATTTTCAGGTTCTAAAAGCCAAATAGCAGTACACATAAATAAGTTCTGAAATATTCATAACATCAAACTCTGTTCTAATTGATTCGTGTAATTTTCTCAAGGAATTTGATTGGACAAGTTAGAGAAAATAAATTTTGCTAGAAGGAACAATAAATACAAAGCTTGGAGTTGATGGAATTATTACTTATACTAGCAACTGTCTGAGTTATTCCCAAGCTATTTCTTACTTTCTCGTATTGTTTATATAAGTAAGTTAATATATATAAATGTTGCTTTGGTTTGAACACATGATTCAGTTATAGAAATGGGTTCAGTTCAGCACTATAAAAATTATACTCATTATGTTCTAAATTTATATCTTTCAATAACAATACATTATTTATTGTTATTTCTCTTCAAAGATAAACTAGTTTATATTAGTAAATGCTCTAATTCACTTGTAAAACTTCAAAAATGCTGAAAGAAATGATAGAATTTTTTAACTAACTCACTTAGACAAAACACTTGGATCAAAATAATTATCTGATGTGAAGTAGATTTCAACAAATTCAAGTGACTTTAATAATAATTACTTATGTAAAGCAAATCATGAAGCAGAAAATTCTACTTCTTTTAAATATGGGCTTTATAAGATATTTTTACTTTTGGCTTGTTGAAACACTATATTTAGTGGAGCATTAAGCCATTGCCTACAAAGTAAATTTAAAAAGAAGAAGAGAGAAAGAGAGAGAGAGAGAGAGAGAAAAAGAGAAAGAGAGAGAGAGAGGAAGGAAGGAAGGAAAGAAGGAAGGAAGGAAGGAAGGAGGGAGGGAGGGAAGTATTATTATATTCTTAATTGTAGCCACAAATTACATTAAATCAGTTCTATTTATAATGATAAACACGTACAATATTTTAAAATAATTATGAACTTTTATTAAATATTTTCTTACTGGTGGGAATAGTTTTATAACAAAATATTTAAAGTTATTTACATAAATACTTGCTACATCATCACAAATTTATTTGTTAGAAATATCTAAGTTCCATATGCACAGGTTTATATCAGTGATTCTTATGTTCAATTTAGAAGCACCTGTAGAATATGTAAATTATCCTGTGTGAGAGCTACTAAAGTCCACCATAGAGAGAATCTAGAGATGGTGCCCAAGCAGAGAGTTGTACAATCTCCCCAGGTGATTCTAAAATTAAGAACTGTGATTCTACCCAAACCAAATTACTATCAATGGAAGAAGTAAACAACCAAGATATAAGAATGCTGGTCTGCTTTGTAACATGATCATTCCTACCAGATTGAAGTATTTTCCAAAAAAAGTGCAACAATTACTTTGTAATGTAAAGTATAAAATGGATTATTTTCCTATTGTTTTGATATCTATTAACAAGCACTAATCCTCCGCCTAGCAGCGCCAGCACACCAGGTTCTAGTCCCGGTCGGAGTGCCAGATTCTGTCCCGGTTGCCCCTCTTCCAGGCCAGCTCTATGCTGTGGCCAGGGAGTGCAGTGGAGGATGGCCCAAGTGCTTGGGCCCTGCACCCCATGGGAGACCAGGAGAAGCACCTGGCTCCTGCCTTCGGATCAGCGCGGTGTGCCAGCCACAGCGGCCATTGGAGGGTGAACCAACGGCAAAGGAAGACCTTTCTCTCTGTCTCTCTCTCTCTCTCACTGTCCACTCTGCCTGTCAAAAAAAAAAAAAAGAAAGAAAGAAAGAAAGAAATTGGTTATCAATATCCAGAATATGTAAATCTTTCCAGAAAAAAATAGATTAGTAATTGCCAAGGAGTGGGAATCAAGTGTGTAGCAATGAGGATTACCTACTAATGTGTGATATCACTTCCTTTTGTAAGTATTATCAATGTTCTGAAGTTTGATGGTACAACTATGCAAATATATTAATACCCATTGAATTCTATATTTTAAGTGGAAGAATTGTAAGATACACAGAGTGTATTTCAATACTTTAAAAAATATATCACATATTATTAGACTGAAGGTCTGACAAGTTTTTTATACTTAAAGGGGAAGATGAAAGCTTGATCCAATGAGGGAAATAAAATCAAGAAAGCTCCTTGGGGGTGCAGCCTGTGTGTCCAGGGCTTTGAAATGAGTGAGGAATAAATTATAACTCAAAATGTCACCAGAAGTAATTGAGGCTCAAGAAAGTGGTTTTGGTGAATGTAATGAAGCTATCTACTTTTCAACTTTTTAAAAGTTATTTTTATTAGTAAAACTTAAATGTCTTTGTCTAGTATTTGACTTATGTCTCTCTCAGAATAAATATATTCAGATAAATTCATCCACATAACAGCACACACACAATGCATATGTAAAGAATGAATGAAAAATCTTTCTTCTACAGCTATAACAAACATTCCAAAATACATTGTAAATTAAAAAAGAAATGAAAAAAAATGAACAAAGTGCTGACTACAAAAACCAAAAATGGAGACAGGAAGAGCAGGAAAACATTTCTATATGCTTCCTTTCTACTGTTTGGATTTCAACCCATAGAATGCATTGCCCATTAAATTAATTACATATTCATGTATAAATATATATCAAGTCTAGTCAAGTATAGTGATTCAAGTCTAATCAAAAATATGTTGTTTGTCATATAAAACTGATCTTTTAAAACATGATGCTTTACTACCCAATTAGAATAATTACAATTTCATATAATATGTATGTCTCAGAACTCTTGTATTTAACTCTTTCATTTTAATGAAATTACAAATGACTGTAAATAAGAAAAGAAATGAGAAGAAAATTATGCTCAGAAACTGGAGTCTTCAAGATTTTTTATTGTTCAATGAGAAATCTTCATAAACTTTCCAATGTATGCTATTATGCTATTAAATATAATTCTGAGTAAAATTTTCAAAGGAGATTATGACTACCAGTCAATTAAAATAAAAAATATGTATACCTATATAAAAAGAAAAGTGATAAGAATCTTTGAGTCTTAAAATTCTAGAGAAAATTGTATCTCATAGTTTGATCGTAATTAAGTCAGAACTATTGAAGTAATTACTAAAGCAGCAATTATAGGACACAATCACTGTACAAAACTTCACTTTTTTTTTTTTTTTTGACAGCCAGAGTGGACAGTGAGAGAGAGAGAGACAGAGAGAAAGGTCTTCCTTTGCCCTTGGTTCACCCTCCAATAGCCACCGCATACGGCGCACTGCGGCCGGCACACCACGCTGATCTGAAGGCAGGAGCCAGGTGCTTCTCCTGGTCTCCCATGGGGTGCAGGGCCCAAGCACTTGGGCCATCCTCCACTGTCTTCCTGGGCCACAGCAGATAGCTAGCCTGGAAGAGGGGCAACCAGGACAGAATCCGGCACCCAGACCGGGACTAGAACCCGGTGAGCTGGCGCCGCAAGGTAGAGGATTAACCTATTGAGCCCTGGCACCAACCCCAAAACTCCACTTTCAATTCTTGTTGAGTAGCACAAGCTATAAGGTGGAGTGAAAAAAAAAAAAAAAAAAAAAAAAAAAAAAAAACCCACATTAAACTGGCACATTGTACAGAGAAACCTTCCTACTTTTGTTAAGATAAGAAGACAACATTCTCACTTGTCCCTCAAGAAACACTAACATGTAAGAAATGGTATACTTTTATGGTTTAACTAGAAAATGTATCTTTTTTTAATTTTATTTTTTAATTTTTTTTGACAGGCAGAGTGGACAGAGAGAGAGACAGAGAGAAAGGTCTTCCTTTGCTGTTGGTTCACCCTCCAATGGCCACCCGCGGCGCACCGCGCTGATCCGAAGGCAGCAGCCAGGTGCTTCTCCTGGTCTCCCATGGGGTGCAGGGCCCAAGCACTTGGGCCATCCTCCACTGCACTCCAGGGCCACAGCAGAGAGCTGGACTGGAAGAGGGGCAACTGGGACAGAATCCAGCGCCCCGACAGGGACTAGAATCTGGTGTGCCGGCGCCACAAGGCGGAGGATTAGCCTATTGAGCCATGGCGCCAGCGAAAATGTATCTTAAGATGACAGCACCAAAAAAGATCATGATTGGTAATAAAATAATCAACTGAATATAAAGCTACTCAGATAAGTAATGGAATTTTGCCTTACTCTGATAGGATCTGTGGAACACCTCATTCTTCTGCTTGCATCACCTTCCTGAACCCCTAATTTTGTAAGCATTTGAAAAATTGAATGCCACTGTGTGTGTTCTTCTGTACTGTCCTCTTTTATCTATAATTGCATTTATTTATTTTATTTTATTTGACAGGCAGAGTGGACAATGAGAGAGAGAGACAGAGAGAAAGGTCTTCCTTTTGCCATTGGTTCACCCTCCAATGGCCGCCACAGCTGGCGTGCTGCGGCCAGCGCACCACGCTGATCCTAAGGCAGGAGCCAGGTGCTTTTCCTGGTCTCCCATGGGGTGCAGGGCCCAAGCACTTGGGCCATCCTCCACTGCACTCCAGGGCCACAGCAGAGAGCTGGCCTGGAAGAGGGGCAACCGGGACAGAATCCAGTGCCCCGACCGGGACTAGAACCTGGTGTGCCGGCGCCACAAGGTGGAGGATTAGCCTATGAGCCACGGCGCTGGCCTATAATTGCATTTAATTTTCCTTTAATTCATACAAATTAGTATGTTAGCTGATCTATTTTCAGTGCTATATAGTATTTCACTGTATAAATAATATTTTACTTTACTATATAATAAATAAGTGCACGTGTTTCCCATATTTATGCTGCTGTGAATAGTGCTTATAGGAAATGTTTATATATTCATGAGTGGAATGATAGACTGTGGTTTGATGTTTTATATTCACTGATTTTCCCTGTCTATTTTTGTTATTTCTATTTTTCTTGATGCAGCCCCTCAAATATTAATATTTACTTTGTTAAGTTTATTTTTATGTTCAATGAATTGATCATTCAACAACAATGGCAAGCAGAATTGAGATCATACATCATGAATAGATCTATCCTAAAGAAAAGCAAATGCAGAAGGTAAATGTCATCAGATATAGTCAAGGAAATGTAGAAATGAAAGAACTCCAGAAAAAGTAAATACAAATAAATATTTACGATAAAAAAAGGGTCAGTATTGATTTATAAGGTCAAATTATAAACAGAATTTAAAAGCATAAAAATGAAAAATATAGAAAATATGAATATAATTAAAATTATTTCAAGTCCCTATTGTTATAAGAGGCATATAAGGAAAAATAGCTTGTATTAGAATTTAATACAACAATAATATATATGTAAATTTAATAGGATAATACTTCATAATATAAAAGATTCTGTAGTGGTAAAAATGTTCTATATTGGCACTATTCTGATGGAGGCCTAGACACAATGGATATTTGAAATGTGTTTTTTGTGACCAACCGAATTTTTGAAATTTTTTCAAATTTTATTAAATGTAAATGTAATCAAACAGTGTAACTAGTGACTTTCATATTAGACAACAAAACTTTCAAGAAAGTTAACTAATTTGTTGACAGAGAAAATTAACTAACCAATTTGTTAATAGAGAAAAATAATGAACAAAAATAGTTGATGAATATAAAGAATTAAACTGAAAATTAAGAATATGTATAAACACAAATATATCAATGTTACTTTAATGATAAATGAATTACTTATCAAGGTATAAAGATTAAATTGTCAAACTACATGAGAAAAAAAAAGATTCAACTATATAAAACACAACAATTACTAGATAGTTAAGTGGATAGGCAGATAATAGACACATGCTTGCGTACACATTTACATACATGGGCAGTGCATGAATCAGTAAAGCTATGCCTAAAAAGGCACTAACCAAAAATAAAATTGATTTATTAATCCCAATTTCAAATAAGAAAGACTTTATGGTGAGATATTAGGTTAAATTGGGACACTGGAGCACAGCCTGCACATAGAAGATTGCGTTACCTTTATATCATCAACATAACTTGAACATATACAAAACAACCACACAATATAAAGGAAGGGATGCTTCCGCGATCATGGCTGGATAAGTTGCCACTCTTATTCCTACTTCACGTAGTGTTCGTCAGTTTAAATTTACTTTTTTTCTCTTCTTTCCACATTGTACACTCCATTGTTTTGTTTTGTGTTTTTTTTTTTTTTTTCTTTTGACAGGCAGAGTGGACAGTGAGAGAGAGACAGAGAGAAAGGTCTTCCTTTTCCATTGGTTCACCCACCAATGGCCGCTGCAGCCGGTGCGCTGCGGCCGGCACACCACGCTGATCCGAAAGCAGGAGTCAGGTGCTTCTCCTGGTCTCCCATGCAGGTGCAGGGCCCAAGCACTTGGGCCATCCTCCACTGCACTCCCGGGCCATAGCAGAGAGCTGGACTGGAAGAGGAACAACCGGGACAGAATCCGGTGCCCTAACCGGGACTAGAACCCAGTTTGCCAGCGCCGCAGGTGGAGGATTAGCCTATTGCGCTACGGTGGCACCAGCAACTCCATTGTTTTAGATTTTGTGTAGGACATTGTTCCCTAGTGCTTGCTTCCTTTCTAAAACTTCAAGATATTCCAACTCCTCTGTATGTTCCACATGTCATCACTAGACTCAGCTAATTTCTCCATAGACTCCCAGTTGCTCTTCCTGAGAAACAGCATCAGCCTTTGGCTGTGAGATAGTCTTTACGTGTTTCCCTTTTTATATTGGCGAGCTTCTATTTAATTTCTCAAAGTCGATTAAACACACATATAGTGATCTTAAGGCTGACTCTACTAACCCTGACAAATGAATGCTACGTGGGCTCACTTTTTTGTTCACTGTAGTTTCACAATTGCTGTAGCTCAGGGCACATTTTCTATATCTGAAATTGATCATTAACTTTGGAACATCATTGAAAGTGAATTTTTTCGGAGAAATTTGTGTTTGCTTCCACAAGTTACCTCAGGCTTCACAACAATGGCATTGCTTTTAAATTAAAATATTCTTTTGAGGTTTCTATCACAATAGAAGTTTGAATTTTCATTGCAAATGTGTGGGATGCCTGTAGTGATGAATTCTCAGTGGAAATATATAACTTTGCGTCTTCCTCCAGTGCCAGCTTTGAGACAGGAAAGTCTCTGTGTTGTACTCTTTACAGCAGGATTCTTTCTGTATCACCCTTTACACTGCAGCTGAAGCCTTTGAATTTCTTAAGAAATTTTCCACATTGGTTGCACGTAAGATTTGCCTCTTATCTAAAATCCCTGAATTCAGAGTATGCATTCTTTGACTCACTATTTAGCAGAAACTTTCTGTAGTAAAGTCATCCTCAGAGTAGCTGTCTCATAAAGTCTATATTTCACCTTAACTTTGATTCTGAATTCCAGCCCAGTACAGGGATCTAGTTCTATTCCTTCTTAATTACCCAGAATGCCTGTGGTTTGGTTCTGGAGGAAAGTTCAGTGTCCCTCTCACACCTGGCTATCAAAACTATAAGACGGTATGTCCTCTGACATTTTAGTCATTATAACAACTGTTTATTCTTAACAAAAATAAAACCATTTTTAGTTTCATCATTAAGTTGCACAAAATGAAATTTTATTTTATGATTATATTTTATTACTACTGAAAAGCAGAATATATATTTTGAAAAGAATATAAAATTTAAATTATGCATTTCTCATTGTCTAACAAATTTCTTGTGAAAATGAGAATTGTATGCTTAAAATGATGCCAAATAACTTATTTCTCAACTTCCCGAATGTGTAATAACATCAGTGTATATTTCTGAATGGAAAATAGAAATAGAAGGCAAATTGGAAGATAACCTCAGAGGTACCATGGTCTGGTGTATATAGGATCATTTCACTTAACAGGAAAATTGATATTTTATTGCATTCTTCATGTTTTACTTTTTTTTTAGTTGTTTGGAACTTTCCATAGCACTTTAAAGCTTGTACTTTAATTCCTCAAATATTTTCCTTTTTATGAGACAGAAATGTGTCTATTGTCTTCTTTTCCAATCATGAAGATACTATCTGTAGCATTTTTTTTTTTTTTTGACAGGCAGAGTGGACAGTGAGAGTGAGACAGAGAGAAAGGTCTTCCTTTGCTGTTGGTTCACCCTCCAATGGACGCCACAGCCGGCACGCTGCAGCCGGCGCACCGCGCTGATCTGAAGGCAGGAGCCAGGTGCTTCTCCTGGTCTCCCATGGGGTGCAGGGCCCAAGCACTTGGACCATCCTCCACCGCACTCCCTGGCCATAGCAGAGAGCTGGCCTGGAAGAGGGGCAACCGGGACAGAGTCCGGCGCCCCAACCGGGACTAGAACCTGGTGCGCTGGCGCCGCTAGGCGGAGGATTAGCCTGTTAAGCCTTGGTGCCGGCCTTATCTGTAGCATTTTATCTTCTCTATCAAAGAGATAACTTATTCCACTACAGTAAAGTATTTAAAATTTGTGCCTTAAGCCTTAAGACCACCTTTAGTATACAGTCTAACCATTATATTGAGTAGGAAAACAGTTAAAATATACTTTTCTCATTATTTGTGAATAATTGAAATAAAACTGTTAAAAATTCTTGGAAAAAATGGGCAATGCTTCTGAAATACCACTTTGCAACAAAGAAAGCAACAAATTATTGAGGGCATAAAATCAAATAGCTACCATTTCTTGTGAACCAAATTAAAAATAGCAATATATAACTGTATAAATCTCAATGTCTGGAAATTTATATTCATAGTTTGTTTTAATAAAAGTTCATTATAAAACATCTAATATTTTATTTGATAAGTATGCATTTGTTTTTCCTATAAATTTCATTAAATGCTATTTCTCTACTAAATCGCAGTCAACAAGCTTTAGAATGCAAAGTGGCTATAGAAGGAAAATCCTATACACACAGAGTTACATGCCAGGAAGACCTTTCCTTTTTGTCCAGGTGTTCAGTTTTAAGGCCATTGACATGCTTATTTACCCTTCCTGGTCTCAGTTTCCTGACAATGTGAGGATTTGGAGCTAATGCCTGCTCAACACCTGTCATGGCACCATGCACATAGGTAGTAGTGCATCAAAGTCTGTATTGAGAAAGAATATAGAATATACAGTATAACACTAGAGAACTTATATCCTCACTATTTGACCTTGTCAAGACGGCTTTGATTTTTTCAGCAACAAAGTATGAAAATGATAACTCCCTACCAGGCTATAAGATTCCAAGATGGTGGAATAGGGAGGTGTTTACTGCTATAAGCAAAGAGAAGACAGTTAAAAAAAAAAAAAAAAAAAAAAAACACTGGAGAAAGTGCAATCTCAGGGAAGTGTTAGGGAGAAAACTTCAGAGGAAGCTCCACTCAAGTAAGAGGGATACTGTGCATCTATGTGAAGGGTGGGACATGAGGTATGAACATGGACACGACACAGAATACCAGCAGACAAGAGCCTCAGCACCAGCTTTCGAGAGTGAGGTGAGACCAGACTGGAGCAGTCCAAGCTACTGCTGATAAAGCTGTGAGGGAGAGCCTGGCGTGAGTCTGGCTTGGAGCCTTGTAGAGGTCAGTATACCTACCAACCAAGTGGGAAAAAAGGGAGGGAGGTAAAGTTTATCTCTTCCAGACCACCCAACAACAGCATCCTGTAACTAACTGGGAGAAGACAGGCACCATTTTGGACATACATAACAGCAGTGCAAGGTTGTAGAAGAAGCCTGAGTCTGGCTAGGAGAATGAATGGGGTCTTGGCACCTGTGGCTGCAGGATCCTTGTGTGCTGAGACTGAAAAACATTGTGGCTTCCTGGTAGGGCGCAGGGTGTGGCTGGGTTTCAGGAGAGTCACTGTGGTTGGCTCCACATGCCCAGTGCTCCATAACTGAGGATTGCTAGATCCTTTGTGGGCATCTTGTGGCAGTATGGATGAATACTGTACCCACTGGGCTACCACCCAGTATTTATATGCATTATTTTATTTTAATGGTTTGAAATAATAGCCGCATTATCCCCAGTTGTTAAATAATGAAGCTGGGACACAAAGATGTTAAATAGCTCTACACCTTGGAGAAGAGGAAGCAAATGTGAGACTATGCAACAGAGCTGATCAAACGCTCCCCTCTGGGAAAAAAAAATAAATAAATAAAAGAGATTTACCATGCCCAACTTTGGCGTCCCCTCACCCTGGAGCACTGAACAGAGCTCCCTGGCTACATCCCTCTGGGTGTAAGCTAAAAGAGCAGACACTCCACTAAGCCATAGAGACATGATGATAAAAGCCTTGGGGGCTAGGGGAGGGAACAAGTATCTCCACAAAAAACTATAAATAAACACAGTAATGCACGAAAAAAGAATAAGGAAGATAAGATGACACCCCCAAAGGAACACAACAACACCTCAATACTAGAATGAGAAGAGGAAGATGAATAGATTGAATAAATGTTAAAAAACACAATTCAAAAAATTGTAGGATTACTAAGAAGCTAATAGAAGCAAATCCATGAATTAAAGAAATCCAACATGTATGAAAAATTTTCCCATGAAATTGGGATTTTAAAGAGAAATCAAAATGGAATATTAGAAATGAGAAATTTAATAGATCACATTAAAAAATACCATGGAAAGCCTTAACAACAGATTTGAGGAGGCAGAAGAACGCACATCTAAGTTAGAAATCTCTGGAAATTTTACAGTCAGACAACAAATGTGTAAGAAATTTAAAAATTAAAAACAGTTTTGGAGATTTATGGGATACTATCAAATGCCCTAACATATGGGTCTTAGGAGTTCTTGAAAGGTAGGCCTATTTAGTGAAATAATTACCTCCTCAATTTGGGGAAAAAAAGGGACATCCAAGTACTGAAAGCACGTAGAACTCCCAAGAGACCTGACCAAAAAAGATCCTCACCACAACACATTGTAGTCAATTTTTTCTCAGTAAATTGTGAAGAAAATATTCTAAAATGTGCCAGAGAGAAATGCCAGAATGCTTTCAAAGGATCTCCAATTAGACTCACAGCTGATTTCTCAACAGAACCCTACAGGCCGGAAGAGAATAGTGAGATATATTCCAAGTCTCAGAAAGATCTTTCACCCATACCAAGTGGGATTTATCACTAGTATGCAATGATGGTTCAACATTTGCGAATCAATAAATGTGATACATCACATTAACAAACAGAAGAACAAAAATGATATGATTATCTCAATAGAAGCTGAGAAATCCTTTGATAAAATAAAATATCCTTTCATGATGAAAACGTCAAGAAAATGGGGGTAGAAGGAACATTCCTCAAAACAATAAAGGCAATATGGCAAACCCACAGCCAACATCTTATTGAATAAGGAAAATTTGGAAGCATTTCAACTGAGATCTGGAATCAGACAAGGATGCCCACTCTCACCATTGCTATTCAGTATAAGTCCTGGAAGTTTTAGTCAGGAAAATAAAAATCAAGGGGATACAAATTGGGAAGCTAGAAGTCAAACTATTCTATTTGCAGATGACATGATTCTATATATAGGGATCCAAAAGACTCCACTAAGAGAATATTGGAACTCATTACAGAGTTTGGTAAAGTGGTAGGATATAAAATTAACACACAAAAATACATATCCTTTGTATACATAGAAAATCACACAGAGAAAGAACTTCTAACATCAATCCTATTCAAAATAACTACAAAAAATTAAATGTCTTGGAGTAAGTTTAACCAAGACTATCAAAGATCTCTATTATGAGAATTAAGAAACATTAAAAAGAAATAGAAGAAAACACACCAAAAATGAAAAAAAAACTTCCATGTTCACGAATTGGAAGAATCAATGATATCAAAGCATCCAAACTACCAAAAGCACTTTACAAATTAAATATGATTCCAATCAAACTATATTCTTCTCAGATATAAAAAAGATGTTAAAATTCATATGGAAACACAGTACACCCCAAATAGCTAAAGCAATCTTATACAACAAAAGCAGAACTGGAGTTATCACAGTACCAGATTTCAAGGGACTTAAAATCACAGCAGCCTGATACTGGCACAAAAAAACAGACGGATAGATCAATGGAGCAGAACAGAGACTATACAAACTCCATAAATCAATCCATGTATCTACAACCAATTTATCTTTGACTATAGAACTAAAATCAATCCCTGGAGCAAGGAAAGTCTCTGCAAAAAATGATGCAGGGAAAACTGTATCTCCACATGCGGAAGTATGAAGCAAGACCCCTACCTTACACAAAAATCCACTCACACTGGATCAAAGACGTATATGTACTACTTGACACAATCAAATTATTAGAAAACATTGAGAAAACCCTGCAAGACCTTAGCATAGGCAAAGACGTCTAGGAAAAGACCTCAGAAGTACTAACAAACCATGCCACAATGAGCAAATAGGACTACATCAAATTGAGAAGCTTCTGCACTGCAAAAGAAGCACCCAGCAAAGTGAAGAGGCAACCAACAGAATGGGAGAAAATATTTGCAAACTCTGCAACTGATAAAAGGATTGCTATCCTGAATATACAAAGAGCTCAAGAAACTCAACAACAACTAAACAAACTGGGGCCAGTGCTGTGACATAGTGAGTGAAGCCACTTTCTGCAGTGCTGGCATCCCATATGGGAGCCAGTTCAAGTCTCGGCTGCTCCTCTTCTGATCCAGCTCTCCTCTATGGCCTGGGATAGCAGGAGATAATGGTCCAAGTTCTTGGACCCCTGTATCTGTGAGGGAGACACCGAAGAAGCTCCTGGCTCCTGGCTTTGGAGCAGCACAGCTCCTGGCTTTGGATCATCCAAGCTATTTGGAGAGTGAACCAGCAAATGGAAAATCTGGAAAACATCATATACTCTAGGTAAATTTTTCTTCAAATCATTATTCCGAATAATATTACAATTAAAAGTGGTACTGTGTCTTTAAATATCTGCACCTTAATATTTTGTGGCAGTTTTGAATGCCATTCTATTATATATCACTACTAGTTTATTTCAGATTCCTTAGAGAAGCATATATCCAGGCATATCTCAGTTCATAATGAAAGCCAATAAGAAAATCAATTTCAATATATAAAAGCTTGATTTATAGGTGAAAGTTTAGGAAAAGTGTCTACTCAACAAAATGCGATATGTTTCTGCTTGAATATGTAAGAAAGTAAACAAATACAAAAAATACAGATTTTATATATTTTTTTAAATTTGAGAGACAAAAGGCATGAAATTCCTTCATAGCGTACCAGATTTGCTGCAAACATCCTATATAGTTTCATGAAAGATTAAGATATCTTTGCTGTTGATTTCCTGGGGACTTTCATAGGACTGTCATATTTCAATATTAAATTTCAGTGTCTTTATTAATGGCTAATTGGGTTTTTTTGAGATTTCTTTAATTAAGGTTAGTTTTCAATTGTTTATTACAACTGAAAGTTTAAAGTTCCTTAGTTCAGAGTATCAATGCTTCAGGAAGTAAGTATTTAGGAAAGCATAAAAAGAACTGAAATAGTAGCTCATCACCATCTGGAATGCAAGCAATGCTTCTTATGCTGTCTCTTCTTGGTCTTTCAGTTAAGAACTCTTAAGGAACAACACACATCCATCTAGAGTTTCTCAGTCTTCAAGTTCAAATAAAATGTAATGCTCATCTTTGTGTGGGCCTATCTTGGGCAGTTTAGTTAACCATAATCAAAGAATGCAAAATCACTTTCAATGCCCTGGCCAGAGTATTCTTCACTCTTCATAGCTGTCTTGTATATCTTATAACAATCTTCCCTAACACAAAAGTCTTTGAGCTTTCCGTATGTTTCTACTTGGAATATTCCTCAAATAGATCTTTTTTTCCACATTGGCCCAGCCCAGAACTATAAGCCCTTCTCCAACGAATCTATTCCAGGCTTCCTAACTCCCATAACCTCCAGTCACTCCAAAAGTAAGTTGACCATTTCATTTATTTTCTAGTGCTCAACAATCTTCAAAGTGACGTTTTACATTCAATGCAGTACATTCCCATTGCCCTTCCTGCCCCCAACACACACACAGGTTTTTAAGATTTTTCATGAGTAGATATCTCTCTTTCTTGTTTGTCATTGAAATTACAGCACTGAAAACAATATACACTCCACAGAGGAACTCAACACATATTTTCTATGACTGACTAGTCCCAAGTGTTTCACATATATGCTATTCCTAGAAGAAATAAAGTGAAACTTTGCTAAGGGTAAATAATGAACTCATAATTCAAGTCAAAATTCAATTTAACAGATTAAAGATGTTGAATAGCATGAGTCAAAACAGAAGAAATCTCTGCTCAGTTTGTAAATCAGTTATCACATTTATTTTTTAAACAGGATTCTATTTAATGAAATTTCTATTCCTGCACAACTTGTATTCACTGGAACTTAGTTGTTCATTGTTATTGAAGGTTACCTCACCATGCCCCTATCTTTAAGCATAAAGAGATTAGTTAATATCCAGGAAGAGAGTGTAGCTGTTTGAATCATCTAACACATCACAGGGAAAAGTTTTAAATTGGATCTAATCCTCCTCATGCTTTGACTGAAACAATGTATCTGGGCTGGATTAGTGGAATTTAGTAGGATTATGGGGTCCAGCAAAATCCAGTCAAATTGAAATTCACCAAACTCAAATCTCCATTAATTATGTTGTCATCAAATTTAGCATGCACACTACTGATAGTTCTATAGAATGTCATAAAATTACAGAGTTCAACCACTAGTACTAGAACAACAACAACAACAACAAATACTAAAAAGGATAAAGTATTACATTGTACATCTAGAGTCAGGACAAAAGCTGATCAGGTCATTGTTTCTTATAGTGTCCATTTCACTTCAACAGGTTTCCCCTTTGGTGCTCAGTTGTCGCCGATCAGGGAAAACAAATGATATTTGTCTCTTTGGGACTGGCTTAATTCACTCAGCATGATGTTTTCCAGATTGCTCCATCTTGTTGCAAATGACTGGGTTTCATTGTTCCTTACTGCTGTATAGTATTCTATAGAGTACATGTCCCATAATTTCTTTATCCAGTCTACTGTTGATGGGCATTTGGGTTGGTTCCAGGTCTTAGCTATTGTGAATTGGGCTGCAATAAACATTAATGTGCAGATGGCTTTTTTATTAGCCAAATTAATTTCCTTTGGGTAAATTCCAAGGAGTGGGATGGCTGGGTTGTATGGTAGGGTTATGTTCAGGTTTCTGAGGAATCTCCAGGCTGACTTCCATAGTGGCCTAACCAGTTTGCATTCCCACCAACAGTGGGTTAGTGTCCCTTTTTCCCCACATCCTCTCCAGCATCTATTGTTGGTAGATTTCTGGATGGGAGCCATTCTCACCAGGGTGAGGTGAAACCTCATTGTGGTTTTGATTTGCATTTCTCTGATTGCTAGTGATCTTGAACATTTTTTCATGTGTCTGTTGGCCATTTGGATTTCCTCTTTTGAAAAATGACTATTGAGGTCCTTGGCCCTTCTCTTCAGTGGATTGTTTGTTCTGTTGTTGTGGATTTTCTTGATTTCTTTGTAGATTCTGGTTATCAACCCTTTATCTGTAGTATAGTTTGCAAAGATTTTTTCCCATTCTGTCGGTTGCCTCTTCACTTTCCTGACTGTTTCTTTTGAAGTACAGAAACTTCTCAATTTGATGCAATCCCAAATGTTAATTTTGGTTTTGACTGCCTGTGCTCCTGGGGTCTTTTCCAAGAAGTCTTTGCCTGTACCTATATCTTGCAAGGTTTCTCCAATGCTCTCTAATAATCTGATGGTTTCGGGTCGTAGATTTAAGTCTTTAATCCACGTTGAGTGAATTTTTGTGTAAGGTGAAAGGTATGGGTCTTGCTTCAAGCTTCTGCACATGGAAATCCAATTTTCCCAGCACCATTTATTGAATAGGCTGTCCTTATTCCAGGGATTAGTTTTGGATCTTTGATCAAATATAAGTTGGCTGTAGATGTTTGGATTGATTTCTGGTGTTTCTATTCTGTTCCATTGGTCTACCACTCTGTTTCTGTACCAGTACCATGCTGTTTTGATGACAACTGCCCTGTAGTATGCCCTGAAATCTGGGATTGTGATGCCTCCGGCTTTGTTTTTGTTGTACAAGATTGCTTTGGCTATTCGAGGTCTTCTGTGTCTCCATATGAATTTCAGCATTATTTTTTCCAGATCTGAGAAGAATGTCTTCGGTATCTTGATTGGTATTGCATTGAATGTATAAATTGCTTTTGGGAGAATAGACATTTTGATGATATTGATTCTTCCAATCCATGAGCATGGAAGATTTCTCCATTTTTTGGTATCCTCTTCTATTTCTTTCTTTAAGGTTTTTTTTTTTTTTTTTTTGACAGGCAGAGTGGACAGTGAGAGAGAGACAGAGAGAAAGGTCTTCCTTTTGCCGTTGGTTCACCCTCCAATGGCCGCAGCGGTAGCGCACTGCGGCCGGCTCACCGCGCTGTTCCGATGGCAGGAGCCAGGTGCTTCTCCTGGTCTCCCATGGGGTGCAGGGCCCAAGCACTTGGGCCATCCTCCACTGCACTCCCTGGCCACAGCAGAGAGCTGGCCTGGAAGAGGGGCAACCGGGACAGGATCGGTGCCCTGACCGGGACTAGAACCCGGTGTCTGCACCGCTAGGCGGAGGATTAGCCTGTTGAGCCACGGCGCCGGCCTTTCTTTAAGGTTTTGTAGTTTTCATCGTAGAGATCTTTAACGTCCTTGGTTAAGTTTATTCCAAGGTATTTGATTGTTTTTGTAGCTATTGTGAATAGGATTGATCTTAGAAGTTCTTCCTCAGCCGTGGCATTGCCTGTGTATACAAAGGCTCTTGATTTTTGTGGATTGATTTTATATCCTGCTACTTTGCCAAACTCTGTAATTAACACACAATTATTCTTAGGTGTTTAAATTTTAACTGAAAAGTGATCCCTGTTAAATTTCAGAGTGGAAAAAGAGAGGGAGGAGATGCACAGTTTGGGACATGCACAATTAGTCTTGCCCCAAATGATGGAGTTAGTAATGTGCCAGGGGATTCCAATACAATCCCATCAAGGTGGCATGTACCAATGCCATCTCACTAGTCCAAGTGATCAATTTCAGTTCACATTCGATGGCTTGGATAGGTCTAAGAAACAAAGGGATCACACAAACAAGACAAGTGTCTGCTAATACTAACTGATAGAATCAAAAAGGGAGAGAAAGATCCAGCATGGGAAGTGGGATACACAGCAGACTCATAGAATGACAGATGTCCTAAACAACACTCTGGCCTCAGAATCAGCCGTTAAGGCATTCGGATCTGGCTGAAGAGCCCATGAGAGCATTGTAGGCATGGAAACCAAGATACCATGGAAAAGAAAAAAAGAAGAAGACCTAAATGAAAGATCTCTGTTAGTGAGATCCCAGTGGAAAGAACGGGGCCATCAAAGAAGGAGGTACCTTTCTCTGAAGGGAGGAGAGAACTTCCACTTTGACTGTGACCCTATCGGAATAAGATCAAAGTCAGCGAACCCTAAAGGCTTCCATAGCCCTGGCAACTCATGACTAGAGCCTAGGGAGATTACTGACGCCATGAACAGGAGTGTCAAATTGTTAAGTCAGCAACAGGAGTCACTGTGTACTTACATCCCATGTGGGATCTGTCCTTAATGTGTTGTCTAAAGTGCAGTGATGCTATAACCTTACTGAAACAGTATTTTTACACTTTGTGTTTCTGCGTGGGTACAAACTGATGAGATCTTTACTAATTATATACTGAATCGATCTCCTGTATATAAAGATAATTGGAAATGGAAAATAAAAAAAACAACCTGGTGTTAAATTGGAAATGGCATAGAAAATTAATTAATTTTTTAAAAAAATATTATGTAGGATCTCTGCCTTTAATGTGCTGTACACTCTTATTTAATGCTATAACTAGTACTCCAACAGTATTTTTTTTTCTCACTTTGTGTTGCTATATGGGGGCAAACTGTTGAAATCGTTACCTAATTTATACTAAACTGATCTTTTGTATATAAAGAGAATTGAAAATGAATCATGATGTGATTGGAAGGGGAGAGGGAGCGGGAAAGGAGAGGGTTGTGGGTGGGAGGGAAGTTTTGGGAGGGGGAAGCCATTGTAACCCATGAGCTGTACTTTGGAAATTTATATTCATTAAATAAAAGTTTAATAAAAAAAAGAATGTCATAAAATTGTAAAAATTTTATAGATTATTAATCATTAGTTTGCTTTGTAATATGCTATTTATTTGAAAGGAGGTGATGAGTGCATGGAAAATCCAAGTAAAAGGAGCACATACTTTAATCAATCCATTTTGTGACAATTCTCCTAATATAATCATAATATGTACTATTCAGGGGAGGAAGAAGCAAAGGAGGGATCCTCACATAAGAAACAAAAGAAAACAAGGAATAATTAGGTTGTGTATATTGGAAAAACCCATCCGTGGCAAAGAAGTACTTTATACATATTATTTTATTTTTATTTCAATAGTTTGATAGTAACAGCCTTATTATCACCAGTTGTTAAATAATGAAGCTTGCACACAAAGATGTTAAATAGTTTTGCAACATGGTGGAGCTAAGACACAAGTGTGCTTCCTGTAAAAGAGACCTGGACTCTTTGACCCTCATGTTTCATGACTGATCATCATTTTTTTTTTCATTTGCTTGACTAAGGAGGAGGGAGAGAGCGAGAGAGCGAGAGCGCTCTCGCGTGCACGCTTGAGAATATTCCATCTACTTGCACACTACTTAACTGACTGCAACAGCCAGGGATGAGCCGGCCTGAAACCAGGAGCCTGGAATTCCATCAGGTCTCCTTCATGTGTGGCAAGGTCTTAAATTCCTAAACTATCACCTGCAGTTTCCCAGGTGCATTAGCAGGAAGCTGGATCAGGAGAGGAGTCGCTGGAACCAGGCACTCCTATATGTGATGTGGGCATTCCAAGCAGCAGCTTAATCTGCTGTGTCACACCTGCCCCTGATCTTCATTTTAAGGACAGTTCTCCCCGTTAAGGGAATCAAAATCTGTTGCCTCCCACTTGAATTTAATGTACAGGGTTGAGAATAATCTGACTATAAAGAGTGAAGTAGCATTTGACTGAGACTACAAATGCTTATGAATATAGACAAATGTTGAAATGATATGGTAGTACAGGAGGAGAAAGGGGAGCCAAAAAAAAAAAAAAAAAAAAAAACCAGAGGCTTGAAAACTAAAAGCCATTATCACTTCTGTTCCAATCAGTAAGGTCAAATCTGGATATTTTCTCAAAATTCTCACATAGTGGAGAATAATGCATTCCAATAGCAACTTTAAAAACTAATGATATTAAGCTGACAACAAAATGAACCACTTGAAGAAAAGTTTGTTTAAAGCACCAATTACCAGACACGGAATGAAATGAATCATAAGGACTAAATGATAATAGAAGTAGGATGAAGACTGGCAGCCCTATACTTTTCACTTCTCCCTCTAATTCTTCAACCCTCTGTTCAGCATCTCTCCTTAAAACATCCTAAAAGAACTCTGGGTTGGATAGCATTCATGAACATACTCACCCTTTCAGAATTTTGGGGATAAAATTTCAGGTTTAGCATTTACTGTTGACTCTGTTTTTAAAAGTGAATGCTTCTACTGTAAGATCAGATTCACAATATTAAAAAATCACAAAGATTATTAGCAAAACTAAGAGACAATAATCCTTCCAAAATCATATTTTTGTCTTTTGCCTATAAGTTATTTGAAAATACTGTATTCTTCTTTAGTTTCGCACTGAGAACAGCAGAAATGTCATTTTACCCATTTTCTTGGAAATGCAGGAATAGAAATGTTCATTCTGCATACTAAGTGATTAATGAACCTTAGATTAGCTTTGACTGATTTGCTGTTGAGCTTTTGCCTACAATAGTTTATCGGCACTAAAGTTGCTAACAACAGTTTATATAGGAATTAAATCATTCCAGGAGTTTGCAGAAGCCTCATATAACATTCCAGACAGAATCGAAAATTAAAAATACCCAAATAATATATATGCTGATAGAGTCACAACCATTTTCGGAAAAAGCATGCTTATATAATATATTAAACTAATAGCAATTCATTGTGGTTCAATAAAGGTACAGCAATAAAAGATATTCATAACACACATCATGAACCATTTAGAAAGATATCTCAGTACAGAAGAAAAGTTATGAGTTCTTTACAGAAAACCCACTGACTACAAACAAGGCTGCTTTTGACAAGCCAAGAGCTTACTTTTCCAACATTGAGGCATTTCAGAAACATGCAGATGGTGTGTGGGCCTCTAATGAAGGTGTTGCCTTGAGGCGAGAAGAGGTGTAAATTGTCTATATCTTCAAACAAATGTGGACTTTAAAACAGTATCATCTCCGAAAAGCAGAGTGACAGAGCCCCAGCTGGCCACAATGGCTAGGGCTAGGACAGGCTGAAGCTGAGGAACTCAATCCAGGTCTCCCACATGGTTGCAGGGGCCCAAGCACTGGGGCCATTTCCTGCTGCTTTCACAGGCACAGTAGCAGGGAGGCAGAAGTGGAGTAAATGGTACTTGAACTCATGCTCCAACTTGGGATGCCAGCGTCACAGGTAGCAGCTTAAACTCACTGGACCACAAGACAGGCCCCTAATATGGATCTTTTAGATGAAAAATAATTAATAATTACTTCAGGAGAATTAAAATGAATGTGATCAATATTATACTAGCATCACTTTTCAGAGAAAACTCTTGCAATAATTATGAAGTCTATTCATATATATCCAAAATTAGACTAGGAGCATATAGATGCAATACATAATATATACTCTATTCAGAAGGAAGATAAATTTATAGCTGTGCATCCTACTTTGCCTATGTACTTTTTTAAAAGAATTATTTAATTATTTGAAAACTAGAGTTACAGAAATAGAAGGAATGACAGAGAGAGAGAGAGAGAGAGAGAGAGAGAGAGAGATCTCCCATCCACTGGTTCAGTCCCCCAGACTACAACAGCCAGGCCTGGGCCAGGCCAAAGCCAAGAGCTGGTTTCTCATCTTGGTCTCCCACACGGATGGCAGGGGCCTGATCATTTGGGTCATCTTTCACTGCTTTCCTAGGCGTTATTAGCAGAGAGCTGGACTGGAAATGGAGAAGCCGGGACCTGAGCAGGCTCCATTATGGGATATCAGCATTGCTGGTGGCAGCTTAATTGGCTGTATCACAACTCCATTCTGACCCAGAATGTTTTAATTTTAAAAAATAGTCTCTTTAAAATTTGTTATTGATGCTTACCCAACAATGTTGCAAATTAGTTATAACAGAATGAATTGCCCATTCCACTATTAACTTTTTATTTTTCACTGTTTTATTATATGTAAAAATTCATACATTTTTATATCTAAAGTTACAATACTGTCATTTGTTTTTATTATTTATTTGAAAGACAAAGACACAAAGAGATATCCTCTCCTCTGGTTCATTCCCCAAATGCCTTCAAGGGCACAGGCATGGCCAGATCATAAAAGCAGCCAAGAACTCAATCCAACATTCCCACCTAAGTGGCAGAGAACAAATACTTAAACCCTAACTTGATGCCTTCCAGGGTGCACATAAGGAGGAAGCTGGAATTCAAAGTGGAGCCATGACTTGAACCCATGCGGATGTCCCAAGTGGCCTCTTCAGTGCCACACCAAACACCTGCCCAGAAGTAATTTTTATATGGGAGCAGACTTAACTTTGGAGTCAGACTGACTTGGTTCTTACTCTCGCTTTTCCTCTTCTGTTTATATTCACTTGCACAAATTCTTCACATTTCTGCACATTATTTTCCTTATATGAAGCAATGGGAGTGGAATATGAGACTGTGATATTGCAGAAAGAATCCCTGAAATCGCAATATTTTGCTTATTTCATTTTACCCAAAAATCAACTCAGCTGCTCTTCATTTTATATGGCATCCAAGTGGCTCTCCTCCAAGGATGCATTCAGAGACCTTTTCTCCTTCCTTACTGTGGCTATGCAGTCCTAGAAGCCTTGGCTTCCAGCCTCCACAGGTGAAGATGAGCAAGCATAAGTCAAAAATGACATTCACCTCTCACTCACTATCTCTGATTGACCAAAACTAAATGGTTTTTTTTCTTTTTTCTTTCTTTTCTTTTCTTTCCAGTTTTTTAGATAATATATTATTAATTTACAACATAGTCAAAGGCTTAATGCTCCACTAAATAGAATTCAACAAGTAAAATGTAAAAAAGGCTCTAGTCAATAGGAATATAGGCAAGGACTATAAACAATAATCAGATGAAAAGATTTTCAATTCACTCATACTCAGTAAACTTTATGATAAACACAGATTATTAAAAGAATGAAAAGAAAGGGATAGAGGGAAGGAAACACCATTATTTGTGTAGAATTGTACAGTGAACTACATTGAATATGTTTTTTTGTACTAATACCTCTTTAACATAAAAATTGATGAGAATTGTGTTATAGTATTTATCATGCATTTTCTGATAGTCTAATGCATAAATAAAATCTTCTGAAAATAATTTTAAAAACCCTTAGGCAAGGGAGGCTCAGAAATGTATATTTCTTTTGTGACCAAAAGGAAATAGATAGCTTCTCTTCCACAGATATCTTCCACAATCACTGAAAGGAACCAGTGAGACAATACACAGGGGAATCACTGCAAAACAATTTTTAGGAATAAAGGGAGGACCAGAGTTTAGCTGGAAGTTGATTGATTTTAAGGGACAAATCCTGAAACAGGGAAGACCTGGAGCTGGAGCTTCCCTTATTTGTTGCTGAACCTAGAAGCTGATGTGGAAATTTGAGTGACACTAGGTCATATGACCAAACATTTGTATTGGAAGCTGGAGATAGAATTGGAATGCCTTAGATATTTAACTTATTTTATTACTGAATCTTTAAATGTACTTTTTAACAAAGGAAAGAACATCAAAATTGTCTTATTTTCATGTTATTATATCCACTTTGTATAGGACCTTTTAATACTTGGAAACTATTCCATAGAATAAGATATTTCCAAATTTTAAACTTAAGTAGGACAATAGAACAATTTTATTGCACAAGATTTGTTTTGTGTCCATTTTATTATTTTCTGAGAATAAATCATAAAATTAGGAATTCTTTGGTATGCTCCTACAACTATTAGCTTATTTTCTGGCACATCACTCCATGTTCTTAAAAATTCAGGTGCTGGGGAAATGAGAATTTAAACATCATATTTTCCCAGTGGAATAAATTATTATTTAGTTATTTATCATTAATTATGCATTTCATATTGACTATTTATGAATTATTATACTAACCAGTGAGTATTCAAAGAAGTATGGGGAACTCTTTCTACATTTGAAAAAAAAATAGTGAGATAGATGAATAGATTTTTAAAAATTAATAAATTTGATGTTTAATATCAGTACCCTTGGCCATAAACTGCATTATTCTGAATGATTTGGCTGATCTTACTTGTATCCTATTTTCTTTTATTTAAATTGAAAATATTTTAATACTGCTAAGTGAAATAATGTGCATAATGTGTTTAGTAACAGTAGTACTTCTATACTATCTGTTGAATTGTTATTGAATATGATAGACTCACTAAATTAAAATTCAGTTATTATCAGGACTTAGATTCTGACATGGATGAGTCACAAATTAAAAAAAAATGAAAGGTTGTATATGGCTAGGTGCATGGAATTAAGAGAAAGTATTACTGGAGTAAGAAGAATGATCTGTTCAAAAGAACTGATACACTTGATGAAAGATTTAGAATGTAGTAGGGTTGGAAGGGCATTATAGTGTGTTTATTATTTTATTATTTTATTTTATGTGAACAAAAAGTTCAGAGTATGCTAAAATCCCAATATATGCATAACTTGGAATGTGTATATCTGTGTATAGACAAATTCAGAGCAGTAAAGTTGAGAATGTTGGGTATTAGATTTAAAGAAGAGGCAGGAAATTTAGAGATGTCAGTTGCTTTGCTTTTCCTTTAGTAGATATTTTCAGGTAGTGAGACAAGCCAGTGTGGTTGCTCTCGCCAAGAGCAGAACTTTGGTGTGCCAGATAGTCAAACAAGTTTCTCTTGGTCAGTCCTAAATGAAAGTAGACATCAAAATAGGATACACAAGAAGGCGTTCCACATCTCTGTGTCTATCAGAGACCCTTTCGGAGCCAATTTAATTTTCTGGGGAGACAACACATAACTTTAAGGGTCTGGTCAATCTACATGAAATGAAGGAAAACCGATTCAACCCTAGTCAAAATATATATTACTTTTTTAAAGATTTTATTTATTTTATTTGAGAGTTAGAGTTACAAACAGTGAGAGGGAGAGACAGAGAGAAAAGTCCTTCGGATGGTTCACTCCTCAAATGGCTGCAACGGCCGGAGCTGCACCTATCCGAAGCCAGGATCCAAGTGCTTCTTCCTGGTCTCCCACATGGGTGCAGGGGCTCAGGGACTTGGGCTATCTTCTAGTGCTTTCCAAGGCATTAGACAGAGAGCTGGACTGGAAGTGGAGCAGCTGGGACTAGAACTGGCACCCATATGGGATGCTGGCACCACAAGTGGAGGATTAACCTACTGCGCCAAGGCACTGACCCCCAATGTATATATTATTATCTGTCCTTAATATATTCATGAGTTAAAGTAATTAAAGTATTGTACTATTGCTTGGCATTTAGGTTGCTAAAATGGAATTTTCTTTTCACTCTCTTTATTTATCTCAGATGTGGATTTTTGATGCCAAACTCAGAGTCGTTTTCAAGCTGACCTGTGGAAATTCATGCTGATATAGACACTGAATAAAGCTTCAACGTCTGGAGGACAGATGAAGGTCTTGATGGATTGCTTTTTTCTCACTTTATTCTCTGGACAGGTCAAGGGAGGTCACATTGAATCAGACCCTAATGCTCTAAGGACCTGGGCAGAGAGAGGGCATTCATTTAATCACAAATCTAACCACACCACTTCACATCCCTCTCCTTACTCCCTGATTCATCTATCTCCTTAGATTTCTGTGTGAATTAGAGAACATAATAGCACTGAAAAGATTGAGAACTATAAAATGTTAGCCCAATGCTAGCTATTATTAAAATTGTAATAATGCTTAGGCTTTTGTAGCCTCTGATATCCAAGGCTGCTCACATAATTTATAAACACAAGAGTTCTCTACAGAACTAGTGAATAATATTCTTTCATTGTTACCGAGAGCTTGGGGTCAAAATGACCTAATCTCACTAAACTTTATCTATGCGTAACAAATCAAGGTGAAATAGCACTATCTGAATCCTGACAGCCCACTAGGGAAAGTACTTAAGGCAAACTGTCATTTTCCTTATTAATCATGTTCAATATTGTACATCTCTACCTAATAGCATTATTTTCCAAATGAATGAATTTTCCTCTAAGTGACACAATAAGACATGTTTCCTTAATGTTTCTCTGTGTCCTCATCTTTGCCAGATTCAATAAAAAAAAAAACCAAAAACCCATGCTAGGACATTTGCATTTGACAATCTGTAGGAAGGTGAAGAATCTCAAATGAATTTTTAGACGAGAAGTCAGTCAATGAAGCGCCAAGCTGAGAAAGCTGGTGAGACAAAAACTGCAGAGTATGAATGGAAGCAATCTTGTACTACAGAGCCAGCAGATGCGGCCTAATCAATGACGATGACTTTTGGTGTGACCTTTGTGTAAAGAAGTTTGCATCTGTGCCATCATCATCTAGTCTATCTAGTGCTAGAAGGGCACAGGGTATATAATGTCGCTAAGAACCCTGGAAAGAATAAGCAGGAATAAGAGGGTATACTGAAAATCAAATTTAACTTGTGCCCACTTGGGTGTCAAATCTTAAACATTTGAGTGGGAATTTTAAAATAGCAATTTGCTTTACATTTTGACAAAAACATGAGTGTAGTTCTAGCAAAGGGAATTGCTGTATAGACTGGGGGAGTATAATAGGAAAACAATTTGAAAACAAAGTCAGCTATAAAGTTAAGGCCACTGATTCGTATGTATAATATGAAGTATAATATTTAATTTAGAATCAGTGACAATTTCTTCATTTGCAATTGTTATCTACTATCACAGCATTGCTATGTAACAAACAACTACAGACCTTAGTGGTAGGAGTGGGCATTTGGAATAGTGATTAAGATGCTGATTGAACTCCCTACATCACACAGCAGAGTCCCAGCTCCTCCCTTGCTAGCTGTCTGCTAAAGCACACACCCTGGGAGGCAACAGGTGCTGGATCAAGAGTATGGATCTCTTCCACCCACCAGGAAGACCTAGATTGATTTCTGTGCTCTGCTTTCTTTATGATCCAGCCTTGGCTTTGCACGCATATGGAAAGTAAATGAGTGGATAGGAGTGCTTTCTGTCTCTAAATATACTAGTTAATATGCTGCACCACACATTAGAGTACCTGCGTTTGAGTCCCTGTTCCAGCTCCTCACAAAACAGAATCTAGGTGCCAGCAGTAATGGATAAAGTAATTGGGTTCTTGCCACATGGGAGAACTGGATAGCTCCTGGCTTCAGATCTGCTCCAGCCCTGGCCATTGAGGCTATTTGAGAAGCAAACCGGCTCATCGAAGGGCTCTCTCCTTTTTTCTGACTCTATCTCTCTCAAATAAATCAATAAATATTGTTTTAAAAAAGAATCATGCATAGTACATTTCCTTCACTATTTTAAAAAATATTCTTTGACCTGTTGCAATATTCAATGAGGCATCACATATGGTGCTGTGGTGGATTGAAAATGCATAGTTACTACTAAGGAATGCATAATCCAATAGAGAAATGGGACCTTTATATAAATATACACAACTTAAAAAGGAAAATTCATACCATTAGAAGGACACAATTGCCCACTGAGGGAGCCAACTAAAAATTGTAGTGGTGGAATTTAACTCTTCTTTGGAATGTTAGATATGTTGACAATGGATTCCAAATATTCATTACAAATACATGCAAGGAAAAACATGTTTTGTTGTAAAACAAAAAAGGAAAACAAAAATATTGTTTCACTGCAGATGTAGGAACTAAAACATGCCCATCCTCTCACCTCCTAATTTCAGAAAACATACCTGAATAAGTAAAGCTTATTAAGAAAAGGAATAAGCATAGTTATAAATACTGCTAAGGATATCAGCTGCAGGCCAAGGTAACGTATTTTGATTAAATATGACTCTTGGAAAGCTAGGCACAAAGTTATCACAGGCAAAAGATTATGTGGACATGGTCTGAAAGCTGTTGGAAAAGCTCGTATCCTTTCTCTCAAATGACTAGTGCTCACATGAATCAGTCTTACTTGAGAACTTCCAGCAGCATACAGGGGATTTAGAAATTCTCAGGACTTGTTCTCAAGCCATGATCTTGGAGAGGTTGGAAGAAATACTTTCACAGAGCTCAGAAGATGCCTAGCAAAGCCAGCACTCACATGCTTTGCATAGGAGCAGGCAAAAAGGATCTTACTACTCATTGCTGTTGGTTGAGTTCCCTGATTTACCAAATGACTGTTGAATTGCATTGTTGAAGTCCCAAGTATATTTATAATTGCCATCTTATAAATAATCCTGTCACATATTTCATACTGGGTCTTTGAAAAAGATCATCAGATTTGAGAAAAATAACTAAAACTGGTAGAGCTGTAAACATGGGGAAATTACAACTTGTTAAAGAGATAATGATGAAAGAAATGAAAGGACACAGAAGGCAAGATTCTATGGGTAATGCACTTCCACCTGTTTCAAGTCCCCCAAAGCTACAAGATTAGATTTTAAAATTTTAAATAGAAAGTAATGAAAAAATAACACCAAATAAAAATATATATATATATATAAAGTTTAAATTATATAAGAATGGGTCAAAATTAACCCTTGGTATTGGATAGATTACTTAGAAAATTTCAAATATAGGCCGGCACCGCGGCTCAATAGGCTAATCCTCCGCCTAGCGGCGCCAGAACACCAGGTTCTAGTCCCGGTCGGGGAGCCGGATTCTGTCCTGGTTGCCCCTCTTCCAGGCCAGCTCTCTGCTGTGGCCAAGGAGTACAGTGGAGGATGGCCCAGGTGCTTGGGCCCTGCACCCCATGGGAGACCAGGAGAAGCACCTGGCTCCTGCCATCGGATCGGAAAAGTTTAAGGAAAAGTTGAATTAAAAGATGTTTATTTTTGGAGCAAAATTTTTTTTGAAATTCATGCATAACTTTCTCACAATATGTATTTTCTTTTTCTCCCAAGATATATTTATTTATTTGAAAGGTGCAGCGACAGAGAAAGAGGGAGAGACAAGCAGCAGTGATATCTTCCATCTACCGGTTCCTTCTCCAGACGCCCATTCTCAGCAGTACTGGCAGCACCAGCTCCAGTGCAGCTGGCAGGGAAAAGGCAACATTCAGCCAGTGGCCCTTGTGTGTGCATGTGATTCAGAGACTCTAGCAGAGGGAAAAATAAGTGTTCCCCACTGACTAAGACTAGCTGGTAAGATGGACAGGGGGCTGGGCACCCATGTAAGACTGTGAAACACCCCCTGCCTCTAACATACCACAGGCTCTGGGGCTCAGGCAGGTAGGTGGAGAACCCACTGGCAGCTGGATTTGGGAACATCTGTCTGTGGACCAGCTAATGGTGGGGTAGAGTGGAACCATCCAAACCCCATGACTGTGGTAACCTTGTGTGTTGAGACTGTGGGGACTCTGCGACTACATGAGAGGCCCAAGGATTAGCTGGGTCTCTGGGCAATCATGGTGTATTACTCTGTCTGGCTCCTCCTGCCAGAGCTCCCTGGCTGCCTGGTGTGGGTCATTGCAGTAGGATCCATGCTCAGAGTGAGCACTTTGAGAAGTTCGTACAACAGTGCTGAAGAGTTCTGCATCCAAGCATTGATAACCTTTGAGGAGGGAGGGTGTGATTACATCAACAAAGATGGCTAATCCCCCTTTTGTTAACAAGAGGAGATCTACCATGTGCAACTTGAGTTTCACCCTGGATACTTACCTCACACTGGAGCACTGACCAGAGCTCCTTTGCCAAACCCAGCACACACCTCTGCTATTCACTGAAACAGCAGACATTTGACTAAGCCACAGATGCACAGTGCAAAGATAAAAGCCACTAAAGGATAAAACCAACAGGTATCTCCACAAATGCCTAAAAATAAAGACAGAAGTTCAACAAACAAGAACAAGAAAGACCATATGACCCACCCTAAAATAAACACAACAACACTTAAATAACAGGATGTGAAGATAAAGAGATCAGGGAAATGCCTGAAATGGAATTCAGATTAATCACTGGATTACTCAGAAGAAATGAGAAGCAAATCCATGAGTTACAGAAATCCATACATGACATAAATGAAGTGATTTCCCATGGCATTAAGATTTTAAAGAGAAAACAAAATGAAATATTAGAAAAGAAGATTTCAATAGATTGAATAAAAAGTACTATAGAAAACTTTATTAACAGAATTGGTGGGGCAGAAGAAAGAATGTCTGAGCTAGAAGACAAATCTTTGGATCTTTGGATATTTTTCAGGCAGAACAAAAAAAGCAGAAGAATTTAGAAAAATTAAAAATTGTGTTGGAGATTTATGGGATACTATCAAATGACACAATATATGGGTCTTAAGAGTTCCTGAAATTAGAGAAAGAAAGAATGGATTAGAAAGTCAATTTACTGAAATAATTACAGAAAGCTTCCCCAATTTGGTGAAAGAAAGTGATATCCAAATACAGGAGGCACACAGAACTTCAAATAGACACACCATTTGTTACACCATTGGCCCAACTAATCAAAAAAAAAAAAGAGGGAGAAGACCCGAGTCAAAAATAAATATCATCAAAATGTCCATACTACAAAAAGCACTTTACAGATTCAATGAGATTCCAATATTCTTCTAAGATCTAAAAATAAAAAAGGATACTAAAATTCAGATGAAAACACAAGAGACCCTGAATAACTAAACCAATCTTATATGACAAAAACAAAGCCTGATGCATCACTACACTGAATTTCAACACATACTTCAAAGCAGTTATAATCATAAAAGCCTGATATTGGCAGAAAAATGGACATTTAATGGATGGAACAGAAAAAAACTACAGAACTCAATCCACATCTATAACCCACTTATCTTTGACAAAAGAGCTAAAATCAATCTCTGGAGCAAGGATAGAGTCTTCAACAAATGATGCTTGGAAAACTGGATCTCTGCATGCAGATGTATGCAACAAGACCTCTACCTTACACCTTACACAAAAATCCACTTAAATGGATCAAAGGCCTAAATCTACAATTGGATACCATCAAATTCCTAGAGAACATTTGGAAAACTGCGAGATATTAGCATAGGTAAATCCTTCTTGGAAAAGACCCCAGAAGCACAGGCAATCAAATCCACAATTTACAAATGGGATTACATCAACCTGAGAAGATTCTGCACCACAAAAGAAACATAAGCAGAGTGAAGAGACAACCTACAGAATAGGAGATAATATTTGCAAGCTATACAACTGATAAAAAATAAATTTCCAGAATCTATAAAGAACTCAAGAAACAAAACAACAACAAATCAAACAATCCAGTTAAGAAATGGGCAAAGGACTTGAATAGGAATTTTTCAAGAGGAAATTCAAATGGCCAACAGATACTTGACAAGCTACTTATGATCATTAGCAATCAGGGAAATGCAAATCAAAACCACAATGATGTTTCATCTCACCCCAGTTAGAATGGATCTCACACAGAAATCAATAAACAACAAATGCTGGAGAGAATGTGGGTGAAAAGGTACCTTAATCCAGTGTTGTGGGGAATGTAAACTATTCCAGCCACTGTGGAAGATAGTGTTAAAGTCAGAAATAACTCAGAAATCTGAATATAAACCTATGACCCAACATCCCACTCCTGGGAATTTACCCAAAGGAAATGAAATCAGCATATGAAAGATTTATTTGTATCCCCATGTTCATTGCAGCTCAATTCTCAATGATTAAGATATGTAATCAACCCAGATGTCCATCAACTAATAATTAGATAAAGAAATTATGGTAAATATACACTATGGAGTATTACTCAGCTGTAAAACAAAGTGAAATCCTATATTTTGGAATTTGCTTCATTTATTTAGGTCTTCATTGACATTTCATCAGCATGTTGTAATTTTCAATGCTAAATGAAAATCTTTGGTATATTTTATACTGTTAAAATGTTTTCAATTTGTAACTTTTATTTTTTAGTATATACAAATAAAATTTGTTTTTACTTCAATCTTTCATCCTGCAAATCTGTTAAACTTTTTTGTTCTAGATTTTTTGTAATTATTTTAGGATTTCTAAGTATAAAATAGGTTATTTTTATAAAGACAATTTTAATCTCTTTTATAATTTGTATTCAATTTGCTTCTTTATATTTTCATATTGCATTGGCTTTGTATGGAATAAGGTGAGAAAGTAAGTCTCAACATTAATTATTGCACTGACATGTGGTGTCTTATCTCCAATAACTGCCAACAAAAAGGTGTTATCAACTAGGTGGGTGAGAATACCAGAAGTTTGTTTCACATATCTGGAGGCTAGAGTCCTGAAATTAAGGTGTCAATACAGCTAAGCCCCTTCTGATACTGGGACAGGGGAATCCTTCCTTGCCTCTTCAAGTTACTGATATTTACCAACATCCTTGTCATATTGTGCTTCACAGATGCATTACTCCAAACTCTGTCTCTGATGTTGTGTGGCTGTATACTCTTGGGTCTGTCTCTGTCTTTCACCTCCTCTTAAAAGACACCAGTGAGATTGGATTAATGACCAATCCTCCTCCATTATGATCTCTTATTTTAACTAGTTATATCTCCAGTGATTCTATTTCCAAGTATGCTCATATTTTAAGACAGCAGTGCTATAATTTCAACCCATCCTTTAGGGAAACCCAGTCCAATACAGTACAGAAGACTTCAAATAAGCTAACATTCTGCCTCTCCCTTGAGGGATAAGGTCCACTGGACAATGAACATCTGTGTCACAGGACTCTTTTAAATGTTGCTCATGTGATGGAGAAAACATTCATTTTTTTATTACCAAAAGTAATACTAATTATAAGTTTTTAATAGGTACTCTTTATCAAATAGTGAACTATCACTTCTATTCCTAATTTGCTGAGCGTTATTATCATACATGGATATTAAATTTTCTTTAATATTTTTCTGCATCTTTTGACATGATTAAATGGGTTTCTTCTTTTGGTCTGTTATTAGTGTAAGTTGATTAATTTCCAAATATTGAATGAACATTTTACTTTTAGAATAAAGGCTAGCTTCATAAGTTGGGATTTCTTGTTCCATTTTTCTGGGAAAAATGTGTAAGGTGCAAAATTTAGACTGAGAATTATCTATGTTGAAAGACTTCAACAACAAAATAAAATTCTCTGAAACACATAGCAATGTGTTCTTGATTTAATTTTAGTAT
This sequence comes from Lepus europaeus, assembly GCF_033115175.1. Lineage (NCBI taxonomy): Eukaryota > Metazoa > Chordata > Mammalia > Lagomorpha > Leporidae > Lepus > Lepus europaeus. Next base: position 69,036,488 of record NC_084842.1, read on the forward strand.
TTTATAAATTTCAAACTTATGATTAATTTTTCCCAAGTAAAGAGGGTAGAATTATTTTTAATATTCTATTATTATCATACAATGTTTACATGAACCATAGTGGTATGACTCATTTCTGAAATCAGCATTTTTTGTTTTGTTGTTTCTCCTACACCCCCATTTTGATCAGACTACTTGGAATCTATTAGTTTTATTAAATTTTTCCAAATAGCTAGTTTTCATTCATTTCTCTTATTCAGTTTTCCATTTTTTTCTACCATATTTATATTATATTTATATTATATTACCCTCCTTGCATTCGGTATTTGTTAGTTCCTTAAAATAGCCTAGAAATGACTGGTTTCAGGTCTTTCTTCCTCTAACATGAGTCTTATTTATCATTACAAATTTCCTTATAGACATTAATTTGCTACTACTCATAAATACTGATTTTTTTACAATTTTCATTAAGTTCAAATGTAAATATTTCTTTCAGACTTACTGTGATTCACATATAAGATTTTCTTATATTTCCAAATATGTTAAGATGTTTGGACATATTTTTGTTAGTGTTTCCTAGTTTGATTCTCTTATCACCCAAGAAGAGCCTTTGTATAATATCTAGTAATTTTAAATTGTTGCTATATTTTTTAGAGTCTACTGTATAGTTTACCTTTGCTAAATGTTTATTTTACCATTTTGGGGCAGAATGCATAATAAATAACAGTTAGGTCCAGCTAGGTGATATATTTTTCTGGTCATCTGTACACTCATTTATTATTATTTATTATTTGTTTTGTCAATTCCTGAATGAAGAGTATTCAAGTATAGAATTGAATTTTCAATTTCCTTATTTTTTTCTATGAGTCCTATCATTTTTCCTGCATGTATTTTGGGAAAATAGTTTCAGGGACATACATATTTAGAAGCTGTGTCTTTTTAAAAAATATATTATTTTCTCAATGTGTAATGTTTCATTTTAGTCTCTGGCAATAATAACTATTCTGAAGTCTACTTTACCTGATATATTTATGTTGACTGCTTTATTTTGATTATTTTCACATGGTATATCTTTTACCCTGCTTTAGATTTTTATGTCTTTATATTTATGTGGATTTCTTGCAGATAGCATGCAGTTAAGTATAATGTTTTTAAAATATTCATTTATTTATGTAAACAGCAGAGTCTCTCTCACACACAAATAGAGAAGGGAGACAAGAGATGAGAGAGAGAGAGGTAGAGAGAGAGAGAGAGAAAGAGTTATCTTCCATCCACTGGTTTGCTCACCAAATGGCCCCAATAGCTAGGGCTGGGCCAGGCTGAAGCCAAAAGCCAGGAACATCACCAGGTCTGACACATGGGTGGCAGGAAATCAAGAACTTATGTCATCACCCACTGTATCCAGGAAGCATTCACAGTGAGCTGACTCAGAAGCAGAGTAGCTAGGCTCAAACCAGTACACCAATTTGAGTTGTAGGCTTTGCTGCAATTACTTACTATGATTAAATATTTCTATGATTTTTATGATTCCTTTTCATTCCCTCTACCACTTTATGATTTATACTTTATGTTGTTTTTTAAAATATTTTATAATGGTTCTCTATAATTTATTATATTTATACAGTCCTGTGTCAGTTCATGAGCAAGATACATTCTGACAAATATGTCATTTGGCAATTTGATCAGTGTGCAAACAGCATAGGGTGTACTGACACAAGCGCAGATGCTATAACCTACTGAACACTTAGGCCACACGGTTCAGTCTGTTGCTTAGTTTACAAACCTGTATAGCACATTCTTGTACTGGATATCATAGGGAATTGTAAAAAAAAAAAAAAATAGTGTTCACATTTCTAAACAACTAAATATAGAAAGAGTATAGTAAAATATGGTAGAAAAAAAGAAAAACAATGCTGTACCACTATAGGCCACTTACCACAAAATGAGCTTACAGAACTTGAAGTTGCTCTGAGTGTGTCTGTGAGTCAGTGGTGAGAGAACATAAAGCTTACAACATTAATACACACTTCTCTAGATTTTCATATACTCTGTACACCCAGGCCACACTACATTTGTAAGAAAAAAAACATTTCAAAAATAAAACATCCTTAGCTTACCATAAATTTTATACTTTATAAAAATTTTGTTAGGTAGGAAGTCAGTTATGAGCTTATGTGTGTGTGACAGGCCTAAAACAGAAGACATCTATATGCATCTGCATCTCAAAGTCATCCTAACAATGTTTCAGGGGAAGCCCAGATTTCGCATCCTGCCTGCCCTGCCCCCTTCTACCTGATAACCTGCCAGGTGGAGGCCCTCGGCCCTCACCCCTCCTGCTTCCTGCCTGATAAATCTTCCACAATTTCCCAGGTGCAGCCCAGCATCTGCATCTCAAACACCCTGCTCCCTTCCTCTGGTCTGATAACATTTGCATCCATAAAGTCCTTTGTTTCAGACCTTCAAGAGAAGTTTTTCTATTTACATCCAAAAAGCCCTTTGTTCCAAGAGGAGCTGAGGTGGGGAAGCAAGACCCATCTCCTTAAAAACCCCCAGCCTCAACTGGACTGCGCGCTCAGCTCTCTGCATCTTTGCTGAGTTGCCCGCCTGGCCTGGCCTGGCCTGGCCAGGTGTACTCTCCACTCACCCATGCAGCACCCCCCCCCCACCCAGTCTGAGGGACTGGGCACTCTCTCTCAGGTCCTGTCTGGAGAGGTGCCCATCCGTCCTTACAGATGTTCCTTCTTAATAAACCTTGCTATTTTACCTCCCACTACTCTCTGTCTCACGCCTGAATTCTTTCTTGCGTGAAGACAAGAACCCTGCAATTTCTCCGGTAACAATTTTAACTTACAATTCTTGTAATAATAACTTGTTGTTATAATAACTTTTTAACTTATAACTTGTAATAATACTGAAGTTAAAACACAAACACATTTTACAGCCCTACAAAATAATTTTTCTTTATATCCTTATTCCATAAGTGTTTCATTTTTAATTTTTTTTTAAATTTTGGTCTGTTATATACTATGACACAAATACACACATCAACTTAGACCAACACAGGGTCAAGACCATTAAGATCATTGTCTTCCACCTCTGTATCTTGCCCAATTGTATGTTCTTTTGAGGTGATATCTGGCTTGATACTGTCACCTGCTTTGATAACAACACCTTCTGGATACCTCCTGAAGGATTTGCCTGAGGCATTTCTTCAAGTATCACTCTTTCCAGAACTATGTCCTCAGTAGTTTGGTTTGCTTCTTTCTGTTATCATGGCTTGGATTGTAAGCAGTTTATGCATCATGAATGTCTCTTTTTATTAATGAATTCCTTTCAGCATCGGAATCCATGTTTTCAAAATGTTTTATGAGTTTTTTGAGGTCTACAAAGCTTCTGTTAAACCTCTCACTGTGGATTTTATTGGGAGTTCTTTGGTTTCTCCTGCAGTTTCCTCTTCTCTTGTTTCTTCTTCCTATGTGTCTTCTTGTCCTGGTTCCAATGGCTCTGCTAGTCAGTTCCTTAGAGATACCAGATGTATCCTATCAATGTCATCTTCAACTACACCCAGGTTAAAGTTGTTTGCCTTGTCAGTGATAGCTTTATTGATTGTTGTAATCTGGGCATCCTTTAAAAACCCCTTTAAATCATGCATAAAATTCTTGAGTGTCTTCTTCCAGATTTGATTTATGATCCCTAGTGACACCACCACATGACAAATATGCTCTGATGCAGTCAGAAATGCTGGATTCCATCCAGAATTGTATCAGCTTCTTCCTTAGTTGCAACAATAATCTGGGGGAAGGGCTTTCTTATCAGTAACTCTTTATCCATTGGTTGCAAAAAAAAAAAAAAAAAAAAGATGGTGATTTGAGGGGGAAACACTAGTTTGATATTGGAAATATCCCCCCCCCCCCCAAAAAAAAGGAGAGTGTACAGGACTCTCATCATCAATCAACAAAAATTTGAGGGGCTGGCACTGTGGCACAGCAGGTTAAAGCCCTGGCCCAAAGCGCCCGTATCCCACATGGGTGCTGGTTCTAGTCCTGGATGCTCCACTTCTATGGCCTGGGAAAACAGTAGAAGATAGCCCAAGTCTTTGGGCCCCTGCACCCACATGGGAGACCCGGAGGAAGCTCCTGGCTTCTGGCTTTGGATCGGCGCGGCTTCAGCTCCTGCTGTTGCGGCCAATTGAGGAGTGAACCAGCAGGTGGAAGACCTCTCTCTCTGTCTCCACCTCTCTCTGTAACTTTATCTTTCAAATAAATTACATAAATCTTCGAATTAAAAGAAAGAAAAAAAAAAAACCTTGAAAGGCATAGTGTTCTCTGAAATACTTCATTTCAGTGGTATCGTGATTCAGGAGTGCATCATGGAAGCAGAGCTGGATCATCCATGACTCTTCTTTGCACAGTGGGTGTGTGCTGATAACCTTGAAGGCTGTGGGGCTCTCCCCGTATCAGATCTCAAAGGGTTTCAATCTGTAGCCTGTAATCTTGCCCTAAGCAAAACAGTTATTGACTCCTTAAAAGCCTTGAAAAGCAGCATAAGGATTGAAAATCCTTTCAGACATCCATTTCCATAATAGAGGTTTCATTCATGCTGAAGACTTGCTCTAGCAACTAACAATCTTCTGTAGTCAGCTTATCCGGTTTCCAAAAATTCTTCAGCGGTCTTCATACAAGCACTTGCAGACTCACCACTCCTTTTCACTCTCTTGAATCATTTAAATGCCCAGAACGAGCAGAAAATTCAATATTGTAGTTGGGGCCAGACTTTTTTTCGACATAGCAAACAAATTTTCTGCTTCCGCCATCGCCATCATCATTATGGTAGTAAGAGGAAGACTCTCGTGTGCCTGGCCTTCAGTGCAGATTAGAACTCTCTCCATACTTAATATAGGCCCTTCTGGAATTTTTATTAGTCTCATTGTCTTCGACGAAGCAGATCCTTTAGCAGGTTCCATTGTTTTTTTCTTGGTCTTCAAAAACTTCATACGACTCCAGTCTGCATTTACATTCAGATAATGTCATTATTTTACACATAATTTTAAAAAGTTAAGAAATGCCCAATTCCTTCCTTCCATCCTTTGTGTTCTATTGCCATGCATTTTTCCAAGTGCTATAATCGCACTGTAGATTGCTACCATTTTCATCCTACATGTCATTTACTTTTTACAAGAAGTACAAAAACTAGCACAAAAAATATGCTAGACTAAACTCTAAAGTGACCTCAAAGAATCCAGCCATTTGGTCTATAATCTTTGCTACTTCCATTGGAGGAAAACTATATGAAGAGATATCGCTATCACAAATAAGTTATGATATATGTTAGAAAAGATTTTGAGATGCAATTAAGGTCTCTAAATCATTTGACTTTGAAATAATCAAAAGAGAGACATTCTGAGCAGACTTGTTCTAACCTGGCTACATCACGGAAAGAGAGCGTAACTTCTGAGAGCTCTTCCTACTGACCTGGGAAAATAAACAGTGAGGTTGTAGGCTGCAAGTAGCGAGACCATGTGGTGAGGATCTGAGACTGAATCCTAATAGTTGGGAGCAGTTCCTTGCTGACAGCCAGGATGAAAAACAGGGACTTAAGCACTTTGATTTCTGGAAACTATGTGTGAGTCCTAAAGAGAATCCTGAACTGCACATGAAATCCCAGTGCTCACCTCATGAGATCGTCCTGAGAAGGGAACTTCTATGCCCAGACTTCTAAGCTACTAAACTGTGAGACAGTAAGTGGATGACATGAAGCTATAGTAATGTACGTACCCATAGAAAAAACAATGCAGAGATAATTTTGTTTACCTCCATGTATTCCATTAGTGCTGTTCTTTATTTACCCACATGTATCATATCTATTGGAAGTTTATTCCTTTTATGTGAATAAGATTTTTTAACATGTCTCTTTGGGGGAGGGGGAGATTACCAAAGGGTTTATATTTTATTTTATTTTTGTATAACTGTGCATTCTATTCATGATCCTTCTTCATCTCTAAATATATTTTTTACCTAAACTTTAGAGATAAATTGTATCTTATTAGTTACTAATGGTTCAATGCTTTATAACCTGGAAAGGTTGTAAAGGATGTGTGCTGATTGTGGAAGGAGGCATCATAATACTGATTGAGTCTCGGTCTTAGGTGGGTTCTAAATCCCTGGGGTTTGGAACTGGCACTGTGGCATAGCTAGTTAAGCCACAGCCTGTGATGTCGGCTTCCTTAATGGGCACCAGTTTGAGTCTGGGCTGTTATGCTTTCCATCCAGCTTCCTGTTAATGTGCCTGGGAAAGCAGTGGTAGATGGGAAAATCCTTGGAACACCGAACCCACCTGGGAGACCTAATGAAGCTACTGGCTTTAACCTGACCCAGCCCTGGCCATTGTGACCATTTGGGGAGGGAACCAGCAAATTGAAGATCTTTCTGTCTCCTGTCTTTCAAATAAATAAATGAATGTTTAAAAGTTATAATCAAATTAAATCGCTGGGATTCAAAGGTGAGGTCTCAATGCTCTCATTCTCCCCCACCTCATCCAGTTCTCATCTTGCCACAAGATTTTGTTTTGTTTCATTTTGTTTTGCTTTATTTTCTTCTACAGTTCCCTTCTAGCTGGCAATGGATTTTGACCAATGCATATGGCCAGACTCCAAATATTATCAGTCACCTTAGCTGAATTCTTTTTCCCAGGGTCCAACTGCAGTTTGTCTAGGTCGATCAGTTATCTTGTCTTGTTTTTCTCTATAGACACTTTACGCCCCTTAGATTTGGGAGTAGTCAATTGTCTTGCAGGTTAAGGTCTGTGAAAACTTAATAAAGTTGTATCATTGCTCTTTGTTCAGCTTTTTTTATTGTAAGCATGAGAACAATGCTCTTTCCAGTTCCATAAGTAATTCACTGATTTTTAAAGTAATTAAAATGACTCATGACATGAAAACATAAGAATTTAAGAGAAAAGTAAGGGGTAAGATAGAAAACATTCCTACTTTTCAACTACAATTATTTTTCTCTAAGTTTATTCTATAAGGAGATAGCAGTTTTAGAAAATACTCAGGTCTTGATTCCTTGAATACTACAGCATATTGCTCAGAGCTCTATCTGTATAAAACCAGTATCCCCACTGAGTGTCATTATGAACACTGGGGTTGACATAGCACCACAGAAAGGAACCAATATGGGTCATAGTTTACCCTGAACACGGAGTTGAGTTTCAAAGGGGGTCAATTTTCTCCACCTTGCTGTTTTGCAATGCAGATTTTGTGTGATCCTGTTGCTTTTGACATGTGATCCTTCATCATGAATTGAATATTCAACTCATGTGGCACCTCTTCACAAAGACAGTCAAACAGCACAGCTGGAGTTAATAAATTGAAGGAAGATGCCCATTACCAGTTACAGACGTTTCTGTTGTTTGGGGTTTTCAGTATTTCATTATCTCTGCATCAGCACCAGTAGTCTCACAGCTGAAAAGCCATCAAAACAACGCAGCTTGAAATGATAAATGAAAGGAATATAACTGGAACAACTGCAGCACTGAACATTTGATTCTCTGCACTTGTTTTTTTTTGGGGGGGCAAGGACACATTTGTTTATTTGTACACTTTTGTTGCTGCAGTCACATTCCACCACTCAAACAGTCGATCTAAATGTGATGATGAGAATGCGCCTCAGCATTCTTTCTCATTAAAAAAAAGATGTGTGATATTCTTGGTGAATAGGACTGGCCACAATTTCAATTTTCCCAACAAACATCTTGAGACAGACAGAAAAAGAAAAACTTTCTAAAATAATAAGTATGAATGTGTGAGTGTATCTGTGTGTGTGCATTTTGATTGTTTTGGGACCAACTTAGCATTTTAAATTTATAGCAAGTTTATCTTGTTCTTTATTCGTTAGACTTACACTGAAAATCCTTAAGTACTCTATCACACCAGATTTTAAACCTCAATGGATACTGCTATTTAGTTGATTAATATAAAATATTTAATATAAATATTTAATCCCCAGTAAAGTTCTCATTTCCCTTTTTAATCAGTTTGTTAACATTATCTATTAAAATCACACATTTGTTTCAACTGTCCAAACACAGGCCTCTCTCTTGCATTGTTTTACACATTTGGCAAGAATCCTACAGTGGCAAAATCCACTTGCACACCTAGGAAGTGCCTGCTCCCACACAGTTAGACATGATTGAAGCACAGTATTCACTGAATTCAAAACTGTTCACTCAAGCTTATCTTCCATGCTTCCTTGTCATCTGAATCTATTGCCCTGACCCACATATCTCCTCTCTCCTAGATAATTACATCGTATATTTTTTCACCTTCTCAAAATTCCAACCCTCTTCCCCCATCTTGATCCTGTTTGTTTCTACACCACTAGATCAATCACCACAAACTTGCAAGTGTCATTTCTACCTCTGTATTAGTGTCTACACTGATAGCTAGTTGCTGATTTTATCTAAAACCAGTCCATCCCCCTGCATATTATAAGTGATTCCTCATACTCTCATAATTCTACCTATCAATTTTTATGTCATCATTATCTCTTCTAGATTATTTCATCAGCACAAAAACTCTTTTTTATCCAAAAATATCAGAAACAAAATTTTCTTCATCAATTTCATTTCCATCTTCTAAAAAAAAAACCTTTTCAAAACAGTAATCCATTCTCATTGATTCTATTTACTCTATCATCCTCATAAATTTAATTCAAAGGACAGTTTGGCTTATCTTTGAAACTATTCTTTTAAAAGCCATCACAGGGGGCCTACACTGTGCCATAGCAGGTAAAGCTGCCACCTGCAAAACAGGCATCCCGTTTGGATGCTGGTTCAAGTTCTGGCTGCTCCACTTCCAGTGTAGCTCCCTGCTAATGTGCCTGGAAAGCAGCAGAGGATGGCCCAAGTGCTTGGGCCCCTGCAGCTACATGGGAGACCAGGAAGAATCTCCTGGTTCCTGGCTTCAGGTTGGGTCAGCTCTGTGCCGTTGTGGCCATTTGAGGAGAACCAGCAGATGGAAGATCTCTCTCTCTCACTCTCTCTTCCTCTGTTTCTGTCTCTGCCTCTCTGTAACTCTGACTTTCACATGAATAAATAAATCTTAAACCATAGCAGTGAATCACTGTGACCACCTCCAAACAAGGCTTCCTTCTCCTGCATTATATAATTTTGGAGAGCTTTTGTTTAACTTGGTTAATTCATTCAAAAATGAAAATATCTGTAAGCTTTTTGGCTTAAGATAAAACCTCATACTTTGTGTCATGTGAAATTTAAATAATTTACAAATAAAGGTATGGGTCACAGGTGATTGTCTTAAGTCCCAAAGAGAACATCAGAATCTAAGGCATTATTTTCAACCGCAATTAAAACTAATTATCTAAGTATCTACTATGAGTCAGGAGTGAACCTCTATGATGGGGCTTCAGCCACAACCATTTCGCAGTACAAAACCCCAAATATTCTTAGTCTACTATGTGTTACCAACTGCTAATCATTAAATGCAAAGTGTGACAGTATAAGTGTAGGGGTATAAGTACAAAACGCAATGGAATCCCAAGTGATCCCTCTTGCACTCAGTATTACAGGCACAGAGAAATTTCATAAACTTCAATTAAGTTTTCTATCTATTATCTGTCAAAAATAGAAACGTTATGATAATTTTTTACCTTTGGCCTCAATAGTCTGTAAAGTTTAAAAAAGGGATATCAAATGATATTCTGCCACTAACTTCTGTAGCTATGAATAAAGACAATGTACCCATTTTTCTAATAATATAATTGAAAGTATTCTATCAATAACTCAAGAGAGGGAAATTCTGCCTCTGAATAGGAAGATAGAATAAATCTTGTTATTAAAATAGAATCGTTTAGTACTGTTTGATAAGAGTTCTGGAGCAGAAACTAAATCCCAGTCCTCGTGTTTCATGGATGGAGTTATTCCAGTAGTTTTGTCTCTGTTTTGCCCTCCTTATAGGAAAGACACTCAGTCCAAACCACTGAAAGAGGTGATAACCACTTCTGTGTCAGGTATTGTGCTAGAATTCTCAAAAGATGTCTAAAAGGTTAGACATAGTACCTGGAGTAAAGATTTTATAATACACTGAGGAATACGAGGCATGCAAATTTAGCTATCTACAGCCTGGATGCTCTCGGTATAAAGTGCAGACAAACAGCCCCCTGGCACTAAACTGTCTCCCCCAGGTTCCCATAGATTTAGACTCCCTCTGACACCTGACTTTGCACTTAAGAACGAAATGTTGTGGAGGACCAGCGTCTATGCAGTCCATCATCCCTGTGGAGACAGGAGCAGGTAGCAAGGGAGTAAGCGGTGGGAGCCTCAATTTCAATGTCCACTGAGGCTGCAGTGAAGCCACATTGGAGTCCCAAGATCTGGTTAAGGTTTTTAACGAGCAGCCTCCAAGCCTGGCTTTCTGTTCCTCCTGGAGTCTATTTGAGTTTCCCAGCATGTATTTAACTCATTGCTACATGGCTTAAGTGAACAGGGTAGCATTCTATTTCTAACAGCTGATAGGTAAGTCACAAAAATAAAGGGGCAGCCTATTCTACTTGCTAAGTGAATAAATTTTGGAGTTACAGTTTGTGTTTGAAGTCTTCCTGTCCTATTTATTTATTCAATAGTTATGAGGAATTTATCTTAAATTCTCCACTCTCAATTTTGCAATTTTTAAAATTATGATGTATTTATTAAATTTTTTAAACAATCTTTAGAAATTTACTTTCATTTATTTGAAAGGAAGAGAAACACGGAAATACAGAGATAGACAGACATGTTTCATCCACAGACTCACTCCCCAAAGCCCACAACACCCATGATCAGCATTAAAAGTTACTTACTGATGAGAATTTTAAATTAAAAATTAAATTCATACTATCCAAAATAAAGGAGAGAAACATATAACTGCCATGTCTGGGCTTCCCTTTTAACTAGTTGATTTTAGCAATACCCTGATATAAAGGTGGGATGTGCCTAGCCACAGGCAGAGTGGCTTTCACAGATGAGTTTCTTGTTACAGACCCTGAATATCACTGAAACGTAGTCTACCAGGGACATTGAAAGATCCGTGGAGCTTCATTCTGACGTCCATTAGCATTGAATTCATGAACTTTCAAAGCAAAACCATAGCAGCTTGTAGACACTTGAACTATTTGATTGTCTTGACATTACTTCCTTTCATTGTAAAAAAAATTATTTTAAATCTATCTGAAACATATCTGATTGGGACACAATTTACTGATGTCTGAGAGTCTCTTTCTCTACCCTTAGTCTTCCAATATTCTGATCCCTTATCCTCATTTCGATCTAAGAAAAATTTTATCTTCAAGGACAGAAACACTACAATGCAGGAAAAAGAAGGAAGAACACATTAAGACAGAAAATACAGATTAATCAGTAAATAAGTTAGATGAAGGGCATGACAAATATGAAACCAGGGGGCCAGTCATTTGGGACAGTATTACACCACTACCTGTAATGCTCACATTCCACACTGGAGTACCTGGGTCCAGGTTCCGGCTCCACTACTGATTTCAAACTCCTGCTAATGTGCACTCTCGGAGGCAGCGACTGATGGTGACGTGGTTGGAACCCTGGCACGCACGTCGTATATCTGGAATGATTTTCAGGCTCCTGGCTTAGACCTGGCATGGTCCAAGCACCTGCAAGCATTTAAGGAGTGAACCAGCCAAAAGGAGTATGTGCTCTCTCTGTGTGTACATGTGAATTGCTGTTTTTCATATAAGATAAATAATAATTTTTAAAAACTATGAAAGGAGGTAAACTTGTTTAAACATTCCATGAGGTGGTTATTGAGAGAAATTAGAAAATTTGATAAAGGAGAAACCCTGAGACATGTTTTCATAACATGACAGAATTGGAGAGAAAAGGGAGTTTAAAGAGTGTCACTATGTGTAATGAATTGGAACTTCCTAACGTTCTTCAAACAACATATAAATATGGACACTTTTTATAAGAGATTTGCTTATTGAGCTGTATTTATTTACATAAAAGTTATACTCAAAGTTCTAGTCATTTACATTTTCAATTATACTGTGATACATATAAGGAGTATGTGGAGGATTTTAGACATAATTATAGAAACTGCACAAAAAATGCATTAAAATATTGAAAATTTCATCTTCTAATTATAGGTTGTTGCAAGTACAATTTATGTATTTTTAAATGACTTTCATATTTATCTCAGGAATCACACATAATGCAATAAATTCCTACTATTCTCCAATAAGAATATTCTTTTTCTAAAACTTTTATTTAGTAAATATAAATTTCCAAAGTACAGTTTATGGATTACAATGACTTTCCCCCTCCATAATTTCCCTCCCACCTGCAACCCTCCCATCTCCCACTCCCTCTCCCATTCCATTCACATCAAGATTCATTTTCAATTATCTTTATATACAGAAGATGGATTTAGAATATATTAAATAAAGATTTCAGCAGTTTGCACCCACACAGCACACAAAGTGCCAAATACTGTTTGAGTACTAGTTATAGCTTAATTCACATTGGACAACACATTAAGGACAGAGATTCTACATGAGGAGTAAGTACACAGTGACTCTTGTTGTTGACTTAACAAATTGACACTCTTGCTTATGGCATCAGTAATCTCCCTAGGCTCTAGTCATGAGTTGCCAAGGCTATGGAAGCCTTTAGGGTTTGCCGACTTCAATCTTATTCAGACAAGGTCATATCAAAGTGGAAGTTCTCTCCTCCCTTCAGAGAAAGGTACCTCCTTCTTTGATGGCCCCATTCTTTCCTCTGGGATCTCACTCCCAGAGATCTTTCATTTAGGTTTGTTGTTGTTGTTGTTGTTGTTGTTGTTTTTTTTGCCAGAGTGTCTTGGCTTTCCATGCCTAAAATACTCTCATGGGCTCTTCAGCCAGATCCGAATGCCTTAAGGGCTGATTCTGAGGCCACAGTGCTGTTTAGGACATCTGCCATTCTATGAGTCTGCTGTGTCTCCCGCTTCCCATGTTGGATCGTTCTCTCCCTTTTTCATTATTTCAGTTAGTATTATCAGACACTAGTCTTATTTGTGTGATCCCTTTGACTCTTAGACCTATCAGTATGATCAATTGTGAACTGTAATTGATCACTTGGACTAGTGAGATGGCATTGGTACATGCCACCTTGATGGGAGTGTATTGGAATCCCCTGGCACATTTCTAGCTCTACCATTTGGGACAAGTCCGATTGAGCATGTCCCAAATTGTACATCTCCTCCCTCTCTTATTCCCACTCTTATATTTAACAGGGATCACTTTTAAGTTAAATTTAAACACTTACAAATAATTGTGTGTTAATTACAGAGTTCAACCAATAGTATTAACTAGAACAAAAAAAATACTAAAAGGGATAAAGTATTAAATTGTACATCAACAGTCAGGACAAGGGCTAATCAAGTCACTGTTTCTCATAGTGTGCCTACACTTCAACAGGTTTCCTTTTTTGTGCTTGGTTAGTTGTCACCAATCAGGGAGAACATAATGATATTTGTCCCTTTGGGACTGGCTTAATTCACTCAGCATGATGTTTTCCAGATTCCTCCATTTTTTTTTTTTTTTTGCAAATGACTGGATTTCATTGTTTTTAATAGCTGTATAGTATTCTATAGAGTACATATTCCATAATTTCTTTATCGAGTCTACTGTTGATGGGCATTTGGGTTGATTCCAGGTCTTAGCTATTGTGAATTGAGCTGCAATAAACATTAATATGCAGACAGCTTTTTTGTTTGCCAATTTAATTTCCTTTGGGTAAATTCCAAGGAGTGGGATGGCTGGATTGTATGTTAGGGTTATGTTCAGGTTTCTGAGGAATCTCCAAACTGACTTCCATAGTGGCTTTACCAGTGTCCCTTTTTCCCCACATCCTCTCCTATTCACACTTGAATAACATTTTTAAAAGTTTTAATTTTGTTTAAGATTTATTTTATTTTTTGAAATACAGCATTACAGAGAGGTAAAGACAGAGAGCGAGCTCTTCCATCTGCTGATTCACTCCCCAGATGGCCGCAATGGCCGAAGTTGAGCCAGTTTGAAGCCAGGAGCCAGGAGCTTCTTCCAGGTCTCCCAAGTGGGTGCAGGGGCCCAAGGACTTGGGTCACCTTATACTGCTTTCCCAGGCCATAGCAGAGAGCTGGATTGGAAGAGGAGAACAGGGACTAGAACCGGCTCCCAAATGGGATGCTGGCGCTTCAGGCCAGGGTGTTAACCCCCTGAGCCACAGCACCAGCCTCAAAAGTTTTATTTTTTTAAGTGATTAAGTTCATGAATTGTATAATAGTTAACTGAAAATGATGGCTTGCTTTTTGGAACCTCACCTGAGCAAATTCATAACCTCTAATTCTAAAACAAGAATCCCAGCTAAATAGTTCCAGTGATTCCCTTGGAGTTCCAAAAACATATTTTCTTTTCATAAGTCTTCAAGATTTATAATGATAATCTCCTATTTTCTTAGTGATATTGAAACATTATCATCCTGATTGTCCCCAAGATAATGATAATTTGGTTAATGATGACATGACACTATCCTGTGAAGAAACAGGAAAAAGTCATGCTGGAACCCACAAACTATTAAAAGGAGATCAAGAATGTGAAAATAGAGGCTGGTTCTTTATTAAAAAAATTATAAGGTGAAACAGGTCAGCCCTTTTTAGACACTATTCCCAGGATACATGACTTTACTCTCTCCTCCCATCAAACAACCACAACCTCTCTGCTCCATGTTAGGAATGAAAAATTTAGAGAAAATGATATGCCATTTTCCTGGCTTATTGTCATGTAGAAAGATAGCATCATTAATGCAAGTATCTTCAAAACTGTGATGATGGCAGCCAAGGCCTCAGATTCAAGAAACAAGTAACGAAAAACATACGACTCAAAACACTACATGAATTCAATATATTTCATATACTAGGGGTCTTCAAAATGTTCATGGAAAAATATTATGAAAAAACTATGAAATGATTTCAAAAAATTTTACATCAAGATGAACTTATTTTTAATTCCATTTTCCACATATGTATAAAGGGATTTCAAAAAAGTTCATGGAAAGTTTTCCTATATATTTTTATTAATTACAAGCTGCTATACCAATGGGAAATGCGTACATTTAGAATGAGAACGTTAACAATGAAGAAGTTAAATCCTACTGTGTTTATGTATGGAAACATGTTAATGATGAGAACATTTTTAGCTGCAAATCACAGAAAAGATCACTGAAGCTTTCCTAAGTTAAAATGCATTTTTTTTGGACTCTTGTAACTCGAATTTTGCTATGCAGTGATGGCTTCAAGCATGGCTGGATTAAAGTGTTTGGATGACATGGTCAGTATTCTGTTTTTCTCATATTTCAGTTGGAGTATAATGTGATACTTTATTCTTTAATCTAAAGCAAGTTCTTCCACAATGGTGATCAGACTGACAACTTCTAGTTTACATTTGTATCATTTTAAATGTTTGGATAATAACCCAGAACAATGGAAGACAAAGGGCAAAATGAATATCATGATTAGTTATTGGTTTGGATTGACCCATGGATAGAAGCATATGACATTCCCAATTCCAAACATGTATCAATGATATCTAGTGCTTTAATTGTGATAGCCCGGGGCACATATCCTCTCTTTGTATCCTGAGTAATGTTAACCATATGGTACCCATGTGGGCTGATAAAGGGCAAATTATCAAAGCCCAGATTTCAGTTTCACTCAAAATGAATACAAGTGCCACATATCATGTACTTGCACAGTCTGCTTATGATGTAGCAGGGCTATTTATTAAAGAAGAATTCCAAAGAACTCACTGAGGTATGAATAGTAAGCAAATTCTTAAAATCCTTCCTACAGATCTACCAAAATATGCCCAGGTAGCTGTGCCTCTGGGAAATCTAGGATCATAAAACTCTTATCTGATGAGATTCTAGAGGGTTTATAGATGAGTTTTTATTTTTTGCCTCAAAATAAAACCAGATGGATATGACCAACCTTGTTTCTACCTCAGCACCCTGAACAGTAAGAACTCGTCTCTAATGGTAATAGACAGAAAACAAATGGGCAAACCAGAACAAAAATATTTGATTGAAATCTATTGATGACTAAAGTACTGGCCAATGTATTTGCTGTGTGTAGAAACTCTACCTGGTACCTAAGAAAATGAGCCAGTACTGGAATTGTTCATGTTCAAACGAAAGTTGCTCACTTGGCAAGCATTGGGATGAATAAGTAAAAACAACATAAATAGTTATCACCACTTTCTCCAGGACTGTGTGGACAAACTGCTTACACAGGTCAAAGAGAAATTTGAAGATTGGGTAGACTACTCAACTTCTAAGCAAATAAAATATTTAATCAACCTCTTCAGGGATCCATCATCAAAGATCTTGCAATACCTGAGAAATCTTAGAGCATCAACTCAAAGGGCAGCACCTCTGGAGTTTAGATTTATTGCATTCAGCTGAAATCCTAGAGAATCAAGCTGAAAATCACCTGTATATTGAGAACCACATTTTGAACATGGAAAGTAATACACCCAAAAAAGTTCATGCTTTTTACTGAATTCCTTGGATCACAAGGCACCATCTGTGGTCCATGTGAGGATTAATGGTCTCCTATGCTGGTATCTAATTGAACCCTTTTGTCAGGAAAATCCAAATTCACTAGCATGCGCAGAGCTAACTTAAAGGCCCACACGCCAGAATGATACACAAAGTGCTCTTTTTTTATATATATATAAGAAGTTAAAGTTGTAAAGATCCCCAATTCTATCACTGAGGCCAAGGACATAGGGAAAAAATTACAAAAGAGGTTGGGGGCAATAGTGATGACTTCAGTAACTTTGAATGTAAATCATGTCTATAAGACTCAAGGCAAAAGGAGTGGAGCAATAATCGCAACCTTGTGGATGTAGTTGTTTGCCATTAGGCAAAGTTTTAGTAATTCTGAGACTGTTAAACATATATATTGTAATAGAGCAAATGAAAAAACGGAGTGTTATGGCAGCTAAGTTTATCCCTGCTTGTGTGGAATCTAGAGATCAGCTAAGGGAGCAGGCCAGCAACTTCATGATGCATGCCTGGATCCACATCATCATTGTGATCTTTCTTCTTGAAGCCTGGGACCCAGCAGATTGCATTTGGTGCATTTCTGAGAACTCACGCTAAGCTGAACATTGTTAAATATGGCTAAGTAAAGTAAATAAAATAGTAAATTAAATAAATTACTTCCCAGTAAAAGTGAGCATCCCTAGTCCTCACATTTTGATTTCTAATAACATTCTCCCATGAAAGAATCAGGAGTCCTTGGTGATTCCTTGATTCTAGAAACAGGATGGGAAATACTTAATTTGATCTTTGATCGTTCTGGTGCCAGAAAATAGGGAAATGTTAAGAAATACACACTCATACACACACACACACTTATGGAAGTGTGCCAAAGGAGCAAAAGAATCAACAGAGACAATGTTGGAGCAATTAGAGTAAGAACACTGGATTATAACTCAACCTGGAAAATGAATACTTACGAGTCTAGACTCATATAAATAAACAATTGACAAAATAAATAAATAAATATGGTGAAAAGGTTCTGCTATGCAGAAGAGTCCACAATGATCTATGTCAATGCTATTCCCTAATGCAGGGAGAGCAGGAATTCTTAAGTGTGGGTTGTATTTAGAGACTCCCTCAGTATGGTATGGAGGGTAAAAAGGCAAAAATAAATCCGCAATGGGAAAATGTTCCATTCAGATAATCCTGGTTAACATCAAGAGTACCGAATTATATTGATAGCATGCACTCTTGAAATTATATCATAAAGATGGTACTTCATCTTTGTGATCTTTTTCTGCAAAATCTAGAACCCTGACTTCATCACAACTGAAAGCGTCAGACAAATCCAAGACGGGGTAGCCTGGAGAAAGCCTGAATAGTACTTATCCAAACTGTAATGGACATTAAAAAAAGGAAAATCTAAGAAAATGTCACAGCCAAAAGAGGCCTGAGGAGACACAGCAACTAAATGCAATTTGTATCCTGGGCAGAATCTTGAAGAATAAAGATGATATTAGGTTAAAAGATAAACTTGAGAAAACAGTGGAATATACTTAGTAATCGTGTATCAATATTGATTTAATTGTCATAATGTACTAATGCAAGGTGTAAATAATTGAGAAAACTGTGCAAGGAGACATACAGAAAAGTGCTGTATTATCTTCCCAACTTTTCTCCAAACTGTATATCTAAAACTGATATAAAAATAAAGGTGACTAGTTTTTAAAATGGAGAGTTATAGAAAGGATTTCTATTTATAACATAATTTAGTTAGCACTATTAGCATTATGTCAAGGGTTCTTTGATATAGAATTTGGAGAGGAAACTATCAGAGTTTGAGTATTTGAACATCAAGGCTCCTCATGAAGATACCATTCTATATTCAATGTTAATGGCTTTCAGATTTGTAAGATTGCATGTTGCAGATACTATTTTATTATGATACATATATTCATCTGTGGTGGGCTTTCAAACATAAAAAGCATCATAGATTTTTATTTAAAATGTATTTGTATTTTTACAGAATTATTCCTGTGAGTTTTATACATCAAGACTTAATTTTTCTTACTATGAGTACTTTTAATATGAATGCATTCTATTTGTTAAAAGAGAGATTTATAAGTAGTTCTGTATCTGTTCAGAATATAATCAGTAGGTACACACATAAGGTTTAAAACAATGGAAAAGTCTGGCCTGTGTTCCTTTTTATTTCATCTAACTCCCACCCTTAAAACCACCTATTGCAAAGTGTATCATTCTAGCATCAACTAAACTCAAAATATTGATTTGTTGAAGGGAAAATTGGACTGCAATCCACTCCAAGGCCAAACTGCAACTGAGCCACTCAGAAACAATCAAAAAAGCCTGGTGAAGGTACATAAAACATGAAGATTCTTTCCAGAGGTCCAGTTAGAAAACAATATTGAGAAAATTACAAGAAAGTTGGAGCAACAGAAAAATGTTCAGAAGCAAAGCCAAGGTCACCAAATTCTACATTTGATTCAAGATGCCATTGTAAAACATAAACCAAGAGAGTGAGTTCACATTTTTCTCTTTGAAACCTTTCTCAGTTACAATCCAAATAAGAATAAAATTGAAAGTTCCTGGTAGTATGGTCCTAAAATATTTTTATCAAATATAATTTAAAATTAAGATGACATACTACACTTATTGAGAAGCCTCCTGTATTAAATACCATACAAATATTTGATCTACCTTAATCCTCACAATAAATTCAATAAGGAAGAATTATTTATTTCTTATTTAATGATTACTAAAGAATATTAATATTTAACTAAAATGGAATATGGTTCAATACTGAGCTTGTGACACTTGGGACCTCCAGGAAGTGGACACCAAATGGAGTTAGTAACTATAAAAGGTTTTTCCAATGTGAGATAAATGGATGGTAAGCTGTTTTGGTGAAGGAAATCCTTCAGAATTTTGTGCAGACTTCACATTTCTGGAAGGAAATGGAGGAAGGAAGGGGATTCAGCAAGGAGAGTATTAACCATGGTGCAAATCTGGCAAAGTGGCATTCTACCCAGTGTGAAACTCCAGAGCACAGGTTGCCCATAAAGAGAGACACATTTTGAACAGAAGTGCGGCAATCTTAGGATATACACCTTTCTTGGGTGTTGCCTGGGGCATTCAGAGATAGACTGGAGGTGAAGTAGGTTCTGATTGTGTAGAGGACTAGAGGCGTCGGTAGTCGGTAAACAGAGAAGTGAGGGCCACATCCTCACAGCTACTGCAAGCTGTACTTCTCACTGTGAGAATTCGCTAGTCCATATATTTTCAGGGAGCAGCACTTTCAGGGTCCCAGTGAGCTTTTCTTCTTAAGCGTCTTAGTAAATGGAAGAACAATACTATTAGCTATACCTCTGATCACTTCTTGGCCTTTTGGCTAAGATCAAGTGTAGCTATACCTCTTATCACCACAGAGGGTTCAGGACCACAACCGGTACACATCTTCTTCTTTCTTCACTGTCAATGTAAATACCTCTCATGTGCAGCGGATAAGTCTGTTGACCTCAGTGGTAAACTAGCAGTGTGATCCAAATTCTCAGTATTGAGATGTCTGAGCTTACAATAACTATACACTTCTCAGATCACCATTGCTAAAATTGTCTAGTGACCAGCATGATTGGGCAAAGAGTAGCAAAAGGCTCCCAAGAGCTCCACATTCATTGCATCCTCCCTCCAGGAAGACAATACTATATCTTTCTGCCCATCCTCTGTCATCTTCTGCATCTCTGGACACAGATTGACCACTGAGTTGGAGGAGGAGGGGCAGATACAGCTTGTAGTACAGTGAGACCTTTAGTCATGGAACCTGTCAAAAGTGTCCCACTGCAAAGCTCAGAGGTGCAGAAGCAGGAAGAGCAAAGGCCATCTGCAGGTCTTGGCCTGAACTACTCCTGAGTGCAGCTCTTGATTCTGGACTTAAGTGTTTCACTTCAAAATGTAGCACAAAATGTAAGTCTGACAGTCCATATTCTATATCCTGCAGGATAATATCCCCAAATCATAGAATATTGCCTCTGAGTTGGTGCTTCAGTGATTTTAACAAGCCATTCTGATACTGTTTTAGTCTAGAACATTTTATATGGTGCAACTCGTGGTATGACCTGTGAATCCCACTGCATGAACCTACTTCTGCTCCTCCTTCATACCTTCCAAGGTTCTGTCCATTGATATTGGTAGTAGGTAATAGAAATTTGTCTTCAGTCATCCCAAGAGAAAAACCACACAGCAAGATTCAATTTCTGCACGATAGGACATTTCCAAAGCCAGACAGACTACAGCTGGAAGATCCCTGGCTGGAGGGTAAGGGATGCATTCTGTACTCAGGAGCTGAGCTGAAATGCTCTTAGTTGCCTGAGTTTGACTGGAAGATGATTGTCTTGGTGGCATCTCGTGGTACAATACGAAAAGTACTGTGGGTTCACAATGTACTAAATGTCAGTCTCTGAATTCTTAAAAAAGGTTTTCGGCCTTAAAATGGTATTGAGTTTCCTATTTTATGAAGGAAGCCATAACTGCGTACATGAATCACATGCTTTTCCCTCTTTCTATCCCTGAACATAGAACAGACTCACTTTTACATGGAAGACAGGAATCCTTTTGTTGTTCTTAGTACAGCAAATTCTCACACTGACCAGACTGCAAAACCTCATAACCACTTTAAATACAGCATTGTAAACAACATTTAAAAAGCAAAATTGTGTAGTAGAATACATTTCAGGCACTATAGCAAACTGCTCAGTTCATTTAAAACTCAGCTGACAGCTTTAGTACAATGGGAAAAAATTGAGTCATGAGCTTTTTTATATAAGTGATTTTGATAGAGCAAAAAACCAAATTTGAAAAAAGAATCAAAGTAATGAAATATATTCCACTCATAATTTTGCTGTCAAGCCTGAATTCTCAGTAAATGTATATGTATTGTAATATTCTCATTATCCGTTATTTAGTATGCTAATTTGACACTCAGAGGACCAAATACCTTTCATTCAGAAGTTATATATGTAGATTTATGAAAGAAGCTAAAGGTGAATTTGAAATAGAATTTCAAATTCTATTTTATGAACTGCCAAGTCATGCAGACAAGTGACAGATGTTAAGCAAACATGGTATGAGTATTAGTGTAAAACTCTCTTGCTGGTGTTTATGCAGAGAACACACACCACATGGGAACTCACACTTGGAATTTGCTAACTGTTTCCTTCAGTGCCTTTAAAATATAACCTACATGAATTTCTGAGGTTTTAAACTTACAAAAATCATTTATAATATATTACAATATTGAGTTTCAAGGCTTCAAGTTATTCATTACTAAAAAGTATATATAAGCAATTTGTTTTATGATCATGGCTAACTTTGGTGTTAGTAATTTAAATTTTGTTTATATGTAAACAAAATAATTATAAATATATTTATTATTAAAAGTTTGAGGCATATCTGAGTGTCAATTAATGTGCATGTGTAGCTCATCTACTTTCTCCCCTTTGTTAGAAATTATTAGGTCAAGGAAAATTCTTATATCAAGTTTTTTTTAAAAGAAAGTTTTAAAATAAAGTTAAATGACAATGACATTATGCATAAAACAAATAAAGGTATTATTAGTAATCCTATCCACTGATAGAAGAATTTAGAAACTTCAAAGCATTATAACATGTAAGCAAATAATCATCTGAGCTGTTGTACCTGTGGTAATGATCAAGATAATGATGGTGATCTTACACATGAGAGCAATTCTCAGAGAGGTTAAGTGACTTGAAAACACTTAGAACTACTGTTTTACAAAGCAAAGTCAAGAGGTAGCTTTCTGAATCAAAATCACAATATATTATTTTGGAAAATAAAAGGACCAAACATTTGAATAATCCATCTTACTTTCCATGACATTGAGACTTTAATTTTAGTTTTTGGGTGGTGGGGCATAGATTTACAGTAGATTTATTAAAGATCATTAATTCTGGATTTAGAAGAGACTATCAAATCTTACAGGTCTAAAAATCTCGTCATGTAAGTTTATGACTGAATGGTCTTGACTTAGAAAACCCTAGGGTAGACATCAGCTATGGATATTTGATGGACTGTCAGAGCGATATTATACCCCTCAGGGAAGTGAAACTTGGAAAAGTAGATAGAAGTTACCTGGAAGGAGGAAGCATTTCAGAATCAGAAGATGTTTTATAATTAGAAGAATCTGAGAATAGAGTTGGTTTACCTAAGAGGTATACTATAATAGGAGATTTTTGTTTCCAAGCTAAAACTGCTTGACTCTGTGGCACCGTCTTCTTAAGAATGAATGAATGAATAAGCAAGTAAGTAAGTAAGCAAATAAATGAATAAATAGATGAATTTTGTAATAAGTAAAAGACTGGACTATCAGGCTATGAAGGAATTGTTCAACCAAATTTTTAGAATCACAAAATATTAGAGATAAAATAAATCGTGAATAATTCAAGTTTATTCATCCCATTCAAGGGTGAGAAACAGAAGTCGTGCAAGTTAACTTATCTGACGGATATCATGAAACAAATTCTTTATTAGCAAAATCATAAATAAAACATTGAACTGAAAAATAGGATACAGAATTCTCAAGTCAGTTTAACCCAAACCAAGGACCATCATGTTTCTTCAGTAGTCTTCAGGAAGACTTTTTATTACAGTATGATTGGCCAATACTCTGTGGTTTTTTCTGAGAAACTGATATGACTATGAAGCAATTGTCTCAATTTATACAGTTCCTTTGGCAATGATTTATTTTATATTTGCTATGGTTCATTTAGTTGAATCTGTAACATCCACCAAACCTAACAGTAAAGAGAAGATCTGCCAGTATGACTTAGAACCTAATAAACACAAAAAAACATTACTGCAACCATGCAGAGAACAACCCATCAGTTCTTCAAGATTCCTAGGTAAAAAGGACTCATGGGATGAAGCTATGAATAGGACATAAATATATTCAGTCATCCATTCTATTATTAATTAATTCACTCATCAAATATTTATTGTGCTCCTGCTACAAACCACACCAGGAATTTTTTCTCTTCATATTTTCCATATTTATATTTAGTTAGTATATTATAGGAAATTTCTTGATTTGAATCAGCAATTATTCCAAAGAAAAAGCAAGAAGTATTTCATATATTTTATTTTAACCCCATGTTACTGAATTTTTGAAGGAAAATCTCAAAAGAACAGAGTCCTAAGTATTCTCTAAGTATTTTCACAGCAGTCAAGTAAGCAGCAGCCATCAATGTCTCAGCATATTCTGATTATGAGGGAAACAAGAAATTTATTTAAGGATCTAAAAAAGAGTAAGTGCATATGCTTTCTAATTTGGGAAAACACTAAGTCAATATTTATTACTCCTATACTCTGTACTAAATCCTATATTAAAACATCTCATACACAGCATTCCATTTAATTATCACCACATTAATAAGAAAGAATATTATTAAATGTACTTTACAGGTAAGAAAGCTGATCTTTTAGAAAATTATATGATTGATATAGATTGGGATTCATCCATGAGTTCTAACTAAAAGACCACTTTTTCTTCTACTAAATAAAACTGAAAAATAAGAAGGTGATAATAACAATAAGAAGAAAGTTTATTTGGGTGACCAGAACTGTCACATTCATTCAATTTCCCTGAAACTTTGAATACATACCCCACAAAGAACTACAATAAAACTTTATACTTATTGTACATACATTAAATTGAATCTAGGGGAGCTTTGCAATTATTCAAGATCATAAAATGAAAAAAAAAATAAAACTCTCAAACCTAACATTAAACTCAGGTCATCTTGACTTGTAAGTAAGTGACCATTAACCATGATTCTGAATATCATACTTTTTGTTTTGGTTTTGTTTGGTTTTTGGGAATTTGAGATTTTCTGCTTCTTGTTTTGGCAAAACTGAAGGGTGGCTAGACCTATATAACTTCCAAAAAGTTTCTTCCTCAACTGTACAATCTGGTATTTCACCAACCATTGGACACCTAGCATAATACTACATTTTCCAGATTCCACTGGAACTAGACATATCACTTATATTTGTTTTTGCCAGAGAAATGTAAGCAGAATTTCTGGGATTCCTTTTATGAACAGTCTTAAAAAGGAGATTACAATTTGAGTGCTGTGGCCCAATGGGTTACCTTCCCAGTTGGGAAACTCGCATCCCATTTTGAGTGTCTAGTTAAGAGTCCTGGCTACTTTGCACTCTGATCCAGCTTTCTGACAAAGCATCCCAGGAAGCAGCACTTGATAGCTGAAGTACTTCGGTTCTGGTCGCGCACATGGAAGACTTGCATGGAGTTCCTGGTTCCTGGCTTTGGCCTGGCCCAGCCCTTGAAGTTGGGAAATGAACTAGTGAATGGAACATCTCTCTATCTTTCTCCCTCTTTCTCTCACTCTGCCTTTCAAATAAATAAATAAAAATTTTTACAAATAGAGACAAAGAAGTAACATGAGCCTTCTATTTTGTTGCTCCCTTGTGTCGTAAATCCAGGTTTTACTTGGGATATAGATATGATGGTGGCACTCTATCAATCATCTTAAACCACAATTAAGGAATCACACTCCAGGAACAGTGGAGAAGAAAGAAGAAAATGGCTTGAGACCTAGAAATATATATAGAATTCCCCAAATAATCATACATTGCCTATTCCTGCCATCTTTTATAAAAATGTGTGTTTATTATGAATGTTAACATAAGAACTACCCCAAGTTTCCATCCACTTCAATTCAACAATCATTTATTGAAAAACCATTGTTTGAGCAACACTATGGTTAGCACTATAGGAAACAGAGAAAATCATTAGTTCCATATGTAGATGAGCAATTCTCAAAATATGAGAAGAGCTAATAATTAGTTAATATGTAGTAGTTCTGAAAAAATGACAATGATAATGAAGATCTCACCAGGAAATGAGTGGAAATAATTAAGAATGGCTATTATTTTTTAAATATTTAAATTTACACATTTGAGAGGCAGAGAGACAAAAAGAGAGTGAGAAACACTAGCTCATCCTTCAAATGCCCACAATGACTGAGACAGGCTGGGCCAAAGCCAGGAGCCTGGAATATAGTTTATGCTTCACCCACAGGTGGCTGGGACCCAGCTATTGTGTAATCGTCACTTCCTCCTGGGATCTGCATTAACAAGGAATCAAATCCAGGCACTCCAATATGAGATGTGGTTGTCAACCGCTAGGTTGAAGGCTCACTCCCAAAACAGCTATCTTAAAGGTCTTATTTTAAACAATGCGCAAGGATTGACAAACAGTGGTTAAAACAAAATTAATAAGTCATATGATGCTCATGCGGCAGCCATCAATTGTGCTTAGCTCTTCCAACAAGGCAGGGAATTAGAGAGAAGGAATTAATTCTTCTGTAGGTAGCAACTAAAGAAAAGTATTCAGAAGAATCACTCTTACTAATTTGAGATTGGTTTACATTGACATCCTCTTTTAAGATTTGGGAGCAGTGAGAGGCCAGGATGTCTCTCGATGTAAATGAATCCTGGAAATTGTGAACATGAATAGGTGCTGCTGTGGAAAACAAAAAAATCAAAGTAATGTCACCATTTAAAGTTTAGAGACATCTGTTATGTTGCTGGCTACCTGATGTTAGGCCCTATGCTGTGTGTGTGTGTGTGTGTGTTTGTACATTCCAAATCAGTATTAAAAATGGAAAATAATCAATGAGTAGTTTAAGAAATCATTTCTGTGGTTGGCAAGAGGGTCCCTGGTTGGTTTATTCCAGGCTCTCACCACTATGCACAAAAGAATTCATGGTGGAGGCACCAAGTTGTACAGGGAAATAGGATTTATTTAAAGCAAATGAAAAGCAAAGGCAAACTCAAGAGAGAAAAAGACAGAATGAACATCAAAGCTATAATGCAAACACACAAAAAAAAGTCCCTCAAGAAAGTTCAGGTAATCTTTTTACACTATTGAGGATGGTTTCTGGAGTGAGGCTTAATTCAATATTCAAGCAGGAGCAGAGTATGGGGCAGAGATTGAGTGCCACATTCTTTTTAAATATCAGAAGCATCATTGTTTCTGGTGTGTAATTGGCAATATGAGTCTCAGCCATTGTTATTTCATTCTAATGACCTAAAGGTCGCATCCTGCAACCATACAGGATATTCCCAGTTGGTCCTGATTCTAGGTTCGCAACATTATGGATCTTGCAGTTTCCCCTAGAAAGTATGGGGTTGAGGGTGGGTGGGTTCCATGGCGCATAGAAAGAGGGTTTGTGTGGTATAGAGGAACAGAGTTTGTGAGGTGCAGATTGAACGGTGGCGGTGGCCAGGCTGCCATTGCAGAGACCAGTGATAGCTACTGAGCTAGCAAGCCAGAGGGCTTCCTCACAGGCTGGCTGGAAGTGTCCTGCACCAGGTGGCAACACCAAAACCCGCCCACTGGAAGTTGCACTGTCACACCCATCAGCTAAGACTGTCAAACTTCTGTTTGTTATATATGTATATATTCTGTTTGATATATAATATCAAATTATATATAATATATGTGTAATATATATGTACACATTAATGCTCATAGCTGCCTATTTCATAATAGTAAAAAGTAGAAACTTCCCAGATTTTCATAAACATTAGAATGGATAAATACATTGTGGAACAGTCACAAGATAGAGAGTTACATATCAATGAAACAGCTCACATATGTGAAAACATAGCTACATGTCACACACAAAAAATTGAAGCTAGATGCTACAGTAGCAATCAATATAATAGTTACCCTTAGAAGTAGGGATGAAATAAATTCCCAGAAGATGGCATGATGAGGGCTTTTGGGGAGAGCTAGCAATTTTATTTCTTAATGTGGCTGTTAGTTATAAAAATGTAGTCTATATGTGAAACAAAGTATACACGTATGATCTGTAAAGTTCTTTCCATGTTTACTTCTATTCAGTTAAAATAAAATAAAAATATAAATGTAGATGGGTAGATTAGGCAGATAAATATTAATATTCAGAAAAATTTAATTGCCTTTAATACTGATGTTAAAACAATTTTAAGTAAAGAGTTCCTATAAAATACTCCAGTTGGATAGAGTGCATGAGGACAAAGAGAAGATTGTGGACATGGTTTCACATTTAAACTATCTAATCTTAAGAAAGTAACTGTTAGAGTGAGATTTGGTATAAATTAAGTAAGGAAAAAATTTAAACTAAAGAAATGTATCTCAGAAATAATTGTGATTATAGTTACTGACAGGTGGTACTCATTGAAGACAGGTAAATCATAAATCTACTGATTTATTGAAGGAAACATTGGGAAAAAATAAAAATAGTAAACTCCAGAAAAATGAGCATATCTTGAGTTCAGGTCTTGGTTTAATTATACCATTCTCCACTAAAAGAACAATTGAAAACATTGCTGGGACAGGAAGAGTATAGTATGAGCATGAAAAGTCATCTGTCATGAACTCTCATCTCCATTCTAAGTTTGGCAAAAGCATGAATTAGCAAAGGGAAGAGTTCAGAGATGGAAGCTATGTACTGCTGAGATTAAGGAAAAGAAACCTCCTCCAGGGGATCAGAAACAGGTCCCAGTCTTGAGTGTTTCCTGTACATTCATTTCCAAATATCCTGCCCAATCAGTAGATTAAATACATATTAATTTCATGTATTGTGGATGATAAAATAGATAATAGCATCTTTTTTCAGTTTATAAATTAACGGATTGAAAAGAGAAACACAGGCAGTGTGTTTGGTGCAGCACTTCAACTGTTACTTGGGTTGCTCATATCACAGTGCTTCAAGTTTCCTGCTGGCGCCCACTCTGGGAGGCAGCAGATGATTCCTCAAGGGTGTGGGAGACCCAAAATGAGTTCTGGAACCCTGGTTTTGTCCTGGCCCAGTCTTGACTATTTTCAGGCATTTGGAAAGTAAAGCAGCAGATGAAACATTCTCTCTCTCTCTCTCTCTCTCTCTCTCTTTCTCTCTCTCTCTCTTCTGCCTTTCATATAAAAATAAAAATAAATAAATAGAAAGGTTTTTTTAGAAAGAGAAATATGTTTTCCTAGTATGATTACACTGATGGAAAGGATTATGAATCACTTAGACAGTCCTGATATGAGATCAAACCAACTGACCATGGAGAAAGAAGAAAGCAAATTGGGTTGTACAAAAAGCAAAAGGAAGGCTATAACAGAAACTTCTAGTTCAAATATTTCTGTGCCCTTTGATATTCTCAGCCTAGTTTTCACTTGAAGATAATGTGACTACATTTTAGCCAATGAGATAACAGTAGAAAGTGTGTAAACCCAACAAACCATGCCACACAATCCTCTTTCCCTCCGCTCCCCTGCTGTGGCTATGCAGAGGTCACAGGCTCTGGGAAAGCTAACTAGAAGACTGAAGTAAAAAGTATCTTCTGAGTCACTGCTTGGATAACTGCTTGGATAAGGTTTATATTCAACACTGACACGTGGAATAAATGAAAACTTTTATAATATTAAGCAACTGAGAACGTGAAGCTTGTTCTCATAACTAGTGTTAGTCTAGGATTCATCTTGAGATAAAATTAGGATGAAGAATCAAGCATACTTTCTCCAAGTGATACTATAAAAAGACAAGATATGTACTATGGTAACAAGTTCATCTTACTGTTATCAATAGATGCCTAGTTTATTCTCCTGCATCTGAATTAGCTTTCTTAACGCCTCAAAAATAAAAAATGGAAGAAGTAACTTCTTTTTTTTTTTTTTTTTTTTGACAGGCAGAGTGGACAGTGAGAGAGAGAGAGACAGAGAGAAAGGTCTTCCTTTTCCATTGATTCACCCTCCAATAGCCACTGCGGCCGGTGCTGCGGCCAGCGCACCGCGCTGATCCAAAGGCAGGAGCCAGGTGCTTCTCCTGGTCTCCCATGGGGTGCAGGGCCCAAGCACTTGGGCCATCCTCTGTTGCACTCCCTGGCCACAGCAGAGAGCTGGCCTGGAAGAGAAGCAACTGGGATAGAATCCAGCGCCCCAACCGGGACTAGAACCCAGTGTGCTGGCGCCGCAAGGCGGAGGATTAGCCTATTGAGCCGTGGCACCGGCCAGAAGTACCTTCTGATGCCTGATTACTGGAAATTACTAGATTACTTCTGATGCCTGATTCTGATTCTACTTGGGCTTTTTGGAAGTTTCACCTTTGAAACCCTCAAGTTTGGATCTTGAAGTTGCCTGAGGCCATCATGCTATGAGGAAGCTCAATCTAACCTCATTTAAAGACTATGCTTAGGAAGAGAAAAACGTTTATTGGTCCCAGGATTTTTTTAGCTCTCAATCATTGGATCATGTCAGTTGAGCCAAGAGACATTATTCAAGACAGACAAGCCATCACCACTATGCCCTGACCAAAGTGTTGTTTAATGGAACTGTAAGACACAACTTATTTGCTGTTTCAGAAGTTACGTATTGGAGTAACTTTATGAACAATTATATATCAATAAAAATATTATAAGATTAAACATGTAAATTTAACGCAAATTCATGTATGACGGTGCTTCAAAAGGTTCATGAAAATAAAACCAGGCCGGCGTTGTGGCTTAACAGGCTAATCCTCCGCCTTGCAGCGCCAGCACACTGGGTTCTAGTCCTGGTTGGGGTGCCGGATTCTATCCCCATTGCCCCTCTTCCAGGCCAGCTCTCTGCTATGGCCCGGGAAGGCAGTGGAGGATGGCCCAAGTGCTTGGGCCCTGCACCCACATGGGAGACCAGGAGAAGCACCTGGCTCCTGGCTCTGGATCAGTGAGATGCGCCGGCCGCAACGGCCATTGGAGGGTGAACCAACGGCAAAAAGGAAGACCTTTCTCGCTGTCTCTCTCTCTCTCACTATCCACTCTGCCTGTCAAAAAAAAAAAAAAAAAAAAAAAGAAAAGAAAAGAAAAGAAAACCAGATGCCATTTGTTTTTGGTATGAAAAGATTTTGAAATCCACACTTTTCATAATATGCACTTTCCATTAACTTTTTGAAACTTTTTTTGTGCAGGTTTTCCAAAAACTGGGGAATCAAAATAAACCCATCTTTTGACTTACTTTTCTCTAAAATTTTTGAAGATTTTTCATATTTATAAACATGTGTTTTTTTTTTCTGTTGCAGATATATATAAGGTAGAAAGCCAAATAGACTATAGGCAGAATATAAGGAGGGGGATAAGAGTATAAATCCATTTCTAGATTAATATAACAAAGAAGAAGTCACTTACAGGGGTACAATTATTAGGGGACAGGAATAATCCCAGCATGTAATCGCCCTCTGAAAAGGTTAGCCCACCAATTCATACCACCACCATGCCTGTCATGTGATAGATGTCTATGAATATTTACTAAAATAATAGAAAAACTGATGCTGTGGCAGTGTAGAAGAATTTTGAAGCAAAGTCTGATTGATCACAAGAAGAGTGACGAAAAGTGGATGAGAGTTGGGAATTCTAAGTCAGTGAAAATTATGCCACACGGAGGGAAGAATGCAGGGACCTCACGAGGGAGAATAAGGGGCAACTTGCTACATAAGAGTTCAAAATAATAAGCACGCAGAAATGGCCAATCATTGAGTAATGATGCAGAGCACTAATCTATAATCACCCTAATCATAACTTGAATAAAACATAACATTGCATAGCATTTTTGAATAAAACAACAAATACAAATGGTCCATTTAATATGCTTTTTAAAAATATCTGAAATAAGCAGGCAGATCTGTTTCATGTATCTTTTCAAAAACTTTGCTTGGGATATCTATGAGTAGGGTAATTCAATATGGAATGTTCTTTGGAATCTTGTGTTGGATATTTGATATGTCGCCTTTTATCCCCAAATGGCTGTAACTTGCTGTGATACAATACCTCAAGAGAAAATGCAGTTATAAAAATGGTTTAGAATTAAATGTTAATTTATTCAAAAAAAGAAAAAAATGATCAGTTGTGATTTGAATGTAGATCCTAAAGTTCATACTTTATTTAGCAGGCATTGATAAAACCTGTGTTCTTAAAAAGAATCCTTTACTACAATGATGAAATACAGCAGGGAAATTGGGAAAAGACTGACAAATCATGTGTAAACAACAGAAGTCCAAGTAGCAACCTGTGAGAGATTTCAATTAAAAGCAATAAAGGTGATTAATTAATAATTTTACCCATTATTAAAGGCATTTTCACAAGCCTCTAATAAAGTAAGACTAGAAAGATTTTATAACATCTTACGTGTTTGCAAATTCATTACTCTAAAGTGCTGTGATAATTCCTAGAATCATACTTAATATGGCTACATTCTACTCTTATTATGCAAGTATTTAACGTATCACAGAAATGTGTGGGAACTCCATCAGTGTTTCACATGTTAGTAAAACTGGCAGTATAGGGTTTGAGAATCACTCTGCTTGCAGGGAAATGTGGGCATTTCTGTAGCAACAACAGTAAATTGAGAGCTTTATTTATGAGCAGGAGTATGCTGTAGATTTCAGCTGGAGGAAGCTGACTGCATTGTCATCTCTGCTGTTCTGTATGCTATATTAAGCCCTATATGTAATGAGAAGTGGAGGGATAATTAAATCACTGGAGTGTCACTTTTCTCTCTCTGCAGCAGAGCTTCTGTGGGCAGAGCTGTAAGAAAAGTCTGTTCTAAAGCTGCAGGCTACTTAATGATTTTTTTCTTCCAGGATTATTATTTAGAATATATGGGCTACATTTAAGTCAATTTATGTTTTCTGAATAAATAAAACATATTACCAAATAAGTATAAGATCTAAAACTAAAGCCTATATACATTGGACTATCACGGTTCTCTGATTTTTAAAATAGTATCACAAGAAGTCTAATTTCCATCTACAGAGACACTGTCACCATGAGTTGATGAAAGCAAAAAAGGTTTGAAATTTATTTCATGTTGAACATATCAGTGTGAATGTATGCTTTTTAAAAGATTCCGAGAGACATACACAAAATTTCTGACAGTTTCAAGATATCATTTTAGAATGAAAAAAAAAAAAAAAAGCATGTAGAATGGAAACACACATCACAGTGATTGGTTTTATTAAAATGAATATAACAATCATCAGGCCAAGTCATTATCACACAGTAAAGGCTTCTAGAAAAATATTTGGGATTCATCACCCTCAGTTGTAAAACTAAAACACATTTGCACATTTGGACACATATATTCAGACACAAAAATACTGTATTTTGAAGGCAAATAATATGTTCCAAGAAAGAACACAAAAATAATGGATCATTAGTAGGGAGTGCTCAGAATGGGTCACCTTTTATTTCTCTGGAATAAATCAATTTACTTGGTTACTCTTCCTTCTTTCCAGTCTGCTTTGGAATGTATATTTCAGAAAAGCTGCAGTTGACAGTCTACAGCACACAGATGACTTTGGAGCACATAAACTCCTATGTGCAAATCTATTTTTATAGGCAGGGTTGTTTTCTACATAGAGACATAATTTCCACATGGTCCTAGTCACAAATGTATAAAATACATGAATAATAAGGAACTACATTATCTCTTCCTTTCACTTCACTTTTTTCACAGTTTCGGGAACTTGACCTGTTGGTCCATTTATCTCTTTTCCAGTCCTCTTTTGCTTCTCTGTTTTGCCGTGCTTTTACTTTTCAGTAGAGAAAATGAGAATAGAGCACAGCTGTCCTAGAGGCACTTTTATTGTTGTTGTTTTGAAAAATCTTTTTTCCTGCAGTGACGGCAGCGCTTATTAATCTTTCCCTACTCTTGGTCTCAATGGCTCTCTTTCTCTTTTGCTCTTCCATTGGAAACATGTAGGTGGTAAAAATTATTTCTTTCTTCCAGGTGTCTGTGATCCACTGGGAATTAGCAAAAGTGCTGGGTTTTATGCTGTTCTCCCCTGTGCAAAGGGGTAAAAAATACATCAGTGGAACCGAATTTGCTGTGAAGAGCCAATATATGTTGAAGCATCTTTCAAATTCTAGGTCATCAGCGAGCAACAGAGAAAGCCTTCTTTGTAAAGAAGTCTCATGTTCTGCCTAATGATTCTGAGTTTCAGGAAGGAACTGCTGTCAAACCGCTTGGTTAAATTAGTCAGGTTTAATGAGTTCCATTCCTGCAGTCATGTCTGGGTGTCTGAGGTTTTTGAAGACTCTGCCAGTTGTCTAGGTAATTTTCTTTGTTTGAATAATGTCATTCTGGTCTCAAGGAAAAGCTCCATCCCAATTCGGAGGGCTTTCCTAGCCCCCTGGTTCTGATTCTAAAATGACCATCACCTAACCGTTTTTCCTTGCTAAGTTTGAAAAGCAGAGTGTTCTATCTTTTACTCATGCTTATAACTAGAAAAAGGGTAGCGCTTTAGTGAGGGGTAGCTGAAGAACATGGAGAAAGGACTGAGGGGAGGAGACATTGTCTTGAGCCCAAATTCTCATATTTATGTGAATTTTTTTACATTTTTAATGTTTTTTGAATTAATTTTCTGTATGTGCAAGGTAGTCAGAAAGCTAACAATTCTTATATCCTTTTATGCAATGTTATAATACATGTAAAAATTTAGTATATTGCTGGTACTTAGTAAACATCAGGGTGTATCATTATTATCTTTCTCGTGATCAAGATTATCCTTTATAGAATAATATTTCATTCAAAACCTCTGAATGTCCTTTCAAAATTGATATTCAATTATTGACAAAATTGAAAACTTGAGATATTAAGTGACTTAATCAAGATACACAGTTAGATTCTTTAAAATTAAACCAAAAGCTAAGTTCTGTTTTCTTTTCTGGTGATCTTTGTGGATAATTTAAATAAAACAATAACAGTTTATGTCCACTGTCAAGTTTAGGTCAGTCAGTAAATATTCATGTGTAGATTGATTTATGACCATTTCACCCTAACAAAATGATGAAGGCACTAATTATTTTGTAGTAATATTAAAGTTCATTAATTATTAGGAAGGTTAAAAATGTCCATAATAAAAAAAAAATCAAGTCAAAGGAATCAAGCTACCAATCAATTCAAGCTTGACTTTAAATTTTATATTCTTATTAGTCTGTGCACACAAATCAGCATGGTACTAAATAAGGATTGATTTCAAGGGTTTACTTTGAAGATAACCAGTTTAATTTAGCCAAATATCTGGTGAGTTGCCAATTAATAACCACCTGGTTTCTAAACAATCCATTGGTTAATTTACCTTCTTAATTTTCTTCTCAATTTACTGTGTGTGCATGCACATGTCTGTGTGTGACTGTGTCTATGTATGCAGAAGTAAACCTCATCTCTCTCCTGAACAGAGTTCCGTCTATACAAGTTATTTGATAATGTTTTCTGTGAAATACAGAAACAATTTTACCTGACAAAACAGTGAGATGACATTACTGATTGATGACAACATGTAGGTAATCATAATGCATTTTCTTTAAGACAATGCACTTGCAATTTTTCTTAAGAGTTTATGAAACAAATACTTAGAAATAAAAGGCAAAACCTAGTGTACTCTAAATTATTTTCCAATGGCTGAATAAGTAGATCAGTAGATAGCCAAACAGGAAAACTCTAATTTTTATTTTTGCATTTTGATGTGCATTGAAAACAACAGTCTCTCAGGTACTTTAATATTGCTTCCCATGATGTCAAAATAATAAACGTAAAACTCTCATCTGTATAACTCCACTGCTTATACGTCTTTTGCTACACCACATTGGGTGCACTGGGGCAATAAATAGAATCTGGGATTGATTGGGTAGGTGGAAATACTTCCTAAGACCTGCAGTTCCCACCAGCATGCAATTCATAAATAGCAAGGGAATCAGGTAACTGAAATACAGACAAGATTCTCAGTGTAAACTCGCTGAATTACTCAGAAATAAACTCACCGCATGTCTGTGCTTCAAAAATGTATTTTCTGAACATTCCAAAACAAGGCAGAATTTTATTACAATTAAAAATTCAATAGAAATTAATAAAAACAATTAACATTCATAGCTGTTTAAATTGGAAGCCAAGAGTCACATAATTTAGCAACATCAGTCTTCTGATTCAGCTTGGAATGTGCCCATAAATACTTCCATTGAACTGCGATTATTATATTTTCCTTGTTTCAGTAGAAGTAAAGTAAAATATTCTCACAATAAACACCTTCCAGTGATTCTTCTCTAAAGGTAACTCTAGCTCCTATTGATTTGAACGACATGGATTTCAGAGTGAGATAACCTTGCTTTCAGATTCTTGCTGCAGCAGCCCACCAGGACTGAGAGAGTATACTTACTCTCACCTTGCTTTATTTCTTCTTCTGCACATGTTTGTTCATGTCAGACTTCATTCAGCAATTTATTTTTAATAAGTGTCAAGAAAATAATGGCCAAATGGGCTCTTTCTGTCTATCTAGAACTAGTATAGTACCTAGAACAAGAATCAAATTAATACATACACAATATGTTCTCTATAGCAGCCTCTGATCAGTAGTTACTATAGTTACTTGTTATACTGTTGATTTATGTCCAAACAAGATGTCAGGCTTGAATTTGTTGACTGTGTTATCTTTTTAATTCTCAAATTAATTCTACCTGTATTTTTATCCCAGTTTTACAGAATGGATAACTAAAGTTTCAAGAAAATAAATCCCTAAAAGTACACAGAAATAAATGTGATAAAGGATTCAAATAACACAGATGTGTTTAATGTCATAAGGAAGTATAGAGAGGCCAGCACTGTGGCATAGTGGGTTAAGCCTCCACCTGCAGTGCTGGTATCACATATGGGTGCCAGTTCTAGTCTCAGCTGCTCCTCTTCTGATCCAGCTCACTGCTATGGCCTGGGAAAGCAACAGAAGATAGCCCAAATGCTTGGGCTCCTGCACCCGTGTGGGAGACCCTGAAAGAAGCTCCTAGATCCTGGCTTCGGATCAGCCCAGCTCTGGCCATTGTGGCCATTTGGGGAGTGAACCAGTGGATGGAAGAACTTTCTCTATGTCTCTCCCTCTCTCTTTCTGTAACTCTACCTCTTAAATAAATAAATAAAATCTTAAAAAATGTGAAATATAGCTAAATAACATATGGATTATCTCACATGCTATTCATTTTTTTTTGTAAATATATTCTGGCACTAAAAATCTCCTATAAGCCAATTTCAAGAATACAATACATATTTTGTGTCCTTCGAGAAACATATTTTGACTTCTTAAAGTTGGATTAGAGATATTAAACAACTGACATCCCCTCAAGATCTTGTTCATTTTATACTATGGGTTGGCCCATCTGCTTCTTCATTCCCATTTTATATGATATTCTCATCTTTTATTGCCTATATGGGTTCTAAATTTATTATTACTACTTTTACTTCCCTATATTCATTTGTACTCTCTAGGTTATTGCTTATATTTATTTGCTTAACTGCTGTGCCATTTTTACAGATAAGAGAAGTAATTCATACAAGCTAAGCAATTTGCTAAAGGACACTTGGGCTATAGGTGGTAGAGTCAGGATATGAAACCAGGCAGCCTCACTCCTGAGATGACCATCATACCCACAACACCTCACAGACCTTACTTTACACTAGTTTAAGTGTATATTTATTACAACAAACAACAAACAAAACATTTTTCAAGTCAGCTTTAGAATGGATTCAGGCAATGTTCTCAAACTGTATTTCCTTGTGATATCAATGTGTTTCATGAAGTCAGGTGTATGGTCAAGTACATTTGGAAAGTATTCTATCATTTTATTCTGTCTTGAGTACTCATGCTGCATATTTCAACTTTGGATATTTTTGTTAAAAAATTATTAATTAAGTAAATCAATTACATTTATTAAGCCAGCAGTATCAATTGAGAAATTTTTTTTTCTTTTACATTGTACAGTTTGAAGTACATGCTAAACATAGGGATGACATTCCAAAATAAATCAATGGAGCCAAAGCCATAATATCATTTTAGGTAATAACAAGAACCATAATAATGGTGAAATCAGAATAATCCAAATATATTGATTATTTATACCTACATACTTCTGATCTGAGTGGGCATTCTGAACTCTAAGGCCTTTCTTCTCCATGCGTGCCTGGACCCTGTTCTGACCAAGAAACTGTTAGAGATGCAGATTATCAGGCTTTACTCTAGAACCATGGAAACTGAATCTGCGTTTTCATATTGCACGTAGGCAATTTGCATATTCTTTTTGTTTTACAAAGCACGGGTTAAAGTCGTTCTTAGCTTCATAATAAGCAAAGTCACTGGGAAAGATGGCAGCAAATGTCTCTCCCTGCACCCTCCCTTCAGGAAAATTAATTCATTATGCCTGGAATAGCATAAAGGCCCAATCATATTCAGCTGGCTCTGGTGACTGCAAAGCAGGTGATGGCCAGAATACACTTGGACAGTGCACTTGTTTAAATGCTTCATTAGTGTTTGGTGTGGAAAGGGATGGACTCAGGAGTTCAGATTACTTTGATGCCATCATCTTTGTGTTTCTCAGTTCCAACTTCCCAAGTTGCCCACATGCTCGTTCATCAAATCCCATGGCTTTAACGACTATCTATATGCCAATTATTCCCATTCTTCTGAGCCTTAAATTTCTTCATCTAATCACCGTAAAACAGCTCTTGTTGGACACTTATAGGCCCCACAAGCTCAGTTCTTCCTGTCTCCTTTGAGGCTTCACTCCCAGTTTCACAAGTGTGAAACCAAAAATCTTAACACAGCTTTTCTGGCCTTGTTGTGCACCCACCCACACAAGCACCCAATTCTCATGGCTCCACTTCTTATTTCTCAAATCCACTCCCTTCTTTCCATTTCTATTTTCATTCTTGTAGCTTAGATCTCAATCATTTCTCTATGGATAATGTCACAATTTTTCAAATGAGTCTACTTAACTCCAATCTCTTCATCCTTGAATTATTCTCCCCTAAAATAGTCAGAGAGCCAGCTAAGCATTAACCCCCAACTGTCCATTTTCTCATATAAAATCCCTCTAGGTTCATCATCATCCTCAAACTGCAGCTGGAGCTACCTCACGGACACACCCAACCTTGACGAGCTACTGTGGGTGATCTTTGTCACCACTGAAGGCCACACACTTGGGATGCCATAACTCTCAAAGCCGAGGGCTGGAGGATACACCAGATCTGGAGTGTGAGGTGAGAGCAAGCTGCAGCAGCCCATGAGACTGGTGGTATTGCTGGAAGGAAAGCCTTGTGGACCACACTAACTTTGAGTCCAGCCTGGAGCCCTCCTGGGAGGTAGGATACCCACCTAACGCAGAGGAAGGAAAGCATGTTTCTTTCTCCCAATCCCTCCACAAAGGCACCCTGCAAATGGCAGGGAGAAGGTGTCGTTTTAGCACCAGTAGCAGCTGTGGCAGTACTTTTTGCACATGTGTGATCAGGGATTTTAGCAGAGGGGAAAATCCATGTTTCCCACTGACTTTGAGTCTGGCTGGGATGGTTGACAGGGGTTGGGCACCCACATAGACTGTGAGGTACCCCCAGGCTCTGAGGCTCAAACCACAAAGGCAGAGCACCCACAGGCACCTGGCTCTGGTAACATCGCTGCTCTCTCCATGGATGGGTCAGGCTAGTGGGATGGAGCAGATCTGCGTACCCTGTGACAGTGGGAGCCTTGTGTGCTGAGACTGTGGGAACTCTGTGACCACGCAATGAAGCACAGGGCATGGCTGGGTCTCTGGGCAATCACTGTGTCCAGTGCCAGCGGCTCAGAGCTCACTGATTGCCTGGGATGGGCCATTGCAGAAGGATTTGTGCTCACACTGAGGACTGCATAGATCCTTTTTGTTTTCATACAGCAGCATGGGTGAGTTTTATACCCACTGTGGGCTAACCCAGCACATTGATCAATTTGGAAGAGAGGAAGTGAGA
Organism: Lepus europaeus; assembly: GCF_033115175.1. NCBI lineage: Eukaryota > Metazoa > Chordata > Mammalia > Lagomorpha > Leporidae > Lepus > Lepus europaeus. The sequence goes on from NC_084842.1 coordinate 69,075,924, forward strand.
GTGTGAATACTCCAACAGACGTGATCATAGCCTGATCCTGCAGACAATAAAGGAGATGAGCATGTCCAGTTTTGTGTCACTCTAGATACTCACCCTGCACTGGAGCACTGGCTGAGCTCCTTGGCCACAGCCAGCACACACATCTGGGTATTCACTGAAAGAGCAGACATTTCACTAAGCCACAGAGGCACAGTTCAAAGACAAAATCCATCATGGGAGAAAACCAAGTATTTCCACAAATGTCTAAAAATAAATGGAGAAATTCAAGGAACAAGAACAAGAAACACAACATAAATACCACAAAGGAACAAAACACTTCAACATTACAATGTGAAGATGAAGAGATTGATAATACCTGAAAAAGGCATTCAAAAGAATGTTCCTTGGATTACTCAGAAGCAATGAAAAGCAAATTCACAGGTTAAAGAAACCCAGACATGACATAGAGGAAAAATTTTTCCATGAGATTGAGATTTTGAAGAGAAATCAAAATGAAATATTAGAAATGAAGAATTGAATATGTCAAATAAAAATACAGTGTAAAACCTTAACCACAGGCCGGCTAATCCTCCTCCTGAAGCGCTGGCATGCCAGGTTCTACCCAACAGTGTCAAACACCTGTGTGGAGGATTTTTTAAAAATATTCTGTGTAAGGCCAACGCTGTGGCTTAACAGGCTAATCCTCCCCCTCACGGCACCGGCACACCGGGTTCTAGTCCTGGTCGGGGTGTCGGATTCTGTCCTGGTTGCCCCTCTTCCAGGCCAGCTCTCTGCTATGGCCCAGGAAGGCAGTGGAGGATGGCCCAAGTCCTTGGGCCCTGCACCCACATGGGAGACCAGGAGAAGCACCTGGCTCCTGGCTTCGGATCAGCGAGATGCGCCGGCCGCAGCAGCCATTGGAGGGTGAACCAATGGCAAAAAGGAAGACCTTTCTCTCTGTCTCTCTCCCTCTCACTATCCAATCTGCCTGTCAAAAAAAAATATATTCTGTGTATATATGAAGTCATTTATCTTAGAAGTCTATGCCTCTTTTCGTATACCATCAAGCTTAAAATTCCGCTTCACATATTTTTGTTGATTTTTTTAGGAGTCCAGGCTGGGTCCACCACTGTGGCACTTAAAAACTCTATATGTTATATACAAAAAATATATATTGCAAAAACTAAAAAGAGAAAGGAAAGATAGAAGTCGGTTTGAGGGAGGGAGGAAGAGAGGCAAGTATGGTTATCTTCTTAGAATTGTATCTACAAAGAACATGAAACCTGCTCTGTTAATAAATTTTTAAAAAGATCTTCATGGAATCCTCAGTAATGTTATTCCTACAGTTACTGAATATATAATGGGGGAAGAATACACTTGCTTGGTGTCATCAATGTAATAAGACAATTTTTATAGATTTTCAACTTTTTTGGAAATTTTATATTATTTGAAATGTGTGTCACAGGGAGAAAGGAAGAAGGTAGAGAGAGAGAAAGAGATCTTCCATCTGTTGGTTCACTCCCCAAATGGCCACAATGGCCCAGAATGGGCCAGGCCTAAGCCAGGAACCAGGAGCTTCTTCTAGGTCTTCCACATTCATGTAGGGACCAAGCACTTGGGCCATCGTCCTGCTGCTTTCCCAGGTGAATTTGCAGGTAGTTGGATAAAAGTGGAGCAGCCAGGACTTGAAGGTGTAACCATATGGGATACTGCATTGCAGTTGGTGACAATCCTCTGTGCCACAATGTTGGCCCAAAAGTAGTAAGACAAATTTAAGTCCTAATATTTACTTTGAACTTTTTTTTTTTTGATAGGCAGAGTGGACAGTGAGAGAGAGAGAGAGACAGAGAGAAAGGTCTTCTTTTGCCGTTGGTTCACCCTCCAATGGCCGCTGCGGGCAGCGCATCACGCTGATCCGAAACCAGGAGCCAGGTACTTCTCCTGGTCTCCCATGTGGGTGCAGGGCCCAGGAACTTGGGCCATCCTCCACTGCACTCCCGGGCCACAGCAGAGAGCTGGCCTGGAAGAGGGGCAACCGGGACTAGAACCTGGTGTGCCAGCACCGCAAGGCGGAGGATTAGCCTATTGAGCCACGGCGCCAGCCTACTTTGAACATTTTCAAACATGGCTTTTTGAATTATCCATTTACTTAAGCAATATTATAACTTAAACTTCATTAATTTTCTAATTTATTTTCTTGCACTAGTTTTGCATATTAAAAAGGAGAGTATAATTATAGATTCAAATGACTCACCAGTGACAAGTGTAGGACCTGGTAAGATTGGTGCCATGACACTAAATAGAAAAGTTATTATCAGACATGTGCAAGAGGTTTGTGGCAATAATATCTAATTTTCTGTATTTTTCCTTTGTGGTTTTGTGGGCACATCTCTAATATTTGGACCTATGTGTTATGTTGTATATTCTCAAATATATACTGTGTAACAGATGTGTCTCTATTTTGCCCCTAAATTAAAATAAGACAGCCTGCACATCCTCAAAAATTTCACATTCAACTTGCTTTTCTAATGGTTTTGTTTCATTTTTATAAAGTACAAATCTTGTTTAATAATAAGAAATGTATCAACAACTTTATTCATGTTGTTCATGAAATATAGTAGAAATGTTTTCATAAACATAAATGCTTTAATCTGTTGGAATGATGTCAACTATTAAATAAGGGTTATTAATAAATGAATTCCATTATCTCACTCTTTTTCCACAATTTTAAAGATTCATTCAAGAAAAAAAGTCATTATTTCTTTCTCATTTTAGATTAATTTTGATAGCTTTGGGTTCTTTCTTGAAAATGTCATTACACAGAAAATCTTTCGAAAGTTGTTGCCTTCAGAGATAAGTAAATTATTATCCATTACTTGTATCTGCTTTTCTGCAATATAACAAGATATGAATGGAAAAGGAGTTTAGCCTAGCAGTAAAGACACTAGTAAGACATTTGCGTTCCATTCATACTCCTGCTCTTCATCGCTATTCTGGTTCTTAAATCAGGCTTCCTGCTAACGCAAACACTGGGAGGCAGCAGGTGATGGCCTAACTGGATTCCTGTTATACACATGCGAGTCATAGATTGTGTTCCCTGCTCTTGGTTCCAATCTCAGCCCAGTCCTGACATCCTGGTCATTAGAATATTTAAGGAGTAAATCAAGATATTGGAGCTTTCTTCCTCAGTTCCTCTCTCTCTCTCTCTCTCTCTCTCTCTCTCTCTCTCTTTCCCTCTTCTCCTCTCCCCACATATTTATCTCCTTCTCTTCCTCTTCTTCTTTGCCTCTCAAATAAAAAAAAGATATGGATAAAAGAACTAAATCTTATCCATTTTCTCTATTTATTAACTGCAACTTCCTGCTGCTAAAACAGACATGTATATAAATTTATTTTTTAAAAGAATCATGTAAACTCATGTTCTGTCTTATTCTACTAATGTTTCTTTCCAGGATTGATTTACTTGTCATATTGTTATCCCAACAGTCATCATAGGTTAATTAAACATGGAGGAAATCTTAGACTAAGAATGCAACCATGTAATTTGTGCTTGTAGATGAATATTTTGTTTTAGCTTGCTTCAATCCAAGAATCTCAAAAGTAACTATTAAGTAACTAATCTACTACAATTTTATTTTAAAATAATACTGATGAATCTCACTACGGACACAATGCTAACACCTGATGGAGAAAAAGAAACTTGGATTTTACACTCAATTACCCTTTGTCCTCCTCACTGAGACTGTCTATCAGATGAATAGGGCCTCTTATTTAATGTGTTTCCCACCGCTACAATGATTTCCTCTGCTTTGCAATTGGTCTCACAGACATTTATAATGGACAATATATTAGGAGTTTAAGAATGATGGCCTACAAACTAAAATTCCTTGATAGCAACTGATAGGGAAAAATGAAATACAGAAATTGATATGCTGTCTTTTTAATAATGAAAAAGGTTATGGACATTGGGCTTCAAATAAAACTAGAAATATGGACCTCATCTAGCTACAAATAATGTTCAATTTAACCATAGATTGTAGTTTCTTGGGTATATTGGACATATTTTTAAAATTGCCTTATAGTGGCTTGGATCTAGCACTTCAATATTCATCAAAACTTTGCTGATTTTGCCAGCACTTATCTTTAATTTATAGGTAGAATATATATAAGGAAAATTGTGATGGCTTTATAGATTTTAGATACATGTCATTATATTGTGGTAGCTTACACCAAAAAGTCATGTTTGAACAACTCATTTATGTTTATGACTTCTCAGATCTTCCCAATATCTCTTCGTTGGGAAAAAGTAGGTTTATTATCCATATTTGAGAGATAAGAAAAGAAAATGGGCACAGTGAGTTAAGTCACTGCTTGCAACCCCCACACGCCTTATCAAAGCACAGGGTTTGAGCCCTTGCTGTCCTGCACTTCACATCCAGCTTCTGTTAATGCCCCTGGAGGGCACCAGATGATGGCTCAAGTGCATGGGTTTCTACCACCCATTGTGAGACAGGATGGAGTTCCTGGCTCCTGGCTTCCATCTGGACCAGCCCCAGGAGCTTTGGTTGTGGCATTTAGAGTAAAACAGCCAGTTGAAGAGCTCTCTGGAGCCCTCTCGAGCTCTTTCTAGCTTTCAAATAAATAAGTCATTTTAAGCAATAAAAAGAGAAGAAAGCCATGTAAAAGTTCTACAAACTGCTTAAATTTTTTTTAATTTATTTATTTGACAGATAGAGTTAGATAGTGATGGAGAGAAAGACAGAGAGAAAGGTCTTCCTTCCGTTGGTTCACCCCCCAAATGGCCGCTACGGCCAAAGCTATGCCGACCTGAAGCCAGGAGCCAGGTGCTTCCTCCTGGTTTCCCATGCAGGTGCAGGAGCCCAAGCACTTAGGCCATCCTCCACTACCTTCCTGGGCCACAGTAGAGAGCTGGACTTGAAGAGGAGCAACCAGGACTAGAACCCAGTGCCCATATGGAATGCTGGCGCCGCAGGCAGAGGATTAACCAAGTGAGCCACAGCCCCCAAACTGCTTAAAATTTTTAACACTCTTGATTCTAGATGAAAATCTATGTCTCCTCACTGAAAGATATTTGAGCTTCATGCTAACCTAACAGTTTGAGTTTCTTTTTTCACCCTGTAGAGTCAAGGTCTCATTTCCCATGAAGGGTATGCAATGCGTCCTGACTTGGCACGCTGGAAGGCTAAGGGACTGCCATATGTTGAAATCTTGCAGAGTAAGATACTTTTGCCTAGAACTTTGAACTGTGAATGAATGAGGCAGACAAATGAAGAATTCTGAGTTCCTCTCTTTGGTGTCATCCAGAAGTATCCAGTGGGCACATTACTGGGGCCCCAGCTCCATTTCTCAGTCACACGAGAGATGATGAGCCCTCTCGTTCTGCTGCCCTTCCTAAACCCTGAAAATTCTCAGCATCTTGTTCTCCAGACTACAAAAATTTACTGAGCTAGAATATAAATCTCTAACAGACAATTTATAAGATTAGTTTTGGAGTTGTTTTCTCAATTTGAAAAAAAATCTTTGACAAGTGAATAAGGAGAATACACAGTTTACCTACCACTTCAGGAGATAGGAGAATAGTGTGCTCAGGAACAGGGTAATCAAGTTCCACTTCATGTGAAATCTTGGCAAGTCGTAGGCATTCTCGGGGCTTTTCTTTCACTGTAAAATGAAAGTATTTGCTAATGATCTCTAACAGACTTCCTATGTATGGCACTCTATAGTTTCAAGATTTGTTTGGAAAAAATGTGTCACAGACAACATGATATAGTTGCAGCACGAATGCAATGAGACTTATTAATAACATAGCCCCATCCACAAATCAGATCAGTCTCTTGAAACAATATGATCCACCTGGGTACCCACCAGCCAATCAGGTTAATTAACCACTCCCCTTTGGAAGTGGGTTAAAAGCCTGGGACACGGTGTGTCTGCGGTCACTTCCTTTCCCTGGCATCTTGCCAGGAGGGGGCTTACTGTAGCCCTGCACCTCCAGGGCATGTGGCCTTCGGGCCACCCGCTCTAGGCTTCCTGGCCTAGATGCTCCTCCTCATGGCTGGTTCCTGGGGGTTGGCATGAACCCAGACTTACCCCTCTCTCTCTTAAATAAAGCTCTCACTTTCCTATGCATCTTTCACACTAAATAAAAGCTTAAAATGTAAAAATAAATAAATAAAATAAATAAATAAAACAAGGTGATCTACGCCCTATAAAATGCCTATCAGATAGACAAAGCTCTTTCTTGAGAGTATACATCTTTAGACTGGGTGTTTTCAATACCCATTATTAGATATTCAAATAGAATTTGTTATTCATATCACACACACATAGATTCAAAAACAATAAATTGAAAATAGAAGTGGGAAGGCAGATCATCTGGGTATTGTTTTTAGTATATATATTTTTCTAAAACAACAGTGATAAACATGTTCAGGAGATGAAGTGACAAAATAGAAGCTTCACTAAGTAGTTGGAATATTTTAAAATTAAATAAATTTAATGGAATGTAATATATATATATACATATATATATATAACTTGGAAAATGGTATTAAGGATAGATTTGACAAAGCAGGAAAAAAGTAACTTGGCAAAAAGACAGGTAGAAAATATGTAAGCTAAGGAATGGAGGGGAAAGGGAGAAGAATGTAAAAAGAAAATTTGGGACAAAGTAAAAAGACCTAAACTATATTTAAATTGAGTCCTGAAATTAATGTGAAGAGAGAATAGGGAAATAACAGATGTCCCTCAAAAGGATAAATACAAAGAGTACCACACCTAAGCATGTAGTGAAATGGCTAACACTCAACTAAGATACAATGTCAAAGACACAAAGAAACACACACACACACACATATACTCTTTTTAAAAGCAGATCTCATCCCTTTGTATTTACTAAAATTAACTGAAAACCTATTCCCACATAGACACCTACACATGGATGTTCATATTTTATATCAGTTTTACTTATAATTGCCAAATGTTGGAAGCAGCCAAAGTGTCCTTCACTAATACAGTGGTATATCCAGATAATGTGATACCATTCACCACCGGAAAGAAATTAACTATTGAGCCATGAAAAGGCATAGAAAAGTAAAGGTTCATATATATTACAAAGTGAAAGAAGTCAATTTTAAAAGGCTTAGTATTGTGGCATTCTCAATGGATAACATTCTGGAGAAAGGCAAAATGAAAGAGATAATAAAAATATCAGCAGTTGTCAGGGGCTAGTTGGAGGGAGTGAAACTCGCTTGTGACATACTATAATAGTGGGTACATGCCACTACATAAAAAACAAGATGGACATGATATGACTTATTAACAGAAAGCAATGAGATCTAGAAGATAATTACATTTCACATTTTAATTTCTGAAAAGCAATTGCCAACTTTTCTAGGACATCTTCCTATAGAAAGATGACAAAATGAAGATGTTTTCATATTGAAAAAAATGAACTGATAGATTTTGTCGCTAGCAAACACAATCTAATGGAAATATTTAGTAGTGTTTCAAGCAGAAATAAAATGACTTTAGGTGAAAACACAACAGTGTAGGAACAAATAAAAGGAAAAAATTAATATGTTGATGAATATGTATGAATTTTGATTATGAACATAACAACGTCTCCAAAAATGAAGCAAATATATCTAGAATTTTAATTGTGACATAATTAACAAAGACCACAAGAGAAGTAAATGGGCTTCACTTTTGTAAATTTTCAATTATCTATAAAAAACAAAATTAGGCCAGCACCGTGGCTTAACAGGCTACTCCTCCGCCTTGCGGCGCCGGCACACCAGGTTCTAGTCCCGGTGGGGTGCCGGATTCTATCCTGGTTGCCCCTCTTCCAGGCCAGCTCTCTGCTATGGCCCGGGAAGGCAGTGGAGGATGGCCCAAGCTCCTGGCTTCGGATCAGCGAGATGCACCGGCCGCAGCGGCCATTGGAGGGTGAACCAACGGCAAAAAGGAAGACCTTTCTCTCTGTCTCTCTCTCTCACTATCCACTCTGCCTGTCAAAAAACAAACAAACAAACAAACAAAATTATTAATTTAATAGAAACAGGACATATATTGCAATCTCTAGAGTAACCACCAGAAACAACTGTTAAATTATGTAATGTGTTAGTTGAAAGGAGCAATAAAAAACAATGAACAAGAAATTAAACATCTATTAATCCAAATTAAGATGAAAAGAAAGGGAAGAAATGTGATAAATGTGAGACAAAAAACAAAAAGAAAGAGATTCAATAAAGACTAGAATATTTCATAATTATATTCTATATAAATAGTTAATCAACTATTCTCATTAAACTATTGTTAGATGTGAGTATAAAACAGTATATGTTCTGTACAGGAGCCATGTGTTTAAGGGTTAATCAATGATTTACAGAAAATTTATTATGTAAAATGTATGCATGGATTTCAAAATTTATTTTACACCAAAATAAACTCATATTAATTTTTATAAAGTGTCTGAAGGAACCTGTTTTGAGGCACTCAGAAAGATGAGTCATCAACTTGAAAAGACTCCCTACCTGCTTGAATGAATTCTGCTAAAATTAAAGCAAGAACAAGCACCCAATTCATGTTGAAGCTTGTGTGGAAGAATGATGAAACCATTGATACTCCAATGAAAATTTTGTGAGGCAACACTCCACAGAAATTAGCAGTTTACAAATGGGGAATTTATTTTAAATGGGGCTCAAGATGAAACCCACAGCAACAGATCATCTGCAACAATTCGTGAGGAAAAGCTAAGAGGCCAAAAATTTACAGTGGAAATAGTAGCCAAGAACATAGTCACTCAATTGGTTCAGTGTACACAATTCTGACTTAAAATTCAAGCAAAAGCAGCTTTTTTCTTCCTATGTTTCAAAGCTGTTGGACCCAGATCGGCTAGCAACAAGAACAGAACTTCTAATGAAAATTTTCAACAAATAGGATCAAAAATTGATATGTTTCTTGGAACAGTTGGAAAAGGAGATGAAACACGGTTTATCAGTATGATCCTGAAGACAAAAAACAATCACAGCAGTAGATCCCAAAGGTGAAAGTGGTCCAATCAAAGCAAAATCAGACCAGTCAAGAGCAAAAGTCATGGCCACAGATTTTGAATTGCTATGGCATTTTTCTGGTTGGCATTTGGGGGGGCCAAAGAATGGTAATATTTGCTTATATTCAAAAGTTACCCAGAGCTTTAGCATAACATTGTCCCAGTAAAGCTTCAGCAGTCTTTCTCCACGCTTAGCATTCTGCTCATTCTTCTCATGGGCAATTCTGTGAAAGTGTTTATTGGGACTCCTTAGGCATCCATCTTACATCGTTACATGGCTCCCTCTGACTTCTTTCTTTTTCCTAATCTTGACAAATAGTGAAAGGACTCACATTTTCTTCATTTTGTAATGTAAAAATGCTGCATTGTCATGACTAAATTTTCTGGACCATAAGTTATTTAGGGAGGGACTAAATGGTTGGTGCTATTGTTTACAAAATTTCTTGAACTTCCTGGAGCTTAAGTTTCTGTAGTTCATCTTTTCATTTGATTTTGCAGTGAACTCTTTAGAGTCCCTTCATATAGTGCGATAAAAAGAAACTAAAAGAATAAAAACAGAATGGCAATAACAATTTCAGAAGAATTAAAGTTCAGTTCATTCAAAGGTCAGTTTCTTTTCTGTGATGTAATTGGGGTCTAAAATGCCCCTAAATTAGCTCATTCTGAATTTTTTTTTTTTTTTTTGACAGGCAGAGTGGATAGTGAGAGAGAGAGAGACAGAGAGAAAGGTCTTCCTTTTTGCCGTTGGTTCACCCTCCAATGGCCGCTGCGGCCGGCGCATCTCGCTGATCCGAAGCCAGGAGCCAGGTGCTTCTCCTGGTCTCCCATGCAGGTGCAGGGCCCAAGCACTTGGGCCATCCTCCACTGCCTTCCCAGGCCATAGCAGAGAGCTGGCCTGGAAGAGGGGCAACCGGGACAGAATCCGACACCCCGACCGGGACTAGAACCTGGTGTGCCGGCGCCACAAGGCAGAGGATTAGCCTGTTAAGCCACGGCACCGGCCAGCTCATTCTGAATTCAGAGGAGGAGTGAGACAAGAATCATCTTACATTCACCAAACATGGGAAGCAATCTCTGTGTCACTCCCCAGAGATCAACATGTGCTCTTGATTTATCCGGGTGGCCAAAGCACAGCTCATACTGCTCACTTGCCATTTTTTGCTCTTTTTTTCTTCCCAAGGACTGAGTGCTATGTTATTCTGCCAAAGACAGTGAGGTTTGAAGAGCATAAAGTGCAGTGATTGAAACACACTCACCCACTGACCCAACATTACTCTTTAATTTGTTTTACCCTCAATTCTATCTATACATTGGTCTCTATCTTATGCTCATGATTTATTTCTCAACTGTTTAAAACCATGGAATGATTGGAGAGACATATTATTATTAATCTCAGTCCCCAACAAGAAAATGTGAACATCTTTATGGAAAATATTTTCATTTTTCACTCTTATCCCTTTCCTCCAACACACACACAAGCATTAAATATACACACATTCAGTTTTATAAATTGACCAATATTAAGTAATTGTGAAGAGCAAATCTAAGAAAAGGAGAAAACAAATTGCAGAAAGGGCATACAATATGTACGCACATATAACATAGCATAATAGACCAATATCAAAATCCAAAATATCTGGTTGAAATAAGATTCCTTAAAATCATGACATAACATAGACCAAATCTGATCATTGTTACAAGGTGATTATTCAAGTCTTTGAAAATAAGCACATAGTTAAATAACCCATAGCTCTTCATCTCCTCCCTCTCTTTTTCCACTCTTAGATTTAACAGGGATCACTTTTCAGTTAAAATTTAAACACCTAAGAATAATTGTGTGTTAATTACTGAGTTCAACCAATAGTACTAGAACCACAACAACAACAACAAATACTAAAAAGGACAAAGTATTACATTGTACATCTAAAGTCAGGACAGGAGCTGATCAGTTCATTGTTGCTTATAGTGTCCATTTCACTTAACAGGTTTCCCCTTTGGCGCTCAGTTGTCACCGATCAGGGAAAACAAATGATATTTTTCTCTTTGGGACTGGCTTAATTCACTCAGCATGATGTTTTCCAGATTGCTCCATCTTGTTGCAAATGACTGGGTTTCGTTGTTTCTTACTGCTGTATAGTGTTCTATGGAGTACATGTCCCATAATTTCTTTATCCAGTCTACTGTTGATGGGCATTTGGGTTGGTTCCAGGTCTTAGCTATTGTGAATTGAGCTGCAATAAACATTAATGTGCAGATGGCTTTTTTATTTGCCAAATTAATTTCCTTTGGGTAAATTCCAAGGAGTGGGATGGCTGGGTTGTATGGTAGGGTTATGTTCAGGTTTCTGAGGAATCTCCAGACAGACTTCCATAGTGGCTTAACCAGTTTGCATTCCCACCAACAGTGTGTTAGTGTCCCTTTTTCCCCCACATCCTCTCCAGCATCTGTTGTTGGTAGATTTCTGAATGTGAGCCATTCTAACCGGGGTGAGGTGAAACCTCATTGTGGTTTTGATTTGCATTTCTCTGATTGCTAGTGATCTTGAACATTTTTTCATGTGTCTGTTGGCCATTTGGATTTCCTCTTTCGAAAAATGTCTATTGAGGTCCTTGGCCCATCTCTTCAGTGGGTTGTTTGTTTTGTTGTTGTGGATTTTCTTGATTTCTTTGTAGATTCTGGTTATCAATCCTTTATCTGGAGTATAGTTTGCGAATATTTTTTCCCATTCTGTTGGTTGCCTCTTCACTTTCCTGACTGTTTCTTTTGAAGTACAGAAACTTCTCAATTTGATGCAGTCCCAAATGTTAATTTTGTATGTCCACATGGGGAAATTTTATTAAGAGTTTTATTTTAAATGGCTTTTAGATAAGATTGTCCATAAATTTAAGCTGCTAAAATCAATCAAAGATACATTTTAATTTGTATGACCTGAATCTGTAAATCATATGTTTTAAACTTGTTGGTAGAAAGAAACTAAAAACATTTTATATGGTTGTGCTTAAGTTTACTGGTTAAACAAACTACACCATGTTAGATATTTAAGACGTGTTTTCAAATACATGATTCTTAAAATTTATAGAAGGCATTGGACCTTCCGGTAAATATTTTATTAAGTTCTCATCTAAGGGTTGAAACGGTTTGCTAAGTATTCATGTAATATTGCTATTGTCAGCAAGTGATCTAGGACTTGCTCCCTCATTTCTCTATTCTAAGCCCAACTTGTTCTTTCACTTCTCTATTCTCTTCAAGGTAGGGAACTAATTCTATTATGAAGGAATCTGTAGGATGCACAATTTAATCTTTAGACCTTATAAGAGATGGCTAACATTTTTCTGTAATAGCATAGCCAAAATAAGAACTTAACTAATAATCTCATAGCTAGATTCACATCGTCATCAGCGAAGTATACAGTAAGTAGAAAAAAAAACCTCCCTTTCAGACCAAAGGGAATGAAAGTTTTAAAGTAAGAATATAATTTTCCTCATGGGCATTGTCTACCTTAGAAAAACTACTACAGAACATGCCTGTGACTATAGACTTGTAGTTCAGGCCACCAAAGATTAGAGATGGGACAGGGGCACTCCCTTGACTTGCATCGTCTGGTCTGCTTTAACACAAACCAGGAGGAAAAGAAAGCTAGGCATCAGAAGCAATGGGTGGCAGGCCTATTAATGGCTGATCTGTACAGTGATCTGCCCTCAAGGAGACCCAACAGGCCAGTCCACTGCAGTGGCTTTCAATGTGGTAAGCCTGGGCTTCAGCAGAAGTCAGCTTGTGAAGAGCCCTGGCAGCTCTGCCAAGAGTTGGATCACTGGAAATGGACCTGCCCTGGAATCGAAGGATGCCCAGGTCAGAGCCACAGATCTTATTGGCTCCAAGCTGAAAAGCCCTTCACTCAGCCCAACTTCCAAAGTGACCACTGCAGTTGAGGGGACAGCCAAGTAGGGTCAGCAACATTGCAGGCAGAACTGTAAATTTCTTGTTAGAGATGCCCCCTGCCTTTACCTGGCCAGCTCTCCTCCCAGGCCAGCCAAGTAATGAAAGTCAACAGAGTGCCTTCCCCTAGGAGGTTCACACCTCCCTAAGGATATACCCCATGTGAAGAGATAGATAGGTCTGGGCCTCTTAACTTACAAGGCCTAAAGCCCAACAGATTATTATCAAGCCCCTTCTATCAGGTTCTATTTGCCTCTCAATCAGGAAAATTACTTGTAGCTTAGACAGCACCTTTCTTAGCTCCTCTAATAATGACTCTGTCCTTTGTTCTAGACCCTGTCTAGTGCACTTGGGCCTCATTCCTTTGTAATCATAACCTCTACTCTACCACTAATGGCTCTACTCCCAACCTGTGTGTACTGATGGTCCTGTTCCCCACTTAATGCTGTATAATTGTTCAGACCTGGTTAAGGCCACTCTTAGGATCATTGGTTACTATCCTCAACCTGTCTTTTATGACCTTGTCTAAATATGATCAGAGTCGGGGAACTTGGAAGGCTTCCATAGCCTTGGCAACTCATGACGACAGCCTAGGATGGTTACTGGCGCCATAAACTAGAGTGTCAATTTGTTGGGTCAACAACAGGAGCCACTGTGCGCTTGCTCCTGATGTGGGATCTCTGTCCTTAATGTACTGTACATTTTTATTTAATGCTATAACTAGTACTCAAACAGTATGTTTCACTTTGTGTTTCTATGTGGGTGCAAACTGTTGAAGTATTTATACTAAATTGATCTTCTGTATATAAATAGAATTGAAAATGAATCTTGATGTGAATGGAAAGGGGAGGGAGCGGGAGAGGGGAGGGTTGCGGGTGGGAGGGAAATTATGGGAAGGGGAAGCCATTGTAATCCATAAGCTGTATACTGGAAATTTATATTCATTAAATAAAAGTTAAAAAAAAAAACAAATTGCAGAAAGGGAACCTGGAGACAGTGTATATCAGCACTGGTAGGGTCCGTTCATTTTTGTTCCCTTGACTTCCTTTGGATCATTATCCTGCAAAGGGCATTAGGTGCTGATTCAATGAATTACATAAAGAGTTGATAGAGACACTGTCTCCACTGGTTAATTGACCCAAAATTTCATCTGATAGTCTATTATCAAAGATGAATAAATACACAATTGATTTCAGAAAAGAGGAGAGCAAAACCTGCTTGCCTTACTCATCTACTCAATTGGTCTGAGATTAAATAAGAACATAGAAAATGATATCTAAGAAACTGTTTAAACTTTGACAAATAAGCAAAAAAACAATTTTAAATAAATTTAAATAGAGACCATTTATGATTTATTATGTGTTTTAAATAAATTTAAATAGAGACCATTTATGATTTATTAGTAGTATCACTTCTGACATTCTTTTTCTTATTGTCTTCCAATATTTAGCAATATTGAGATGATCAATGTTCAGTGATTCTTTCATTTTTTCTGTTCCATATAATTATATAATAAATCTATCATTTTAATTGTACAGCTATATAAAAATGTGTAACATTATTATAGATCTTTCAGAATTAATGATATGAAGAGAATCGCCTTTATACTTTTATTTTTTGATACCTCAGACTTAATCACATGCAACTGTTTGACATTCCTTTTCACGGAGACATGGCACTGTGCTTATTTAGAGTTATTTTGAACTAGCTTTCATCTTTTAGCATTTAAATGATCTGATCTAAGTCTTCACATATCTTGCTGTATTTTTCTGTATTATTTACTCTTTCTCCCACATTAATGTCACCTGTTGAAATTTCTGTTGCTTTTTTAAACTCCTACTCTTTGTTTTAAAATTCTCAAATCAACCTTAGACTTCTTTATGACTCCCACACCCTAGGAATTATTTTACATCTTACCTGAAAAACTTTAAGAATAAATTTACAGTCTGCATTGAAAACCTTAAAATTACAGAAGTGCATTTTAGAGACTGAGTTGAAAAGGGCTTTGGGAATATAAATCTAGTCTGAACACAGACTTCAACTCCTTCATTTTATGAATAAGAAAACCAAACTCTAAAGAAGTGAAGTTATTTACTTGCCCTATGATGCATGGACCATACAGTCAGAGCCATGTCCTGAATTTGTTTCTCTAGATCTGAGGCCGATGCTACTTCCATTATATCAGATTGTTGCAATATATTGAAGTGCATTACAGTATAATCTTGTTTGTTGGTTGAACTCTCCTAGAACCTTGACAGTTTCTCACCAGATAGTCATGATCAATATGAAATTTATAACTCATTATTAACTTCTAAAAAGGTTTCTGAGGTGTTTTGTATGCACAATAAAATTTGAGAAATATAAATCTAATGTAGAAAAAGGTTAACATAATTGTGGGGCAAGTGTGTGGCCTGACAGTTAAGATGCCCACATCCGCTATTGTGGTACCTGTGTTCTATTTCCAGCTCCAGCTTCCTTCAATCCTCACCCCAGGGAAGAAGCAGATAGTGGCTCAAGGAACTGGGTCTCTGCCACCCCTGCAGGAGACATAGATTGATTTCCCTGTTCCTGTCTCTGGCCTCAGCCCAGCCCTGGACATTGCAGACATTTGAGCGGGGAACCAATTGATGGGAGCACTCTCTCTTTCTTTCTCTCTCTGTCTCTCAGATCAATTAATTTAAAAATAAATTGTTCAGAGAGTAACTTTAGACCCATCTCCTGATGGACCCCTCTGCCATATATGCTCTATCACTTGCTTTGTTTTACTGTTGTTTATCCATCAATCTATTTTGTGACACATTTCAAAATAAATGGTAGCTCTCAGTATGTTTCATGTCTAAATATTTTAGCATGTTTATCATTCACTAGTACCTTATGTTTACTTATAGCTTTAATGAGGTAAACTTTATATACACTGAACTGTGAAAATCTTGGGGCCGGTGCTGTGGCATAGCAGATAAAGCTGCCGCCTGCAGTGCCTACATCCTGTATGGGCGCTGGTTCAAGTCCCAGCTGCTCCACTTTCAATCCATCTCTCTGCTATGGCCTGGGAAAGCAGTTAAAGATGGCCCAAGTCCTTGGGCATCTGCACCCACATGGAAGACTGGGAGGGAACTCCTGGCTCCTGGCTCCTGGCTTAGGATGGGTGTAGCTCCGGCTGTTGCGGCCATCTGGGAAGTGAACCAATGGATGGAAGTCCTCTCTCTCTCTGCCTCTCCTATTTCTGTGTAACTGCCTTTCAAATAAATAAATAAATCTTTTTAAAAAAATGTGAAAATCTTATGATATCATTCAGTGAGTTTTAGCAAACATACATCCACTTTACTACAACCCATATCAAAATAGAGAAAACTATCATCACCCAAGAACCTTGACCCTTCCCAGCCATCTGCACCACCACCCCTACACACTTCCCAGAGGTATTTCCTTTTTGATTTTTAATCATAGATTGGTTTTTATAGTAGCATCTTAACTGATTACCTAGCCTCCCCTCTGCTTGGGCTCGAATACTATTTCCATCCTAAAGCTGAGAATTACTTTAAAAATAATTTTCTTAATAGTTACAAATAATGTTTCATATTTTTCCTTAAAAAACAGCCTGCAATAATGGTTTGGAATCTTCCACCTGCACACTAATATCCATCTAGACATCCCTTCATGTTCTAAATTCCAGTTCTCACACCTCTACAAGTGTCCTGTGCATTCACCTCCCTCAGGGTTTCTGCACCAGCTTTGCCCTTGGCCACTGATGCTCCTCTTGTTGAATGATGTCCAACACGTAAATTTGAGCCTTTTGAAGTCCTGTATGATCTTATCATCTCAAGTCAAATATCACATAATCAAGGAACTCTTTCTTGACCATTAACATTCTTTCATAGTCTCATACTTTCTTCTTATGGCGGTTATAAAAGTGTGACGTTATAGATGGAATTGGGTATGATATTACTCCCTCTCTCACTATCCTGTAATTAATTTGCAGATAGAGATGGTATGTCAGTTTCATGCCACCTTGTAATGTTTCCTTTACCACATGGGAGTTGCTCTATTTCATTGTTGAATAAAAGACCATACTTTTAAAGAGATTCATTATTGGTGCCTCACCATGTGCCAGACTATGCTAAGCACATAATTCACTTCAATCTGTTCTCAAGGCAATATTTTCAACATAAATATTATCAGCCACAATTTGTAAAAGAGTAGAGTTTCTAAAATAATTTAACTAATTCTTTTAGAGTTTGCCAACAAAGATACAAAATAGATGAGAGCAGCATACTTGGCCTAAAAAATTTTTTTTTCACTTTTGTTTAATAAATATAAATTTCCAAAGTACAGTTTATGGATTACAATGGCTTCCCCCCCCCCATAACTTCCCTCCCACCCACAACCCTCCCATCTCCCGCTCCCTCTCTCATTCCATTCACATCAAGATTCATTTTCAATTCTCTTTATATACAGGAGATCAATTTAGTATATTAAGTAGAGATTTCAATAGTTTGCACCCACATAGAAACATAAAGTGTAAAATACTGTTTGAGTACTAGTTATAGCATTAATTCACATTGAACAACACATTAAGGACAGAGATCCTACATGAGGAGTAACTGGAGGGAAAAAAAAATTCTTAACAATGCACATCTTCCTACCACAAAAAGGAATTTTCAGATTGTCTTGCTAATACTCTGGACACCTACAAATGTTGTCAAACTTGTTTAAGAGAAACCTTTTGCCAGTAGCTACAGACATCATTAAGTGGAGCTCACTAAACTCATAGACAGTACGGTTACCAACTCATTGTCATGCAACATTTGCGTGGAGGACAGCAAAAGCACACAGGAAACCTTGCTGTGCAAGGTTACTATATTTTTCTTCTGCAGTTATGTTACCAAGCACTGTAACAAATAGCTTAAAACACACTCATTTCTTAGCTCACAGATCTGTAGGTCATAGGCTAGGGAGGGCTTGACCTGGTTCTCTATTTCAGTGTTTTACAAAGTCAAATTAAGGTGTTCGTTCACTCATCCAAGTTTTATCTAGAGGATCTGAGGAGAAATCTATTTCCAAGGTCATTTCTGTTGTTTAAAAAGTCTAGTAGCTGAGTTGTAAGTCTTTTATGTCTAGTCCTTGCTGGTTATCAGTGGGAGCTGTTCTCAGCTGCTAGAAGTTATCTATAGTTTTACATATGTGGCTGTTTTCTCCATCTTCAAATCAGAAAAGATGCATTATGTCCTCCTGCTTCCAATCTCTCTGACTTACACTTGGAACATCAGCCAAAGAAAACTCCCTTCTTTTAAAGGGTTTGTATGATTACATGTACACCAATACTTTCCCTTTAGAATAAGCCTAAATTCCACTAAAAACCCTAATGATATCTGCGAACTTCTCTCTTCCATATAAGGTGACATAATAACAAGGAAGGGCTCTCATGGCTTTCATAGCCTAGGGATTAAGGAAAGTAAAATTGGGGAACCACAGGTCGTTTATGCAGGACTCATACTGGAAACCTTTGTTCTGGTGAGATATTATTACAGTGGTATATACCACAATAATCAGAATTTTGTTACATGTACACTTTCTACTTTTATACTGTGGCTTCTGTGCATTGGGAAAAGTAGATAACATTTTTAAAACTTCGTTTTTTCTGTTATTTTTAATTTATATTTTATTTTATTTTGACAGGCAGAGTGGGCAGTGAGAGAGAAAGGAGAGAGACAGAGAGAAAGGTCTATCTTTGTCGTTGGTTCACCCTCCAATGGCAGCCGCGGCCGGCGCACCGCACTGAAGGCAAGAGCCAGGTGCTTCTCCTGGTCTCCCATGGAGTGCAGGGCTCAAGGACTTGGGCCATCCTCCACTGTACTTCTGGGCCACAGCAGAGAGCTGGCCTGGAAGAGGGGCAAGCGGGACAGAATCTGGTGCCCCAACCGGGACTAGAACCCAGTGTGCCGGCACCGCAAGGCGGAGGATTAGCCTATTGAGCTGCGGCGCCGGCCTGTTATTTTTAATTTTTATCAATAAAAAGAGAACAGATTTCATATATTTCATAGATACAGTTCTGAAAAGATAACCAAACTTCCCTCACTCCCTCACTCAACCTCCCATGTAGACATTTCCAAAAATATAAGGTAGCGACAATGCTTGAGTAATGAGTAGTTAACCAGGTACTTAGTGCCATGGTCTGTTCTTGTTAAAGCTTGATCCCTTTTAGAGTTTGACTTTTTCTGAAAATAATAAAATTTATTCTACAATGGTGGGTATTTGGAAATGGTACGTATTTGACACCCTATACAATAGATGATTTTGCTTTTGTTAAAAAAATTCATGTTATTTATTTGAAAGGCAGATTGATACAGAGAAAGGGAGAGAGTGAATCGGAGAAGAAAGAGGGAGAGGGAGATTGGCCTTTTCCACCTCCTGCTTCACTCCCCAAATGTTTGCAACAGCCAGGGATGAGCCAAGCTGAAATCAGGAGCCAGGAACTTCATCCTATCTCCTACTTGGGTGGCAGTGTCCAGGCATTTGGGCCATCACCTGCTGCCTCAGAACCACGTTGGTAGAAAGCTGGATCACAAGTGAATCTGCGGGGAATGGAACCAGCACTCTGATACGGGATGCTGGCATTGCAAGCAGCTGCTTAACCAGCTGTGCCACAATGCTGGCCAGCCTCCAGTTCCTTGATGGTGAATAAGGCTATCAACTTATCGTTGAGCATCATAATTCCCTCAAAATGTGTATGCCACATAACCTTAAGTTAAGCTCTAAATAAAAACACTTTGATCAACTTATGAAACAAATTATTGTCATAACTATTCTATTTTACAGATGCTGAAAAACTGAGCTGCAGATGGTGAGTCATCTGCCCAGATTTCACGGCAGACATGCTGAAGAGTCTAGGTTTAACAGGACAGTCTGACATGTAAACATTTGGCATTTTACCACATTTCTGTGTTGCTTTTAAAAGTAACAGGATCAATTAAATTAGTTTTTAAATGCTATTGAATAAGATTTTTCATACAGTATTTTCATATTCACTAAACATAAAGAAATAATGTAATAATTCACTTCTTAGAAAAAAGTGAAAATAAAATTGAAACCTGAGATAGTTCCTGCTACAAATGTGATAATCAATTAAAAATCTCTTGGTGTCAAGTTTCGTAAAACAAAAATTTTCTTTGCTGTTAACAACAACAAATAGTAAAGGCACCCTGATATTCACCTAGAGTCCACAGAGTGATGAGAACTTCCATTTTCTGTAATGTACCCTTTTCATATCAGGTAGTATATGATAGTATGTGTAGTGTTTTTACAAAAGCTTATGGAAATGTGGAAATAAAGGATTAGTTTGGCACAAAATAATTTTAGAAATTTATGCATACATTTTTCATAATGGACAATTTCCATTTTTTGGAGGTCCCTTATACATCCATCACATTAGAGAAATAGTTTATAAATAAAGCTATATCCATTTAGAATTGAAAGAATTCATATATTTGTGTTTTAATTGTTCTAAAATATAAAGAACTATTTATTATAAAAATATATTTTCCATAGAATTTTAGAATTTAATGGAAACAGAGTTTACAATAAAATACACAGATTGCAGCAATGATGAATCCAGGAGCTAGGCAGATTAGGTAACTTGTAAAACCAGTGGCAGATCACAGATCACAAACTACTAAAAGTCCTACACTTTTTTGTAATCACATCAAACTCTTCTTCCTCATTTTGCCACATTAGCATTTTTCCATTCAAATTAACCAGCCATAAATTTCTCATTTTCCAGTCTAAAGAATATGTAAATAAGAACTAATTCAACCAGCATGTTAGTAAGGTGGGACCTTGGACTCTGTGACCTATTGAATTAGAAATTCCAGAACTATTTTCTAAAAATTTTTAATAATTTTTAGGTAAAGTTTGAGAATTATTGAGAATTGAAGTATAGATCATTTCCACACTTGCTCTTTGTAATGATTTCCAGTTTTAAATTCTTGCTTATACCAGCACAAAAAAGGTTTTAGTTTTTCATTTATGACAAATATAGTTAATTGACTACTGCTTACATGGATAAGGAAGAATTTAAGACATAAACTATTAAAAACACCCAAGTGGGCTATTTCGAAAAATTTTCAATGGCTTAGTTTGGCTTATAATGATACAGGAATCCTTGTGGTGATGTTCTGAGTTGCTTCTGTCCCCATGTATACTTTCCTAGGATTTACAGTCAGAAAATGGCCTGGACACTAAAGAAATTCATTCAGTGGAAAGAGTCAAATGTTAGGAACTTTACAGAGAGAAATCTGACAAATCCATTTCAGCCAAAAGGTTAACATCAACATGACATACTGGTGCAACCATACATCTGTGACGTCCTGTTGTGAGAATGCCAAACCCCTTTGTGATTCTCCCTCAAAATCTATTACTTGGCTCTAATTGTGAGAAGAAATAAGACAAATCCCAGTTAAGGGGCATTCTACAAACACCTGCTGAACAATCCTTAAAACTGGGATGAGCCATGCAGAAGTCAAGAGTCAAGCTTTTTATCTTTTATCTTTTTTCCCCCAGCAATCTTTTTTTAAGTTATACAAATGTCATACATTTCATAAATACAACTTTAGGAACATCATGATTCTTCCCACCCTACCCAACCTCCCACCCAACTCCCACACTTCTTCCTCCTCCCTCTCCTATTCCCACTGCTATTTTTTACTAAGATCTATTTTCAATTAATTTTATATATATAATATTTACTCTGTACAAAGTAAAAAGAAAAAAAAATTGTATAAAAAAAAAAAACTATTCCTCAACAATTGAGATGAGGGCTGTTCCAAGTCATCACATCTCAGAGTCAATTTCACTTCTATAGATTACTTTTAGGTGCTCTGTTAGTTACCACAAATCAAGGAGAACATATGGTATTTGTCTTTTGGGGACTGGCTTAATTCACTAAGTAAAATATCTTTCAGTTGCATCCATTTTGTTGCAAACGATAGGATTTCATTTTTTAATGCTGTATAGTGCTCTGTGGTATACATATACCATATTTTCTTTATCCAGTCTACAATTGATGGACATTTGTATTGATTCCATATCTTAGCTGCAATAAACATAGGGGTACAGATAACTCTTTTATATGCCGATTTCATTTCTCTTGGGTAAATTCTCAGGAGTGGGATGGCTGGGTTATATGGCAGGTCTATATTCAGATGTCTGAGGTATCTCCACACTGTCTTCCACAGTGGCTGGACCAGTTTACATTCCTACCAACACTGAATTAAGATATCTTTTTCCCCACATTCTCATTTGCTATTTGTTGATTTTGTTATGAAAGCCATTCTAACAGTGGTGAGGTGAAACCTCATTATGGTTTTGCTTTACATTTCCCTTATGGCTAGCAACCCTGAGCATTTTTTCATGAGTGTGTTGGTCATTTGGATTTCCTCTTTTGAAAAATATCTGTTTAAGTCCTTTGCCCACTTCTGAAATGGGTTGGTTGTTTGTTGTTGGGCTTCTTGAACTCTTTATATATTCTGGATATTAATAGTTTTCCCTTTGCATAGTTTGCAAATAATTTATCCCATTCTTTTAGTTACCTCTTCACTTTCTTCTGCCTCACTGAGTCTGTTAAGGCTTTCCATAGCATTTTTATTCTATTGAATTCTTTATGTCCAATATTTTATTTCAATTTCTGTTTAAAATCTCAATTTCATGGGAAAAATGTTTACTGGTATCTTATATGGATTGCTTTAATTCATGGATTTGCTTCTTATTACGTCTAAGTAATCCTATGATCAATTTTTTAAATTCCATTCCAACATTTATTCAATCTCTGTATCTTCATATTCTAGTATTGAAGTGTTGTTGTATTCCTGTGGGGCATTATGTTGTCTTCCTTATTCTTGTTTCTTGAATTTCTGTGTTTATTTTTAGGCATTTGTGGAGATACTTTTGTTTTTCCTGTGATGGCTTTTATCTTTGGACTATGCCTCTGTGGCTTAGAAGAGTGTCTGTTCTCTCACTGAATACCCATAGACATGTGCTGGATT
Source organism: Lepus europaeus (assembly GCF_033115175.1). Classification (NCBI taxonomy): domain Eukaryota; kingdom Metazoa; phylum Chordata; class Mammalia; order Lagomorpha; family Leporidae; genus Lepus; species Lepus europaeus. The sequence continues at coordinate 69,098,949 of NC_084842.1, forward strand.
TGCTCCAGGATCTCTGTTCAGTGCTCCAAGGTTAGGGGAGTGTCTGAGGTGACACCGAAGTTGGACACAGTAAACCTCTTTTTTTCTTTTTCAATCAGAGAAGAGGTTTGTTCAGCTCTGTTGGCATAGTCTCACTCTCACCTTTTCTCCTCCAAGAATACCAATGCTCTGGTGCTAGCCCCAGTGGGTACAATATTCATCCATATCCACACTGCCCTGTGAACCATACAAAGGATCCATGCAGTCCTCAGTGTGAGCATGGATCCTTCATCAATGACTCTCCCCAGGCAATCAGGGGGCCCTGAGTATGTGGAACTGCCCACACTGACTGCTCAGAGACCCAGCCACACCCTGCCCTCTCCCATACAGCTGCAGTGTTTGCACAGTCCATCCAGCACACAGAGCTCACACAGCCATGAGCACCCTGTCATTTCTCCCAGCCAGACTCAGGCATCTCGTTTCAGCTGTTCGCTGGGTGCATGGACTCAGATGGTACAGTAGCTATGCATGTCCAAAATGGCATCCACTCTCTCAGCTAGTTACTGGATGCTGGTGCTGGGTGGTCAGAGAGTGAGAAACGTGCCCCACCTCAAGTTGGCAGGCACACTGTCTCCAATGGGCTCCAAGATGGACTCACACTAGGCTTATCCCACAGCTTTATTGTCAATGGCTTGGGCTCCTGCAGTCTGGTCTCACCTCACTCTCCCAAGCCAGTGCTGAGGCTCTCAGATGCTGGTGTTCTGTGTTCTGAGTTGTGCTTGTCAACACCGTGCACATAGATCCACAGTGTTCCTCTAATTTGAATGGAATCTACTCTGCAGTTTTCTCCCTAACTCTTCCCTGTGATTGCACTCTCTCCACGTTTTTTGTTTGTTTGTTTGTTTTAACTATTTTCCCCTCTATTAGAGAAGTAAGCTCCCTCCCTATTCTGACATCTTGGGATCTCCTCCTTATCTTTTTGATAACAGCTAGTCTTATTGGAGTGAGATAACATCTCATTGTAGCTTTGATTTGAACTTCCCTGATGATCAGTGATGTTGAGATTTTTTTCATGTTCCTGTTGGACACTTATATGTCTACTCTGAGAAATTTCTGCTGAAATCCATTGACCATCCTTTTATGGAATTTTTTTTGCTGCTGCTTGAGTTCTTAATCTATTCTGGATATTAACTCCATGTCAGATGCATAGACTACCAATATTTTCTCTATTCCTCTAAGTTGTCTTTTTGCTCTGTTGTTTGATTTGAAATGATTTATGAAATCATAAATCATTTTAGGATTTATGAAATGTTATTTGTCTACTTTTGCTTTCATTTCTTGTTTTTTGGCTTTTATTATGTTTTTGGCATCTGATCCAGAAAATCTTTTCCTGTTCCAATGTCCTGAAGCATTTTCCCTACGCTTCCTTCTGTAATTTAAAAGTTGTATGTCTAATAATTAGGTCTTTATTGCATTTTTGAGATCATTTTTGTAAATGGTGAGAAATAAGCTCCTAATTCTATATTACTCCAAGTATATATCCAAATTTTTGTAGCACCATTTATTTAAGAGTTCCTTTTTGCAATGCATATTCTTAACACTTTCTCAAAAATCAGTTAGTTCTAGATGAGTGGGTTCACTTCTAGGGTCTCTATTGTGTTCCTTTTGCCTATGATCTACATTTATAGTAATACCATGATGCTTTAATTTTTGTTTTAGATTTACTTTAAAGTTAAATAGTACAATTTCTACTTTGTTCTTTTTGCTCAAGATACTTTCACTTTCCAAGGTCTTTTCTGATTCCATACAAATTTTAGCAGTTTTTTTCCTAGTTCTCTGAAAAATGTCATTGGGATTTGATAGAGACTACATTGAATCTGTAAATCTCTTTGGGTATTGCACATATTTTAATTATATTGATTTTTCTGATCCTTGAACTTAGAATGGCTTGCATTTCTTTGTGTCCTCTTTAATTTCTTTCATCAATAATTTATGGTTTTCAATGAAGAAATCTTTCATCTCTTTGGTTCTATTTATTCCCAGGTAATTATTTAGTAGCTATTGGAAATGGGATTGCTTTCTTGATTCAAGATGATTTACTGTTGGTGTATGACAATTTACTGATTTTTGTGCATTGACTTTGCATCCTGCAACTTTGTTCATTAGTTCTAATAGAGTTCTTGTGGAGTCTGAGGTTTTTGCATGGTAGGTCCAGCTTAAAGTTCCACATGTGACCCTAAGCTCCCTCTCCAGATCACTCTGTACGTCTGATGCTTCATTTTCTGGCAGCTGTTGAGGGGTGGGTGGCCGAGGTCACCTGTTTGTGAAAGTATCAAATATTCACTCCATGAGTAAAGGCCTGGGGGCACAGGCTGATAGACTCAGCCTGATTGTATTTTGTCCTCCTGCAGTGGGCCTGGCAATGAAATTTGGTTTGCTCGCCCTCTTTGGAGCAGGAGACAGCATTCTGCATCTGGCTCCTTGTTGCTGAGGGAGGGGTGACACAGGCGAACCTTGCTTTCTCCAGTGCGACTTTGGTTATGACAAAGTGAAGTATTATGCCTCTCACCGGGCTTTCATAGCTCTTAGGAAGGTATTTTGATATCTGCATAGTTGTTCATATTGGTGTTTCTGCAGGGAGTTTGTCTCCAGAGTTTCTCACTCATCTTGCATCTTGGCTCAGCTTCTTTACTCTTAACTTTATGAGATCTCAATTTTTCCATTTTGTGTGTAAATAAAATCATGTGGCATTTGTGTCTACCTTGTTTTACTTAACACTGGGACCCCTAGTTCCATTTGTAGTGGTGCAAATGGCTATATTTCATCAATTTTTATGGCTGAATTGCGTTCCATTGTGTATATGCATCACATTTTCTTTATCCATTCATCAGTCGATTTTTAAAGGAAGTTATGAGAGCTGCTAACTTCTTTGGGAATGGATAAGGGTAAATAGGAATATTTCAACATAGGAAAGAGGGAATTGGGTGCTTAACCTAGTGACCAAGGTGCCCCCATCCTTTATCAGAGTACTTGAGTTCAATCCTTACTCTGCCCCTTAACCAGCTCTCTGCCAATGCACTCCCTGATGGATAGGGAGGATGGCTCAAATAATTGAATTCTTCCTATCCACATGGAGACATGGATTGTGTTCCTGGGTCTTGGCTTTAATCCACTCCAGCTCTGGCTATTGTGGACATTTGAGGTATGAATCAGTGGATACAAACTTTCTCTCTCTCTCTTTTTTAATCTCATTCTCTCTGTGTCTCTGCCCTAAACCATTCAACTAAATAAATTTTTAAAGTAAGCAATAGTAAGAGATAATTCATGTGAAATTTTAGATTCCTTGGTGTATTTGGATAATCTTAACAATACCTGCAAAACTAAAAATGAGATAAATTAACTATAGAGCAAATGAGAATTTTAAGTATCATGTTTGGGTATCACATTTTAAATTACATCTAGAAATCAGTATGTAGAATAGAACATATGGAGTTTTTAATATAATATATAAGTTGTTTTAAATGTAGGTGAAATATATTCAGAATATTCCTATTCAATGAAATATGAATAGTGTTCTTCTAATACTTCCACAGTTTCTCAATGCTCTCATATCCATGTGGTTTTCTCTCACTTCTTGGTGTGGGTATGTTCTACCAATTACTTAGAATATACCCAGATGTGAAATTCAGCACATACTTTATATTCCACAAAATACCAGCACCTGCATTGCACAAAAACACATGGAAAACTTTCAATAACACTTCAGGGTGGATAAGAACGTAGGTTTCCTGTGCATCTTCACACATATTTTTGAAATGTGAACCATAGCCATGTCCCTTGGCATTGATTCAGTGCATTGAGAGGGAGGGAGAGTGGTGGTTCACAGGCCCTCATATCTGTTTGTTTTGGATTCTCAATCTTGCCGATTTCCTCTTTCATTCAGTTAAAATTTTATGCTTTTAGTAAAATAACTTCTCTTTTGGATCACAGAGCAACTGTGCACATTTCTTTTTCAATTTCAGCATAGTCCTTGAGTTTTTACTGTAAATAACCTCTGAAAATACTATTTTTTAAATGTTGTAAAAATTGTAAAATAATAAAACTACCAAAGCGTCATTATATCAAAACAATCAGGTACCAGGTAATGTTCATCCAAGGGAATATTTCAGGGTTAAATTGGAACATTCAAGCTATATTCAAATAATGTAAAGGTGCTTTAGTATATATTGGTATCTCTGGCACCGTGGCTCACTAGGCTAATCCTCCTCCTGCGGCGCTGGCACACCGGGTTCTAGTGCCGGTCTGGGCACTGGATTCTGTCCTGGTTGCTCCTCTTCTAGTCCAGCTATCTGCTGTGGCCTGGGAGTGCAGTGGAGGATGGCCCAAGTCCTTGGGCCCTGCACCCGCATGGGAGATCAGGAGAAGCACCTGGCTCCTGGAGCCATTGGAGGGTGAACGAAAGGAAAAAGGAAGACCTTTCTCTCTGTCTCTCTCTCTCACTGTCTACTCTGCCTGTCAACAACAACAACAACAACAACCAAAAAAACAGTGAGAATTTAAAATATAGGCCATTAAAAGAAAGAGTTCTCTAATAAGGATTTTTAACCAAAAGTGGAATGAGTTGTCTTGACAGGTAATAAACTTTTCAAAAACTTTACAATTTAAGATGACATTTCTGACCCATCAGGAGGTTATTAAGGATTTCTACTTTGGTCATAAAACTGATTAGATGAGTAAAAATATCTTCTTCATCTATAAGAGAATATGATTCAAATACACAGCATTTTTTCTTTAAAATCCATAAGTCCTCAAACTCATTAATCCAAAGTTTTAAACACGAGTGCTGAACCTAGGGAAAATAAATAAAATAGGAAACAATGTGTTATAAATATGTCAAAATATTTTAAAAAATAGTTTTACACTGTATTCAGTAATCTGAATCTTCTTGCAGATTTTTGGAATTCAGTAAACATCTATGATGTGTTATGTTAATTTACTCTAATTCACTCCATTAAATATCCAGTAATTTGGTATTAATAGCATTGCATAAAGGCAGTGAAAGAGAAGATAAGTCAAAGTATGAGACATTATTAGAAAAAAGTTATTATAATGCAGTGGACAAACATATGATGAGACAGTGGCAGCATATTTGAGAAGTAAAATAAAAGTGGGCTGAAATAATAAATAACAACATAGAATAGAAGGAGAATGATGCAATCAGAGGGGCTAATTCCCTTCCCATGGAGACTCTAACATTGTAAAATACTTTTCTCAGTATTCTTTATTCGGGGGTGGGAAATATTTTTCTGTCAAGGGTCATTTGGATGTTTATGTCATCATTTGTAGTCCATACAAAATTATCACCTTAAAAATTAACTTGCTGTAGATTTATTAAATTCCTAGTCTCACCTGTAGTTGCTGTGTCAGGGCCAGACCTAATGATTCCGTAGTGGTTCTATGGCCCATGAGCCAGATTTTACCGGTCCCTAAAATTAAAAAACATTTTCCCTGGCGCCGCGGCTTAACAGGCTAATCCTCTGCCTTGCAGCACTGGCACACCGGGTTCTAGTCCCGGTTAGGGCGCTGGATTCTATCCTGGTTGCCCCTCTTCCAGGCCAACTCTCTGCTATGACCCGGGAGTGCAGTGGAGGATGGCCCAAGTCCTTGGGCCCTGCACCCGCATGGGAGACCAGGAGAAGCACCTGGCTCCTGGCTTCGGATCAGCGAGATGCGCTGGCCGCAGCGGCCATTGGAGGGTGAACCAATGGCAAAGGAAGACCTTTCTCTCTGTCTCTCTCTCACTATCCACTCTGCCTGTCAAAAAAAAAAAAAAAAAAAAATTCCTTTTGACACAAAGCAAATAAAATGCTACTTTTATGAAATTGCCTTGACAAATGTTTAATGTAATAAATGACCACAAATAAATGAAAGATTCACCTAAAATGACGATCCTAATTGACATTTCCAAAGTAACATTGGAAATTACATTGATTATGGGTCTAACAACACTTTCTTCACTCTGGGCTGAACTATAAAACCCTAGTTGCAAGAACTGGCATTTATACTGTAAGGCAGGCTCTCTTTTCAAATAATAATTCAGCCTTCCTGTTTTAATTGGCTTTCTGATGACAGTTCTGCTTTTTGTAGGTATTATTTGATAGGCACAGAACTTAAATCGATTCAGAAAAGGGAAATGTCTTCCTGCATTTAATAAAAAGCAAAAGTTAAAATTCAACCTCTGCTTAAGCATTTAATGTCAACAGATATACATGTTAACATTGTGAGACATTAAATGGTCATAATAGGTGTCGTTATTTTGTCCCAAATATTGCATTTAAAGTTACTTATATCTCACTGTCAAAGCATAAATAGTATTTTTATATTTGCAATTTTCTTGAAGAATGGGACATCTAAATAATTTTAAATACACATAGCTAAACACAAATATGCATTTATACACATATGAAGCATTATATTCATATTTAACCTTTTTATAACCTGCTAATCATTGAGAGACAAATGCATTTTATTCAACTAGCCTTATCACTGTCTTGTTTCAAGTCCAAGGTTTAACAAGTTGAGTTTCAAAGCATCTAGCTTTAATGTTTTTGACTGACATGGAATTTTTGCTTACTTTAAAGATTTCTTTTTTGCTAACTTAGCTTTTTCTCCTTTTTTCCACTGTTCATAATCACAGAGTTATATGAGTTCTTTGTGGATTAATAAATGTTGCCATTTATTTAAATCCTAATACTAAATGAGGTATTTTTCAAAGAACAGGGAAGAAAATCTCCCTGCTTAATATACATAGACTTGTTAAAGAATCAATTTTTTCCTCCCTCAATGCATTTAAATATGAAAAGATAATAATGCAAATTAAAAGTTGACTGTAAAGAACTACTAATGTATCTATAATTAAGTTGAAGAAGAGCTTCTGTTTTCACTACTTTATCATTGTTATTTAAGCCAACAAAAGCTTCCTAGTTTAAAAAATACTAAGGTGGTCTTTCATTTCAACTCTTTAAGAGAGTTAAAAGGAACAGAGAATAAATTTTGAAATATAGTTTTATGTTAGATGTTCCCACACAGAGGATTGTCATGAAATGTGATTATGTTAATATATACCAGCTTTGCTGAGTAACACATGATCCTGATGAAGAACACCAGCCTTAGAATCAGGAAATCTGTGTTCTAATCCATGTTATAAAATTCATTAGGAATATGACTTTGAACAACTAATCGAAATGTTCTCAATTTCAGAGTCTGTTATAAAATCATGCTGGAACACAAGATTTGCATTACTGCCTATAAATGATGACATTTCATTTGGCTGTAATAATGAAAGGCAACATATTGTTCTCTAATGTTGAGAGAAGAAGGGTGGGGGTAGAGAAGAAGTCACTTAATTTTTAATTTTCATAGATGATCAATTAACACTCAGTGCTTTAATTCTGTAACAATGCAAGTTCGCCTGAAAATACATACTAATAATTTGAGATAGTATCGTGGGTAATTTAAAAAGGGATGGCTTTCATTTACATACCTAATTATCTCTTGGAATGTCTGGGAAGAAGGTGTCTGATTCCGCTCTAAGCTCTAAGATTGAGGAGGAAATAATGTATCTATACTGTTAGCCCTCCATTATAGCCAAGGAGATTAACAGGCAATCCAGGTATGAATATGAGCTGTTCTAGAAAATTCATATAAAGGTGCCAAGATGACTACACAATAAATGGTTATAGCTAAGTGTGTTTCTTCTGCCATTCCTCTTCCCTTCAGACTGGAACTCCCAAAGATGTAATAGGAAGATTCTTTATCTCCTTATTGGACATTAGATAGTATTTAAATAACAGTTGTATATAGTGTTTACTGTATTGCAGTATTTGTCTTCAGATAATTATAGAAGATTTAGAAGTGGTAAGATGAAATACCTGTTCGGTCTCAAGCTAAATTACTTGAGTTGCAAATATGGCTTTGTTCCTTACTAGCGGTGAAACTCTCAGATACTGAATACTGTATGTGCCTCATCTGAGCCTCACTTTCCCTGTAGGCAAATTTGGAATAATATAAATACCACAGTAATATTTACATGAAATACTAGTAAATACTTTTGAAGAAAGGAAATCTCAAATGTGTGCTTCATATTAGTGCCATGCTGATTATCTAGTACACACAACAGTACCAGGTAAAGTGTGAGTGATTATAAGTGGTAATACAAGTGCATGTGTAGATCATTTCCATGTAATCTAGAAACTCTGGAGACTTACAGGGGGACTGGAGCAGAGATCATTTAGCCATAGGATTTGGCTTATTTTTCTGTCTCCTACCTTAGTAAAATACTAAGGTGAGTTACTTATGTTTGTCCTTTCCCTTTTAATTTTGATACAGATATCAGAAAATTATCTTGAAGTTACTAAAATTAACACTCACAAGGAGGTGAAAGTTATGCATTGTTGAACTAAGGGGCCTTGTATTCATCTTATAGGGATCAGTTTCTTAGAGATACACAGGAGTCTTCTCCAATAGGAGTGGAGAGTAACTCAATTACCAACAAAAGATATAATATAGCAAAACTTCTAGTATTTTGGAGATTGACAAAATATTTTGATTCAAATATAAAGGGGTAAATTCACCCCATCCCCAGAGATGGTGAGCTATTGAGGTTGTGTATATCTAACCATCACTATGTGCTCTGTGTATCTCCTTACACTTGAGTATGAGCTGAATCTATGAATATGATGGGACTTATGTGGCATAGTTAGTATCTAAAAAAGAAATTAACTGGTGATTCTGATTTACACAATTCATCCATTAAGAGGGATCTGTCCCCACATGGAGACAGACTGGACCACAGAGAGACTCTCTATTACTGGCTTAGAGGATGGAGGTAAATGAGACACTGAAGAGAATTGAGAGTGGGATCTAGGAGTTGAGGAACAGCCAACAAGAAAATGGCAATGTCTGTCCAACGAGCAATGAGTTCTTCCACAAAATGCATGAGCTTGGAGGAGAATTTCAAAGGAGAATGCTGGTTAACATCCTAACTTGAGAGACCCTGAGCTCTCAGCCATGACATACGCAGTCTTCTGTCCTACAGATCTGTGAGATAATAAGTTGGCATTATTTTAAACCACTGTTTGTAGTAAGTCACTCCACAGCAATAGAAAACTAGTGCATGTACTGAAATGCTGTCAAGCCCAGGTTCATTCAGGTCTTCCAAAGTTCGTTGTTATTTGAAAGCTAAATTAGATAAAAATAACTACTGCTGATTGAGACGCTCACTTCATATAGCTGTACAAATTTAGGGCTACAAGTTCAACCTTGAGTAACCATAGCTTTTCAGGTATTTTTTTCAAGGAATAGCAAATACAAAACTCATTTACTCATCATTGTTTTTGCACCATCAGGGGGAATTTTAACACAGCAAAATGACAAATAATTTTAAATTTTAATAACATTGTGAAAGAAAGATTGACCTTCAAACTACAGATAATGATCTCAGGAGTGTTCATGGGTTTGTAAAGCATAATTAAGAACTTTTGGGTTTAAACAAAGAGGTGCATGTGGAAAGCAAGGGCAATAGCTAATAGATCAAATTGTACACGTTTGTTTTTGATCACAGATGCCAATTATTTCCTCAGGGTTTTTACTGACACAAATAATCAAGGCCACATCCCATATTATTGAGGCTGTGAAGTTTATGGATATTGTAACTTTAGACAATGTCAAGCAGAATCACAATAGGTCTACCTTTGCCTCAAGGTGCTTCCCATGCCACAGAGGGAACTGGTGTAGATCTTGACACTGAAGGAGACATTTTCACTAGAATTTTTAAAATTCCAGAATCATGCTCACTTCTCAATCAACTGGCACTGTCCTGCCAATGTTATACTTACCCCTTTGCTTTCAATTTTGTCATGAGGAGGTGATGATGATGATGATGGTGATGATTTGTCCCTGTGAATTTTTAGCAACCTTTGTGAACCATAGAATCTACTCATAAATATTGATAAGCTAAACTTTTCCAGACATTATCGTGTCCCAGACAAATATGAAAACTGATATTATAAAGCATGCTTATATAGTAGCTAGATATCAAATAGGGCCAACGAGATATGTTATAACTTTATCAATTCATATTATTCACATAGGGGTGTATTTGAGTCTTAGATTTTGACATTTCTTCATTTAGAGTAGGCATAAAAATTCTGTTTTAACAATTATGTCCACAATGTGTATTAATAGCATTCAAAGTTATTCTGACTTGAAGGCTTTCTTAGTGATAAACATAAAAGCATTAAATGAAGAATTATTTTTTCATCTTTTATCTTTTTTGGTTCACAGTTATTTCCATTGTAATATTGGACTTCTCTATTAAAAATACTAATGAAGTTGACATGAATATTCACAGGAATAAAGAATCTCAAAAATGGGTAACATAGGAATTCATATTTTTTTTTTTTGCAAACAGAAAGATACAGCATTCAAAAACTGATAGGAGATAAAATACGAGATTGCTTTTGTATCCTCAAACCGGAATAGATTTTGTTACCAGGGTGTCAGATATTTAACAGCATATTTATTCAACTTTTATTAAAACTGATACTGTTCTCTTGACTTTTTCTCCTAATCATCTTTCATCTAAAAAGTCATCATGGGACCATCTCTGTGGCATAGAGGATAAAGCTGCTGTTTGCTGTGCTGGTATCCCATGTGGGTGCCATTTTGTGCCCCAGGTGCTCCACTTCTTATCCAGCACCCTTCTGGTGGCCTGAGAAAAACAGCAGAAGATGACCCAAGTGTTTGGTCCCAGGCACTCACATGGGAGACCCAGATGAAGTTACTGGCTCCTTGCTTCTGCCTGGTCCAACCCTGGCCATTGCAGCTGACTTTCAAATAAACAAAAATAAATCAAGCATCAAGTTAATATACATTTTAAATCTTTGATTATATTCTCCATGTTTATATTTCTGGTCTGAATTTATCCTTGAAATTTCACAATTGTATATCCAACTGCCTCTGAAGTAGTCAGGCATACAGGCTAAAATTGATTAGATTTGTGAGCTGGAAGACCACTCCTTCGCCACGCCCCTGTGTGACCTTACACCCTACCTGATACCCCCACCACGCCCCCATGTGACATCAGGCTCTACCTGACCATAACTGAGCACCCACCTGGCCACAAGCCACTTCCCTGTGGAAAATATATAAAAAGGCAGGGAGTGTCATGAAAGGCTCGCTCAGCCTCTGCATTGCTGCTGGTGATAAGTGGTGGGATGCTTGCTGCACATGGCTTTGGCCTGCTCTCTGAGTGGTATGGACGCTACCCTAGTTTCCAGACTTTCCTAGATACCTCTCACACTAAATAAAAGCTTAAAATGTACCATGCTGCCTCATTGATCTGTGCCGGTATTTAGAATTCTTCTCTAAATATTAGGTAGGAACCCTCTTGGGCTTACTAATATTGGGCATTTATTAGTAAGCATATGGTGAAATCGTATGGTGTCCCAAATTCTGATAGCATTTGGGGCATCCCAGATAGCAATTCTGGGGAACTTTAAAGGGCCACATTTTTGTATAAATTTATGGGGTCATGTCCTATTTCACCTCTATCATATCTCTACTTGCTAAATCTAGTTATCTTGAATGTCTCAAAAACTAACTTGTCCAGTATTGAAATTTTTTTCTTTTTCCTCAAAATCTGCTATTTCCATAACACTTGTACTGGGAATGTATTTTTCCAACTGGTAAGGCAAAAATAAAATTTTCAAATAATCTCCAGGAACTAAGTGCTTCCTATTATTTCAAGAATGTTTGAGACATCCCAGGAATTGAATGAGCAACCCACTCAATTCTACTTTTATTTTATTTTACTTTTCATTGTTTTCTTTAATTAAGATTAAGTTCTTTTAAGATAAAAAAATCACATAAAATTAAATATTTTAATTTTGGAAATTCAGTGACATTTAGCATAATTTCAATGTCATGAACCATTGTCTCCATATGGGGCCAAAATAGTCTCATCTCCCCATTGCTAACATTTTTTGAAGCAAAACAAAGTACAAAAATCTGGGGCCAGAACTGTGGCCCAGCAGGTTAAAGCCCCAGCCTGCAGCAATGGCATCCCATATGGGTGTGGTTCGAGTGCCCCCTGCTCCATTTCCAATCCAGCTCTCTGCTACAGCTTGGGAAAGCAAAAGAAGATGGCCCAAGTCCTTGGGCCTTTGCACCCATGTGGGAGACCCAGAAGAAGCTCCTGGCTCCTGGCTTCAGATCAACTCAGCTCTGGCCATTGTAGCCATTTGGGGAGTTAACCAGCAGATGGAAGATCTCTCTCTCTCTCTCTGGCTTTATCTTTACCTGTAATTCTGTCTTTCAAGAAATTAAGTAAATTTCTTTAAAAAAATACAAAAACCTGCACATGTTTAATGTATACAATTTGCTGAATCTGGACATATCCATACAACTGTGATGCTATGGTGCATTCTAAATAATAAACATAGCTGTCATTTTGAAAAATTTCCTTCTGTCCCATTTTCTTCCATATGGTGAGGTCTACCCTTTCAAAAAATGTAGTGCACAGTGCCTTGTTGTTATGTACAGGTGCTGCATTGTTTAGGAGACTTCAAGAATTTAATTTAATTTATATAACTTTTAGTATGCAAAACACCAAGCTTTCCATATTTCATGGCTATAGCCCTTCTCTTTCCTCAAATTCTTCTATATTACTCATACATCTGAAACTGCTTTGTATTTATTGGTTTTGTGTATCATCTAAAATTAGGCCAAATGGATGTCTATGAAATTATTTTGGCTGATACTGACTATACTATTTTGCAAAACTTAAGATATAGGAGAGAGAGCCAGAGAGAGAGAGAGAGAGAGAGAGAGATCAATCCTGTCTACTGGTTTGATCTAAAAATACCAAAAATGGCCATGACTAGGTCAAGTGAAATTCAGAAGGCAGTAAATAAATTCAAGTCTCCCCAGCATGTTGTAGGAACCCAAGTACTTGAGGAATCCCCTACGTCCTCCTAGAGTGTACACTAGCAGAAAGCTGAAGTTGGGAATTGAAACAGTACTCATAACCAAACACTATGTATGGTATGCAAATATCCCAAATCGTATCCTAACTGCTGGGCGAAACACCCACTCTTTTTTCATCATTCATATATTGAAGAAACTATAATTTCCCATTTATAGTGTTTTAAGGATTCAACCAAATCATATGTGAAAATGCTTGACAATTTAAAATTATCCAATCACACAGAGTGGACTCTGAGTCTTCCCTTCTTCTCACTGTCATTTCTTGGATTTTCTTTTTCTCTTTGATAAGGCACTCTTCAGGTGAACCTGTACTCCAAAACAGGAAGTTTTAATCTAATATAATAACTTTGATATACCATAAATCTATGATAATAACCCCTGAATTTTCACTTCAGTCTGAATTTCCCCTTGACAATTCACACTTGTATATCTAACTCTCTCTGATGTCTCTATTTGCCTCATATACTAATTCTATCTTGAACATTTCAAAATTAGCATAATATAAAAACATTTATCTTTTTAAAGAAAAAACATGTTAATGATTTTATATACTAATGGGATACCATGAGACATTTACATTTGTATATGCAAGGTTTACTTATCAATTTAGGATAATAAACATTTCCTCTTCTTTGATATTATTTTATGCCTGCAGGTCATTTTCTGTTTATTTTATTTACCTTCTGAAATCGGACAAGACCCCCTAAAATCTACACTAAAGTGTGGCCCATTAAAGTTTCCCTGGAAATGCTATCCGGGGTGCCACATGTGCTACTGGAATTTGGGGTGCCATACTATTTCACCACGGACTTATTACTAAATCTCCAATATTAATAATCCCAAGAGGGTTCTTGCCTAATATTTAGAGAAGAATTCTAAATATTGGCACAGATAAACAAGACAGCATGCTATATTTTAAGCTTTTATTTAGTGCGAGAGGTATCTAGGAAAGTGAAGGCTTTAGTTCAGGTAGGAGAGAGAGGAAAGTCTGAAAACTAGGGTAGCATCCATACCACTCAGAGAGCAGGTCAAAGCCATGTGCAGTAAGCACCTTGAGCTGCTATCCACCGCTTATCACCGACAGCAACACAGAGGTAGAGAGCTTTATTTAAGAGAGAGAGAGATGAATAGGGGTTCATACCAAGCACCAGGAACCAGCCACATGGCGAAGCATCTAGGCCTGGAAGCCTAGAGCACATGGCCTGAAGGGCATGTGCCCTGGAGGCACAGGGCAACAGCAAGCCCTGTCCTGGCAAGAGGCCAGGGAAGAAAGAGCGCTGGGCCACACTGTGTCAGTTTTAACCCACTTCCAAAGGGGAGTGGTTAATTAACCTGATTGGCTGGTGGGCACCCAGGTGTGGCCAGGTAGGGGAATGAGGCTACACAGGGGCATGGTGAAAGCATCAGGTAGAGGCATGAGGTCACACAGAGGCATGGCGAAGGCGTGGTCTTGCAGTTCACAAATCTAATCAATTTTACCCTGTATGCCTGCCTGCCTTTCCATTTGTTCAAAAAATAATAATAGTTTCTTGTAGTCACCTCACTATGCAGTATAACATTAGAAATTTATTTACTCAATCTAACTCTGAGTACTCATTATCCCTACTCTATCTGTCCTTAGACTCCCAGTCTCTAGGAGTTACTATTCTATGTTCAGACTGATATTTTGTTTTTAGCTTTCTCCTAAGACAGCAGCATTTATTTTTCTGTGACTAGATTTACGTCTCATTCACTTCTAAAGGATAGCTTCACTGATAGAGTATTCATGGTTGAAAGATTGTTATCTTTTCTCCGAAGTCCTTGAATATATTATTTCCTTCTTTTGTTATCTGTCTGTTTTCTGTGGAGAAGTCTGCTGTTAATATAATGGTTTTCTCCCCATACGTAACTTGACATTTTTCTTTCACTGTCTTTAGGATTCTCTCTTTGACCTTAATGCTTGACAATTTGACCATATTATGCCTTGGATAAAGTCTTTTTTGACTGAATATGCATTGGTTATCTGGATGTTCATGTTTATTTTAAGACTTGGGAATCAGGGCCGGTGCCATGGCTTAACAGGCTAATCCTCCGCCTTGCGGCGCCAGCACACCGGGTTCTAGTCCCGGTTGGGGCGCCGGGTTCTATCCCGATTGCCCCTCTTCCAGGCCAGCTCTCTGCTGTGGCCCGGGAGTGCAGTGGAGGATGGCCCAAGTGCTTGGGCCCTGCACCCGCATGGGAGACCAGGAGAAGCACCTGGCTCCTGGCTTCGGATCAGCGAGATCCACTGGTCGCGGCGGCCATTGGAGGGTGAACCAACGGCAAAAAGGAAGATCTTTCTCTCTGTCTCTCTCTCTCTCACTACCCACTCTGCCTGTCAAAAAAAAAAATGAAAAAATAAAATAAAATAAAAGACTTGGGAATCAATAAACAGGTACTCAATGACATTTTATTCCATTTTCCTTCAGGTATCTACATAATGGATATATTTGTTCATGTAATGGTATTATCTCTGTATCATAGGCTTTCTTCAATCCTTTTCTTTCTTTTTTTCTTTATTTTTTTAACTAGTGCAGTCAGAGAAATATAAAGAATAACTTTTCTTCAACTTGGAATATTCTGTAGCTGACCATGACTACTTCAGTAGTATTTTTTATTTCATTGATTGAAGTTTTCAGCTTAAAATTTTCTGAATGATTCTTTTTTAATGATTCCTAGCTCTTTTTTAATTTCTGATTCATATAACGAATTGTTTTTATGATTTCTTGGAATTGTCTGCATTATCTTGAATCTCATTGAATTTGCTTAGGATCATTATTTTGAACTTTCAGGAAGCACCTCAAATACTTCCTTCAAATTGAGATCTGGAGAACTATTGTATCCCTTGGAAAGTGTTGTGCTTCCTAACTTTTCTTGTTTCCTGTATCTCCATATTTATAAATGTGCATTTGGTGGAAGAACTGATTCATCCTATGGAGTAGACTTGATTTGAAAGACTTCAGTTTAGATGGAATGTGGGTTGTTGGTTGAGAAGCTTCTTTCACTTTGGTCATAGGTGACCCCAGAAGTGTGACCTTTATGAGATTTCTTCAGTTGTAATGGGTGTCACCAGTGTCCTCAAGTACTGTAATTATAAATTCAATAGCAGTCCACTGAGGTAGAGGTATTACATTGCAATGTGTGTGGACTTCAAAAGATGAGTGTCCTCAGGCTCCAGAGTTGTGTGTGTTAACAACCTTACAGTTGGTGATTATCATAGCTATGTTCCTGAAGTGTGGAACACAGAGGGGGTTGCCCTCTCATCCTCATAGATGATCCTTAGTGATACCAGGGTATTGCACTAAAGGCCCTGTCCCTGGAACAGTGGAAAGTGAATAGGGACTTTCTCAGATCATACTTGGTCACTGTTAATGATGCTGGAAGTTATAGAACCAAAAACCAGAGTTCCAGCATTAGAGAATGTGAGGGGAATCTTGTCCAGTTCCCACAGGGTAAATACCAGGTTTACTATGGTATGTGCCCTGGTATATGTGGAAGAATGCAGGTAGGGCCTTCCTCAAATCCCATAGGGTGGCATCAGATGACTCTGAGGAATATAATATTAATAGTTACAGTCTCAGAAGTTCAATAGAGAAGTGTACCTTACCCAGGACCCATGGAAAAAGCATAGGTTGTGCTGGGGAATGTACAGTGGTAGCTGTGAGCCTGCTACAGTGGAATGGAGGCAGAATCTTTCACAGAGCCCACAAGGTAAGTACAAGTGTTGCTAGGACCACCCATGGAACCACCAACAATCTTAGTCCCAGAGCTGCAGGATGCAATGGGGATATTATTCAGGCCCCAAGGGTTGAGTGCAGGTATGCTAGGAATTGTGCACTGGCAGGCACAGCCCTGGCATAGCAAAATGAAGAGAGGATCTTCCTCAGGTCCCATGGGGAAAAACACACAAGTCCCTGGAACAGTCTAAGAACTGCAGGATACGTTGAGCTCTTTATCCATATCTCACTGGGCAAATGCAGATGATGTGTGGGATTGTATACTGTCCAGCATGGGTCTGGAGCAATGGGACACAGAAAAGATCCTCCCTAAGTCCTTCATAGTGAACTCAGGTGATTCTGTGGAATCTAATCTCAAGAATTCCAGTCTCAGAATTGCAGAACTCAGAAGGTACCTTATCTATGTCCCACAGGGTGATCACACATTAGTCTGGGAGTAGTGCATAGCAGGCAAAGGCTGTGAAATGCAGATAGGGTCTTGCCCAGCACCCACAGGGTGAGTTCATGTGTCCTTGGGACTTATAGGACCAATAGTCATAGTCCCAAAGGCACTGGATATAGTGATTTCCCTACTAGATCTCAAGGGGCATGTGAAGATGATAATGGGGATTGTACACTGACAGTTGCCAACCTGAAAAAGAAGAATGCAGGAAGGCACATAGGGTCCTTGAATGTGCCACCAGTGAGTGCGATTTACTCTAGGGACTTTAGCACTAACAGTCAAAGTCCCAGAGCTAGAGGACACAGAAAAGATTCTCTCCAGGTCCCATAGGCCATCCAAAAGTGATGCTGGAGCTTGCATCCTAGTCACTCAGTGACCAGAAAAAAAAGCAATACAGAAGGGTAATTCCTCAGGTCCGGGTACTAGGACTAATGTATTAGACACTGCCGCTGCTGCCGCTATTGCTCAGTCTCAGGAAGCAAAGCAGAATATCCCTAAACCACACAGAGCAAGCCAGAGTGGCTCTGCGGTCATACCTAGCAATCTCACAGAGCCTTCTCTTTGTCTTATAAAGGACACTAACTCTAGGAGCCTCTGGTAGAAATGGGGATGCCTACTGTGCCCTAAGGCAGATGGTGTTAGGCAATGCCTGTGCCACAACAGTGCAGTCTGGGCCTTCAGAGGGGGATGCAGTGTGGGTTCTTTCTTGCACCTTAGTCATCTTTCCAGATTGGATTTAAGACCAGTAAGAGCTCGGGGAGGCTCCAGTTGTCAGGCCTGACAGTCTGCAGTGGTGACAGGGGTCACACCGTTTACCACCTGCTTTCTCCCAGGAGGTGGAGTTCATGGGCTGAGAGCCCAAGCAGGAGCTGAGTGTTCTTGGTTCCTCTTCTACATAGCTGCCAGAGTATCTGTGCTGTGTAAGGTCTCATCATGTCCTACAAAAGCTTTCACTCAGTCAATCTAACAGAAGACTGTCCTTCCTTTGCTCTTACAGTTTCTCTCTGTGGCAGAGGTGAGTGCAAGGTCGCTCTTTGCAGCCATGTGTCATCTCTCCCCTGAAATATTTGTCTGTATCTCCAAACTTGCTATTCATTAGCATTTTCCATCTCAATTAGTGAAAATTCTACCCTTCCAGTTACAATGCCAAAGGTATCTTTGAATAATCTTTGATTATTCTTTTTCTTTCTTTCTTTCTTTCTTTCTTTTTTTTTTTTTTAATTTGACAGGCAGAGTGGATAGTGAGAGAGAGAGACAGAGAGGAAGGTCTTCCTTTTTGCCGTTGGTTCACCCTCCAATGGCCGCTGCGGCCAGCGCATCTCGCTGATCCGAAGCCAGGAGCCAGATGCTTCTCCTGGTCTCCCATGTGGGTGCAGGGCCCAAGCACTTGGGCCATCCTCCACTGCACTCCTGGGCCATAGCAGAGAGCTGGCCTGGAAGAGGGGCAACCGGGATAGAATCCGGCGCCCCGACCGGGACTAGAACCCGGTGTGCCGGCGCCGCAAGGCGGAGGATTAGCCTGTTAAGCCACGGCGCCGGCTTGATTATTCTTTTTCTTATGTCACAAACATCAAGACATTCTTTTCTATCTGTCTTCATGATACATTTAGAATTCGACCATGTCTCATTGCCCCCATCACAACCACACTGCAACAGGACATTATCATGACTCATTAGCCAGCTAAATGGTCTCTGTTCTTTCTCTTGCTTGTCAACAAACTATTCTCTGTAGAACCAAAGTGATCCCACTGTAATAGTCATAACAGTTTAACTCCTTAGCTACACCCCTTAACACACCATTTTCCAGTCTGAGTAAACTCCAAAATTCTTAGAGGAGTTAAACTGCTTTTTCTCAAGTGGAGCAGGCAGGTGTCAGAGCCAAATCATTTGTTATTCTTCCACTGCCTTTACAATTTTTTTCTTAAATTATATGAATGGTTTACTCCCACATCTCTATCAGGAAGTGTTTTCTCAGTTTTTTATTAAATTATCAAAATTTTAAAATATCATATTAAGAAATGATGAAAAACATTTCAATTATTTTTAACATTTCAATTCTTAACAGTGATTATCTCAGTTTTTGTGTGATACCATATTATACATGATAAATACACAGACTATTTCTTTTTTAATTTAAAAACATTAGTTTTTTAAAACTTTACAATAATAAATTAAGGTAATATAATATCAAAATTAGAATGAAAATGGAATCTATGGGATGGCCTTTGTGATGTAGTAAATTAAGCCACTGCTTGGGACATGTGGATCTCATATCAGAGTGCCTGGTTGGATCCTGGCTACTCTGCTAATGAGCGAGGGAAACAGAGGATGATGGCCCAGATAATTGGGTTCCAGCCATATACATGGGAGACCCAAATGAAGTTCCTGGCTCCTAGGTTCAGCCTCACCTAGTCCTGGCTGTTGGGGGCATTTGGTCAGTGAACCAGAAGATGAAATCTCTCTCTCTATCTCTCTCTCTCATTCTCTCTTTCTTCCTTTCTCTCTCTCTCTCTCTCTGTATGTATATGTCTGTATGTGTCTCCCTCTCTCTGGGTCACACTTTCAAGTAATAAATAAATCCTTTAAAAAAAGAAATCTACAAATGAAGTAAATTACTGACCAATATCCCTTATGAATACAGAAGCAAGACCTCTACCTTACACCTTACCAAAATCCACTCAAAATTGATTAAAGACCTAAATCTACAGCCTGACACTACCAAATTATTAGAGCACATTGGGGAAAACCTGCAAGACATTAGCATAGGCAAAGAGTTCTGGGAAAAGACCCCAGAGGCACAAGCAATCAAAGCCAAAATTGGCGAATGGGATTATAACAAATTGAGAAGCCTCTGTACTGCAAAAGAAACACTCAGCAAACTGAAGAAGCAACTGATAGAATAAGAAAAAAATTATTTGCAAACTATACAACTGATAAAGGATTAATATCCAGAATATATTAAGAGATCAAGAAACTCAACACAACAAAACAGACAACCCATTTCAGAAGTGGGCAAAAGACTTAAACAGACATTTTTTCAAAAGAGGAAATCTGAAGGGCCAACACACACTTGAAAAAATGCTCAAGATCACTATCCATCAGGGAAATGCAAATCAAAACCATTATGAGGTTTTACCTCACCCTGGTTAAGGATGGCTTTTATACAGAAATCAACAAACAACAAATGCTGATGACGATGTGGGGAAAAAGGTATTCTAATCCAGTGTTGGTGGGAATGTAAACTGGTAAAGCCACAGTGGAAGACAGCATGGAATGTCTCAGAAATCTGAATATAGACCAACCATATGACTCAACCCTCCCACTCCTGGGAATTTACCCAAGGAAACAAAATCTGCATATGAAAGCATTATCTGTACCCCCATGTTTATTTCAGCTCAATTCACAATAGCTGAGACATGGAATCAACCAAAATACCCATCAACTGAAGACTACATGAGCAAATTATGGGATATGTACACCACAGAATATTACACATTGGTAAAAGAAAATGAAATCTAGTTATTTGCAACAAAATGGATGAAACTGGAAAATATCACACTAAGTGAAATAAGTCAGTCTCAAAAGAACAAATATCATATGACTGTGATAACTAATAGAGCATCTAAAAAGTAATCTATAGAAGTGAAACTGACACAAATCCATGACTTTGAACACCCCTTGTCTTGACTTTTTTTTTCCATACTATTCACTGAACTCTTTACTGAATGTAGAGTTAAACATATGTGTATAAAGGTAATTGAAAATAGATCTTAGTAAAAACTAAAATTAGGAATAGGAGAGGGAGGAGGAAAGGGGTGGAAGACTGTGTGGGAGAGTGGGTACAGTCAGAAGAATCGCCAGGTTCCTAAAGCTGTAATTATGAAATGTATGCAATTTGCATTCCTTAAAAAAAAAGATTTGTGGAAAAAAAACAAACCAAACCAAAAAAAAAAAAAAAAACTTCTCTACAATATAGCATCGCATTTAATTTTTCAATACATAAAGAGAATCATGTCAGGGACAATGTTTCTTGGAAACAAAAATCTGTTACAATGGCTTGGAAATCATTAAGTGTAAATCACCATATAAGCCTAGATATGGAGAAAATATACATGAAAATCTCAATAGTTACAGAATAAAAAGCATTTGAAAACCCTAAATATCCATTAATAATTCTACAAAACATTCAGAAAAATAAAATGGGAGATTTTCTCAAACTGTTTCAAAAAAGAATACATACCCATGCAGAATGGAAAAATAAATAAACCTCTTTAATTGCTGATGTGAAGATTGTGAAAATTCTATTGAATCTACAAAAAAGCCAAGAGAAATAACAAAATAATAAAAAAAGAAAGTGCGGTTGCATAACCAAAGATCAATATTCACATTCAAATTTCTTTTCACATGCTAGCAGCAACTATAAATTTAAATTTTAAAAATAATGCTATTCATATAAAAATATGCTGTGTTAGATAAAAAAGTATCTCAAAAATATGTATGGCCTAAATTTAGAATCTATAAAATAAACATAGGAAAAATATATTGGGAAAGAACTTTTGATATGATACCAAAACCATGACTCCTAAGAGAAAACCTGATAAAATTGATGGCATCTTAAATATTTAAACATTTAAAAATACCTGCTCTTTGAAAGACACTGATAAGAAAAGGAAAATGCATGTCATACATTTAAAGAAAATATTTGCAAAGTATTTACATGACAGAAATGTGTATCTAAAATATAAAATAAATGTCAAAACAAAAATATTTTGAAACACAATGAGAAAGTAGATAAAAGATTACAACAGACCAAAGGAGATTTGTGTATGGAAAATGAGCACATGAAAACATCCTCTACATCATAGGCCCTTGGAAAAATGTAAATAAAACCACAATTAAATGTTTCTACTCTTTGTTAAAATAACAGAATGAGGCGCTGGTGTTGTCAGTAGTGGATAAAGCTGATGCACGTTTTATTTCATATGGAAGCTGGTTCCTGTCTCTGCTGTTCCACATCCAATCCAATCAGGCTCCCTGCTAATAGCCTGGATAAACATCTGAGGGTGGCCTGAGTGCTTGGGCTCCTGCAGCCATGTGGAAGACCTGGAAGAAGCTCCTGGCTCTTGGCTTCAGCCTGGTCTCACCCTGGCTGTTGCAGCCATCTGGGGAGCGAATCAGCAAATGGAAGGTGTTGATCTCTCTCTCTTCCTCTCTCTCTCTCTTTCTCTCTTTGTGTGTGTGTGTATGTGCATGTGTGTATGTGTGTGTATAATTCTGACTTATAAGTAAATCTTCAAAATAGCAAAAACAGAAGCAATGAAAGATGATACCAAATATGGGTGAAGATGCAGTGACTGGAATTATTCAGTTTTAGCTCTTATTTTTAAAGTTAACCATACATTTATCATATGATCAAAGATCCCATTCTAGTCACTTACTCAAGAGAATTGAAAGCATACATTCAAAGATTTGCAGACACTCTTTTATAGCAGCTATATTCATAACTGCTAAGAAGAAGAAACTGTATTCAACCACTAAATATATTAGCTGGGTAAGATCCTGCAAAAGCACAATAAATAGCAATAAAAAGAAGTGAACTTTTGATAAATCCCAGAAAAGAGAAAAACCTTTATTGTATAAATCTGCATGAAAAAAGACATGCACACATATATACATGCATACAAATGTATGTATATAAATTCATAAAGGAAAGTTTTTTGGCCCAAACTTCGTCACATACCCTCTTGTAGCCAAAACTAAAGTGACTCTACCTTCATTTACTACTTTCCGCAAAACAAAAGCTAAGTGCTGCCTTTGTGATTAGGTTGACTATATATTGCTGCCTTTGTGAATAGTGTGATTTATATTTAACTAAGCAGATAAATAACGTTTATTTAAAAATTCATGGAGGGGTGGGCAATTGGCACAGTGGTTTAGATTCTGCTTCTGACACTCCCCTGCATCAATATCAGGGTACTTGGGTTTGCATCTTGGCTATGCGTTTAATTCCAGCTTCCAGCTTATAGGCATCCTGGAAGACAACAGGGATGGTTCAAGTAGTTGAATCCTTGCCACCCATGCTTGAGACCTGGATTGAGTTTTGTGTTCCTCTCCTTGTTTCAGTTGTAGCAGGCATTTGAGGCATTTGGAAGAGAAACCAGTGGATGGAAATTATTTCTCTATTTGTCTCTCTCTCTTCCTTCCTCCTCTTTCCCTCCCTTCATCACTCCCTCTGTCAGCCTTTCAAATATATAAAAATAAATAGACACAATAAAAGAAGAAAAGTGCAGGATTGCAGGGAGTGAAAGTAAGAAAGCTGGCTAAAATTGTGAGACCTCAGGTGCAAAGGGAATGTACAACTACCAGTTGTAAAAAACAAAGCCAAAGGCCAAAAAATAATAACTGGAGTTCCAAATTTGTTATCAGAAGAGATCAGGGAAATTTCCCATAATCAGGTCAACCCATTATCTACCAAAGCACTCCCCAAGTCCTCTTTTCTCCTGTAAAACTCCTCTTGCTAACTTGGGAATTGGGGATATCCTTTGTGGCAGGAAAGCCCACCAACCCCTCAGTTTGCTGGAATCTTGAGTAAACTGCATTTGCTTGCTTCAAATCTTGTCTCAAATATTGGCATTTGAGCAGTAAGTGTCCCAGACCAAAGTATTTCTGGTAACATTCTGTCATTGCCAATCCTTCTGACGCAAAATGGAATAGATCTTCAATGAAATATTGGAATGTCTTAAAGTAAAGAGAAAGAATTATGTTCATGCAAAAATTGTATATATACATATATTTTGTATACTGTTTTATTCTTATTAAAAACTCATCTTCCAGGCCTGTGGCTGTGGCATAGGAGGTAAAGCCCGTGCCTGCAGTGCCCACGTCCCATATGGGTGCCAGTTTGAGCCCCAACTGCTCCACTTCCTGTCTAGTACTCTGCTATGGCCTGGGAAAGCAGTAGAAGATGGCCCAAGTCCTTGGGCCCTTGCACCTGCCTGGAAGACCTGGAAGAAGCTCCTGGCTCCTGTCTTCAGATTGGTCCAGCTCCGGCCATTGCGGCCATCTGGGGAGTGAACCAGTGAATGGAAGACCTCTTCTCTCTCTCACTCTCTCTGTAATTCTACCTTTGAAATAAATAAATATAAAGAAAAAAAAAAGACTCTTCTTACCTCAACAAGTACAGAAAAGGTGAGCAAAATCTTTTAAGATGGGCATAATATTTAAATGACATACCTGATAAAAACTCCCTTATAGTCAGCCTCATTTGAATCCACTTCTTGAATATTTTATAATATTAACCATGTATTTTCTGTTATAGTAATTATGTAGTGAGAAAGCACATTATTGAGCAGTAAAATTTAAGTAAATGATGAATTAATAATAAAGTCTGCTCATAGAAGCAACAGGACATACAGTAGACTTATACATTGAATTTTTTTTTTGTATTTTTCACTCTTTTAGCCTCTGTACATTCCTGTAAGTAGCTAAGATACAAGGAGATAGTTGATATATCTATCTATATTATCTTAGTGATATAGATAGATAGATGGATAGATTACAATAGATAAAGTTCTATCATGTATTTGAAATACTTTCTAAATTACATGAAAAATAAACTTTTAAAAATGAAATTTATACTAGAGTAGAATGATATTTTTAGACTTCTGGCCTCTGGTCTAGTCTGATATCAATGAGCATCACTGGCACCGATGTAAACTGAGCTCCTGGCGAGGGTGTGAATCCAGCTCAGCTGGATGTGGAAAGAGTTTACAGTTATTTCACTCCCAGTACAAGGGTGAAACACATGAGAATGCATACAGTGACACACTATTCCGGCAGGAAGCAGTCTTAGGAAGCCACATAAAAACAAAAATCAATTTCAAAAATAAAAATCCACTAACTAACTAGAATCTCTTTGTGTGATTTTCCAGAAAATTTCACCCACTGAATCTTGGTGAGGAGGTCTGATGTTTATTGAACAACTTCTTATTAAACAAGAGTTTGACACAATTATTCTGTGAGAGCTCTTAGAGTTAGGTGATAGCATCTCCATTTAATATAAGGAGAAATTAAAGAAGGTCACTTACCCTTAACCATTGTTGTTCAATGCTATGTGGCTCTTATGAATGAGCCCATAATGAAAGTGAATTTTTACTGAGATTCCAGTCCGTTAGATTTCCTTTTTCCATAATCACCTTGGGTACATTTTTTCACTGTATTTTTTCACTGTATTTCATGAAATGTCCATACAGTGTTATGAGTTCTCAGTGTTAGACATTTCAAAACCCCAAAATATATTACCATGGAGCTTTGTCACAGTACCCCTTTTAATATGTGTGTTTATTTTACCAAAATACTGGATTTTTAAACATTAAAAGTCTAGGAAGCCTTTTCTGTATAGCATACACTGAAGTAGAAATCCAAATTACTTTGTGTTCCAGAAAACTTTAAGCAGCCAACACCCAAAATCTATATCATAATATTTACATTGGGATCTTGATGTTTACAGAATGACCATTTACCTTACTGAAATTCTATCAAATATCATTGTTACTAAAGTATTGAGAACATTATAACTATTCAAGAAATTCATAAATGGTAAGTGTTTTGTTTATCTCAATCCCTTTTGAAGTGGAATAGGCTTCTTTGGCTTCAATTTTGCTCTAGCTGTGAATAATATTTTTAAAGAAATGTATTAGAAATCATTTGGTCTGGCCCGCACCATGGCTCAATAGGCTAATCCTCTTCCTGCGGCGCCGGCACACTGGGTTCTAGTCCCGGTCGGGGCACCGGATTCTGTCCTGGTTGCTCCTCTTCCTGTCTAGCTCTCTGCTGTGGCCCAAGTCCTTGGGCCCTGCACCCGCATGGGAGACCAGGAAAAGCACCTGGCTCCTGGCTTCGGATCAGTGCGGTGTGCCAGCTGAAGTGCGCTGGCCGCGGCAGCCATTGGGAGGTGAACCAATGGGAAAAGGAAGACCTTTCTCTGTCTCTCTCTCTCTCTCTCACTGTCCACTCTGACTGTCAAAAAAAAAAAGAAATCATTTGGTCTAAACCTGGCTTAGAGCTCAGTAAAAAATAACCAAGAATTTTGTACCCCAAAAACACAAATTTTAATTTTTAAATTCTTGCAAACTTGATATTTAAATAAAATAAATGTAAAGAATGGTGGGGCAAAGATCTCCACTAAAAGGCATCTTCAGTCTTGTAACATTTTATCATGCTCCCTTTTGGGAAAATCAGTGCAGGCAGGCTCACATAAGGTAAGACTTCAAAACTCAAATTGAAATAGAGATTAGAAATCAACTTGAAAAAACGCCAAAAAATAAATTCAGGACAAGCATTGGTGGTACAATAAGTTAAGCCACCACTTGAGACGCTCACATCCCTTATCATAGCCTGGATGGAGTCCCTTCTCTGCTTCCCAACCAGCTACCTGCTAATGTGCCTGGGAGGCATATACAACTGGAAGGTATAATCACTTTTAATCATAGTCCTGCAACCCTGCAACCCATGTGCAAAACCTGAATGGAGTTCCAGGCTCCTGGCTTCAGCCTGACCAGCCCCAGTTTATTTGGGAAGTGAATCAACAGATGGAAAAATTCACTCTCTCTCTCTCTCTCTCTCTCTCTCTATCTCTCTCCCTTCCTCCATCACTCTGCCTTTCAAATAAATAAATCTCACCCTTGTGCTATGTATGTAGAATATATTTATGGATGTGATGTAAAGCAAGGAGAATAAATACATTTTGTTTTACCAGGCAAAAGAGAAGTGAAGATTATAATAACTAGCACTGGAGATGATGTACATATATTTCTCTAAGACTTTTCATGCAAATTGAGATGAGCCACATAATGGAATCAAAGTAATATAAAGGCTTTGCTAGTGCTTGTCACCTATGAGATAATTCTAATGGAGAAAAAGCATGCATCTGGAAAATATTCTATTTACACTATCGAGGGCAGCTGTCGTGAACACACTAAGGCCAATTTTGGTGATTTTTTTTCTTTCACTTTGCTTGTTTTCCCATTTTTAGTGAAACAAGAAAATTAAGTGAGATTATACCTGCTAAATACATCTTCCAGAAAGGCAAAAAATGTTTTTTTTTTATTTTAGGTGCATTATAGAACCATTTGTTTTACTTATGATTTATATTATTACAGGTAATTTGTGTCTAGCATAATATTATTGAAAAATTTTCACTTTATTTAGAAAAGTGGTTTCTCTAGAAGAAAAATAAGGAACCAGCTTAATAACATCAGTCCCAGCAATGATTGTTTTGGATAGGATCCTGCAAGCAGAGGCCACAAAAGAAAATATAGACAAGTAGAAGTTCATTAAACTAAAAAACTCTGCACAGCAAAGAAAATGATTTACAGACTTAAAAGAAAAATGCAGAATGGAAGAAAATATTTACAAACTATATGTCTGAAAGGGGATTGACATGTAAAATATGTAAGGAATTCAAACAGTTCAAAAGAAAAAATAAGATTTTAAATAGAAAAAAACATGAAGACATATGAAATGCCTAAGAGATCTATGAAACAATGTTCAACACCAGTAATTACTGGAGAAATGTACATCAAACTGGCAATATGTTATCATCTCAGACCTGCAATAATGACCATTAGAAAAATGAAAAATAGCAAATGTCAGCAAGGATGTTGGTAGAAGAAAACCCTTGTATACTATTGATGAGAATTTAAATTGAGTAGAGTTTACTCAAAAAATTAAAAACAGAAATCTTACATGATCCAGCAACCCTATTTAGGAATATATGCAAAGGAATTTTAAATAATATATTGAAGAGATATCTTAACTGCATTATCATTTCAGCTTTATCCATAATATTCAAGACATGGAATCAACATGAGAGTACATCAACCTCTATAATAGATTCCAAAGTTGATGGAAACTTCCTTCCACATAAACTGGCTAACTACATTGGGAAATTTTTTTGCTACTACCTTATGCATGAGTATACCTTGATGCCACCAACCACTATATGTTTATGTTACACAAGCTAGCTCATGTGTAAATCATACTCTGTCATTTTCTGCTCTTTTATGTGGTGCACATGGACACTGGCATACAATGACGGAGGTACACTTATGCTTATGTAGTGCATACTGTGTTCACTTAACCATGTAACACATGTGTGCTTTTTGATCTTACTTCTACTTAGTCCAGATGCACTACTTCTATCACATGAATTGCTCCAAAGCCTACCTGATCTTACAGTTTTGTGGAGCTGCTGGAACTCAAATTTCTATCAGTGATTCCAGATGAGTAGCTGTTTGGTGTCTTGTTCTAGGTCTCTCTACCTAGAATTGTAGAGTTCTAGGAATGGTTTTAATAAAGGCATTTCATTTTCTGCTACAGGTGGAAGATCTCTGCTCTAGAACCTAAATGGTATGCATTGCAATTCTCCAACTTAGGCTTTCTGTAAGATCCACAAAGGATTTTACCCACCACTGATATCTCTAAAACCATAGATGATTTCAGGCTCTATGACTGACGTATCAAGGCTACTAGCACCTCATTCTGAAAATTCTGCAGACCCTTGTCCTGCACAAAGCAGGAGGATTTTGTGTCCACGGGGATCCATATCAGATCAGTTTCCTAGCTGAAAATTAGCCTGCAGATCATCATGGAATGTCAGTGTGAAGCACCTTAAAATGCAGTGTATCTACTTTTCTCTGAAGATGGTGTTCTGTTACACTTTTCCTCAACAGAATCCTAAAATGTTTATTGATTGTCAAGACCTTGACTTTCTGTGGGGTTTCCTTCTCACTCCAGAGTATGTGTGTCTTCCCAACTTAGTAAGTATGCTTCTTCATTTAGTTTGACATTGCAGATCAATATGATAATCTCCTGGATATCCATTCAATCCAGACCAGCCAGAGGGTCATGGTGTTAACAAATCCTTGAACCAAAAACTGAAAGTACATATTGTTTTCTGTTCCATGTGAATACTATTTCTTTTTTTAAGATTTATTTATTTATTTAAAGTCAGAGTTACACACACACACACACACAGAGAGAGAGAGAGAGAGAGAGAGAGAGAGAGAGAGAGGTCTTCCTCTGGTTCACTTCCCAATTGGCCAATACAGCCAGAGCTACGCTGATCCGAAGCCAGGAGCCAGGAGCTTCTTCAGGTCTCCCATGCTGGTGCAGGGTCCCAAGGACCTGGGCCATCTTCTACTGCTTTCCTAGGCCATAGCAGAGAGCTGGATCAGAAGTGGAGCAGCCAGAACGCAAACCGATGCCCATATGGGATGCCAGCACTGCTGGCGGCAGCTTTACCCACTGCCACAGTGCTGGCTCCTGAATACTATTTCTGATTCTCTTTTCTCATTAGAATAGGAAAGTATGTATTCGCCACATTATTACTTCATTGCTCACCTGATGTTACATCAATCTACTTTCACAAGATATCATAGCAAGAACTGTAGTTTCAATTGGAGCTAACCTTAATTTTGTTGGCACCATCTTCATAAGCTACACCTTTGATTGACAGTACTGAAGCAGAGGCCAGACTGATGAATTAAGAGTTTGCTGTTGCAACCTTAGAGGTGCTGTTGTTTTCTTCTCTTCTACAAACACCAGCTCATGATACCTTATTTCTGATGTTTCAGTGACTTTCCATTCAGCCTTCTCCACCTTTGCATTCTTTATATCACAAGGATGTGATGCTACTAAGTATGATAACTCCAGTTATACATCCTGAGATCTGGTAAATGTCACGAAGGGATTCACAGCCCTAGTGCATTCAATGCATGTTTTATCTGGTCCAGAATTCTGCTTGTCTTCTAGTCCCCACATTGACAAGTGGCACTGTAATTATATTTCACTACGCTTAGTGTCAATGGCAACTGAAATGCTGTGTCTAATAGCTCTTAACGTGTTTGAACATTGCTGTTTCCCAAAGCATACTTACCTGTTTACATGCCTGAAAAGAGGGCTTTCATATTTTGTGAAACCAAGTGAAAAAAGATAATGCAGAAAAATAGCTGTTTCTCTTCTGTCTAGAATCTCTCTTAATGTATCATGATGCATTTTACCTGCAATTGCTATTTAATGGGCCTTCCATCAGGCATAAGATATCATCAGGGAAGTGCAGAACTCACCCTTGAGACTCCTGCACCTAGCTCAAACACCTGCGCTCACATCCCAACAGCAGTCAAGGCAGCAGTGGTTTCTGAAGGTCAACAGGGAGTGAACAGTCAAAAACCCATGCTAGAGAGGTAGAGAACTGGCAGGAGGCAGAATCATGTACAGATTAATATACCAAATCCATCTCGGATGCTTCATTGTTCCCTTGAACATCAATTTTACAAAATACAGGTTAAAACACTATATTATTAATAATAATACTATATTATTCAAGAAAGTAACTGCAGAGTAATAAACTTAACGGTGAATCCCTTTTCTGAGCACAGGTTTTTTTCACAGTTCCCCACTCTTAGTCCATCAAGTCATCCCTGACTTAAACTCTTTGAGAAAAGCATGCCAAGAACCATTTTTAAGAATATTTGCCATGATGTTGCAGGGTTCTTCCTCCTGGAGATCCAAGTTCTCCTTCAATCACTGAGTCTAGGTTACAAACTAGCTGAGCTCTTGTTTTGATCACTTATCCATGCTTTTCTCTTGTTGCATGATAACCTATTTGCCCTCCATGAAACTCGTGTTCAATTCTTGCTCTCCTTGACTGTTGGTGGTCTGGGCCTGTTGGATGAAGTCACAACTCTTCCGCTCATAAAATCAGAGCATCTAACTAACTTCAGTTGATTAAATGCTTCCAACTGTCCTCTATGATTTCATATACATATATATTAATAAATTCATATCAGCAATATTAATCATATTGATTATGAGTTATTTTATTACTATCATCAAGTCTTTTTAGGCAATAGCCTTTCCTGGTTGAAATCCCTAGCTTACTGCAGACAGCCACTGCCTTCAGATTTACTTTGCTTTTTGTTTTGTTTTGTTTCATTCTCAAAGAGAATACGTTGTATTTTAGTTTTAGATAACAGAGCAAGCTTGTTTTCTTGTAATGACCGTGGTTTTGTAATTTCGTGCTAAACATGGTAAGAAGTTTTTCTTTTATGCCCTACTAACTCCTCTTTTACAGCCACCCACTCCAACCCTCCAACAAGTTAGGCCAAAACTATTGAACTTTTTAGAGGTTGATACTCTCTGTGCATTCCATATCACCACAAATCCTCCAAGCATTCTAAAACAGATCATTAGTGAGCCTTCTGATCTTCCATGATGTTCTCCTTACAGAATTTTCACATCCCTAGTGCTGCGTATTCCCTTTTCCCCCACTTGGCACGGAAATTCTGGCGTTCAACTTACTCTTAACGGCCCATTACTTCTTTCATGATTCCAGAAGTCAAACCAACAGTGAACCTGCAACATCTCTTAGGATCTTAGGGCACATACTATAATATTTACAAACCACTTAAACATTTTTTACCTAATCAAGCAATCCAGCCTTTGATACATCATCCTAAAAATGCACTCTAGGGGCCTTCAGTGCCAGCATCCCAAATGGGCACCCAGTTGATAACGGCTGCTCCACTTCTGACCCAGGTCACTGCTAATGCACCTAGGAAAGCAGTGGAAGATGGCCCAAGTGCTTGGGCTCCTGCCATCAATGTGGGAGATCAAGAAGAAGATCCTGGCTTCTTTCTTCCACCTGGCCCAATCCTGGCCATTGTGCAACAGAAGGAAGATCTCTCTCTCTCTCTCTCTCTCTCTCTCTGTGTGTGTGTGTGTATCTGTGCCTTTCAAATAAAATAAATAAATCTTTTAAAAAAAGAATCCAGTCCCATGCTTATTCCTCAGAATTCATGTCAGAGCTAAGTCTTTCAGCTTCTTGGGGTTTAATCCTTACTTTCCCTTTTTCAGCTTAGCATGTTCTGCACTATCCAGAAATTCAACAAAAAGTGGATGGGAGGACTGGGACTCCTGAGAACATGTTGTCATTAGGGGGCAAAACCTCTGAGCTGTCATCTAGGCAAGGATTGGGAGCAATAGACTATCTGTCTCAGATGTTTCAAAGATATTGGACCAGGAGTGGGCTTTAGTCTTGTGGTTGAGATAGCAATGTTTCACACCAGAGTGCCTAATTTTGATTTCCAACTCCGGCTTCTGATGCAAGCTTCTTATTGTGCAGATACTGAAGGATAGCAATGATGTCTCAAGTAATTGGTTCCCACCACCCATGTAGGAGACCTGGGTTGACTTTTGGGCTCCTGGCTCAGTTCCAGCTGTTGTGGGCTTTGGGGGATTGTCCCCAGACTTTGCGTGTGTGTGTGCGTGTGTGCGTGTGGGTGGGTGGGTGGGGTGTCTACATGTATCTTTGCCACTCAAATCAATTAATTAATTTTAAAAGATATTCAAGGGTCTGCAATGTGGCGTAGTAGGTTAAGGCTCTACCTGCAGTGCCAGCATACCATGAGTTCCAGTTCATGTCCTGGCTGCTCCTCTTCAGATCCAGCTTCTGCCTGTGGCCTTGGAAAGCAGTGGAGGATGGCCCAAGTGCTTGGGCCTCTGCACCCACATAGGAGAGCCAAAAGACTCCTGGCTCCTGGCTTCAGATCAGCTCAACTCCAGCCATTGTGGTCATTTGGGGAGTGAACCAGCAGATGGAAGACCTCTCTCTCTGTCTCCCTCTCCTGTCTATAAATCTGCTTTGCAAATAAATAAAAAATCTTAAAAAAAGGATATCCTGTGTTAAAAATGTTTTCAAACATTCACCCAAAGTGCCATATTTTCAAATTAGAGTCTTGTCTTTGGTGTAACAAATATATTCAGTTTGGCATATCACATAACATATTTAGAATACAGCCACTTTATTGAGTTTTGGGCTTATTCCTCCAGCAGTTCCTCTGAGCCCCCATACAGGGTGTGAGAACTCTCATGGAAGCTGCCAGAGAGCCTTATGACCTTCACACTCACTATTCAGTTGCTCTTTCAGTTGTAGAGAGTTTTGTTACCTTTATCTGGATGGCAAAAACACTTAGCAAAAGCCTCCAAACCCGTTGTCTTTCTATTTTATTTTTAAAATACGCTATGGCGCAATGGGTTAAAGCCCTGGTCTGCAGCACCAGCATCCCATATGGGCGCTGGTTCAAGACCTGGTCACTCCACTTCCAATCTAGTTCTCTGCTATGGCCTGAGAAAGCAGTAGAAGATGGCCCAACTCCTAGGGCCCCTGTACCTGTATGGGAGACCTGGAAGAAGCTCCTGGCTCCTGGCTTCAGATCAGCACAGTGCCAGCATTGCAGCCAACTGGGGAATGACACAGTGGATGAAAGAAATTTTTTTCTCTCTCTCTGCCTCTCTATAACTCTGCCTTTCAAATACATAAATAAATCTTTTAAAAAGTCTATGTATTAACCTTACTTTTTAAAAATATTTTAGAATTCTAGAGTTATATGTGTTTATAGGAAACATCGAGCTATTTCAGTGAACACATGCAGTGTATACTGATCAAATCAGGGTAGTCAAGAGTTCCCTCTCTACGTCATCACTTTATGGTGACAGTCATGAAGCTCCTCTCATCTATCTGCTCGACAAACATATGATAAGCTATTGTGAGTTATAGATACCTCTCCCTGTGTGTGTAGCACTAAAAACTCATTCCTTCTAGCTAACTCGGTTTGATATCTGTTGGATAAACTTCTATCTACCCCACCCACCCCCAGCCTCTAGTAGTTAATATTTTGTGTTCAGATTGGTATGTGTAAGCTTCCACATATTATGGAGATCATCTGGTATTTGAATTTCTGTATTTGGCTTACTTTGCTTAGCATAATGTCCTCTAGTTCCACCCATTTACCCACAAATGATAGGATTTCATTTATATCACTGAATAGCCTCTCATTGTGTACATATACAATATTTTCTTTATCTGTTCATTGTCACCTTGGTTGATTCAACCTTTTTGGCTATTATGAATAGTAATGTAATAAACATGGTGGTGCAGGTATCTTTTGGATATAATAATTTCATTTATTTTGAATATATATGTATATCCAAATGGAATTGCTTGATAATATTACAAATCTATTTCCCATATTTATTTATTTGAAAAACAGAGTTACAGAAATAGAGGGGAAAACACAGACAGAGAAAGGGAGAAACACACACACACACACACACAGGCTGTGCTAGGCCAAAGCCAGGAGCTAGGAATCCCATCTGGTTCACTCATGTGAGTTTAGGGGCCCAAGTACCTGTGCCATCTTCTTCTGCCTCCCCAGGCACATTACCAGGGAGCTGGGTTGGTTTTGAAGTGATGAAGACACAGTTTTCTGAGATGACTGTACTAATTCACATTCCCAAACATTGTCTAAGAGTTCTCCTTTCTCTGCAATCTCTGGCATTTTTTACTTTGGTCTTTTTGATAATAGCCATTCTAACTGGGGTGAGGTGACAGGTCGTTGTAATTTTGTTTGGCATTTCTCTGATGATTAGTAATATTCAACATTTTGTCATTTTTTATTGTTCATTTGTATAACTTCTTTAGAAAAATGTCTATTCAGAATATTTCATATTTCATAACTGAGTTGATTGCTTTCATGGTTGCTGTATAAGTTTTTTGTTGTTCTTGTTCCTTACATATCCAGGATATTAATCCTCTGTCAGATAATTGGCTGGCAAATATTTTCTCCCATTCGGTGGGATGTTTATTCACTCCATTGATTGTTTACTTTGTTGTGCAGAAACTTCTTAGTTTGACATAATCTCTTTTGTCTAGTTTTGCTTTTGTTGTCTGTGATTTGTGGTTCTTATCCAAAAACTTTGTCCACATCAATGTCTTAATGTGTCTTAATAATTTTTCTATACATGTAATATCCTCAGGTTTTACATTTACCCATCAGAGATGTTCTAAATTGACCATAATATCTAGTTCTTTAAGCCCAGTTATCATCAGGCCTTGCGTATGGACCACATTGAGGAAGATACGCACTTGGGCAAGCTGTTTCTCTTCAGTTGAGGCAAAGAACTGACATCTGGAGACACTTCTATCACCTGATGCAAAATATACATTCTTACAGGGGCATCTGGGCTGTTCACATCAGTGTTACCATACTTCTTTATCCTTACTCCTTTCTAAGAGTGCAAATTGGTTCATTTTTACATGGGAGTGGAGGAATCATAGGAAGTGAAATGGTCTTGAATTTGGTCTGAAGGCCACATAGATTTATTCTTTTTTTTTTTTTTTTCGTTGTTGACAGGCAGAGTGCACAGTGAGAGAGAGAGACAGAGAGAGAGAAAGGTCTTCCTTTGCCGTTGGTTCACCCTCCAATGGCCGCCACAGCCAGTGCCCTACGGCCTGCGCACCGCGCTGATCTGAAGGCAGGAGCCAGGTGCTTCTCCTGGTCTGCCATGCGGGTGCAGGGCCCAACCACTTGAGCCATCCTCCACTGCACTCCCGGGCCACAGCAGAGAGCTAGCCTGGAAGAGGGGCAACCGGGACAGAACCGGCGCCCTGACCGGAACTAGAACCCGGTGTGCCTGCGCCATAGGCAGAGGATTAGCCAATTGAGCTGAGGCGCCGGCCCACATTGATTTATTCTAACGTCACTGGCTCTGGGTTCTTTGTGGGACTTAGATAGTGAGGTTGGATTTTGATGAATTTCATGATCTACTTACTACCTTTTGACTTTACTCAGGGCTAAAAACTCATCCCAAGCAGTAACAGCGATGCCTTAATTCTCTCTGCCAGATAGATCTCTACTTCCCATCATCCATCTGTGCCTCTTCCTGGTGGTTTACCAGGACTATTTGGCATCCGTTCATTCCCACTATTGTCTGGAAATCCCTGAGAATTTTACTAATTCACCAGTTTTCTACTTTTGCAGTTTAGTTTCACCGAACCTTCCTCATCTAGAAACTGGGGTAGGAGCATTTCTTTGTGCTTACCAAATACTCTCATTAATCTACTGAAATTCCTAACTTTGCAATCTGCTGAGCTGTGTGACTAGTTCTGGCTAATGAACTGGAAGTGGAAGGGAAATGAGTCCCCTACAAAAATCAGACACAAAATGTGAATACAGAACTCTTCAGATGTTTCTCTTGCTATGAAAGCAATTGAGAAAGCTGTGTGTGTGTAGCACTGCAGAAGCCAAGAGTTATCTCTGCATGACTGTATGACTCAGAGACCCTAATGTGGCAAATGAAAAACTAGGGAGAAATAAATGTTTACTCCATCGAGCCACTGAAACCTGGTGATTTTTTCTTATGATAGTGTAGTCTTAATTCACAGTGTCATGAGTAGAAGTAGATTGGACTAAACTAGAAAGCCTGGCTCTTCTCAACCATGCCTTTATGGCCATATCTCAGATCAGAAAAGTGATGCTAACTTGGAGATAAGGGAGTCTACAGTCCATCTCCTTCTGGGCAGAGACAACTGGGGAGAGTTACTGTCCTCATATTCCTTGCAGTATATCTAATACCCACAACAATGAATCCTTGTTCAGTCCTGCTGAGAAAGTATACAATAAACAAGTTAACTTATGTAAAATACTTCAAACAATGCCTGATGAATATGTAGTAAGAGTCATATGTGTTAACTTAATATTCTCTAGAATTAAACTCCATGAGAGGAAGGATTTTTGCTCATTTTATCTGATCCTTCTATATCAGCACCTGGAACCTTGCCTAAAGCATAGTAGGCGTTCAATTAGTATGTATTAAATGGGTGATAAAATTATCAGCCTGCAAATCAGTGGGACAATAAATCAATTATTTAAAACCAATGAATTATTTAGTGAATGTAAATAGTTGATGTTCCCTCCTACCTCTCGGGGTCTCTATCCTTGTTCCTTGTAATGTATTAACTATCCATGATCAGAATGAAGTGGATGCTTTCCCCCTGACTTTCTCTATGTCATTTATGCTTTCTTGCTAAGGCTGACTTCCTTACTACATATTAGGAACCACTGAAACCTTCTCCACTTTATGAGAAAACTGTTCATTACAATCAATCAAGCCTACTGTCTTCCCTGTTGAAGAAAACTTCCTCAGTTTAAGCTTAAACCTCAAGCAGATGTGCAAAACAACAAGCATAGAATGATGTGAAGTTAATCTATTTGATAAATAATGCTGGAATAAATGTTCCTGGTTGCATGTCCTGGTATTTTTACAGCACCAGGTTGGTAATATTTACCTTCTTTCCTGTGCTTTATTTTGAAAAATCCTATACATATTTATATTAGTAGGATTTCATAAAGACATTAACTGCAAGGCAAGTGCTGTATTGCAATTGCATTTACTTATCTGCACGGCTTTAAGATTTTCTGCCATTTTTAAATGTTCTCATATTTTTAACTTTACATTGTATTTAAAGATACTATAAAATTGTCATTTGCCATATACTTGCCTCAAAGATTATGTCTCAGTACTCTCATCTGTGTAAAACACTCTCTAGGTAGACATCATACTTGTTTCCCTAGTACCTCACTTAGCTGATTTCCTGAGTGTGCACTTTGGCTTGTAGATTCCCTGCATGTTAAGTTCTATTTCTAATTGAACAATGATGATTGTATATGGATTAAAGGGCACACTGTCTTATTTGAATGTTTCTTTATTTACATCATGTAAGGGTCAAGCAAGCCTAATTCATATATCCATCACCACAAACATTATCATTTCTTTTCTATTTTCTGGCTACTTTGAAATGCATAATACCTGTTTGTTAACTATAGTAACCCTACTGTGCAATAGAACACAAAAGCTTATTCCTTTTATCTATTACTTTGTACACACTGGTGAGCTTGTTCTTCTATACAGACCAGGTAATTACTCTTCTACTTGCTACATCTGTGAGATTAACATTTCCCATACTTTATTTATTTATGTATTTGTTCATTCATTTATTTACTTGTATTTATTGTACTTGAAAGGCAAAGAGACAAAGATAGAGATAGAGATGGAAATAAAGCTAGAACTTCCATCTACTGGTTCACTATCCCAAATTCCTGCAACATCCAGGAGATGGCTAGGCTAAGTGCAGAAGTTCAGAACTCCACCCAGGTCTCTCATACTGTTAGCAGGGACCAAAATACTTGAGCCATCATCTGATACCTTCCAAGGTATAGTATACACCAGCAAGAAATTAGATCACAAGCAAATGTGCCAAGACTCAAATCAGGGTAATGGTAGCCAGTCCTCCAATGGGTAGTGAGGGCATCCCAAACTGTGACTTGGCTGCTGCAACAAATGGTGCACACTCCAAATCAATATTTTTGGATTCAACATGGGAATGAGATTCCTGTAGAACAGCTTCAAATAGTTCTCTGAGATATAATATGAGGGAGAAAACTAACAACATATTATCACATTGAATAACTACAGAATTTGAGTTAAAATCAGTTTCTCAGAAAATATAAAAGTGTTCCATTTTTAGAAAGTTTGAGTCTAGTCTGATTTTATTTTCTTTTTTGTGTGGTTTAGATATTTCCTGTTTGAGTGATTTTCTTTGTCAGTGTTGTTATGAAATTTCAAAATACTATAACTAAGTGTCATTATTTTTAATCTTTTTTTCCCACTGAATTGCTGATAGGCATTTTCAGTTTAAAAATAATGTCATTTTTTGGCTCTGAGAAATTTTCTTTGATTATTCTCATGATAATTTTCCTTGTTTCACTTCCTTTTTTTCTTTTTCTGATTCTCCTAAAATAGTAAGTGAAAGTTTCTGACATGATTCTTTTTTCTTTTTTTTTTTGCCTTTTTCTTGTTTTTCTCCTCCAATTTCTGTGTAATTAGCAAAATTATATGCTATAACCATAAGATAGCATATTTATTTAACCTTAGTAATTATATTGTTAATTTTCAATCTGGTCTGATTTTTATTTTTCAAAGTATTCTTTATTTATAGATGACTTTTATTAATTCTTTTTGAAAGTGCTAATAGATAGAGTTCAGCTTAATTCTTAAAATATTGATTAAATTTATGTCCCTCATTTATCTTCCCCCAGGGTCACTTTTTTCTTTTATTTTTCTTCCCTCTTCGTAGTCTGTTCCCAAACATCTGGAGAACATTTGCAGTTTGAACTTAGGAAGAAAAGCAAGAGACATGCTGATTGGGAAACTTTTAAATTAAAAGGGATCCTATTGAGAGCTCCATTTAATTTTAGGGAGAACATCTAAGGAGGCACTATTTTATTTAACGCCACTGAATCTCATATTATTGATTGTTACCTAGCTTTAGCAAATTCTAAATAAAAGTAGTACTTGTAGTCAAAATTTATACTTATTAGTTACAGAGAATACCTATGTCATCACCACCCTTATCTAAATCAAACTGTTGAAGTAACTTGGAAGTCCCCAATGTGATTTTGATAATAGCATCACACTCATACTGTTCTCTGAAGGCTAACAAAAGTGACACAATATGTGTATATATCCTTGAATAATGTATAATTGGTTTTATATGTTTATGAATGGAGACATACTATATGTATTCATCTGTATATTTTTCATATAACATATTTTTTGTAACTCATAGGTATTGAGATGTGTGACTCCAGGTCGTTTGTTTTCATTGCATCTGACAAACCTCCAAAGAAATTGATTTTATTTGCTTCCATAAAGTCATTCAACCACACTCCTGCCTTAAAAGTATCAGGTTATTGAGGTTGTCATTGTGGCATAGTGGGTAAAGCCACTGCCAGCATCCCATATGGTGCCAGTTAGTGCCCTGGCTATTCCACTTCAATTCCAGCTCCCACTGCAAATGAACTGGGTAAAACAGGAAGATGGCTTAAGTGTTTGGGTCCCTGCCACCCACAGGAGAGGCCCATATGAAACTCTTGTAATGGCCCAGCCCTGGCCATTACAGTCATCTGGACAGCGAACCAGCTGATGGACAATTTCTGTCTCTTCCCCTCTCTCTGAAGCTCTGATTTTCCAATAAACAAATATTTAAAAATAATAAATAATACAGAGAAAGTGATCACTGAATTGCAGTTATGTGTTTTCACACAGCTGCTATTTTACCATCATCAAATGTTAGAGTAGACACAGTCCCCCAAAAGCTCCATAGTAAAGTGAAATTCTTTTTCTCCTAATTCAGCCATCGATACCGTATCTTCTTATATTTCTTGGCAATATGTTGGATGTATAGTATTGCTTCATATTTTGAAAGGGCTGGGGACCTCAAACACAATCCACTGGAGTAGACAGGGCTGGTAGATGCCCTCATAAATAGGGTCAAATTCAGAACTTTCTGATCTCCTAGTATACCTACTCTGTTACATTTTGTCCTATAAGTCAGCCTTACATTTTTGTTGCCTCAAAATTTCATGTTAGAAGACTTTTATAAACATGTTTTGTCTAACATTGTTAAGTGTTTTGTTCTTGGATGTTATATAAATATACAGAGACATGTTTCCAAAAAAGGAAGCCCCCACTATAACTTTTTTTTAATAATTCCCAGCTTGACAAGTACAAGTATGCTGTGTACTGTAAATTGTGTCATGGGAGGGATGTACTTAAATGGTATGTTTGGGTATTAAACATTGTGTTTGTGTGTAATCAATTAATCGCCCATTTTCAGACTCATGCCTGTTTATTCTTTTTTTTTTTTTCTAGTCTTAGTCTCTGGATCTTTCTGAGATGCATCTGCTAACATCTACACCATAGAACGTAAATGTAGCCTGATCTACCTTTATGGTACATAAACTAAAAACATTTCTTGATCTTTTTCATGTTTCCTGCATCATTTATTTCCAATAATTAGTTAAGATGTCTTGTCTTTTAAAGATTCATCCCCTTTTCTTTTATTGCTATGAATCTGTTACATTTAAAGAGATCTGGTTTTTTAAAGAGTTATTTATTTATTTGAAAAAGTTAAACAGAGAAAGAAGGAGAGGCTCAGAGATAAAGAGAGGTATTCCATCCACTGGTTTACTCTCCAACTGGCTGCAGCTGTTAGAGCTGCACAGATCTGAAGTCAGGAACCAGGAGCTTCTGGGTCTCCCACATGGGTGCAGAGGCCCAAGGACTTAGGCCATCTTCTGCTGTTTCCCCAGGCCATAGCAGAGAGCTGATTTGTAAGTGGAGCAGCCGGAACTTTAACTAGCACCCATAAGAGATGCTGGCACTGCAAGCAGTGGCTTTACCCACTACACCACAGCGCCGG
The DNA here is from genome assembly GCF_033115175.1 of Lepus europaeus. Classification (NCBI taxonomy): domain Eukaryota; kingdom Metazoa; phylum Chordata; class Mammalia; order Lagomorpha; family Leporidae; genus Lepus; species Lepus europaeus. The sequence goes on from NC_084842.1 coordinate 69,140,335, forward strand.
CCCCAAACAGATCTGTTGTCTATAATTTATTGATCTCTAAATGAAATAAATGAAATAAAAGTATAGTAACTAAATAACTAAAATAAAGTATAGTAGTTTTATCACTTGTACTTAAAGAATCCCAAGTCCTATATATTGTTAGACTCACTGTTAATTAAATTACATCATATAATCATCATAACCACTGTGTGACAAACATTATCAACTCTGTTATTCACCAAAGAACTTAAAAACTATAATTACCTAATTAAATAGGAATTGTTTACACGATATTTGCTTCATATCTATGTATAGATGGGGAAGGGAGAGCTCTTTTATTTCTCAGATAGAAACTATAGTTAAACCAAAACCTAATTGTCAGTGTATAATAGAAGCATCTAAGGCCCTGGATATTGCAATAAAATATATGTCAGTGGGCCAGGATATAACAACAGAGCCATATAGTTCATATAACATAAACTTCAGTACAAATCTTGGAGCAATCACTAACAGTTTATGAATCTCTATTGGCAAATTGGACTCTAGGTAGATTTAAGTGCAAGGAAAATTTTTTCTACCATTTCAGTTCATGATTTCTTTCCTGTCATCAAGAAGTTGAGCCATCACACGGGATGCCCACATCCCATATTCAAGCACCTTGTACAAGTCCCAGCTGCGGCCAGCGCCGCGGCTCACTAGGCTAATCCTCCGCCTAGCGGTGCCGGCACACCAGATTCTAGTCCCGGTCGGGGCACCTGATTCTGTCCCGGTTGCCCCTCTTCCAGACCAGCTCTCTGCTGTGGCCAGGGAGTGCAGTGGAGGATGGCCGAAGTGCTTGGGCCCTGCACCCCATGGGAGACCAAGAGAAGCACCTGGCTCCTGCCATCGGATCAGCGCAGTGCGCAGGTCGCAGCGTGCCAGCCACGGCAGCCATTGGAGGGTGAACCAACGGAAAAGGAAGACCTTTCTCTCTGTCTCTCTCTCTCTCACTGTCCATTCTGCCTGTCAAAAAAAAAAAAAAAAAAAAAAAAGTCCCAGCTGCTCACTTCTCATCCAGCTTCCTGTTTCACTGTGGGAGACAGAAGTTGATGACTCAAGTACTTGGATCCCTTCCATCTATTTGCGGGATCTGGCTTGAGAACTCCTGGTTTTGACCTGGAGTATCCCTGACTATCATGGGCATTTGGTGAATCAATCAACAGATGGAATAACTCTCTTTCCCTTTCTCTCTCTCTGCTTTTCCAATAAAAAGAAAATAAAAAATAAACAAACACAAATAAAATATGTTAAAGACTTATCCCCTTACAGTGGATATTAGTCCCAAACTCAGCAAATGCTCTCATAGAGGCAGACAAGAGAAGCTGAGGCTTAATGTTATGTGCTGTGTAAATAATTTGATTTATTCAATGTGTCACACTTCTGGTTGATGCATCACTTAAACTGTCAAAAATCGATTCGGATGTTAAATACCATTGATGATAATTTCAGATGACCTTTGGTTTTTGGAAAGCATATTTAAGTTATTCATCTATCAACTTTGAATGTCTACTGGATTTTACCCTCTTGGATTAGACATACATTTTAAAGGTGTTCTGTGAAACTAATGTATTCCTTCTGCATTTGAAGGGTCTTTCAAACACAGCTGGAGACTCTATTCAGCCATGAGACTTTTCCTTTACTGTAGTGTCTAGAATCCTAACAAAACCTGCCTTTGATATTTCTCATATTTATACCAACAGTCTGTATGTGACTTCTAACCATTCCTAGGGAGTTACAAATAGACAATCAAAAGCTTCATTGTCCTTGAGGCTGAGGCATTCACTGACATAACAATAGGAATGCAAGTGGACTCTCCAGGAAATGATCATCATGACTGCTAGGAAGTTTGTTTTGAGCTGGGTTTTCCTATCAAGTGATTTATATCTGTAGAGAAGCTAGTTAAGTGTATAGGGTCTAACTTCTTCTGCAATTCAAAAATATTATTGATGTTTCCCATATCTAAAATATGCTGTTAGATATAAGCATTAGGTTATACAAAGTAAATTTTGCATACTCGATATTGATCTCCAATTATATGTGTTGTAAAACTATTTAAAATGCCAAGACACCCAGAGAGTATCTGTGAATGGTAAGTTAGAATGGGTTTAAGCAAGAAAAAGGTTTTCTATGACGAGTATGATTTTGACACAAAGAATTACAGATAGCATCCCTAGAAGAGGAAAAGAAAAAGCAGGATGTGTATGTATATATGCATAGATACCCACTTTATGGTACCCCTTGATCTTTTGGTTACAAGGTACTAACACTCATAACAAACATTAGATATTGAGGATATGGTAAGAGCATGCACAGTTTCAAGAACAATGGAATGAGGTGCCTGAACACTGTGAGATTCTTCTTCCTCATGTTGCTCTTCCTTTTTGCATGTCTGCTTCATTATATTCTTCTTTTACATTATTCACTCTAGTTTTCTTTTGTATATGGTTTCCCAGAGTTTATGGGCATATTTCTATTTCAATAAAAGCTTGACCAAACTGGGTCTGGAATGTTTTATTTTTTTATTTTATTTAAGTTGTACAAGTTCCATATATTTCATATATGCAGATTTAGGAACATAGTGATACTTCCCTCCCTCCCACCATGCTCCAACCCTTCTTCTTCCTGCCTCTCCCATTCCCCCTCTTAATTTTTACAGAGATCCACTTTCAGTTTACTTAATTATCTTAATGTTAACCCTACACTAAGTAAAAGAGTTCTACAAATAGTATAAAGAAAAAAAAAAAAAACCTGTTCCTCAATAGAACAGACAAGAGCTGTAAACAATCATTGAATCTTAAAATGCCCATTGCACTCCAATACATTTTAGGCGTTCTATCAGTTACCCCTGATCAGGGAAACTGTATGATAGCTGTCTTTTTGGGACTGGCTTATTTCACTAAGTATAATGGTTTCAAGTTCCATCCACTTTGTTGCAAAAGACAAGATTTCATTTTTGACAGCTGAGTAGTACTCCATAGTGTGTATATCCCATAATTTCTTTATACAGTTTTGCATTCGAAATTTTCTTGGGAAAATGGTCATTTGCCTATTTTGTTTAAGCTCTCATCTCTAATGCCAGAAATTTTTTTAACATATTAAAAATAAACTGACAAGAGGCTTCCATAGCCTTGGCAGCTCATGACAAGAGCCTCGGGTGATCACTGATGTCATAAACAGGAGTGTCAAGTGTTAAATCAACAATAGGAGTCACTGTACACTTGTTCCCCATGTAGGATCTCTGTCCTTAATGTATTGTACCATGCAAATTAACAGTAAAACTACTACACAAACAGTACTTTATACTTTGTGTATCTGTGTGGGTGCAAACTGTTGAAATCTTAGTATATACCAAGTTGATCTTCTGTATATAAAGATAATTAAAAATGAATCTTGATGAAGAATGGGATGGGAAAGGGAATGGGAGATGGGATGGTTATGGAAGGGAGGGAGGTTAGCTGCTATAATCCAGAAGTTGTACTTTGGAAATTTATATTTATTAAATAAAAGTTAAAAAATAAACTGAAAAAAGATAGCTTCATTGAGTAATAGGGGTTCATCCAGCTGAATAGAACAGGAACAAAGGTTCCAGCTCTTACAAAAATAAAAATTTGGGTGCCAGCATTGTAGCACAGTAAGTTAAACTGTCACCTGCAACACCATCATCCCATAGGTGTCAGGGAATTCTGACGAAGAAGAAGTTGCACTCTAAGCAGCCCTGCAAGAGGAAATTGCCAAACCGCAAAACCACATCACCATAGCTACTTGACCTGGGAGGGCGGCTGTTGGGCAGGGCTGACCTTTTAAAACTGTATATAAATGGACCCTCAGACTCTTTAATAAGAAGTTGCTCAGCCTCTCTCCCCGGTCCGTGGCGCCTCATGCCTGCAGGAGTTTGGTTGAGTAGTCTCTCCCTCTAGATGCCGTAATAAAGAGCTTTAAGGCATGTACCTGAGTCTTCTCAGTCTCCTTTTTTGAACCCGTAGTTGGCTTCCTGGCTAATGATCGGGAAGCCGACAATATGAGCACCTGTTTTAGGCCTAGCTGCACCACATTCAATCCAGCTCACTGTTAATGTGCCTGAAAAAGCAATGGAAAATGGCCCAAGTACTGGGGCTGCTGCAACCCACATGGGGGACCTGGATGGAGTTCCCGGCTCCTGGTTTTGGCCAGGCTCAACCCTAACCATTGTGGCCCTGGGACAAAATTCTCTCTCTCTTTCTCTCTCTCCCCCTCTCTCTTTCTCTCTCTCTCCCCCCCTCCTCCTCCTTCTCCTCCTTCCTCTTCTTCTTTTTCTCCTCCTCCTCCTTCTTCTTTCTTCCCTCCCTCCTTCTGTAACCCTGCCTTTCAAATACTTAAGTGTTTTTAAAAAGAAAAAAAGTAAAGAAAAATATGGAATAGTCACTATATGTGTATTCACTTAAGTGGTTAGTATTTGTTGAGCATTTGACTTATTTGAGATGTAATAAAGTATACAGGGAGAAATGTAAAAGATAATACAACAAGAAAAATTATTTGGGATGATGTTAAGAGGATGCTGAATGAAATTCCAAGGACTTGAAGTTGTATTCTTTATTTAAGAAAAAGACAGCAACAAATCTTTAAATAGAGTGTTGGAAGTATCAGCAGTATTTATAGGAAGAATCACATGGAAACAAAATGCAACATTTTAGATGAGAAGTGACGATTTAGAATTGTGGCATGGAGATTAGAAAGGAAAATTCTAGTATGAAGTTGAGTCATCTCAGTTTGAGTTTGATTCCTCATAGGGAAAATAATAAGAAAGGATACGGAATTGTGAAAAAAATAATTCTTCAAAGATGACCTTCTTATATTGATACTGTACTAACAGGGCTTTACATGTTCACTAGTTCATTTTTAATTACTTCAATGACATATCTGAGGTAGTATAATTTTATAAAGAAAAAAGTCTTATTTAGCCGCATTGGTCTGACCTCTGATGAGGGTCTAATAGCTTATGGTGTCACAGTGGCAAGTCTATGTGGAAAGAAGAGATCACATCAGGAAACAAGCATCAGTAGAGGCACTGTTCCACAGTCCCTTCTGAGGGCATCTGAGGGCAGTGTCCACAAAAGCCCTAAGGACATTTCACCAAGCCCGAACTCCAAAAGATCTCACCTTCCAACAGCATCACACATAGGACGAAATTCCAAACACATAAAACATTGAGGGACAAACCATATACAAACCATAGAATATTTGTAAAAATGAAATGCCTTTCATCTTCTTTTATAGTTACAGACCAAATGTTTGTAGTGTTGAGTGTATGTTGAGTTAAGACAGGGAGAATGGGCTATGACTTTGGCTTCCAAAGGAATTAAGAATTACATGAATTCTCCCAAGGAGAAAGCTATACTACATAATAGATTGTCATATATAATCACAGATATTAAATGAAAGGTGACTATATAGACAAATTAATTATTTTAGAGAAAGCTCTTGTTCCAAGAGCAACTCTGGCTCTTTAATACATTAATGTTATGTGTCAATCTTTAAAGCAACTGTATGGCATACAGAGTCTCCCATATGACCATGAAACTACTTTTCAAAGGGAAACCTCTATGAACTAATATTGCTTGAAATGCAGTATGAAATACTGCTTCATGTAGAGCTTTTTTTTTTAACCAGGAAAAATGCTATTTCCATGACAAATATCATTTAGTATATTTCACTTTAACTTGAGTAATTCAACTAGAATCAGAAAATACATGTGGCACTGTATTAAAATGACTTGGAATCATCAAAAAATAAAAATAGCTGTCATCTTAATTCATATTTGAGTCCCAAATCCTCATCCTCCTGAATGTGCCCTGAGCACAGTACAGGAGAACGGCTCATAGCCTTTGCATTTCTTTTTTTCTTTTTAAGATGTATTTATTTATCTGAAAGGCAGAGTTACAGAGAGGGAGGGAGAGAGACAGAGAGAGAGACAGAAATAGAGAGGTCTTCCATTGACTGGTTCACCCCCCAGGTGGCCCCAACAGCTAGAGCTGTGCTGATCCGAAGCCAGGGGCCTGTAGCCTCTTCAGGGTCTCCCACGTGGGTGCAGGGGCCCAAGGACTTGAGCCATCTTCTACTGCTTTCTCAGGTCATAGCAGAGAGCTGGATAAAAAGAGGAACAGCCAGGAATCAAACCAGTGCCGGTATGAGATGTGGCACTGCAAGAGGGAGGCTTTACCTGCTACTCCACAGTGCTGGCCCTGACATTTGCATTTCTAATGACACAAAATGCTTGCTTGAGTTCTCCTAAGGAGAATATTATACTACTTATTGTACTGCCAGAATATAGAAAGTCAATTCCTACAATAACAATCCAGGCTTGGAAATAAAAACTCAGAGCAGGGGCCAGCATTGTGTAATGGGTAAAGATGCTGCTTGCAATGCCAACATCTCATATGGGCTCTTGTTCAAGTCCACTTCCAATCCCGCTCACTGCTAATTCCTGGGGTAAAGCAGTGGAAAATGGCCCAAGTGGCAGAAACAGATGAAGCTCCTGGCTCGAGCCTGGCCCAGTGCTGGCTGTGGCTGCCATGTGGGGAATGAACCAGCAGAAGGAAGGTATCTGTCCTTGCCTCTCCTTCTCTCTTCATAACTCTGACTTTTAAATAAATAAATAATATTAAAAATCAGAGCAGATCAATATATGATGAGAAACTGAAAGATTACTGAACTCTGGCGCCACAGCTCACTAGGCTAATCCTCCGCCTGCGGCGCCGGCACACCGGGTTCTAGTCCCGGTTGGGGCTGGATTCTGTCCCAGTTGCTCCTCTTCCAGGCCAGCTCTCTGCTATAGCCTGGGAAGGCAGTGGAGGATGCCCCAAGTGCTTGGGCCCTACACCCTCATGGGAGACCAGGAGAAGCACCTGGCTCCTGGCTTTGGATCAGCACAGTGCACCTGCCGTAGTGGCCACTTGGGGGTGAACCAACGGAAAAAGGAAGACCTTCCTTTCTGTCTCTTCCTCTCACTGTCTAACTCTGCCTGTCAAAACAAAAAGAAAAAAGAAAAACAAAAGATTACTGAACTAAAGTGGTCCAGAGCTAAGATATGTGAACACCCTGCCGCATTATATAGCACAGCAGCTTTTGAAAATTACTTTAAAAAGCAAAAGTGATGATTGCTGATCTCCAGACATTTAACGTTGATCAACTCATCTCCTTAAAAACTATTGTGATAAAATAGTGTTTTATTAAAGGATGAGGCATTTATTAAATATATATATATAAAACTTCATTGTTTATTTCCCTAAACAACCAAAAATCAAATTTCAGAAATACTCAGGCTAAACCAAAGATTTTTGAACATCCTGCATGATTTTTGTCTATATCTTCCCTGAACTACCCACCTTAGGATTATCTAGGGGAACCTCAAGTAAAGACTTCTGAATCCAAATCTCTGATAGCCTAAGCATGTGCAATTATATAAACACCTACATGTCTTATGAAGTTTGTATTTTGAGTGCTTCTCATTTTGAGTGCACTCATATTTTGAGTGCATTAGATTTTATTGGTCCTAAAGATGCATAATTTTCACTGTCATTAAAAAATATAAATGCAAGTGTTGGTGCTGTGACTCAACAGGTTAAAGCCCCAGCCTGCAGCACCAGCATCCCATATGAACACCGGTTCAAGTCCTGCCTGCTCCAATTCTGATTCAGCTCCCTGCTAATGTGCCTGGGAAAGCAGCAGAGGCTGGCCCAAGTTATTGGACCCCTGAACCCACATGAGAGACCCAGAAATGCTCCTGGCTTCTGGCTTTGCATTGGCTGAGTCTGGCCATTTGAGGAGTGAACCAGCATATGGAAGACCTCTATCTCTCTGTCTCTACCTCCCTCGATGACTCTATTTTTCAAATAAATAAAATCTTTTTTTTTTTTTTCGGGGTGGGGGGGGGGTTGACAGGTAGAGTGGACAGTGAGAGAGACAGAGAGAAAGGTCTTCCTTTGCCGTTGGTTCACCCTCCAATGGCCGCTGCAGCCGGCACTCTGCAGCCAGCACACTGTGCTGATCCGAAGCCAGGAGCCAGGTGCTTCTCCTGGTCTCCCATGCGGGTGCAAGGCCCAAGCACTTGGGGCATTTTCCGCTGCACTCCCGGGCCACAGCAGAGAGCTGGACTGGAAGAGGAGCAACCGGGACAGAATCCGGTGCCCCTACCAGGACTAGAACCCGGGGTGCTGGCGCCGCAGGCAGAGGATTAGCCTAGTGAGCTGCAGCGCCAGCCAAAATAAATAAAATCTTTAAAAAATATATAAATCCAAAAAGTATAGCTCAACAAAATCTCAAAGATTCATTAGTTCCTACATTATTCCTCATTGTTGTGATGACTTCAAGGAACATGACATGGCCTCTGTTCTGAAAGTTCTTATGTCACTTTCTGGCTATTATACTGAATCCACAAATAGAAAGAAATTCCTTGGTATCCGGTGAAATGCACAGAAATATTGTTTGGCATTGCTAGGGTTCTGTTCCCTTATGTAAAAGTTTTTATTTATTTATTTATTTTGGAAGTCTATTTCTCAAACATGGTTTACAATTAGTTTATCCAGTGTGGAACTGGATATAAATGATTAAAGTTTCATATACAAAATATTTTTAATATGTAATTCCTCCCAAGCCTTCTGAAGAAATGCCTATCAAATTGAATAGTTGATGCACTTTGAACACTTAGCTCCAAAAAGATGATGACATTTTTTCATTAGTTTAAGATTTATATGCTAAAGTATCTGTCACAATAATAATAAAATCTGACAGTGCAGATCATCTGGGCTTTTCAGTCTGCAGAGGTAATGTGTTCTTTGGAAGATATAAATGACAATTTGTTCCAATCAGAGATTTGAAATATCTAGATAAGCACGGAAATTCCAGAACTTTATATTTCCTCTTTTCAAAATCACTCATTTAATGATGTTTGTGTCATGTCACCCAGACTGATTAATATTTTGCATATAAGAATGACTATAAGTTATTATTTTATCAAACATTGGGTTATTAACATTTTCATAAAAGGTCAGGTGTCAATCAGTTTAAGTGCATATAACAAGAGAGATGGAATTAGGTATAAATTCTAATATAATTTCTCTATGTTATAGCTGAGTTGTCAGTGATTTTTCCTCCCTTTTGATAATTTCAGCTCTATAAAATTCCAGTGCATTCCATGTCACTGTACTGAAACACGGGCACACACCTCAAACGCTAAACAAAGAGGAAAAAAAGGTAATGTCAGAAAAATATACAGGGTGTTAATGCAACAATAGCCATTGCATTTATGCATTGTACTAAAATCCCCTGTTCTTATAATTTTGTCCCCAAGTAGACTGTATTCCTTAAGAGCCAAATTTTATTCATCTTTTATCTTTCATGTGTGGAGTGTTAGAGCTTAGCAAGTTCTTAATAAATGCAAGCCAAACAGAACTGAAAAGTAAAGCGACATAAGTTTACTACATATCATTAAATTCCATGAGTTCTATAAATGAATTCTGAAGATATTTACTAAAATTATAACCACAAATACTTCTGTGTCTATTTAAAAAAATGACAGGAAAAACACATTCTATGTTTCTTTAGATCTATGCTCCCAACTTTTCCGACTAACTTGTATTTAGATTGAAATGACAAGGAAAACATGACTTCTTAGTAGTCTATTAAATATTAAAAGATAAAAACTAAGGTAGGCAGAATTAATATAGTTCCTAAACTGCCCTATATGTTCTGAAAAGTAGCTTATGTTGTGAGAGTCTAGTTTCTTAAGATTTAATTTTCTACATATGAAGTCTTATTTTAGTTTCTTTACCTGAAGAGACCCTTAGAAAAGTCATCATTTTTATTCTCTAAGCTACATTTTGTTGTCAAATTGTATTTTACATGAATACTGCAGAAAATTCAAGTTACACCCTTAGGGAAAGAATCTCATCCTGTCTCTAACCCAAGGAAGATTAATCACAGATAAGTATAATGTGAAACTAAAGCATTTTATAGCATCCCTAAAACATCATTATATAAACAGAGTGTCAAAAAGTTTCAGAAATAAAGAAGGAAGCTCTTATATTGAAGCTTGCATTAGAATACCATCTCCTTCCATAGACAGTCTCTAAGAAAATTGCATTTGGGAGTATAAAATCAAGTACCTTCCTCAAAACTATCCAAGGTTCAGGGAGGAAGCTGGCATAGAAAGCCACCTCCACTTCTCCAGATCAATTTATTTCCTTAGCTGCAGTTCCTCTCTCCTCTCATTTGTTTTAAATACAGTTTATTTATGTATTTTATTATTTATTTATTTGAAAGGCAGACTTATAGAAAAGGAGAAACGGAGAGATATCCTCCATCCACTGGTTCATTCTCCAAATGGTTGCAAGAACTAGGGGAAGGTCAGATTGAAGCCTAGAGCCAGGAACTCCACCTGCATCTCACATGTGGGTAGAAGGGATCCAAGCACTTGGTCAACCTACTCTTTTCCCAGGTGCGTTAGCAGGGAGCTGGATTGGAGCAGGCACTCATGTAGGGTGCTGGCATCACAGGCAGCAGCTTAACTAGTTGGGCCATGATGCTGCTCCCTCATTTTCTTTATAAGACCTGTAAGAATCTCCTTTTGTTGGTATATAAGCTATAAGTAAGATGAAAACAACCTTTTCCAAAGTACTGAAATGAAGCTTGTTAAATGCTTATCTTTAAAATAATCCAAAAAACAAGACTGTCTGAGTATAAAGGCAGTCAGTATGTTGAAAACACATTCCTAGTCAATTTGTGAAGAAGGAAGGTCATAATTTCCTATCCAAAAAAAAGAGCCTAATACATCATGCACATAGTAAGTCAAGTTCAATATTTAATACAAATGTCAAGTAAAAGATGGGGCTAACAAAGGGAAAATGTGTGGGTTTTTTTGTTCATTAATACAATGTACTAAGTTATAGATGTTTATATTTCTGAGAAATCATTAGAATTATTTTTAGAAATAACTGGGCACTAGACTGCATTATTTTGCTTAAGTCTTTAAGCTGAACTCTAGGTTTTTATCAATCCTTGTTTCTAGATATTTGCCTCTAAAAGATCCCATTCGCAAAAATATCTACTTAACTGTGATATCAAAAATGAGAGCAACATAACTTCAGTAGTAAAAGATGATGATTTAACCATCTATAGAAATGGTTGGTTACATAACCAAACTGAATAACATAAAGACACGAAGTTTAGTTTGATTCATAAGAAATAATCTAATAGAAGGTGCTATAAATCTTGCTCAGCTGTCTGATTAGGTTGCAGGCATCCCAAGAGCCATTCACTTATTAAATTTATCGAGCAAGTAAAATATGCCAGTACCTACACTGAAAGGAATGGAAAATAGTGAATTTTATCAGAGAGCACCTCATCTCAGGGATGATTTCAGACAATTTTTAAGACTGTGCAATCAGGGCTGGCGCTGTGGCGTAAAGCTGCTGCCTGCAGTGCCAGCATCCCATATGGACGCCTGTTCAAGACCCGGCTGCTCCACTTCTGATCCAACTCTCTGCTATGGACTGGGAAAGCAGTAGAAGATGACCCAAGTCCTTGGGACCCTGCACCCACTTGGGAGACCTGCAGGAAGCTCCTGGCCCCTGGCTTCGGATCAGCACAGCTCCGGCTGTTGCAGCCAATTGAGGAGTGAACCAGCAATGGAAGACCTCGCTCTCTCTCTCTCTCTCTGCCACTTCTTATCTCTCTCTGTAACTGTGACTTTCAAGTAAAATAAATAAAAATCTTAAAAAGAAAAAAGACTGTACAATAAAGTGACTTGGGATAGTAGTAAGAGATCATCAATGCTAGTGAATGATACAGTTAATTGGTACTCTCCTGAAAAGATAATGCCAGCCACCTTACCCAGGTTTATCATCTTGTTGGTGGGACAATTCCTCATTCTGACCTTATTTCTGCACTGATGGAGAGACATGTTCAGCCATTAAGATGCATACGAGTGGGAAATGTCTATGCTAAAATACCCATACCAAGTCCTTTGCTCCTTCCATTTACCTTTTAGTACTGTGTTTGCTGTCCCTGTTGGGTAGGTGAGACTGAGTAACTAATTCATGAATTAGAAATATCTTATGACAGTATGGTATAGAACTTTCACTTTATGTCACTTTATGGAAGACATCTGTATACAGCTTGCTCTCTCTCTGTCTCTCTCCCTCCCTCCCTCCCTCTGTTACAAAAAAAAAAAAAAAAGGTATTTTTTGATGGCTACTCTGATTCTGAGTAGAAATAGATACAGAGCTTCCCTGCCCCCATGTGATCCACCATGAAGTTCAGAAGGAGAAAGTGTTCACAGTGTCCATTTTTGTCCAATATAGGTCACAAGATTTTGGTGATATGTGTTACTGGAACATTAATCAGTACATTCTAAGAAAAAGAAAATGTTTTGAGCGGCAGATGTTTGGTGTAGCAGTTACGTCATTGCCTGTCATGCGTGCATCCTACAATAGACTCCCCTGTCCATTTCAGATTCCTGTTAACGCACATCCAGGAGGCAGCAGGTGATATCTCAGTTACTTAGGTTCCTTCCACCCATGTGAGAGACCAATATTCTATTCCAGCACCTGACTGCCAACATACCCAACCCCTGTTTTGCAGGCATTTGAGAAGTGAACCAGCAGGCAGAAAATCTGTCTCTCTGTCCCTCTCTCTCTCTTTCTGCTTTCTAAATAAAATTGATTAATTAAAGTTGTTTAAAAAAAAAAGAGAAATGTTTTTACGTACTTTTACAGTCCCTTTACTTGTATGAACTGACTCATTCAGAAAAAGAAATGGAGGAGTTATGCAGTATCTACTTTCAATACTTGCCTCTATTTTTTTATTTACCTAAATGTCAGTGTTTATAATAATACTTCCTTCTGAACTGAGCCCCTAAACTGTTTTACCATTTTTTTCCGTCTGCACTGTTTTTTTTCTTTTGCCTTGCTTTATTTATTTTTTAAATTTTATTTAATGAATACAACTTCATGCATTTAATATGACCCAGCCATCCCGCTCCTGGGAAGTTATCCAAAGGAAATGAAATCAACATATTAAAGAGTGATCTGTACCCCCATGTTCATTCCATCTCGATTTACAATAGCTAACATATGGAATCAACCCAAATGACCATCAGCTGAAGACTGTTCTAACAGTTTTTATGTTAAAATCTATTTTGTCTGATATTAGGATGGCAATATCTGCCCTTTTTTGCTTTCCATTAGCATGGAATATCTTTTTCCATCATTTCACTTTTCCCAAAGCTCTAACAAATGTCTGGTCTATTCTGGGAGACAGAAAAATGTAACCTAAGTCAACTGGTGCCTAACCCACCAGCTAAAAGTCACTCAACAGTACTAAAGTTGCTTGGCTGACCAGTAGGCAAGGTGTTTCTCCAAAGTAACATCAGGTTAATAAAGGAGATCATTTGCTGGATTTGAAAAGTGAAAGAAGTTCTGCACAGTGCTTTAAAATGTGAACGAGAACTTTACTGCTGATCTCTCAACCAGTACACAAGTGCATTTTCTTTCGTACCATTCCACCTTCATTGTCCATGTTTCACATTTGGGATTACAAAAATATACTCTCAGAAGTGCCGGCACTGTGGCATAGCAGGTAAAGCTGCTGCCTGCAGTGCCAGCATCCCATATGGGTGCCAATTTGAGTCCCAGCTGCTCCACTTCTGACCCAGCTCTCTGCTAGGGCCTGGGAAAGCAGTAGAAGATGACCCAAATCCTTGGGACCCTGCACCCTCATGGGAGACCCTGAAGAAGCTCCTGGTTCCTGGCTTCAAATCAGCACAGCTCCCGTCATTGTGGCCATCTGGTTAGTGAACCAGCAGATGGAAGAACTCTCTCTCTCTCTCTCTTTCTATGTCTTTCCTTCTCTCCCCATATAACTCTGATTTTCAAATAAATACATCTTTAAAGATATAACAATATACACTGAGGATCATCATTCTCCATTTATCTTGGGTACCAACTTAAGCAAGCTAATTATTCTCTCTCCCAGAGTCTCAAGTTTCTTCAAAAAATAAGAATAATTATCTCATAAGCATGATGAGAAAAGTAAGAGAAATAATTTAGGTCAAGTAACTAACAAAGTATCTTGCACCTAGGAAACACCTCCTAAATGGCATGCCCTGCCATAAGCATCAACAACATTGTTATCAGCAGGTTGGATAAAAAGCAGAGGATACAAGGTAGCAAAATCTTCATAGTTATGTTATGCTGAACTCATAGATGAAATTCTGGAAATGGATGTGATACTGCACAGCTTCTAAGGAAATTTTATAACCATAGTTATGAGCATAATCTCAGTACATCAAGATCACTTACTGACATATAGATAGATAGATAGATAGATAGATGATATATTATGTGTAATCACAAAATACAAAAGTAACAGAGAATACTACAGCTCAGAAAATTTAAGAATACTGAAATTTTACACAGGGCATTTTTCTAAATTGGCCTGAATGGCCTTAAGCAACACTCAACAAGATCTTTTCTCTGAATATAAACTTGAAATATGAGCATGTCTTCTGATTATACATTTCTATAACACGATACACGGGGCCTAATACAGAATTTAAATGAAAACAAAGCAAAGTAAATACAGATACAAGACAGAGTTGCCATTCCAGCTTAACTCTGGCTGCAGCTCTTGCTTGTACACTCACTTCTTGATTTCCAAATTTCACTTGATTTTGGTTTGAGGCTTTGGTCCCCTCTTGATTTAATTACTGGGCTTTGCGAATCTGTTTTTAAAATAGTATAAGAGCTGCAAGCCTTTCATTTTTGATGGCACTTAGGTGGGGGACACAGACATATCTAGGTAGTTTTATCTTCAGGCCCTTATTTCTTCCCAATAGCAAGCACCACTCAAAAAGTATGAGAGCAGCTTGCATTAGCACTAACATGCAAGCTCTCTCATTGCCTCAGAGACACTCGGGCAATTTATGATCATTTGTTGCAAAGAGGCTCTGCCATTTCTCTCAGCCAGAAGGAAAATAGCATCGCCTCCTCAATTGCATCTCAAGGACTCAGCTAATGCAGCCCCGGTGCTCTTCTCTGGATAGAAATATCTACAAAGGCTTTCAGAGCTCAGATCAAGTATTTTCACTCTCAGCCACCAAAGGCGTTCTGCCCCCTGCCAGCCACAATTACAGGACTTTCTAGCCAGCAAAAATAGGCAAGCTGAAGTTTCTTCTAATCTCCCGTCAATATTGAACTATGGATTGCCTGGGAAAAAAAAAAAGACTTACTTTTTCCTGGGCAGTCCAAGTGCTTTGAGGAGGGCCCATAACCCCCAGTGTCAATCTAGGGCATGAACCTGAGAGGCTCTTCTAGGCATAGTCACTAATGGCCACACAACATGCTGTACAGAATTGCTGCCTCACTGCTGGGCAAAGAGAGAGGCCACTTGTTCCAACATATGGATCTCTTACAGAGGATGAAAAGACACCAGCAAAGGAGCTAAGAAGAAAGGCATCTGACAAAGTGGATTTCAGAACATGAGTGCTTGTTATAGCAATGAAGTTGAGAGAGAGAGAGAGAGAGAGAGAGAGAGAGAGAGAGATATTTTGCATTTGCACCTGTTAGTGAGGATTGCACTAATGGAGCTGACAATCCCTACTATTTGGATTGACTCTTTGATCCCTAATATGAAGCTATCTAAAGTTGAGTTATAGCTTCCCAGGCCTGTGAATTGAGAAGGGGGTAGAGAAACTTCTCAATGTACACAATGCATTCCCTTTAAATATTTCTTATCTAAAGTAACCCAACCATAATGTGTAATCTAGAACCACATTGCCACTATGTGAGACTGAGGATCTAATGCTTTTAAAAATAGTGTAGCTTCCTCC